>NC_141875.1:259084328-260334328 GCF_056163025.1 Triticum urartu
GTTAGCACATGGAATATGCTGGCAAGATAACACTATAGAGCAATGAGCAAGTAACAACTATAACTATATGCATATTTAGCTGGGTGGAGGCTCTATGGTTATCATTTGCATAAAGCTAGTTTTTCCCTACAATAAAGGGATATATTTTATTTAACTACAAAGTTTGTTGAAATATTGAGAAGGTTCCTCCAACTCAATAGCAAAATAATAATTATCAACCCAACCAATTAATTAAGTAGAGTGATGAGATCAAATCAATAATTCAAGTACCAGATACTCAAGATGTCCATAACCGGGTACACAGCTAACCATGATTAGTTTATACACTCTATAGAGGTTTGCGCACTTTTCCCCACAAGATTGGATCTCCTCCATTGTATTTCTCGCACTGCATGGTGTTTGAGAAAGAGATGACCAAGACACAGTCTTTCCGAAGAGGTCCCCTTAACCGATAGATAGGCCGGTACACCTACAATCCCCTACATCTGCTAGCCCATCATGGAAAGGTTTCCCACAACTTACTCAACTATTCTAGAGCCCATAATGATTTGTGGCTGCACACGGAAGTTTCTAGCATGAATGCTCTTATGATCCCTTTTGAGCCTGGGTGGTAAACCATAGGATGATCACACGGGTACTCCGGGATATCCTAGGACAACACTGGATTCTCCAGGTGCCCGCAACCATCCACCCAGATGTGTATTAAAGTAGCCACCTTAAGTTTTACCATTAATTAATGATAATTCTCATATATGTCATGGATCACTCAAACCAAACCACATCTACGAGCATAGCATAGAAGTATAAGCATAACATAGTAACACCCAGGGTTTGAAATAAAGACAATAGGTTCTACCTCATCAACTAATTCCCAAACACCCACATGTTATCCAGTACTAACCATGAAATGTTTGAGGATAGAGACTAATGCATAAAAACTGGGTAATAAGGGGTATTATCAAAGTGTTACTTGCCTTGCTGACGATCTGGAAACCCTAGTGACTCGTAGTAGCACGCTTCGCACTTTGGAAAATCTATCGTAAACAAACAATAGCATACATAAGCACTCAAGAATAAGATGCAAGGGTACAACTCAAGAGAAAAGATCTAAACTAAAAGTTCAACAGAAGAGCTTCGATTTGCAAAAAGAATCAATCGAATCGGAGCTACGAAAATCAAACTGCAAACAAAAGAAGTTCGAATTAAAATCTACTTGAAACCAAATTTTAATTTGTAAAAACCATGTTCAAGTTGATTATCTGGAAAGAGGGGAACAAGACGAAGATTTGGGCATTGGTTTCACTGGATTTGGACGAACGAGCAAAAAGTAACGAAGGTTTGAAGATCAAGGAATAATCTGTGATAAAAGTGTTCACGGATACGTCCCTGGTTGAAAATAAAATGAAAAAGAAAAATTCTAACGAACAAGCGTTCGCTAACAGGAACTAACGAACGAAAAGCGTTCGTTAAAACTATCAAACCGGTGAACGTTCGCTAAATAAACTAAAACTAAAACGAAGAACCGATCTAAAACAAAACCAAAAAAAACCACAAAGAAAACCGGCGAACCAGAACGGTTTTTATCGGTTAACAGTCTCGCCCGCCCGCGGTCAACGGCGAAAGGCAAGGTGACAGTGAGGCGGCGGTGGCGCACAGCAGCTGGCGGCGTCGGCGCGGCGCATGGCAGCAGCGGCGGCGTTGGCGACGACGGTTGCGGGGAGGCGGCGGCAGTGATGAGGAGGAGGGAGGCGGGGCGGCTTATAAAGGCTGGAGGGGGGCTTCTTGCAGGAGGGGGCGGCGAGGACTCCTCCTGCCTAGGAGGAAGGCGGCGCGGGGCTGCTGGGCCGGCTCTGTTGGGCCTTTGGCGTAGTCGGGCGAGCAAGATTTAAAAAAAACTCTGGCCAAAAGAAAAATCCTAATAAAATATAAAAAAATTCTAAAATTACCAGAAATTATTTTCACCGTCCAAACATAAAATTTAGAACAAGATGAACATTTTTCTGTCCTAAGAATGCAATTTTCAAAAATTCATATTTTTCTAATTCAAATAAAATAGCAAATAAAATGCAAATAAAATATTAATTTGATTTTAAAATATCTCCTCGAATATTCCTCTCTTTTGAAGAAGTCATTTTATCTTCTCTCATTTATTTTTTTATTATTGGAAAAAATTGGAGAGAAAAATATTAAAATCAAATTGATCATCTTTTTCAAATTTGATAAATTCAAATATGAAAATTTGTGCAATCTCCAACTCTCTCCTTGGGTCCTTGAGTTTCTTAAGATTTTTAGGATCTCAACCAAAATGCAAATAAAATTGGGATGTTACAAACCTACCCCCCTTAAGTTGAATCTCGCCCTCGAGATTCGGGTTGGCTAGAAAATAGGTGTGGGTGGTCTTTCCATAGGTCTTCATCTCCCTCCAAGGTGGCTTCTTCCTCGGTATGGTGGCTCAATTGAACTTTACAAAACTTGATAACCTTGTTGCGTGTAACTCGGCTGGCAAACTTGAGAATCTTGACGGGTTTCTCCTCGTAGGTTAGATCACTCTCCAACTGAATTGCTTCCAGGAGCACTGTATCTCTTAGAGAAATATCGGATATCTCAGCATGTCACTTCTTCAACTGGGAAACATGAAACTTGTCATGAACTCCTAACAATCGTTCGGGTAACTCCAACTTGTAGGCCACTTCTCGATATGGTCCTAAAAATCTCGGGGCTAACTTTCCCTTAACTCCAAATCGTTTAACTCCTCGAAGCGGTGATAGACGAAGATATGCTCTGTCTCCAATCTCATAGACTACCTCCTTGCGTTTTGTATCCGCATAACTCTTCTTCCTAGAATGAGCTACCTTCAGTCTATCTCGAATCAACTTAACCTTCTCTTCAGACTCTTTGATCAAATCTTGTCCAAACAATTGACGGTCTCTGAGTTCATCCCACATTAACGGTGTCCTGCACCTTCTAGCATACAAAGCTTCGAAAGGTGCCATCTTCAAACTAGCCTGATAACCGTTGTTGTATGAGAACTCTACGTAAGGCAAATTATCATCCAAACAGATCCATAATGTAGTGCACAAGCTGTCAACATCTCCTCCAGAATCTGATTGAGTCTCTCGGTCTGTCCATCTATCTATGGATGAAAGGCTGTACTGAACTCTAGCATGGTACCCAAAGTCTGGTGCAGCTGATTCCAAAACATCAAGGTAAATTGTGTTCCTCTATCTGATACGATGGTTCTCAGAACTGCATGCAGACATACGATCCTGGTCATATATATCTTGGCCAACTTCACGGTAGTATAAGTGGTTTTCACAGGGATAAAGTGAGCCACTTTATTCAAGCAATCAACTACTGCCCAGATAGAATAATATCCCGATCGTGTCCTGGGTAATTCGGTGATGAAATCCATGCCAAGCTTGTCCCACTTCCATTCGGGTATCGGCATAGGCTGAAGTAATCCTGCTGGCTTCTGATGTTCTGCCTTCACTCTCTGACATACATCACATACTGCTACATACTCGGCAATATCCTTCTTCATACCTGTCCACTAGAAACATTCCTTCAAATCCAAATACATCTTGGTGTTTCTGGGGTGAATCGAGTATGGTGAGTCATGAGCCTCCTGAAGTATTAAGTTCCTGATCTCCGCATGATTGGGCACATGTACATGATCCTCAAACCATAATGTTTCGTGCTCATCCTCATGAAAACCCCTGGCTTTTCCTTTGCTCATCTTTTCCTTTATCTCAGCAACTTCCTTATCATCCTTCTGAGCTTCTCGAATCTTTCCCAATAATGTGGACTGAACCTCCATTGCTACAACAAAACCTCTTGGAACTATCTCCAAACGAAGTTCCTTGAGAACGTCGACTAACTCCTGCGGTAATCCTCCTCTTATGAGGGTATTGACATAACTCTTGCGGCTCAAAGCGTCCGCTATGACATTGGCCTTTCCTGTATGATAATGCAGCTTCATATCATAATTCTTTACTAATTACAACCATCTCCTCTGCCTGAGATTCAACTCCTTCTGTGTGAAAATATATTTCGAACTCTTGTGATCCATGTACACATCACAATGGTTTCCAATAAGAAAATGTGTCCAGGTCTTGAGCGCATGCACTACGGCTGCTAGCTCCAAATCATGCGTGGCATAATTCAACTCATGAGGTTGAAGCTGTCGTGAGGCATATGAAACAACTCTTCTGTCTGGCATAAGTACTCCTCCAAGTCCCAGGCGAGAAGCGTCACAATAAACTTGGAAATCCTTGCGTATATCAGGAAGAATTAGCACTGGGGCTGTAACCAAACATTTCTTCAATTCCTGAAAGCTGGCCTCACAATCCTCGGTCCATTTAAATTTGGTGTCCTTCTTCAACAACTCCATCATGGGTTTCGCAATCTTGGAAAAATTCTCAATGAATCTCCTATAATATCCTGCGAGTCCCAGGAAACTACAGATCTCTCCAGCTGAGGTGGGTGCCATCCACTCAGTGATAGACTGAACCTTGGTAGGATCTACTGCTATACCCTCTCCCGATATAACATGTCCAAGAAATCCAACTTCCTTCAACCAAAACTCACATTTTTTGAACTTGGCGTATAGCTGATGTTCTATGAGCTTCTCGAGAACTGATAGCAAATGTTCCTCGTGCTCCTCTTCATTATTCGAGTACACCAATATGTCATCAATGAACACCACAACAAACTTATCCAAGAACTCCATGAACACCTTATTCATCATACTCATAAAATAGGCCGGGGCGTTAGTCAATCCAAAAGACATGACCGTGTACTCATATAGCCTATACCTTGTGGTAAAAGTTGTCTTAGGTATATCATGTTCTCATATCTTCAACTGGTGGTATCCTGATAGAAAGATTAATCTTGGAGAATACTTTGGCTCCCTATGGCCGGTCAAATAAATCATTGATCATCTGTAGTGGGTACTTATTCTTGATCGTCACTTCATTCAAAGCCCGATAATCAACAACCATTCTCAAAGATCCATCCTTCTTCTCAACTAAGAGCACTGGGGCTCCCCACGGTGGTGAACTTGGTCAGATATATCCTTTCTCCAGTAACTCCTTAATCTGCTTCTTAATTTCCTCCACATCATTTGCGGGCATCCGATATGGTCTCTTCAATATTGGTCCGGTGCCTGGCAACAACTGTATTAAAAATTCTATGTCTCGATCTAGTGACATGCCTGGTAATTCCTCCAGAAATACATCCGGGTAATCCTTCACTACGGGCACTTCTTCCTCAACAACTCCGGAGAGTGAATTTACTTGAGTCCTCCTTGGCACATGCCGGGACACATACTTGATCCGTTTACCCTGTAGTGTGGTGAGTAGAATTGACTTACTAGCACAATCGATATTTCCTCCATACATCAATACCCAATCCATGCCTAGTATCACATCCAATCCTTGTGACTCCAAAATTATTAGGTCCGAGGGGAAAAAATGCCTACCTATTGTCAATGGCATCTGAAAACATCCTTTGCTTGCCATATACTCCACTCCTGGCGAGCTTACTAACATAGGTGTCTTAAGAACTTTGGTGGGAAACTTAAACTTATCCACAAATCCCCTCGATACGTATGAATGCGATGCACCAGTATCAAAAAGAACTAGAGCAGTAAAAGACTTAATAAAAAACTTACCAATTACGGCGTCAGGGTGCTCTTCAACTTCCTCCATGTTAACATGGTTCACCTGTCCTCTGGTGAAAGGGTTGGTCTTCTTCCCAGAACTCACATTGCCATTTCCATTCTTTGCTTTCGGACACTCGGTGGCGTAGTGTCCAGTCTTCCCGCACATGAAACAAGTAATGTGACTTAGATCCTTCTTGGCGGGTGTAGTGGGGTTGTAACGATTCTGGCCGTTGTTTCCTCCATTCCCATTACCGTTATTAGGGCCACTGTCATAGCCCTAGAATTTGCTTGCCATTAGTTGCCTTAAAGCATCCATGCATCATGTTAACTTTTCAATTAAAGTTGAAATGGGGATCTTGAAACCCTAGAACTAAATGAATTCAACTAGGTTCAAATAAAAAATATTTTCAATGAACCCAAAATGCCTTTGAAAATGTTCATGATTTTTGATAAAGGTCAAAACCTCTGCCAATATTTTTAGGCCATTCCAGATTTTTGAATAACCCATATTCTATTTGAATTGGGGCAGTTAAATACTATTAATATTTTTAAATGCTCCAACAATTCTGAAAATAGTTAAGGGCCTCTGTAATAATTAACTTAATGCCCACAATTATTTTCAGGATTTAGTAAAATGATTTGGGTTATAAACTAAATAAAAACAAAATAACAAGAATAGAAAATAGAACAGAATTTAAGAAAAGACAGAAACCTCACCTAGGCTTCTTACCTGTAGCAGCAGCCCACCTGGCCAGGCCACCCGGCGGCCCAGTTGGCTGGCCCAGCCCAGCCAGCGCTGGCCACCGTCTTCAACCTCCTGCCAGTAGGCAGGAGGGCGTGTGCTCGCCGCGCGCCGGCACGCGCCGGCCACCTCCTACTTCCGCCGCTGCCCCGACGCGTCTGGATGACGCCACACATCACCCCGGACTCTCTCACCCACTCCCGCTCGTCCTCATCCCCTCCCCCGCTCGCTTCTCTTCTCACCAAGAGGAGGCCGTCGCCGCCGCTCACCGTAGATGCAACCACCGTGTTCCCCTTGCCTCTCCGTGCTGTCCAAGACCTCCGCCGTGACGCCCTCGACCTCCTCACTGAGCCACACTTCGCTGGAGGCCCTGCATCGCTGCCATCTGGTCATCTTCAACCTCGGTACCCGCCGGACGCCGTTCGCCGATTCGCCCCCCTCCGGTCGTCCCCGAGCCCACTGATCTGCGCATCGACCCCCAGTGAGCTCCATCGTCGTTTCCCCCTACTCCCCTGGTCACGCTCGTCCGCTACCTGACCTCGCCGTCCTACCCCTAAGCTCCCGCCGCCGTGTTTGTCACCGCCGTCGTGGTAGGTCACCGACCTCGCGTCCAAGCACGGCCCTGGGCTCGTGGAGCTCCAAGGAGCCGCCCAGCCTCTCAGCTCGCTCGCTAGCCAAGCGTAGCCCCGCGCCCGCGCTGGCCCGAGTTCCGGCGGCCGCCAAGGCCGGCGTAGTCGTCGCACCGGCCACCACAGCTCCAGCCACAACCACTGTTGGACGCACCGCGTCGTGACCGTTCCAACGGGATCAGCCCCGCTCGCTCCCGTCGCTAGAATCGCCGGAACGACGAACGCAGTTGTGCCTGGGTTAGCCCCGGCGCTAACCGCCGATGTGGCCGGCTTAATTAGGCCCTAATGGGCTAGTTAATTAGCTTAGGTGACACAGACAGGTGGGCCCCACACCCATATTTAACCACATAGTTTAAATCATGTTTAGTTTTAGTTAAACAAAGTGGCCCCTGACGTGGCCCTTGACCGGTCCCACCTATCATCCACCCAACCCAACTCTGTGAGACTGACCAGTGGGACCCACTGGTCAGGTTTGACCTGGACCTGGCGTGTTGACCTGCTGATGTCACACTGATGTCATGCTGACGCAATAAGCTATTTTCTAGATTTAATTTAATTTAGGAAATTCTAGAAAACGTTTAAAACTTTAAAAATTCTTAGAAAATCAACCATAGCTCAGAATGCAATAAATTATATATGAAAAATGATCAGAAAAATCTGAACAATCTGTTTATGGAATTTGCATGCATGTTAGAGCAACTTATATCCTCTGTTTAGGACAATTCAATTAAATGGCATTTAAGAAAGCACATATGGGGTTTGAATTTGAACCTAGGGTTCAAACCAACTTCATTTAATATGGTTGCTAGTTGCATTAGTTCAATAAACAGCATATTCCCATGTCATGAGCATGCATCATATTTTTGCATTGCATTGATTGTGTTTCTTCCTTGTTTGCCGGTATTGTCCCCTCTCGGTAAACGTGGTTCCGATGATGAGTTCGATGACACCGATGAAGAGCTATTGCTATCTTCAGAAGTGCCAGGCAAGCAAAACCCCCTTATTCATTCCGACACAATCCCACTCTCTCGCTCCTGCTCTCTTTTACTGCATTAGGACAACAACGCTTCAACTGTTACATGCCGTGGTAGTTGAACCCCTTTCCTCTGCATGACCTGTCATTGCCACAGTAAATAGATGAAACCCACTAGCATGAGTAGGAGTTGTTTGAGCACTGATGTGCCTACTCATTCATGCTTGTTTGTCATGCTTGCTATTGCATAGAGTTGTGTCGGGTCTGATTCATCGGGAATGAATTGGAATGGTGATGAACATGTCCTACTGTGTGTGAGCTAAGTGTGTGAACACAATTTGGTAAAGGTAGTGGTGAGAGGCCATGTAGGAGTACATGGTGGGTTGTCTCATTGAAACCGTTCTTAGGAACTGAGTTCTGTGTTTGTGATCCATGAACAGCTACTACCACTCACTTGGATCCTTAATTGACCCACTCGGCTTCTTAATCACCCTAGTCCTCTGTCAAGGAGTTGCAACTAGTTTCTGGTGTTTGTAGGATATGTGTTGGCGGCCGTGCGTAGCGTTGACCCCAGGGGTGGGCTATGTTGCGGTAGATACACCGTGGCCGGGCATGCCGGCCACCCGTTTGGTGTCTCGGAACCCTGTACACATCGTTCGGGGCCGTATGTGGAAACCTCGGCCGACTCCCTGCGGATGGAACCTGGATAGGCGATAAACCTGGACTAGAGACTTGAGTGTTTAGGTAGGTCGTGGCCGACACCCTCGTTGGGCTTCCCCTTGAAGGTTGCTGAGTACATGTCGTGTAAACGACGGTAAGTGGTGGGAGCGTGTGTGAAGAAGTACACCCCTGCAGGGTTATCATTATCTATTCGAATAGCCGGTTTCCTCGGATATGGAAACTTGGACCCCTTGCATAGTTCATAGACAAGTGAAAGTGGATACTCTAAAACTCGCAAGATAAGCGTGAGTGCTATGGATGGCCTTCTCGTAGGGAGACGTGAGCGGATCCATAGTGGTGTATTGATATGGTGAATATGTGGACTCGTGTGCGCCACCTCAAAAGAGTTTCTTACAGTCGTAGTTCTAGTTAGCTACTGGGTCGAAGCTGGCTTGCTGTAGTTAAACTCCACCACCCCCCTTTATTGATACCGATGCATATGTAGATAGTTCTGATGTAAGTCTTGCTGGGTACATTTGTACTCACGTTTGCCTATTTTATGTTTTGCAGAGAGATGTCAGTCTCGCTAGTAGTTCCGTGTGGACTTCGACATTTAGCTTGATACCTCAGCTACGATCCTGTGTCCTCGGCAGGATCTGGTAGATAGTCAGGCTTCTCAGCCTTTTTCATTTGTACATGTCTTACTCAGACATGTTAAGCTTCCGCATGTGTTTGACTTGTATGCTCTGAATGTTGGGTCATGAGACCCATGTTTGTAATATCTCGCTCCTCGGAGACTAATGAATAAATACTTTGAGTCGTAGAGTTATGTTGTGATGCCATGTTGTATTTGCACATATCGAGCATATTGTGTGTATGATTGAAATGCTTGGTATGTGTGGGATCCGACAACCTAGTGGTTTATCCTTGGTAGCCTCTCTTATGGGGAAATGTAGTCTTGTGCTTCCATGAGCCATAGTAGTCCGCTACAGCCCAGTTCACCGGAGTCCTGCTAGCCGAGCACTACTGCTCAGCACACTTGACTGGCCGGCATGTGTTCCACTTCATTCCTGTGTCTGTCCCTTCGGGGAGATGTCATGCGGTGACATCCGGAGTCCTGCCTAGCCTGCTACAGCCCGGGTCACCGGAGTCCTGTTAGCCCAGTGCTACAGCCCGGATTCACACGCTGCTGACCGACATGCTCGAAGTTGATTCATGTATGCCTGTCTCCATGGGTTAGTGCCGCTTTGGGTTCATGACTAGCCATGTCGGCCCGGGTTCTCTGTCATATGAATGCTAGCGACACTATCATATACGTGAGCCAAAAGGCGCAAACGGTCCTGGTCCATGGTAAGGCGACACCCGTGGGAATACCGTGCGTGAGGCCGCAAAGTGATATGAGGTGTTACCAGCTAGATCGATGTGACTTGGAATCAGGGTCCTGACAGACACTGTGGTTATGTGAGCTTCCTCCATTGTGAGTGTGGCCTCCATGGTTATGATGGGTATGTCCTCCCGAGTTCGGGGTAAAACGAGGCTTCTGCTGAGCTCTAGAATTGTACTTCGCCTATCCATACTTCCTTTTGCGTCTCTCTATCTGCTTGCCTTCGATCATAAGTGCCCTATCTACTAACTCCTAGTAGTTAATGAATGGTGCCACCATGAACTACATAGTCAGCTCATCATTCAGCCCTTCCTTAAACTTCTCCTGCTTTGTGGCGTCTGTGGCCACATCATCTGGGGCATAGTGGGCTAACTTGCTGAACTCATCCATGTACTGCCCCACAGTATGATTTCCCTGGCGTAAGTTGCGAAACTCACGCTTCTTCATGCTCATAGCTCCAGTTGAGACATGTGCTGTGCGGAATGCTTGCTGAAACTGATCCCAAATGGCATTGGCTATGGGGAAAGTAGCGGTGTAATTCTCCCACCGTGAGGATGTGGGTCCATCCAGTTGATGTGCAGCAAAGCGCACCTTCTCAACATATGTGCAACCTGTGGTGGTCAGCTCCCGATCCTGCGGAGCCAGTTATCAGCAACAATCGGCTCGGTGCTACTGGAAAACACCGGCGGATTCAACCTCAGAAAACGGGCTAAGTTGTCAACTGGAGGTGGTGGCGGTGGGTTGTAGTTGTTGTTGTTGCCTTGGTTCTGGACTAGCAGCTGCATCAAGGCATTATGCTGTTGGATCAACTGAGTGAGCTCCGGTCAGAATACAAAACCAGGGTCACGTCTCGGAGGCATCTGATAGGTTTAGAGGGGTGAGAATAGAATAGAGTGAGGTCTAAAGGGAAATCACTACCCATATGCACATGAGATAACCACATTCATTCACACCACTCAATTCAAACAAGGGCATACAATCGATCTAATCTACCGTTACAAAATACTCGGATTACTACTATATACATGGGGGAATACTACTGATAATATGGTGGTTGACTAGAAATTTTGATCGGAGGAAGAATCCATGATATCTGCTCCAGCTTCGTCTTCATAATCATCATCCCTGTCGGGGTCAGAGTCGGTGTCATCGATGATGATGTAGTCTTCGGGGTGGTTGCCCTTCTCAGATGCGGGATATCCCATGAATATTCCTAGCTTCTTCTTCGGGTCTTCGTTCTTCTCCAGTAGTACTGCAATCTCCTCTTCATATCCATTGCGTCTAGACTTGAATTCCTCTTCCAGCTCCATGTTCCTGGCCATCAACTTCTTCATGTCAATCATGTTGGCGCACATCTGGTTCTCCTGACGACGAATTTGTTGGTTCAACTCCTGGATGTAGGTTGAAATGGACTTTTCCTTCCTGGTGCAAATCATCTCCCATTGCTCTTCTCGGTGTCCACATATCTGGTAGATGGTGCCCTTAAGATGCTTGTGGTATACTTCGATGATACGTCCCATGGCGATGTGGGCTGCCATGCTCTTTCCTAGATTCCAGGTTGGTGCATCAAAGGAAAACTCTATGGGCTCAGTAACTGGTGTGAATGTCCTTCCTGGAACATGTACTCGAATTTTCCAGCGCTCTTCTTCAGGTAGAGTGGTGGTGTAGGTCCCGGTGAAGCTGGGTATTCCGATGTTCTGGTATCTAGTGGCTTCCTTCAAGTGTTCTCCAAAAGGAGTGTCTTCATACGGTTGAGCAAACTTGTTCCTTGGGTCCGCCATCTATAGAGTAGAAAATGGAGAAGAGTCAGAAATGAGTAGAAAAGGGTCCTATGGCTTATCTTAGTGGTCGCGTCCTACAGTCAGCGTGTGCTCTGATACCATCTTGTAGCGATCCGACCTCACACGGTCAAATCTCTGTGCATAAGTGTCATCCCTGGATCAGTAATGCTTTCACACACAATACTTGAGGATTTATAATAGAGTTCAATCACACACTTATTACATCGAATATCTCAAAAGAGAACTTATTACAAAAATATGGCCGAAGGGCATCTAAATAAGATAACAATAGAAGCTTCGAAGGTAAATGAGTCCGTCAACTCCAACGGCATAGTTGAGTGCATGAAAACGACCTAGCGCACCTTACTCTTCATCTAAAAACTCTGCAACATAATACGTTGCAGCTTGTGTAGGTCAGCACATGGAACTCTGCAACATAACTATATGCATATTTGGCTGGTGGAGGCTATATAGTTATCATTTGCATAAAGCTGGTTTTTCCCTACAAAAAGGAATATATTTTATTTAACTACAAAGTTTGTTGAAATGTTGAGAAGGTTCCTCCAACTCAATCCCAAAATAATAATTATCAACCCAACAAATTAGTTAAGTAGAGTGATGAGATTAAATCAATAATTCAAGTACCAGATACTAAAGATATTCATAACTGGGGACACAAATAACAATGATTAGTTTATACACTCTACAGAGGTTTGCCCACTTTTCCCCACAAGACTCGATCTCGTCCATTGTATTTCCCACACTGCATGGTGTTTGAGAAATGGATGATCGAGACACAGTCTTTCCGAAGAGGTCCCCTTAACTGATAGATAGGCAGGTACACCTACAATCCCCTACATCTACTAGCCCATCATGGAAAGGTTTCCGACAACTCACTCAACTATCACTACAAAAACATACACATTCGTGACATTTTGGGCTGAACGAATTTTTTTCCTATCATACTTATGACACTTCTATGACGATAATTGTGACAAAACCGGATATCATCATAGATGTGGTGGGCTCCTACTTCTATGACAAAAAATCATGACAGAAAATGGGATTTTCGTCTTGGGCGGGCCGGAGACGCAGCTGCATGACATTCTTTGGGCCATCCATGACGAAAAAAACCATGGTAGAAGCGAGGGCGAGGAAAATATCGGGGTGTTCCCGGTTACGATGGGTGGTCGGGGCCAAGCGATGCACGGAGGTTTGCGCGTTCATCCCAAACATCTACAAAACATCCCCATTTTCTTATTTGGACTCCCTACCTAATTATCCCGAATGTTTGATTTTAATCAGAGGGTCCATTTACCCCTACCCTAAACCCCACCTACTATACATACGAACCTAACCCTAAAACCTAGGCTTCTTGTCCCATTGCGCCGCCACTAGCTCAATCCCCCTCGGGATCACCCACAGACAACCACCATCCTTCCCTGCCTTTATCGTTTTTCTGGACACCGCCGCCACCCCAATCCTCTTCCTTGGAATCCATCCCCGACAAATCATCACGCGGACTTGGCTCGATCCACCCATCCAGCCGCAGCCACCCGAACCCCTCGGTCCCGTGAGCCTCTTGCCTCGAGCGCCTTCTCGCTTGAAGCCGTCCTTGTTACCCGGATCCGTTCCCCAGGTCTCTAGACCTCCCTGCAAGCGTCGCCGCTGGCGGCCACAGGTCCAGCGCCATGCCCCGCGCCCTCTCCCTCGGTCCTCCCTTCTCTTCGTTCTTTCTCCTGCTCTCTCAACTCTCTCTTTCTCCCTGTGTCCCGCAGGACGCCATGGATGGACGCAGCGTGCCTGACTTCCCGAGTTCCTCCGCAGGAGACTGGCGACCTCTACGGCAAGCTCCGCCGCCTCCCTTGCTCCAGCTCCATCGCTGCCTGCGTCTTCGCTAAGACCTGTCGCCAACACACCTACATCGCCTGGAGTCACCGCGCCCAGTTCCTCTGCCTCCTCTGCATGAGCACGAGAGTGCGCCCGCTTCCTCCGGCCACCAGAGCCTCTGACCAGCCTCGCTGCGTGGACCTCCTCCCGCACCTGGCAGATCCGGCCTCACCTGCCCGGCCACCGCCATGGCATCCTCTGTATCGAGCGGGACAGCGACGCCGGGCACTCGATCTCCCCTGCCTGGGCCACTTAGCACCGGCCCAGCTGCCAGGCCCAGCGGCGCCCAGCCTGCCAAGCCT
This sequence comes from Triticum urartu, assembly GCF_056163025.1. Classification (NCBI taxonomy): domain Eukaryota; kingdom Viridiplantae; phylum Streptophyta; class Magnoliopsida; order Poales; family Poaceae; genus Triticum; species Triticum urartu. Next base: position 259,098,352 of record NC_141875.1, read on the forward strand.
ATCCCCCCGACTAGGCCTCAGCCAGATGTGAGCAGCCCCCGCTCCTTGTGCATTGTTGGGCTGCCCTCTGATTCGGCCCATTGGTTTTTTTCTGCTGTCAGCGAATTGTTATTTTCACAGAGCATTGCATATTTACAGAACTGCCCTATTTTAAACTGCTCATAACTTTTGAATCATGCATCCAAAAAAACATGTCATATATGTAACATGCCTAGAATTTGTTCTAGTTTCACAATATCCAACTTTCAGTCATGTTTGCAATGTTTAAAATGTTGTTTGCATTAATTTGCATAAATGCCATGTTTAAAAGATTTAATTCATAAGTAAATAACCATGGCACCAAACTTAACAAACTTTATATGTAAATGGGGTAGAAAAATGCCTAGTTTAACATGGTGCACTTGCTTTGCATGTTTAACAACTCTAAACTATGGTTCAGGGCAGAACGGTACCAAATCCATAATTTGCATACGAGGATTTTCCAGACTTGTTGTTTGTTGTTCTGGCCTCATTTAAACATGCCTATATAGGTAGATTTCATATGCTTCACCTCTTGCCATGTTTAACAACTTTTAATATTGTTGAGTACCTATCCGGGAGTGAACTAAATAATTGATGTGGTGTTCCGTCAATATGCAAATCATTGCATATTGAGCTCCACTTAATTTGTAGTTATGTTTGTTGCACTTTGCCATGCCATGCATATTTAAACCAGACATGCATCATACTTGGTTGTGCATCATGCCATGATTATGTGATGGTTATTTACCATGTTGTTTGCTTCATTCTGGTGTTGCTTCTTCGGGTTAGTTCCGATAACATCGCGTTTGTGAGGATTTGTTCGACTACGTCTGTTTGTCTTCTTCATGGAATCGTTCTTCTTCCTTGTGGGATCTCAGGCAAGATGACCATACCCTTGAAATCACTTCTATCTTTGCTTGCTAGTTGTTCGTTCTATCGTTATGTCACGCTACCTACCACTTGTTATATCATGCCTCCCATATTGCCATGTCAAGCCTCTAACCCACCTTTCTAGGAAAGTGTTGGTTGGCTATGTTTCCGCTTTGCTCAGCCTCTCTTATAGCGTTGCTAGTTGCAGGTGAAGGTAAAGTTTGTTCCATGTTGGAACATGGATATGTTGGGATATCACAATATCTCTTATTTATTTTAATGCGTCTATATACTTGGTAAAGGGTGGAAGGCTTGGCCTTATGCCTGGTGTTTTGTTCCACTCTTGCCACCCTAGTTTCCGTCATACCGGTGTTATGTTCCTTGGTTTTGTGTTACTTACGCGGTTGGGTGTTATGGGAACCCCTTGACAGTTCGCTTTGAATAAAACTCGTCCAGCAAGGCCCAACCTTGGTTTTACATTTTCCTAACAACCTATTACCCTTCCCTTGGGTCGGACAACCCGAGGGTCATCTTTATTTTAACCCCCGCGGGCCAGTGCTTCTCTAAGTGTTTGTCCGAACCGAGCCGCCCGTGGGGCCACCTCAGGGAAACTCAAGGACTAGTTTTATGTGTAGCCTGTCTCATCTGGTGTTACCCTAAGAACGAGATACGTGCAACTCCTATCGGGATTGTCGGCACATCGGGTGGCTTTGCTGGTCTTGTTTTACCATTGTCGAAATGTCTTGTAACCGGGATTCCAAGACTGATCGGGTCTTCCCGGGAGAAGGAATATCCTTCGTTTATCGTGAGAGCTTGTGATGGGATAAGTTGGGACACCCCTGTAGGGTTTGAACTTTCGAAAGTTGTGCCCACGATTATGTGGCAGATGTGAATTTTTTAATGTCCGGTTGTAGAGAACTTGGTACTTAACTTATTTAAAAATGCATCAACCGCGTGTGTAGCCGTGATGTTCTCTTTCCGACGGAGTCCGGGAAGTGGACACGGTTTCTGAGTTATGTTTGTGCGTAAGTAGTTTCAGGATCACTTCTTGATCACTTCTAGCTTCTCGACCGTTGTGTTGCTTCTCTTCTCGGTCTTATTTGTGTATGTTAGCCACCATATATGCTTAGTGCTGCAGCTCCACCTCATTACCCTTCCCTACCCACAAGCTTAAATAGTCTTGATCTCGCGGGTGTGAGATTGCTGAGTCCTCGTGACTCACAGATACTTTCAAACAGTTGCAGGTGCCGATGATACCAGTACAGGTGATGCAACCAAGCTCAAGTGGGAGCTCGATCGATGAAGATCTTGTTCGTTGTGTTGTTTCGTTTCCTGTTGATCAGTAGTGGAGCCCAGTTGGGACGATCGGGGATCTAGCAATTGGGGTTGTCTTCTTTTATTTTGGTTCCGTAGTCGGACCTTGATTGTATTCTGGATGATGTATGTTTAACTTGTATTTGTGTGAAGTGGCGATTGTAAGCCAACTCTTTATCCCTTTCTTATTTAGTACATGCGATGTGTGAAGTTTACCCCTCTTGCGACAATCCTACCATGTGGCTATGCCTCTAAGTCGTGCCCCACACGTGGGAGATATAGCCACATTATGGGTGTTACAACATTACTGAGCTTCGGGCGGCCAGGTACCTGGCGAAGGAAATCGCCCACCGTCTTCCAGCCCAGGGGCAAGTCGTCCCCACACCGAAGCCCAATGAGAGGATGGTATTCACCCCTCATTTCCTCCGCGAGCTAGGGTTTCCACTCCACACTTTCGTTCGCGGGCTGATGTACTATTACGGGATAGACTTCCATGATCTATCCCTAAACTCCTTCCTCAACATCTCGACGTTCATCATTGTGTGTGAGGCCTTCCTCCGCATCCAACCCCACTTCGGGATATGGCTCAAGGTCTTCAATGTGAAGCCAAAGGTGGCGGATGGCCAGCACGCGGAGTGCGGAGGCGCCATGGTGAGCAAGTTGACTAATGTCTCCTGGCCAAAAGGCACTTTCGTGGAGACTGTCAAGGAATGGTAGAAACAATGGTTCTACATCACAGAACCCCACGGCGCAAACTGGGCTGCCGCTGCCGAATTCAACTCTGGCGCTCAAATGCGGCTCACCTCCTGGGTTGAGAAGAGCCCGAATTGTTGATCGTCAGATGAGCTGATAGTGCTACAGACGCGCGTTCAAAGTATGGTGGACAAGGATATCAAGCTTGTCGATATAATCCAGGTGATGCTAGTTTGCCAGATTGTCCCATGCCAAAGCCGAAGCCGCCCTCTATGAGAGTTTAATCCGAAGAAGCACCATACTATGAAGAGGCTCTTCGAAACTTCTCACGAAGACGCCTGGAAGTTGCTCTTCAAGGGCAACGAGACACCGCCGGCCACCAATTCGGACTGCAGGCACGGCATCAATCACCTCGCCAATGAGGTATGTTATTTTTAATGCATCCTATTGGGGGTATTACTACCGGAGGTAAACCGGCCTCGGGTAGCCGGGTTGACTCTTTGAAGATTAGAAGCCCATGAAGATGTAAAGATGCTAGCGCTTTACGGAGGGCCCAAAGGCGAGTTACAGTATGTAAATGTAAACCAGCCCAGTCATCTAACTTGTATAGTAAGATAGAAAGAGAGAGGCTGTCAACATTCTGGGAACGTGGGTCCCCAGACTTGCCTGCCTGCGGCCTGCAGCGTGGCACAAAGGGGGGCCCAGCACGGCCCATCTTCACCAATACAAACTCAAGACCCTCGCGAGGGGCCAAGCCTCGCGGGGCGGACGACACGGAGCTTCCTCAGGCGCGGTCTCGTCAGGCTGGCTCGCGAGGAGGCGGAGAGATCAAGGCGGGGTACCTCGCCTTGTGCCCGTGACGCAAGCCATGACGACTCAGGGCGCCAGGCGGGTGCCAGCCCGCGCAGCGTCCTCCTTTCCTCTTTGGTGCAAAGGGGGCAAGCGCAGTCGCGGAGTACCGAGGCATCAGGCAAAGGTTGCCATTTCAGTGCAACAAGACCAAGACCAGGAGGACTACGAGACGGAGGTCACCGTGGAGCCCAAGACGGCGTCATCACCAGAGCTTTGCGCAGACGAAGACTACTTTTGTCAGGATAGCTGATACTTGCTGTCCCCCTTCAAAATTAGCCCGCCATTGTTGGCTCCCTTCCAGCTCAATATTTGGGAAGAGGACCAGGGCCTCTATAAATAGGACCAGCCACCCACATAGCTGGGGGAGAAAAAAAGGTCTCTTGGGTTGTAGGAAGAAAGAGGCTCGTTAGAGAGGTTAGAAGCAGAGAGAGGGAGAGAGAGAATGGTGACTGAACTCCTCCCAGCAGTTCATTGCCCCAGCCAAGAACAGACCCTCGCGAGGCTGTTTTTCCTTGTATTGTTCATCATCATCAGCCCAAGAGACAATCCACACACCACACACTAGAGTAGGGTATTACACCACAACGATGGCCCGAACCAGTATAAACCCTGAGTCTCTTGTGTTGTTCTTTCGATAGTTTTGATCCTAGCGTGGCGGAGGGGTGCAGGTAGGTAGGAGGCGAAATCTCCGCGCTCACCCCAGTGCTCGAACCTCAAGGGTCTGCCGGAACCCGAAATCCGACATTTGGCGTGCCAGGTAGGGGTGCGCCGGAATTCATCTTCCACCGCCCCGTTCTCCTTCGACCATCGCGCTCATGTCTGACGCACGTCGGGCCTGCGCGGAGCGCTGGACTGCCCTCGCTTCCCGCGTCGCCCAGACAGCCCCTATCGGCGGGCGTCCTCGCCGTTCCCCATCACCTGCCATCAACGCCGTCACCGGCCCGGCGGGGGACGAGCAGCAGGCATCGTCTCAGCATCCATCCGTGCGCCAAGACGGCCGCACCACAACTCCCTCGCTCGCCCCAGCTGGATCTTCGTCCCGCGTGCTCCGCGCGCCCATGGAGGCTCGGGCTGCACTCATCGCGGTGAATGAGCTCCTGCGCTACCATCCTGTCGACGACGTCTATGAAGAATGGCTCGGCCGCGTCGCTGAGCTCGTCCGCGCTGCAGGGGGTTCTTCCGCACCGTCCGTTCCGCTGCACCGCACCCCGCCCCGCGCGGGCGACGAGGCTCCGGCAGCGCCCCGGCCGCCTCCTCCCCAATAAGACGCCATGGAACCAAGGCGCGCGGCCCCTGGGCGGAAACCGCTCCGTCAGGTGCCAGCGTGGCAAGAGCAGAGCTGCCAAGAAGTCCCTCGCCCGCCAGAAGCTACCCGGGCGCTCCTTGCTCCAGCACGTCGCGACCATCATCCTGCTCCGGCGCGTGGGGACATGCAAGACCAGGCTCTCCATCACCCAAGGCCTCACGTGGCCACAGCAGGCTGCCGCGCCTACACCACCGAACTGCGCAGCGTTGTGTGGCCAGGCAAGTTCAAGCCGGACCTGCCTCCTCGCTACGACGGCACACCCGACCCTGCGGAGTTCCTCCAGCTCTATGAGCTGGGCATCGAAGCTGCCAACAGAGACGAGAAGGTCATGGCGAACTGGTTTCCCATGGCGCTCAAGGACGGGGCCCGCACCTGGCTCCTGAACCTGGCTCCAGGCACAATCTCCTCCTGGGAAGAGATGCGCACCCGCTTCATTGCCAACTTCCAAGGTACTCGCGACCGGCCACCCGCCGTGAGCGACATGCGCCGCATCAAGCAACAACCCGGGGAGACCCTGCAAAAGTACATCCAGTGCTTCAACAACGCACACCTCAAGATTCCCATGGTGACTGAAGAGGCCATCATCTCAGCCTTCTCCGATGGTGTGCGCGACGTCAAGATGAAGGAGGAGCTGGCGATTCATGAAGACCTGTGCACATCCTTGGAGCTGTTCAACTTGGCGAACAAGTGCGCCAGGGCTGAGGAAGGGCATCTCTCCCTCCTCGAGCTGCCTACTGCAGACCCAGAAGAGAAGAAGCTCAACGCCAAGGAAGTGAAGCGCAAGGGGGCTGCAGTGCTCACGGCAGAACCAGACACCAAGCGGGGCAGAGATCAGCCCGAACCTCCCAAGGGCAGCCGGTACTGCATGTACCACGACCTCCACACCCGCAACACCAACGAATGCCAAGAACTCCGAGCCGTGCGTGAAGGAAGGATCGGCCGTCGTCCCGATCGCGGTGACCGGGGCAACGGTCGAGGAGGAGGAAGGAACGCAGGACGCTGGGAAGACCGTGGCCCGGGCAAGGGGTGGCGCGACCAACCTCGCAAGGATCGCTGGCAAGACCCACCTCGTGAGGGAGGCTGGAGGGATCATCCTCGCGAGGATCGCCCGCAAGGCAACGCAGGACTCCCACCGCTGCCGCCGCAGCCAAGGAGAAACGAGGACCGCCACCAGGACGAGGAGGCTGGGGGCTTCCAGGAGCCGCGCACGATCGCCTGCATCCTGGTCGGAGCTCAAGCCCCAGCCTCTCAACGCATCTTCAAGAAGTTCGCCCGCGAAGTGAACGCAGTGCTCCCCAGGCTCGAAGCCATGCGCCCTCTCAGGTGGTCGGCGTGCGACATCACATTCAGCTCAGCAGATCAACTCAATTATGCGGCTACAGCCGGAGTCCTCCCGATGCTTTGTTCCCCAATCATGAGCAACGTGGTGGTCACCAAGACCCTCATCGATGGCGGGGCAGGGCTCAACGTCCTGTACGTAGAGACATTCAACAAACTCCAAGTGCCCTACAGCCAACTTCTACCAACCAAGCCCTTCTCCGGTATCACCGACGGCTCCACGGTCCCGATCGGGCAGGTCCGCCTCCCTGTCACCTTTGGGGCACGCGACAACTACCGCACCGATCTCATTGACTTTGACGTCGCTCATATCTGCTTGTCGTACAACGCCATCCTCGGGTACCCGGTGCTGGCCAAGTTCATGGCCGTGACTCACCACGGCTACAACGTCCTCAAGATGCCAGGAAGCGGCGGAGTCATCACTGTGCCCTGTGAAGAGAAGGACGCGGTGTGTTCCCTGGAGCGAGCCTTTCAGGCCGCATCACTGGAAGACCCGGATCGCGGAAGCAGGAGGCTTCCCAAGGCCGCCCCCAAGAAGAAGAAGACATCGTCCGGCCTGGCCCCTTAGGAGGCAGGCCCCTCTGGGCCCGTGCCTGCCCAGGGGGAACCTCCTTCCATCGCATAGGAAACGCGCCCGGCGCCCTCCTTAGGCAGGGCTCGGGGGCTCTCTCCTAGAGGGCCACCGACCTAGCAAGGGTCACGAGGGAGGCACTGGGGCACCACATGGAGGCGTGTTTTGAAGCACGTTTCCCTCAAGAAGGAGCAAGGCAAGGAGATCCAGACCCACAGGAGTTCGTCAGCAAGGCCATTCAGGAGCTACAGGAGTCTAGAGTCATGAGAGGCGCCCGCCGCCTACCAGCAGTGGCTCCCCATCCAGGCGAGGATGGCGGGTTGCGCGTCTGCATCGAGGTACCAGGGCTCAACCGAGTCGCCTCCTTGGGGCGCCTCTGGCCGTCGTGAGTGGGGCGCTGCGGAGGTCCACCCCACAGCTACGTTTCCATGCCTTACGGCTTGCCAAGCGCGGCTGACACACACCAGCGCCTCAAGAGGGGCACCACGGAGGCTCAAGAGGCCAGGCACTCCGCAGCCCTGGCGGAGATGAAGATGGCCCGCGAGGAACCGCCAGCGCCTCCGGAGCCTCCCGAGGCCCCTGGGCCTGGGGGCTCATGAGGATCGGCTTCCGTAGCCCACCGAGCCGGCTACACCAACACCCCTTTGTCTTCAGCGTCATCAGGTGACATCTTTCAAGTTTCACTTCTGGCTGGGAGCGCCCCCAGGGCTGCATTATACCCAGGCCGCATGGGTCCGTCCCTGCGGCGTGTATCCCTTTTATTTTGCGTCGTTAGCTTACCTTGTTGGGGGCGCCCCTCGGGCTGCATGATCCCCAAGCCAGGCCCAGCTGCATGTACCCCATTTGCGTTCATTTCTGGTTATGCGTTAGAACCGCCATGCTTGATTATTTGATGCCGGTCCGCGGCGCCTCTTCTTCTCCATGCTGACCACTTGCACGTTAAAGGGGGGGTTACTTGAGCATCGCGACTCAGGGCTCTTACTGGCTCTCCAGCCCTCACCCTCTGGCCTTGACCATGCCATCGCGACCTGGCATACCAGCGACGGCTGAGACCAGCTCGAGGGCCGGGACCCGAGGACGTAGAGTGCAGGCATCTAACCGAACTTGCAGGGATACAACACAAGATAAGGCCCAGTGCCAGGCGCAACCCGCCTAGAGGTAGGGCCCCGTGAGTCCCGTGCTGGCTCACGGGTGCCCAGATACACCTCGCCAGGCCCTACCGTGCCAGCCACGTGTCAGGGCGGGGCTGTACACGCCCCGGGGGCTCCTCCCGGAGGGGGCCCCCTCCCACGTACCAGTGGAAGCACCATGCTCCGCGCTGGCTGACGACACTGCCGAGGAGCAGCTATGCCCGTACACATACGGAAGCGCTATGCTCCACGCTGGTGATAAACAACTGAGGGTGGCCTCCGGGCCGCATCAACCTCAGGGAGCCCAGAGCTCAATGTCTAGCCTCATCGCAACGCCTCCCCTCGGGAGTGCCGCGCGAGGGGGCTGGGCACGGGGGCTGCGCCTGGGTCACGCCCAGACGCACACCACCCAGCCAGGTCCCCACGGGCCTGGTTCGTCGCGCACCTCTCCCCGAGCGGAGCCGAGGTATGAAGGCCGTTTGAGCATCAAGGGGGACTCCTGAGCATCGTGACTCAGGAGCCTAACTGGTCACGTAGCCCCTTACTCCTTGGTCCCATCATGGTTTCCGGTCGGGGCTGTTGCTGGGTGAGGTACGCGTGGGGCCGGGCTCTGCACACGTAGAACGGTGGATCCACCCACATCATACCTCCCTACTTGTTGTTCGTGCGCCAAAGGGGACTCCTGAGCATCGCGACTCAGGAGCCTAACTTTTCACGTAGCCCCTCACTCCTTGGTCCTGTCCTGGTTTCCAGTCGGGGCTATTGCTGGGTGAGGTACGCGCGGGGCCGGTCCCTGCCGGCGTAGAACATAAGCAAGTAGGAAGGAAAAGCGCAAATTTCAAAGGAATTCGAAAGCAAATATTACAGTCCACATTGTTATCCCAATATCAAACGCAAGTTTAAACGCCTCCCCGAGGCATGATACATGTGCAGGAATTAAAAGCAGGATAGGAGCCACGATGGAGTCACTTGGCGGCAGGGGAGCAGCGCGGAGTGGGTTCGCCTCACGGAACAGCGGGGTCGGCAGGGCCTTGCTCCGGCTTGGTGCTGAAGGCCCGGAACTTCCCCAGCAGAGCCTCTGCGCGACCCTTCACGGCCTCGGCAGCAGCCGCGGCACGCTCGCCACTCACGGGCTCCAGCAGGCTGTCGAGGTCGAAACCGGGATCGCGAAGGTGGATGTGGGTGAGGACCCGTGTCAACGCTGTAGAAGACAGAACACGCGCCTCGGCCTCGGCCGTGGGGCCAAGGCCAAGGGCGACATCTTCAAGAGCGTGGACCAAGAAGGGAAGCAGCTTGGCGGGGCCGTCCTCGGCGCTGGCCAGCGGGCTCTCCAGGCTGCTGTCGTAAAGCGTCCTTAGCGAGGAGTGAGCCTTCGCCTCCAGCTCCGTGAAGCCCGCGCGGTCTTCGGCAAGGACCAGGGCCTTGCCGTCCAGCTCGGCCTTCCTCGCCCCCAATTCCTTCTCCAGCGCGCCTAGGCGGTCGCGGCGTTTCTTGAGCTTGGCCTTCCGGCTCTCGACGGCCGCCTCGCGAGCCTTCACGCCTTCTTCCTGTTCTTGGCGAAGACGGACCTCTTTCGCGAGCTGATCCCGCAGGCCCTGCAGCTCGTCCTCCAGCGCCTTGCAGCGACCACAGACGTCGACCACCTCTCCCAGGGTTGCATCGCGAGCAGCCTTCGCCTCAAGGACGGCCTGCTTCTCCTCGTCGCGTGTCGTCGAGGCCTGGACCAGCGCCGCCCGAATTGAAGCGTCGGAGCGAACCCATCCAGAAGCCAGCTCCAAGCGCCCGGCCACCAGGCGAGGGTCGGCGCCGAGAAGATCCTGCCGCAGCCGGTCCAGCTCAGCAACAGTGTGGTCCAGAACGGCGGAAGGAGTCGGGGAGATAGCAGCCGGTGGAATAGGGGGAGAAGGCGGAAGCACGGCCGCAGCATCCTGAGGCGGAGTCTGCCACGCCCCGACAGCTGTAGTGGCAGCGGCAGGCGAGAGCACCTCGGGAGCCACTTGGGCCATGGGGGCTGGGCTCGCCCCATCCGGCTCAGTCAGGCCTCGCGAGGACGACCGGGCAGGAGAAGCTTGTGCGTCGCGGTTACCCTCCTTCAGGAGCGCTGCCACGGACGGAACCTCAGGAGCCCCCTTTGACTTCTTCGCTGCGGGCGCCAGCCTATCCAAGGGATGCGAACGTCAAGCCTTACGGGTCGTCACCAGTGAGCTCAAGCGGCCTCCGGCCAAATTTGAAGCCCGAAAGCCGGCTGGAAGGGTCAACCTCGGGAAGCTTGGAGGCGGAAGGTGCGCCTACAGTTCGCCCCGAGGCCAGGGCTGACCCGCGGGAGATCAGCCCGGTCCTGTCCTTCTTCGGGATCGGGGGTGAGCTCCCGCCATCCTGCTCGTAGTTGTCCACGTCGTCGTCCTCGTCGTCATCCTCCCCGTCGTCGCTCGGAGGGAGGCGGAGAGCGCGGGACTTGCGCCGGGGAAGGGGAGCCCTCGACTCTCCGTCAGTAGCCTTGGAGTCAGGCCCTTTTCCCCGCTCCCCTCCTTCCTCCTCTTCGCTGGAGTCGTCGGAGGGCACAGCCACCGGTCCCTCAAGAGCCTCCAGGGGCATGGGCCCTTCCCCGTTGAAGACGGGCATGGACTTCACTACCCGCTCCCAGTCGTCGCGGAGGAACAAGGGCGTAGGGGCGCCCTCCAACCTCGCCACGTTGCCCCCGACCAGAGATTGGAGAACCGCAGCCAGGTCTCCGTCGGCCCAGGCTGCAGGGCTCGGACGGGGCCTCCAGATTGGAAGCAAGTACTGTCGAAGCGGAGCCAGCTGGTGCTCCAGGAACTCCCACAGCAACGACGCGCCGGTCAGCTTCGCCGCCGCCATGTCGGTCGGCCTCAGATCCGCATCCATCTTCTCCAACACCATCTTCGCGCGGGGATTCCTGAGCTCCGCCCGACCCCAGTTGCTGGAGCTCGTGGGCTGCTCCGTGGGCAAGATTAGCCGAGGGTGGATGCGCTCAGCATCCACCAAGACCCACTTGCTCCTGAAGCCCTCAATCCTCTTCCCAGGGTTCGAGATGGCAATGGCGCCGCCGTACGCGACGAAGCTCGCGCACGCGGAAGCAGGATCGCGAGCGGTCCGGAGGTAGAAGTAGTGGCGCAACAAGGCCACTGATGGCTGCACCCCAACATGGGCCTCGCAATAATAAGCAAAGATCGCGAGGAGAAGGACGGAGTTGGGATGGAGATGCAGAGCCTGTAGCTTGTAATGGCGGAGGACAGAGAAGAAGAACTCGGAGAAGGGAGGCACCAGGCCAGCAACAATGGCACTTACGAAGAGCGGATAGAAGGTGCTCCTCTGACCCTCAGGGGTGGCGGAGCTGGCCTTGAACACCTTCGCCCCGTCAATGCCTCGCGCCATCGCTATCCGGTGCAACCGGGCAAGGCCCGTCTCCGACACGTTTGGCGGGTCCAGGTCAGACGAGTACCAAGCTGTGGCCGGGGGCTGGCGAGGCGCCATGGCTTCCTAGGTCGCACGGTCAGAGCAGATCTGGAGATTTCGGAGGAAGGGAGGAGAAGCGCAAGAAAGGGATCTGAACAGCAACCGGGGAAAGCAAGAAGAAGGGCCTAGGCGGATGCCACTCCCTTATCAACTCGCGCGGCTGCTAAGGCGCCCACGTCCAGTCAACCGCCACGCGGCGCCCAAGGCCGCAGGCTGTTAGGGCCCGCGGCGCTTCGCTCTTTCCCTTCCGCCTCCCTGCACGGCCAAGTCCAGGCGCGCCTTGGGCCCGGGGGCTACTGTCGGTGTTTTGGGAACGGGGGTCCCCAGACTTGCCTGCCTGCGGCCTGCGGCGTGGCTCAAAGGGGAGCCCAGCACGGCCCATCTTCACCAATACAAACTCAAGACCCTCGCGAGGGGCCAAGCCTCGCGGGGCGGACGACACGGAGCTTCCTCAGGAGCGGCCTCGTCAGGCTGGCTCGCGAGGAGGCAGAGAGATCAAGGCGGGGTACCTCGCCTTGTGCCCGTGATGCAAGCCATGACGACTCAGGGCGCCAGGCGGGTGCCACCCCGCGCAGCGTCCTCCTTTCCTCTTTGGTGCAAAGGGGGCAAGCGCAGCCGTGGAGTACCGAGGTATCAGGCAAAGGTTGCCATTTCGGTGCAACAAGACCAAGACCAGGAGGACTACGAGATGGAGGTCACCATGGAGCCCAAGACGGCGTCATCACCAGAGCTTTGCGCAGACGAAGACTACTTTTGACAGGATAGCTGATACTTGCTGTCCCCCTTCAAAATTAGCCTGCCATTGTTGGCTCCCTTCCCGCTCAATATTTGGGAAGAGGACCAGGGCCTCTATAAATAGGACCAGCCACCCACATAGCTGGGGGAGAAAAAAAGGTCTCTTGGGTTGTAGGAAGAAAGAGGCTCGTTAGAGAGGTTAGAAGCAGAGAGAGAGAGAGAGAGAGAAAGGTGACTGAACTCCTCCCAGCAGTTCATCGTCCCAGCCAAGAACAGACCCTCGCGAGGCTGTTTTTCCTTGTATTGTTCATCATCATCAGCCCAAGAGGCAATCCACACACCACACACTGGAGTAGGGTATTACACCATAACGGTGGCCCGAACCAGTATAAACCCTGAGTCTCTTGTGTTGTTCTTTCGATAGTTTTGATCCTAGCGTGGCGGAGGGGTGCAGGTAGGTAGGAGGCGAAATCTCCGCGCGCACCCCAGTGTTCGAACCTCAAGGGTCTGCCAGAACCCGAAATCCGACAGAGGCCGAACCAGATACGTTTATAAACCGACTTCGGGACTCTGTAGCCCAGCGGGCGTCAACCTATGTATATAAAGGGACGACCCGGCCGCGGTTTAGAGACAGACAACAACAACTCGAAAGCCAGACAAAGCGGATTCGCTCCCTGGCCTTCGAAACCCTAGCAATACCAATCACAACTAGACGTAGGCTTTTACCTTCATCGAAGGGGCCGAACTAGTATAAACTCCAGTGTCCCCTTGTCCGGTTTAACCCCTTTAAGCTAACCCGTCACGATGGCTCCACAACTAAGTCCTTTCACGAGGACATCTACCGTGACAAACCCACGACAGTTGGCACCCACCACGGGCTATCGCACGATGGTTTCGAGTTCTTGAAGGGCAGCTTCGATGGACTTAAGGGATAAGCTGTGGGCCAGATGACGAAGAGTCGCCGCGGCAAGCTCTACATCGACAACGCAGGATGGGCTCCCGGGGCCGATTCAGTCGAATACGGGTACCGGGTCCCCTTTGGTGGGATTCACGTCTTCATCGGCAAGATCGGCGAACCGGCCCCCGAGCCGGACATCTGCACCGACATCATCGAAACGGCTCGACGTGCAAGTCCTTCGCCGGTTCATCCCGAGGCAAGACATGTTTTCGTAGGTGACGTCCATGGATTAGGGCACAAGGACAGACCAGTGTACGAAGGAGAAACCGTCGTCTGCTCTGATGACGAGTCTTCTGGAGAAACCGAATCGCTTTACCAGTTGCAGGATGACCAAATTGAGGGAGGATCCGAGGGCAACAGTATTTCGGATTCCCCCAGTCTGCCAAACCGGGCCGCCATCTTCATGGACGGCACACAATCGGCGCCTCATTCATCTACCGCCGCAGCAATGCTCTCCGGTTCAACAACGGCCACACCAGCAGGAGCAGGAAGCTCGGCGCCACCTCCGACCCAAGTATTATCTGATTTGTTCGACGCCTTGGCAACATTGATGTCTGCGGAGGTAGACGCAGCAGCCAGGGATCAGCACGATGCGGAGATTGCAAAGGTGAAAGATCAGATAGCCCAGGCCAAGGAGGACCTGGCAGCAGAGAACGCCAGGATGGCTACGGAGCGGGCCGAGTTGGAAGCACAGGCTTACCGGATTAGACTAGACCAGAATGCTTCAGAGGAAGTCATGAGAAGAAGGTACCGATCACGTCTCCCGTCAGTTTATGAGCCGCATAATCTTTTCAACACGCCAGGCGCAGGAGCTGGCAACCAGGCGGGGGCGCCGGGAGCAGGAGCGCCAGTTCAACCGCGCACGACGGACCTGCCTCGCCAGAACAACATTGTACCATCAACGCCGCCCGGGCATTATTCCAACCCGTTCGACAACATTGTGGCCACTGCGTCACGCCTGGCGGCCCTCCCAACCGACGGCGAGTCACCAGTGGCTGTGGAAGCACGCTGGGCCAGGGATCTCCTTCAGACATCACTAAATCAACAACAAGCATATTCACACAGCCGTGAGAGGATTCACTCCACTCCCCGCCCAAGCCGGAGTTATAGCAGACACGTGGAAGACGAACCAGCCGTGTCCAGTAGTGCACGCCGCCAAAATTCGCCACGAAGGAACAACCCGGCTGGGGGAGGTTCCAACGCACAAGATGTTGTGGATCATGGCCGCGCACGTCGAGGGGCCGAGTTGACAACTCGACACGAGGCACGACAGCATACTCCGGTTCACCCCACTGCCTCCGTGGAGCCAGGGGCGATGTTCAGTTCCTTAGGGGTACCGTTCTTATCTCTTGCTTTGCGTAATGTGTGACTACCCAAGGATTTCAAGGGACCTCGTAAGGTACCAAATTATACTGCCGATTTGCAGCCAAAGGCGTGGGTGGAGAGCTATGAGATGGCAATGGAGATGTTAGATGTGGACGAGGCGGTGTGTGCTAAATATTTCACCATGATGTTGGAAGGAACAGCTCGCACTTGGTTGAAGAGCTTGCCGATCAACTCTATTGGATCATGGGCCGAATTGAAGCACCGGTTTATCCAGAACTTCAAGGATACGTGTAAGCAGCCGATGTCAATTGTAGATCTGGCTGCTTGTGTCCAAGAGGAAGGGGAGTCCATGACCAATTGGGTCAAATGGGTCTCGGCGATTTTGCATTCGTCAGATCATATCAACGCAGACACCGCAGTGTTAACGTTAGAGGGTAATTGCGGTTTCAAACCATTGAAACAGAAGTTGGGAAGGCTCAAACGTAACTGCAACGACATGTCAACACTCATGGCTGCTTTGGTGAAATACGCCGATTCAGATAATACCAAGGATCCGGATTCAGAGGAGGACAAACCGGAGAAGGGTAAGAAGACCGGCAATGCCAAAGGCCAACAACACAATCCGGCATGCCATAGAAACGCTGGTAAGCGCAAGGCTGACAGTGGTTTGGACTTTGTCGCAAATACCAACGCACAGGAGAATGGCCAACGCCGCAAAGGCAAGCAGCCCTAGAGGGGTGGAGGTCCAGGCAACAATTTGGAGCGTTTGTTAAATCAGCCCTGTCCAAAGCATGGATCAATGGAGAAACCGGCATCACATTTCTGGAAAGATTGTTATATCATGCGGGATTTCAAGAATTCCAATATGACAACGGCCCGCCCGGCGGTTCAGGAGGAGGTTTCCACGGGCCGGGTTACGGAGGCGGTGGTTCCGGTTCAGGGTTTCCAGGCAATCAAACCGGACACGTCAATCAAGGACACCAAAGCAACCAGGGAGGTTACAACCATCAGGGGAGTCAACAGCAGCAGTAGCAGTAGTCGGGTTATTAGAGCAATCCCAAACAGCTGAACAACGGGCAATATCATGTCTCCACTACTAGTTTGTGCAAACATGATCAGAAGCTTCACAAAAGAGTAGTCAACTCTGTTGAGCCGGCAGTACCTCAGTATTTACGCTGGTCGGAGCAACCTATTTTGTGGAGTAGAGAGGATCACCCGCCCCGGGTTGATAATCCAGGTCACTTGGCCTTGGTGGTAGCCCCTCAAGTTGGGGGATACAAGTTCACTAAAGTGCTCATGGATGGGGGAAGTAGTATCAATATTTGTATTATGATACATTCCGCCATATGGGGTTGACAGATAAGGATCTTAAACCGTCGAATACGGTATTTCATGATGTGGTGCCTGGTAAATCTGCATATCCTGTTGGTAAGATAGCTTTGGAGGTAGCTTTTGGAGATGACTACGATTCAAGGTCAGAAACAGTGACATTTGAGGTGCTGAAGATCAAAAGTCCGTACCACGCTCTGTTTGGGCAGCCGGTTTATGCTAAGTTTATGGCAAGGCCATGTTATGTTTACATGCAGCTTAAAATGCCAGGTCATAAGGGGACTAACACAGTACATGGAAGTAGAAAGATTGCTTTGGAGTGTGAGGAAGGCGATGCGGCTTATGCTGAGTCGGTTTGTGCCACGGAGGAGTTAACATTCTATAAGGAGCAAGTTGGTCCGGCAGACATGACCTCCTTAAAAAAGCCAACCACGGAACATGATCCAGCATTGAAGTTCAAATCAGCTACAAACACTAAGATGGTTGACTTTGTCCCTGGCGATTCACCCAAACAGTTCAGCATCAGCGCTAACCTGGATTCCAAATAGGAAAGCGTGCTCATCGAGTTCATCAGTGAGAATCAGGACATCTTTTCATGGAAACCTTCTGACATGCTAGGTGTACCGAGAGTACTCGCTGAGCACACACTCAACATTGATACAAAATTCAAAACGGTCTGACATTTCCTCCGCCGCTTCAATGAGGAAAGGCGCAAGGCTATAGGTTAAGAGGTCGCCCGTTTGTTGGCTGCTGGGTTTATTGTTGAAGTTTTTCATCCAAAGTGGTTAGCCAATACGGTGCTGGTACTTAAGAAAAACGGCACTTGGCGCATGTGTGTGGACTACACAGATTTAAACAAGGCTTGCCCTACAGACCCCTTTGCTCTCCCTCACATTGATCAGATAATTGATGCTACGGCGGGTTGTGACCGTTTGTGTTTTTTGGATGCTTACTCTGGTTATCATCAGATCAAAATGGCAGTTAAGGACCAGGAGAAGACAGCCTTTATAACTCCCTTTGGAGCCTTCTGCTACGTTTCCATGCCCTTTGGACTCAAGAGTGCCCAGGCAACTTAAAAGCGATGTGTTCAGAATTGCCTTCATAAGCAAATTGGGCGCAATGTCCATGCGTATGTAGATGATATTGAGATCAAATCCAGAAAGGACGAGACGTTAATAGATGATCTACGGGAAACTTTTGACAATCTCCGGGTCTACAAGATGATTCTCAATCCGGAGAAGTGTGTTTTCGGTGTCCTGGCAGGCAAGCTCTTAGGCTTTCTGGTTTCAAACAGAGGCATTGATGCTAATCCGGAAAAGATTGCAGCGATTACGTCCTTGGCTAAACCGGCTTGTATTAATGATGTGCAACGTCTGGCCGGCCGGATTACAGCCTTGAGCCGGTTTATCAGCCGTCTTGGAGAGAAGGCCATTCCCTTATATCAGATGCTCAAGAAAACGGATAACTTTGTCTGGAGTGAAGGAGCTGATAAGGCGTTTGAAGATTTGAAGAAACAGCTCGTGGAATCGCCCGTACTGGCAGCACCGATCGATAAAGAACCCTTATTATTATATGTGGCTGCTAATGCCCGGGCTATCAGCGTAGCCATTGTGGTAGAGCGTAAAGAGCATGGCAAAGAGTATCCGGTTCGACGGCCGGTTTATTATGTCAGTGAGGTGCTCATTGAGTCAAAGCAGAGGTATCCGCATTGGCAGAAACTAGTGTATGGGGTGTTTATGGTAAGCCGGAAGCTCAAACACTATTTTCAGGGCCATCCTATCACAGTAGTCAGTTCAGCTCCTCTGGGTGACATCATTCAAAACAGAGAGGCAACTGGCCGGATTGCCAAGTGGGCCATTGAGCTTGGACCCCATGGGCTCAGATATATACCCCGCACGGCGATGAAGTCCCAGGCACTCGTAGAGTTCCTCAACGATTGGACGGAACTACAGGCACCTGAGGAGAAGGTAGATAATACACATTGGACAATTCATTTTGATGGGTTCAGACAGCTAGAGGGTTCAGGGGCTGGAGTCGTATTAACTTCCCCACAAGGTGATAAGTTCTGTTATATCCTCCGTTTAATGTTCCCTTGTACTAACAATGCAGCTGAATATGAGGCCTTACTCCACGGTCTTCGGATGGCTAAAGAGATGAATTTGAGCTGGGTTAAGTGCTTCGGCGATTCAGATCTAGTGGCTCAGCAAGTGTCTGGCACTTGGGATTCTAAGGACCTACTCACGGCTGCATATCTGCGAGAGGTGGACACAGTGGCCGGTCACTTTAAAGGTTATCAGTTGGACCATATAGACCGGCGGAAGAATGAAGCGGCAGACGCTTTAAGTCGTCTTGGTTCCCAACATAAAGCGGTTCTGCCCAATGTCTTTCTTGATGTGTTGCACAATCCGTCAGTCAAAATACCAACCGAAGAAGATTTGGTTGTTCCTGATCCGAAGGCTTA
This sequence comes from Triticum urartu, assembly GCF_056163025.1. Lineage (NCBI taxonomy): Eukaryota > Viridiplantae > Streptophyta > Magnoliopsida > Poales > Poaceae > Triticum > Triticum urartu. The sequence goes on from NC_141875.1 coordinate 259,116,733, forward strand.
ATTGGTGGCAGCTTTGCATGCCATACCGGATTGGACGATCCCATATCTGGATTACATGAACCGGGGCGAGTTACCAGCTGAGGAAACGTTGGCCCAATAGATAATCCGGTGTTCCAACTCCATGACCATACTAAACGGGGAGTTACATCGTTACAGTGTTTCAGGAGCGATTCAACGATGCATTTCTCCTCAAGAAGGTTGTGAGATTTTACGAGAAATTCATGAAGAGGATTGCGGTCATCACGCCAGTTCAAAGTCGTTGGTTGCTAAAGCTTTTTGCCATGCTTTTTACTAGTTGACAGCGCATGCTAATGTAGAGGATTTGGTCAAAAGATGTGATGGATGTCAAAAGTTTGCCCGCCGTGCACACGTTCCGGCTCAGGAGTTGCGGATGATTCCAATTACGTGGCCGTTTGCCACTTGGGGGCTGGATATGGTTGGACCCTTTAAGCGCTCCAAGGACCAGAAGACCCATCTATTAGTAGCAGTTGATAAATTCACTAAATGGATAGAAGCGGAGCCAGTCAGCAAGTGTGATGCAGCCACAGCGGTTCAATTCATCAAAAAGGTGATATTCCGGTTTGGCTTTCCACATAGCATTATAACAGATAATGGCACTAACTTGTCAAAAGGAGAGATGGAAGAATTTTGTCAACGTGAGCACATCCGGCTTGATCTAGCATCAGTAGCTCACCCCCAATCTAATGGTCAAGCGGAAAGGGAAAATCAAGAAATTCTGCGGGGTATCAAACCAAGGCTTATGGTTCCCTTAAAGCGGACGCCGGGTTGTTGGGTCGAGGAGCTACCTTCTGTGTTATGGAGCATCAACACCACACCCAATAGGTCTACGGGTTATACGCCTTTCTTCATGGTTTATGGAGCAGAGGCGGTTCTTCCTAGTGACATCCATCACGATTCGCCCATTGTGGTAGCTTATGTTGAAGCTGATAATGAGAAGGCACGTCAGGATTCTCTGGACCTGTTGGATGAAGAGCAGGATCTTGCTGCAACGCGTTTGGCGATTTATCAACAAGATCTTCGACGTTATCACAGCCGCCGGGTTAAAAAAAGAACCTTTCAAGAAGGTGACTTGGTGCTCCGGCTCATCCAGGATCAGACTGATATGCATAAGTTATCCCCCCCTTGGGAAGGACCCTTTGTGGTCAGCAAAAATCTGCACAACGGATCCTACTACCTCATTGATGTTCGAGAGCATGAAGACTCACGTCAATCGGAGGAGGAGACAAACCGGCCATGGAACATAGCTCTCCTTCGGCCTTACTATACTTGAAGCCATATGCTTTTTCACCTGTACATATTTATGACAGTGTATATACCATATAATAAACCGGAGCCTCCGTTATAAGCAGGGTATCTATTCTTTCTTATATCATATGTGTGCTTTTACAAGTTAACGGTCAAAGCGGGGTCTTTGTTAAACCGGATTTAGCAACTGCACAAAGATAAAGAAAATCACTAGGGGGCTTGTTCATGTTTGAACCACAGCTACACCTCTTGATAGGCTTTTCAGCCACACAAGGACAAATTTGTGGAGCCAAAGAGAGTATTGTGCACTGTACAAACTCAAACATAGGCACACGCTGAGCATCGCTCACAAAGTTACTTGGGGGCTCTTTTTTGCAAAACAACAAAGAGTTTGAAAGGACCCTCGTAATTGGCTATCAAGCCACGGCTTGGAAGCCTGGTGTATTCACCTAAAACCCCGGGTTAACCTGCCTTCATCAAGTAAGCCACTCCTATCCAGGTAATCCTGGCATGACCCATCGAACGTTTGACAAGTCAATCTTTTACAGACCCTGAACTTGTCATAGTTAAAACGGTGATTGGTCAATTGGAGGCCCATCTTAAAAGGCTTTGTTAAATGGTTTACCTCAGAGGCCTGGCAGCCCATGAAAAGCCTTGATTTGGAGCCTAGAAGCTCGTAAAAAGCCTCGTATATTTTTCTATTTGCATTTTGTTTGTTGACAATCATAACTATTTTTTGATAAACCGGCATCCTTGATCCGGCTTCCTTTCCAACCACCAGCTGTTGGCTCATGATCAGTTATAAACCGGTGGTCACTGACCCGGTATGGTTTGACTAAACCACCAGTGTTATGAAGAAAATCCGGTAGGTATACCGGTCCGGTTTAATAGATAGACCAGCATTTTGAAGATGAGATTATCAAACGTATCGGGTTGGTGTTAAACACCTTTGCTGTATAAACGTTTGCTCACTAAATGAGGTATGTTCTGTACATTATTTTTTGTACAAACACTTGATTATTCAGCTCAAGTATTATATACTTCTTGGATATTATGACATGTTTAGCGGTAAACAGCTAGACACTTTTAAGTTTTTTGTACCCAGGAAGGCAAGTCATCATAGACTATGCATAAAATATATCCTGAAGGGCGGCACAAATTGTCACAAAGGGATATGAAGCATGCTCGATGGCATGGCAGATAACCAAAGTTTCAGCTATCCTATTACATGAAGCTTTAAAGCGGCTCAACAGTGCCATTGTTTTTCACAGTAGTCATATAAACCGGCGACCGGATCAGGACTCTTCATCACGACGGTTTGATGGTTGTGGATCAGTTGGTGCACGCACTTCTTCATCCCTCCCCAGCCGCTAGAAATCAGCCGTTGACCAATCGATTTCGGTTAAAGCTCGGAATACTTCTTCTTCATTGATTAGATCAGAAGGGTTAATATCAGGTGCATAAGTGTGCTTACGAATCGGAGGCACAAGTTCTTCAACTTCATGGATCTCGGCCGGCTGTCTTTTCCCTTCTGCATCATAAAACGGTTGAAAATGGGACAAATCGGTGTCTTCAGCTAGTTTGCTGGCCGCTGGCCGCATCTGTTTGGTCAACCGCCGAAGATCATCCTTGTCAAAGTTTGAACCGTCTTCTTTAACGTCTGGATACCCTTTAATGATATCCTCCTCTTCAAGATCTGGAATCCAGGCCTTGGCTCGAATAAGGGCAGTTTTAATGCTCCGGCTCTTGCAGGGGCTCTTTTCACCTTGGCAATACGCGCCGGTAACATGCCCAGCTTCTCAAGGGTTTCCTTAATCAACGTTGGTGCCGGTTTGTTATAAGCTGCTGTACTAATGGCTCGCTGAGATCCAGAGTATAGCTGCTCAACCAATGTGTATGCCGCTTTGAGCTTCATCCGCATATCTGCACCAAGATGAGTGATCCGAGTTCCTGACAAAGATTTTTTCCACATCATGGTCAGTTTTAAGATTCATTGACTGATGCAACATACATAAGCAGATACTTACCAAAGATAGCAGAGGTCATAGCATTGATTTGGCGCTTCAAACCGGCTAGTTCTTCAGCCACCGGTTTTAGGGCTTCCTCGACATCTACGGCTCTTTTGGTCAAGTCGGCTTTTTCGGTCTCCCATGCAGCACGATCTTGATTGAAGGATTCTTTCAATTTTTTCATTCCGGCCAGGGCCTGGGTCAGCTCCTCTTTGGCTTTTGTGTCTTCGGCTTCTTGCGACTTCACATTTTCTTGCAAGTCAGAGTTCTTGGCATCTTTGCTTCTCAGTTCAGCCTACAACATTGAAGGTATCTTCAACAAAACAACATATATATGCACTAAGTATAAAGCATATAACAAGTTATCCACTTCATACTTGGGGGCTAATGCTTATTTGCTCTCAAATACTACCTTCTATGCAAGTCTCCAGAACAATGCAAGCATTATCCTTGACACTTGGGGGCTAATGTACGTTTGTTCTAAAACTGGCGGTGTGGATTAAAAACTGGATTAACTTGCCAAGTTAAGCCGGCCTTTGGGGGCTATGCTACAGAATGTTATCTCATTTTTCAAACATGAGTTTTATCTATGATTGAAGACACGCCTTGGCAAGGATTAATGATGGGATGCTTAAAGTGTTACAAAGACCCGGTTTATGATTGACAATCATAAAACGGCTCTTGGGGGCTACTTGGAATAGTATTTCAGCTATAAATCAATGTGCAAGGGAGAACAATTTACCTCATATCGTTATTTTATCAAATTCACCAAACCGGCTTCGTAATCCCGGTTTGAGTGCAGACAGTTCAAGAAGCCGGAATCAAGCTCATCAGCGTTAAGATGAGCATAGTTTGATAAATCGCTGCTCCATTTACCTTTATCCCTGGCAATTTGCTCTTCTTTGGCACTATGCTGAGCCAAAATGACGGGATGACCAGGAGAACTGTGGCCTGCTCTAGTAATAATAACATCATCGCCTTGGCCTTCAGGATTTTGGCCGGATGATGATGGAATTTTAGTGTCTTTCATTGGATTAGCCCGGCTTGGTTCTGCCGGTTCAGCATCAGGGGCGGCAGGCTCAACATATGTGGGTTTGTCAGTATGTTGGCCGTCAAGGGGCGGATCATCAAACATTGTTTCAGGTTGGAGGCCTTCCGGTTCAACTGTTTGCTCCGGTTCAACTCTTGGTTCTTCTTCTTCAGCAACAGGGTCTTCTGGCGGATTGGTGACCCGAGCTTTCTTGCTGGGTCTGGCTTTGGCCCTGTAAACATAATAAAAAGGGTTAACATCCTGTTCAAAAGATGTAGAGCGCATTGAAAGGAAAGGTTTTTCGTAACTCACCCAACCACAGTTTTCAAAGGGGGGAGTTGAGTTGTTGTCGATTCACCAGAAGAGGAAGGAGGTGTCACCTAATAATTTGAATCAGACGGATTAAGAGGCTGTCTGAAATAACCTGCCTTGGGGTAAGAATGGTCAGAAGTAGGAGAGACCTCAGACCGATGCTTCCGAACCGGAGTATCAGGTAAACCGGTAGAGGTGACCTGTTGGCCACTGTGCCGAGTTGTCCAGCGAGCCTCATGCTATTGAGTCATCAAAATAAATGTTGGATCCAAGTGAGCAAGAGGATGAGAAAAGCTTACTTTCCGGATTGTTTGGCGAGGTTTTTGTGTTGGCATAGAGTCTGAACTGGAGGAAATGGTAATTACCTTTACGTCCTCATCCTGACTAACTTCGGCCTCCTCCTGAGGAAGATCATTGTTAACAAGATGCATAAAAAGAGAGCCAACTGAGTCAAGTTCTACCTCAGCTTCTGGGTCATCAGTATCATCATCAAGCTCCATATTAATCCGGTCAGCCGTTTTCCGCTTTGACGTCCGTTTTACGGCTTTGGTCTTTGGGCGGGTTGGCTTGGCCACTTTGTCTCCAGTGGGCTTGGCCACTCTGTCTCCAGTTGGCTTTGCCTCTTTCTCTATGGATTTCTGTTTCCAGAAGGGGTCATCACCCTATACATATAAATAAGAAGGATTATAGCTTGTATAATTCAAAGATATTAGAGATGAAGAGGAAGTGTAATGCTTACAGCAGGCGGTTTGTTCTTGGTGTAGAAGGGACTCAGGCCGGTTTGACTATAGACTAGTTCTGATTCATTAAGAATCTTCTTTACACCTTCAGTAACTTCTTACTTAGATAATTGGATGATGCAGTGGCGTTGAGGATCGTCAACCTCACCGGTATATACGCACATTAAACCGGGATGCCAGCTTAGCGGCAAGATACTCCAGGATATCCAACAGCGTGCAAAATCCACACCTGTTAAACCGTTTGCCATAAAGGCTCGGAGCTTGGCGATTTGAGGAGCATATTTTGCCCTTTCTGAGGAGTTCAGGCGTTGTGGCATTGGGTGAGTATTGGATAATCTATGATCTCGGAAGCCGGGGAGGGGATTCTCATCTTCAGGCGAAGTGTCTCTGCAATAGAACCATGTTTGGTTCCATTCCTTTGGGTGGCTATGGTGTTTGGCATGAGGAAATTCCACTTCTTTCCTCTTTTGAATCGAAACACCAGCAAGCTCTGTATTCGGGCCATTCACAAACTCTGTGCGCCGGTTCAAGTGAAAGAAATCCCGGAACAATTCTGTAGTTGGTTCTTCCTGTAAATAGGCTTCACGGAAGACTTGGAAATTGCATAAGTTGGAGACTGAATTGGGACCAATATCTTGTGGATGCAGTTGGAAGCTGGCAAGCACATCTCGATAAAATTTTGACCCTGGCGGTTTGAAACCACGTCTTATATGGTCAACAAAGATTACCACTTCGCCTTGTCTTGGGGTCGGAGGATTCTCAGTTCCTGGGGCTCGCCATTTGATCTCAGTTTTCTCAGGCAGAGAGCCGATGCTAACCATCTCATCCAGTTGAGCCTCAGTAACCCAGGAACGAGCCAAGTTGCAGGCAGTGAATTGTTTGGCCATTGCAAAGCGAACAAACTGAAAATGAAAGGCTGGTTTATAAATTATGCATGATCATACACAAGAGACAAGGGAGTAAGAAATGTACTAATATAATAAATGGTACAACCCGAAGACTAGTATGATGAGAAAGAAGGTAATGCTAGCGCAGGATTGATCAGACACTGATAAACCGGAGCGTAATTATGAAGGTAACATGCTCTTCCGGTTTATCAGAGGGCTAACGGCATAAACTATTTACCAATATCAAATCGCTTATATTGGTGCGAGGAGAAACAGATTTCACAGTGATGTATAAAACTTTCGGATCTAGAGATAAGACAGAAAAGCAAAAACAATTGGATCTTGAAGGGGTGCAGAACTGAAGCAACTTTTAACAGACAGATCAGTTCTTTGCGCATAAAGATTTGTGATGATCATGGTAGGTAAGCTACGGTAAGAGATGTATCAAGCATGAAGCGTCCATCTATTAAAGGAAGAACATGGAAGAATAGCACGGATGAACTTTGGAAGAACTGTGAGGAATATCGAAACCCTAGAACAGATCTATGGTGAAAAAAAGCAGAGAACTTACTGGAGCTAGTGAGGAAGCAGAAGGGCGCCGCAGTTCTCTGGTGCGTTCAGGGTGATGCAGCGGCCGAGGTCGGAGCAGAAACGACGATCGACGTTGCGGCAGAGTTCCAGAGGCTGAGCGGCGCGAGGAAGACGATGCGAAGAGGCACGGGGGGAAACGGTGAAAATGACCGCTCGGTCCTATTTATAAGGCAAAGTGAAAAATGGCAAGTGCGGGAGTTGAGGAGTCCGAAAAATGGATAAGTTAATAAAGGTGTCGCCTCGACAACTGGATATATATTAAATGAAGGAAATCTCTGATATCAACGGATGGATGACGTCAGGACGATTTATCGTAATTTTGATGTATGACGTCACGGCGGTTTACAAGATCAAAAATGAAGACAAGAGAGAAGATTTTTTTCTAAAGTGTGGAAGATTGACAAGAACAAGTTCAAACCAATCTGGGGCCTAATGTTGGGGATATTACTACCGGAGGTAAACCGGCCTTGGGTAGCCAGGTTGACTCTTTGAAGATTAGAAGCCCATGAAGATGTAAAGATGCTAGCGCTTTACGGAGGGCCCAAAGGCGAGTTACAGTATGTAAATGTAAACCGGCCCAGTCATGTAACTTGTATAGTAAGATAGAAAGAGAGAGGCCGAGCCGGATATGTTTATAAACTGGCTTCGGGACTCTGTAGCCTGGCAGGCGTCAACCTATGTATATAAAGGGACGACCCGGCCGCGGTTTAGAGACAGAAAACAACAACTTGAAGCCAGACAAAGCGGATTCGCTCCCTGTCCTTCGAAACTCTGGCAATACCAATCACACCTAGACGTAGGCTTTTACCTTCATCGAAGGGGCCGAACTAGTATAAAATCCTGTGTCCCCTTGTCCGTTTTAACCCCTTTAAGCTAACCTGTCGCGATAGCTCCACAACTAAGTCCTTTCACGAGGACATCTGCCGTGACAAACCCACGACACATCCCCTACTTGCTTGTTTCAAGGATGATATCTAAGCTATTATTATTGCTTCTTCAGGACTAGATGGAGAGGGTGAAGCAGATCCGGTGTCCGGCTCCACTACCAGAAGAACCAGTCATTCCGTGTTTAGCAAAGATGCTGGTGCCGGCGCCGTATATCGCGCCTGCGAAGTAGGCCATGGGGAAGGCCAAGGGGGTCTGGAGTGGCCCCCGCCGCAAGGGCGCTTCGGACGCGACGTTCGAAGAGAAGACCTGTTCCTCCATCGCCGAAGACGACGGCAATGAGGAGGAGGAGAGCGAGTTTCCGTCTGATGTAGGGAGGAAGAAGAGGGAGGCCTCCATAATTCTGGAGGCGGAGGCGCCCAAGAAGGGGAAAGGCCCGCTCGCGGGCAGCTCCGCATGGGACGTCGACAGTAATCCGGAGCGACGGCCCCGTACTAAGCCTCGGGCTGCATCGTAAGTGCTAAGACTCCTATATGCCCATAGAGCTAACCTCTCCTCTTTGTTGTATTGACATTGTTAGTTATGCTATTGAAGTCCGGCCCACGACACCTCCTAGGGATCCTCATCAAGAGGCTTGTTGGACTCAAAGGAGATGGCTAGCGAGACACCGCCGGCTGCTAACTCTCCCAAGGCCAAGGGAGACGACGAGGTGCTCTCCCAATGGACCTTCCCAGGCCGGGGAGAGGCTTAGGAGGCGCTAGAAGGTGAAGCCTCCGTCGCCGAACACCAAGGGGAGACAATCCCCATGGAGACTGGGGATGAGGGCCGTATTCAGTTCGGCCCTCAACCGAACTCGATTCCGGGGACCGATACGGCTCCAGAATCCGGCACGAAACCTCCTTCGAAAGAAGGGGGTATGCCTATTCCATCGGTGACCCCTGTCCAATCAGGGGCACCAGATAATCTGCTGGAAGCGCTGCGAGGCGCTTCCATTGTGGATGAGCACCGTGTTCTTATGGGCACGGTGATTGAAAGGGTACAGTCCGCCAAGAGCACCGAAGCCTTCAGCAGCCTGCTGACAGGTTTTGAGGTAAGCGACTCGAAAAGAGAAAATCCCAATATAGACAGTAGCCCCTGAGGCACTGTCCGGTGTTCGGAAAGAAAAGCTAGACAGATGTTCAATTCTTTATTGCAGGAAACTAACTAAATTGTCTAAAATGAATATGCAGGCATTGTTGTTGGCCGCCGCCTCACATACTGCCGAGGTCTCCGAACTGAAGCAGAGACTGGAGCAGGCCAAGGAGGAGCTCGACCAGGTCAGGAAGCAGCTCCAAGAAAAACAAGATATGTCATAACCCTTTATGTACTCGAAAAAAGTAAAATGATATGCATTTGACCGAAGTGTCATGATATGTACAGAAGCGACGACCGAGGTCGAGGCCCTGAGAAAGGCCCTGGTCGAAGCCGAGGGGAAGGCTGTCAAGGAGCATGCCACCCATAAGAAGCTCAAGGCCCGGGTCAACGAAGTCCAACAGGAGCTCCAGGATGCGGTGAGGAAGTGCGAGACCTTGGAGCACAATGCGTCGGCTCAAGAGGCCGAACTCGCGAAGGCTCGTAAGAGTGCGGAGACGGCCTGGAGTGAAACCCAGGGCGCCCTCCAGGAGATCCAGGAGGCTAGGAAGACCGCGGCGGTAAGGCATTCAATATGCAAATCAAGAATGTGAAGAGGAACTATCTTCTACCGACCTGGATTTTGTTGATCTGCCACGCAGTGTGACTGACACCGCGGAGTTCCTCCGAGCCGAAGAAGGGAGCTCCATGGAGAAGCTGTCCTGGTCGCAATATCTTGCACCAGAACATCTGGTGCCCTTCAGCGATCAGCTAAAACAGTTGGTCGAGCTGCACAGGGTGTCCGAACTGGCCATGAAGGATTTAATAATCCGGCTGTGGCCAGCCGAAGCTATTCCTAGAAGTTACTTCGGCCTCGTGAAGAGGCTGGTGGATGCATGTCCTCGGCTGGACGTTATCAAGCGGTCCGTCTGCATCGAAGGCGCGCGTCTGGCCTTCTCCTATGTCAAGGTCTAGTGGACAAAGATGGACGCCATCAAGTTGGCGACCGAGGTGGCGCCTGAGGGCAAGGAGCACCACACACCCGAGCGATACTTTGGCGATGTCTTGGAGGGGTCCCGCGTTGTTGCGGATCAGTGTGCAAAAGACACGATCTTTCAATGAATGTATTCAAGTTCCTTCTACCTTGTATGATTAAACAAAGTGGGTTTGTAATATAATGTTTGTTATGTTTTAATTTTTTCCTCCTCTGGGGCCATGTTATATGAAATCTAAGGGTTGGCCAGTCGTCGGCTTCTGCCCCCACGTAGGTAGTATGGAGGTGTTTCGGATGGAATCTAAACAATCTTGATTCAATTATATGGTCCTTGAAGGAGTTGTTTAGCGCCACGAACCAGGCAATCAGACTATGCGGCTTGAACGCCCTCACTTAGCCATAGGAGTTTGATAATAAAACATGGGCGCAACCCCTAGTATCCGAGCTAGAGTACAACGAGCATCTAATCGGGAAGTACCGATCCTTCGCGTGATGCGAAAGAAATCACCAACGATTTATGACCTCCGAATAGCTGACCGGCTCTAGCCGCATCATGACAGTCAGTTTTCGGGTTTCTCTACTGAGGTGCTCCTTTGGATAAACCAAGTCACAATCGCAGTAGTTCTCCCTTTACTAGCTTAGACGATATAGCGGAACGTAAGGTAGAAAGCACAAGAGCTGGGCAACCCAACTATTGACGAAAGACATGATTCGGATCCAATGCATATAATGCTAAATTTGGGGTGCTGAACTATACTTATAAAAAGTGTTCGGACTTTTGTTGCCGTAGTGTGGGGTGCTATGAAGCCACTAGCAAATTAAGACGCACCCAAGTGTACAGGTGTTACCTAATAGAATTAACAGAAAGGAAAAGAAAAAAATAAAAAAAGAAGAACTAGTGGTAAGCTAGAGCCGTGAAAATTTGGGCCGCAAACTGTTTCTATTATAATTTCGTTGGTGCGTTAAAGCACATTTATACAGGTAGTGCAATAAGAAGAAAGGCTATTTACTATGCCTTCACCAAGAGAGAGCTGCATATGGGTCCTGAAGATAGGTAAAGGGATCGTTAAAGAGACCACCTAAGAGTTTTCTAGTATGTCCACGCTTCTTATTGTCTTGGTGTTTTTATCCTTTGAAAAGAGTGGATGGTCAAGATGCCAGAAAAGGCCTGTAAAAAAGGAAAAATAAAATAAAAAAGGGGAATAGTGAAAGTGTGAGTGTCTAGGGCGGTCTAGCCGAATTGCGGATCATAAACTAGCTATGCCTCTGTCGATGCCCGTGGACTTTTGAGCGTGTAGTTATGTACGCGTGGTGCGAATGCCACTACTTGACCAAGACTGAGACGGAGGCTGAATTGCTAGTCTAGCTCCTGACGAGCCGAGCTGTCCTACTTCAGGGTAGTTCGGACCCTCTTGACGGTGTCCGAGGGATCGGCAGCCGAATTAAGGTTTTGCTTGAGAAGGCCGCTATGTACTTCTGCTGCTAAGGCAGCTGTGTGCTCTTCAGTATGGAGGGAGCGTTCCGTATTTCCATTGAATGTTATGACGCCATGTGGACCGGGCATCTTGAGCTTGAGATAAGCATAGTGCGGCACTGCGTTTAATCGGGCGAATGTGGTCCGTCCGAGCAGTGCGTGATAGCCGCTGCGAAAGGGGACTATGTCGAAGATTAACTCCTCAATTCGGAAATTGTCCGGAGATCCGAAGACAACCTCAAGCATGATTGAGCCCGTACAGTGGACCTCTACACCTGGTATGACTTCTTTGAAGGTAGTCTTTGTGGGTTTGATCCATGATGGACGAATGCCCATTTTGCACACTGTATCCTGATAGAGCAAGTTGAGGCTGCTGCCACTGTCCATCAGGACTCGCGTCGGGTGGAACCCATCAATTATTGGGTCCAGGACCAGTGCAGCTGAACCGCCATGATAGATACTAGTCGGATGATCCCGTTGATCAAAAGTGATCGGGCATGAGGACCATGGATTAAATTTTGGCATGACTGCCTCTATCGCGTAGACGTCCCTCAGTGCGTGCTTGCCCTCCCTCTTGGGGATGTGTGTAGCATATATCATGTTCACCATTTTGACCTGAGGGGGAAACTTCTTCTGTCCCCTTGTGTTTGGCTGCAGGGGCTCCTCATCATCTTCCTCGCTCTATGATCCATTTTCCTTGTTCTCAGCATTTAACTTGCCGGCTTGCTTAAAAACCCAGAATCTCTATTGGTATGGTTGGCTGGTTTGTCTGGGGTGCCATGGATTTGGCACGGACGGTCGAGTATGCGGCCCAGGCTGGACGATCCCTGATTATTTCTCTTGTATGATTTCTTCTGCCGGCTGGACTTGGAGGCGCTGAATCCTGCATTGACTGTAGTGTTGCTGGTATTATTACCATTGCTTCGATGTTTGTGTCTGTTACGTCGGAGCTTGCCGTTGCTGTTTTTGGCCTCAGAGGGGCCTGCGTCGCTGGCTATATTTTTACTACGAGCCAACCAACTATCCTCACATGCACAAAAGCGGGTCATAAGTGCCATGAGGGCTTCCATGGATTTCGGCTTTTCTTGGCTGGGGTGGCGGCAGAGCCATTTGTCGCGGATGCTATGTTTAAAGGCTGCTAGAGCTTTGGCATTCGGATAGTTGACGATCTGGTTCTTTTTGGTTAGGAACCTAGTCCAAAATTTTCTGGTTGACTCTCCAGGTTGTTGTACTATGTGGCTTAAGTCATCGGCGTCTGGTGGCCGGACATATGTACCTTGGAAGTTGTCAAGGAAGGCTTCTTTCAAGTCCTCCCAGCTTCCGATAGAGTTTTCAGGAAGGCTGTTTAACCAGTGCCGAGCTGGCCCTTTGAGCTTTAGTGGGAGGTATTTGATAGCGTGGAGGTCATCTACACGGGCCATGTGGATATGGAGAATAAAATCCTCGATCCATACCGCGGGGTCGGTTGTTCCGTCGTATGATTGAATGTTAATGGGTTTAAACCCTCCGGGGAATTCGTGATCCATTACTTCATCGGTGAAGCAAAGAGGGTGTGTGGCGCCTCTATATCGGGCCACGTCACGACGTAGCTCCGATGGAGTCCGTCTGCGGCTGTCGGCTCACGTCCGAATAGGTAGCCATCATCACGTGTCGAGGAACGTCCTCGTGATGCATAAATCGATCGAGTATATCCCGCTCTACTATCCAGGGTCTGCCGGAGGTCATGTGTATGACCCCGAACTGTTTTGTCTCTGTTTTTGCATGGCGGCAGGGAGGGCTGCTGTTCGGCTTGAGTTGCCACTCTATCCCGACCACGAGGTGGTTGGTGCGTCGCACTGTCCCGACCGCGTTGTGTTCGGTCGGCCGCATTACGCGAGGGAAGTGGGGGCTCCCGTGCCTCTTCATCAAACTGAGGGAGCAATCTTCATTCTGGGTAACTCTTAGCTGGGCGTTTGAGGTCGTATTCTTCTGTTGCCAAAACGTCAGTCCACCGGTCAACGAGCAGATCTTGGTCAGCTTGAAGCTTCTGCTGCTTCTTTTTCAGGCTCCTTGCGGTGGCTATTAGCTGGCGCTTGAAGCGTTCCTGCTCGAGAGGTTCCACAGGCACGATGAAATCTTCGTTGCCGAGGCTTTTCTCATCCTCAGAGAGCAGATGATAACTACCGTCCTCCGAGTCGTTGGGCCTGGCCTGTTCGTCGGGGCTGGCTAGCCCGTTTTCTTGCTCCTCCTGTTCGGATGTTACCTTAGCAAGGTCTTCATTGTTCTCGACATCGTCCGAAGTCTTGTCTTCTCTGGTGACGATATTGCTGTCCTTTGAACGACGTGACTTCGAGTGGCACTGAGGACGCCGGCATTTTTGCTGTGTCTTAGGAGGTTTATTCTCAACTGGATTTTCTTTGTCATCGCCGCTATTGTCCTTTGGTGCATCCACCATGTACACATCATACGAGGAACTGGGCGTCCAACGTCCAGTGAACGGCAGGTCGTGGGCCTCTTCATCGCCGGCATCATTGTCCATACCGTTGATGTCATCGGAGCCGTAATCGAGCATGTCAGTTAAGTCTTGGACAGTGGCTATAAAGTGGGTGGCGGGTGGGGAGCGTAATTCCCTGTCATTAGATTCTATTTCGAACCGGATATAGTCTGGCTGTGAGTCCCCCGCCAAGGACGGGTTCTTTAATGAGCTTAGCACATCGCCCAAAGGTGAGTGCTGGAAGATGTCTGTGGCGCTGAACTCAAAGATCGATAAACGATCAACTTCGAAATCCATGGACTCACATGGTTCGGAACTTACACCCAGAGATGAGTTCGAGGTTCCGGTAACACAAATATTGTGTGAGCCTAACTCCATGTGCGGCTCCAACGCCGGGGAATCTATGGCCTCCGTGGTGGGCTTGAACCTCTAGTCCTTAGATGGCGCTGTATGCTCTGGATCTAAGGCCAGAGCAGTTATAGGAGCTATCTCCTGAATGTGGTCCAATGACAGATTTAGGTCATGTTCATCGAGGTGACTAGGAGCGATCGCCGCGGTCTCGAATCCGGTGAAGATCAAATCTCCACGGATGTCATTGATGTAGTTCAAGCTCCCAAATCTGACTTGATGGCCAGGGGCGTAGCTATTGATCTGCTCCAGATGGCCAAGCGAGTTGGCCCGTAGTGCGAAGCCGCCGAACACTAAGATCTATCCAGGGAGGAAGGTGTCACCTTGGACAGCATCATTGTTGACGATTGAAGGGGCCATCAAACCTTTTGGGGACGGCACAGTGGAACTCTCAATGAAAGCACCAATGTCGGTGCCAAAACCGGCGGATCTCGGGTAGGGGGTCCCGAACTGTGCGCCTAAGGTCGATAGTAATAGGAGACAGGGGACACAATGTTTACCCAGGTTCAGGCCCTCTCTATGGAGGTAATACCCTACGTCATGCTTGATTGATCTTGATGAATATGAGTATTACAAGAGTTGATCTACCACGAGATCATAATGGCTAGACCCTAGAAGTCCAGCCTGTATGACTATGGTAATGAATCTCTCCCTCTCCGGACCAAGTCCTCCGGTTTATATAGACACTAAGAGGATCTAGGGTTACACAGGGTCGGTTACAAAGAAAGGAATCTACATATTTGATCGCCAAGCTTGCCTTCCACGCCAAGGTGAGTCCTATCTGGACACAGGTGCAGTCTTCGGTCTTCGTATCTTCACAACCCATTAGTCCGGCCCATGGCTAACAGGTCGGACGCCCGAGGACCCCTTAGTCCAGGACTCCCTCCGCCAACATGCGCCAGCCCATGCCGTTACTGCATCTTGCATTGATGGCAATCCTTATGTCGAACACCGTGATGAGATAGTAATCATCGTAGCCGCGTCGCTTTGTCGGCGGGTCCGCAGTTGCTATCTTCTTCAATCTCATGTAGGCATCATCATACGTATTCAAGCCCAGCCAGTCAGGAAGGCCGATCCCAATGGTGGAGAAGGGGTCTACCCGAACGGCCGCACTATTGTGGATGTTGTGCAAAATGATGGTAGTATCCGGCCGGAGGTATGCAAGCCAATCTTCGTTGGCGACCCAGACCTATATATAGGATGGTGGGCAGTGGAGAAATTATGGGATGGAAATGGAATAACTAAGTACTACATATCAAACTCCATTATTGACCTGCTCATCGGACAAAATCCGACTACCCTCAACGTCGGCAACTCTAGCGGAGTCAATGTGCAACCATGGCAGGGAGCGGTGGACTGTTTGAAGGATTTGCCCATAGAAGAACCTACTCCTCGAGGATGCATGGAAGACTGAGGGATTCCTGGATTAGGGGGTGTTCGGGTAGCCGGACTATACCTTCAGCCGGACTCCTGGACTATGAAGATACAAGATTGAAGACTTCGTCCCGTGTCCGGATGGGACTTTCCTTGGCGTGGAAGGCAAGCTTGGCGATGCGGATATTCAAGATCTCCTACCATTGTAACCGACTCTATGTAACCCTAACCCTATCCGGTGTCTATATAAACCGGAGGGTTGTAGTCCATAGGACATCAACTCCATATACAACAATCATACCATAGGCTAGCTTCTAGGGTTTAGCCTCCTTGATCTCGTGGTAGATCTACTCTTATACTACCCATATCATCAATATTAATGAAGCAGGACATAGGGTTTTACCTCCATCAAGAGGGCCTGAACCTGGGTAAAACATCGTGTTCCCTGCCTCCTGTTACCATCCGGCATAGACGCACAGTGCGGGACCCACTACCCGAGATCTGCCGGTTTTGACACCGACATTGGTGCTTTCATTGAGAGTTCCTCTGTGTCGTCGCCTTTAGGACCGATGGCTCCTTTGATCATCAACAACGATACGGTCCAGGGTGAGACTTTTCTCCCCGGACAGATCTTCGTCTTCGGCGGCTTCGCTCTGCGGGCCAATTCGCTCGGCCACCTAGAGCAGATCGAAAGCTACGCCCCT
The DNA here is from genome assembly GCF_056163025.1 of Triticum urartu. Lineage (NCBI taxonomy): Eukaryota > Viridiplantae > Streptophyta > Magnoliopsida > Poales > Poaceae > Triticum > Triticum urartu. The sequence continues at coordinate 259,132,990 of NC_141875.1, forward strand.
GGCCATCAAGTCAGGTTTGGAAGCTTAAACTACACGGCTGACATACACGGAGACTTGATCTTCGACGGGTTCGAGCCACGGCCAAGCGCGCCGCACTATCTCGAGGGGCATGATCTAGCTCTGCCTCCGGACAGTGCCCTGGAGGCCGCACACGCATTGGTTCCGACCCCTAACTCGGAGCCTATTGCGCCAATCGAGGATGAGCGGTTGGACGTCACCTCGGGGGCTTCGATCTCAAAGGCGATCGAGCCGAACGCTAGCCCCGCACTCTGCATGATCCGTGACTCCGAGGATCCGGACTCCTTTCCGAACTCCGAACCCCCCGCGCCCCTGCCGATCGAATCCGATTGGGCGCCGATAATGGAGTTCACCGCCACAGACATCTTTCAGCACTCGCCTTTTGGCGATATCCTGAACTCTCTCAAGTCTCTCTCCTTATCAGGAGAGCCCTGGCCGATCTACGGTCAGCGAGGATGGGATAGGGACGATGAAGAAATTCAAAGCCCACCCACCACCCACTTGGTAGCCACTGTCGACAATTTAAATGACGTGCTCAACTTCGACTCTGGAGACATCGACAGCATGGATGACGATGCAGGATATACCGACGAACCAACGCCCATAGGGCATTGGACAACCACCTCATCTCACGATGTGTACATGGTGGATACCCCTAAAGGAAGTGACAACGAGGAAAAAGGGGATGGGATGGGAGATCGACCCCCCGAAAAGCAATTAAAGCGTCGGCGTAAACGCCGACCCAAGCCCCGACTCGACAAAAACCCAGCCATAGAGCAGGACGAGCCGGTAGACGATGAGCAGGCCTTAGAGAAACCATCCGAACAAGGCAACACGGATAGAGAAACCGAACATCCCTCCTCCAGCGAAAACGGCATTCCGCACGACCTCACGCCGGATAAACCTATGGAGCAAAAGAATCTCCACGAGAGGCTCGTTGCAACTGCATGCAGCCTAAAAAAGTAGAAGCGGAAGCTAAAAACAGCGGAAGATGCACTCCGGATTAGATGGAGCAAAGTAATCAATACCGCAGATAAATACGGCGACAGTCGCCGCACTAAAAGCTATCCAAAAAGAAAGCTACTACCTGAATTCGACGAAGAGGCCCTAGAGCCCTTGCATTCAAAAAATGAGAAAGCCACACAGTCGGATAGACGACCCCATAAAGCGGCAAGCGGCGCCGCACCTAAATCGGCATGCGACCCACTTAAGGATTCACATCATGGCCCAGTCAGGTCCATTTATGGGCCAAGAAAGCAAGCTCTCATAAGCAACGCTATGAAGCCATCATCAGAATCCGGCACACCCGAATACAGGGGCGCCGCACACCCCCTATGTTTCACCGATGAGGTCCTGGACTATGAATTTCCAGAGGGATTCAAACCCGTAAACATAGAGGCATATGATGGAACAACAGACGCTGGAGTTTGGATCAAGGATTATATCCTCCACATACACATGGCTAGAGGAGATGATCTCCACGCCATAAAATATTTACCCCTTAAGCTTAAAGGGCCAGCCCGGCATTGGCTTAAAAGCCTTCCCGAAAACACAATTGGAAGCTGGGAAGAGCTCGAGGATGCTTTCCGAGCAAACTTTCAAGGGACCTATGTCCGCCCTCCGGATGCAGACGATCTTAGTCACATAACTCAACAACCTGGAGAATCAGCTCGGCAGTTCTGGAATAGATTCCTCACTAAAAAGAATCAGATAGTCGACTGTCCGGAGGCCGAAGCCTTAGCAGCTTTCAGGCATAACGTCCGAGACGAATGGCTCTCCAGACACCTCGGCCAAGAAAAGCCAAGAACAATGGCCGCACTAACAAGCCTCATGACCCACTTTTGTGCAGGGGAGGACAGCTGGTTGGCAAGGTGCAGCCCTAGCGACCCAAGTACATCCGAAACTAGGGATGGAAACGGAAAACCGTGATGCAACAAGGAGCGTCGCTGGACTAAGGACAAAAGTCCGAAGAGCACGGCAGTCAATGCCGGATTCAAAGGCTCACGACAAAATCAGGCAAAATTGCCCCCCCAGGATAACAAGGACGATCCATCCAACCTAAATAAAATCCTGGACAGGATATGTCAGATACACAGTCCTCCCCGGAAGCCTGCTAACCATACCCACAGAGATTGTTGGGTTTTCAAACAATCCGGCAGACTCAATGCCGAACACAAGGGGCTCGACACACCAAGCGAAGACGAGGACGAACACCAAAAGCAGATCACCAGGAAACAAAAGAACTTCCCACAAGAAGTAAAAATAGTGAACTCACTTCACATAACAAAACGTGCGGCGCCCGTAAAGGTACGCACCACACGGCCCATCCCCAAAGGGTCCTGCCACTGGTTATCAAAACCGATCATCTTCGATCAGCTAGATTATTCTAGAAATATCAAAAATGTAGGCTGGACTGCCTTGATACTCGATCCAATAATTGGCGGACACCAGTTTTCAAATGTCCTAATGGACGGCGGCAGTGGACTAAACCTGATATATCAGGATAAAATCCAACACATGGGGATAAACCCAGCAAGAATCCGCCACAACAAAACCTTCTTTCAAGGGGTAATACCTGGTCCGGACACCCATTGTGTGGGTTTTCTCCAGCTCGAAGTCATATTCGGCTCTGCCGATAACTTCCGGCGCGAAAAGCTGACCTTCCATATCGTCCCGTTCTCAAGTCGCTATCAAGCACTACTGGGACGCGAAGCTTTCGCTCGCTTTAACGCAATACCGCATTATGCATCTCTTATGCTTAAGATGCCCGGTCCACGAGGCATCATCTCTTTGAAGGGGAAGCACTAAAGTGCGCCTCCCCAAGCGGAGGACTGTGCGGCCGCTTTGATAGCCCCACAGCAAAATGGCCTCACCGGCCAAAAAACTTCGAAATAGGTCATTCAAGACCACGAACGCGGATAGACGAGTTTGGTGTAAAATCATCATTGATGCAGGCCTAGTGGCCATATACCCCCGCACTAGGGGCTCCACGCATATACAATAAGAGACAATAAAGCTCAATCTTATATATTTTACTTTATACTTTTTTTATTTTAAACTTTTTCGGCACGACCCGTTTTCAACTCAGTTCCTCTCTTTTACAGATGAACGTCATGCGGCGCCCGTCCAGGATACGGCACAACGGAGACACAGGTGCAGACGTGCAGTAGGGACCCGTCCTAAAGGATTCTTTTTAGATTAAGACCCTGCGTAAACCTTTTTACTGTCTCTTGTTGCTACACATCCCCTGGTTTTTTCTGATATAACCAAGGAGGAGGCTGGCGTCTTGGCATGTGGCCACGTCAGAATTTCTGCACGTACCTGGACACCAGGGGCTTTTTAAATAAAGAGTGTTGTTTCGCCCGCACTCATAAAGACCGAACACCTTAGGGAGTGTTCGGCATCGCGAGTTTTGGCATTATATGCATAAGCTCCGAATCATGTTTTTGGTCAAATATTGGGTTGCCCGGCTCCTGAGTTCGGCTATCTTACTTTCCGCTCTATCGGCTAAGGTAGCACCAGGAGAACTACTGCGATTGTGCCCCGGTTCGGCCGGGCAAGCATCTCAGTAGAGAAAGCCGAAAACTGACTATCATGAAGTAGCGTGAGACTGGTCAGCCACTCGATGACCTATCGGAATCTATCGGATTCCTCCGCTTTAACGAAGGGCCGCTTCCCGGTCAGGCACATACGCGCCCCGAACTCGGACGAGCGCAGTTGCCACCAAGGGGCTACCTAAATAGTCTCACTGTCAAACTCCTATGGCTAAGTGAAAGTGTTAAAGCATTATAGTCCGGTTGCCTGGCCCGCTGTGCTATCACCTCCTTTGTAGAACCAAGACATTGGGTTAAGTGTGAAAATGCGTCTTCTACGAGCACCCCCGCACTATGTGCGTGGGGGCTGAAGCCAACGACTGCCATCTTTCAGATTTTGTGTATATATATATATATATATCTTAAAACGGCCGCACAGGAGGTGTTCCCAATACTTGGAGGCACAAGTATAAAAAAGGCCACTACAGTTTATTGAAATATTACTTTATAATTACATATGCTATCATAGCATAGAATCTTTCGGGCACTGCGTCTCTATTACACGAGCGCCTTCAAGAACTTCCTGAAAATAGTGCTCGGAGGGCACTCGGCTTTTGTCCGAATCTCGGGACGCAACAACGGTGGTCTCCATCTCTGCCCAGTATGTCTTAACACGGGCAAGAGCCATCCTAGCGCCCTCTATGCATGCCGACCTCTTCATTGCATTTATACGCTGCACCGCGTCAAGGAATTGCTGCACTAAGCTAAAATAACTCTTCGGCTCCGATCTCCCCGGCCACAGGTGACCCATGACGTACTTCATGGCGAGTCCAGAAAACCTATTCAGTTCGGCCCATTGATCCAAACGATCATCCACTGCCAGTGGACGCTCTGGATTGTGAAACTGCGACCAGAAAAGCTTTTCCACTTCGCGATCTTTCTAATCTCAAAAGTGTTCGGTCGCATCAGCAGCACTCGCTGCCAAGTCCAGATAGGTATCCTCCACACTCCACATCCGGTCCAACGGAGCAAACTTCGGATCACAAAATTTCCTTCGCAGCATAAAGGGCTTTCCAGCCGCAATCTGTTCGGCCTGACGCAGCTCCTCCTTCGCAGCTCTCATCGCAGAGCGCGCGTCCTTGGCATTGGCAACGGCCTTCTCTAAGTCCGTCTGTTTCGCCTGGTCTTCTTTTTCAAGAAGTCTGCAACGATCTGTAGCACTTTTTAACTTTTCAGCAATCTCGGCCATCTCTTCCTTACTTCGGCAATGAGCAGCCTGTTCGGCTCTCAGCTCTTCAAGGGCTTTCCTGGTGGCCGCATCACTTTCGCTGGCTTGTTCTTTAGCTCGGGCAAGTTCTGCCCTAAGACTCTCCACGGCGGCCGCACCATCTGCGTCAAGCACACAAATCGTAAGACACAGGCATAAAACTGTTCTTATCTGATGCCACCCGAGGAATTACATACCTTGAGCCTTATCAAGCCGCTTATTGACAAGCGTGATGTCGGCATCTGCCACGTCTAGTTGCTGCTTTAGTTCGGCAAAATCGTCAGTTCGGCTCGATTCCGGACACCCTGTCGCCTGCATTCAAAGGCGACATCTTAGACCTGGGATTATGATCCTCCGCGTGCCGTCATTTCTTGACGACGCGCAGAGTCTCAGGGGCTACTATCTACACAGGGCGCATCTTATTCATGCGCAACTGACAAAAGTATACATTATCTAATGTACCTCGAAACCCGTCAGTAAAATTTTGACGGCCTCATACAATCCGCTCTCTGTGGATGAAATCCTTTCAATCACCGTGCCCATCAATGCGCGGTGCTCCTCTGAGATAGAAGCTCGCCCCAGCAGAATCTTTAGCTCCTCCGGCCGAGCACCAGATGGTGCTGGGCTCGTCCCATGACCTCTTTCGAAGGCCGGACGCGGAGAACCTCGGGGGGCCGCATAGCTACCTTCCGCCCCTGCTGGATTTGGAGAAACCCTCCGCGACGACACCTCAGGGTCGCCCGCCTTGCTAGGCGGCATGGCAGGGGGAGGCGTCCCACTCTCCATCATCTCCGGAAGGAGATCCCCCGAAGACGAGCTCTGCTGAGAAGGGCTGAGGTCCGAGCTACAAGGTAAAGGTTTGGTTAATCTTCTCAGATATAAATCAAGGATTTCCCTCGTCCCTCAGAAGGAAAATCTTTCTCCACTTACGACTCGCTGGAGGGCTGATCCCCTTGAGGGCGTAGTCCGGCCGAGGAACTCCCCGGCGTCGGACCCTCTGACGAGGATTTTCTCCCCCGCTTCGAGGCCATGGTTTCTGGGTCGTCAGAGGCGGCTCTCTTCTTCCCCTTAGGAGAGGAATTGTCAGTTCCTCCCTTCGGAGCAGCATCCTTCGAGGCGGCCATAGCTTCCTTGTCCTCCCCATCCAAAGGCATTATCTCCAGCATCCTGACTAGCACGGGATCCGGCCTGGTTTCAGGAAGGGGAGCCGCACACCTGATCAGCTTTGCCTTCGCTATCCACTCCTGTTTAAAAGGACGGCTCTTTTAGGGGCAAGTTTATCACAATTATACGGATAGAAGGTCCGGGCACAAGGTTGCTTACTTGAGTATCCGGGCGATTGCAGCTGAGGCCTGCGTCCTCGGTTAAATACGGACACAGCTCTTGTGATCCGAAGAACAGTCTATACATCTCCGCAGGCGTTGCGCCCATAAAGTTCTGGAGAGCTCGTGGTCCCTCTAGATTAAACTCCCACAGGTGAAGGGGGCGACGTTTGTCGGGCAATAACCGGCGAATCAGCATGACCTGCGTCACCTTGATCAAGCTGAGGTCTCCTTCCAAGAGATCCTTAATTCGGCCCTGTAACAAGGGCACGTCTTTGGGCAAACCCCAATCTAACCCTCTGTTAACCCATGACGCTAGCCGTGGTGGGGGACCTGAGCGAAAGGCAGGAAGCGCCACCCACTTGGTGCTCTGGGGAGCGGTGATATAAAACCACTCTCGTTGCCACAAGCCTAGCTCCTCTTGAAAAGATCCCTCGGGCCATGGAGCATCAGCATTTTTGCTTATAACAGCGCCTCCGCACTCTGCGTGCCGTCCCTTGATCATCTTCGGCTCCACTTCGAAAGTCTTGAGCCATAATCCGAAGTGAGGGGTAACACGGAGGAACGCTTCGCATACAGCGATAAACGAGGAGATATGGAGGATGGACTCTGGAGCTAAGTCGTGGAATTCCATCCCGTAATAAAACAGCAGTCCCCTCACAAAGGGATCCATCGAGAAGCCTAACCACCGAAGGAAGTGAGACACGAACACTACGCTCTCACCGGGCTGTGGACTGGGAATAGCCTGCCTTTGAGCAGGCAACCTGTGCAAAATTTCGGCGGTCAAGAACTTAGCCTCTCTCAACTTTAGCACGTCCTCCTCCGTGACAGAGGAGGGCATCCATCGGCCTTGAAGGTCGGAACCGGACATTGTCGAAGGTCTGAGGTGCCCGGAATCTGGAGCCTAGGGTGTTGGAACTCGAGGCGACGAGCGAACTTGTTTTGGGATTGGAGAAAAGGAGTAAGGCCCTGGTCTCTTTATAAGAGGTTGAATACCAGGAGCCCTCCCCGTAACCGTTTGGGACTCGCCTTTAATCGAGAAAACATGCTAACGGGCACGATTGGGTTACCCACGTCCGTATTGATGAGAATCCCGTAAAAGGGGGGCACACGATCTCTGCTTTGACAAGACGTGCCAAGGGAACTGCCTCGCAAAACACGCTGAGGTGGAAAAGTGAAAATGATTCGAGTAAAGGATTTGGCTGTAGTGTGATGACGCACTGTGGAATACGTCAGCAAATTTGATTTGTGTTAATATTATTCTCTCTATGGCAATATGTGGAAGCTTATTTTGCAGAGCCGGACACTACTCTTGGTGTTTACAATCTTCTATGATGGACTTGGAGGAGGAACCCGCCTTGCAATGCCGAAGACAATTTGCGTGCCGGACTCGTCGTCATTGAAGCCTGGTTCAGGGGCTACTGAGGGAGTCCTAGATTAGGGGGTGTTCGGGTAGCCGGACTATACCTTCAGCTGGACTCCTGGACTATGAAGATACAAGATTGAAGACTTCGTCCCGTGTCCGGATGGGACTTTCCTTGGCGTGGAAGGCAAGCTTGGCGATGTGGAATTTCAAGATCTCCTACCATTGTAACCGACTCTATGTAACCCTAACCCTATCCGGTGTCTATATAAACCAGAGGGTTGTAGTCCGTAGGACATCAACTCCATATACAACAATCATACCATAGGCTAGCTTCTAGGGTTTAGCCTCCTTGATCTCGTGGTAGATCTACTCTTGTACTACCCATATCATCAATATTAATCAAGCAGGACGTAGGGTTTTACCTCCATCAAGAGGGCCCGAAGCTGGGTAAAACATCGTGTTCCCTGCCTCCTGTTACCATCCGGCCTAGACGCATAGTTCGGGACCCACTACCCGAGATCTGCCGGTTTTGACACTGACAAAGACCAACAAGCATGGCCTTTTCCCAAGCCTTTTTAAGCACCGTCTTGAAAAAGTTGGTGCAGGAAGCACCGAGTCTTGCGGTGGTGAGGACGTCGAAGTGGCGTGCGATTTCTTCTAGAGGATTGTCGTCCAAGGTCTTCTAGTCCGGACGAGGAGGAGAACCGCCTGGCGAATCCATGGGAACAATGGCGAACTTCCTTCTCTTCGGGGGGAGGGGAACTAGCGAGGAGGAGATAAGAGCGTGGTAACCGCAGGGCCTTGTCCCTTCCAACTGTAGATCGTTCCTTAGCGAGGTGAGGTTATTATTTACTACTAGTACTAGCATTACGGGACGTTATGGGATTGCATTATACTACTATAAATAATAGCACTAGTAAGAAATTTTTGGCACTAGCTACTAGTTTTTGGCGTGGATTAAGAAATTTTTGGTATGTTTTTGCTATTTTTTGTACACGCCAACTAGTGTCAAAAACGTCTTACATTACATGGCGGAGGAGTACGTACTCGTACCGTACCAGTACTAGTACTACTTTCTCAACTAGTAGTGCGGTGTACTGTACTTCTAGTATAGTGCACCAGTTTTGAACTCTTGAATCTCAGGGCCAAGGAGCTACAGTTGGAAGTGGAGGGTACTACGTACTGTTCTCTAGAACCATCGTTGTACTATCAATGCAGGGAAAGTACACCTGTGTAGTGGCCTAGTGGGTACTCTCGATGCACTACTCAGCCACTCCTCTCATGTAGTTGGCCTACTCAGCCGCTCCTCTCATGCACACACTAGCAGCCTGTTTATCAGCGACGGTTACTGCGGGGGCAGAACATTTGAGTTATTTGATACATCGAGACTAGGATTTTCGCTTCCATTTGTGGAGGTGTAATGGATCTCGTCGAACTTTGTTAGTAGTTCCTTCTTTATGAATGAGATGAAGCAAAGCTTTTGCCTCCGTTTCAAAAAAACATGTCAAGAGGAATTTCTTTTATAGTAGAGCCGATAATAGAGTGAAGTCTATGCGTGCAATGCCACAAGCTACAGACTAGTAGTACAACACTTTACATACAGAGCCATATTGCACAGTTCCCAATGCCCCACCAGGCTTTTCCGGCTCCTGGGGCTTAATTGGGAGGCGCTAGTAAATATGTTACTAGCTGATGATGAAGCTGCAAGCGAGGTGCGGCTGGGGCGAGTACGTGATCCACGAGATGTTGGGGAGTGAAGGAAAACCCGTTCACGTGGCTAGGTGTAACGCCCTCGATGCGACTATATCTCCCACGTGTCGAAGCACGACTTAGAGGCATAACCGCATTGAAAGCAATGTCGCATGTGAGGTAATCTTCACACAACCCACGTAATACATAAGGGAAAGAGATACATAGTTGTCTTACAATCGCCACTTCACACAATTACATGAATAAAGCATTACATCAACCAGATACAATCATGGTCCGACTACGGAACCCAAAATAAAAGAAGACTACCCCAAAAGCGACACAGATCCCCCGATCGACCCCAACTGGGCTCCACTACTGCTCAACTAGAAACGAAACAAGACAAAGGACAAGATCTTCATCGAGCTCCTCCTTGAGCTTGGTTGCGTCACCTGCTTGGTAACGTCGGCACCGGTAAACTGGTTTTGGAAGTATCTGTGAGTCACAGGGACTAAGCAATCTCACACCCTCGCGACCAAGACTATTTAAGCTTATAGGAAGGGTAAAAGGTATGAGGTGGACCTGCAGCAAGCGACTAGCATATATGGTGGCTAACATATTCGCAAAAGAGAGCGAGAAAAGAAGGCAAAAGCACGATCGATGAACTATGATCAAGAAGTGATCCTGAAACTACTTACGTTCAAGCATAACTCCAACACCGTGTTCACTTGCCGGACTCCGCCAGAAAGAGACCATCACGGCTACACACGCGGTTGATGCATTTTAATTGAGTTAAGTGTCAAGTTCTCTACAACCGGACATTAACAAATTCCCATCTGCCCATAACCGCGGGCACGGCTTTCGAAAGTTCAAAACCCTGCAGGGGTGTCCCAACTTAGCCCATCACAAGCTCTTGCGGTCAATGAAGGATATACCTTCTCCCAGGATGACCCGATCAGACTCGGAATCCAGGTTACAAGACATTTCGACAATGGTAAAAGACGACCAGCAAAGCTGCCCGAATGTGCCAACAAATCCCGATAGGAGCTGCATATATCTTGTTCTCAGGGCACACCGGATTGTCCAAGGTTCTGGTAGGCTAGCCCAGAGTTGCCCCTGGTGGCCAGCGGCAGCTGACAGGTTGGACCAACACTCAGAGGAGCACTGGCCCGTGGGTTTAATAAAGATGACCCTTGAGTCTGTAGAACCCAAGGGAAAAAAGGCTAGGTGGAAAATGGTAAAACCAATGTTGGGCCTTGCTGGAGGAGTTTTATTCAAGGCGAACTGTCAAGGGTTTCCCATTATAACCCAACCGTGTAAGGAACGCAAAATCAAGGAACATACCGCCGGTTTGACGGAAACTAGGGGTGACAAGAGTGGAACAAAACACCAGGCATAAGGCCGAGCCTTCCACCCTTTACCAAGTATATAGATGCATTAATTAAATAAGAGATATTGTTATATCCCAACAAATATCCATGTTCCAACAAGGAACAAACTCCAATATTCACCTGCAACTAACAACGCTATAAGAGGGGCTGAGCAAAGCGGTAACATAGCCAAACAATGGTTTTCTAGGACAAGGTGGGTTAGAGGTTTGACATGGCAATATGGGAGGCATGACATAGCAAGTGGTAGGTATCGCGGCATAGGCATAGCAATAGAGCGAGAAACTAGCAAGCAAAGATAGAAGTTATTTCGAGGGTATGGTCATCTTGCCTGAGATCCCGCTAGGAAGAAGGACGAGTCCATGCAGAAGACAACCGGACATAGTCGAACGGATCCTCACAAACGCGACGTAATCGCAACCAACCCGAACAAGCAATACCGGAAAGAAGAAAACAACATGGTAAAAAACCACCACATGAACATGGCATGATGCACAAACAAGTATGATGCATGTCCGGTTTAATGAACCATGGCATGGCAAAGTGCACAAACAATCCTACAAATTAAGTGGAGCTCAACATGCAACTGCGTTGCATATCGACGAAACACCACATTCAAGTTATTTAGTTCGATCTCGTTTATGTACCCAACAATATTAAATGTTGTTAAACATGGCAAGAGGGTGAAGAAAATGAAAACTACCTATCTAGGCAAGATTAAATGAGGCCGGAACGACAAACAACAAGTCCGGAAACTCCTCATGTGCAATTTAAGGATTTGGTACTGTTCTGCCCTAAACACAATTTTAGGGTTGTTAAACATGCAAAGTAAGTACACCATGATAAACTATGCAAAATTCTACCCCATTTACATATAAAGATTATTAAATTTGGAGCTACGGTTATTTAGTTATGAATGAAAACATTTTAGCAAGTTATTTAAGCAAATTTAAACAAACAACATTTTAAACATCTTAAACATAGATGAAAGTTGCATATTATTAAACTAGATGAAATTCTAAGCAAGTTTCATATTAAGTTTGTTTTAAACCGATGCACGGTTGTGGAGATATTAAATGCATGATCTAGAGGGACTTTTCTGCAAAACTGTTGTCTCACGAATAAATGATAAAATCGGCAAAACGGAAAAAGGCGCAGGCTGAATCTGGTGGGCACTGGGAGCTCACCATGGGCCTCGGCCCAAGTTAGTGAAGAGGCCAGGCAGCGCTGGGGTTGGCCTCACCGTGGGCGCCGCCCAGCTGGTGGAGAGGCCTCGCAGGCCGGCTGGATGGAAGCTACCCAGACGAAAGGTCAATGGGAGCGAGGCAGTTCGCGGCGCCCGCTGGAGCTTGAAGCAGAGCATGACGCGGCAGGGGACTTGGCGCATGGTGGAGCGACGGGAACGGGAGGCGGTCACCGGATCTGACGACAAGTTCTCTGGGACGGCGCCGGATCAGAAGAAGAGGAGGGCCTCGGTGTTCTGGTTTTGCTGAAGACGACAAGGAAGCCGAGCCCAGCGTGGAGCAGGTGACTCAGCGTGGCGGCGGCTAGCCTCGGGTTCCCGGTGACGACGAGGGATGGAGTGGAAGTGGCTCGGGGCGGTGTCGCGGCTGGCCTATTGCTCACCAGAGCTCTCCGGCGGTTGCGTGCTCAGGGACGGGAGGCCACAGGAGGCGGGGAAGCTGCAGGCAAGGAGGAGGACTCTAGCAGGGGTCAACAAGGACGCAGTCCCTACAGGCGGCAAGGTGCAGAGGTGGTCCGGCACCAAATCATGGCGGAGAAGAAGCAGGGTGGACACGTGGACGAACTATCGCGGCGACATGGACTTCTGGTGGCCGACGACTCATGGCGTCGCCGTGGGACTCGGTTTCCTGCAAAGAAGAGGACACGGGCAGAGCTTAGAGAGAGAGCCTCGGGAGGAAGGAGAAGAAGAGGGCAAGAGAAAGAGCAGGGACGGCGAGGATGGCATGTTGGTTGTTGCTGCTCGTCGGTAGCGGTTGAGATGGCGACGGGGTCAGGGTGCTTGGGGAGTCGAGGCTATGCGACCTGCTGCTACAGCTTGCCGGCGTCGGGGGCTGTTAGTGGCAGAGGCTCGGTGGCGCTGGTAGCTGCTGCTGCTCGATGCAGCCGACGTCGAGGAGAGCCGTGGGGATCTCTAGTTGGAGGGGATGAATCGATGGAATTGGGGGCGATGGGTGGTTGGCCCGATTGGAAAAAATCAAGGAAAGATTTTGGATCGGGAGGGGATCCCGATGTGGATTCGGTGGAGTGTGGCGGCGGCTGATGGGGGACAAAAGACCTAGATTTTAGGGTGTGTCCAAAAGACTAAGGGTGGAAATATATATACATCACATACTAGGTTAGGGGCTACCTTGGTCCCTCTGATCGGAATTGGACGGTCAAGATAAATATGCTAGGGAGACCAAAAAGAAAAACGGTGATGTTTTGTAGATGTTTGGGGATGATCCGGACACAACGGTGACGACTGACCAGATCTGGTCCGGGACAGCTTTCGGACGCGCGCGCGAGGAGGTCTGCGGACCGACGAGAGAGCCTAGGTTAGGCCTGGCGGTAGGTAGTGAGTTGTGTAGACGGTCTCGAGCTGAGAGACGAGAAGAGAGGGAGGCCCAACGACTATTTCCAGAGACCGAAAACATCCGACGTGTGCCCGACTATAACGCCGCTATAGTTTAACGGTTGAGCTATTAGACGAACTCCGAATGCGATGAAACTTGACAGGCGGTGTATCTACACTATAATAAGACCACACGCCAACTTTCATCCCATTTCGAGAACATTATCTGGCCACTTATAAAAATAATATTTTGGGCGTGCCGCAGGCGCGTGCGAGTGTGTCTGGGCTCAGAACGGACAACGGAAGGAACATGGAGACCCGGACGGATGCAAGTTTTGAGAACATGATGTTTCCATGAACATGATGACATGACAAGAAATGCAACACACAAGAAAATGACAAGGCAACAACAGAGAATAACTGGAGGACACCTGGCACAATGGTCTCGGGGCGTTACAACACTCCACCACTACGAGAGGATCTCGTCCCGAGATCTAGAATGGCACCGGAGGGAAAAACGATAGAGAAAGAGAAGAGGTAAAACTAAGTTGCTTCTTTGACAAACGATTGAAACCAAAGAACCTTGCAAGGTTGAACAAATTGAAAGAAAGAATGCAACAAAGAAGAACAAAGTTGAAAACACTCCGGTAGGGATGAGGAACAAGGAAGAACAAATTCGAACAACACTCCGGTTGAGAAAGGATGCAAGACTTTATAAGATGAAAAGAACTAGAAGTTATGACAATCCCAGATGAAGAGTGAGGAGAGAAACACCACAATGCTTCTGAAACAAAAGAATAGAAACTAGATTGTTGGGATACAGGGACGGAGAAGAAAGTGACAACTTCTGCCAAAAATGGGCTTGAAAAAGCATCTTTAGGAGAAGTGTCGAACGGAGTTGTTGGAAAAACCAACAACGAAAAGAGTAAGCTTGATGTGGGCTTATGGAAGACATCTCAAAATTATGAGGTGACAACCTGCCACTCACCGAAAAGATTTGATTGGGAGCTAGAAAAGATAAAAGCTTCTTCCATCGAGGTGATAAGAAAACTTGGATCATAGGTAATCACCACAAGGAGCAACATTCCCAATGGAAAGCTTTAGGTGAAAACTATACCAAGATAACTCTAAGGAAGAAAATGATGGGTTTAAATATCTCATTCTTAACAACTTTTAAATCATGAAACATGAAAGAAATTTTTCAAGAATGGCATATCACCATCCCAAAAGATAAGGTAGAAAGAATTGCACTTAGAAATGCAAGATGAAGAATACTTGAGCTCCTTTGAAAAGAATCTCGATGAACACCTCGAGAAGGAATAAAATCCTTGCTGAACCATCATGTGGAACCTCCATGAAGAACTCCGGTAACAAAAGAATGATAAAAAAATTAAAGAGAAGTTGAAAACACAAGGTGAAGCCTTGTAATTATTTAGATGGATCTTCGTGATGATATAACCGAAAAAAACTTGGCACTCCGGAAGGAAAAGATGAAAAAATGAAATCACGAATTTTGATGAACCTCCGGAATAAGGAATTAATCACTTGGATGAAACAATAATAAGAAGTACATTATGCGTATCGTTCACCAATTTAAATTGATGACTAGCAGCGGATTTGGCATACTACTTATTCTCGTAGAAAGGATTAAGATAGATATAGCGCAAACTTGAGAAGGTCTTCTATGAACCACCGGTAGGATTGAAAAAACAAATGAATTGATATGATAAACGAAGGGAGAAGAATCTTGTAAGAACCACCGTAAGAATTGAAAATGAATGTAGAAAAAATAAAGAAACACCGGGAAGAATTATAAAAAGAATGAAGATACTTGATAGAATTTAGATACAAGAGAACGAAAGATATCATGAACTGATTAGAAAATATTTGAACGGTGCACCGGTATGATTTTTGAGAAAGAGAGCTGAAAACTGAGAATGAATAAACACGAAAAGATGGCCTTCGAAGAATCGAACTGAAAAGACTCCTGAATTGCTCCGGATGGGTAAAAAGAATTCTCACAATCGAAAATAATTATGAGAGGGTGGCAAGAAGCTAGAACCATGAATCTTCACGAGAACGGAGCAAGATTGAAGAGAAACTCTTCTTCAGTCTTCAAAAGTAGAGAATGACGATGGGAAAACACCACCATGGATTATTGAGGCACTCTGGAATAATGAAAAGCGAAGAGGTTGAGCCAACAATGAAAAGAATTTGAAAGTTCTTGGAGCAATAGAAATGACTGATGATAATTCCTTTTTATGTCAAACTTTGAAAAAGAATTTGAGAGATAGCTCCGGGAAAATTAGAAGAGTCAGGTAAGATCCTGGGAAAAGACCTATGGTTTAGGGCCCACTCAAAAGATACACCGTTGAACGATTTAAAAGATAGATTGCACCATTTGAATTAAAATGTCTTGAATGAGATAAAAACCTTGAAATAACTTGAATGGAACGAGAATGTAACCGTGAGTCTTCTGAGATATCTTCAGCACTCCGGAACATTTGAATAACGAGAAGTGAATGATAAAGAGGTGCACCGGCATGAGAAAAACATTGGGCAAATGAAAAGGACTATCCTCAATACCAAAGCTTGAATTGACTTCACCGGAAAAGAAAAATAAAGAAGAATGGTGGACTAATAGAGCATCTTCATGAGAAACACCGGGTAAGAATGTTGATTGAAAAGAATGAAGAGACTTCACATGAACAAAAGGATACTAGATTAAGAAATCTGAGTCCTTGAAGAGAAATGGGGTGGGAGGGCGGCAAAAACAAAGACAACTTGGGCAGAAGAAATGAACACCGTTGAGAAAACTGAGAGATGGTCTTGCGAAGGTGGAGAATGATGAGATCATCTCGAAGAGAATCACATCGGTTGGAAAGAATTGACATGACAAACTCGATGATCAAGAAGGATTGGTATTCACATAGGAGTATGAGAACACCGCTTGGGAAAGGTATGGAGTCAACACTTGACTTGGAAACAACTCAAATACCACAACTCAAAACAAAACAAAGGATTGGCTTGCAGAATAAGCCGGAACAAACATATGATAGAGATTTCTTCCGAAGTTTTCATGGTGGGGCCCACACAGGCTCGATCGTACAACACCATCATATACAAGGCAGTGCACATGACATACGAAGCGTCCCTGAGTCGGCATAGCCAAGGACTCTTTAAGACACAATGAGACCACTATAAAACCAACCGTGGATAGGCGGACCACTAGACGTCGAACCCCAATTTCATATCATACATCTGTCGGAAAGAAATCCTAAGAGCTACTTGAATTCCCACTTATAAACTCCCGAAACTTTCCGGTTATGCAATCAGGTGTTGGGGATACAGGGAAGCATAATATCTCACCCAAAACTAGCAAATCCTACATCCAGCTATATCCATCCTTCAACACATAAGCAAAAAACCTTCGGAAATCGTCTACCTCAACCTTCGAAAAGCATCTGTTATACAAGTTATGGCAATACTCCCGAACTCCCGCCCCAGTACTGGGTGGCGTCGAGGTTATCTCACCAACAACTGCATAAAAGAGATTTTCGATGTCGGCGAAACTAAACTCAGGTATTCCAGATCTGCAATGATAAAATTGTGACGACAACACCTTGGAGCTCAACTCCCCGGGACACTTCCACAACCCCTAAATGTCAGGAGGCACCAAGAACAATGTTCTCGTCACAAAACCATCGGAACGATTCCAAGATACCCGCGTGATCCTAAATTTTTTTAGTGAAATTTGAGAAGAGAAGAGTCAAAACTCTACGTCAGGATGCCTCACCAGAGCGATGAAGGGACTGAGGAGTAAAAAGAAGTCCTAACTCTCTGATATATATAATTCCTAAATGACTCAAAACATTTCTAGACTCAATAACGCCCACGATTCGATCAAGCAGGTGGTTCCTAAGGTCGGGGAAGGCTCTGATTACCAGCTTGTAACGCCCTCGATGCGGCTATATCTCCCACGTGTCGAAGCATGTCTTAGAGGCATAACCGCATTGAAAGCAATGTCGCAAGTGAGGTAATCTTCACACAACCAATGTAATACGTAAGGGAAAGAGATACATAGTTGGCTTACAATCGCCACTTCACACAATTACATAAATAAAGCATTACATCAACCAGATACAATCAAGGATCGACTACGGAACCCAAAATAAAAGAAGACCACCCCAAAAGCGACACAGATCCCCCGATCGACCCCAACTGGGCTCCACTACTGATCAACTAGAAACGAAACAAGACAAAGGACAAGATCTTCATCGAGCTCCTCCTTGAGCTTGGTTGCGTCACCTGCTCGGCAACGTCGGCACCGGCAAACTGGTTTTGGAAGTATCTGTGAGTCACGGGGACTCAGCAATCTCACACCCTCGCGATCAAGACTATTTAAGCTTATATGAAGGGTAAAAGGTATGAGGTGGAGCTGCAGCAAGCGACTAGCATATACGGTGCCTGACATATTCGCAAAAGAGAGCGAGAAGAGAAGGCAAAAGCACGATCGATGAACTATGATCAAGAAGTGATCCTGAAACTACTTACGTTCAAGCATAACTCCAACACCGTGTTCACTTCCCAGACTCCGCCAGAAAGAGACCATCATGGCTACACACGCGATTGATGCATTTTAATTGAGTTAAGTGTCACGTTCTCTACAACCGGACATTAAAAAATTCCCATCTGCCCATAACCACGGGCACGGCTTTCGAAAGTTCAAAAGCCTGCAGGGGTGTCCCAACTTAGCCCATCACAAGCTCTCACGGTCAACGAAGGATATACCTTCTCCCAGGACGACCCGATCAGACTCAGAATGTAGGTTACAAGACATTTTGACAATGGTAAAACAAGACCAGCAAAGCCACCCGAATGTGCCGACAAATCCCGATAGGAGCTGCACATATCTCGTTCTCAGGGCACACCGGATTATCCAAGGTTCCGGTAGGCCAGCCCAGAGTTGCCCCTGGTGGCCACCGGCAGCTGACAGGTTGGACCAACACTCAGAGGAGCACTGGCCCTGGGTTTAATAAAGATGAACCTTGAGTCTGCAGAACCCAAGGGAAAAAAGGCTATGTGGCAAATGGTAAAACCAATGTTGGGCCTTGCTGGAGGAGTTTTATTCAAGGCGAACTTTCAAGGGGTTCCCATTATAACCCAACCGTGTAAGGAACGCAAAATCAAGGAACATAACACTGGTATGATGGAACTAGGGGCGACAAGAGTGGAACAAAACACCAGGCATAAGGCCGAGCCTTCCACCCTTTACCAAGTATATAGATGCATTAATTAAATAAGAGATATTGTTATATCACAACAAATATCCATGTTCCAACAAGGAACAAACTCCAATATTCACCTGCAACTAACAACGCTATAGGAGGGGCCGAGCAAAGCGGTAACATAGCCAAACAATGGTTTGCTAGGACAAGGTGGGTTAAAGGTTTGCCACGGCAATATGGGAGGCATGACATAGCAAGTGGTAGGTATCGCAGCATAGGCATAGCAATAGAGCGATCAACTAGCAAGCAAAGATAGAAGTGATTTCGAGGGTATGGTCATCTTGCCTGACATCCCGCAAGGAAGAAGAATGAGTCCATGAAGAAGACAACCGTACATAGTCGAACGGATCCTCACAAACACGACGTAATCGGAACCAACCCGAAGAAGCAACACCGAAAAGAAGCAAACAACATGGTGAACAACCACCACATGAACATGGCACGATGCACAAACAAGTATGATGCATGTCCGGTTTAATGAAGCATGGCATGGCAAAGTGCACAAACAATCCTACAAATTAAGGGGAGCTCAACATGCAACTCCGTTGCATATCGACGAAACACCACATTCAAGTTATTTAGTTCGATCTCGTTTATGTACCCAACAATATTAAATGTTATTAAACATGTCAAGAGGTTGAACCAAATGAAAACTACCTATCTAGGCAAGATTAAATGAGGCCGGAACGACAAACAACAAGTCCGGAAACTCCTCATGTGCAATTTAAGGATTTGGTAATGTTCTTCCCTAAACACAATTTTTGGGTTGTTAAACATGCAAAGTAAGTACACCATGATAAACTAGGCAAAATTCTACCCCATTTACATATAAATATTATTAAATTTGGAGCTACGGTCATTTAGTTATGAATGAAAACATTTTAGCAAGTTATTTAAGTAAATTTAAACAAACAACATTTTAAACATCTTAAACATAGATGAAAGTTGCATATTATTAAACTAGATGATATTCTAAGCAAGTTTCATATTAAGTTTGTTTTAAACCGATGCATGGTTGTGGAGATATTAAATGCATGATCTAGAGGGACTTTTCTGCAAAACCGTTGTCTTAGTAATAAATGATAAAATCGCCAAAATGGAAAAAACGCATAGGCTGGATCTGGTGGGCACTGGGAGCTCACCATGGGCCTCGGCCCAAGTTAGTGAAGAGGCCAGGCAGCGCTGGGGTTGGCCTCACCGTGGGCGCGGCCCAGCTGGTGGAGTGGCCTCGCAGGCCGGCTGGATGGAAGCGACCCAGACGAAAGGTCAACGGGAGCGAGGCAGGGTCGCGGCGCCCGCTGGAGCTCGAAGCAGAGCACGACGCGGCAGGGGACTTGGCGCACGGCGGAGCGATGGGAACGGGAGGTGGTCGCCAGATCTGACGGCAAGTTCTCTGGTACGGCGCCAGATCAGAAGAAGAGGAGGGCCTCGGCATTCTGGTTTTGCTGAAGACGACGAGGAAGTCGAGCCCGGCGTGGAGCAGGTGACTCAGCACGGTGGCGGCTAACCTGGGGTTCCCGGCGATGACAAGGGATGGAGCGGAAGTGGCTCGGGGCGGCGTCGCGGCTGGCCTGTTGCTCACCGGAGCTCTTCGGCGGTTGCGTGCTCGGGGACGGGAGGCCACAGGAGGCGCGGAAGCTGCAGGCGAGGAGGAGGACTCCAGCGAGGGGTCAACAAGGACGCAGTCCCTGCAGGCGGCGAGGTGCAGAGGTGGTCCGACACCGGATCATGGCGGAGAAGAAGCGGGGTGGTGTAACACCCCGGATATGACTTTCCCAATATGTATTCCAACTCTTGCCGTTTCCAGCGTTAAGTTATTTTATTTTTCTTGGGTTCGGGTTTTTGTCTCCGTGTGTTGTTGTCATTGTCATGCATCTTATATCATGTCATCATGTGCATTGCATTTGCATACGTGTTCATCTCATGCATTAGAGCATTTTCCCCGTAGTCCGTTTTGCATTCCGGCGCTTCGTTCTCCTCCGGTGGTCATTTCTACCTTTCTTTCATGTGTGGGGATTACACATTTCCGGATTGGACCGAAACTTGCCAAGCGGCCTTGGTTTACTACCGGTAGACCGCCTTTTAAGTTTCGTACCATTTGGACTTTGTTTGATACTCCAACGGTTAACCGAGGGACCGAAAAGGCCTCGTGTGTGTTGCAGCCCAACACCCCTCCAAGTTGGCCCAAAACCCACCTAAACCCTCTCCATCATTTAGAGTGTTCGATCACGATCGTGTGGCTGAAAACCGCACCTCATTTGGACTCTCCTAGCTCCCTCTATGCCTATTTAAAGACCCCTCCTCGAAAATCCGGATCTCCCCCGTTCGAAACCCTTGTTCCAGCACCTCCGCGCGGCCGGACACGTCCGGTCCGGCCGGACGAAATCGCCCCGCCAACCACGAGCCGCCACGTGGGTAGCCGCGCCCACATCGCCGCCTCCTCCCGTCGCCGGCCCGCTCGGCCCGCGAGGGGCCCTCCCGGGCCCGGGTCCGCCGCCACCTGCCCGCGAGACGCCGCCCTCACCGCGCCGCCCGCCTCTCCATCGCCGGTCACCGCCGCCTAGCGCGCCGGCGCCCGCCGCCGCTCCGCCTCGTCGCCGCACCCGGCGCCGCGCGCCACCGCGCCGGCCGCCACCGACCCCGCCGCACCACGGCAACGCGCCGCCCCGAGCTCGCTGGCCCCGGCTCCGGTCTCCTCTCCAACTCCGGCGACGTCTCCGGCAAGCTTCAGCAACTCCGGCCGGTGAACCTCGTAAATCGCGCCCGTGCCCCGGATCTGGATCTGAGGTCCCGTTTGGATTGACTTTTGCCTGGAAACCCTAGTTCATATGCCCTTGTTCATCGCATCGTAACTTTGCATCCATAAGTCCATTTTGGGCATATAGCATATCAGAATGTTCGTCTCAGAGAGTACATCATTTCATTCCATTGCATCATTTTTATTTGAGTTCATCTTGATGCCCGAAATGCTGTTAGAAGAGGGCTACTTGAGATAATTGTCAAATCTGCTGCTCCATTTAGATATTTGTCATTTTTGCCATGATTATTGTGTGCATGATATGGCCATGAGCTCTACATATGTTTGGTTAAGGGTTTTGCCATCTTTCCATAGGTGCAACCCATGTATTTTTGTGATGTGTGTGGTGTCTAGCACAAGCTTGCAAAGTGAGGCACTTGGTAATGCTGATTTCAGGGCTTAACATTTCCACCAAGTCCTTGAGCTGTTTATCTCATAATGCCATATGTTCATGTTGTTTCCTAGTGATCCGTGCCTCTTTTGAGGATGGTCAGTAAGGATGTTTTGTTAATCTTGTAGTGCTCTATCCATCCATGTCTTTTTTTGCAATTATGGAGCAACCTAGCTTGAGTCAATCGAGCTCTACTTTTGCTACTTCGTGAATCTGGGCAGATTGTCTACTTGTTAGCGATTTTGCCGATGATGTTGTAGTTGATCCGTGCATCCTATGGTATTGTTCTTGCCATGTCTAGCTTGCATTTTGTGTATTCTTGATGGGTGTATTCTTTAGTTTCCATGACTTGCTCTGTAGTGACTCCATCGAGCTCGTAAACATGCCTACTTGATATCTGTTTTCAGCATGTTCCAATTTTCACCAAGTCTGAGAACTGATTATGTTTTTGCCATGTTCACATGCTTGCAATTGTATTTTCTGATCCCTTTTGGCTCAAGGTCACTAAGGGACTTTTGTTAAGCTCTTTGAGTAGCTCCATGCCATGCTTTACTTTTCCATGTTCAGGTCCTGTACCATATAGTTTTGTTGCTCCGAAGAGTGCTATCTGATCTGAAATTCCAGACAAGTGTTAATTTCACCAAGTCTGAGATCTGTTTACCATATGCATTTTTGCCATGCTTGTTTGAACCGGTTAATGGATGAATTGGACGTAGCTCACTGCTAGACTTTTGTTAAGCATCATGAATGCATCCTTGCCATGTATTTTTATGCCATGTTTGAGTGTTGTAGCATGTTCATCTCATTGCATTTAGATGGCTACTTGCTGTAAATCGCAGAACGCGGCCATATTTGAATTGCTTGCCATTTCCAAACCGTAACTCTGATTCCGGTGTTCTTTATATTGTTTTCAAGCAATTTCATCTCATTTTTCCAGTGGCACACTTGGATTCCCAAGTTGAGGCCAGGTTCATGCATTCCTTGTCAAATCTTGCATATGCATCCCGCATCGCATCCCGCATAACATACCATCTTTGCATCATATTGTTTGAGCTTTGCACGTGGTTGATTGTGTTATGTTTGCTTGTTTGTCTTATTTGGGTAGAGCCGGGAGACGAGTTTGCTAACGAGGAGCCCGTTGAGTTTGATTTTGAGGATCTAGTCAACTCTGACAACTTTGGAGGCAAGATGATCATACGTACCCTCGAAATCACTACTATCTTTGCTATGCTAGATTGCTCGCTCTTTTGCTATGCCAATGCTACGATGCCTACCACTTGCTTTCAAGCCTCCCAAATTTCCATGTCAAACCTCTAACCCACCTTATCCTAGCAAACCGTTGATTGGCTATGTTACCAGTTTGCTCAGCCCCTCTTATAGCGTTGCTAGTTGCAGGTGAAGATTGGAGACCGTTCCTTGTTGGAACATTTATTTACTTGTTGGGATATCATTATATTGCCATGTTATCTTAATGCATCTATATACTTGGTAAAGGGTGGAAGGCTCGGCCTCTCGCTAGTGTTTTGTTCCACTATTGCCGCCCTAGTTTCCGTCATATCGGTGTTATGTTCCCGAATTTTGCGTTCCTTACGCGGTTGGGTTATAATGGGAACCCCTTGATAGTTCGCCTTGATTAAAGCTTTTCCAGCAATGTCCAACCTTGGTTTTACCATTTGCCACCTAGCCTCTTTTTCCCTTGGGTTTCCGGAGCCCGAGGGTCATCTTATTTAGACCCCCCCGGGCCAGTGCTCCTCTGAGTGTTGGTCCAACCGAGCGATGTCCGGGGCTACCAGGGGAAACTCTAGGCTGGCCTACCCGACGTCTGGCTCATCTGAGTGTGCCCTGAGAACGAGATATGTGGAGCTCCTATCGGGATTTGTCGGCACATTCGGGCGGTGTTGCTGGTCTTGTTTTAACCCGTTGAAGTGTCTTGAAGAACCGAGGTACCGAGTCTGATCGGAACGTCTCGGGAGGAGGTCTATTCCTTCGTTGACCGTGAGAGCTTGTCATGGGCTAAGTTGGGACTCCCCTGCAGGGATTAGAACTTTCGAAAGCCGTGCCCGCGGTTATGGGCAGATGGGAATTTGTTAATGTCCGGTTGTAGATAACTTGAACGTTAACTTAATTAAAATGAATCAACCGTGTGAGTTACCGTGATGGCCTCTTTTCGGCGGAGTCCGGGAAGTGGACACGGTGTTGGAGTAATGCTTGTCGCAGGTTTGCCCTCTTTAGTTATGTGTTCGTGCTTTGCCTTCTCTTCTCGCTCTCTTTTGCGAACAGGTTAGCCACCACATATGCTAGTCGCTTGCTGCAGCTCCACATATTTACCTTACTTTACCTATAATATTAAATAGTGTTGATCGCGAGGGTGCGAGATTGCTGAGTCCCTGTGGCTCACAGATTACTATTAAACCAGATGCAGGGCCTGAAGATTCCGCTCCAGGTGACGCGCTTGAGCTCAAGTGGGAGTTCGACGAGGACTCTCAACGATACTATGTTTCTTTTCCTGATGATCAGTAGTGGTGCCCTGTTGGGGGGTGATCGGGACCGTGTCGCTTGTTGGGTTATCTTTTATTTTGGCGCCGCAGTCGGGCCATGAGTGTTTGGATGATGTAATGTTATTCATGTACTTGATTGACATGGCGAGTGTAAGCCAACTATGTTATCTCCCCTTTTATTATCTATATTACATGGGATGTTGTGAAGATTGCCTGACTTGCGACATATGCCTTCAATGCAATTATGCCTCTAAGTCGTGCCTCGACACGTGGGAGATATAGTCGCATCGAGGGTGTTACAAGTTGGTAATCAGAGCCTTCCCCGACCTTAGGAGCCCCCACTGATTGATCATTTTAGCAGCCGAGTTGTGTCTAGAAAAAATGTTTTGAGTCATTTAGGAATTATATATCAGAGAGTTAGGAATTCTTTTTACTTCCCAGTCACCTCATCGCTCTGGTAAGGCATGCTGACATAGAGTTTTGACTCTTCTCTTCTCAAATTTCACTAAATTTTTTTTAGGATGACGTGGGTATCTTGGAATCGTTCCGATGGTTTTATGACGAGAACATTGTCTTGGTGCCTCCTGTCAGGGGTTTTTTGGAAGTGTCCCGGGGAGTTGAGCTCTGAGGTGTTGTCATCATAATTTTATCGTTGCAGTTCTGAAATACCTGAGTCTAGTACGCCGACATCGAAAATCTCTTTTATGCAGTTCGTTGGTGAGATAACCTCGACGCCACCCAATACTGGGGCGGGAGTTCGGGAGTATCGCCATAACTTGTATAACGGATGCTTTTCGAAGGTTGAGGTAGATGGTTTCCGAAGTTTTATCTCGGTTATGTGTTAAAGGATGGATACGGCTGGATGTAGGATTTGCTAGATTTCGGTGAGATATTATGCTTCCCCTGTATCCCCAACACCTGATTGCATAACCGGAAAGGTTCGGGAGTTTCATAGGTGGGAATTCAAGTAGCTCTAGTTCTTCTACCACTGATATTTGGTTTGAGATTGGGATTTCTTACCGAGAATTCGTTCTTGATCCGTACCTTGTTGATTTATTTCTCTACCTAAATTCTAAGTGGCTTCTCAATTTATGGATATGTGACCATTTCAAGAGGAATGCATTCGTTCATTTTGTTCGGATGTGAAGACTTTATGTTGCAATTTTCATTCCGTTGGATTCAGCTTCTTTTATCTGTCTATGTGCTAACGGTGGACAACCTCTTCAGGATGGCTCCCTCTAAGAGCACCAATCAGAATCAGAATCAAGATCCGCCACCACCTCCTCCTCCTCCGGAGGCATGGCAAGCTGTGATGGCTGCAACCAATGCAAACACACAGTTGATCATGCAAATCCTTCAAAAGCGCAATCAAGGCAACCAAGGGAATCAAGGCAACAATCAGAATCACTTTGCTACACTCAACCAGTTCCTTGCTAACGGGCCAAAGACTTTCAGCAATTGTGTTGAGGCAACTGATGCTGACAATTCGCTCGTGGATCTGTGCAAGCATTTCGAGTGCAGTAACGTCAGGCCTGAGGACTTTGTCAAGTTCGCTTCCTTCCAACTCAAAGATCAAGCTGTAGAATGGTTCCAGCAGTACAAGGATTCTAGAGGTGGATGTGTGATTACCTGAAGCGTGGTTGAAAGCAAGCGTGAGGAATTCCGCAACCTGAAGCAAGGCTCTTTGTCTGTCTATGACTACAACAAGTTGTTCCAGAAGCTCGCCCGCTTTGCTAAGAAGGACGTGCCTGATGAGAAGAGCATGATATACCAGTTTAGGGGTGGTCTCAGAGAAGAAATTCAGCTAGCTCTTGTTCTCTTTGAGCCCTTGAGATACGATGAGTTCTACAACATGGCACTGAAGCAAGAGGCCGCTCAACTGAGGTGTGATGCTTCTAAGAAGCGAGTTAGAGACACTACTCCTTCTTCCTCTACTCAAGTGGCCAAGCAGCAGAAGTATTGGCTTCCTCCTCCTCTGTTCCGTCAGCCGTATCAGCAGAAGAGCAAAGGTGGTAGTGGATCTTCCCACCCACCCAACCATGGCTTTCAGAACAAGACTTCATCTCAAGCTCCAAGATCAAGTGCTCCGTACCACCGTTCGCTTTCAGAGGTCACGTGCGACAAGTGCCAACAGAAGGGTCACTATGCCAACAAGTGTCTCAACCAGAGGCGTCTTCCTCCTCTTCCTCCTGTCAGATCGGCAAGTACAGCTATCGTCAAGCATAACACCAAGTCCGCCAAGGTCAACTTGATGAACGCAGCTCAGGGAGAGGACTCGTCAGATGTCATTATGGGTAACCTTCTTGTTAACGATATTCCTGCCAAAGTTCTTTTTGACACTGGTGCATCGCATTGTTTCATCTCGAGACCATTTGTTTCTAAGCATGAGTTTCCTTTACAAGATTTGCCTAGACAGTTATCTGTTGTTTCTCCGGGTAAATTCATGAATGCAAGCGCTATGGCCCCGGATGTTACTATCACGTTGGGCGATTACAAGTTTCTCTCTTCTCCGGTGGTTCTTGGTAACTCGGATATTGATCTTATTCTCGGGATGGATTGGCTTTCTAAGCACAAGGCACATCTTCATTGTACAGCCAGGCAGATTCAATTGACTCATTCGTCTAAGGATGTAATTGTCTTTGCCGCTCGGGATGATACCATCCATCTATTTTCTCTCAATGAGAAGGGTGAACTGGATGCTATCTCGCAAATTCCAGTCGTTTGCGAATATCAAGACGTCTTCCCAGAAGAGCTTCCAGGAATGCCTCCGCACTGGCCAGTTGAATTCGTCATTGATCTTGAGCCTAGCACGGAACCTGGGTGCAAGTGTCCTTACAATCTCGGACCTGAAGAGTTGAAGGAGCTGAAGAAGCAACTCGATATTCAAGAGATAATGGGTCTCATCTGGCCTAGTTCTTCTCTGTGGGGTTGTGGTGTTCTTTTTGTGAAGAAGAAGGATGGAACGGACCGACTTTGTGTTGATTACCGTCCATTGAACAAGAAGACCATCAAGAACAAATACCCACTTCCCAAGATTAACGAGCTGTTCGAACAACTCAAAGGTGCCCAAGTATTCTCCAAGCTTGATCTCCGTATGGGTTATCATCAGATTCGAATTCGTGAGCAAGATATTCCCAAGACGGCCTTCAGGATAAGCTATGGTTCATATGAATACACTGTCATGTCTTTTGGCCTCGTCAACGCTCCTCCGACGTTCTCTCGCATGATGAACTTCATCTTCAACGCCTACACCAATGACTTCGTTTTGGTCTATCTCGACGACATTCTGGTTTTCTTGAAGAACAAGGAAGATCATGCCAAGCACTTGCGTTTGGTACTCGATAAGCTGAGGGAACACTAGTTCTACGCCAAGTTCTCCAAGTGCGAATTTTGGCTCGATGAGGTTCTTTATCTTGGTCATATCATCTCTGCCAAGGGCATTGGGGTGAATCCTGAGAAGGTGTCTGCAATTGTGAATTGGGAACCTCCTCAGAACGTGAAGCAACTCCGTAGCTTCCTCGGTCTCGCAAGCTATCGCCGAAGATTCGTTGAAAACTTTTCTAAGATCGCGAAGCCTCTCTCAAATCTTCTCCAGAAGCACGTCAAGTACGTTTGGTCTCCGGAGTGTGACATTGCTTTCAACACTTTGAAAGAGAAATTGATCACTGCTCCAGTTCTGACTCCGCCTGATGAATCCAAGTCGTACGAGGTCTTTTGCGATGCCTCTCTCCAAGGTCTTGGCGCAGTGTTGATGCAAGAGAAGAAAGTTGTAGCTTATACCTCTCGCCAATTGAAGCCCAATGAGAAGAACTACCCCACTCATGATCTCGAGTTGGCGGCAGTTGTGCATGCTCTTTTGACTTGGAGACATCTCTTATTGGGAAGAAAAGTGGACATTTTCACTGATCAAGAGTCTCAAGTACATCTTCACTCATCCTAATCTCAACCTCAGGCAAACTCGATGGGTCGAAATGATTCAAGAGTATAATCCGAGTATCGAGTATACTCCAGGCAAGGCCAATGTGATTGCTGACGCATTGAGCAGGAAGGCTTATTGCAACAGCCTGATTCTCAAGCCTTATCAAACCGAGCTTTGTGAAGCTTTCCGCAAACTTAATCTGCAAGTTGTTCCTCAAGGTTTCCTTGCCAACCTTCAAGTCTCTCCTACCTTGGAAGACCAGATTTGCCAAGGCCAGCTTCTTGATGCTATGGTGAAAAAGGTGAAGATTGGGATTGCCAAGAGTCAACCCAAGTACAAGTGCTACCGCCTTGATGACAAGGATACTCTCTTCTTCGAGGATCGTATTGTTGTGCCCAAAGGTGACCTCCATAAAGTGATCATGAACGAGGCTCACAATTCTCTCCTCTCCATCCACCCTGGGAGCACGAAGATGTATCAAGACCTCAAGCAGGCTTATTTGTGGACTCGAATGAAACGCGAGATTGCTCAATTCGCGAATGAGTGTGATGCCTGCAGAAGAGTGAAGGCAGAACACCAAAGGCCAGCTGGTCTCCTCCAACCCCTTGCCATTCCAGAATGGAAGTTTGACCACATTGAAATGGACTTCGTGACTGGGTTTCCAAAGTCCAAGCGTGGCAATGATGCTATATTCGTTGGCATCGACAAACTCACCAAAGTGGCTCACTTTCTTCCTATCAAAGAGTCAATCACTGTAGCTCAATTGGCGGAACTCTATACCTCTCGAATTGTCTCTCTGCACGGTATTCCACAAGTGGTCTCTTCAGACCGTGGCAGCATCTTTACCTCCAAGTTTTGGCATTCTTTTCAGAAGGCCATGGGCACCAACATCCGCTTCAGCACAGCTTTCCATCCTCAAACTAGCGGTTAAGTCGAGCGTGTCAACCAGATTCTTGAAGATATGCTAAGGGCTTGTGTGATCTCCTTCGGCATGAAGTGGGAGGATTGTCTTCCAAATGCTGAATTCTCCTACAACAACAGTTTTCAAGAAAGTTCGGGCAAGGCCCCATTTGAAATTCTGTATGGCAGGAAGTGTCGTACCCCTCTCAACTGGTCTGAAACCGGTGAACATCAGCTTCTCGGAAATGACTTAATCACAGAGGCAGAGGAGATGTGTAAAGTCATTCGAGATAACCTCAAAGCAGCCCAATCCCGCCAGAAGAGCTACTATGATAGTAAGCACCGTGATTTGGCTTTCGAGATCGGAGATCATGTTTACCTTCGCGTCTCTCCTATGAAAGGTACTCGTCGCTTCGGTATCAAAGGGAAGCTTGCCCCGAGATACGTGGGACCTTTCAAGATTGTCAGCAAGAGAGGCGATCTCGCCTATCAACTCGAGCTTCCTTCAAACTTTGCAAATGTTTATGACGTGTTCCATGTCTCTCAGCTCCGAAAGTGCTTCAAGTCTCCTGACCGCACCGTCAACTTCGAGGACATTGAGCTCCAAGAAGATCTCTCTTATCATGAGCACCCAGTTGCTATTCTTGAAGAGACTGAACGCAAGACTCGCAACAAGTCAATCAAATTCCTCAAAGTCAAGTGGTCACACCATTCCGACCATGAAGCTACCTGGGAACGCGAGGATAAGCTCCGTTCTGAGTACCCGGCGTTCTTTCAGTCCTAGATCTCGGGACGAGATCCTTTCGTAGTGGTGGAGTGTTGTAACACCCCGGATATGACTTTCCCAATATGTATTCCAACTCTTGCCGTTTCCGGCGTTAAGTTATTTTATTTTTCTCGGGTTCGGGTTTTTGTCTCCGTGTGTTGTTTTCGTTATCATGCATCTCATATCATGTCATCATGTGCATTGCATTTGCATACGTGTTCATCTCATGCATTCGAGCATTTTCCCCGTTGTCCGTTTTGCATTCCGGCGCTTCGTTCTCCTCCGGTGGTCATTTCTACCTTTCTTTCGTGTGTGGGGATTAAACATTTCCAGATTGGACCGAGACTTGCCAAGCAGCCTTGGTTTACTACCGGTAGACCGCCTGTCAAGTTTCGTACCATTTGGACTTCGTTTGATACTCCAACGGTTAACCGAGGGACCAAAAAGACCTCGTGTGTGTTGCAGCCCAACACCCCTCCAAGTTGGCCCAAAACCCACCAAAACCCTCTCCATCATCTAGAACGTTCGATCACGATCGCGTGGCCGAAAACCGCACCTCATTTGGACTCTCCTAGATCCCTTTATGCCTATTTAAAGACCCCTCCTCGAAAATCCGGATCTCCCCCGTTTGAAACCCTAGTTCCAGCACCTCCGCGCGGCCGGACACGTCCGGTCCGGCCGGACGAAATTGCCCCGCCAACCACGAGCCGCCACGTGGGCAGCCACGCCCACATCGCCGCCTCCTCCCGCCGCCGGCCCGCTCGGCCCACGAGGGGCCCTCCCGGGCCCGGGTCCGCCGCCACCTGCCCGCGGGACGCCGCCCTGACCGCGCCGCCTGCCTCTCCTTCGCCGGTCACCGCCGCCATCGCCGACCGCCGCCTAGTGCGCCGGAGCCCGACGCCACTCCGCCTCGTTGCCGCACCCGGCGCCGCGCGCCACCGCGCCAGCCGCCACCGACCCCGCCGCACCACGGCAACGCGCCGCCCGGAGCTCGCCGGCCCCGGCTCCAGTCTCCTCTCCAACTCCGGCGACGTCTCCGGCAAGCTTCAGCAACTCCGGCCGGTGAACCTCGTAAATCGCGCCCATGCCCGTGCCCTGGATCTGGATCTGAGATCCCATTTGGGTTGACTTTTGCCCCGAAACCCTAGTTCATATGCCCTTATTCATCGCATCGTAACTTTGCATACATAACTCCGTTTTGGGCATATAGCATATCAAAATGTTCGTATCGGAGAGTACATCATTCCATTCCATTCATTGCATCATTTTCATTTGAGTTCATCTTGATGTCCGAATTGCTGTTACAAGAGGGCTACTTGAGATAATTGTCAGATCTGCTGCTCCATTTAGATATTTGTCATTTTTGCCATGATTATTGTGTGCATGATATGCCCATGAGCTCTACATATGTTTTGTTAAGGGTTTTGCCATCTTTCCATAGGTGCAACCCATGTATTTTTGTGATGTGTGTGGTTTCTAGCACAAGCTTGCAAAGTGAGGCACTTGGTAATGCTGATTTGAGGGACTTAGCATTTCCACTAAGTCCTTGAGCTGTTTATCTCATATTGCCATCTGTTCATGTTGTTTCCTAGTGATCCGTGCCTCTTTTGAGGATGGTCAGTAAGGATGTTTTGTTAATATTGTAGTGCTCTATCCATCCATGTCTTTGTTTACAATTATGGAGCAACCTAGCTTGAGTCAATAGAGCTCTACTTTTGCTACTTCGTGAATCTGGGCAGATTGTCTACTTGTTAGCGATTTTGCCGATGATGTTGTAGTTGATCCGTGCATGCTATGGTATTGTTCTTGCCATGTCTAGCTTGAATTTTATGTATTCTTCATGGGTATATGCTTAAGTTTCCATGAATTTCTCTGTAGTGAGTGCATCGACCTCATAAACATGCCTACTTGATATCTGTTTTCAGTATGTTCCAGTTTTCACTAAGTCGGAGAACTAATTATGTTTTCGCCATGTTCACATGCTTGCAATTGTATTTTCTGATCCCTTTTGGCTCAAGGTCACTAAGGGAGTTTTGTTAAGCTCTTTGAGTAGCTACATTCCATGCTTTACTTTGCCATGTTCAGGTCCTGTAGCATATAGTTTTGTTGCTCCGAAGAGTGCTATCTGATCTGAAATTCCAGACAAGTGTTAATTTCACTAAGTCTGAGATTTTTTTACCATATGCATTTTTGCCATGCTTTTTTGAACCAGTTTATGGATGAATTGGCCGTAGCTCATTGCTAGACTTTTGTTAAGCATCATGAATGCGTCCCTTCCATGTATTTTTATGCCATGTTGGAGTGCTGTAGCATGTTCATCTCATTGCATTTACATGGCTACCTGCTGTAAATCGCAGAACGTGGCCATATTTGAATTGCTTGCCATTTCCAAACCGTAACTCCGATTCCGGCGTTCTTTATATCGTTTTGAAGCAATTTAATCTTATTTTTCTAGTGGCACACTTGGATTCCCATGTTGGGGCCAGGTTCATGCATTCCTTGTCAAATCTTGCATATGCATCCCGCATCGCATCCCGCATAACATACCATCTTTGCATCATATTGTTTGAGCTTTGCACGTGGTTGATTGTGTTCCATTTGCCACCTAGCCTCTTTTTCCCTTGGGTTTCTGGAGCCCGAGGGTCATCTTATTTAGACCCCGCCGGGCCAGTGCTCCTCTGAGTGTTGGTCCAACCGAGTGATGTCCGGGGCTACCAGGGGCAACTCTGGGCTGGCCTACACGACGTCTGGCTCAGCTGAGTGTGCCCTGAGAACGAGATATGTGCAGCTCCAATCGGGATTTGTCGGCACATTCGGGCAGTGTTGTTGTTCTTGTTTTAACCTATAGAAGTGTCTTCAAGAACCGAGGTACCGAGTCTGATCGGAACATCTCGGGAGGAGGTCTATTCCTTCGTTGACCGTGAGAGCTTGTCATGGGCTAAGTTGGGACTCCCCTGCAGGGATTTGAACTTTCAAAAGCCGTGCCCGCGGTTATGGGCAGATGGGAATTTGTTAATGTCCGGTGGTAGATAACTTGAACCTTAACTTAATTAAAAGGAATCAACCATGTGAGTTACCGTGATGGCCTCTTTTCGGCGGAGTCCGAGAAGTGGACACGGTGTTGGAGTAATGCTTGTCGCAGGTTTGCCCTCTTTAGTTATGCGTTCGCACTTTGCCTTCTCTTCTCGCTCTCTTTTGCGAACAGGTTAGCCACCACATATGCTAGTCGCTTGTTGCAGCTCCACATATTTACCTTACTTTACCTATAAACTTAAATAGTCTTGATCGCGAGGGTGCGAGATTGCTGAGTCCCTGTGGCTCACAGATTATTATTAAAACAGATGCAGGGCCTGAAGATTCCACTCCAGGTGACGCGCTTGAGCTCAAGTGGGAGTTCAACGAGGACTCTCAACGATACTATGTTTGTTTTCCTGATGATCAGTAGTGGTGCCCTGTTGGGGGGTGATCGGGACCGTGTTGCTTGTTGGGTTATCTTTTATTTTGGTGCCGTAGTCGGGCCATGAGTGTTTGGATGATGTAATGTTATTTATGTACTTGATTGACGTGGCGAGTGTAGGCCAACTATGTTATATCCCATTTTATTATCTATATTACATGGGATGTTGTGAAGATTGCCTAACTTGCGACATATGCCTTCAATGCGATTATGCCTCTAAGTCGTGCCTCGACACGTGGGAGATATAGTCGCATCGAGGGTGTTACAGGTGGACACGTAGACGAACTACCGCGGAGACATGGACTTCTGGTGGCCGACGACTCATGGCGTCGCCGTGGGACTCGGTTTCCTGTGAAGAAGAGGACACATGCAGAGCTTAGAGAGAGAGCCTCGGGAGGAAGGAGAAGAAGAGGGCAGCGAGAAAGAGCAGGGATGGCGAGGATGGCCTGCTGGTTGCTGCTGCTCATCGGTAGCGGTTGGGATGGCGACGGGGTCAGGGTGCTCGGGGAGGCAGGGCTGCACGACCTGCTGCTACAGCTTGCCGGCGTCGGGGGCTGTTCGTGACAGAGGCTCGATGGCGCTGGTAGCTGCTGCTGCTCGATGCAGCTGATGTCGAGGAGAGCCGTGGGGATCTCTGGTTGGAGGGGATGGATCGATGGAATTGGGGGCGACGGGTGGTTGGCCCGATTGGAAAAAATCAAGGAAAGATTTTGGATGGGGAGGGGATCCCGATGTGGATTCGGTAGAGTGTGGCGGCGGCTGAGGGTGGACAAAAGACCTAGATTTTAGGGTTTGTCCAAAAGACTAAGGGTGGAAATATATATACATCACAGGTTAGGTTAGGGGCTACCTCGGTCCCTCTGATCAGAATTGGACGGTCGAGATAAATAGGCTAGGGAGACCAAAAAGAAAAATGGTGATGTTTTGTAGATGTTTGGGGATGATCCGGACACAACGGTGACGACTGCCCGGATCGGGTCCGGGACAACTTTCGGACGCGCGCGCGAGGAGGTCCGCGGACTGATGAGAGAGCCTAGGTTAGGCCTGGCGGTAGGTAGTCAGCTGTGTAGACGGTCTCGAGCTGAGAGAAGAGAAGAGAGGGAGGCCCGGCGACTGTTTCCGGAGACCGAAAATGTCCGACGTGTGCCCTGCCATAATGCCACTATAGTTTAACGGTTGGGCTATTAGACGAACTCCGAATGCGATGAAACTTGACAGGCGGTCTATCTACACTATAATAAGACCACACGCCAAATTTCATCCCATTTCGAGAACATTATACGGCCACTTATAAAAGTAATATTTCAGACGTGCCGCGGGCGCGTGCGAGTGTGTCTAGGCTCAGAACGGACAACAGAAGGAACGTGGAGACCCGGATGGATGCAAGTTTCGAAAACATGATGATGCAATGCACATGATGACATGACAAGAAATGCAACACGCAAGAAAATGACAAGGCAACAACAGCGAATAACTGGAGGACACCTGGCGCAATGGTCTCGGGGCGTTACACTAGGATATCCAGTGCACCCAGATTGTGGTGCCACACGTCCGTTTGACTTCAAAACTCAAACTACCTGTGTAAAATATTGGCTCGCAGTGAAGTTACTATTTAAAAAAAGGCCGCCGTGCGTTCGGCTGGGATTGAACCCATAGAACGAGGTATACACTCCCGCGACCACTAGTAGTACTCGTTGGAGTACAACGCAACCTAGAATCGCCTTTTGTCGCTAGTAGTACACTGTTCCTTACAAGAAACCCCTAATAATGCAAGAAACCACTAATAATGCCAAGAAACTACTACAACTTGCATAAGTGGTAGACTTAAGATAAGACTACCTTATCAACCATTGTACAGGCTCTTACCAACCAGCCCTACCAAGAAACGACTACTCTAGAAAGTGTCGTTATAGGCACGTTTCAACCCATGGCCCTGTTTGAATACATTTGTTGTCAATCTAACCCTGCCATCCAAACAGCACGTTGGTTAGTGTTAGTTCAGGGTTAGAATCTAACTCTAACCTCTGACTTAGAGTATCCAAACAGGGCCCATGTCGCCCATTAAGTCAACGCCTTCTATTCGACTGGGTGTTATGACTTGTGGCACCTACATGTCAGTCTGCACAAAAATCCCCGAGTGACCTCCTACCTCCATCCCGTCCACCTAGTCATCCTCGGCCATGAGACGCAGCTACCGCTGCCGGCAGAAGGCGAGGTCAAAACCGCCGGCGGTGCAGAGCCCATCTTGCAGCAGCCTGGATGCCAACTCCGTCCGGCCCTCGCGGCCGCTAGCTAGCCAAGATAGCTCCATCCAGCTTCTTGTCTCTAAGGTTTGCTGGCTAGATTGGCACGGCGGCACGGCGGCTTGCTCGCGGCGCCGCGCTAAGGACAGTCATCAGGCTCTAGCGAAGGCCAGCGTGGCGGCTTGCTCGCTCATGAGTCACGCTTGGGCCAGCCTGCCAACCCGTGCGGAGACCAGCGCAGCTTCCGGCCCGTCCGGCGACCAACTCGCTCATCACCGGCGCCACCGATGAACACGCATCAGTACTTTTTGAAGTAATGTTCAGGAAAATAATAAATTGCGGGGGAATAACAGGATAGAAGGTTAGATGTGGGTCCCTCATGTCAACGGTCAAACGAAATGTGTTGGTATAAGCTGCCTTGTCAGCACGGACGTGTGGGCCAACCCTGTCATAAATGGGTATAAACTAACGTAATCAGTACCCCCTCTGTCCCATAATATTAGATGTTTTTGCAAGCTAAACTAGCTTGCAAAAACGTCTTACATTGTGGGACGGAGGGAGTAGTACTAGGTACTAGTTTTTGGCATGGATTAAGAAATTTTGGGTATGTTTTTTCTATTTTTTGTACAATAGATTCTCCCTAGGGCTGGTTGAAAGTGGTAGTTTTTGTTAAATACTCTACATATTGTAAGTAGGAGTGAAAGTTAAGCTTTGGAACCCAATAATCAAGGCTAGTTACATAGTGCATATGTGTACATGATTGAAAGTAAATATCAACCATGAGTGAATAATATCTTGATAGAAAACTTGAAACTATGGAATACTAGGAAAAAAAATCATGGTTGGAAATACTAGCAATGCTTAGGTGCGTTGCAACGAATCATAATTAGAATAATACTTATTCACAAACTTGATGCAAAACACTCTAATTCTGATATACATATATCACTTGAGATATGTTATGTTTCAATTAGAATATATTCCTTGGGCTATTTTGGTGAGGTCAGGGAGGGATGTGGTTGGTTTTAATATACTAATTATGGGTTTTTCTGCAAATTGGTAGACAAGTGGGATGTTGGTGAGAAAAGGCAACAACTTACCTCACGGTACTTAGATGTAGATCTAATGGTCACAAACGACGGATGGCAGACACACCATCATCACCAACTTAGTCTTCTATAGGAGTACTAGCAAGATTCGTGCATTGCGCGGAACATCAAGATGCATTTTTTATAAAACACTTGTTGTTATTGACCCATGCGGGAGTAATCCCATGTGTAAAAACTAATGATATATCGAGAAATAGGAGATAAGGTGAAGAGGAGTGAGGCGTGGTGGTGATTGGTGGTCTAACTGAGCAGAGGCATGGGGATTGACGACGCCGGTAGCGGCCACCAGGCCAGTTTGTTCTAGAGGCTTCCTTTCTTAATTGCTCAACAATGAGGTTGTTGGAGATAAGGATGAACGAGGGAAGGCCTTGTCTGCAAATCTGGAGAGGGGTGCGGGTATCTATTAGTTTAATTTCAATCCGTCAGATACAGATCGGACGGTCCATATTGCAAGATGGCATGTGTACCATCATCACCAACTCAGTTTTTTATAAGACAAGAAATATAAGTATGGATATGCAAATGTATTATCGATACTTGTTTCTATAAACTAGCATCTACATTCTATTCAACGCCTCGGCATGTGAGGCCTTAGCACAATGACTTCTCGACTCTGTAAAACAAAGGTTTTCCCGTCGCCGATAAGGAGGGGGTGATGGCGGCGTGCTTTTTGGCTTGCTCTAGTCCTAGTAGTCATACCAGGTGGTCTAAGGACGTGTAGATTTATTCTTTTTCACGTCTCGTGTTTGCCATACTGCCCCGACTGTTGATGAGTAGACGATAAGTTATTCACGGGGAAACCCTTGTTGAGCGTGTTGCGAGAGAGAGAGAGAGAGATAGTGTGCATGTGTGATATGTCTAGAGACCGAGGCAATGATAACAGATTCGTTGTGTCTATGTGTGTGGAGGATAGAGAGAGACATGTACATGGGGCTTTGTGTTGTGTAACATGGAGACACATATACATAATTAGAGAGTGAGTGTGTGAGATACACATGTGGACATGGGGAGACATGAGGATCCAGATTAATGGGTGTTTGTACGTGTTTGTGTGTGTTTGTGCGCGCGTTTGTGTGTGAGAGGGAGTGTGTGTATGTGGAGTAGAGAGACCACTAATGATGTAAACCTAGTATAAGGGAAGGGGGAATGGTATGACATGTGTAGTAGCGGCATAGCATGGGTGCGGGTGGGGGAGAAGACTATTTGGAAGAGACATCGAGTGTATGTGGGAGAGGGGTGTGCTAGTGAGAGAGAGAGAGAGAGCTAGCGATAGAGAGAGAGAGAGGAAGAGAGGGGCGAGAGAGGGGGACTATGTACGGAGACGCAAGGGAAGCAAGTCATTGTGTGTGTGATAGGGACTTCATGAGAGATCTAGAATAGATGGTGTAGAAAACAATGTGCGAGATCGAGAACGATGGTACATTAGGGAGCTGTGGAAAGAGTCACGACATATATGTATACATGGAGGACCTAGGGGAGGTCCGCATGTGGGAGAGATAGAAAGAGGAGAGTGGTGCACAAGGAGACAAAGTGTGCTTGTTTGTAGTGCGGGTGGTTTGTGAGGTGAGTGTGCGGGAACCACATAACTAGGGAGATAGACGTTTGGGGGCGATGTTTTGTGTGCATGGGAAAGATACACTCTACATAGTGCGTGTGCTTGTGAAAGAGAGATGCCAGGAGACCTAGCTAGAGAGTGGGGGAAGAGATGTGTGCATGCCCAAGAGACAAAGTGATAGAGACCTATATTGGGGTTCAGACTTTAGAAGAGAGAGGGGTGTTAATGTGCTCGTGTGTTGGTATTTGGGGGGAGAGAACGACTTCTTTGTGTGTGGGGGGCGACGAGGGGGGTGGCTTCAGATAAAGAGTGAGGTGTCTATATTTGAGGGACTTTAGCGTAATTGAGATATACATGGTCAATAGTGTGTGCACTCATGGTAGATAAATTTGTTTCACAGTTTGGACTATGAGATAACGATACTTTTGAATATGCGTGATATACCTTGATGTACCAGAATTACAAACCTAAGATTGGAATTCGACTCCATCATTAGCTTTTGTAATTCATTTAAACGGAGGTACATTTTTAAGCCGAGATTTTGTGATTTCAAATTCATATATCAAACCTAGAGATATACGCATACGGGCGTGTTCAAACTTTATAATCATCCACTTTATTCATACACATACACATTTTTGCTTTTGTCATCATATTTAGGATAAACACATCTGGAATTTCATTTGAATTGGACTGTATGATGGTATTTGCTTTTAGTAGATCAATGATCCATATTTGAATTGAATGGAGAATCTAATTTTCGAGTTGGGGACACTGATTTTCAAAACTTGCACTTTTTTGCGTGCAAAACTAACAAATTCTCGTCCATGATATCATAGTCGGCCGTACAAAGAGCAGAGTATAATTTCAGGCGCCAAAATCTTTCAAACAACCCGCTCACATCGAAATATCTCGCGCCCGAGAGTTTAGCCTTGCGATATTCTTGTTTTACCCCTACCACATGAATGGAAAAGGGCTGCTTTGGTAACTCCATTGTTTTCCCCTCTTTGCCCCCAACATTCTTCCCCAGAGGACCTCCCCTTCCCCTCCCCGACCCCCAACCATGGCAAGCCGCCGAATCTAGTCCTCTGCCGCAATGGTGGACATCACACCCCGACGAATCTACCTTCCGCACCTTGGAACCCCCAACTGCCAACTTACCACTTCACCAGGGCCGCTTCAGCGACTGGCTTGTCCACCACTCCAGATCACCTTGACCGCCAACATGGTCCACCGCACCGGATCTGCTTAACCGGTGCCCTCGTCCACCATAGTGTAGGCCCTTCACTGACACCCTCGTCCGTCCCTTCGCTGGCCCTTCATACAAGCCCTCGTCCGTCGCAACAGATCCGCCTCACCGAAAGCACTGTACAATGCGCCCGCTGAAGCCTTTGTCCACTGCACCGGACCCACTCCACGGACGCCATATTAAACTCCACCGGCCCTGCTTTACTGATGCCGCAGCCTCATCAGGTTATTTCGATTTGTACTCCTTCGGTTTTTCTCTTTATCATGCAACTGTTCACTTACCATAGATGAGCTTTTTTGTATGTCAACAGGCGCCGCCATAGTAGTGCCAGAGCCGCTTCAGCGACGGTGAGAGCCGGCCCAAACTGAACTGCAACATGAGCACCATCGACGATCCTTAGCTATCAAGTATGCCAACGATACCCATACGCCGCCGAGAATCAGGTACTATTATCCAACGGTCGGCGCCTACGTTCACTTTCTTAGAAGAAGCACCGCACCTTTGAATTTCTTCAGGGCATCACTCAATTTTTCATGAGCCATGTTATTCTGCTTGTACCTGTAGGGCCATACTTCTGGCAGTGAACATGTTACATGTGCTAAATTACATACCAGTGCACATATAGTTAATATGCTTTAGTTTTGTCCTAAGTATTACTGTACTTCCTAGATATCATTGCCTATTATTTTACTTCTTTCATGCTATATTTATGATAATGGTGTTGTTCTGATGCCACCTGTTGGTTCCACTGGTTTTTGTTTGTTTTACCCTACATTTTCTAATGCTAGCTATTACATCACTGCTCCGAGCCTCTGTTCATTACTTTTTTGTGTGTTCTTTATCTTCCCAAGTTGCATGACTAATTTGATACTTCTATTAATTATGGAGCTGCCAACCCCATCAAGCAAAATATTTGTTCTTTTGGGGCTGGCACCTCGAACAGGCATAAAAATAGATGGAGGCAGACATATTGTCGTGTATGCACACACCCTTCTTTCATTAGTTTAGATGAACCATTGATGATCAATTCGAACCAGTGCATGTGATTAAAATTAATTTTACCTAAATAGAGGGTGCAGAATAAACTACAACAAGTAGATTTGCAACCATAGAATGCTAATGATATCTTCAAAGAACATTGCAACAGCAGCGAGGCTTCACAGCAACATATGGTAAGCCATTGTGTTTTAGTACATGTGAATGTAATGCGTGTGGGCTGCTTTCTTGGCTTGTGCCCTCAACCTGTAATCCTATAGAATAACATATAGTTCAGTTGTCTGCTTTGCTATATTGCTTGATTTGAATGCTTGTTTGTTACTTGTTACGCTATACTTGAGTTGGCCAATATGTCAGCAGTGCCTGCTGTACTATCGTAAAGAAATGCCTGCCTAGTTCATTTGAGTCCTTAACTTTTCCTCTGAAGTTCATCACAAGACTATCTTCGTAGTTTATATGAGGCCACATTGTTAAGTGCTTTCTCAGATTATTTCAACTGCTTAGATGCCTTGGCAACTTAAATATAGCGGTGGTACACTCCCTTTCAACTAGGGATGTCAAATAGGTCCCGTTTAATCCCGATTAAAGGCCACTAGTGGTATGATAGTTCAAAAGAGTTTTTGTTTTTTGAGGAAAATGAACCAGGGAGCTAGCAAAAACTAACTAGATGGGACTGGCGGATGTCGTTTATTTTCCACATACATCCCTAGTTTCATCTTACCATTTTAATTTCTTTTCGGCTGATGCTGCTTCGAACCATTTAAATATAGCTTGCCATGCTCGGCAATAATTCATATGTCGTTTAACATGTAAGCTTACTACGTGGATCATGCGATAACTATCTCTTACTTATGTCCAGCGGAAACCTTTCAGGATGCCGTTCACACTAGGACACAATGTACAACCCCAAGATCTATGTGTGGAAGCAGTGCGCCATCCATGTTACTAGATGGTAGCATTTCAGAGGCAACACCACCAGAGAGCAGTCTGAGCACAAATATTATAGTTCTTGAGGCTCTACTAGAGGCAGAAAGAGATGGTGTGGCTACCATGAAAGAGGTAATCTCGAACTTGAAGCTGGAAATTATGCAATTAGCTGCATGCATTATGCGAGCAAGCAAGAATTAGAGGAAGTAAGAATGTTACATTTGAAGATGGAGGAGGTCCTTCTGCTTCTGCTATCTGAAGCCCAAGGTAATCCCAGTTTTTCTTTAAATAGCAGTTGAAATTGTCATTAGATTATTGTAATGTGTTGCAATGATCCGAATTTTTTGGCAAGGTAATCCTCAGTACTTGTATGATTGACATAAGGTGAACTGTTTTTCGTGTGAGCATATTGTGTTGGATGAAATAGCTGTTTGACTCAAAGTGTATCCAACCTACTAAATTCGAAGATCACGACATTTCTAAATCATAATCATATATAAAGGTGGAATAAATCTTTGTTGTGGTTTTGAAGAAATAAATAAGAAAATGTAGAATTATCTGTGGATATTTGTAATCGAATAAAAATTGGATTTGGATTTAGTTGCTAGGGCCCAGGGCAAACGTGAATGCTAATTCTTCCAAGTTTTGAACGAAGCGGCTAAACACCCACTATCATTTGTGGGCTGCCCGAAGCAAGTGTTCGCGAGATGGAAATTATTGTCTACCCCTGACACTTGACATCCTTATCGACCGGATTTACAGTACTGTCGATAGGAGTAGACTAGTAACATCAATCAGGCATGACACGACGGCCTCTGAGCCCATTCAGACACGATGGGCGCCAAACGTGGGTGGCAAAACACATTTGATTCAAGCTCGTCCGAAAGACATGTGTCTCTTCCTCCATTTCCCCATTCATCCACGGTGAGCGGCAAAACAAAATCTCCTCGTCCGAAATCGATGTAGGCTAATAATTTAAATAGGGGCAGATGTGTAACTTCCTTCAGACGTGACACAACTGCCCTACTTGTCAGCCCCATTCATACACCATGGGCGCCAACCGTGGGTAGCAAAACACCCTCTCCTCACCCGAAATCGTTTATAGGCAAATATTTGGAAGATGCGAGATTACCGTCCTATCCCCAACCAACATGATGTCCGATATTTTAAACGGGGGATAAGTTCATAAATTTCCCACATTTCAGACAAGCGCATACCAAAGTTTGAGATCCCCCCTCCCCCTCCATTTCCCCATTCATACACCGTCGATGCCACGACCACCTCCCCACTGCGGCCAGCCTCCTCCGTCCGCCACCCCATCCTCCACCTTGTCGGAGCAGCTACCCCTACCCCGTCGTCCACTTCAAGAGATGGACATCTCTCATCCACGGCGCCAGACCAAGATCCTTTCATCGTGTCGTCTCGCTTCATCGGTGCCGTCGTCCACCTTGTCGTTGCCGCTCCTACGACCGCCTCATCCACGACAACAGGATTTATCCCCCGACCCAGCCGTTTGCCATCTAAAGTCTTCTTCCCTTCTGGTGACAGCCATCGCACCCGCAGCACCCTCATTGTATCAGCAGGGGCCTACACGTCGTCGCAAGAGAGGTGGTACTCGTCCATATGTGCTTAAGTTATTGATCTCACCCGGAAAATAGATCTTAAATTGTTTACTGTACTTTTCTTGTCCATACCAAATCGTAGTGGCTAGTTGAATGCAAACATTGGTTGCGAACTAGCTTTGTCTGGTTTGCACCTTTAGATCCGCCATGTCACGATCACTATACTCATAAAGCTTATGGTTTTCCCCCTTTATATTCACTACCATCATCGTAGGTGCTTCACTGCTTCGTGTCGTGCTAGCACTACTCCTCAAGACCTCAACCCATCAAGCGAAACAACATGCCACTCATAATTCCAAAGGTTATGTGTTGAAATACGAATCTCATATGATGCTCATATTACTAAAACAGAGAACGTTTAATTGGTCACCTAGTGTTCCTATATTTGTTTCAAAAAGAATGTGCGCTACCCACTGGTACAACTAGTTCCTTTTATCTACTCTACTATGATGTGCGTAGGTGCTTTCTGTCGTACTACCATTACTCCACCCTTCAAGCTAAACAACACAACACTCAAAATTCCAAAGCTTAGTTGTTCAAATATGATTGTGATATGATACTGATATTAGTTAACAGACACATTTAATTGGTTAGCTAAAGGTCCGACTTGAGTTTCCAAATGCATGTCGCGACATATAGAGAGACGGCAGAATTGCATTTCTTTGTCACTTGTTGACTGTACTTATTTGTCCATACCAAATCTTAGTTGTTATTTCCAAGCAAACATTGGTTGCTAAATACCCACTGCGCAATTTGCAGCTTCAGATCTGCCATCCCACTGCCACGGTCAACACTATACTCATCATGCTTACGGTTTCCCCATTTTATGATGACCACGATCAGCCTACATGGTTCGTGTCGTAATAGCACTGCTCCACCCATCAAGCTAAACAAGCTTAGTTGTACAAATTCAAAAATGAAATTATGCTGATATTAGTAAAACTGAGAGATGTTTAATTGGTCAGCTAAATGTTCCTACTTTAGTTTTGAAATGCATGTGAGCCACATATGGATAGACTAGAAGGAATAGTATTTCTTTGTGCTCTCTAGTTCATCATGGGTGGCCAAACGACATTGTATAGGAAGACTTGTAATATCTTCAATCTGCTTGTTGTTCTGCTCTTCCTTAAGATGATCCTATTCTCTTGCGGTCGACTGGCCAGGTCGAGTTATTCTCCCTTAGTATATTTTGAATCTATCAGGTCAGGTCGACTTGTTCTTCTTTACTATATGTTGAAGCTGTCATCGGCGAAGTATCATCGCTTCTGGAGCTCTCATATTTTGAGTAGTAGGCCACATTATATTAACGCACACACCAAATTATAGCATGCATGGCACCACTTAGAAGAATTGCAGAGATAGCACAAAGGGGTTTTCAGGGAGGAAGTATTGGATTAGAATCACTTCTGCATTACAAAGATAATCTCACTTGTTTTTATGTTTTCATGCATGTTAGCTATTGAACATTATCAAAATGAATATGAGAATGGGCGCACGAGAGGAATATTGCAGAACAATCCACTGGCTAACAAACTTGGCATGGTGGAGGATGGCCTATCTTATTCACCCATCAAGGTACATGCTCTAACTTGGCAAGGTTGTATTGGTCGCACATATTTTGCATCTGACCTCTTGCATTACTTCTACTTTGTTACACCATCTGCTTAGTTTAAGCATCATATATGAGTATATGCCATACCTATCCATTTTCTGTACCTATTCCATGTGTCGTCATACTATGTTTTTCTAGTCAAATGTTGTTCTTTCGTAATAGATGTCCAGAAGAGGGTAAGTGCAGAT
Source organism: Triticum urartu (assembly GCF_056163025.1). NCBI lineage: Eukaryota > Viridiplantae > Streptophyta > Magnoliopsida > Poales > Poaceae > Triticum > Triticum urartu. The sequence continues at coordinate 259,177,665 of NC_141875.1, forward strand.
CCTCACGGAGTACAAACTAGGTATTTGGAAAAGGTAGTGATACCTGTTAAATCAGATAGATCAGCAGCCATAGAAAACACAGGCCCAACTATACCAGACATTACCCCTACTCTAGTGGCCAAACCCCTATTAGAACTGCTGAGAGTCAGCGTCAGGTATTGTCTATGATATCAATTCACAATTTGAACTCCTAATTTCTGCATGTGCCTTACCTTCTCTCTTGTATGAAAACTAATTTCAGATCTCCTTGCTCAAACGATCATAGGATCTCATGACAATACTAGGCTCTGCATTGCTCTTGTTAGTACCTCTTGCCCTTTGTCAGCATACTTACACTCATTGTTGTTTGATTATGTGGCATCATTGTAAATGTTCTCTTCTTCATCCTCCCTTTGCTTGAAATTATAAGATCTATATTTACTCTTAGATAAATGTAGAATTAACACAATGGTTATGAAGTTTTGGATTGCTCATGTAAGTACCTATTGTCATGTACTCCCTCTGTATCAAATTAATTGTTGATTAATTGTATGTATTTAGAACTTAATAGTGCTATATACATCCATTTGAGCGACAAGTAATAACGGACGGTGGTGGTATTACTGTACATTCATCGTGAGATAGTTGATTGTCTAGCATTAATCTGCATCTTATCTGCCCTGCCCTCCACTTTCTCCAAATTATCATATCTACATTTACTCTTACCAAAATGTTGAATAAAACCAGTGCCACTGGACACGTTGATATCTGTATTCCTCTTGTTAGTACCTTTTGCCTTGTAACGTTGTACTTAATTAATTGCTATTTGATTATGTATCATCACTCTGCGCCTAAGCTTCATTATCCTCTTCCAATATTTGATCTATATTTGCTCTTTGCAAAATGTAAAATAATGGCAATGCTTATCAAGAATTTTCTTTGGGGAATTTATTGAATTATCCTGCCATCAACATGGACAAGGGATTTGTCCAGCCCGTGTTAACATGTAATGTAATTTCATCCTTCTCAAGCCTTAAAACTTTGTTCTAGTATAGATTTGGATAGGCATCATTTCCTCCATTGCTGTTTACATCTGACTGGATGTTTGCAACAACTACCAGTTTTAAATTGTAGTTGTAAAAATATGTTCCCTATGCAGAACAGATCCATTTATTTGCTTATATAATTGTGAAACCTATTACGCGTCTCCTTGTTTCTCTTTCAGAGTTGTATCTCTTGTGCCAGGCAGAACTTTAGAAAAGATAGTGAGCCAAACCATCTTGAGGACAGGGATATGACCCCAAGGTCCTGTCTTGATGAAGACATCTAGGGTTTAGGGTTTAGGGTTGAAGCTACTCACCAGTAGGTGTGAGACAACCTCTGTGTAGTCACTGCCTCAATCAGTTCGACTTCTTCAGTCTGAACTTAAAGCGGAAAAGCTTGCTTCTACTCAGCTCCGACTTGAAGTCAATGATGTAATGAAGATGTGAGGGGACTGCCTTGCGCACTATGGTGCCATACATCTAGGGATGAAGCATCTATCGTTGACACAATTGAGGTCTCATTAGCTTGTTTGGCTGCTTGCGGGGCCCAACCTTGCCAGGTCTATTGCCTTCTGAAGTGCTCTCAGTTTTGTATATTCTTTTGTCGACGCGTTTATATGCACTGGTGGTGACCTTTGATGCCCAGTGTATGTAACCCGCGGTCATGTTGCGCTTTATTATCACCGGTGGCAAACTTTTATTATCATCGCTTTATTATCACACCTGGAGATTAATTATCTGCAGCAAAGTGATTAGTAGCAAAGTAGTTTGAGAGTTTTGATAGTAGTGATAGCAGCAACAGTAACAGCAACACTGATAGCAGTAATTTTGTAGCAAGTGTAGTAGTGATGATAGCAGTAGTAACTTAGTAGAAACAATGTAAGATAAATTCATAGACATTGGATCGGTGACTTGTTGGATGATATTCATCATGAGACAGTTATAACATAGGGCGATACGGCGCGAGCTCCAGTTCATCGATATAATGTAGGCATGTATTCCCTAAATTGTCATATGTGCTTTATTAAAAGAACTTGCATGGCATCTTCTGTCCTACCCTCCCGTGGCAGCGGGGTCCATAATGGAAACTAAGGGATAGTGAGGCCTCCTTTTAATAGAGAACCAGAACAAAGCATTAAAACATAGTGAATAAATGAACTCCTCAAACTACGGTCATCACTGGGAGTGGGCCCAATTGTTGTCACTTCGGGGTTGCCGGATCATAACCGTAGTAGGTGACTATAACTTGCAAGATCAGATCTAGAACATGGATATAATGATGATAACATAAATGGTTCAGATTTGAAGTCATGGCACCCGGGCCCAAAGTGACAAGCATTAAGCATAGCAAATTCATAGCAACATCAATCTAAAAACATAGTGGATACTAGGGATCAGGCCCTAATAAAACTAACTCGATTACATGATGAATCTCATCCAACTCCTCACGAAGGAATTACTCACTCCTGATGGGGAGCATCATGGAATTGGTGATGGAGAAGGGTTGGTGACGACAAAGAACGAAGACCCCCCTCTCCGGAGCCCCAAACGGACTCCAGATCTGCCCTCCCGAGGAAGAACAGGGCTTGGCGGCGGCTCCCTCTCGTTGATCATGATAATTCTTTCTCCCTGATTTTTTCTAGAAATATGTGACTTTGTAGTATCAGGGGGGCGTCAGCGGGGCCACCAGGTGGGTACAACCCACCTAGGCGCATCAGGAGAGGGGGTGCGCCCTGGTGGGTTGTGCCCACCAAGGGGCCCCTCTCCGGTAGGTCTTGGCTCCAGAAATTCTTATTATTGATATAAAAATTCCTCAAAAAGTTTCGTTCCATTCCGAGAACTTTTATTTCTGCACAAAAACAACACCATGGTAGTTCTGCTGAAAACAGCGTTAGTCCGGGGTTAGTTTCATTCAAATCATGGAAATTAGAGTCCAAAACAAGAGGAAAAGGATGAGAAAAAGTAGATACGTTGGAGACGTATCAACCCCCTCCTTAGGTTTATGGTATCCTAAGGGAGAACAATCTGACCTCATTGGATATCCAGACTCAGATTGGGCTGGTGACCGGGTTGACAGGAAATCTACTTCAGGGACATGCCATTTCCCTGGTAGATCTTTGGTATGTTGGTTGTCAAGGAAGAAGAATTGCATTTCTCTCTCTACGGCTGAGGCCTAGCGACCATACCTCAAACAGTATGATCTCTGTGCATCAGTGTCATACCTGGATCAGTAGTGCTGACACGCACAGTACTTGAAGGATTTAGAACAAAGTAGCAATCACACACTAATTACATCGAGTGTCTCAAAAGAGAACTTATTCCAAATAATATGGCTTAATACCATCTAATAACGATAACAGCGGAAGGCTTGGAAGATAAAGTGAGTCCACCAACTCCAACGGCATCACTGAGTATAGAACCATGACCTAATGGCACATTACTCGTCGTCTGAAAAGTCTGCAACATGAACATTGCAGCCCAAAAACGGGTCAGCACATGGAATATGCTGCCAATGTAACACATAGAGAGTAATGAACACAAATAGGCTATACTACATGCATATATGGCTGGTGAAAGCTCTATGGTTACAGTTTTGCGTAAAGATAATTTTTCCCTACCACAAAGGAATAAATTTTATTTAACTATCATGGTGGTTGTCGAACATTGAGAGTGTAGACACCCTCTCAATCCCAATTAAGCATCATCATTAAAATCCAACAAAATTAATTAATGTAACATGTTGAGAATCACATGATAATCCAAGTACTAGATACTCAAGACTGTGCATAACCGGGGACACGGCTAACCATGATTAGTTTATACAATCTGCAGAGGTTTGCGCACTTTTCCCCACAAGCCTCGATCTCCTCCGTTGGGATTCTCGCACTACATGGTGTTTGAGAAATGGATGATCGAGACATAGTATTTCGGAAGCGCTAGCACCTTACGATCGGGTAGACTGTTACACCTACTTTCCCCTACATCTGCTAGTCTACCACTGTAAGAGTTCGCACAACTTAATCAACTATGCTAGAGACCATAGTACCTTGTGGCTGCACACGGATGTTTCTAGTATGAATAATCTCATGATCCCTTTGAGCCTGGGTGGCGGTCCATAAAGAAAAACAGGCAATCGCTGGAATACCCAGGTGCCTCAATCCACCCAGATGTGTATTAAAGTTGCCACCTTAAATAAACCATTAATTAACAATCTCATATCTGTCATGGATACACTCACCCAATCCACGTCTACTAGCACATCATGTCAATATAAGCAAACGTAGAATAACTCCCAAGGGTTTGATAATGAAACAGGTAATAGGTACTACCTCATCTACTTCCCAAAACCCACAATTTAATTAGATCCTAATCATGCAATGTTTGGGGATTGATCTAATGCAACAAAACTAGGTAGTAAGAGGTATGATCAAAGTGTTACCTAGAGATTCGAAGTAGCAAGCGGCGCACTCCGGGTACTCTATCGCAAACAAAAAAAGCATACAATAAGCACTCATCTAATGTAGAGGTAAAACTCAAATAAGTGAACTAACCAGAAAGTTCAACTTCAGAACTCCGGTTTGCAAAAAGAAACAAATCAAACGAAGCAACGAAAGTCAAACGGCGAAATAAACAAGCTTCGTTTACTAATCTGGATCTAAGTAAAATTTTACAGAAGCAAAAACTTGTTTGAGTTAGTTAAACGGAAAGAGGGTTTCGAGACGAAACTCTAAGCGCTTGAGTCGCCTGATTCCGATAAACGAGCGAAAAGTTATACTAAAATGAAAATCGGATCAGAAATCGCGATTGAAAATAATCGCAGAAAATCCAAGAAAAAGAAAAACGGACGAACAGGCTAACGAACGAACGTTCCCTGTCTGCGGCTAAACGACGAAAACCGTTCATTAAAACGAATGTACAGACGAAAGCCGCTAAATAACTAAACCGAAAATACCGATCTAAAAAAATAAATTGGGTTCCTAAAAAAACCGACAGTTTTCTCTCGAAAACCGCGACGGCGACGGAATCTACCTCCGGCGGGTGGCTCCGGCGGCGGCGGAACGGGTGGCGGCGGCGAGGGCAGCGGGCGGCGGCGGCGGCTAGCTAGGGCGGCGGCGGGGGTAGGGTTTGGGGTGGGCTGGGGTGGGCTCGGGCGCTATATTAAGGGGCAGGCCAGGGGAGCCCTGGCCGAATATGGCCCGAGGTCGGTTTGCGTTTTTTTAAAACATTACATGCAGAAAAACAAATAAAAGAAATATTAAACGGACTCCAAAAATCCCGAAATAAATTTTCCCCAGCTTCTAGAATCAATCCGGAAAAGGTGAACATTTATTTGGGGCCTAAACGCAATTTTGAAAAACGCGCATTTTTCCTAAATTCAAATAAAACGGCGGAAAAACTCCAAATGAAAATCATATTTGATTTTTTTATTAAATCCTCACTATTTCTTTATTTTGGTAAAGTAATTTTATTCCCTATCACTTATTTTTATAATTGAAATAATTGAAGATAAAATAAATAAAATCAAATGATCTTATTTTCAAAATTTGAGAAAACTCAAATATGAAAATAACAAAATCCCCAACTCTCTCCGTGGGTCCTTGAGTTGCGTAGAATTTTTGGATCAGGCCAAAAGCAATAAAATATGATATGCAATGATGATCTAGTGTATAACATTCCAAATTGAAAATTTGGGATGTTACAGAATATATTGTTGCTGGCGCATGCTACACTTAGTTATTATGGATGAAGCAAACCCTGAAGGATTATGGCATCAAGGTCAAGAAGATTCCATTATTCTGCGACAATGAGAGTGTAATCAAAATTGCACACAATCCAGTGCAGCATTCTCACACCAAGCATATTGCCATCAGACATAATTTCATTCGCGATCATGTTGCTCGAGAGGATATTGTTATCAATCACATCAATACAGAAGACAATCTCGCTGATATCTTCACTAAGCCTCTCAATGAGAAAAGATTCTGTGCATTATGGCGTGAGCTAAATATCCTAGATTTTGCAAACGTGCAGTAAGATGGACTCTGATAGAGGCGAAGGTGTCCTGATGTTTCAATGAGATAGATATCGATTTCTATGTGAGTCAACCTTGACGGTCCGCGAGACATCGCGCCTTAGCAATCACTAAACCAACTTCTGAGGGGTTATTGACCACGTCGGAGCATGATCAACCTGACCACGAGGGTCTATTTCCTGCGAGCAAATGAATAACAAGAATGAAACTAAGATTGCAAACCAGATATTGCGAATATAAGAGGAAAGCTTTATTGATGAAAGTGGAGTTCTGTGACGTCTTGGTCTGGTCGCTGAACGCAAACGAAGTACAAGAAGTTGCAGCTAAGGCAAACTTTTTATGTAAACCAAACCCAAAGTACAAACGACGCCCTAAGGGTTGTATATATGGAGGAAGAGGAGGGAATTTCGTGGCCCCTTGGAGGAGGGGTCTGAAACCAACCCTAACTTTGTTGTCCCCATACATACGGACTCTAAAAACAACCTATAATTCAGTATTTCGAAATTACATGGGCCGGGCCCAATAAACAGGTGACGCAACACCTATAATAGCCTCTGGATGAAATTTATGAAGTGGCATCTTTTATAGTTCGTCCAAGGCTTCATGCACTCATTATGGTGGCTTCAAAGTCCTGAAATCATCACTTGTAACTCTGTTCTTGCTCCCCTTGCGCATGCCATCATCTCCATGCTTGATGTTGCTTCAGTGTTGATCCTTCTTGTCCAAGCTAGGCCCTTCATTTGTAAGCAAGACACATGTATCCAATTTAGGCAGCATCATATTCTCATGAACCTTAGCATCACTACCAAGAAACGAAAGTACCTCGTAATTTAATTGGCGTGCGTGAGCTCTAGTAATTGGTCTAGTACGTATAGCAGTATGGTCTATGGTTGTAACAATTGTATTGATGTCCTCATCATCCTCTCCTTCTTAAAGTGAAGTCGTCCTCGACGGCAGCTCATCTTCCTTGCCAAATAAGGCTTCAAATCTGCAATGTTGAAAGTGGGACTAACCCCAAAATCTACAGGCAGCTCATACTTCTCCAATGTATCTATAATTTTTGATTGTTCCATGCTATTATATTATCCGTTTTGGATGTTGACGGGCTTTACTATACACTTTTATATTATTTTTGGGACTAACCTATTAACCCAGAGCCCAGTGCCAGTGCCAATTTCTATTTTTTTTCTTCTTTTAGAGTATCGTAGAAAAGGAAAATCAAACGGAGTCCAATTGACCTGAAACTTCACGGAACTTATTTTTGGACCAGAAGAAGCCCACGGAGTATCGAAGATGGACCAGAAGAGTCCCGGGCTGCCCACGAGGGTGGAGGGCACGCCCCCTGCCTCGTAGACAGCCCGGAGGTCCACCGACGTACTTCTTCCTCCTATATGTATCCATATACCCTAAAAATTTCGGGGAGCAGAATAGATCGGGAGTTCTGCCTCCAGAAGCCTCCGTAGCCACCGAAAACCAATCTAGACCCGTTCTGGCACCCTGCCGGAGGGGGAATCCCTCTTTGGTGGCCATCTTCATCATCCCGGTGTTCTCCATGACGAGGAGGGAGTAGTTCTCCCTCGGGGCTGAGGGTATGTACCAGTAGATATGTGTTTGATCTCTCTCTCTCTCTCGTGTTCTTGAGGTGATACGATCTTGATGTATCGCGAGCTTTGCTATTATAGTTGGATCTTATGATGTTTCTCCCCCTCTACTCTCTTGTAATGGATTGTGTTTTCCCTTTGAAGTTATCTTATCAGATTGAGTCTTTAAGGATTTGAGAACACTTGATGTATGTCTTGCGTGGGATACCGTGGTGACAATGGGGTGTTCTATTGATCCACTTGATGTATGTTTTGGTGATCAACTTGCCGGTTCCGCCCATGAACCTATGCATAGGGGTTGGCACACGTTTTCGTCTTGACTCTCCGGTAGAAACTTTGGGGCACTCTTTGAAGTACTATGTGTTGGTTTGAATAGATTAACCTGAGATTGTGTGATGCATATCGTATAATCATACCCACGGATACTTGAGGTGACATAGGAGTATCTAGGTGACATTAGGGTTTTGGTTGATTTGTGTCTTAAGGTGTTATTCTAGTACGAACTCTATCATAGATTGAACGGAAATAATAGCTTCATGTTATTTTTACTACGGATTCTTGAATAGATCGATCAGAAACGATAACTTTGAGGTGGTTTCATACCCTACCATAATCTCTTCGTTTGTTCTCCGTTATTAGTGACTTTAGAGTGACTCTTTGTTGCATGTAGAGGGATATTTATGTGATCCAATTATGTTATTATTGTTGAGAGAACTTGCACTAGTGAAATTATGAACGCTAGGCCTTGTATCAACGCATTGCAATACCATTTGTGCTCACTTTTATCATTAGTTACCTTGCTGCTTTATATTTTCAGATTACAAAAACCATTATCTACTATCGATATACCACTTGTATCACCATCTCTTCGCCGAACTAGTGCACCTATACAATTTACCATTGTATTGAGTGTGTTGGGGACACAAGAGATTCTTTGTTATTTGGTTGCAGGGTTGCTTGAGAGAGACCATCTTCATCCTATGCCTCCTACGGATTGATAAACCTTCAGTCATCCACTTGAGGGAAATTTGCTACTGTCCTACAAACTGCTTGTAACGCCCTCAATGCGGCTATATATCCCACGTGTCGAAGCACGACTTAGAGGCATAACCGCATTGAAAGCAATGTCGCAAGTGAGGTAATCTTCACAACAACCCATGTTATACAATAAGGGAAAAGGTACATAGTTGGCTTTCACTCGCCACGTCACACAAATAGCATAAATAAGTCATTACATTCATCAAGTACACTCAAGGTCCGACTACGGAACCAAAATGAAGATAAACCCAAAATGCAACATAGTCCCCGATCGCCCCAACTGGGCACCACTACTGATCATCTGGGAAAGACACGTAGTATCATCCTGTGTCCTCATCGAACTCCCACTTGAGCTCAGTTGAATCACCTGGAGTGGTATCATGGGTCCCTGCATCTGGTTTTGGAACTAATCTGTGAGTCACAGGGACTCAGCAATCTCACACCCTCGCGATCAAGACTATTTAAGCTTATAGGAAGGGTAGAAGGTATGATGTGGAGCTGCAGCAAGCGACTAGCATATATGGTGGCTAGCATACACAAATGAGAGCGAGAAGAGAAGGCAAAGGCACGGTCGATGAACTATGATCAAGAAGTGATCCTAGAACAACCTACGTTCAAGCATAACTCCAACACCGTGTTCTTTTCCCGGACTGCGCCGAAAAGAGACCATCACGGCCACACACTCTGTTGATTCATTTTAATTATGTTTAGTTTAAAGGTTATCTACAACCGGACATTAGCAAATTCCCATCTGTCCATAACCGCGGGCACGGCTTTCGAAAGTTCAAATCCCTGCAGGGGTGTCCCAACTTAGCCCATCACAAGCTCTCACGGTCAACAAAGGATATTCCTTCTCCCAAGACAATCCGATCAGACTCGGAATCCCGGTTACAAGACATCTCGACAATGGTAAAAAAAGTCCAACAACACCACCCGAATGTGCCGACAAATCCCGATAGGAGCTGCACATATCTCGTTCTAAGGGCACACCGGATAAGCAATCCGTACAACTAAAACCCGCCCTCGAGTTTCCCCGAGGTGGCGCTGCAAGGGGCTCTAGTTTGGACCAACACTCAGAGGAGCACTGGCATGGGGGGTTTAATAAAGATGACCCTTGGGCTCCGGAAACCCAAGGGAAAAAGAGGCTAGGTGCCAAATGGTAAAACCAATGTTGGGCATTGCTGGAGGAGTTTTATTCAAGGCGAACTGTCAAGGGGTTCCCATTATAACCCAACCGTGTAAGGAACGCAAAATCAAGGAACATAACACAGGTATGACGGAAACTAGGGCGGCAAGAGTGGAACAAAACACTAGAAATAAGGCCGAGCCTACCACACTTTACCAAGTATATAGGTGCATTAATATAAACAAGATAATATAATGATGTCCCAACAATAAACATGTTCCAACAAGGAACAAACTCCAATCTTCACCTACAACTAGCAACGCTATAAGAGGGCTGAGCAAAGCAGTAACATAGCCAAACAACTGTTTGTTAGGACATGTGGGGGTTAGAGGTTTGACATGGCAATATGGGAGGCATGATAAGCAAGTGGTAGGTATCGTAGCATAGGCATAGCAAAAGAGCGAGCATCTAGCAAGCAAAGATAGAAGTGATTTCGAGGGTATGGTCATCTTGTCTGCAAAGTTCTCTGAGTTGACTTGATCCTCGTAAACGTACTCAACGGTCTCCTTGATCACGTACTCGTCTCCCGGCTCTACCCAAAACAAGAACACAAGCAAAGGGAGGCACAATCAACCACATGCAATGCACAAACAACATGATGCAAGACATGGCATGATATGTGGGATGTGATATGCGATGCATATGCATGATTTGGAAAGGAATGATTGAACCTGGCCTCAACATGGAGATCCAAGAGTGCCACTGGAAAGAGGAGTTGATTTCGGTCGAAATCGATATAAATATCACCGGAATTGGATGAACGGATTGGAAATGACAAGCGAAACAAATATGGCACTGGGCTGCGATTAACAGCACGAGACCATCTAAATGCATCAAGAACAACATTCTACAACACTCTAACATAACAACAAAATACATGGCAGGGATCCACTCAAGATGCTTGACAAAATATGAACACTGAGCTATGGCTAATTCACTCAATAGAAAGCTCAAACAAGCATGGAAAAAGTGCAAAAGATTACAGGTTTCAGACTTATAGAAATTAACAGCAGGTCAGGAATTTAACATCAGGAAGCAATGTTTAGACCATGAAAACAACATGCTACAGGAACATATCATGGAAAATCAAGGCATGGCATGATGCTACTTAAAGCATACAACAAAAGTCCCTTACTGAGCATAAGCCAAAAGGGATCAGAAAATACAATGGCATGCATGTGAACATAGCAATTATCATTAACAGATTCAAACTTAGTGAAAAACTGGAACATGGAAAAACAGATAACAAGTAGGCATGTTTACGAGCTCGATGCACTCACTACGAGGCAAGACATGAAAAACTAAGCATACACCCAGCAAGTAGACATGGCAATGAGATGAAATGGAGTACTCATCGAGACGAACATTTCGATATGCTACACGCGCGAATCGGAGCCACGATGATGAAGTTATGATGGGTCAAAGATTGCATAAAACTAGAGTTTCGGGGCAAAAGTCAACCAAGGGAATGGATCTGGATCTGGATACCGCCGGAACTGTAGCAGCGGGGATTTCGAGGATCGCCGGAACAGTAGACGACGGCGGCCGGAGTTGTACTTGGTGCCGGAGTTGGCCGGAGTTCATTGCGGAACATGGAGATCTGGCCGGAGGAGGAGAAGACAGGGAGGCTCGCCGCGGTAGTGGCTCCGAGCGGTGATGTTTGGTGCGGCGGGGCAGCGATGGTCGGGTTCCAGCGAGGTGGCCGGCAAAGCGGCGTCGGGCGGCGGGGTGGACGAAGGAGGAGGCGGCGCGGTGAGGAGATGAGGCGCGGGCTCTCGGGGGCCCGGAGTGGGCTTCGCGGGTCTCGGGCGGCGGCGCGGTGAAGTGGTACCCGCCCGGGATAGGTGTCGAGCTCTCAGTGGCTGCAGGGTAGAACGGACACGTCCGGCACCGGCGGACGTTGTCCGGCCCGCGGAGGAAGAAGGAGGCTAGGGTTTCGGGGAAGAGATCCGAAATTTGGAAAGGGGGGCCTTTATATAGAGGTAGAGGGAGCTAGGAGGCTCCAAATTGATTATGATTTGCGGCCACGCGATCATGATTGAAAGGCCTAGGTGATGGAGGAGGTTTAGGTGGGTTTTGGGCCACTTTGGAGGGGTGTTGGGCTGCAACACACACGAGTCGTTTTCGGTCCCTCGGTTAACCGTTGGAGTATCAAACGAAGTCCAAATGGCACGAAACTTGACAGGCGGTCTACCGGTAGTAAACCAAGGCCGCATGACAAGTCTCGGTCCAATCCAAAAATGTTTAACACCCGCACATGAAAAGAGGTAGAAAGGGACACCGGAGGACATAGGAGCGCCGGAATGCAAAACGGACAACGGGGAAAATGCTCGAATGCATGAGACGAACACATATGCAAATGCAATGCACATGATGACATGATATGAGATGCATGACAAGGACACAAACACACGGAGACAAAAAAACCCGACAATGAGGAAATAAAATAACGTAGTGCCGGAAATGGCAAGAGTTGGAAAACAAATATGGCATGTTACATACGGGGTGTTACAACACTCCACCACTAAGAAAGGATCTCGTCCCAAGATCTAGGACTGGAAAATCTCCGGGTACTCAGAACGGAGGTGATCCTCGCGTTCCCAGGTGGCTTCACGGTCGGAATGATGTGACCACTTGACTTTGAGGAATTTGATAGACTTGTTGCGAGTCTTGCGCTTAGTTTCTTCAAGAATAGCAACTGGGTGCTCGTGATAAGACATGTCTTCTTGGAGATCAATGTCTTCGAAGTTGATGGTGCGGTCAGGGGTCTTGAAACACTTGCGGAGTTGAGACACGTGAAACACGTCGTGCACGTTTGCAAAGTTGGAGGGAAGCTCAAGTTGATAGGCGAGATTGCCTCTTTTGCTGATGATCTTGAAAGGACCCACGTATCTAGGGGCAAGCTTCCCTTTGATACCGAAGCGACGAGTACTTTTCATTGGAGAGACGCGGAGGTAGACAAGGTCTCCGATCTCGAAAGCCAAGTCATGATGCTTGCTATCATAGTAACTCTTCTGGCGCGATTGCGCGGCTCTCAAATTATCACGAATGACTTTACACATTTCTTTAGCCTTTGTGATCAAGTCATTTCCAAGAAGTTGACGTTCACCAGTCTCTGACCAGTTAAGAGGAGTACGGCACTTCCTGCCATAGAGTTGAATGGGGCCTTGCCCGAACTCGCTTGGAGCTATTGTTGTAGGAGAACTTATCATATGGAATACAATCTTCCCACTTCATACCAAAGGAGATGACGCAATCCCTGAGCATATCTTCAAGAATCTGATTTACTCGCTCGACTAGGCCACTAGTTTGAGGATGAAAAGCTATGCTGAAGCGAATGTTGGTGCCCATGGCCTTCTGAAAAAATCGCAGAACATGGAGGTGAAGATGCTGCCACGATCTGGAGATATCAACTACGGAATGCCGTGCAAGGAGACAATCCTGGAGGTATATAGCTCTGCCAACTGAGCTGTTGTGATGGATTCTTTGATAGGAAGAAAATGAGCCACTTTAGTGAGTTTGTCGATGACAACGAAGATAGCATCATTGCCACGCTTGGACTTTGGACTACCAAGTCTTCTATTGCCAAGTACTAGTACATAATAAAAGCATCAAACAAACATACATCTATGTCCTATGGTAGCAATGGCATCTTAAATTAGAACAGTTGTTCTTCAGGTTTAGGCACTTGTTCTACATGAACAGAGTGTAGTAAGACGCAAGAATATAATACTTAAAAATAGAAAATGAGCTCATAGTCCTTACCACATTCTTGGTTCGGACCAGTACAGAACAAGGCGTTCCCAGTCATCGTCAAGTAAATGTGTCTCGGGAGAACGTAAGGGAATTTGACGAGTTTCTTTGCTGGTGAACTACGTTTTCTTCAGGTAATTCCGATACTGCCACCAAGCATTCTTGAAGATAGCAGAGGTATTAGCACAGGTTACCTCATCCTGAGTTTCCAAATCGTTCCTTCTCTATAGAGAAAAATGGGAAAAAATTTGTATTATAACCATCATGGAGGTACGATCTATGGGACGAAGCAAAGTAAATGCCATGAATAACATTACTTACACATAACTCCTGGACAAACACCTACAACTGGCATTTTCCTTCATCTTCGGTATAATATTTCCAAGATGGGAAGATACGCACATACGATTTAACAACATCAAATGTGATAGATGCTAAACTACGACTAGCTGGTTGTGCTTCCTCCACAGGAATAGGCATACTAACTGGTGTAGTTGGGGTTCGCCGTGATAGTACTGGCCCTTTGGGCACTGGAGCTGCCTTACTAACTGCTCTTGTTTGGGAGCTCTGTGGTGGAGATGGTGCTGTGTCAACAGGAACTGGGTTACTATCGGCTGGGGTTGGGGTTAGATTGGGTGAAGCTGGCTCTCTGTCCATCGTAGTAGGGGTACAATCTGCGAGAGTTTGGGTTATGTGTGGTAGGGCTGGTTCTTGTGCATGTACAACCGGGGTGCTATCTCCACAAAGACGTAGCACTGTTTTATTTGAAGATCGTGTTTTTAGTCCGCCAGATACTGGCATCACCTGCTCCAATTCAAATGGCTGATAAACAGGAAACATAGTTGAATGTCCAGACATTGTATGAGAGACAGATGCAATAGATAGTGTGGAAGAAAGAGGGCATGAAATAGTTGACATGTATATTGTTTAACTAAAATGGATAGCATGACATAATTTCACATATATGATGTCTATCTAAACTGGATAGCATAGCATAACATAATTCAAAGATATGATGAATAACTAGACAGGATCGCATGACATAATTCACCTACATGTTATCTAAGTAATCAGTACCGCATCATTTAATTCACATATGTGATTTATATGCTAAACAGAGGGCATTCGATATGATGTCTGAACTAAGAACATGGTGTTGAATATTGTGTATATGATGTCTAAACTATGCAATGCAAGACACTGTATGCATGATATGAGCAGTATAACCGTGCCAAGTTAGAGCATACACCTCAGTGGGGTAATAGGACTGGTCATCTGTCTCTGAGTCCATCTCTGAGGAGCTATCGGGACCCAACAAGAGATCTGCTTCGACAGGTTGCACTGTCTGCTCTGAAGGCCTTGTTTTCACTCCAGATTTTTCCATCTCCCACCCAAATGGCTGATTCACAGGAAGAGTAGTTTAATGTACAAACATTGTCGACAAATGGAAATGCAATGAAGAAAAGGATGGGCAAGATATCATTCAAATATATGATGCCTGGTTAAACAGGATGGCATTGACATTTCACATATATTATGGCTGTCTAAAATACATGAGACTGCATAATTCCCATATATGATATAGAAACTAAACAGGTGGCATTACAGAACATGTCTAAACTAAGCAGATGACATATATGATGTCAAAAGTAGGCACTGCAAGGCAACATATGGATGATATGACTAACATCATCATGCCAAGGTAGAGCAAACACCTTGGGGGGTAAATAGGAGTGGTCAGCGGCGTCAGAATTCGCCTCAGAACAAATATCTTCCTCTGGATTACAATCTGGAGAGGGCTGGGGATGGTTTGCCATTGAACCCACCATGGAGCGATGTCTGCATGACATTCTATTGCCGCGCAAAACTCTTCTCTTTTTCTCTACATGTTCAGCATGACTGTGTACAATATCTGACATGCATACGAAAAAAATATGGTGAGATTATGTAAGGAGAGCATGCAGAAATTTAGAGAGATGGTAACAACCAGTGGATCGATGTTTTTCCATTGAACCAAAATAGCCCTAATGGATCGACGTGAATGTATAGTAATAAGTGATGCAACAAGTGTACAACTTCATTCCCGTAGCCGTGTCGACCTCAGCATCATTGGGTTGGTCGCTGCAGCAGTTGAGGCAGAGGTGGCTGTCGGAGGTGTGGAGGAAGATCTGAGGAATCTGTAGACGGCGTCCAAGGCACTGCTCTGTTGTGATGGATTGTTCTGTTGTTGGAGCAGCTTTGGTGAGCCGTAAGACGTCAAGGCTGAAGCAGCACAAGACAGACATCGTCAATCTCAAGTGGGATTCTAATAGAATCTCCAATAGATGATGTAAAATGGATGTAAAATTAACATCACGAAAAACCACCTGACTACAATAGATGAGGTAAAAACTGTTGACTCTGAACTTAACTATCGAAACTGAAATTTACTGTGGAATCTGAATGCTACTATCGAAACTGAACGCAATGGTAGCAGAGAGGCACTTGACATGTAGTTTAGGGAGAGCCTACAGTTCATCTTCAACCTGCACCCCCCTGAGCCGCCAGCCACCACTGGCCGAACCGCCCGCCCCAGCGCCGCCTCGCCGCCCCGAAACAACCCGCCACCGCCGCCCCGGCCAGCCCTCTAGGCCCCCCGCCCGCACCCTGAACCCTAAGATAGATAGTGGGGTACCCCTCCGGCGAGCCCCCGTCCACGCTGCGGGTGGTTCTTCGTTAACTCCGGCTAGCCCCCCCAACCCCTGAAAATCGACGGACCCAAAAGTCGATTGAGTCGACTGAAGTGTGGCTTAATCGGAGCAGAGCAGCAGCACGAGCGAGGGGCAGAGTAGCAGCAGCAGCTGGGCGAGCGAGCGATCGAGCGAGAGCCGGAGCAGCAGCAGCAGATCCAGCTGGTATGGACACCGCCGCCGAAGGGGCCTCGCACTGGGGGAGAGCCGCCGTGGAGATGTCGCCTGCGGCGCCATCTTCAAGGTAGCCGCTCCATGGGGGTGCGGGATGGAGCACCGTCAGCGTCGGGAGGTCGAGTTAAGGAGAACGTGCGATGCGATGAGTGTACAATCTCTTTGTTGGCGTCGAGTAGGCCTCGGCTTCGTCCGAGGAGTCGGTGAGGATGCTGTGGTTCCAGTGGAGCAGGTTAAGGCGGCGCTGTGGGGATGGAGCAGCCCCGCAATAGACGAAGCGATCGTCGGAGCAGCTCCTTGGAGGTGGAGGACGGGGTAGCTGAACCGGCGGGACGGCGAGATGGATGACGAATCCTCATTCGGGGAGGTGGACGAGGGACGTCGAGCTGTTGCGGTGGACGACGTCGTCGGGGAAGAGGCTCTGACTGGGCAGCGGTGATGTGGTGCACGGAGGAGGGTGGGGTTTTGCGGCTGGAGCAGAGAGGTTATGGCGGCCTGGGATTTCGAATGGCGAAAAGGGGGTGATGGGAGCGGGTGAAGCATGACTTAGGAACGTGCTTGTCCAAAATGTAGGGTGTGTTATAAAAGTACCCCCCACCGATTTGAACTAGCGGCCCTTTCTGCTCAGGGTTAGAAGGGGGATTTCGCGTGTCAGGATTTGGCAGCTAGAGGGAGTTTTCGCGTGCGTTGTAATTTCGGGGTAGCAAGGCGCGGGTTGTGAAGGCGCTAGTTTTGGGAGCACGATATCTGAATTTTCGGGATATAACAAGACGCGGGTTGAATTTTAGGGACAAGCCTAACGTGTAGTAATATTGTACTTGTACGTACCAAATCAATTAGCACTTCCCTCAACCAAAAAGAAAACGAAAAAAATAAAACTATTCACACCACACAAAGAGAGAGTCTTGCCCCGTTTTACTATACAAATGCTATTCAAAGCTACTCCCTCCTTCCATCTATATAGGGCCTAATGCGTTTTTCGATGCTAAATTTGACCAAATATTAGAGCAATGATATATGACATGCAACTTACACAAAGCACGCCGTTAAATTCGTCTGTGAAAGGTTCTTTCAATGATATAATTTTCACATTGTGCATGTCATGTACTATTAATCTTGTCAATAGTCAAAGGCGGTCTTAAAAATCTCATTACGCCCTATATAGATGGAAGGAGGGAGTATGAATCCATGTTATGTCCGATTAAATTTTTTCGCTTGCTATATAATGCATGTAACCTACTCATACCAACATTTTAGTGCATTCCAAATGTCTATACTGCCGCTGCAATTCGAACAAAATTTGAATTTGTTTCTCTATTTCAATAAGAATCTACAATCATGATTGTTGCCAACTTCAACCATCATAGTTTCCTTGCTATCCGCCAGATATAAATCATACGGCCTATAATGCAGGATGGCAGGCACACCATCATCAACAACTCCGTTTTTTTATAAGAGTAGAGATAAAATATATTAAATGTAGTATACCATGTTCATAACCACACAATGTGTATCACCTTTATATATATTCACACATCCGTCGGTTTGAAACACGATGATAAATTCTTCAAATATCCGAATTCGTTTTTTATAATGAAGTATATATGATCTCTATAAGTCTTTTACACCCACACAACCATCTTATCTTTGTAGCTAGCGCTAACTTTCTCTTGTGCATGCACACGCCCGCATCCCTCTCACCCTCCCTCAGCATTCTCTAGCTCCATCGTGCAAATTCGTCTTTTCACTTTAGGTCGTTCACCCACGATGTGTGTAGGCCCCCCAGCTCCTTCTTTACGGCACACATCGATCGATATGCCTCTCTAGCCAGGTGTGCCTAGCACAAACACAAGCTTCCCCTCTTCTCTTTTCACCGTCCATGCCTCAGTCCCGCCACTCTTTTCATCATTCTCGTACTCGCACACTCCTCCCCCTCGATATAGTATGCCTCTCGTACCACCTCCTACATGCATCCCTCTCTCTCTATCCTTCTCCTCATGCCTCATTTGCTTTTAACACACACATGCATGTATACCGATCGATCTCCCAACATATACCTAGATCGACTTTAACTACCCCCCCCCATCGATCGACGTACCTCACAAGTTATGTCTCTCCTTTCTCTTACAAAGGGCGATTGATCTTCCTATGTAGTTACGTCGGCTTACCACAGCCACATCGTCCCCCCTCATCATTCGTGCATGCCTCCTGACCCGTCTGTCACACGCACGTGCATAGACAACAAGCAACCATCTCCTCTCTTATTGATATTGCGGGCGTGCCCTCCGTTTGTCTAGCAAGCCTATCCCACCATTTGTTAGAAACAACTCCACTACCACCCCCTCCAACACTCTAGCTCTGTCTCTCTCCCAACCTTATTCATCTCCTGCACATATGCATGGATGCCGATCGATCTCCCTTAATACATGAGGTAGATCGATCTCCTTAATACATGAGGTAGGCCTCTCTCCTCCTCCACACATATACCAAGTACGCGTACTACTGCGATTGGCTCTTTGCCCCTTCATGAAGTCGAACAATGATGGTACTCCGCATGTTCGGTACTACAGTGTATGCCTCTGACAATCTAACACCGAATGGACTGATGCATGTCCACCGAGGGTAGGTTGCATTAGTCAAAAGGCATAAGCGAGCTTCACCGTGTCCTGCAAGATTCTCCTCATTCTGCGAGTTGACGGGACACAACAAAAAGTAGTGCTAGTCCATACTCCCTCCTTTCCGGTTAATATGGCTTAATCTTTTTTGCGGGTAAATGAGAGAGCTTTATTCATATATAAGCATTCTTAGGACGATCAGCCAAGACACTGGTCCCTAGGAAGCGAGGTACCCCGCAAAAAAAGAAGTAGGAAGCGAGGTGTTTCATCAAGCCAGCTCTCGGCCACATTCAAAGTGCAGCAAGCACGGTTCGCACGAAGATGCGCCGTAAGGTTTGCTGACCTGTTTACATGCTGAATAACAAAAAAAGAGGAAATATTACTGAGCGCTACTATTTGTAACATGATATGAACCAGAATTAAGCGAGAATTTTGGCGAGTGTTCCATGCAATCAACTTCCATTATCACATGCGAGAACCCTCGAAGAGAACCAAATGTGTTGAAGATTGCTTTATCACATTTTTAAATTATAATAAGAGTGCAGACGCTCCTCCATCCGGTTCCTAGTACTAGTATAGTACGTACCTTTATGGACTATAGTAGTAGTACTAGTAAACTTTGCCCTTGGCTGTTCGGGAAGTCAAACAATAATAGCACTAGTAGTATAGTGTATGCTTCTGGCACTCTGACACCGAATTAACTGTTGCACGTCCACCGCCTGAGCAAGGGAGAGCTTGCATTAGTAAAAAAGTTTCTCCTTGTCCTGCGAGCCACCGCGCACAAGCTTCTCCCATCCTGCAACCTTCTCCTCGTTCGGCAAGTTGACAAGACACAACAAAGTAATGCTAGTCCATGTTGCCTCCTCTCCGGTTAATATGTCTTACTTTCAAACGAGATAAATACACTGTCTGTCACTGTATATTTGTAAAAATACGGTCAGTGGACTTCATAATACGCTCACTACGCTCAATATATATATTTTCTGGTGTTCATACGGTCACTAGCTCACCCTGACTGAGTATGTGTGTGCATGCACGTGTAGGTTGAGCACTTGAGCGTGACCGTGTGTGTTCCGCCGTGTGCTCAGGGATGCATGCATTAGGGCGTCGCGCGCGTTTTTGCATCCATGTGTACGTGTGACTGTTGCATGCATGTAGGGGCAGTATGTGTAGGGGCCACTAAGGAGCAGTCAAATCACACAGTAAGCTAGTTGGAAGAAGCAACCATCATTTCACTCTTGAATGACACGTATGCAATATAAAATGGTTGATATGGAGAGAAAAAGAAAACCACTATATATACACTAGCAGGAGCCTAAGCTACAAGCCTGCTTGCTTACGTGGCTCTCTTCACAAGCATAGAACGACGGGCCTGATCCCGCAGCTGGGGGAAGGGAACAATGTTCTGCATAGACGCGGTCGACATCAGCGAGGGAGAAAACCCACAGTCGGTGCGTCCCAATCGGGGGTCACCGCGGTATGGGCCGATGCCGCATCCCAACCGCCCTTCTAGCTACAGCCCGACGTCCCAGGTAGTCCATCTTCCTTTTGGAGCCGGTTTGCTCCACTGCCGTAGCTCCATCTCCATCTCGATCTTTCTCTACTTCTACCGGCTTCTACTTGTGATGAGTTTATGTCTCATGAACTAGTGCCAGTACTATTATTCTAATCACACTTCTTCAATATCTTTGCCATCAGGGATGCTCAGGTCGATTTTAGTGGAACTGCACAAAAGCATTGTATGATCCGAGGGTGCCAGCCATCTTTCCTTCGACAGGTTCTACCTGGCCAGGAAATTAAATCATGTTTAGGGTTTAGGGTTTAAGTCGTAGTGACCCCATCAGTAGTTTTTCTATCGTACACGCTCTCGCAACTTTTTTATTTTGTTGTGAAGTAAATATTGGCTATGATTTGTGAATCATTGAGATGCATCAGCATGCGTGTTAGTTTTCCTTTGTATTTGATGGAATGTTGTAACGGGGCAACCTTGGAATAGGAATGAAAATGGAGTGGAAAAGTTTCCGTTTTTCCGGAGAAAAAAATGGAAACGGAGAAAAACCAACGTTTTGTTTTGTTGAATCGCGCCATCGAGCAAAACCAACATTTAAATCACGTCTGTCGTGTTCATGTCTCATCCTCCTCCATGGCTCGACCCCACACGGTCGCTCGGCATGCCACTCATCACAAAACGAGTAGTATACCATAACTTTCTCGCCTGCTTGTCGATGGATCGCGCCATGGAGTACTAGCACTACTAGAAGAGATTGACGAGTTGGGGGAGGACAGCTAGCTGTAGCACGGACTCCCAAGAACTTACTACTGGAAGAGATCGTGCATGTTGTAGCTGGCTATTGCGACCTTTGAACGCGGAGCAGCCGCGTGCACCCGGAAGCGGCGCGGGCGACGCTCTCTCGACCGACGCGCCACTTCAATGCCGGCACCAGTGAGAGGTCGCGTCCGCTCTGGCTGGGCACGAATGCGGCACTGACCATTTCGGGAGGGAAGCACGCGCATGTGATGAAGAGGGTTCGGGTTGGTCAGGACTGGCCGTGGCAGCGGTCCGGACATGCGCAAACAAGAGATTTTGTACGTTAATATTGCTGCGTATATAATTAACAACATGGACGCAGCTTCATTGACTTAGTGCACCTGCCTTTGGATTTACGACAAGTGGGCCCAAAATGTGGCTGGCTCACCTGTCATACAGCCAAAAGCAGGTGCAGTGAAAGCACCGGAGCTCAGTCCGTACTTCAGTAGTATATATATAAGCGGGAGCCTCAGCGCTTGTTCGCTAGGGTTTGCACTCTCCACACGCTCGCTGCACTACATATATGTTACACGCTGGAGGCTCAGCGTTCACTTGCTAGGGTTTGCTATATTCACAGTCTCTCACCCTCTCTTCACCAGATCTAAACAAGATTGCGTTGGCCTCTTGTCTCTCTCTCCCCCCTCACAGCTGGTGAAGGAGGCGTTTGTATCCCGTCGCACCGGAAGGGGGAGGAGGTGCAGCGTTCACTCTATCGCCTTTGGCGAGGGAGGCAATCCACTGCCGGCTGCGCTATTCTCTTTCACCCAGCTCCTGTGTGGGAGGGTGACCGACCCCTTCTTCCTCGCTGATGTACGTAGTGTCGGCAGATCCGGCCTCCCGCCGCACGCCTTGCCACATCCCGATGACCCTAAGGTATAAGTTTCTTTGAAACCGTCGTTGCTCTAGCTGCATGTGGATCTTTTTAGATCTGTAGTCGAATCTAGGTCTTGGTTCAAAGAGGAAAGAAGGGTGCGGTGGGCTGGAGCAAGAATCTAGGATGTGGTTCAATGAGGAAAGGAGGGGCGGAAAGTAGTATATACTGGCTATCCAGCCGCTTTGTAGGTCGAAAAGGGAAAAAGGGGGTAACCCAGTACACACATCTGTAAGGAACCGATCTCTTTGTTGAAAAGGGAAAGAAACTAGGGGGTCGAGTAGTTTGTGCACGACTAGATTTGTTGCCCTCACATAGGAAGAAGGTTCAAAGAGAATAAATATGGGACCAGCGCATATATGCTGCTTGGCTACATACTCTGCATCACCCATTTATACGTGTGGACGCACATGGTGCTGGCATGTCCCATGCAGCTATTTTGTTGTTGTTAATCTCAGAATTAACTACTGATCTGCTTTAAAAGAATTTCTCTATTAATATGAATCAATGCAACTGTTTTAGAAATGCTAGTGTCATGTACTTTGTTTTCCATCAAGATAAGGTAGGTGCTTCTTTTTGTGACCGCATGTTTCATCCTCCTTTAATGGCCAGTAATTGTTTTCTTCTTTGCCTCTTAAAACAGGGATATCTATTCAACTTGTTTCTATAGAAAACTTAAATGTCACACCGGCAACTTTGCTTGATTCCAGTGCAACTGCACAAAACTTGATTGGATTTCCTATTCGTGTTGGTAGATTCGTATTTTATGTTGGTCGTCTCATGAAAGGTCAGTACAGGCCTTCATCCACATGATTGTGCAGTGTGCTTTGAGATGTTGTGCTACTTGTATTGGTACTGTTTTAAATAAATGATGAATTGAAGCTATTGTATTGCTGACTTTTCCCATTAAGTAGGAACAAAAATGGGACCAACCCAGACATGATGATTGTTGCTTTGTTACAACAAATTCAGCATCACCCCCTTTATAAGCAAGTAATTGATGCCACTCTCAGAATTAACTACTGAATCTTATTTCAAAACTGCAAAACTTGTTAGGGATTGGCGGGATTACAATTTTTGTGGCCGCACGTTGCATCCTCCTTTATTAGCCAGTAATTGGTTCCTTTTTAGCCTCTGTTTATACAGGGATATCTATTCAACTTGTTGCTATTGCGACATTTTGCTTCGCTACGCGAAAGACTTTGCTTGATTTCAGTGCAACTACACAAAACGATATTGAATTTCCTATTCGTGTTGGTAGATTCGTATTTTATCGTTATCGGTCTCATGAAAGGTCAGTATAGGCCTTCATCCACATGATGGTGCAGTGTGCTTTGAGATGCTGTGCCACTTGTATTGGTACTGTTTTAAATAAATGATGAATTGAAGCTATTGTATTGCTAACTTTTCCCATTAAGTTGTGAACAAAAATGGGACCAACCGAGACATGATGCTTGTTGCTTTGTTACAACAAATTCAGCATCGCCCCCTTTATAAGCTAGTAATTGATGCCACTCTCAGAATTAACTCCTGAATCTTATTTCAAAACTGCAACACTTGTTAGGGATTGGCGGCATTACCATTTTTGTGGCCGCATGTTTCATCCTCCTTTATTAGCCAGTAATTGATTCCTTTTTTGCCCCTGTTTATACAGGGATATCTATTCAACTTGTTGCTATTATGACATTTTGCTTTGCTACGCGAAACACTTTGCTTGATTTCAGTGCACAAAACGAGATTGGATTTCCTATTCGTGTTGGCAGATTTGTACATGATCTTGTGTGCATCATGATAGGTTGGTACTTGCCTTCATCCACATGATCGTGTAGTGTGTTTTGAGATGCTGTGCTACTTGTATTAGTACTGTTCTAAATAAATGATGAATTGAAGCTATTGTATTTTTTTCTTTTCCCATTAAGTAGTGAACAAAAATGGGACCAACCCAGACATGATGCTTGTTGCTTTGTTACAACAAATTCAGCATCACCCCCTTTATAAGCCAGTAATTGATGCCACTCTCAGAATTAACTACTGAATCTTATTTCAAAACTGCAACACTTGTTAGGGATTGGCGGGATTACCATTTTTGTGGCCGCACGTTGCATCCTCCTTTATTAGACAGTAATTGATTCCTTTTTAGCCTCTGTTTATAGAGGGATATCTATTCAACTTGTTGCTATTGCGACATTTTGCTTCTCTATGCGAAACACTTTTCTTGATTTTAGTGCAACTGCATAAAACGAGATTGGATTTCCTATTCCTGTTGGCAGATTCGTATTTTAACGTTGTCTGTCTCATGAAAGGTCAGTACAGGCCTTCATCCACATGATTGTGCAGTGTGCTTTGAGATATTGTGCTACTTGTATTGGTACTATTTTAAATAAATGTTGAATTGAAGCTATTGTATTGCTGTATTTTCCCATTAAGTAGTGAACAAAAATGGAACCAACCCAGACATGATGCTTGTTGCTTTGTTACAACAAACTCTGCATCACCCCCTTTATAAGTAGATGGAAACACATACTGTTGTTGCGCCCACTCTACCCTGGAACTGAAACTTCGTTCAAAACTGCAAACACTTGTTAGGGATCGGCAGGAGTACCATTTCTTTTAGGGATCCGCCGGAGTAAATGTTTAAGAAATGTATTGTTCAGATAATGTCTCTGTTATTATATATCAGTTACAGACTTACAGTGTTTTACAAATGGTACTATCCTTCTTTGTAGTTCTTTCTACATGTTTAACCAAGGTATTGTTAAGATAATGTCTCTGTTAAAATGAATCAGTCGCATTGTTTTCGGAATGATACTTTTCTGCTTTTTCGTTGTTTATTCATCTTGAAACAAGGCATTGTTAAGATAATGTCTCAGTTAATATGAATGAATCACACTGATTGAGAATTGCTACTCTCCTGCTTTGTTTCCCATTAAGATAAGGTAGATCAGTAGATGTTCTTCTTCTGGGAGTACAAGTTATCAACCATTATTTCTTAGTAATTGTTTCCCTTATACCTTTTGTTGCTTACAGGGATATCAAAATTAAAGCTTGGTTCAGTTGGTCGTTCCACTTTGCAGAAAGAAGCAGTCATTGTTTGCGCTACATTACAGAAGGAATGACCGAGAAGCTTTACAGAGTATTAGGCCTTCCACTATGTAGGCCAAAAGAGGTGCCAATTTCACCTTTTCTTAGTTTGGCACCGAATCCCTCCATTGCTACAGTCGGTGCCATAAATATTAGACACCGATGACATGACTAGTCTGCAGAGACCATTGGCAATTTAGCAACACGTGGAGTGCCCTGGGCAAGAAGTGCCCAAACAAGTACAAGAAGCGACAGGACTCCACAATCATAGGTATTACATATTTTGAATGGTAAAAGCTTGTCAAAGTTTAATCATTGATGTTAGCAAGAAGCGACAGGACTCCACGATCATAGGCATTACATATTTTGAATGGTAAAAGCTTGTCAAATTTAATTATTGATGTTAGCAAGAAGACATTAGTTTAATATATTGGAATTGGAAAACCTTGTCAAAATTTGCTCATTGATGTTAGCCACAAGACATGCATTTGATATTTTTGAGTGGGACGCCCTTGCTGTGAGCAGCGTCGAGTGTTTTTTCCTATTCCTGTGTTCAGTTTAGAAGTAAATAGTTACTCTGCTGAGATATTCCTGTGTTAAGAGTTTGTTCTAAATATTGTCTATGTAATGCCAGCCCTTGTGTTTGATTGCAAAGTTGAGCCTGGAATGTTGTGGCATGCGGCATCACGAGCTGTTCACCATGCCTCCTGAGAATAATGCATCATATTGTTTTGCATGTCGATCTAATGCCAGTGATTTGCTTGTTAAGAAGATCATCCTCTTCTGTTGTTTCCGTGCTTAAGAAGTTCATCGTCTAATGTTTCATTCATAGCCTATATGACAAGTCGGGTAGGTTAGACGTGAAACCATATGATCTTCCGACCAACTCATGATATTAGGCCGTGATTGGATCGTCGTTTTCCAACCAAAACCGCTTGTAAAACTGACACTTGTAAATTAAAGCAGATGGTCTCTGGCGAAAGCGCTTGGTTGGTCGATTTCGACTAGTAAAATATCGGAAGTACTTTACACACGATAAAAATGCTGAACGACACTTGGACGATTTCTTATCCAGCTGTTAGCTGCTGTTTCAGCCTTGCCCATGGATGGCATGATACGCACATCGTGCATGTATCGTCTGGTAATGTCATCCATATAGCAGTGCTCGTAAAATATACACTGGTCTCTCAAATTACACGCGTAACCCGCCGGTTTTACTTACAGACCTCGGGCCCTTGGTTTCATTATGCCTGTATTTTACACGTTGTTTTCGATGACGAGTAAATTACACTTCTATGTTAATACAGGTTTGAAATAAACCAGAGCTCCCAAGCGCGGCCTTACCGTTTCATGCCGTCTCAGTTTCTTGAAGGTGCTCATAGGTGTCCGATGATCCTGGCTTCCTGAATGTGTAGCGGGCGCTGTATCAGACCATCCGTAGGCCCCGCGAGGCCCTCTCCATTGTCCTTCGAGTTGTTGCGCTCGCCGTGGCGCCGAGCATTGTTAACAACGTCAACGAACATGAGGATTCAGGCGATGACTTTATTTTGACTGGATGACACTAGGGACCCACTAGGGCCATAGTACAAGTGCCTCCTTATTATGCACAACTATATTTTTTTGCTTTCTCCTGGTTTCCTGACACCACGGTCCCACACCATTGTCAACCTATGTAGCCAATATAAACGAGAGAATTGCACAAGGTGCGGCCGACAGCTGGGACCAAGCAGCTCGAGCAGTATTTGTGTTTTTGATGCATGAGCACTGTAGAGTTTTCTTGGCGATGATTTCGTTGTTGTTCAGAGAAGAGCAGGGTATTAACTGGGCGGGCTGGGAGAGCAGGGTATTAACTGGGGAGCCGGAGCGGGTGTGGAGTGGGCGCGTGGAGGGAAGGGGGATCTGGCGAGGGAGAGGGAAGGGGGGATCGGGCGAAGGGGTATCCAGCTAGAAGGGGAATGTTAGTAATGGCGCACCATCTAGGGGTGCGCCATAAAAACACTCATAGCAATGGCGCACCCTCCTCCTGTGCGCCATTAGTAACTTTTTTTCATTATTTCTTGTTGCATCTAATAATTTATTTTTTTTATCAAATTTGTTATTTTCATGAGGACTAGAATAGAAAATATCATCAAATATCATCAAATTTGTTTTTTTTAAATATCATCAAATTTGTTTTTTATTTTTAATTGAAAAGATCATCAAATTTGTTATTTGAAAATATCATCAAATTTGTTATTTAAAAATATCATCAAAAAGCGGGGGAGGGTGCGGGGTGTCGGCGGCGGCGGTGGAGCTGGCCGGGGGAGGGTGCGGGGGGTCGGCGGCGGCGGTGGAGCGAGGGAGGGTGCGGTGGGTCGTCGGCGGCGATAGAGCGGGGGGGGGTGCAGTGGGTCGTCGGCGGCCGTGGAGCAGGGGAGGGTGTGGGGGGTCGTCGGCGGCGGTGGAGTGGGGGAAGGGTGCGGGGGGTGCTCGGCAGCGAGGGGGATCTGGCGAGGGGGATAGCGATCGAGTTGGAGGGGGATCGAGATCAAGTGTCCTCATGAATATTCAATATTTTTTCATATTGAATATGAAAAAATATCATCAAATTTGAAAACATATTCATGAATTCAAAAAGTGCCCATGAATTAAATTTAAAAATATTCATGAGTTCGAAAAAAGAAAAATGATAGTAGTTTTGCAAAAAAAAATAGTATTGGCGCACTGTGTTGGAGGTGCGCCATTAGTAGTTAAACTAGTAATGGCGCACTCTTCCCTGGTGCGCCATTAGTATTTTTGGAAAAATAAAAAAA
This sequence comes from Triticum urartu, assembly GCF_056163025.1. Lineage (NCBI taxonomy): Eukaryota > Viridiplantae > Streptophyta > Magnoliopsida > Poales > Poaceae > Triticum > Triticum urartu. Next base: position 259,205,867 of record NC_141875.1, read on the forward strand.
ATTGTTACTAATGGCGCACCGTGGGTCTGGTGCGCCATTAGTGTCTACCACACTAATGGCGCACCAGCTCATGGTGCGCCATTACTATATAGTAGTGGCGCCCACGTTTCTGGTGCGCCATTAGTGGCCATATCATCTATAGCCCTTTTCCTTGTATTGACATCAGGAATGTATCTACCCTCAAATGGTTGAATATTCAATTTTAGTTTATGAATATGGTCATAATATCGTACTTGAGGTGGTGCTACAGCCCTACCATTGCGATTATATGCAGGAGGTCGACCTGGTGCTGGTGGCGCTGGTAATTGCACGTAGTTCTGATTTTGATGAACCTCATCCTCGTAATAGTCCTCCACCTCTGCAGTAGCAGCATGAGCTATAGAAGAACCAACATTAGTAGCAGCAGCACCAGAAGGTTGTCCTAACATTAAAACAAAGTTGTTTCTTTCCTGAAACCTACTTAGGCAAGGAAACATGAATCGGAAAATAGATAGATCTCGAAAACAAACCTAATATGAAAAGAACTCGGATTGGTGGTGGATATATGTTGGTAGGATATGGTAGCAGTGGTGGTATATGCCTGCGGTGGTAGGATATGGCAGCGGTGGTGGCATATGGCGGCAGCTATGAAGATTGTGTGGCGGCGGCATGACAAACTGTGACAGAATTCGAAACTCTAAAGGACTAGATGCTAAGACCAGCAACTAGACACGATGATGCAACCGTAAATTCAACAAAGCAAAACCCTAAAAAGATTATGCAAAGGCTCAGATTGGTTCGGATATGATGAACTAACCCTAATTTTTTTGGCTTTTTTGTGGACTGTTGGTATGATGAACAGACTCGATCAAAACTATGAAAAACTATAAAATCTCACCGAGTAACCTGGAAATATGATACCACTTGATAGAGGCGAAGGTGTCCCGATGTTTCGGTGAGATAGCAATCATTTTCTGTGGGAGTCGATCTTGACGATCCGACTACCACTACTGCAGGTTGCTGCTAACACGACACTACGATGAAAGACCCTTCGACAAAACTATGTGCGATTCCATAATCGCAAACGGTGGTGTAAAAAACCGTCAAAAAGGTGCAAAACATTTGCGATGGAGGATGCATCAAAGACGGTTCAGATTTTAGTTGTGTGTGCGATGCAGGGCATACAATTCAGCTCAATTAACTATTTGCGATGAGGAGGAACAAAAGAAACAGGCAGCCAGATGAAGGTGTTTGCGATATACAACATACGGTTCACTCGAATGAACTGTTTGTGATTAGGCAACACAAAAGAAACGGGAAGCCAGCTAAAGGTGTGTGCGATATACGGCACGCGGTTCACTCAGATGAACTGTTTGCGCTGAGACAAGAGAACAGAAACGGTTCAATATAAAAATATGTGTGTGATACGCGGTAAACAAGTCTGTAATCAGAAATGCGTGCGAATACCGATAATAACATAAACGGTTCCCTAGTGTGGTCCGTGTTCATCTGATCATCATCTCCTTCATGTGCTAGCTCGATGTTCCTTCTATGCTAAGTTTCCATTAATTGACGGTGTTTTATTAACACGCCACCGTTTCCCGCCATGTCCTCACCTGTTTCTGCCACCCAGCGATATTGCGCATAGGTGGCGCACGACGCACGGAGGCGACAAGCGCAACCTATAGCACATCCACCTTTTCCAAGCATGCCAACCCACCAAAGCGCCGCCTCTGCCATCAACCTCGTCGACGAGGAAAACGAGCAGGCACCACGGCCCGTCGAGGCCGAGGTGCTCCCTGGAAACATGATGGACGATGCCGTGATGCGTGTCATCGCCAGGGTTGAGCAGACCTTTGGTGCATGGCGCTTGAGCGCCGCGGATCAATATAGGCATGTCAACGCTGACAAGCTATAGCTCGCTGCACAACATGATCGATGGCGTGCCGTAGAGCAAGCTAGGAACGTCCGCGCCAATAGGCTGAGGCTCGCTGCACGGAGAGACCGTTGGAGCGTTGCAGAGCGAGAGGCGTGGCGTGCCACACGGCAAGAGCAGATCCATCAGCGCTAGCCTGCTGTCGACATGGCGTCACAGCTGGGTACAAGTCCGGTCAGTACCCCCATTCCTCGCCAGGCGTGGGCAGAGGCTGTCAGCGCCGTACTTGCACCAGAGGCCGACCGCGCCGTACTTGCACCGGACGCCCACTGGATGCCAACGTGCTAGTCCGTAGGCTTGACCGCCTCCTTGGCCCAGGTGTCCACCTGGTCGCCGTAGAGGAACATGGCCATCGCATCCTCGAGCTTGTGATCTCCGATGAAATAACCAACTTGGAGCTCGAGATCGCGCTCTAGATGTACCGCGAGCGTGTCGACCGCTTGGACGAACGCCTGCACGAGTTCAGGCAGAGCCAAGAGCTATCGTAGGCAAGGGCTGCTGGTCATGGTCTCTTTGATGCGTTTTATTTTGAAAAGTCGTTTCGACGCGGATTGCTATGTATTCACAGCAATCATAGTATTGCTCTGTTTATTGCTCTATTTCAATGTGTGTACTATGTTTTCCATTCTTATATGTTCTGTTTCAATGTGTGTATATACACTTTCCATTCTATATATGTGGATGATAACAACTAGATTCAAATTAGTACACAAAAACAGATAGAAAATAGAATTCATAATATATATATATATATATATTAATTGTTCATTAGTTTATCATAGAATATATATATATATAATATCATCACATATACGTGATGATACTTAACTACTAGGTACAATGCATAAAATTCAAAACGAACAATACTAAAACTAATAATCCCTCCTGGGGCCGGTATTCCGGCAGCCCCTTGCCAGCAGCTCCCTCGTGCGCGGCGCCTTCCCAGTGCGGAGGCAGTACTCCGCCTCCTCCGCCTCGCAGCGCTTGACGTACCAATCTGCCTCTTACTGGCAAACGCGCATGGCTGATCTTGCGCCCACCGGAGCTCCTCGTCGGTCGCATGCTGGAGCTTATCGGCCCACCTCCACACAGTGATGAGGCGCCCAGCGCTTATGACCTTCCTCGAGAAGTACCTGTCTTCATACACCTCCTCGGCACGACGACGCGCCCGCCCCCAAAGCTCCGCCGTCTCCTTTTTCCAGGCGGCATCACGGGCTTCACAGGCCGCCTGGTACCTGGCTTCCTCCTCCGTCATCTCCTTCAAGAATGCCACTTGCGTGGCTTTCTCAGCCAGTGACAACGACTTCCACAGACAAAGATTGTCTAGGCCCCAAAACAAATCCAAAGTTGGGGGGTCCGGCGCAACCTCGTCAGGCGGCGCGTAGGGGTCCTCGTCGCTGCTAATCGAGTGAGCGTCCTTGGGGGTGGCGACTGCTCGTCGGCGCGTGGGCGGACCAGCGGCGCCATGGCAGAGTTTTGAGAGAGAGAGATGGCGAGTGAGAGGAGGATGTAGATGAGAATGCAGGCGGGACGACATGAGCAAGGTAGTATTTATTGGCGGCCGAAATCTAGATCGACAGGGACAGTACACACGACAGTCGCTAGAATTTCCGAGTACTGTAGTTTGAACTACACACGATTCCCGCACCAAAATCCGTTTGCGAACATAATAGCCAGAATGCGTGTGTGAACATAATAGCTTACGGTTTCCAATGCAGAACTGTGTCTGATTAATGATCCCCGCCACTCACATACCAAACCTCGAGCCATGAGATAGTGCCAATCGTGTGGGGGCCGGATGTCTTGCCAGATCTTTACATTTTCTTGTTTGAACACCAGATATTTACATCGTCTGATGATTTTTTAACTCACACACAAGTACACACAAATATGATTTCAAACAGTTATGGTTAGGCATTGCATGCAGATGTAGTTCAAATTTGAATAACGATCACTAAATGGTAGAAAATCACTTAAATTTCTTTGAAAGGTCAAATGACCCCTGAAATTTTCCAAATTTTCACCTGATAGTTGTATTAGTGCAAGTTAAACGTAGAAAAAAAATTGAAGACCGTAAGAGGAAGCTATCTCCCGTTCGTCATCAAACATGCATTGTTCCCTCTCGGAACCACGAACTTTCTAGTGAGTTGCTCCGGTTTTGTGAGGGGTATGTGTCTAAACTTTCGTCAAATACACAATTTTTTACCACATCATCGTGGTGGCATGACATTAAATCAAGAAAGGTATCATGTTTTTCTGATCATTTTTTTATTTTTTTGGAATTAAAATGCCATGGCACTCCATGCATGTGTGCCCATGCCTTAAGACCGATATGTTTGAGAAATCCTTCTAATTTAATACACATGGAATTAACTCGCACACAAGTACACAAAAATATGATTTTTCAAACCGTTATGGTTAGGCGTTGCATGTAGATGTAGTTCAAATTTGAATTATGGTCATTAAATGGCTAGAAAATCACTTCAATGTCTTTAAGAGGTCAAATGACCCCTGAAATTTTCAAAAATTTCACATGACAGTTGCATTAGTGCACGTTAGACATACAAAAAAAAATTGAAGGCCGTAAGAGGAAGCTATCTCCCGTTCGTCATCAAACATGCATTGTTCCCTCTCGGAACCACGAACCTTCTAGTGAGTTGCGCCAGTTTGTGAGGGTGTGTGTCCAAACTTTTGTCAAACGGGCCAATTTTTTACCACATCATCTTGGTGGCATGACATTAAATAAACCAAGGTTTCATGTTTTTCTGATCATTTTTTTAATTTTTTGGAATTAAAATGCCATGTCACTCCATGCATACGCATGCATGTGGTCATGTCGTGAGACCAATATGTTTGAAAATTCCTTCTAATTTACTGCACATGGAATTAACTTGCACACAAGTACATAGATATGATTTTTCAAACCATTTTGGTTAGGTGTTGCATGTAGATGTAGTCTAAATTTGAATTACGGTCATTAAATGGCTAGAAAATCACTTAAATGTCTTTTGGAGGTCAAATGACCCCTAGAATTTTCAAAAATTTCAAATTATAGTTGTAGTAGTGCATGTTAGACGTAGAGAAAAAATTGAAGGCCGTAAGAGGAAGCTATCTCCCGTTCGTCATCAAACAAGCATTGTTCCCTCTCGGAACCATGAGCCTTCTAGTGAGTTTCTCCAGTTTCTGAGGTGTGTGTCCAAACTTTCGTCAAACATGCCAATTTCTTTACCACATCATCGTGATGGCATGACATTACATCAACAAAGGTTTCATGTTTTTCTGATCATTTTTTTATTTTTTGGAAATAAATGCCATGTAACTCCATGCATACTTATGCATGTGTCCATGTCGTGAGACCAATATGTTTGAAAATTCCTTCTAATTGACTGCACATGGAATTAACTCACACACAAGTACACGAATATGATTTGTCAAACCGTTATGGTTAGACGTTGCATGTAGATGTAGTTCAAATTTGAATTAAATGGCTGGAACATCACTTAAATGTCTTTAAAAGGTCAAATGACCCCTAGATTTTTCCAAAATTTCACATTACAGTTGTAGTAGTGCACGTTAAACATAGAAAAAAATTGAAGGCCGTAAGAGGAAGCTATCTTCCGTTCGTCATCAAACATGCATTATTCCCTCTCGGAACCATGAGCCTCTGGTGAGTTGCTCCGGTTTGTGAGGGGTGTGTCCAAACTTTCGTCAAACATGCCAAATTTTTTTCCACATAATCTTGGTGGCATGACATTACATCAACCAAGGTTTCATGTGTTTCTGATATTGTTTTTTTTATTTTTTTGAATTAAAATGCCATGTCACTCCATGCTTTATTGCATTATATCCATTAGACCAATATGTTTAAAAATTCCTTCCAATTTACTGCACATGGAATTAAATCACACACAAGTACACAAAATATGAGTTTTCAAATAATTATGGTTAGTGTTGCATGTACATGCAGTTCAAATTTCAATTACGGTCATTAAATGGCTAGAAAATCTCTTAAATGTCTTAAAAGGTCAAATGACCCCTGAACTTGTCCAAAATTTGAAATGACAATTGTATTAGTACTACAAAAATTTGTCGTACATTTAAAACACCATCCTTTGCTAGTGTAGTCCAAATTTGTCTTTCATAGCTAATAAAAAATATCTACAACTTCACACATAGTTGTTTTCTAGGAACCGATTGCGATGAAATATCAAGGTTTATTTAAGTCTCCCTCCTTAAGCTTCGCCGGTTCGCCTGCTCCAGTGCCAGCAACCCCTGAATCCATGAACCCCTTCTTGCAAAGATGACGCTGGGGAAACGCTTCGTGAAGGACCATACGATGGCCCCGTCCCCCCCCCCCCCCCCCGAGCGCCGCCACCTGCTCCGAGAGCGCGACTGCCTATGCCGATAGTGCCACCGCATCCGCATTGAGCGCGGCCGCTTCCACGGAGAGGGTGTTTGCGACAGCCGATAGGGCAGCTACAGCAGCTAAGACGGCTGCAGTTGCTACTGCGATGGCGACTGCAAACGCCGACAGCGCTCGAACTGCCGTCTGTGCCGCCGATGTTGCCTTGGCCCAGGTCGAGGCCATCCATGCCAAGATCAAGGATGCACACACCAAGATATTCCCGGCCACCTCGGACTCCAGCATGCAACCCACATCTGAAAAGGCGGTGGTGGTCATGGAGCACCTGCTTCCTCATGAGGTCGCCGAGTGGGACCTGGAGATGCAGGAGGCGGCGGAGATCGAGGAGCGCCGGGAGGAGGAGTTGCGCGTGGATGAGGTCGAGGTAGAGAAGAGTTTGTCCATCGAGGAATCAGCGGTGGAGTACCAACGCGAGCTCTGGTGCAACCATTACTACGAGTAATAAAACCTTGAGGGTGGCGCCGAGGACGAGGAGAAGGATGAGGATGCGGTTGAGTTCAACAGGGGGGACGCGGATTCCACCAACGGTGGCATGTCGCCAGGACAAGTCATCGACGTTTCATATCACACCGGCGATGCATAGGGCGGCGCGGCAGCTGATTTGTTAAAATTATGCGTACTTAGGCTTTGTTTCTAATGCTGGTGTCACAGCCCTAGCTTAGCCCATGTTGCCTTTGTTTGATCTCATGTCATCATGTTTAAAATTCAAATGAATTTGAAATGGGGATTGTTAAACCCTAGAAGCAAATGAAATTTAACTAGGGTCAAAATTAAATCTTTTCAACAAACCCAAAATTCCCTTCATAAATGTTCATTATTTTTGAATTGGTCTAGAACCTCTGCCAAAAATGGTGCACACTTTCCTAGGACAATCTGGATTCTTGAATTAACTCATATTGTATTTGAATTGGGGCATTTAAATCCTATAAATGTTTTAAATCCTCTAATAATTCAGGAATTGTTGAAGGATGTTGGGAATAATTTCCATAGTAACCAAAAATATTTTCAGGAGTTTTAAAAATGATTTAGTATTTTTACTAAATTGAAATAAAACAAAAAAAATAGAAAACCGAAAATGAAAGAGAGAGAGACTTACCTGGCCTCACCTGCGTAGCCCACCTAGCCGTCCAAGCTGGCAGCCCAACCAACTGGACCAGCCCACAACCGCAGCCCCCTCTGTCGCCTTCCTCCACGCGCCAATAGGCAAGGGCGCGTGCCCGGCGCGCGAAGCCACACGCCGGCCACCTCCACCCTGCCTGTGTGCCCCCTCGACCGCCTGGGCATCCCTGGAGACTCCATGCACCCTCCTGGACCTCTCTCAATCTCTCCCGTGCTTCTCCCCTCCTCTGCTCTCTATCCCTCTCGCGCCCGAGCGCAACCGACGCCGCCTCTCATCGTTACCGCGACCACCGTCCACCCCTCGCTTCTCCAACGCGCCAAGGTGCTCCGCCGTCGACCTCTACGCCGTCTCCTCCGAGCCACACAATGGGAAGAGCCCTGGACCGCCGTCCCCGACGTCTTCTTCCTCCTCGGGCTGCCGAGATCGCCGGCTTCCTTCGGTCGTCTTCAGCCCTTCCCAGAGCTCGAAGAGGCCACGGCTACAACCGCCGTGAGCCCCTCACCCGAACCCCTCTCTCCCCTGCCTCATTTGTATCGCGCAGCTGTCAAATCCGCCAGAGCCGTGAGCTTCCGCCCGCCGGTCATGTCGCCGCCACGGTCATGGTCACTGTAGCCCGTGGCCGAGCACACTAGTGTGCTCAGAACCTCTCCGCACACCAGTAACCACTACCAGCTCCTCCTCCCGAACACCCTAGCGAGGAACTTGAGCACGGCCGAACCACAGCCGCGGCAAACCTCATCGCCGGTGTTGATTCCGGCGACCATCTGGTCTAGCTCCTCCACCCACAGACGCGGCTCAGCCCCAGCTCTCAATAAAACCCAACCACGCCCCAAACCGTGCCCTGCAGCACAATCCCGACGCGGACGCCGCCTCGATCTGAGGTCGCCGGTGGTTAAACGCCGGTGGCCGACATGGCGTTAAACGCCGGTGGCCGACGTGGCGTTATTAGTTTAGGAGCTAATTGTAGTTAACTAAAGCTGATGCCACTGACGGATGGGCCCCACGCCCTAATTAACCCTGGGTTTTATTTCCTGTTTAGTTGAGATTAAACGAGCGGGACCCACGCATCTGATTTGACCCTGTTGACATGGCCATTTACCTGGCCCACCTGTCAGCGAGCTAAACAGCCCTGTGTCACTAACGTGTGCCCCCCACACGTCAGGTGTGACCTAGAGTGACCCGTTGACCTGCTGACGTCAACCAGACGTCATGCTGATGCCGTAAATATTTTCTAGGATTTTAAATAAATCAAAGATGATTTATTTATTTCAAAAAACATCCAAAAATTCAAAAATTCATAGTAATTCAACCATAACTCCAAATCAAACAAATTATATATGAAAAATTATGAGAAAAATCCAATATATCCATCTGTATTGGTTTGATGCATGATAAAGCAACTTAACCTTGCTGTTTAGTGCAAAACATGATAAGGCACTATTTAAATTCATAAATTGAGTTTGGGATTGAACCTTTGCTTCAAAATGACCCAAACCCATTTGGTTGTAGTTGCATTAGGCCAACACACTCATATTTCCATGTCATGATCATGCATCATATTGTGCATTGCATTGATTGTGTTCTTCCTTGTTTGCCGGTATTTGTCCCCTCTGACTGGACGACGTTCCGATGATGAGTTTGATGACACCGATGAAGAGCTATATTACCTTTAGAAGTGCCAGACAAGCAAAAAACCCCTGTTCATTCCGATACAATCCCACTCTCTCACTCCTGTTCTCTTTTACTACATTAGGACAACGACGATTCAACTGTTACATGTTGCAGTAGTTGAACCCCTTTCCTCTACATGACCTGTCATTGCCATAGTAAATAGATGAAACCCACTAGCATGAGTAGGAATTGTGAGCCCTGATGTGCCTAGTAATTCATGCTTGTTGTCATGCCTGCTACTGCTTAGAGTTGAGTCAGGTCTGATTCATCGGGGATGAATTGGAATGGTGATGGACATGTCCTACTGTGTGTGAGCTAAGTGTGTGAACATGATTTGGTAAAGGTAGCGGTGGGAGGCTATGTAGGAGTACATGGTGGGTTGTCTCATTGAAACCGTCCTCAGGAGCTGAGTTCTGTGTTTGTGATCCATGAACAGCTACTACCACACATTGGGATCCTTAATTGACTCTCTCGACTTATTAATCGCCTTGATCTCTGTCCATGAGTTGCAACTTGTTTCTGGTGTTTGTAGGATATGTGTTGGAGGGCGTGCGTAGCGCTGACCCTAGGGGTGGGCTATGATGCGGTAGATACACGATGGCCCGGTGTACCGAGTCGCCCGTTTGGTGTCTCGGGAACCCTGCACACATCGTTTGGGGCTGTGAGCGAAACCCCGGTCGGATCTCCTCGAGCATGGAACCCGAATAGGCGATAAACCTGGACTAGAGACTTGTGTGGTTAGTTAGGTCGTGGCCGACTCCCTCGCCAGGCTTCCGCTTGAAAGTTGCCGAGATACACGACATGTACATGGTGGTAAGTGGCGAGAGCGTGTGTGAAGAAGTAAACCCCTGCAGGGTTATAAATGATCTATTCGAATAGCCGCGTCCGCGGTAAAGGACTTCTGGGTTGCCTGTACAGTTCATAGACAAGTGAAAGTGGATACTCTAAAATGCGCAAGATAAGCGTGAGTGCTATGGATGGCGTTATCATAGGGAGACGCGAGTGGATTCATAGTGGTGTATTAATTGGTGAATATGTGGACTCGTGTGTGCCACCTCAAAAGAGTTACTTGCAGTCCTAGTTCAGGATAAACACCGAGTCAAAGATGGCTTGCTGTAGTCAAACTCCACCACCCCTTTATTGATACTAATGCATATGTAGATAGTTCTCATGTAAGTCTTGTTGGGTACATTTATACTCACGTTTTCTTAATTTATGTTTTTGCAGAGAGACTTCAGTCTCGCTAGTAGTTCGTGTGGACTTCGATGTTTAGCTCGTTACCTCAGCTACGATCTTGTGCCCTCAGCAGGATCTTGTAGATAGTCAGGCTTCTCAGCCTTTTTCTTTTATAGTTGTTTGTACTCAAAGAAGTAAAGCTTCCGCTTGTGCTTGTCGCTTGTATGACTTGAACGCTGGGTCATCAGACCCATGTTTGTAATATCTAACTCTTCGGAGTCTTATGAATAAATACTTTGAGTCATAGAGTTTTGTTGTGATGCCATGTTGTATTTACACATTGCGAGCATATTGTGTGTATGATTGAAATTCTTGGTATGTGTGGGATCCGACAACCTAGTTGTGTATCCTTGGTAGCCTCTCTTATGGGGAAATGTAGTCTAGTGCTTCCACTAAGCTATGGTAGTCTGCTACAGCCCTATTTACCGGAGTCCTGTTAGCCCAGTTGCTACTGCTCCGAAAGACTTAGACTGGCCGACATGTGTCCTTCTTCGATCTTGTGTGTGTCCCTTCGAGGAAATGTCACGCGGTGTCTTTCAGAGTTTTGTTAGCCTGATACAGCCCCGATTCTCGGAGTCTTGCTAGCCCAGCTGCTACAGCCCGAATTCACTCGCTGATGACCGACACGTTCGTTGCTGGTTCATGTATGCATGTCCCTGTAAGTTAGTGCCACTTTGGGTTCACGAATAGTCATGTCGGCCCGGGTTCTCTGTCAGATGGATGCTAGAGACACTATCATATACATGAGCCAAAAGGCGCAAATGGTCCCGGGCCAGGTTAGGTGGCACCCGTGTGGATACCATGCGTCAGGCCGCAAAGTGATATGATGTGTTACATGTTAGATCAATGTGGCTTAGGATCGGGGTCCTGGCAACTTTGGTATCAAAGCTTGACTGCATGTAAGATTACCGGGCCAAACTGGTCGAAGTTGAGTCTAGAAATGCTTTAGTTATACAAGGGAATTGATTGTGGATGGGAATGTAAGGCTCTTTTTACTCCTTTACCTTATGCCCTTCTTATATGAGTCATCCTATTCTTTCCTACGTGGGTTAAGGACTAGGATTTCATCTCTCTATCAGGTTCATGTGTCACTAATCCGTAGAATCTTAGGATTGTTGGTTTCAGGCCTCAATTCAGTTTCTACTACTTTTAGTATGTTGTCAGTTGAACTAGAACCTTGATATGATGTTGTTAAGTGACAATGCAAATCCTTATGAATGTCTCAAATCTTTTTCTGAGCATTTATAGCCGTTATGTTGTCCGAGTCATCCTAGGTTTCTGAATAGTTTGATGCATTTGCAACTCCCTTCTTTCCATTCCCGATGTATCTTTGGGCTATTTTAACCACACTAATCAGTGAGTTGAGGTACCCTGTTGCCTCGACATATATGTTGGAGCTATTATTATGACCCTAGGTGTCTTACAGGATCACCTAGTAATCTAGCAATGCTTTGTATCACACTATCCCCAGTGTGATGATTCTGGCCATTATTCTCGAAAGCATCCTGTGATGCCATTTAGTTAGTAGGTATTCTATTCCTAGGTTCTTGAACCCAAGATTCACTCTACTTACTTCATGTTGATAGTGTTTGCTAGTTCCTTTAGGATATTAGTAACCTTTGTGATAGTCCTCAAGGTCTGTGGTATTTCCTTCTTCCAAATACCATGAACTGCTTATGGAAGAAGTTCTTTGAACCAAAAGATCACAACCAGAGTGCTCTTGATGAGTTCTCCATTCTGTGTCGTGAATCTGCCAGTCCAACCTTTCTGCATGGATTATCTGGAAGAAATATGTTGAACTTGTTTGACATACTAAATCTATGCATCTGCAACTCAGAACACCATATGTTCCTTTGAGTTGTCTCTCTTTGGTTGTATTCTGACCTGTGTCTATCAATTGATAGTCGGGACTAGTTGTGTGTTCGTGTTATCGATTCCTATTATTCTTCTGGTCCGTCAAGCCATTCTATTCCGGAATGGCTAGGAGAAACAAACTCCAGCACCTCGTCCATTTCTTGGACTGGTCAAAGTAGTTGTATTCCGCAGATCAAAATGCCAATCCAGCTTTTGTTCTGTTCTACCTCGGAGTATTACCCCCTTTATGTCAGGACTGTCACGAGAATTGCACCATTTCTCATAAATTCTTTATGCAGTGATACTTCTTGCCATCATTTTTCATTCCTCGGTCCCGTGTTGTCACAACCGGAATGCTGACAAGTGAACCATGGTGTGTGAAATCAATACTGCTAGCAACCGTTTTACTTGATAGTTAAATGACATTAATATCATTGTTAGGGTGTTGGTTATCGAATCACTATTCTAGGATTAATCGTTCTACCTTGTCCTTATTTATGGTGCACTCTTCGATCTTTGAGTTAGGATTGAATCCCTTGCTCTTCTGATCATGTCATCTTGCCTTGAAAAGCAAGATTGTTCTCGAGCTTAGTAACATATCAGTGGTTTGTGATTTTCCGATTATCTTCTCGGATGTATCACCAGGTTGTCCCCTGACTGTTAAGTTGAGCTCATGATCAAGTTGGTTCTTGTGACCACCCTTCTCCAAGAATCTATGTTGAATACCCCTGAGCGAGTTGGGTAAGCCAAGCAACAACTTGGAGAGTTGGAAGATAAAAGCTTGTCTGACTTAGTTCATTTTAAGGGATATCTTGTATGTGTGTTGAAGAAAGATGGTATTTTCATCAATTGGCCCTCGTGATCAGTTAATGGACCTATCATATTATCCAATCTTTTTTTTGAGTATGGGCCATCCTCAAATCAAATCAGAACCAACGATATTTGTAATGTTGTCTTACTCATGGTTGTTTCCTCGATCATACACCATTATATGTTTTGGGTCTGACCAATGCTATCACCTTGTTCACATAATTGTGGAATTCCACTTATATGGAAAGCTAGATGAATTATTGTTGAGCCCATCAGCAACATTTTTATCTTCTCCATGATTCCTGTTGAATATCCAGATAGTGTTGGAAACTTTGTGAGCAATGTCTTCGTGTTCCGTTCATGAGGTATATGCTTGGATGAAAGAAGTAACTTCCTTTGATTCGCGTGCATTTGATGTAAGTTGCCATCGTGAATTCAAGAAAGTTCGTTTTTGCTTCCTCTGGAATCATCCCAAGTCCGTCATGCATGTGCGAAGTATTCTATGGTCTAGTAGACTGATCATCTTCATCCCATATGTATTTCCTAGCACACCAAGCCACTGATTGATTTGTTCAAGATAAATGAGTCTATTCTAAAGTGTTAATCCTTTAGACATCGACGAAGAGACTTTGATATCGTTAATGATGATTCCCACCGGGACTCGGTAGTGTTTTGTTGTAAGACTACTGTGTGGTCATGCTTGACTGGGACAGCATGTTCACATGTGTGTACTAGAGTCGGCTCATGTTTAGAGCTTGCTATCGTAGTTCATTTCCCAAGAATCTAGCAACATCGTCTCGTCGATTTGTGTTGCAAACTTTCTTTCCAGACATGCAGTCTGGAATATCATGACACCAAGCAAATCTGAACCTCAGGCAGATATGATGGTTGGGACATTCCCAAGAATTATAATATTGATCTTTTGAACCGATAAGTGGATGTCATGGTTAACACACTTATCCGGGAGATCTATTATTGTAGTATCTTGATTCAGCAATTTGGCCATTCTTCCATGAGGAGTTGGTATGACTTAGTTTATAAGTTGTTCCTTATGGGATCTTTGTGCTCCTGAAGTTCGACCTTCACTTGATGGCGATGATGAGCTATTAAGCCTGACAATGGTAGCTAGAACATCAAGGAGAACATTAGAAGCGCAGTGCTAACTGTCTCTTAGTCGATCATCCAGATTTCGTTCCCTTGGCCTCGCTAAGGTGAAATCTGAGAAAGTGTTGTCTTCCTTTGCATCTGCATTATCCATCACTATTCATCATGGTAGTAAGATGTGCTACGAGGATCCTCGGCACGGATTTTGGTAAGACCTTGATGAGTATGGAAATGCTCAAGTTCTTGAGGGCACGCTAAGTCACTAGGTTTTGTCCTCAGTATCAATTGGGATGTGCCTCCCGTTTGTGGAGTTGTTCTATAACCATAGTTTCCTTTCCAATCTGAGTATGCCATTTCTTCGAACGATCGCTTGTGAATTGCATTAGGATGGTATAGAGAGTTTCAATGATCTATGTATCAAAAGTAATTATTTTTTCCACTTAAGGGAATAATTCTACGAGTCACCTCCCCCAAGGTGTCTCGTGATGGGATCATGGCAAGTTAACTCCTCGCTACTTTGAAACGCATCCACCATCCTGTTAAGCGTGGAGTTGTTGCCAACCAAATTGAACCTTCGTCATCTACTTCCTTTCCTCGTTCCAGATGTGTGTCTTGAATCTCAACTCAAGAGGTGTTCTAATGTCTCATTTCCTGAGTTCATCGTGAGTTTCTTGATCTTTGAGAAGAACAATTCTTGTAGGGTTTTCCGTTCTTTTGGTCGTCATGTTGGGTAAAGTTCTTGAAGGTAAAGATGTTAAAATCCAACAAGGCAGGAGAACAACATCTTCAGGAATGCAATGGATCATGAAGATTGTCTAAGCTTTGTGTCCCCTCTATCTTCTTACCTCACGTTTTGAATCTCGGGACGAGATTCTTGTTTACTGGGGGTGAGTTGTCACAGCCCTAGCTTAGCCCCTGTTGCCTTTGTTTGATATCATGTCATAATGTTTAAAATTCAAATGAATTTGAAATGGGGACTGTTAATCCCTAGCAGCAAATGAAATTGAACTAGGGTCAAAATTAAATCTTTTCAATGAACCCAAAATGCCCTTCATAAATGTTCATTATTTTTGAATTGGTCTTGAACCTCTGCCAAAAATGGTGCTCACTTTTCTAGGACATCCTGGATTCTTGAATTAACTCATATTGTATTTGAATTGGGGCATGTAAATCCTATAAATGTTTTAAATGCTCTAATAATTCTAAAACTAGTTGAGGTGTGTTGGGAATAATTTCCACAGTGCCCACAAATATTTTCAGGAGTTTTAAAAATGATTTAGTATTTTTACTAAATAAAAAAAGAAAATATATGCGAGAGAGAGAGAGAGTTACCTGGCTCGCCCAGCTGGCAGCCCAGCCAGTAGGCAAGGGCGCGTGCCCGGGGCGCGAAGCCACACGCCGGCCACCTCCACCCTGCCTGTGTGCCCCGTCGACCACCTAGGCGTCCCTGGAAACGCCATGCACCCTCCTGGACCTCTCTCACTATCTCCCGTGCTTCTCCCCTCCTCGGCTCTCTCACCCTCTCACGCCCGAGCGCAACCGTCAATGCCGCTCGTCCTTGCCGCGACCACCATCCACCCCTCGCATCTCCGACGTGCCAAGGTGCTCTGTCGTTGACCTCTACGCCGTCTCCTTCGAGCCACGCGACGGGAAGAGCCCTGGAGCGCCGTACCCGACGTCTTCTTCCTCCTCGGGCCACCGAGATTGCCGGCGTCCTTTCGTCGTCTTTAGCCCTTCCCCGAGCTCAAAGAGGCCACCGCTGCAACCGCCATGAGCCCCTCACCTGAACCCCTCTCTCCCCTGCCTCGTTTGCATCGCGTAGCTGTAGAGACCGCCGGAGCCCTGAGCTTCCGCCCGCCGGTCATGTCACTGCCATGGCCACAGTCACTGCAGCCAATGCCCGAGTACACCAGTGTGCTCAGAACCTCTCCGCGCATCCGTAGCCACCACCAGCTCCTCCTCCTGAACACCCTAGCAAGGAACTCGATCACGGCCGAACCACGGCCGCAGAAAACCTCGTCACCGGTGTTGATTCCGGCGACCATCTGGTCCAGCTCCACCACCCACAGACGCGGCTCAGCCCTAGCTCTCCATAGAACCCAACCACGCCCTAAACCGTGCCCTACATCGCAATCCCGACGCAGACACTACCGTGATCTGAGGTCGCCGGCGGTTAAACGCCGGTGGCCGACGTGGCATTAAACGTCGGTGGCCGACGTAGCGTCATTAGTTTAGGAGCTAACTGTAGTTAACTAAAGCTGATGCAACTAATGGATGGGCCCCACGCCCTAATTAACCCCGAGTTTTATTTAATGTTTAGTTTAGATTAAACCAGCGGGACCCATGCGTCAGAGTTGACCCTCCTGACGTGGCCATTGACCTGGCCCACCTGTCAGCGTGCTAAACAGCCCTATGTCACTGGCGTGTGGCCCCCACATGTCAGGTGTGACCTGGAGTGACCCGTTGACCTGCTGACGTCAACCAGACGTCATGCTGACACAATAAATATTTTCTGGGATTTTAAATAAATCAGAGATGATTTATTTATTTCAACAAATATCCAAAACTTCAAAAATTCATAGTAATTCAAACGTAACTCCAAATCAAACAAATTATATGTGAAAAATGATCAGAAAAATCCAATCTATCCATCTGTACTGGATTCATGCATGATAAAGCAAATTAACCTTGTTGTTTGGTGCAAAACATGATAAGGGACTATTTAAATTCATAAATTGAGTTTGGGATTGAACCTTTGGTTCAAAATGACCCAAACCCATTTGTTTGTAGTTGCATTAGGCCAACACACTCATATTTCCATGTCATGATCATGCAACATTTTGTGCATTGCATTGATTGTGTTCTTCCTTGTTTGTCGATATTTGTCCCCTCTGGGTAGACGACATTCCAACGATGAGTTCGATGACACCGATGAAGAGCTATATTATCTTCAGAAGTGCCAGGCAAGCAAAACCCCCTTGTTCATTCCGATACAATCCCACTCTCCCGCTCCTACTCTCTTTTACTGCATTAGGACAACAACGATTCAACTATTACATGATGTGGTAGTTAAACCCCTTTCCTCTACATGACATGTCATTGCCAAAGTAAATAGATGAAACTCACTAGCATGAGTAGGAATTGTTTGAGCCCTGATGTGCCTACTCATTCATGGTTGTTGTCATGCCTGCTACTGCTTAGAGTTGAGTCAGGTCTGATTAATCGGGGATGAATTGGAATGGTGATGAACATGGCCTACTCTGTGTGAGCTAAGTGTGTGAACACGATTTGGTAAAGGAAGCGGTGAGAGGCCATGTAGGAGTACATGGTGGGTTGTCTCATTGAAACCATCCTCGGGAACTGAGTTCTATGTTTGTGATCCATGAACAGCTACTACTACACATTGGGATCCTTAATTGACTTTCTCGACTTATTAATCGCCTTGATCTCTGTCCAGGAGTTGCAACTAGTTTTTGGTGTTTGTAGGATATGTGTTGGAGGCCGTGCGTAGCGCTGAACCTAGGGGTGGGCTATGATGCGGTACATACACGGTGGCCCGGTGTACCGAGTCGCCCGTTTGGTTTCTCAGGAACCTTGCACACATCGTGTGGGGCTGTGAGCGAAACCCCGGCCGAATCTCCTTGCGGATGGAACCCGAATAGACGATAATCCTCGACTAGAGACTTGTGTGGTTAGTCAGGTCGTGGACGACTCCCTCGCCAGGCTTCTGCTTGCAGGTTGCCGAGACACACGACGTGTACATGGTGGTAAGTGGCGAGAGCGTGTCTGAATAAGTACACCCATGCAGGGTAATAAATGATCTTTTCGAATAGCCACGTCCGCGGTAAAGGACTTCTGGGTTGCCTGTACAGTTCATAGACAAGTGAAAGTGGATACTCTAAAATGCGCAAGATAAGCGTGAGTGCTATGGATGGCTTTCTCATAGGGAGAAGAGAGCAGATCCACAGTGGTGTATTGATTGGTGAATATGTAGACTCGTGTGCGCCACCTCAAAAGAGTTACTTCCAGTCGTAGTTCAGGATAGCCACCGAGTCAAAGCTGGCTTGCGGCAGTCAAACTCCACCACCCCTTTATTGATATTGATGCATATGTAGATAGTTCTGATGTAAGTCTTGCTGGGTGCGTTTGTACTCACATTTTCTTAATTTATGTTTTTGCAAAGAGACTTCAGTCTCGCTAGTAGTTTTGTGTGGACTTCGATGTTTAGCTTCCTACCTCAGCTACGATCTTGTGCCCTCGGCATGATCTTATAGATATTCAGGCTTCTCAGCCTTTTTCTTTTATAGTTGTTTGTACTCAGACAAGTTAAGCTTCCGCTTGTGCTTGTTGCTTGTATGACTTGAATGTTGGGTCATCAGACCCATGTTTGTAATATCTAACACTTCGGAGTCTTATGAATAAATACTTTGAGTCGTAGAGTTCTGTTGTGATGCCATGTTGTATTTAGACATATCGAGCATATTGTGTGTATGATTGAAATGCTTGGTATGTGTTTGATCCGACAACCTAGTTATGTATCCTTGGCAACCTCTCCTATGGGGGAATGTAGTCTAGTCCTTCCACTAAGCCATGGTAGTCTGCTACAGCCCAGTTTACCGGAGTCCTATTAGCCCAGTTGCTACTGCTCCGGAACACTTAGACTGGCTCGCATGTGTCCTTACTCAATCCTGTGTATGTCCATTCGGGGAAATGTCACGTGGTTTCTTTCGGAGTCTTGTGAGCCTGCTATAGCCCGGATTCCCGGAGTCCTGCTAGCCTAGCTGCTACAGCCCGAATTCACTTACTGATGACCGACACGTTCATTGCTGGGTCATGTATGCCTGTCCCTGTAAGTTAGTGCCACTTTGGGTTCACGACTAGTCATGTTGGACCAGGTTCTCTATCAGATCGATGCTAGTGACACTATCATATACGTGAGCCAAAAGACGCAAACGTTCCCGGGCCTGGTAAGGTGGCACCCGTGTGGATACCGTGTGTGAGGCCGCAAAGTGATATGATGTGTTACATGCTAGATCAATGTCGCTTAGGATCGGGGTCCTGACAGCAGGTCTTTTGTTTGAGAAATGTTTAGGTCAATTGGATCTGTTTAATTACTAAAATTGCTCGATTCAGTAAGCGTGGTATGTCTACTGTACCCTCTTTTGTGTGCCCAAATTAGCGAGCGGTGTTAAATTATGCAATGACGTACCCGGGGAAGTTTCCACAAAATTTGAATTATGAAACTCATCGCATGCGCGTAAAGCAGAAGAGTCTATTGCGATGTGTAAAATCGTTGAAAGTGAAAGGTCTAGTGGCACCGCGCGTAAAGTTTCCCTCCACATTTCCAAAATTTTGGCCTATCGCCAAAATATCTACCCTCGCCCCCCTTCCCCACCCATTTTATCCCCAACCACAAGTCACATTGCCCTTGTTTCCTCCTTCCTTCCTTCCTTGCTAAGCAATAGACGCTTCCTCTCTCTCACCGTCTCGCATCCTACCGCCGGGGTCGCCATGGTCTTCTTCAAAGACCTCTCCAGCGGTTCCTCCTCCGGCGACGAGTCCTTCACTACCCGGGTATGCCTCTCTTCTATCTCTCAGGCTATGATTTGGAATGAATGATTTTTACACGATGGTCGATTTGAGTCATTTGTTCATCTTGTAGCTCCCTAGGACCATTAGTGGCAACGAATGGAGCCGGGTGGCTGAAGATCTATCTGCTCGTTGTCACCATCAATCTCCATGCGTGAAGCTAGTTGCGTGTTATTCTATGGACAGTGGGAGGAAGTTTCTGGAATGTGTAGAGAAGGTTAGAACCTCTTTCGTTGTTACATATCATTTGTTAGATGTGATTCAGACACTGTCACGGTCGCAACCCATTCATACCACACCTTCAACCAAACACATCCTAAGACAGTATCATAGTTTGTACCTAGTATCTTAAATTGTTGCCATCTCATCAGCGGTGCCATTAGAAAATTATTTGGCACCGCTTTAGCAGTTTGTGCAGCCATCTTTGGTCCACACATCCGAGCAGCCAAGTAGTAAAATACTAAATCTTTATGGCATGAAGGAACGGGGCATCGGAGCAACTACGTGCTCCGGAGATCGGTTCCCTGTTTTTTCCCGCTGCATCGGCTCGCTAGTGTAGGGCACCAATGCGAGATGTAGCAACAAATGTCTTTACCCCAGTTTCGGCATACATAGTGGATAGCCTTAGTGCTATTAGTTCTATGTTACTAAAATTGTGCATGTACACACCTGTTAGTATCAATTTGTTGTCATCCAAACACTGTCTCTATGCTGTTGTAGTTATATTTACCTTCCTGATAAAATGTTCAATTTGTTATTTATTGTACATGAGTAAGAACTTGTAGCGCCGTTGTAGTTAATTATAGCTTCTGATGTTCCCGAATTTGGTTGTGGTCTCAGTACCAATTATTTCATTTGCACATTGATCTTTCTGAGAAGATATGTCATAATTAATATGTTTCTTCAGTTTTTCAAAATAAAGCATTGGGA
Organism: Triticum urartu; assembly: GCF_056163025.1. Lineage (NCBI taxonomy): Eukaryota > Viridiplantae > Streptophyta > Magnoliopsida > Poales > Poaceae > Triticum > Triticum urartu. The sequence goes on from NC_141875.1 coordinate 259,226,519, forward strand.
ATTTTCCATGTTGCTACAAACCCATTTCCCCTAGAGTTTTTACTGATCTAGTTTTAAATATTATAGGATGAATGGAAGTGTTCTTATTTGGAGTGGGTCGATCAAGAGTGGCCACAGTCTTTAGCGAAACTTTGGAGCATGTATGAGGAAGAGAACATACGTAGGCATACAGAAACTGTTGTCAATGCTGAAGAATATTCGAAGATGCGGGACAAAAATTTGAAGGTGGAGAATGAGCTCAGATTTTTTAAATCAGACTTTGCTAAGTTGGTGTTGGCAAAGGAGGAGGCACTTTCCCAGTTGGCCCATGCAGAATAGGTTCTTACTGAACTGAAAGCAAAGGTGGATAAGACGAGCCTGGATGATCTCGATTAGGGAAATGAATATATTGTTCTGATGAAGTTGAACTAGCTATATGTTGTACCCTGCTGTTTTCATGTAGCTACCGTACTGCGATGTTATAATATATTTATGTGCCTGATATGAAATTGGCAAACAACTGTTCGATATGAAATGTGAATTTACGTAATACTGGAATTATCAATTTTAAACTAATAAACCTGCTAAATGTGTCATGGACTTTGCAAATGGTTCTAGCAGTAAAAGCGCTTGCGATGGATAGCCCAATGCCACACAATTTTCTTCATCAAATCGTGTGTGATATAGTAAATAAAAGCAAACAGTTAACCAAGGCAGACCATGTGTGATAGTTACACCTTTCACACACGAGCCTACAAATAAAACTATGTGGGATGTACGTACGAACGGAAACGTTTTCCCTAGATTGACTGTGTGGGATGTACATAAGAACGCAAACGTATTCCATGGATTGACTGTGTTTGATATACATACAAACGGAAATATTTTTCTAGGATTCACCGTGTGGGATGTACATACCTACGGAAATGATTTCAATGTAGTACCACACTACGCCTATCTCAAACTCAAGATGCCCGGACCACGCGGTGTTATAACAGTAAATGGAAACATGGAACGCTCCCTCCGCACTGAGGAGCACACCGCGGCCCTGATAGCGGAAGTACAGGCTGGCCTAATCAAGCTAGCTATTTCATCGGCGGCCAAGTCCTTGGACACTCACAAGAGAGTCCGGACTACCCCACCATACGACAGTCCAGCTCGTCAGGAGCTCGATTAGCAATTCGACCTCCATCTCATGTCCTACCGAATTGTGGCATATGTACCACGCGTACATAATTACGCACTAAAAATACCATGGGAAAGGATGGAGGCATAATAAGGACAATGTCTGCAATACGGCTAGACCCTATCAGGACACTTACATTTCCTTTTTCTTTTCTTTTTATTTTTCCATGTTCCTTGCAACCCACGTCACCCTTTCGAAGGTACCAAGGCCTCTTTCCATGGCCTATTATAAAAACACCGGTTGATGATCCTCTTGAAGGACAATACGCCAAGGAGAAAAGCAGCATAGACGCGTGCCAGAGTACCTAAAGGATCCTTAAAGATCACCTTGTCCACTTTCAGGACGCATGCAAGGTTTCCCCTTGTGTTCGGCATGTAAAATAGCCTTGTTGCTTATTGAACTATTTGTATCAATATGTTTTGACGTATCAATCAGACTATAATGGAAACAATTTTTAGCCCAAACCTACATGGTGTCGACTCATCTCTTAACATATGTTTCCCTGTTTTTGTCGGATTATCATGTACACCTCTGCATGGCCTAAATTGCCAGGGGCTTTATTAAGCCGCGTATATATTTTAAATATTAAAAAATCCGAACACTTTAATAGTGCAATTTGGCGTTCCGAATATAGCATTATATGCATTGGCTCTGAATCATGTCTTTTGTCAATAGTTGGGTTGCCCGGCTCCTGTACTTGCTACCTTACATTTCGTCTGATTGGCTAGGGTAGTAAAGGGAGAACTACTGCGATTGTGTTTCTGGTTCACCTGGAAAAATACCTCAATAGAGAAAGTTGAAAACTGACTGTCATGATGCGGCGAGAGCTGGTCAGCTACTCGGTGACTAAGTATAAATCTTTAGCGATTTTTTCCGCATTATGCGATAGGCCGGCCTCCACCCGGCCGGGCATTCACAGCACCTGAGTTGAGATAATCAAACAATACTAGGGGCTGCGCCCACACTCCCACTATAAAACTCCTATGGCTAAGTAAGGGCGATAAAGCCGCATAGTTCGATTGACTGGTTAGCCGCACTAACACCTCCTTCATGGACCAATACGTTGGGTCAAGTGTGTTTAAGTGTTATCCCGAACACCCCCGTACTACCTACGTGGGGGCTAAAGCCGACGACTGGCCAACTCTCAGATATCAAAAACAGCCGCACATGAGGAGGTATTTGAAAGTAAAATAAGTAGTATATCATCCATAAGCCTTGTCTTATGATACCGGATTGGACAAGTTAAATACATTCATTCAAAAATGATGTCCTTCAGACATTGGCTCTCTACAATGCAGGATCCTTTCAGGACATCATCAAAGTACCGCTCCAACATGCGATGCTCTTTTACAGCGAGCGGTCCCTCGGTTGCAAGCTTGACGGCGTCCATCTTCGCCCATTGCACCTTAACGCGGGCGAAGGCCATCCGCGCACCTTAAATACAGACTGACTGCTTCACGGCATCAAGCAGAGGGCAGGCGCTAACTAGCCGCTTGACAAGACCGAAGTAGCTAGTGGGCATGGGTTCGGTGGGCCAAAGACGGATTATCAAATCCCTCATGGCCAATTTTGCCACCCTGTGCAGTTCTGTCCATTGCTTTAGTTGATCGCTGAGGGGCACAGGATGCTCTCGTGCAAGGTATTGCGACCAGAACAACTTCTCCGTTGAGCTCTCCTCTTCAGCCCAGAAGAACTCCGCGGCCTCGGCAACACTCCGGGGAGGTCCGCAAACACTCCTGGAGAACTCCAAACCCGGGGTAGAAAGATGTACCTTTTCTTCACAAATTTGCTCTGCATGTTAAAGGCCTTACCCGCCGCAATTTGCCTTGCCTCCTGGATCTCCCGAGCAGCCCTTTGGGCTTCGGCCCGGGCTTCTTGTGCAATTTGGAGTGCCTTGGAAAGTTCAAAAATTTGCTCCAAACACTTGCGCTCTAAGGACTCATATTTTCCTATGGCTTCCTTGAGCTCTTGCTAGACTTCCTCCACCCGCGATTCATGTTTAAGGCGGGAGACTCGTTCCTCCTCCGCCTCCTTCTTAGCCTTGGCCAGCGCACTCTTGAGGGCCTCGACCTCAGATGTGTTAGTTGCAAACATAATTATGAAACTCGTACTTCGGTATCACATACCTTGCGTTTCTTCTAGCTTCCGCCTTAGCTCGGATGCTTCTGCGGCATGGGCAGCTGACGCCTGCTTCGTGGCCTGCTTGTTCAAACAGATATGTGCGTTAGTCTCCCACATGAGTTATCAAATCCTCTATTCGGTTTTCTTTCCAAACACTGAACAGAGTCTCAGGGGCTACTATCTATACACATGCATTCTTTTAAAAGATATTGTAAAGCACATACCTGAAAGCCACTTAAAAGGCTGGTGTAGGCTTCGCTCAGTCCGCTTTTCGCAGACTGAACCTTTTCAATCACCATACCCATAAGTCTCAGGAGCTACTATCTATACACCAGCATTGTTCCACAATGGTGGCACTTTGAAGTGCTCTCGCCAAAGTGTCCGACACCTCCGAATTCACAGAGGCCACCAGTATAGTAGGCGCGCCCCCTTCTCGCGAAGAGGGTTGCTCCTCTGACTCCGGAACCGTGTGGGTTTCCGGAATGACATTTGGGTCGGGGCCAAACTGGACATGGCCCCCGTCTCCAGTCTAGATGGGGGTCGGTTACCCCATGTTCTTGGAAGCCTCCGGCACCTCTCCCTGTTTCGGAAGGGTCCTTTGGGACAACACCTCGGTGTTATCCGCGGCAGTGCGGTAGCAAGCTGGTGGAGGCGAATCGCTCTGCATCACGTTCGGACCCAGCGAATTCCTAGAAGAGGAGGATCGCTAGGGAAGGACCTTAACCGGATTGCAGCATACAATTTAAATGCATTACAACTATTAGCTCGAAAAGCCAGACATATATATATATATGCCGGATGTGGGGTTCCAGCAAACCGTTAAGTTCGAACACTTGGGTGCGCACGAAGTCTTTTCCTCCCACTGATCTACACCCTAGCTCGCTAAGATCTCGCGGAAGAACTCGACGAACACATAACACAGAAAGAGACAAGATTTATACTAGTTTGGGCCACCGTTGTGGTGTAATACCCTACTCCAGTGTGGTGGTGGTGGATTGCCTCTTGGGCTAATGATGAACAATACAAGGGGAAGAACGGCCTCCTGAGGTTGAGGTGTTCTTGTGCTTGGCTACTTGTGTGTATGGGGATGATCTCCTCCATCCCTTTGCCTATGGTGGTGGCTAGTCCTATTTATAGAGGCCCTGGTCCTCTTCCCAAATATTGAGCGGGAAGTGAGCCAACAACGGCGGGCTAATTTGAAGGGGGACAACTTGTACAAGCCATCCTGACAATAATGGTCTTCGCCTACCAAAGGCTCTAGTGGTGACGCCGTCTTGGGCTCCACGATGACCTCCATCTTGCCATCCTTATGGTCTTGGTCTTATTGTACCGATACGGCCACCTTTGCCTGATGCCTCGGTACTCCTCGCCTGCGCAGGCCTACTTAGCACCAAAGAGGAAACAAGGACGCTGCGCATGCTCACACCCGCCTAGGGTAGATCTTCATGGCTCACGTCACGAGAGCCACGTGAGGTTTGCCTTGCCTTATTATCTCCGCCCCTCGTGAGCTTGCTCGACTAGACCACTCCAGAGGAGGTCTTGTGTCGTCCGCCTCGTAAGGCTTTGCCCCTCGCGAGGGTCTTGGATGCCTTGTTGATGAAGATGGAACGTACGACCTGCTAGCTTCGCCTTGTGGCGGGCCACAGGTAGGAATGTCTGGGGACCCCCGTTCCCAGAACGCCGACAGTTGCCCCCTGGCCCAAGGTGTGCTCGGGCTTGGCTTCACGGTGAAGCCAAGGGTCAAGTACAGAGCACCGCAGGCCCCCAAAATCCTGCGGCCTCGGTTGACGCGTGGCGGTTGATTGGACATGGGCATCTCCACCTCCCCTTGCTGCCTCGGCAACGTCACGACTTGACAAGTCCCTGCGACATGCAAGGAAAACCATCATTACCTGTGATCGTGAGAGGTGTCGGTTGGCCTTCTCTTGCTATAAATGGGGAGGGGGGCTGAGCCCCCATTTCCCATTTCTTCCTTGCTCGCTTGATTATTCCTCCTTGCTCCACTTCTAACATCAATGGCGCCTATGAGAAGGTTCTTCACCGAAGAAAAGGGGAAGGCCCCCCGAGATGACCCGGAGTGACTTCCGCCAAAGAAAAGGGCGATCTACCGCCGTGACGAAGCGGCGATGCAGGTGGTGACGAGGCCTTGGTGCGGGCGGCCTACCCCAGGGTATCCGCTACCCCTGTATGCCCAAGCCCAGGAGTCAGGAAGGCGGAGCGACGAGCAGCGCCGCCGGCGCCACGCCCGGGGTCACCGTGCCAGGGCGACGTGCGCCGTCGCTCCAAGAATCTACCCTGTGGACTCCTCGCGCGAGCTGGTGCTGTTGGCGTCGATGCCCCAAAGCTCTTGGATCCGCTTCCTGCGGTTCTTCTCCGATGTCATGCCGCCGAGGGGGCCGCTCGAGCTCTGGTTGCAGCACGCCGACTGTGGCGCTCCGGCGACTGGAGCAGAGATCGAAGCGGTCCCCACCGGCAAGATCTTCATGACTCGTGGCTGGGGCGAGATTGTGTGGGTCTACTACGCGAGGGGCTCGCTCGCAATCCACCTTGAGTACGACGGCATCTTCACGCTCTTCTTCAAGGTCTTCGATGCCGAGGGCCGCCGCCTGGAGTGCTTCTCCAGAGTGGAGCATGAGGCTGACGCGCGCTCTGCTTGCGACCACTCCAGCAGCAGCAGCCCTTGGGAGTCTAGCAGCTCTCCTGAGCTCTACGAGACTCCAGAGATGACCCCCGAGCTCTCGCCGCGCTCGGAGCGGTGCTGCGGGCGTCCGGCCGTCGCTGCCGCTGATCTGGATGGGGTTGGTGCCGGCCTCCCGTGGCCCTCTGTTGATGATGGCGTCTTCCATGGGGGGGTGTAGATAGGATCCTCCTTAGTTTTAGCTTTTGTATCCTGTGAAGAATCATGAAGCGCCCCGTGGGGGCATGTAAGGGTCTATAATGTCTTTTGTGCTTATCTTCCCTGTTATGAAGATTTGATGAACGCGCGTCTCGTTGAGGCTCAGTCCCCTCTTTCTTTCCTCGCGATAGCTTGTTGCTCTACACCGACAGGTCCCGGTCCCCAGGCGGGCTACAACCATCGCTGGTATGCCAGGTCGTGTGCCGTGGTCAAGGCCAGGAGGTGTGCGGCCTGAGATCCAGTAAGAGCCCCTGAGGCACGATGCTCAGGAGGTCCCCCTTGGTGCTCAAGCGGCCATGGTAAGGGAAGAAAGGAAGTTGACGTGGCTGCAACGGGGATTGCGGCAAGGCGTGAGTATCCATAAGGCCCAGACATTTAGCCAATCCGAGGGCGAGACTTATCTTGTTAACTTCATGGCGATTCCTGATGTTGCGCTGGGGCTGCACGCAAACTTGTGCGGCATAGCCAAGCCGGCCCATACAAGTTTCCCTCCTCCCATGCTCTCCTTAGTGCTCTGCATCCTCAGGTCCCGGCCCTCGAGCAAGCTCAGCCGCCTCTGGTATGCCAGGTCGTGATGCCATGGTCAAGGCCAAGGGGTAACGGCTGGAGAGCCAGTAAGAGCTCCTGAGTCGCGATGCTCAAGAGCCCCCTTTTAACGCGCAAGAGAATTGCATGATATAAAAGGAGACTCGCGGTGCCGCCTGCTATCCTCCCTGCGGGGTCCGTGTGAACAGGCAAAAGAAGAACATGTTTTGTCGTTACAGCTGTCAGCCTGCCGCTGGTTCGTCCGGATGAAGTGAAGGCACTAAGGGCCTGGTGAGGTGACGTGCGCGGGGCATGCCACGAGCCAGAGCTCAACCGCTTAGATTTGTCGATGTGGCAGGGACGGACCCATGCACCAGTGTCGTGCCTGTGAGGAGACCCCGTGGGAGGCGATGATCGAGCAGGTGATAACCATAGGCAGGTTAAGCAGGGAAGGCAAATCAGCTTGGGTAAATGCAGGAAGACGCCTGGGTGGTGATCTGCACCTTGTGAGCGGCTGTCGCCGCGCATGGCTCTTGCGTCTTGCAGTTCATGTGTGGTCTTGGCGATGAACTCCTGAGCGGTGGGCACCCCTTGCCCTGCGTTCTCCCGAGGAAAACGTGCAGCTTGGCACGCCTCCAAATGGTGCCCAAGCGCCTCCCTCATGAGGTTGGCAAGTCCCGAGGCCCTCCGGAAGAGATCCCCCGAGCCCTGCCCGAGGAGGGCACCGGGCGTGCCTTCCTATGCGATTGAGGGAGGCGCCCCTGGGACGGACGCTGATCCTGACGAGGCTCCTGCCACGACACCATCCTCCTGAGGTCCTGCGCGGAATTCTTGAAGATGACGCAGCGGAACTCTTCAAGATGACGCAGCGGAACTCTCAATGAAAGCACCAATGCCGGTGTCAAAACCGGCGGATCTCGGGTAGGGGGTCCCAAACTATGCGTCTGAGGTTTATGATAACGGGAGACAAGGGATACAAAGTTTTACCCAGGTTCGGGCCCTCTTGATGGAGGTAACAACCTATGTCCTGCTTGATTAATATTGATGAGTATGGGGGTTACAAGAGTTGATTTACCACAAGATCGTTATGGCTAAACCCTAGAATTCTGGCCTATATGATTATGATTGTCCCTATTGACTAAACCCTCCGGTTTATATAGACACCGGAGGGGAATAGGGATGTACAAAGTCGGTTACAGAGAAAGGAATCTTAATATCCGACACATCTCCCGAGGTCCTGCGCCATCCTCCTAAGGTCCTCTGGAGGGCCCTCACTTCTGCCGTCGCGGTCATCGATTGCTGCAGCTTGGAAGGAGCGCTCGAGGGAGCACACCGCATCCCTTTCTTCACACGGGACCGTGATGACCCCGCTGCTTCCAGGCATCTTGATGATGTTGTAGCCATTATGGGTGACCGCCATGAACTTTGCCAGGGCTGGATACCCGAGGATGGCGTTGTACGGCATGTGGATGTGCGCGATGTCGAAGTCAATGAGCTCGGTGCGGTAGCTGTCACGTGTGCCACAGGTGACAGGCAGGCGGACTTGCACTATCGGTGTGGTGGAGCCATCGGTCACTCCTGAGAAAGGTTTGGAAGGCTGGAGCTGCTCATATGGCATTTGGAGGTTGTCGAATGTGTTGACGGATAGGACGTTGAGCCCTGCACCGTCGCCGATGAGGGTCTTGGTAACCTGCACATTGTTGATGACTGGGGAACACAACATCGGGAGGATGCCGGCGGTGGCCGCGCACTTGAGCTGATCTGCCGAGTCGAAAGTGATGGTGCACTGAGACCACTTGAGCGGGCGCGCGGCCTCAAGCTTGGGGAGCACAACGTTCACCTCTCGGGCGAACCGTTTGAAGATGTGCTGAGAGGCCTGGGCCTGGGCGCCGCCGAAGATGCAGGCGATTGCACGCGGCTCCTGGAGGCCCCCATCCCCCTCGTCCTGATGATGATCGCCGTTCCTTCTTGGTGGCGGCAGCGGGGGAAGACCGGCGTTTCTTTGGGGGCGATCCTCACAAGGCTGGTTCCTCCAGGCCCCCTCACAAGGATGGTCTTGCCAGCGGTCCTCACAAGGCATGTCGCGCCATTCCTGGCGTGGGTCACGGTCGTCCAAGCGTCCACCTCCTCGTCCTCCTCCGCGGCCGTAGCCCCGGTCGCTGCGCTCGGGCGCCAACCATAGCGTTCTTCTCGTATGGCTCTGAGCTCTTGGTAGTCGTTGGTGTTGTGGGCGTTCAGGTTGTGGAAGGCGCAGAACGGTCAGCTGTTCTTGGATGACTCGGGTTGATCTCAGCCCCGTTTGGCGTCGGGCTCCGCAACTAGCAGGGTCGCTTTCTTCTCCTCTGCGCCTGCGACTGGCAGCTCAAGGAGGGAAAAGTGCCCCTCCTCAGCTCTTGCGCACTTTGTCGCCAAGTTGAACAGCTCCTGAGATGTGCAGAGCTCGTCGTGGATAGCAAGCTCTTGACGTCACGGACACCGTCGGGGAACGCGGAGATGATGGCCTCATCCGTGACCTTGGGCATCTTGAGGTAGGTGTTGTTGAAGCGCTGGATGTACTTCTGGAGGGTCTCCCCTAGTTGTTGCTTGATGCATCGCAGGTCGCCCGCGGCCGACGGGCGGTCGCGAGTGCCCTGGAAGTTGGCGACAAAGCGGTCGCACATCTCGTCCCAGGAGGAGATCGAGCCGTGTTGCAGGTTCCGAAGCCAGGAGCGGGCCCCGTCCTTGGGAGCCATGGGGAAGCAGTTTGCCATGACCTTCTCATCGCTGTTGGCTGATTCAATGCTCAGCTCGTAGAGCTGCAAGAACTCCACAGGGTCGGCGGTGCCGTCGTAGCGAGGAGGCAGATCCGGCGTGAAATTTCCTGGCTAGGCGACGCTGCGCAGCTCGGGGGTGAAGACGCGGCAGCCGGCCATAGTTATTGGGGCCCTCTTCGGAGGATGAGCTTGGTCTTGATGAGGTCCGCACGGCGCCGGCACGGGCAGCGCACGGTCTTGACAGCTTGTCGCAGCCATGGGATTTCTTGGCAGCTTCTCTCTTCGCGCGCGGGCACCGGGCGTGGTGGATCACACCGCAGGGCCACTTGCCTTGTTGCCAAGGCACCGTCTTTGGGCTGGGGTGGTGGAGGCATGCCTCGGGCCTTGTCGCCCGTGGCCGGTTGAGGGTGAGGCCGAGAGAGGGACGGCGCAGGGGAGCCCCCTACGGTGCAGACGAGCTCGGCGACGCGGTCAAGCCACTCCTCGTTGAGGTCGTCGACTTGGCGGTAGCGTAGGAGCTCGTTTGCGGCAAGGAGTGTGGCCCGCGCCTCCATGGAAGCGCGGTGTGCATGACACGAAGAACCGGCCGGGGTCAGCGATGGAGTGGCGGTGCGGCTGTCCTGCCACACCGAAGGATGCGGCAAAGACGCTTGCTGCTCGTTCCCCACTGGGCCGGTGGCAGAGTTGGCGGCGGGAGACGGAGAACGACATGGTGGACCGCTGATGGGAGCCGTCTAAGCAACGCGGGTGGTGAGGGAAGCCCGACGCACAGCTCGAGCATGGCTAGCGTCAAATGTCGGATGTGGGGTTCCGGCAAACCCTTATGGTTTGAACACCGGGGTGCGCGCGGAGTCTTTCCCACCGATCTACACCCTAGCTTGCTAAGATCTCATGGACGAACTCGACGAACTCGCAACACAAAAAGGCACAAGATTTATACTGTTTTGGGCCACCGTTGTGGTGTAATACCCTACTCCAGGGTGGTGGTGGTGGATTGCCTCTTGGGCTGATGATGAACAATACAAGGGGAAGAACGACCTCCTGAGGTTGAGGTGTTCTTGTGCTTGGATACTTGTGTGGGTGGGAATGTTCTCCTCCATCCCTTTGCCTATGGTGGTGGCTAGTCCTATTTATAGAGGCCCTGGTCCTCTTCCCAAATATTGAGCGGGAAGGGAGCCAACAATAGAGGGCTAATTTGAAGGGGGACAGCTAGTACAAGCCATCCTGACAAAAATGGTCTTCGCCTGCCAAAGGCTCTGGTGGTGACGCCATCTTGGGCTCCACGATGACCTCCGTCTTGCCGTCCTTCTGGTCTTGGTCATGTTGAACCGATATGGTAACCTTTGCTTGATGCCTCGGAACTCCTCGCCTGCGCAGTCCTCCTTAGCACCAAAGAGGAAACAAGGAGGCTGCGCGTGCTGGCGCCCGCCTGGGGTCGATCATCATGGCTCACGTCACGAGAGCCTCGTGAGGTTTGCCTTGCCTTGTTATCTCTGCCCCTCGTGAGCCTGCGCGACTAGGCCACTCTAGAGGAGGTCTTGTGTCGTCCGCCTCGCGAGGCTTGGACCCTCGCGAGGGCCTTGGTTGCCTTGTTGATGAAGGTGGGTCGTACGGCCTGCTGGCTTCGCCATGCCGCGGGCCGCATGCAGGCAAGTCTTGGGACCCCCATTCCTAGAACGCCGACAATATACCCGTGAGTATGTACGATCCAGCCAGGGAGGTCCTCCCTTTCTTGGACACTTCCGCCTCTAGATCGGCGGAAGCTTCCCTCTTCTTCTTCTCACCCTTGGGTGGGGGATCGCTCTCTTCCTCCTCTTCTTCCTCTTCGTCAGGGGTGCAGATAGTTTCAGTGTCTTTGGACACTATGTCTGAGGCACTGAGGGAGTCCTGGATTAGGGGGTGTTCGGGTAGCCGGACTATACCTTCAGCTGGACTCCTGGACTATGAAGATACATGATTGAAGACGTCGTCCCGTGTCCGGATGGGACTTTCCTTGGCGTGGAAGGAAAGCTTGGCGATGCGGATATTCAAGATCTCCTACCATTGTAACCGACTCTATGTAACCCTAACCCTATCCGGTGTCTATATAAACCGGAGGATTGTAGTCCGTAGGACATCAACTCCATATACAACAATCATACCTTAGGCTAGCTTCTAGGGTTTAGCCTCCTTGATCTCGTGGTAGATCTACTCTTGTACTACCCATATCATGAATATTAATAAAGCAGGACGTAGGGTTTTACCTCCATCAAGAGGGCCCGAACCTGGGTAAAACATCATGTTCCCTGCCTCCTGTTACCATCCGGCCTAGATGCACACTTCAGGACCCACTACCCGAGATCCGCCGGTTTTGACACCGACATTGGTGCTTTCATTGAGAGTTCCTCTGTGTCGTCGCCTTTAGGCCCGATGGCTGCTTTGATCATCAACAACGATGCGGTCCAGGGTGAGACTTTTCTCCCCGGACAGATCTTCGTCTTCGGTGGCTTCGCTTTGCGGGCCAATTCGCTCGGCCACCTGGAGCAGATCGAAAGCTACGCCCCTGGCCATCAAGTCAGGTTTGGAAGCTTAAACTACACGGCTGACATCCGCGGAGACTTGATCTTCGACGGGTTCGAGCCACGGCCAAGCACGCCACACTATCTCGAGGGGCATGATCTAGCTCTGCCCCCGGACAGTGTCCTGGAGGCCGCACACGCATCGGTTCCGACCCTTAACTCAGAGCCTATTGCGCCAATCGAGGATGAGCGGTTGGACGTCACCTCGGGGGCTGCTATCCAAAAAGCGATCCAGCCGAACGCTAGCCCCGCACTCTGCACGACCCGTGACTCCGAGGATCCGGACTGCTCCCCGGACTCCGAACCCCCCGCGCCGCTGCCAATCGAATCCGATTGGGCGCCGATAATGGAGTTCACCGCCACAAACATCTTTCAGCATTCGCCTTTTGGTGACATCCTGAATTCTCTTAAGTCTCTCTCTTTATCAGGAGAGCCCCGGCCGGACTACGGTCAACGAGGGTGGGATACGGATGATGAGTAAATTCAAAGCCCACCCACCACCCACTTTGTAGCCACTATCGACGATCTAACCGACATGCTTGACTTCGGTTCCGAAGACATCGACGGCATGGACGACGATGTAGGAGACGAACAGGAACCAACACCTGTAGGGCGCTGGAAGGCCACCTCGTCATATGACATATATATGATGGATACTCCAAAAGATGGAGATGGCGATGGAACAGTGGGGGATGACGCCCCCAAGAAACAGCCAAAGCGCCGACGTCAGCGGCGCCGCTCTAAATCCCGCCAAAGCAAAAACGGTGATTCTGGCACGGGAGATAATACTACCCCGGATAGCGCCGAAGAACACCCACCTCAGCAAGATTCGGCACAGGAAGATGGAGAAGCCAGCCCCCATGAGAGAGCGGTAGACCGAGAGGTCGAGGATGATAACTATACGCCTCCCTCCGAAGACGAGGCTTGCCTCGATGACGACGAATTCGTCATACCATCAGACCCCGCCGAACAAGAGCGTTTTAAACGCAGGCTTTTAGCCACGGCAAGCAGCCTCAAGAAAAAGCAGCAACAACTCAGAGCTGCCCAAGATTTGCTAGCTGACAGATGGACTGAAGTCCTTGCGGCCGAAGAGTTTGAACTCGAACGCCCCTCCAAGAGTTACCCAAAGCGCAGGCCGCTACCCCGATCAGAGGAGGAAGCACCTACATCACCAGCGCATGACATGGCAGACCAGCCACCTCGCGGCCGCGACAGAGAGGCCTCTCGGCCCTCCACCCAAGCAATGCCCCGATGCCGCTCAACAAAGGCACGGGAAAATGCGCCAGACCTGTGAGACATACTGGAGGATAAGGCAAGACAAACAAGATCGATCTATGGATCGCGCAGGCGCCCTACGGCATGTGACAATGATCTTCACTCCGGATACAACAAATCCGGCCGGGCCGAACACAACAGACATAGCTCTTCTGAGCTGCGTCGTGATATAGCCCAGTACAGAGGCGCCGCACACCCGCTATGCTTCACGAATGAAGTAATGGATCATAAAATCCCAGAGAGATTCAAACCCGTAAACATCGAATCATAGGATGGCACAACAGATCCGGCGGTATGGATCGAGGATTATCTCCTTCACATCCACATGGCACGCGACGATGATCTACACGCCATCAAATACCTCCCGCTCAAACTTAAAGGACTGGCCCGGCATTGGCTTAACAGCTTGCCAGCAGACTCAATCGGTTCTTGGGAGGACCTGGAAGCCGCATTCCTTGACAACTTCCAGGGCACTTACGTGCGACCACCGGATGCCGACGACTTAAGCCACATAATTCAGCAGCCAGAGGAATCAGCCAGACAATTCTGGACACGGTTCCTAACAAAGAAAAACCAGATAGTCGACTGTCCGGACGTAGAGGCCCTAGCAGTCTTCAAACATAACATCCGCGACGAATGGCTTGCCCGGCACCTGGGACAGGAAAAGCCGAAATCTATGGCAGCCCTCACGACACTCATGACCCGCTTTTGCGCGGGAGAAGATAGCTGGCTAGCTCGCAGTAACAACTTATCAAAGAACCCTGGTAATTCGGATACCAAGGACAAAAGTGGCAGGACACATCGGAATAAGCAAAACGCCGCGTTAGCAGCGACAGAAATGAAGACACGGCAGTCAATGCCGGATTCAAAGTCTATAAATCCGGTCAGCGGAAAAAGCCATTCAAAAAGAATACTTAGGGCCCGTCCAGTTTGGACCGAATACTCGATCGCTTGTGCCAGATACATGGCACCCCTAAAAGGCCAGCCAATCACACTAACAGGGATTGTTGGGTGTTCCAGCAGGCAGGCAAGTTTAGGGCCAAAAACAGAGACAAGGGGCTACACAGCGACGACGAGGAGCCCAAGCCGCCGAACAACAATGGACAGAAGGGCTTTCCCCCACAAGTGCGGACGGTGAACATGATATACGCAACCCACATTCCCAAGCGGGAGCGGAAGCGTGCCCTACGGGACGTATACGCGATGGAGCCAGTCGCCCCAAAGTTCAACCCATGGTCCTCCTACCCGATCACTTTTGATCGAAGGGACCATCCCACTAGCATCTGTCATGGCGGCTTCGCCGCATTGGTTCTCGACCCAATTATCGATGGATTTCATCTCACAAGAGTCCTCATGGACGGCGGCAGTAGCCTGAACCTGCTTTATCAGGATACAGTGCGGAAAATGGGCATAGATCCCTCAAGGATTAAGCCCACAAGAATGACCTTTAAAGGCGTTATACCAGGTGTAGAAGCCAACTGTACAGGCTCAGTAACACTTGACGTGGTCTTCGGATCCCTAGACAATTTCTGAAGCGAAGAGTTAATCTTCGATATAGTCCCGTCTCGCAGTGGCTATCATGCCCTGCTCGGACGAACCGCATTCTCAAAGTTCAATGCAGTGCCGCACTACGCATATCTCAAGCTCAAGATGCCAGGCCCTCGAGGAGTAATCACGGTCAACGGAAACACCGAACGCTCCTTCCGCACGGAGGAGCACATAGCGGCTCTCGCAGCGGAGGTACAAAGTAGCCTTCTCAGGCAATTCTCCAGTCCAGCCATCAAAAAGCCAGACATTGCCAAGCGCGCCCGGAGTAACCCACAGCAGGACCGCCTGGCACACTCTGAGCAAGCATAGCAATGCGGCCACAACCCCAGCTCTCGCGACATAACGAAACTAGTACCTCGCATACATAACTACGCCCTTGAAATACCATGGGCGCAGGGGAAGGGGCACAATAACGGCATGCCCAAAATACGGCTTAAAACGTACTAGGGGTTGCCGGATTCTTTTTTCTAATTTTTTCTTACTTTCAGGACTCCATACTTCGGACGACCTATTCGGCAATTCGACTGCCGCACAAACGATGCAAGCTCCAGGGAGGCAGACAAGCCATGCCGGATTATGGAACTCCCAGGTGGTGTCTATTACGAGCGGTATACCCGTTTTAAATACAATTCCGCGGCCTGCCCCTGGTCAGGACATACTAAATAGTCCAATATCTTTTGCTTACCGCACTATTTGTATCGTTCGACTTTGATAAATAGCCTCTCTATAAACAACGCTTAGCTTCTTGTCTATTTTTTGCATTATCTTCTTTTCACATTTATGTTTATTAAATGACATGATTGCACCCGTACACCATGGTACGGCAAACACGCCAGGGGCTTCAGTACCCCTCATAATGGTGTGAGAAGTCCGTACACTTTCACAAGTGCGGCACCCCGAACTTATAGCACTATATGCATCGGCTCCGAATCATGATTTGGGTCAATAGTTGGGTTTGCCCAGCTCCTATGTTTTGGTGCCTTACGTTCCGCTCTATCGGCTAAGGTAGCACTAGGAGAACCACTGCGATTGTGCCCCGGTTTAGCTAGGTTAAGCACCTCAGTGGAGAAAGCTAAAACTGACTGTCATGATGTGGCGAGAGACCGGTCGCTGTTCGAGAGGTTTTTCGAGTCCCTAAAGGCTTATGCCGCTTCGAGCGAGGAGCTGGCTTTGTCCGGCCAAGGCGTGGATAGCGCCCCGAACTCGGTCTTCCGAACTAGGGGCTTCGCGGAAATTTAAAATTATAGAGTTCTATGGCTAAGTGAGAGTGTTCAAGCATTATAGTCCGATTGCCTGGTTCGTTGTGCTGAGCGCCTCCCTCAAAGGACCCAACTATGGGAAAAAGAGCGCTCAGGTTTATCCCGAACACCCCAGCACTAGTGGCATGGGGGCAGAAGCCGACGACTGGCCATCTCTCAATTTTTGATGAACGGCCGCATAGAAAGTAATATTTTAAATTCAATAAGCATTGCTTAGCGCATATGAACAAGTTTTCAGCGCACAGGAAAAACACGAGCGGGTTCATTCAAAAATCACATCCTTGGTACATTCATCCGCAACAAGGCGGGCACCTGCAAGAACATCCTTGTAGTAGTTCTCGGGCTTGCGATGCTCCTTCCCCGGCGGCGGCCCGTCCTTCACAAGCTTCTCACCGTCCAGCTTACCACAGTACACCTTTGCACGGGCAAGGGCCCGACGGGCACCTTCGATGCAGACGGAGCGCTTGATGACCTCGAGCCTCGGACAGGCCTCCACCAACCGCCGCACCAGCCCGAAATAGCTCCCAGGCAGGGCCTCTCCGGGCCACAGCCGAACTATGAAGCCCTTCATGGCCTGCTCAGCTGCCTTGTGGAACTCGACCAACTGTTTCAGCTGGTCGCTCAAGGGCACAGGGTGTCCGGCCTCAGAATACTGAGACCAGAACACCTTCTCCGTCGAGCTACCCTCTTCTTCTTTTTTTGCGGGGTTTTTTTTTGCGGGGGGGGCCCTCTTCAGCTCGGTAGAATGCGGCGGCGTCGGATACGCTGCGGGGAAGATCTGCGAATACCCCTGGAGAGCTCTGGATTCGGGTAAGTAATAGGTAGTTCACTTTTATATTTCTACTTTGCATAAAGAATGCCTTACCCGCTGCTATCTTCCTCATCTCCTCCAACTCTTGGAGGGCCTTTTGGGCTTCGGCCTTGGCAGACTAGGCAGCCTGTAGGGCTGTTGCAAGCTCGGATGCTTGCGCCTTCGACTCCAGCTCCAAACTCTCATGTTTTTTCATGAGAGCCTAAAGCTCTTGCTGCACCTCGCTGACCTGAGCCCCATGTCTATCTCGCTCGGTGCGCTCCGCGGCCATTTTCTTTTCGGCCTCAGACAGCGCCTGCTTAAGGGTCGCCAACTCAGTCGTGGCCCCTACAACAAGCAGTACAATCCTGTCACTCTTTTTGCAATCAAGCCTTTTTATAGGCACTTTTTCTGTAAGGTATTTCTTACCTTCTTCCTCCTCGAACCGCCGCTTGGCAAGGCCGAGCTCTTGCTCGGTCCGCTCGAGGTCCTGCTTCAGGACACCCACCTCTGCAGTCAGTGCGGCGGTGGTTAGCAGCGAAGCCTGCATACGCATATTGACTCTTTTTTTTAGACTCCTGCGAAATTTAATAGATCCTCTATTCGGCTTTTCTTTTCGAACGCCAAACAGAGCATCAGGGGCTACTGTCTATGCGGTAATATTTTTACATATTTTTACTTACCTCGAAGCCTGTTAGAAGGCTAGCGCAAGCTTCAGTCAGTCCGCTCTTGGCGGACTGAACCTTCTGGATCGCCGTACTCATAATAGTACGGTGCCCCTCGTCGATGGAGGCGTCGTCAAGCACCTCGAGGAGATTGTCCGGCACCTCCGGTTGGACGGAGGCCGCCGGCTCAGAAGGCTTGCTCCTCTTGGAAGGAGTTCGCCTACCGCGGTCCGGAACTGATTCCGGCGCGGTGTCCGGCACAAAGCCGGACTTAGAGCCCTGGGGAGCCTTATCCCCTTCACTCCTGAAGTCTGGGAGGTTGCCTTGCGGCTCCTCCGGGACCACCTCCTCCTGCCCCAGAGCTTGTCACGACACCACTTCAGCGTCGTCTGCAGTGCAGGGGGAGACAGCGGGCGGAACTGAGTTCACGTCCGATGAGTCCAGGGAGCCGCCCGACGATTCGTCGAATTCGGCCCGGGGCGGACTGCATAATTACATTCGACATTAGGGAAAGCTGTGCCACAAAGGAACATCATGAGTTACTCTGATATCTAAGCTTATGATTTCGCCGGATGCTTGGCCCTGTTTGGCCACTCCTCTTTGCCCTCTTCGGCGTTGGGGGCGTAGTCCGGTGGAGGGGTCTTCCTTTTCCTAGACCCCTCGGCCTCCCCCATTGGGGCGGCCTTCCTCTTCTCTCCTCCCTCCGCTGGGGGGGAGAGTTTTCTTCTTCCTCCTCCTCGTTTTCGCGGGAGGAGGGTGTCTCGGACTTGTCAGATGACGAGTCCGACACCACCACGTTGCGGGCACTCTTTCGAGTCCCCGTGGTCTTCTTCTTCTTGGCCTTCTTCTTCGGCACCACATAAGGCGCCGGAACCAGCAGCTTCACTAGTAGAGCTGGGGCTGGGTCTTCGGGCAGCGGAGACGGGTAGTTAATCGGTCCGAATATCACCCGCCAAGCCTGTCAAAGGTAAGGGAGTTTAGATCCCGCATAGAGTCAAACTATGAAAAAAGCTTAACATCCTGTAAAAGGTGTAGATGGCTTACCTCGCTAGCGTGACGCTACGAGCTGTATCCGCGGTCCTCGGAAGCGGATGCGGGAGCCTCGGCACCCTTGAATAGCATCTTCCAGGCGTCTTCGTACATCGTGTCGAAGAGCCTGCTGAGGGTTTGATGCTGCGCCAGGTCGAACTCCCACAGATTAAAATCCCGTTGTTGGCACGGGAGGATCCGGCGGACGAGCATAACCTGGATTACATTAACAAGCCGGAATGGCTTGTTCAACAGGGACTGGATGCATGTTTGCAATCCGGTCACCTCTTTTTCATCACCCCACGACAGGCCCGTCTCTTTCCAGGACATAAGCCGCGTGGGTGGTCCGGATCGGAACTCGCGGGCTGCGGTCCATTTCGGATCGCGCGGCTCGGTGATATAAAACCACCCGGATTGCCATCCCTTTAGGGTCTCCACGAAAGAGCACTCGAACCATAGGACGTTGGCCATCTTGCCCGCCATGGCGCCTCCCCACTCCGCCTGGCTGCCGCGCACCACCTTGGGCTTGACGTTGAAGGTCTTGAGCCAGAGGCCGAAATGAGGGCGGACGCGGAGAAAAGCCTCGCACATGACGATAAACGCCGAGATGTTGAGGATGAAGTTCGGGGCCAGATCGTGGAAATCCAGGCCGTAGTAGAACATGAGCCCCCGGACAAATGGGTGGAGTGGAAAAACCAGTCTGCGGAGGAAGTGGGGGAGAAATACTACCCTCTCATGGGGTCTTGGGGTGGGGAGAAGATGCCCCTTTTCGGGAAGCCGGTGCGCGATGTCCTTGGAAAGGTATCCGGCCTTCCTTAGCTTCTTGACTTGGCCCTCCGTGGCGGAGGAGACCATCCACTTGCCTCCCGCTCCGGACATTGCTGGAGAAGGTTGAGGTGGGAAGTGCGGGCTTGGGCGCTGGAGCTCGGGTGCGCAGGAGATGGATAGGCAAAGGAGGAAGAAGGCGTAGGTAAAAAGGTGGATCCTTGTCCCCTTATATGGGCAGATGCGGTTGTGCGTCCCCACCTGCCTAGTAAAACTCGCTTGCCTCCCAAGCGCCGTGATAAGTGGCGTGGTTGGGTTACCCACGTCCGTATTGATGAGAATCCCGTAAAAGGGGGGTACACGATCTCTGCTTTGACAAGACGTGCCAAGGAAACCGCCTCCTAAAACACGTTGAGGTGGAAAAGTGAAAACGATTCGAGTAAAGGACTTGGCTGTAGTGTGATGACGCACTGCGGAATACGTCAGCAGATTTGATTTGTGTTAATATTATTCTCTCTATGGCAATATGTGGAAGCTTATTTTGCAGAGCCGGACACTACTCTTGGTGTTTACAGTCTTCTATGAAGGACTTGGAGGAGGAACCTGCCTTGCAATGCCGAAGACAATTTGCGCGCCGGACTCATCGTCATTGAAGCCTGGTTCAGGGGCTACTGAGGGAGTCCTGGATTAGGGGGTGTTCGGGTAGCCGGACTATACCTTCAGCCGAACTCCTAGACTATGAAGATACAAGATTGAAGGCTTCGTCCCTTGTCCGGATGGGACTTTCCTTGGCGTGGAAGGAAAGCTTGGCGATGCGGATATTCAAGATCTCCAACCATTGTAACCGACTCTATGTAACCCTAACCCTATCCGATGTCTATATAAACCGGAGGGTTGTAGTCCGTAGGACATCAACTCCATATACAACAATCATACCATAGGCTAGCTTCTAGGGTTTAGCCTCCTTGATCTCGTGGTAGATCTACTCTTGTACTACCCATATCATCAATATTAATCAAGCAGGAAGTAGGGTTTTACCTCCATCAAGAGGGCCCGAACCTGGGTAAAACATCATGTTCCTTGCCTCCTGTTACCATCCGGCCTAGACGCACAGTTCGGGACCCACTACCCGAGATCCGCCGGTTTTGACACCGACAGGAACCTTTACGGAGGAGGCCACTCCTGGCCTCCTTGGCCTTCTTTTCCCGCGCCTGGTACGGCACCGGGACTAGCATCCTCATCTACAGAGGAATAGCTTCGTCTTCGGGCAGCAGAGCCGGATAGTGAATCCGTTCCGCTTTCATGGTCTAGCCATGTAAAAGAAAATGGAGAGTTTAGTGTGCTCCTTGGCCTCGCAAAGTAATGTTACCAAAGAACTTACGGGGGTCGCAGCGTGGGTGCTATCGTAGACGAGGTTTTCGGTTGTCTCCGGCCATGACTTTTGGTTCTTGAAGAGTAGCTTCCACATGTCTTCGTGCTTCGTGCTGAAGAACTGCTGCAGGGTCCGGGGACCGGCCGGGTTGAACTTCCACATGGGCTCTTGGCGCGCCTGATAGGGGAGTATCCGGTGGAAGTGCATCACTTGTATCCTGCTGGCGAGGCTTGTATTTTTATCTACCATGCTCTTGATGTGCTTCTCCAGCATCGTTGCCTCATCAGACGACGCCCAGTCCACGCCCTTGTTGAGCCAGGATGTCAGCTGCATTGGGGGCCCATACTTGAACTCCGTGGGAGCAGCCCATGTGGAGTCACGGGGCTCTATGACATAGAATCACCCCTGCTGCCATCCCATCACGGTCTCCATGAAGGTGCCCTAGGGCCAAGTGACATTGGGAAGTTTGCTCACCATAGCGCCACCGCAATACGCATGCTGGCCATCCACCACTTTTGGCTTCACATTGAAGAGCTTGAGCCATAGGACGAAATGGGGGAAAACACGGAGGAAGGCCTCGCATACGACGACGAACGCCGAAATGTTGAGGAAAGAATTCGGGGCTAGATCATGAAAATCTTACCCGTAGTAGAACATTAGGATGGGGATGAAAGGAGGAAGGGGAAACCCCAGCCCTTGAGGAAAATGAGGGATGAACAATACCCTCTCGCCGGGCTTTGGAGCAGGATGATCTGCTTTTTGGCTAGAAGCCGGTGGGCGATTTCCTTGGCCAGATACCCCGCTTCCCGAAGTTCCTTGATGTTTTTCTCCATGACGAAGGAAGCCATCCACTTGCCCTGCACTCTGGATCCGAAATGGCTGGAGTACTTTCTTGGAACAGAGTTGATCGAAGCTTGAGCGCTGGAGCTTGAGGGCGGATGGACTGAGGAAGGGTGTCAGATGTGGGGTTCCGGCAAACCCTTAAGGTTCGAACACTAGGGTGCGCGCGAAGTCTTTTCCTCCCACCGATCTACGCCCTAGATCACTAAAATCTCGCGGACGAACTGGATGAACTCACAACACAGAAAGACACAAGATTTATACTGGTTCGGGCCACCGTTGTGGTGTAATACCCTACTCCAGTGTGGTGGTGGTGGATTGACTCTTGGGTTGATGATGAACAATACAAGGGGAAGAACAGCCTCCTGAGGGTGAGGTGTTCTCGCGCTTGGCTAACTTGTGTGTGTGGGGATGATCTTCTGGATCCCCTCCTACCTGTGGTGGTGGCTAGTCCTATTTATAGAGGCCCTGGTCCTCTTCCCAAATATTGAGCGGGAAGGGAGCCAACAACGGCGGGCAAATTTGAAGGCGGATAACTAATACAAGATTTCCTGACAAAGGTGGTCTTCGCCTGCGAAAGGCTCTCGTGGTGATGCCGTCTTGGGCTCCACAATGACCTCCGTCTTGCCGTCCTTCTGGTCTTGGTCTTGTTGCACCAATATGGCAACCTTTGCCTGATTCCTCGGTACTCCTCGCCTGCGCTGGCCTTCTTAGCACCAAAGCGGAAACAAGGACGCTGCGTGCGCTGGTGCCCGCCTGGTGTCGATCGTCATGGCTCACATCACGAGAGCCTCATGAGGTTTGCCTCGCCTTGTTATCTCCGCCCCTTGTGAGCCTGCCCGACTAGGCCACTCCAGAGGAGGTCTTGTGTCTTCCGCCTCGCGAGGTTTGGCCCCTCGTGAGTGTCTTGGATGCCTTGTTGATGAAGATGGGTCGTACTCCCTGCTGGCTTCGCCATGCCACGGGCCACAGGCAGGCAAGTCTGGGGACCTCCGTTCCCAGAATGCCGACAGTAGCCCCCGGGCCCAAGGTGCGATCACTCTTGGCTTCACGGCGAAGCCAAGCGTCAAGTACGGAGCACCGCGGGCCCCCAAAAGCCTGCTGCCTTGGTTGACGCATGGCAGTTGATTTGATATGGGAGTCTTCACTTCCCCATGCTGCCTCGGCAACTACACGACTTGACAAAAGGCTGGCGCAGGCAGCAATTGCCTTCATTGCGTCTTCTTCGCCTTGCTCCAGATCCCCTTCCTTGCTCTTCGCCACCGCTATCTCCAGATCCGCCCAATCTCATCCCGTAGCCACGAATCGTGGCGCCGCGCAAGGCCAAGGCTTCCTGAGCGCCGGCTTGGTATGAGCCGGACCATGAGGCGCCCTCCATCACGGAGAAGAGAGTGGGGGGATACCGAGCTCCGGCTTGCCTCAGACGTGCCGGAGCCCGAGGAAAGCACCTTCTTCCCCTTCTTCTCGAGCAGTGTTGTCGTTGGGTTGGTTGCTCCCTTCTTTGATTTCTTTTACGAAGTCCTCGACCACTACGGGTTGCAGGCGTTGCATCTCCATCCCAAGTCAGTCCTCCTCCTGTCCATCCTTGCCTACTACTATGAGGCGTGCCTTGGCGTGATGCCGTCCGTGGCGCTCCTGCGCCATTTCTTCTTCCTCCGTGTCAGTGAGGGTCACATCTCCAGATGCGCTAACTTCGTCGCATCCGGCAAGGCCAACTCGATCTTGAGCACCGGGAAGCGGGCCGACAACATTCGATCCAAATGGGTCATGATGGACGCCAAGTGTGCCGATCCGCGTCTGGCGCTGCTGTCGGTGTACAAAAAGAGGGGTACACTTTTTGTACCCCTATAACTGTGCGCGGGCAGTCTGAGCCACGGGCACCACCACACTGGGCAAGGCTAGGGAGGTGAGCCAAGGTAAGGACGAAGCTCACGAGAAGCAGAACGACGCCAAGACCAAGACCAGAAAGAGCGAAGGGGACGAAGCGGACCCCCCCGGCAAGATCCTTGTCGGGAGGCAGTTTTAGCAAACACGGCAAGACCCTTGCCATGGCAGCTCGCCACACGCCTATGGAGCGAGTCACCCTTGAGTCCACTGCCCCCATGGGGCAAGGATTCGGGAGACATCCCCGTGGTGGCGTGCAGATCTTTGTGAAGGCATTCAAGATCAGATACACCCTTTAGAAGATGATGATCCTTGGCGGGATCCCAGCCAAGGAAGACCACAAGGCCCCCGGCAAGAGCCTTGCCGCGGATGACAGCAGGCGCCACGGCAGGACCCTTGCCGGGGCCCCGGCAAGGCCCTTGCTGAGAACACCCGTAGGGACACCATTAGGCCCGCGCCAGTCAAACGTCCACCACCGTTCGCATGCAGCTGCCGACCCAACCAGCTGTGCAGGCACCTGCGTGGCGGCATGCAGATCTTCGTGGAGACCCACCACTGCTCCACCTCAGCTGCCTGCCTGCCTACATGGCACCGCGGGCGCCGCTGGCCAGGGCGCGTGCGACACGAGAGGGAGCGGCGACGGACGAGACAGGGCTCTCCCCCCGTCCCCGATAAAGCAAGGACACCTGGGCAAGACGCATTAAATGCGCCTTGTCATGTAATGCGAGGGATAACCTCGCATCACTGTTTCCTTTCCACCTCCTGTGTGCCACTGTGGCTACCCCTTTCCCTATAAAAGGAGGCCCGAGGCAACCAGGAGAAGGATTCGGATTTTTCGAGATCCTCACGCCCCATAGCTAGCTCAAGAACACAGATATACGATCCACCGAAGCAGGAGTAGGGTTTTACGCATCCTCGCGGCCCGAACCTGGATAAACGAACCGTGTGCTATCTGTTTGATCCACTCTTCTCACGACCCCGCGCTCCGCAACCGTAGTAGGGATTCTTGTGATCCCATAGGTGTCGTTCATCACCGACATCTTTGGCGCGCCAGGTAGGGGGCGCAGTTGTGTGAATTGGCTTTAGCAGTTAGCTCGACGCTTCTTCATCGTCATGGCACCCAAGAAGAAGACGACGGTGCCGGTTGGCCCGTCGGAAGCCAGACATCCCGTCCCAACGCGGGCAACCAGCGGACCAGTGGCAGAAAGGACCCGGGGCGCCGTTCGCGAACACCAACACCGTCCCAGCAGCTGGAGTTTGGGAGGCGGCGATGTTCGTGCGCCTGGTAATGGGCCGCACGCCGCCAAATCCAAAGACGGAGCCAGGCCCTCCGCAGGTGGCGTGGGGCCTTCTAAGATCGCTACTGCCCCGCCCGAAGGCGATGCGAGGGCCTCCAAGACTCCCACGCCGGCGCCGATGGTGCGCTCCTCTCAAACGGCGCGCGACGAACGGCGCAATCACGCCGAAGACCCCGAGCGTCGACGCCGGAAGAGCCCCGAGCGCCACTCCCGGGAGGTAGAAGACCTGCCCGCTCGCCGAGGCGCTGGTGAAGATGGCATGCGATCGCGGGGTCATGATAGAGCTCCTTCTGACATGGTCAGACGTCGACAGAAGCCCTGGCGCGCACGCAGTTGCTCCTCGATTTTCCTCCCACTACGGGGAAACTCGACGAATGGAGAGCCACTATCCGAAGCCTTGTTGCGGTGGCCAACAAAGACGAACCAAGTCCGGTGGAGCCCCCGGGTCGACGCTCCGATGGAGTCCCACACACCAGTTGGAGGAAAGCCGGCGGCGCCGCGACCACGGTGCACTCGCCTCCTCCTCGCCCGATACCGCGGACGCCTGCCCGTCACGAAGTTGCGGGCGACGAAATCTCCAGAGCATCGTCAGACCCGCGGACCCACCGCGACCAGCGCCAAGTCCT
The DNA here is from genome assembly GCF_056163025.1 of Triticum urartu. Taxonomy (NCBI): domain Eukaryota; kingdom Viridiplantae; phylum Streptophyta; class Magnoliopsida; order Poales; family Poaceae; genus Triticum; species Triticum urartu. The sequence continues at coordinate 259,251,888 of NC_141875.1, forward strand.
TCGGGAACGAGAACATGAAGACGCTCGAACCACTATCGAGCACCGGCGCGGAGCGCGCCACCAGTCAGACAGGCGAGCAGGGCCCGCTGTGTACCACCCGGCACCGGAGAGCCCTGGAGGCCTACCTTACGAGGTAGGCTGTCCGGCTTTTACCAGTGAGCTGCGGCAGTTCCAGTGGCCCACTCACCGCACCTTCAAACCTGACGTGGGCGAAAAGTACGACAGTAAGACCCACCCGTCTGAGTTCCTCAGCATTTACACCATTGCGATGCAAGCTGCCGGAGCCCGCGACGATAAGGTGCTTGCGAATTACTTTCCGTTGGCTCTTAAACCCAACGCCATGTCATGGTTGATGCACTTGCCGGTAGACTCTATTTCCTCCTGGTCGGATTTGTGCCATGAGTTTGTGGGTGCGTTTACTGGAGGCCACCATGCCCATGTCCAAGCGAGCGACCTGCACGTCATTCCCAGAAGGGAGGCGAGAGTCTCCGCAAGTATATACAGAGGTTCAGCCGGATACAGTACAATATCCCTGATGTTCACCCTGCCGCCATCATCAGCGCGTTCCATCAGAATGTGCGTAATCGCATGATGTGCGAAGAGCTGGCAATGAACAAGGTGAAAGATGTAGCAGAACTCTATGTTCTTGCTGACAGATGTGCCCGGGCTGAAGAGGGAAGGAAGTACCCCGGCAAAGACGCCGGCGTGGAAACCGACTCCTCAGATGAAGATACTGCCGCCCCGGCGAAGAAGGGCCGGCGCCGCAACAAGAAGCGCAAAGGTAAAGCTGTGCTTGCCATCGAGGGATCTGATGACACCGGCTCTACCAAGAAAACCAAGGCAGATGACCCCGGCAAGGAAATTGCCGAATGTGTTGCCTGCCGGGCTTTGGCGGTTGCCGAGAAGCTAGGAAACTCCGACAAGCGATACTGCAAGATCCATCGCACCAAAGGCCACGCTCTCCAAGACTGCCAACAGGATGAGCTCCTCGCTGAGAAGCAGAGGGCTGAATATGAGAGGCGGGACAAGGAGAAGTGCCAAGACGGTGCTGAGGGGTCCGGCAAGAAGCGTGACGGCCAGGCGGGCCGTCGCGGCAAGGATAAACAATAGGAGAGGCCCGCCCGGGGCCATGACAAAAAGCCAGAAGACGACGATCACAAAGAGGACGCCGAATCCGGCGACCAAGAGTTTCAGAAAGCTACAGAGGCCATGTGCGTCGACGGCGGTGCCTCACTGCATACTTCTCACCGCCAGCTTAAACAGTGGGCGCGAGAGATTACAGCGGCAGAGCCGTCGTTTGATGCCCAAAGGCTGCTGAAGTGGTCCAGCACACCTATCATTTTTGACACTGAAGATCACCCTGATCGCACTACTACAGTCGGGTGCTTGCCATTGTTGGTTTCACCAACAATACGCAACCTCAAGGTGACAAAGATGCTAGTCGATGGCGGGGCCGGTCTGAACTTGATCTCGCCTGCCGTGATCAAGAAACTACAGATTCCTGATGGGGACCTCGAAGAGACGGGCACGTTTCAGGGGGTCAACCCAGGAAGAAGCCAACCTAAGGGAAAGGTCATGCTGCCCGTGACTTTTGGAAGCGATCTGAACTACAGGACGGAGAGGATCATGTTTGATGTTGCCAAGATCCCCTTGCCCTACAACGGGATCCTTGGCTGCCCAGCGCTGGACAAGTTCAGGGCGGCGTCACACTACGCCTACAACATCCCGAAGATACCAGGACCTGTGACGATCATCACCATCCCTCCGATAAGAAAGATGCGCTGATTTGCGCTGACCAACTATACCAGCAAGCAGTTGCAGCAGCTTCCGCCACTAGGGCACTAGCTCCTGCCGCTGGGAACAAGGGAGGGAAGAAGAAGAAGACCGGTGAGACCTCGAACACCCACTCCGGCAAGCGCACCTCGTCGGAGTGTAGCGCTCCCGTCGAGGACGTGCCAGTGAGCTCCACCGGCGGAAACAAGAAGCCAAGGTCCATATCGCCGGGAACCAAGAAGGTTTGTGTCAATGAGGATGGCACGGGAGGAGCTTTCACCATAAGCTCCACCCTTGACGACAAATAGGAAGACACGCTCGTCAACTTCCTGCGGGCGAATGTCGATGTGTTTGCATGGCAAGCTTCCGACATCCCCGGCGTTCCCAGGGAGGTGATTGAGCACCACCTTGCTGTCTGTCCTCATGCGCGACCCGTCAAGCAGAAGGTCAGAAAGCAAGCTTTGGAACGACAAGAGTTCATCACAGAGGAGATTCGGAAACTGGAAGCAGCGGGTTTGGTAAGAGGAGTGCTCCATCCAACGTGGTTGGCCAATCCGGTCGTAGTGCGCAAGGCTAATGGGAAGTGGAGGTTGTGTATTGATTACACATATATCAATAAGGCTTGTCCTAAGGACCCCTTCCCGTTGCCGCGCATCGACCAGATTGTTGATTCCACAGCTGGGTGTGATCTGTTGTCATTCCTCGATGCCTACTCCGGCTACCACCAGATCTTCATGACAAGAGAAGACGAAGAGAAGACATCATTCATCACCCCATGTGGTACGTATTGTTTCATACGGATGCCTTTCGGGCTGAAGAGTGCTGGTTTGACGTTTGCGAGGGCGGTCCAGATTGGTTTTGAACCCCAGCTCCATAGAAATATGGAAGCTTATATGGATGACATATTGGTCAAAACCAAGGACAGGGCAACCCTCATACCAGACTTGCAAGAAATATTTGCAAACCTGCGCAAGATCAATCTCAAGCTGAACCCTGAGAAGTGCATCTTCGCCGTCCCGTTCGGCAAGCTTCTCGGGTTCTTTGTGTCACAGCATGGGATAGAGGCCAATCCGGACAGGATCAAGGCTATAGAGCAGATTGAAGCACCCAAGTGAATCAAGGATGTGCGTCGGCTTGCTAGTTGCGTCGCCGCCATGGGCAGATTCATTTCCAAGCTTGCCGAGCGCGCCCTTCCCTTTTTCAAGATCCTGAAAAAGGCAGGCCCTATGGAGTGGACGCCAGAAGCCGAAGCAGCATTGCAAGATTTGAAGAAGTACCTCTCCTCCACACCGATACTGGTTGCGCCTAGGCCACAGGAGCCGTTGCTGCTATACCTGGTGGCAACGAACCAAGTGGTCAGCGCCGCACTAGTGGCGCAGAGAGAGGTTGGCGACGAGGTAATGGCAGCGACAGAGCCCAACACCACCAATGCAGAGATGACACAGCCAGTTGAAGTGCCGCCGAAGAAGAAAATGATGCAGCACCCGGTCTACTTTGTTAGTTCCCTCCTGCAGGGAGCTAGATCAAGGTACTCCGGCATGCAGAAACTGCTCTTCGGCCTTCTTATGGCCTCAAGGAAGCTGCGTCACTACTTCCAGGCACACGAGATCACTATCGTCACTCTCCTCCCTCTGCAACGGATATTGCACAATCCAGATGCAACGGGAAGAGTTGTGGAATGGGCACTGGAGCTGTCCAGCTTTGGCCTCAAGTTTGAAAGTACTTCGACGATTCAGAGCCGAGTCCTGGCAGAGTTCATTGTAGAATGGACCGCAACACCTGACGAGGAAGCCCAAGAGACTGCTCTCCCTAGCAAGGAGGCAAGTTGCAATTGGATCATGTATTTTGATGGAGCTTTCTCCTTACACGGCCCCGGGAGTGGCGTACTACTTGTCGCACCCACCGGAGAGCACCTCAAGTACGTGATCCAGATGCACTTCCCCAGGGAGGTGTCAACAAACAATATGGTAGAGTACGAAGGGCTGCTAGCCGGTCCTAGGATCGCGGCGGACCTCGGAATCAAGAAGCTCATCGTCAGGGGCGACTCGTAGCTCGTCGTCAAGCAAGCCAACAAGGACTACCAGAGCGCGTTGATGAAGGCCTACGTCGATGAAGTGAGAAAGCTGGAAGAGCGTTTTGACAGTATATAGGCTGAATACGTTCCCCGAGTGGAGAACGATATCGCCGATTACCTGTCAAAACGCCCTGCCCTCAAGCTACCTGTGGAACCAGGTACCTTTGTGCTCCAGCTAACTCAGCCACCCATTGATCCATCAACAGAGCAGAACAAGAGGAGGAAATCAGGACCCGGCAAGTACTTTCCTGCCGAGCTCCCCGGAGCCGCCAGCAAGGATGTTGCCAGGGACACTGAGCCCGCCACGGGACGGCTAGCTCCGGCGGAGCGTCAAGCTCTTGACGTCGAGACAGCCGTTCCTATAGCGGTGGAAATGCCTTTAGTCCTCGCCGTCGAGCCCCATGCTCCAGCGTGGGCACAGCATACCGTCTGATTCCTCCAAACAGGGGAACTTCCTGAAGAGCAGCAAGAAGCGGAAAAAGTAGCCCCTCGCTCTACAATGTACCAGTTCATTGATGACATCCTGTACAGAAAGAGGCCGAATGGTGTGAAATTGAAGTGTATCCCTCGGGAGGAAGGACTGGAGCTGTTGGCGGAGATACACGGAGGCATATGTGGATCCCACATCGGGTCAAGGGCCCTTGCCGGCAAGGCATTCCGGCAAGGCTTCTTCTGGCCCACCGCCATCCAGGATGCGACGACACTAGTCACCAGGTGTGAAGCGTGTCAGTTCCATTCAAAGAAGCTTCATCAGCCAGCTCAAGCCCTTCAAACCATTCCTCTCTCCTGGCCCTTCTCGGTCTGGGGGCTCGACATACTGGGCCCTTTCCCCCACGCTGTCGGTTGCTTTGAGTACTTGTACGTTGCAATCGACAAGTTCACAAAGTGGCTGGAGGTGGAAGCAGTGTGGAAGGTCACAGCTCAGTGAGCCGTCAAGTTCTTCAAGGGACTAGTGTGCCGTTTTGGTGTACCCAACAGGGTCGTCACCAACAACGGTACACAGTTCACACGCCGCACCTTCATGCAATATATCCAAGACCTCGGCAGCAAAGTCTGTTTCGCTTCCGTTGCTCACCCACGGAGCAATGGTCAAGATGAGAGGGCAAACGCTGAAGTACTGCGAGGATTAAGGACCAAGACCTTTGACAGGCTGCACAAGAGTGGAAGGCGTTGGATTGATGAGTTGCCGGCGGTTCTTTGGTCGATCTGGACAACGCCAAATCGAGCCACCGGCCAGACACCCTTTGCCCTGGTATACGGGGCAGAAGTAGTTCTCCCCACTAAACTCATATACGGGTCACCTCGAGTCCTCGCTTATGATGAGCTTGAGCAAGAGCAACTGCGGCAAGATGATGCAATGCTCCTTGATGAAGATCGTCTTCGGGCGGCTGTGAGAGCAGCACGCTACCAGCAAGCCTTGCGCCGCTACCATAGCCGCAAGGTTCATGCCCGAAGCCTTGAGGAAGGCGACCTTGTTCTTCGGCGCGTTCAATCGACCAAGAATTCCAACAATTTGACGCCAAAGTGGGAAGGCCCTTATCGGGTAATACGAGTCACCAGGCCCGGCGCAGTCTGCCTGGAGACCGAAGATGTCATTTCGGTGAGTAACTCCTGGAACATTGAGCATCTTCGCAAGTTTTACCCGTGAGGCGCGGCTTGCCGGGCCCCCTGACAAGCCACCTTTTGTACAAGCATTGCCGATGATGCATGTAACCCTTTGTACAAAGCCAGGCGCAGACCCTGAGCACAAATAAATGAAGCGCTAGCGCCCTAAGTTATAGCATGCATGCTAGGTCGAGTCTCGTCCTTGGTTAGGGTTGATAGTGCTTAGCGGCGACTAACCCCATCTTTGTCTTTCTTTTGTCTTCTTTGGTTCACAGGACACACGGATATCCGTGCCGAACCACTTGGGGAGGAAAAAGAGAAGAGGGACAGACTAGCATCTAGACCACAGCAAGCCAGTATTGCCGGGGGCTGCAAGAGCAAAGATTCACCCACGGCAAACCAGAGTTGCCGGGGGCTACAGCTTCAGATAAGTTCTTCATCCCTTATCATGCATTCCCTTATGGACTGAGGTATGTGAAACCTCGTTTTTCCTAAAGCAACCATACTCCCCTAACTCTAGGCCCTAGGGCTCGTTCTTGGGGCCAGGTTTGGTCGTAGTCGCGGCAGCAAGAGGATGAAACAAGGAGCCTAAACCCACCTCATCCCTGCCTCCGCCAACGGTGTGAGAAAGGTCGAGCGAAGTGAGGAGACGGCAAGGCTTGTTGCCGGGCAAGGAAATGTTTGTCTTAAAGATATCAAGGATTTACTCCTTGTCGTGGGTTCTACGCACTAGCAAATGACCCGGCAAACATCCCTTTTTCATTAAAAACATTCCACTCAGGTATAGTCCATAGGGAATGAAAAACATGAATAATGGGATTACAAGTTTTAAATTCAGCTAAGGCCCGAAGGCTTACAAACTAAAAAGAGATAAGGTGCCCGTAATCCCTTTCTTGTCCCTCTACTCAGGAGGCAGATCAAGGAGACGAAAAGGGAAAAAGGGGCGCCTAGGCGAGCTACGGGCGGCAGAAGACACCAAGAGAACATCTCGGTGGCCGTCCGAGGGCTAGATGGTGATGGCAGCACTGGAAGCAGAGCTCGAAGACGAGGCGGCAGGACGTCAGCACGCGTCGAAGGCGTCGGTGCCCGCGTACTCCGACTTGATAGCCTTGCCACCCGCCCTCTTCCTCTTCCACAGCCTCGCAATGCCAGCCGCCCAAGGAGACGACCCCGAGAAGTTCAGGGAGCCGACGACAGGGATGATGGGGTCGCCGGTGCCGCACGGAGCGGCACCCGACGCCTAATCGGACCCGTCATCCTGCCGCCTACTACCCTCGTCGTCGCTGCCGCTGTCTTCCTCCTCACTCCCGCCCAAGGAGGAGTCTTCACTATCAGAAGAGCTCTCCACGCAGCACCTTGCACGGGTCCCAAAGCACCCAAAGACCTTGATGGAGAGAAGGCCACCCTCCATAAGCTTAAAATGGAGAGTGAGCCCCTCCGTCAAGCGGTGGATATGGGCGAACGGCTTCCATCCCCGACGAAGATACATCACGTGAGGGGCGGGGAACTCGACGCGGGCCCGCGTGCCACTTATCCCGCAGCCCCTCATGCGCAGCCACAACAACTCCTGCGGATCCAGCTCCATCCCCCGCGTGAATGGAGTCGGGAGACGAAGGCGACGGCGAGGCGGCCGGCGCAGCCTGACGAAGAACTCGCAAGGGTCATCCCCAACATGGCCCTCCATGGGGGGAGGAACTGCCGGCGGAGGCGAGGCCGGGCGCGCCGCCCCGTCCTCCTCTTCCCCGAGCGCCTCGGCCTCGCCCACGGCCTCGCCCCTCCCCCTTCCCCTTGCGGCTGGCTCTGCCGCCGCGGGTGCAGGAGAAGGAGGGATGCGTTGTCGAGCGGCGACTCTCGCCGCCACTGTTGAAGGACCAGGATTCCCTCTCTCCATGACGGATGGAAGGGAGGGAGCAGAAGCTGAAGGAAGGAGGAGATGAAGGAATGCGGGACGACATCCCCCCCATTCTTTATAAAGGAACGGGGTGGGGGCTTGGCCACCCTTCTCAGCCAATCAAGACGCGGAAGGCGCAGGGAACTGGAACCGACCTGCCGCCCCAGCCCGCGGCGGCCCGGTTTCCCGCCTCCCGCATTCGCCACCCCAGGCGCATGAGAGCCACGTGGCGGGCGTGTAGGACCGAGGTGACGGGTGAGGCGACCTCTCCCCACCCCGTGATCGTGGGGAGTGGATGCCTTGAAGACCACGCCTCGGCCCCGTTCAGTAAACGGGCCGCGCCTCCATGCCTCCCTCCGTTTATGGGGAAGGCGCGAACCGCCCCATTTACTACAACGTGACACATGCATGCAGAGCTCAGCCCCACGCATGCCGCCCACGTCACACATGCCACCCCACGCCACGCCATGCGCAAGAAGCATGAAAGGGCAACGCATGAAGAAACTTACCACGGTAAAAACCGCCCCGCCTGCCCGCGCACTGTTTTTGGGCCTAGCCCAACGACGCGATTGCGCTTACATGTGGCCTAGGCCCAGGGGCTCCTGTCGGTGTACAAAAAGAGGGGTACACTTTTTGTACCCCTATAACTGTGCGCGGGCAGTCTGAGCCATGGGCAATACCACACTGGGCAAGGCAAGGGAGGTGAGCCAAGGTAAGGCCGAAGCTCAGGAGAAGCAGAACGACACCAAGACCAAGACCACAATGAGCAAAGGGGACGAAGCGGACCCCCCGGCAAGATCCTTGCCGGGAGGCGGTTTTAGCAAACCCGGCAAGACCCTTGTCGTGGCAGCTCGCCACACGCCTACGGAGTGAGTCACCCTTGAGTCCACTGCCCCCATGGGGCAAGGATTCGGGAGACATCCCCGTGGTGGCATGCAGATCTTTGTGAAGGCATTCAAGATTAGATACAACCTTTAGAAGATGATGATCCTTGGCGGGATCCCAGCCAAGGAAGACCACAAGGCCCCCAGCAAGAGCCTTGCCGGAGATGACAGCAGGCGCCACGGCAAGACCCTTGCCGGGGCCCCGGCAAGGCCCTTGCCGAGAACACCCGTAGGGCCACCATCAGGCCCGCGCCAGTCAAACCTCCACCACCGTTCGCATGCAGCTGCCGACCCAACCAGCTGGGCAGGCACCTGCGTGGCGGCATGCAGATCTTCCTGGAGACCCACCACTGCGCCACCTTCGCTGGCCAGGGCGCGTGTCGACACGAGAGGGAGCGGCGACTGACGAGACAAGGCTCTCCCCCCGTCCCCGATAAAGCAAGGACACCTAGGCAAGAGGCATTAAATGCGCCTTGTCATGTAATGCGAGGGATAACCTCGCATCACTGTTCCCTTTCCACCTCCTGTGTGCCACTGTGGCTACCCCTTTCCCTATAAAAGAGGCCCGAGGGGACCAAGAGAAGGATTCGGCTTTTTGGAGCTCCTCACGCCCCATAGCTAGCTCAAGAACACAGATATACAATCCACCAAAGCAGGAGTAGGGTTTTACGCATCCTCGCGGCTCGAACCTGGATAAACGAACCGTGTGCTATCTGTTTGATCCGCTCTTCTCACGACCCCGCGTCCCACAACCGTAGGAGGGATTCTTGTGATCCAATAGGTGTCGTTCATCACCGACAGCTGCCTACGGTGGCGCCCTCTCTCCATGGGGGGTGGCCCAGGGCGGAGCTTGCTGATGAGCGGGCATCGTCTGTGTTGGGGCAGATGGTGACCGACCTGAAGCCGGGAAACGCGAGGGTGACAAAGGTTACGAGGGTCATGCGCGCCCCCTGTGGGAGCTTGAAGAAGAGGGAAATAAGACCTGCCTGAGGCCAGGGGCCTTGCCTGGCGATGAATTGGCCATTGTCCTGCGCCTCATAGTTCGGGACAACTAGTTGTACCCACCAAGCGCCTTCGTCCCCCTGTTCCAATGCAGGGATCGGGAAGAATTCGTCACCTCCAGGCCAACCTTTGATGCGCGTGGGTTGGTGCCACCGGCGCTCCTGGTAGCCCCCGTGGCACCGAAACCGGTGGAGGTGTCTTCTGACGAGCCTCGCGGGGAGGGGGAAGAAGAGGAGGACCCGGAGAAGACTCTGGAAGAGGTGGGGGAGATTTCCCCTCTGAGCAAGGCCGAGATCCTCCGCGCCCTTCCTGACGATGCCGAGGCTGACGCTCGCCAAAGGGAGAGGGAGCAGCCCCCCATCCCGACGCAGGGTAGGTCGTCGCTGGTGCCTCGCGATGCCGCCTCCGTCCCGATGCTGTCAGGCTTCAGGCTTCCTAAGCAGAAGTATGTCGCGGTGGATCAGTAAATGTCTCAAGCTTCGCCTTGTCCCTGTTTGTACTCATGATTTCCTGATGCTGGCCCTTGGTTGATCAGGTCGACGTATTCTGCGAAGAAAATGAAGGAGGATGCGTCGTCCGTGCCTCCTTCCTTGGAGAAAGGGGGTAGCAGCGCCCGCATCTCCCCAGCCTGGTCGTCCTTGCATGGCCAAGAGGTGTATTGCCACGTGGAGCCAGCCCCCATGGCCCTGCTAGCTCCGGAGGTGCCGGCGCCTGGCGCGGCCGAGGAGGTTCCAGCCGCTCCGAAAGTCGCGGTTTCCCGGACCCTAGTGACGATGTCGCCTCCTCCCGCTGCTGCACCTCCACTCCCAGGTTCTTCTGCTCTTGCTGCTACTCTGGAACATGCTCTCTCGGAGATGACCCGACTGCAGGCAGATCTCCTGGGCGCAGACCCACGCCTTGTGGCCGAGCGTCTGGAGCTGGCCTCAGGCTGGCTCCATTCCGACTTGGTGGTTCGCGTGGCACTGGGCCAGGCCACTGCGGTTTTTGAGAAGGAGAAGCAGAGTGCCGCCAATGCCGCAGCAGATTGTGGGATGGCCTTAAAAGATGCCAAGGCCGCCCGCAACCGCTGCCAGGTGCTGGAGGACGAGCTGTAGGGCCTGCGTGCCATGCACGCCGAAGAAGCACGCTGCCACCAGGCGAAGGAGGAGAAAATGAAGGCCCGGGATGACGTCGTCAAGAACCGTGATGCTGAGCTGGCGGAGATGGGGCGGGCGTAGGCCGCCGAGCGCAACTGGTTGGAAGAGCTCGAGCGGGAGGCGAACGCGAGGGAGGCCGAACTCGATGCCAAGGCGCGAGTCCTGACCGAAGACAGTGCAGCCTTTGCCAATCTCAAGAATAGGTCCCGCAAGGACCTGAAGACGCTCTACTAGCACAGCCTGGAGAAGTCGCTGCCTGCCCGACAAGGACTACCCTGCTCGACTGCTTCCTCTATTGGTGCAGGCGCTCGAGGAAGTTGTTGATGGCGTCGGTCCTATGGCGGAGGCGGAAGCTCGCATTCTGTCTTCAGCTGCATTGATTCGCGTCTTCAGCCACCTGCACCTTCGCGACCCCAACACTTGCCTTGACGAGCTGCTGGAGCCTGTGGATGAAGACCAATACGAGGTTGCCACTGCTGCCGTGCAAGGTCAGGTGGAGGCCTTGCTGAAGAAGTTCAGGGGCTTTGTCTCCGCTCCTCTGTCTAGTGATATCGCCGATCTTGTGGCTGGTGGTGAGGGTGAAGACCACGTCTCTCACAAGGTAGCTTCTTCCGCAGGTGATGGCAGCGTCCAGGGGTGACCTGCGGCTGCCCTCCTATTTCGTTCCTGCAACATGCATTAGGCCTCGGGGAGGCGTTTAGAGTTTTTATTTGATATCGTGAAGACAATGTGTGAGGACAATGCGTTTGTAATATTTGCTTCGAGGTTTTCCGATTTGCTTCCTATTTGCTTTGAGTTCTGCGTCGGCAGAGCCCGGCCCCGCGCATACCTCAACCGCCATTGGGCCGACCAGAGACCATGACGGACCAAGGAGTGAGGGGTTACGTTACCAGTTAGGCTCCTGAGTCGCGATGCTCAGGAGTCCCCCTTGACGCGCAAACAGCTTATAAGGAGAGTTCGCGAGGATAGACTGATGTTCTACGTCAGCAGGCCCGGCCCCGCGCATACCTCAACCACCATTGGGCTAACCGGAGACCAGGACGGACCAAGGAGTGAGGGGCTACGTGACCAGTTAGGCTCCTGAGTCGTCATGCTCAGGAGTCCCCCTTGACGCGCAAATAGTTTCCAGAGCTGCCCTCGCCGAGGCCTCGGGAGGGGCGCGCGACGCCCAGGTCTGGGAGACCTGGTTGGGTGGCGTGTGCTTTGGTGTGGATCCGAGCGCAGCCCCCATGCCTAGCCCCCTCGCGCGGCTCTCCCGAGGGGAGGCGTTGCAGTGAGGCCGGACGCTGAGCTCTGGGCTCCCTGAGGTTGGTACAACCGTGGGGCCGCCCTCAGTTGTTTATCACCAGCGCGGAGCATAGTGCTTTCACTTGTGCACGGGCATAGCCGCTCCTCTGTAGTGTCGATGTCCAGCGCGGAGCATGGTGCTTCCACTTGTGCGTGGGATGGGGGCCCCCCTCCGGGAGGAGCCCCCGGGGCATGTACTACCCCGCCGTGACATGTGGCTTGCACGGCAGGGCTGCGAGGTTTGTCTAGGCACTCGTGAGCTAGCGCGGGCCTCATGAGGCCCTACCTCAAGGCGGGTTGCGCCTGGTCTTGAGTCTTGGTGGCTGTGTGTTCCTGCAAGGCGGTTAGGTGCAAGCACTCTACGTCCTCAGGTCCCGGCCCTTGACCGAGCTCAGCCACCACTGGCATGCCAGGTCGCGATGTCATGGTCAAGGTCAGGGGTGAGGGCTGGAGAGCCAGTAAAAGCTCCTGAGTCGCGATGCTCAGGAGCCCCCCTTTTCACGCGCAAGCGAATTGCACAGGGTGAATGTACCCGCAGCAGGTGACAATCGAGCTAGCAATAACCGTAGGCAGGTTAAGCGGGGCAGGCAAATCAGCTTGGGTAAATGCAGGAAGATACATGCCACTGAGTCCGACCCAAGAGGCTTGGGGATGATGCAGCCCGAGGGGCGCCCCAGCAAGGGAAGCTAAAAGACATGAGCAAAAGGGTACATGTCGCAGGGACGGACCCACGCGGCCTAGGAATAATGCAGCCCAAGGGGCACTCCCAGCTTAAACGAGCTTGGAACATGTCACCTGGTTCTATAGATGAAGCAAAGTTGGTGCAGCTAAAGGCGTGCGTCGAAGAAATGACTCCTCATGAGGCACCGGAGCCTTGAGCCTCGGGATGCTCTGGGGGCTCAGGAGGCTCCCTGAAGACCATCATCGTTTCCTCCAGGACGGTGCGGTACCGGGCCTCCCGAGCCACCAGGTCACGCCACATGTTGCGCTGATAGGCCAACGCCACGCTCGGCAAGCCGAGGGGCATGCGAACGTAGCTGTGTGGCGGGCCCTCGCAACTGCCCACACGTGAATGCCAGAAGCGCTCCTGAGACATGTCCATGTTGAGCCCTGGGACGTCGATGTAGATGCGCACCTCAGCACCCTCGCCTGGGTGGTGGGCTGCGCCCTGAGAGCGGCTGTCGCCACGCATGGCTCTTGCGTCTTGTAGTTCCTGTGTGATCTTGGTGATGAACTCCTGACTGGTGGGCACCCCTTGCCCTGTGTTCTCCTGAGGAAAACGTGCCATGTAGCACGCCTCCAAGTGGTGCCCGAGCGCCTCCCTCGTGAGGTGGGCAAGGCCTGAGGCCCTCCAGAAGAGAAGCCCCAAGCCCTGCCCGAGGAGGGCGCTGGGCGCGCCTTCCTACGCGATGGAGGGTGGCGCCCCTGGGACGGACGCTAATCCTGATGAGGCTCCTGCCGCAATGCCATCCTCCTGAGGTCTTGTGCAGCACAGCTTCTTCTTCTTGTGGATGGCCTCCGGAGGGCCCTCGCTTTTGCTGTCGGGGTCGTCGATTGCTGCAGCTTGGAAAGAACGCTCGAGGGCGCACACCACATCCCTTTCCTCACATGGGACCGTGATGACCCCGACGCTTCCAGGCATCTTGAGGGCGTTATAGCCGTGGTGGGTGACTGCCATGAACTTGCCCAGGGCCAGATACCCAAGGATGGCGATGTACGGCAGGCGGATGTGGGCAACGTCGAAGTCGATGAGCTCGGTGCGGTAGTTGTCACGCGTACCGAAGGTGACAGGCAGGCGGACCTGCCCTATCGGTGTGGTGGAGCCGTCGGTCACTCCTGAGAAAGGTTTGGTAGGCTGGAGCTGCTCATATGGCACTTGGAGGTTGTTGAATGTGTCGACAGACAGGACGTTGAGCCCTGCACCGCCGTCGATGAGGGTCTTGGTAACCTGCACATTGCTGATGACTGGGGAACACAACATCGACAGGACGCCGGTGGTGGCCACGCACTTGAGCTGATCTACCGAGTCGAAAGTGATGGCGCACTGGGACCACTTGAGCGGGCGCACAGTGTGACGCCCCGAGACCGATGCGTCAGGTGTCTTCCAGTTATTCGCTGTTGTAGCCTTGTCATTTTCTTGCGTGTTGCATTTTATCATGTCATCATATGCATTGCATCATCACGTTTTCAAAACATGCATCCGTCCGGGTTCCCCCACTTCCGTCCGTTGTCCGTTCTGAGCCCAGACACACTTGCACGCGCCCGCGGCACATCCGAAATATTATTTTATAAGTGGCCGGAAAATGTTCTCGGAATGGGTTGGAAGTTGGCATGCGGTGTTGTTATGTTGTAGGTAGGCCGCCTGCCAAGTTTCATCGCATTCGGAGTTTGTTTGATGCCCCAACGGATAACTATAGCGACATTATAGTCGGTCAAAACATCCGACATTTTCGGTATCCGGAAATAGTTGTCGGGCTGCACTCCTCTCCTCTCATCTCAGCCCACTACCACTCACCGCCAGGCCCTACCTAACCTCTCTCATCAGCCCGGGACCCTCCTCGCGCACGCGCCCGAAAGCTGTCCCGGACCCGACCCGGGCAGTCGTCACCGTTGGATCCGGATCATCCCCTAACGTCTACAAAACATCTCCGTTTTGTTAATTGGGCTCCCTACCTATTTTTCTTGGACCAAGCTTATTTTTGTGAGTCCAAGAAAATTACCCACATGTTCAAATTCATTCCCTAAATCCCTCTTCTTTTTCTTCTCTCTATTTTTTTTCTTTCTTGTCTCCCTCTTTCTTCTAAGAAGTGTAAGAGTGAGAGAGCACCAGGCCCAGCATGGGTCGGCAGCCCAGCCAGGCCGACCGGCCTCCAAGGCCCAGTCTTTTCCCTCCTAAGGCCCAAGGCCATCCAGCCAGCAGCGCCAGGCCCAACCCTAGCCTTCCCCGCTTGATCCCGTGGCCTGGCCTCAAACTCCCTCGCGCCGCCAGGAGACCGTGAGCGTGTTGTCTCGCTCAATCTCCCTTCCCCTCCTTCCACCTAGTGTCTCCTCCGGCCTCCCCTTTCGTCTATGTCGTTTGCTGATCCGTGCCGGCGGCCTCCTGCAGCTCGTCGTGGCCGTAGCTCCCCACCACCAGCAAGCAGTTGGGCCGTGCGAGCGACCGCTGTCGTGACGACCTCCACCAGCGGCCTCTCCTTCGCCCCGCTGCATCCTCTGCATGCCGCGCCCGATTCCCTCGTCTTTATCCTCCGGCCGCCGCGGGTTTCCTCGTTGCATCCTCCCCCTAGCGTCGCCTTGCTACTCCCACCCGTGCACAAGCCCCTCCTCAGCTATGGCCTTCCTCCTCCTGTGTCTGCAGCAATGTTGTGCCACGAATATATGTTCATTAATGACATGTTGCACCCGTACACTTTGGTACGACCAATAAGCCAGGGGCTTAAGTACCCCACAATATGGTGTGAGAAGTCCGAACACTTTCACAAGTGCGGCACCCCAAACTTATAGCATTATATGCATCGGCTCCGAATCATGTCTTGGGTCAATAGTTGAGTTTGCCTAGCTCCTATGTTTTGGTACCTTACGTTCCGTTATATCGCTAAGGTAGCACTAGGAGAACTACTGTGATTGTGCCCCAGTTGAGCTGGGCCAAGCACCTCAGTAGAGAAAGCTAAAACCGACCGTCATGATGAGGCGAGAGCTAGTCGCTGTTCGAGAGGTTTTCGAGTCCCTAAAGACTTATGCCTCTTAGAGCGAGGAGTCGGCTTTGTCCGGCCTAGGCATGGATAGCGCCCCGAACTCGGTCTTCCGAACACTAGGGGCTTCGCTAAAATTTAAAATTATAGAATTCTATGGCTAAGTGAGAGTGTTCAAGCATTATAGTCTGATTGCCTTGTTCGTTGTGTTGAGCGCCTCCCTCGAAGGACCCAAGAATGGGAAAAAGAGCGCTCATGTTTATCCCGAACACCCCAGCACTCGTGCCATGGGGGCAGAAGCCCACGACTCGCCATCTCTCAAATTTGATAAACCGCCGCACAGAAGGTAATATTTTAAATTCAAAAAGCATTGCTTAGCGCACATGAACAAGTTTTCAGTGCACAGGACAAAACGAGCGAGTTCACTGAAAAATTACATTCGTGGAACATTCATCCGCCACAAGGAGGGCACCCTTCAGAACACCCTCATAATACATCTCGGGCTTGCGATGCTCCTTGCCCGGCGGTGGCCCGTCCTTCACAAGCTTCTCAGGATCCAGCTTGCCGCAGTGCACCTTCACACGGGCAAGCGCCCTACGGGCACCCTCGAAGCATACGGAGCGCTTGATGACTTCGAGCCTTGGACAGGCCTCCACCAGCCGCCTCACCAGCCCTAAGTAGCTCCCAGGCATGGCCTCTCCAGGCCACAGCCGGACTATGAGGCCCTTCATGGCCTTTTCGGCCACCTTATGGAGCTCGACCAGCTGTTTCAGCTGGTCGCTTAAGGGCACCGGGTGTTCGGCCTCAGCATACTGAGACCAGAACACCTTCTCCGTCGAGCTTCCCTCCTCGGCTTGGTAGAAGGTGGCGGCATCCGACACGCTATGGGGAAAGTCTGCAAATGCTCCTGGAGAGCTCCGGATTCGGGTAAGTGACAAGTAATTCACTTTTACGTGCTTGCTTTGCATAAAGAATGCCTTACCCGCCATATCTTCTTTATTGCCTCAACCTCCTGGAGGGCCTTCTGGGCTTCGGCCTTCGCAGACTTGGCATCTTCAATGGCCGCTGCGAGCTCAGACTCTCGCATCTTCGAGTCAAGCTCCAAACTCTCATGTTTTTTCATGAGAGCCCGGAGCTCTTGCCGCACCTCGCCAACCTGCGTCTCATGGTTCTCCCGCTCGGTGTGCTCCGCGGCCGCCCTCTTTTCGGCCTCAGACAGCGCTTGCTTAAGGGTCGCCACCTCAGTTGTGGCCCCTACAATAGCCGCGTTAATCCTGTTACTTTTTGCAATTGCACCTTTCACATATTTCAATAAGGTATTTCTTACCTTCCTTCTCCTCGAGCGCTGCTTGGCTAGGCCAAGCTCTTGCTCGGACCGCTCGAGGTTCTGCTTCAGCGTATCCACCTCCGCAGTCAGTGCGGTGGAGGCCAGCAGCAAAGCCTGCATATGCATATTGACTTGATCATGTTAGACTCCTGCGGATGTTATTAGATCCTCTATTCGGCTTTTCTTTCTGAACGTCGAACAGAGCATCAGGGGCTACTGTCTATGCGGTAATATTTTTACATATTCTTTACTTACCTCAAAGCCTGTTAGAAGGCTGGCACAGGCTTCAGTCAGTCCGCTCTTGGCGGACTGAACCTTCTGGATCACCACACTCATAATAGTGCGGTGCTCCTCGTTGATGGAGGCGCCGTTAAGCGTCTCCAGCAAATTGTCCGGTTCCTCCGGTTGGATGGAGGTCACCGGCTCGGTAGGCTCGCTCCTCTTGGAAGGAGGCTACCTACTGAAGTCTGGAGCCATTGAAGGTTCCAGCGCGGTGTCCGGCTCAAGGCCGGACTCGGAGCCCTTGGGGGTTTTATCCCCTTTGCGCCTGGAGTCCGGGAGGTCGCCTTGCGGCGCCTCCAGGACCACCTCCTCCTGGTTTGGAACCTATTGGGACAGCACCTCAGCGTCATCCGTTGGGTGGGGGGAGGTAGCCGTCGGAAGCGAATTCACATCCGACGAATCAAGGGAACCGCTCGACGACACGTCGAGCCAGTCTTTGGGTGGACTGCATAAACATGTTCGACATAAGGAAAAGTTGTGCAATGGAGGAATACCATGAATCACTCTGGTATCCGGACACTTACGATCTCGCCAGGGGCTTGGCCCTGTGCGGCCACTCCTCTTCGCCATCGTCGGCGTAGGTGGAGCCATCCGGAGGAAGGGTTTTCCCCTTCTTGGACCCTTCGCCCTCCCCAGTTGGGGCTGCCTTCCTTTTCTTCTCTCCCCCCGCTGGAGGGGGAGAGGTCTCTTCTTCCTCCTCCTCGTCTTCACAAGAGGATTGCGTCTTAGAGTCGTCAGATGATGAATCCGACACCCTCAGGCGTCGGGCACTCTTCCGAGTCCCCGTGGCCTTCTTCTCCGGCACCACATAGGGTGCCGGAACCAGCAGCTTCACCAAGCGAGCGTCCGCTGGGCCTTCGGGCAAAGGTGCCGGACAGTTGATCTGTCCGGATGTCTCATGCAAATCCTGTCAAAGGTAAGGGAGCTTAAGATCCAGCATAGAGTCAAACTGTGAAAAACTAATACCCTATAAAAGGTAAAAACAGCTTACGGCACGAGCGGGACGCTGCGTGCTGAATCCGCGATCCTCGGTAGCGGATGCGGGGGCCTCGGCGCCCTTGAAAAGCACCTTCCAGGCATCTTCGTACGTCGTGTCGAAGAGCCTGCTCAGAGTTCGGTGTTGCGCCGGGTCGAACTCCCACAGGTTGGAAGCCCGTTGTTGACATGAGAGGATCCGGCGGATGAGCATAACCTGGACTACGTTGACAAGTTTGAGCTTCTTGTCCACCAGGGTTTGGACGCATGTTTGGAGTCTGGTCAGCTCTCCTTCTTTACCCCATGATAGGTCCGTCTCTTTCCAGGACGTGAGCCGCGTAGGGGGTCCGGATCAGAACTCGGGGGCTGCGACCCATTCAGGGTTGCGCGGCTCGGTGATGTAAAACCACCCCAATTTCCACCCCTTTAGGGACTCCACAAAGGAGCCCTCGGGCCATAAGACGTTGTGCATCTTGCCCACCATGCCGCCTCCGCACTCTGCCTGGGGGCCGCGCACCACCTTTGGCTTGACATTGGAAGTCTTTAGCCATAGGCCGAAATGGGGGCGGATGCAGAAGAAAGCCTCGCACACGACGATAAACGCCGAAATGTTGAGGACAAAGTTCGGGGCCAGATCATGGAAGTCCAGGCCATAGTAGAACATGAGCCCCCGAACAAATGGGTGGAGAGGGAAGCCCAGTCCGCGGAGGAAATGGGGGAGGAACACCACCCTCTCATGGGGCCTAGTGGTGGGGATGAGCTGCCCCTCTTCGGGAAGCCGGTGCGCAATGTCGTTAGACAAGTATCCGGCCTTCCTCAGTCTTTTGATATGTCCCTCCGTGACGGAGGAGACCATCCACTTGCCTCCCACTCCGGACATGGCTGGAGAAGGTTGAGGTGGGGTGTGCGGACTTGGGTGCTGGAGCTCGAGTGCACGGAAATGGATAGGCAAAGGAGGAAGAAGGCGTGGATGAAAAGGTGGATCCTTATCCCCTTATATGGGCGGACGCAACTATGCGCCCCCACCAGCCTGGTAAAACTCGCTTATCTCCCAAGCGCCGTAGTCAATGGCGCGGTTGGGTTACCCGCACCCGTATTGATGAGAATCCCGGAATAAGGGGACAGGATCTCTGCTTTAACAAGACGTGCCAAGCAAAATGCCTCGCTAAATGCGCTGAGGTGGGATAGTAAAACGGTTCGAATAAATACTTGGCCGTGGTGTGATGTCATGCTACAGAATACGTCAGCAGATTAGATTTGTGTAAATATTATTCTCTCTATGGCAATATGTGGAAACTTATTTTGCAGAGCCGGACACTACCTTTGTGTTCGAAATCTTCTATGAAGTACTTGGAGGAGGAACCGCCTTGCAATGCCGAAGACAATCTGCGCGCCAGACTCGTCGTCATTGAAGCCTGGTTCAGGGGCTACTGAGGGAGTCCTGGATTAGGGGGTGTCCGGATGACCGGACTATACCTTCGGCCGGACTCCTGGACTATCAAGATACAAGATTGAAGACTTCGTTCCGTGTCCGAAAGGGACTTTCCTTGGCGTGGAAGGCAAGCTTGGCGATACGGATATGTAGATCTCCTACCATTGTAACCGACTCTGTCTAACCCTAGCCCTCTCCGGTGTCTATATAAACCGGAGAGTTTTAGTCCGTAGGACGAAAAACAATCGTACCATAGGCTAGCTTCTAGGGTTTAGCCTCCTTGATCTCGTGGTAGATCTACTCTTGTACTACCCATATCATCAATATTAATCAAGTAGGATGTAGGGTTTTACCTCCATCAAGAGGGCCCGAACCTGGGTAAAACATCGTGTCCCCTGCCTCCTATTACCATCCGACCTAGACGCATAGTTCGAGACCCCCTACCCGAGATCCGCCGGTTTTGACACCGTCACCTGGTGTTTTGTTCCACTCTTGCCGCCCTAGTTTCCGTCATACCGGTGTTATGTTCCTTGATTTTGCGTTCCTTACACAGTTGGGTTATAATGGGAACCCCTTGACAGTTCGCCTTCAATAAAACTTCTCCAGCAAGGCCCAACATTGGTTTTACCATTTGCCACCTAGCCTTTTTTCCCTTGGGTTCTGCAGACTCAAGGGTCATCTTTATTTACACGCCTGGGCCAGTGCTCCTCTGAGTGTTCGTCCAACCTGTCAGCTACCGGTGGCCACCAGGGGCAACTTGTTACGCCCTCGATGCGGCTATATCTCCCACGTGTCGAAGCATGACTTAGAGGCATAACCGCATTGAAAGCAATGTCGCAAGTGAGGTAATCTTCACAGAACCCATGTAATACATAAGGGAAAGATATACATAGTTGGCTTACAATCGCCACTTCACACAATACATGAATAAAGCATTACATCATCCAGATACAATCAAGGTCAGACTACGGAACCAAAATAAAAGAAGACTACCCCAAATGCTACACAGATCCCCGATCGACCCCAACTGGGCTCCACTACTAATCAACTAGAACGAAACAACACAAAGGACAAGATCTTCATCGAGCTCCTCCTCGAGCTTGGTTGCGTCATCTGCACGGCAACATCGGCACATGCAAACTGGTTTTGGAAGTATCTGTGAGTCATGGGGAGTCAGCAATCTCACACCCTTGCGATCAAAAATATTTAAGCTTATAGGAAGGGTAAAAGGTATGAGGTGGAGCTGCAGCAAGCGACTAGCATATATGGTGGCTAACATACACAAAAGGGAGTGAGAAGAGAACGCAAAGCAGGATCGAGAAACTATGATCAAGAAGTGATCCTAGAACAACCTACGTCAAGCATAACTCCAACACCGTGTTCACTTCCCGGACTCCGCCAGAAAGAGACCATCACGGTTACACACACGGTTGATGTATTTTAATTAAGGTCAACTTCAGGTTTTCTACAACCGGACGTTAACAAATTCCCATCAGCCCATAACCGCGGGCACGGCTTTCGAAAGTTCAAAACCCTGTAGGGGTGTCCCAACTTAGCCTATCACAAGCTCTCATGGTCAACGAAGGATATTCCTTCTCCCAAGACATTCCGATCAGACTCGGCATCCAGCTTACAAGACATTTCGACAATGGTAAAACAAGACCAGCAACACTGCCCCAATGTGCCGACAAATCCCGATAGGAGCTGCACATATCTCGTTCTCAGGGCACACTCAGATGAGCGCTCCATACAACTAAAACCAAACCTCGAGTTTCCCCGAGGGGGCGCTGCACAGGTCTCTAGTTTGGACCAACACTCAGAGGAGCACTGGCCCGGGGGGGGGGTAAAATAATGATGACCCTTAGGAGCGCGACTCCCAAGGGAAAAGAAAAGGCTAGGTGGCGAATGGTCAAACCAATGTTGGGCATTGCTGGAGGAGTTTTATTCAAGGTGAAATGTCAAGGGGTTCCCATTATAACCCAACCGTGTAAGAAACGCAAAATCCGGGAACATAACACCGATATGACGGAAACTAGGGCGGCAAGAGTGGAACAAAACACCAGGCATAAGGCCGAGCCTTCCACCCTTTACCGAGTATATAGATGCATTAATTAAATAAGAGATATTGTGATATCCCAACTAGTAAACATGTTCCAACAAGGAACAACATCTCCATGTTCCAACAAGGAACAAACTCCAATCTTCACCTGCAACTAACAACGCTATAAGAGGGGCTGTGCAAAGCGGTTACATAGCCAAACAATGGTTTGCTAGGACAAGGTGGGTTAGAGGCTTGGTTCAACAATATGGGAGGCATGATAAGCAAGTGGTAGGTATCATAGCATAGGCATAGCAAAAGAGCGAGCATCTAGCAAGCAAAGATAGAAGTGATTTCGAGGGTATGGTCATCTTGCCTGAGATCCTGCAAGGAAGAAGAACGAGTCCATGAAGAAGACAAAGAGACGTAGTCGAACGGATCCTCACAAATGCGACGTTATCGGAACTAACCCGAAGAAGCAACACCGGAAAGAAGCAAACAACATGGTAAACCAACAAGCATAAACATGGCATGATGCACAATCAAGGATGATGCATGTCCGGTTTAAATATGCATGGCATGGAAAAGTGCAACAAGCAAAACTACCAATTAAGTGGAGCTCAATATACAACGAGTTGCATATTGACGAAACACCACAACAAGTTATTTAGTTTGATCTCGTTTAACTACCCAACAATATTAAATGTTGATTAACATTTCAAGAGGTCAGGCATAACAACACTACAACATCTAAACAATTTAAATGGGGCCGGATATAACAAACAACAAATCCGGTAAATCCCCATATGCCTTAGTAGTTTAATGCAACACCAATTTAAACATTTTAATTGATGTTATCATGATGCGGATGACATGTGCAAGTTTTATGCAGTATTTATGAAAATGTTGGCACGATAAGATATGAGGCATTTGTCATCGTGGCAGAAACGAAAGGGGTGCCACGGCAATGAATCCGAAAGTAATGCCACGGCACTATATCGGTTCCGGTAGCTTATTGAGATACCAGTGCAAAAGGAAGTGGCGGGAGCGAGCAAAAGAAGGTGGGGCGCTCCCGGATACCGGATGTCCCATGTGTCGGCGGCATGGCAACCGAGGGTCGTGCACATAACAAACGGGCACGCTGCAAACACGGGGTTCATCTCGTATCACAAAACATGCATTCTGTCCATGGACGGTCGTGTCGAGGTTATACCTTACAAGGGAGCATTCTCAGAGCGGTTTGAGCACTAAAAAAGGGAAGAGAAGGGTCTTAGGCAAAGCGGTATATTTTAGACTCACAAAACTGAGCTCGATCTAGGAAAATGAAAGTGGCATGATTGAAAGATCTAAATTCAAATACATTTGAATTTAATTCAAAAGGTTTGAATAAACTCAAGGTTTTTTAAGAGTCCAAAAATGTTGGGAAAACAGGAAGAGTCTCGATAAAAGGGAAAAGAATTGTTGGCAAAGTTTGGAGGTGAAACTTGAAGCAGAAGACACTTGAGAGTTTAAATTGCAAGTGTGTCTGCGGTTAATTCCAAACTAACGGAATATTTATAGTAGGTCCCTAAATACTGGGATGATATGTTATAAAGAGAACTCACCATGTGAATTCCCTCGGTTTAAATGGATCAAAGATCCATACGGTTTATTTGGTTGAGTTTTTAAAATGGGTTGCATGATGACATGATGCAATGCACATGATGCAAAGGTGAAATACAACGGACCAAACAAATCACACGACGACACCCGGAAACCCTAGAAGGCATCTGAAGCTCCGGTATTGGGGCGTTACAACACTCCACCACTACGAGAGGATCTTGTCCCGAGATCTAGGATGACACCGGAGGGAAAAAGAAGAGGAAGCGAAGAGGTAAAACTAAGTTGCTTCTTTGACAAACGAGTGAGACCAAAGAACCTTGAAAGGTTATGCCATTTCCGAGAATAGAATAAACGGAGATGAACAAAGTTGAAGACACTCCGTTAAAAAAAAGGAACAAGGAAGAAAAATTCGAACAACACTCCGGTTGGAAATGGAGGTACAGAATATGAGCTTTGCAAAATGAAAGCACTTGGATGAGACTCCGGTTAGAAGAGGAATAATAGAGACAACACTCCGGTTAAAACAAGATAGAGAAGGAATAAGACTGATATAATTTGGACAGCACTTCGACTGAGAAGGGATGCAAAATTTGATAAGATGAGAGAGCTCGAAAGAAAACACGATACTCCGGTTGAATGGATAAGCAAAGAAAAGAACACTATCATGACAAAACAAGAAGATGGGTAGAAGAGAGAAACATCACAATGCCTCCGGAACAAAATAATAGAATATAGATAATTGAGATAGGAGAATGGAGAAGAAAATGCCAACTTCTGCCACAAAAGAGCTTGAAGAGGCATCTTTAGGAGAAGGGTCGAACGGAGTTGTTGGAACACCAACAATGAAAAGAATAAACTTGATATGGTCTTATGGAATACATCCCAAATTATGAGGTGACAACCTGCCACTCACAGAAAAAAATTGGACTGATAAGAACAAGGAGACGAGAAGCTATCTCACCGGGAGGATAAATGAAGAACTTGGATCATTGATAAGCACCATAAGAGCGACAATCCTTAAAGGAAAGCTTTAGGTGAAATATAACCCAAGATAATTCCAATGAAGAAAGTGATGGGTTTAAATACCTCATTCTTGACAACATGTGAATCATGAAACATGAACTCAAATTATCAAGAATGATATAATACCACCTCTATTGATACGGAAGGAAGAATTGCACTCCGGATTGCAATAAGAAGAAAGCTTGAACTCCCCTGAAAATAATCTTGATGAACGTTTCGAGAATGGATTAAGTCCTTTATGGACCATCATGCAGAAACTTCATGAAGAACTCCGGTAAACAAAAGAATGATCAAACGAAAAGAAAGATGAGAAGAGTAAGGTTGAAGCCTTGCAATGATTAGATGAAGCTTTGCGATGATATAAAGAGAAAACTTGGAACTCCGGAAAAGAAAGATGAACAAATGGAAACAAGAATTTTATGAGCCTCCAGAATGGGGAATTTAGTTCACCCGATGAAACAAGAATAAGAATTACATTATGCTTATCCTTCGCCAATTAAATTGATGACAATCAAAGGATTTGACATATTACTTATACTCGTAGAAAAGATTAAGAGAGATATAGCGTCAGACTTGGGAAGGTCTTCGACGAATCCACCGGTAGGATTGAAAACAACAAATGAATTGATATGATAACGAAAGAGAAGCACTCTTGAATGAACCACCGTAAAAATTGAAAAAGAACGAATAAAACATGGAGAAACACCGGGAAGGATTAGCAAATAAATGAAGATGCTTGAGAGAATTTAGATCCATGAGAATGAAGAGATTACGAGCTGATTAGAGAATCCTTGATTTAAGCACCGGTATGATTTAGAGTATGAGAGCTGAAAGCTGGGAATGAGTGATATTTGAAAAGATGACCTTCAGGGAAAAGAAATGGAAAAAAACTCATAAAATGCTCTGGATGGGTGAAAAGAATTCCAACAATCGAAAATAGTTATAAGAGGATGGCAACAAGCTAGAATCACGAATCTTGAAGAAAATGGAGCAAGATTGAGAGAAAAAATCTTCTTCGGTCTTCAAAATCTGAGAATGATGACGGGAAAAACCATCATGAATTGTTGAGATACTCCGGGATGAAAATGGAAAGGTTGAACCAACGATGAAAGAATTTGAAAGGTCATGGAGGAAAGCATTTGACTGATGATAACTCATTCTTATGTCAAACTTGGAAAAGAATTTGAGAGTAACACCGGGAAAATAAGAAGAGTCAGGTAAGATCCTGGGAAAAGACTGGGTTAGGGCGCACTCAAAAGAAACACCGTAGAACGATTACTTGAAAAGAGAGATTGCACCGGTTGAATTAAATGACTTGAATGAGATAACATCCTCGAAAAAAGTTGAATGAATGTAGAGTGGAAAACACGAATCTTCGAGATATCTTGAGCACTCCGGAGCAATTGAATAGTGAGAAGTGGATGATTAAGAGGTGCACCGGCATGAGAAGATACTTGAAACGAGGAAAAAGGATATGGTCAACACCAAAAACTTGAATTAAATCCACCGAAGAAGAAAGAGAATGAAAAATGATGAACTTGAATCTCCGTTATAATCTTCATGAGAATCACCGGATAAGAATATTGATGGAAAAGAATGGAGAGACTTCATAACCAATAAGATGGATACTTGAGTAAGAATTCTGAGTCGTCGAATAAAAAGGGAGGGTGGGCGGGAAAACAAAGGCAACTTGGAGACGAATGAAACAAACACCGTTGAGAAGACTTGAGTTGATCTTGCGGATGTTGAAATGATCGGATCCACTTGAAGAGAAACACGTCGGTTGAAACGGATTGACATGACCATCTCGATGATCATGAAGGATTGGTATTCACATAGGAACATGAGAACACCGCTTAGGAAAGGTATGGAATCAAAATTTGACTTCGAAGCAACTCGAATACCACAACTCAAAACAAAACAAAGGATTGGCTTGCAACATAAGCCGGAACAAACATATGATAGAGATTTCGTCCGAAGTTTTCGTGGTGGGGCCTACACGGGCTCGATCGAACAACACCATCATGTACAAGGCAGTGCACATGACATACGAAGCGTCCCCGAGTCGACATAGCCAAGGACTCTTTAAGACACACCGAGACCAATGTAAAACCAACCGTGGATAGGCGGACCACTAGACGTCGAACCCCAATATCATATCATACATCTGTCGGAAAGATATCCTAGGAGCTACTTGAATTCCCACTTATAAACTCTTGAATTTTTCGGTTATGCAATCAGGTGTTGGGGATACAGGGGAAGCATAAAATCTCACCCAAAACTAGCAAATCCTACATCCAGCTGTATGCATCCTTCAACACATAACCAGGAAACCTTTGGAAATCGTCTACCTCAACCTTCGAAAAGCATCCGTTATACGAGTTATGGCAATACTCCCAAACACCCGCCCCAGTACTGGGTGGCGTCGAGGTTATCTCACCAACAACTGCATAAAAGAGATTTTCAATGTCGGCGAAACTAAACTCAGGTATTCCAGAACTGCAACGATAAAATTGTGACGACAACACCTCGGAGCTCAACTCCCCGGGACACTGCCACAACCCCTAAATGTCAGGAGGCACCAAGAACAATGTTCTCGTCACAAAACCATCGGAACGATTCCAAGATACCCGCGTGATCCTAAAATTTTTTTAGTGAAATTTGAGAAGAGAAGATTCAAAACTCTACATCAGGATGCCTCACCAGAGCGATGAAGGGAGTGGGGAGTAAAAAGAATTCCTAACTCTCCGATATATATAATTCCTAAATGACTCAAAACATTTTTCTAGACTCAATAATGCAAGTGATTCGATCAAGCAGGGGGCTCCTAAGGTTGGGGAAGGCTCCGATACCAAATTGTAACGCCCTCGATGCGGCTATATCTCCCATGTGTCGAAGCACGACTTAGAGGCATAACCGCATTGAAAGCAATGTCGCAAGTGAGGTAATCTTCAAACAACCCATGTAATACATAACGGAAAGATAAACATAGTTGGCTTACAATCGCCACTTCACACAATTACATGAATATAACATTACATCATCCAGAAACACACAAGGTCCGACTACGGAACCCAAAATAAAGAAGACTACCCCAAATGCTACATAGATCCTCGATCGTTGCCAACTGGGCTCCACTACTAATCAACTAGAACGAAACAACACAAAGGACAAGATCTTCATCGAGCTCCTCCTTGAGCTTGGTTGCATCATCTGCACGGTAACATCGGCACCTGCAAACTGGTTTTGGAAGTATCTGTGAGTCACGGGGACTCAGTAATCTCACACCCTCGCGATCAAAACTATTTAAGCTTATAGGAAGGGTAAAAGGTATGAGGTGGAGCTGCAGCAAGCGACTAGCATATATGGTGGCTAACATACGCAAAAGAGAGCGAGAAGAGAAGGCAAAGCACGATCGAGAAACTCTGATCAAGAAGTGATCCTAGAACAACCTACGTCAAGCATAACTCCAACACCGTGTTCACTTCCCGGACTCCGCCGAAAAGAGACCATCATAGTTACACACGCGGTTGATGTATTTTAATTAAGGTCAACTTCAGGTTTTCTACAACCAGACGTTAACAAATTCCCATCTGCCCATAACCGCGGGCACGGCTTTCGAAAGTTCA
Source organism: Triticum urartu (assembly GCF_056163025.1). Classification (NCBI taxonomy): domain Eukaryota; kingdom Viridiplantae; phylum Streptophyta; class Magnoliopsida; order Poales; family Poaceae; genus Triticum; species Triticum urartu. Next base: position 259,279,540 of record NC_141875.1, read on the forward strand.
AAACCCTACAGCGGTGTCCCAACTTAGCCCATCACAAGCTCTCACGGTCAACGAAGGCTATTCCTTCTCGCAAGACATTCCGATCAAACTTGGCATCAAGGTTACAAGACATTTCGACAATGGTAAAACAAGACCAGCAACACCGCCCCAATGTGCCGACAAAATCCCGATAGGAGCTGCACATATCTTGTTCTCAGGGCACACTCAGATGACCGCCCCATACAACTAAAACCAAACCTCGAGTTTCCCCGAGGGGGCGCTACACAAGGCTCTTGTTTGTACCAACACTCAGAGGAGCACTGGCCCGGGGGGGGGGGGGTAAAATAATGATGACCCTCAGGAGCGCGACTCCCATGGGAAAAGAAAAGGCTAGGTGGCGAATGGTAAAACCAATGTTGGGCATTGCTGGAGGAGTTTTATTCAAGGCGAACTTTCAAGGGGTTCCCATTATAACCCAACCGTGTAAGGAACGCAAAATCCGGGAACATAACACCGATATGACGGAAACTAGGGCGGCAAGAGTGGAACAAAACACCAGGCATAAGGCCGAGCCTTCCACCCTTTACCAAGTATATAGATGCATTAATTAAATAAGAGATATTGTGATATCCCAACAAGTAAACATGTTCCAACATCTCCATGTTCCAACAAGGAACAAGCTCCAATCTTCACCTACAACTAACAACGCTATAAGAGGGGCTATGAAAGCGGTAACATAGCCAAACAACGGTTTGCTAGGACAAGGTGGGTTAGCGGCTTGGTTCAACAATATGGGAGGCATGATAAGCAAGTGGTAGGTATCGTAGCATAGGCATAGCAAAAGAGCGAGCATCTAGCAAGCAAAGATAGAAGTGATTTCGAGGGTATGGTAATCTTCCTTGAGATCCCGCAAGGAAGAAGAACGAGTCCATGAAGAAGACAAATGGACGTAGTCGAACGGATCCTCACAAACGCGACGTTATCGGAACTAACCCGAAGAAGCAACACCGGAAAGAAGCAAACAACATGGTAAACCAACAAGCATAAACATGCCATGATGCACAATCCAGGATGATGCATGTCCGGTTTAAATATGCATGGCATGGCAAAGTGCAACAAGCAAAACTACCAATTAAGTGGAGCTCAATATACAACGAGTTGCATATTGACGAAACACCACAACAAGTTATTTAGTTTGATCTCGTTTAACTACCCAACAATATTAAATGTTGATTAACATGGCAAGAGGTCAGGCATAACAACACTACAACATCTAAACTATTTAAATGGGGCCGGATATAACAAACAACAAATCCGGTAAATCCCCATATGCCTTAGTAGTTTAATGCAACACCAATTTAAACATTTTAATTGATGTTATCATGATGCGGATGACATGTGCAAGTTTTATGCAGTATTTATGAAAATGTTGGCACGATAAGATATGAGGCATTTGTCATCGTGGCGGAAACGAAAGGGGTGCCACGGCAACGAATCCGAAAGTGATGCCACGGCACTATATCGGTTCCGGTAGCTTATTGAGATACCGGTGCAAAAGGAAGTGGCGGGAGCGAGCAAAAGAAGGTGGGGCGCTCCCGGATACCGGATGTCCCATGTGTCAGCGGCATGGCAACCGAGGGTCGTGCACATAACAAACGGGCACGCTGCAAACACGGGGTTCATCTCGTATCACAAAACATGCATTCGGTCCATGGACGGTCGTGTCGAGGTTATACCTTACAAGGGAGCATTCTCAGAGCGGTTTGAGTTCGTAGAGGAAGTAGTTGTTCACGGCCATCATGGTACACATTCGAGAAGCGGTAGAGGTACGAGCCTTCGACAATGGTCGTTGTACACGTTCCGAGGTCGTCGGTAGAGGTTCTCGCGATTCCGGCGACGGTAGTCGAAGTAGATGTTCACGGCGACGGCGGTAGAAGTAGTCGTCCTATCGCTCATCGGAGATCATCGGGACGGTAGTGGTACAAGGTCATCGTGGGAAGTAGTCGTACTCGCGAACTTGTTGGATCCACGGCGACGGTAGTGGAAGTAGATGTTCACGGATCCATGGTCTCCGGGCGTAATGGTACTTGAAGAAACCCGAAATGTCCTTGATGATCCAAAATGGCACAAATGAGATGTACATCCATGGAGTCTTCTGACTTGGGCTCTGGGTACAGCATTTGACGAGCCCGGGGAGACGATGGAGAAAGAAAACAGTGGAGCATAAATAGACACGAAGGCCACGGACATGACTTGGGGCTCCCCGAACCCATGGAAATGGCCGACAGCAGGAGACTGCTAGCGGAGGCAGGGCCACGCCGAGGTCGAAGGTGTCCGGGCGAGCTCGACGGAGGTCATCCGCTGTCGTACGAAGCAGGAGCAGCAAGGCACAACAGCGCACTCGAAGCTGCAGGCCAGCATGATGGCATCCATGGCCGGCGGGCCATGCAGGTCGCGCGAGGCAAGGCGGGCGAGCAAAAGAGCGGCGAAGTGCCATGACTGAGGGAGTAGAAGGGAAGGATTGGGTGCTGGGGGGATTAGCAAGACGCGCCATGGTGGTGGCTGCGAGCTCCTGTGCAGGGAAAGGAGAGGGCAGCCTGGTGGTGGTGCTGGAGGAACACGACACCGGCTTCAGGGAGCTCCCTCGGGCGCGGCTGGACGACGGAGATACCAGAGATGCATCCAGGGAGGCGGATGTTGCACGGAGGCTCGAAGAGGGCGGGATCGATGCTCGAGGATGGGCGCGTCCATGGGCGGCGTCATGCTGGTGTTCGGCGGCGCGGCGCCATGGCCGAGGCCGAGGTCAGGGCTGCAGGAATCGGGCGTCGCCCTTGGAGGCGTTGGATCGTTCAGGCCTGGGAGCGAGAGGTTGGGTATCGAGCAGTGAGATGGGGATCGGGCCAGCGGCGGCGGAAGGGAACGAGGAGGAGGGGCTCGCTAGGTTTACGGGGGCGTGACTGGGCCTTGGGCCACTAGTGGGACGAGGCTGCTGGAGGCTCAACTGACCAACTGGGCTGCACTAGGGTTCTCCTCTCTCCCTCATTCACTCGTACCAGAGAAAGAAAGAAAAAAAAATGAAAGAAAGAAAGGAAAGAAAAATAAAAAGGGAAGAGAAGGGACTTAGGCAAAGGGGTATTTTTTAGACTCACAAAACTGAGCTCGATCTAGGAAAATGAAAGTGGCATGATTGAAAGATCTAAATTCAAATACATTTGAATTTAATTCAAATGGTTTGAATAAACTCAAGGTCTTTTAAGAGTCCAAAAATGTTGGGAAAACAGGAAGTCTCGATAAAAGGGAAAAGAATTGTTGGCAAAGTTTGGAGGTGAAACTTGAAGCAAAAGACACTTGAGAGTTTAAGTGGCAAGTGTGTTTGCGGTTAATTCCAAACTAACGGAATATTTATAGTAGGTCCCTAAATACTAGGATGATATGTTATAAAGAGAACTCACCATGTGACTTCCCTTGGTTTAAATGGATTGAAAATCCATACGGTTTATTTGGTTGAGTTTTTCAAATGGGTTGCATGACGACATGATGCAATGCACATGATGCAAAGATGAAATGCAATGGACCAAACAAATCACACGACGAAACCCGGAAACCCTGGAAGGCATCTGAAGCTCCGGTATTGGGGCGTTATACAACTCTGGGCTGGCCTACCGGAACCTTGGACAATCCTGTGTGCCCTAAGAACGAGATATGTGCAGCTCTTATCAGGATTTGTCGGCACATTCGGGTGGCTTTGCTGGTCTTGTTTTACCTTTGTCGAAATGTCTTGTAACCGGGATTCCGAGCCTGATCGGGTCTTCCTGGGAGAAGGAATATCCTTCGTTGACTGTGAGAGCTTGTGATGGGCTAAGTTGGGACACCCCTACAGGGTTTTGAACTTTCGAAAGCCGTGCCCGCGGTTATGGGCAGATGGGAATTCGTTAATGTCCGGTTGTAGAAAACCTGAACTTAACTTAATTGAAATGCATCAACCGTGTGTTTTGCCATGATAGTCTCTTTCCGGCGGATTTAGGGAAGTGAACACGGTGTTGGAGTACGCTTGATCGTAGGTTGTTCTAGGATCACGTCTTGATCATAGATTCTCGACCATGCTTTGCCTTCTCTTCTCGCTCTCATTTGCGTATGTTAGCCACCATATATGCTAGTGCTTGCTGCAACTCCACCTCATACCTTTTACCTACCCATAAGCTTAAATAGTCTTGATCGTGAGGGTGTGAGATTGCTGAGTCCCCGTGACTCACATATACTTCCAAAACCAGCTTGCAGGTGCCGATGATATCGTGCAGGTGACGCAACCGAGCTCAAGGAGGAGCTCGATGAAGATCGTGTTCGTTATGTTGTTTTCCGTTTCCAGTTGATCAGTAGTGGAGCCCAGTTGGGACAATCGGGGATCTGTGTAGCATTTGGGGTAGTCTTCTTTTATTTTGGTTCCGTAGTTGGACCTTGATTGTATCTGGATGATGTAATGCTTTATTCATGTATTGTGTGAAGTGGCGATTGTAAGGCAACTATGTATCTCTTTCCCTTATGTATTACATGGGTTGTGTGAAGATTACCTCACTTGCGACATTGCTTTCAATGCGGTTATGCCTCTAAGTCGTGCTTCGACACGTGAGAGATACAGCCGCATCGAGGGCATTGCACACAGCCTCAAGCTTGGGGAGCACCGTGTTCACCTCGCGAGCGAACCATTTGATGACGCGCTAAGAGGCTGGGGCCTGGGCGCCGCCCAAGATGCAGGCGATTGCACGCGGCTCCTGGAAGCCCCCAGCCCCCTCGTCCTGATGATGATCGTCATTCCTTCTTGATGGCGGCAGCGGGGGAAGACCGGCATTGCTTTTGGGGTGATCCTCACGAGGCTGGTCCCTCCAGGCCCCCTCGCGAGGATGGTCTTGCCAGCGGTCCTCACGAGGCCTGTCGCCCCATTCCTGGCGCAGGCCACGGTTGTCCCAATGTCCGCCTCCACGTCCTCCTCCACGGCCATAGCCCCGGTCGCTGCACTCGCGGCATCGACCGTAGCGTCCTCCTCGTATGGCTCTGATCCATTGGTAGTCGCTGGTGTTGTGGGTGTTCAGGTTGTGGAAGGCGTAGAACGGTCGGCTGTTCTTGGATGACTTGGGCTGATCTCTGCGCCATTTCATGTCAGGCTCCGCTGCTAGCACCACTGCTTCCTTGCGCTTCACGTCCTTGTCCTTGGCGTTCTTCTCTTCTGTGCCCGCGGCTGGCAGCTCAAGGAGAGAGAGGCGCCCCTGCTGAGCTCTTGAGCACTTGGTCGCCAGGTTGAACAGCTCCTGAGATGTGCAGAGCTCCTAGTGGATAGCAAGCTCTTCCTTCATCTTGACGTCACGGACGCCGTCGGAGAACGCAGAGATGATGGCCTCATCCGCGACCTTGGGGATCTTGAGGCGGTTGTTGTTGAAGCGCTGAATGTATTTCTGGAGGGTCTCCCCTGTTGTTACTTGATGCGGCGCGGGTCGCCCGCGGCTAGCGGGCGGTCGCGAGTGCCCTGGAAGTTGACGACGAAGCGATCGCGCATCTTGTCCCAGGAGGAGATCGAGCCATGCTGCAGGTTCAGGAACCAGGAGCGGACTCCGTCCTTGAGAGCCATGGGAAACCAGTTTGCCATGACTTTCTCATCGCCGCTGGCTGCTTCGATGCTCAGCTCGTAGAGCTGCAAGAACTCTGCGGGGTCGGCGGTGCCGTCGTAGCGAGGAGGCAGATCCAGCTTGAACTTGCCTGGCCAGGCGACGCTGCGCAGCTCAGGGGTGAAGGCGCGGCAGCCAGCTGTAATTATTGGGGCCCACTTTGGAGGTGGATCTTGGTCTTGACGAGGTCCGCACGGTGCCGCCGCGGGCGGCGCGCGGTCTTGACGAGGCGGCGTGGGAAGCACGGGTGCAGCTCCTCGCGGCCGAGGGATTTCTTGGCAGCTTCTCTCTTCACGCGTGGCAACCGGGCGTGGCGAATCACACCGTGGGGCCGCACGCCTTGGTGCGAAGGCACCGTCTTTGGGCTGGGGTGGTGGAGGCGCGCCCCAGGTTGTCGACTGGGCGGTAGCGCAGGAGTTCATTTGTGGCGAGCAGTGCGGCCCGCGCCTCCATGGGAGCGTGGCGTGCATGGGACGAAGAACCAGCCGGGGTCAGTGATGGAGTGGCGGTGCGTCCGTCCTGCCGTACCGAAGGATGCAACAAAGATGCTTGCTGCTCGTTCCCCACTGGGCTGGTAGCAGCGTTGGTGGTGGGAGACGAAGAACGACGAGGTGGCCTGCCGATGCTCGGCTCGAGCACGGCGAGCGTCCGCCATGGAGACGATGGAGCGACGGAGCGACAGACTGATGGAAGGGAAGCTACGACACACCCCTACCTGGGCGCCAAATGTCAGATGTGGGGTTCTGGCAAACCCTTAAGGTTCAAACACCGGGGTGTGAAGTCTTTTCCTCCCACCGATCTACGCCCTAGCTCACTAAAATATCGTGGACGAACTCGATGAACTCGCAACACAGAAAGACACAAGATTTATACTGGTTCGGGCCACCGTTATGGTGTAATACCCTACTCCAGTGTGGTGGTGGTGGATTGCCTCTTGGGTTGATGATGAACAATACAAGGGGAAGAACAGCCTCCTGAGGGTGAGGTGTTCTCATGCTTGGCTAACTTGTGTGTGTGGGGATGATCTTCCGGATCCCCTCCTACCTATGGTGGTGGCTAGTCCTATTTATAGAGGCCCTGGTCCTCTTCCCAAATATTGAGCAGGAAGGGAGCCAACAACAGCGGGCAAATTTGAAGGGGGACAGCTAGTACAAGCTTTCTTGACAAAGGTGTTCTCCGCCTACAAAAGGCTCTTGTGGTGACGATGTCTTGGGCTCCACAATGACCTCCGTCTTGCCGTCCTTCTGGTCTTGGTCTCGTTGCACCAATATGGCAACCTTTGCCTGATGCCTCGGTACTCCTCGCCTGCATTGGCCTCCTTAGCACCAAAGAGGAAACAAGACGCTGCGCGCGTCGGCGCCCGCCTGGTGTCGATCGTCATGTCTCACGTCACGAGAGCCTCGTGAGGTTTGCCTCGCCTAGTTATCTCCACCCCTCATGAGCCTGCCGAACTAGGCCACTCCAGAGGAGGTCTTGTGTCATCCACCTTGCGAGGCTTGGCCCCTCGTGAGGGTCTTGGATGCCTTGTTGATGAACATGGGCCGTACGGCCTGCTGGCTTCGCCATGCAGCGGGCCGCAGGCAGGCAAGTTTGGGGACCCCCATTCCCAGAACGTCGACAAAGGGGAAGGCATGGGGTAAAAGGGGGAATCTTATCTCCTTATAAATGCAGTAAATACCATGCATCCCCCACGAGCCTTAAAGCTTGCCTATTTTCAAGGGGTCGTGCGAAATGGCATGATTGGGTTTCCCATACCCGTATTGATGAGAATCCCGTAATAAGGGGGCCTGATCTCTGCTTTCACAAGATGTGTCATCGGTGGTTGCGTCTCAAAACGCAAAACAAGAGGTCGAAAAACGGTTTGAAATAATAGAATGGCCGGACGTAACGTCTCACCAGTGAAATCTTCGAAGGACAAAACTTAACTGTATTCTAATTCGGAGGTATGACTGTTGTATAGAGCCGGATATATTACTGACGGTCAACTGCTTTGAAGAATTTGGAGGAGGAACCCACCTTGCAATTCCGAAGACAATCTGCACGCCGGATACATCGTCATTGAACACTGGTTCAGGGGCTACCGAGGGAGTCCTGGATTATGGGGTCCTTGGGTGTCCAGGCTATGTTATGTGGGCCGGACAGATGGCCCGTGATGATACAAGATAGAAGTCCTTCCCTCGTGTCCGGATGGGACTCTCCTTGGCGTGGAAGGCAAGCTTAGCGTGCGGATATCAATATCCCTTTCTCTGTAAAACAACTCTAGTCCCCTCAGGTGTTTATATAAACCGGAGAGACAATCATAATCATACAGGCTAGACAATTAGGGTTTAGCCATTACGATCTCGTGGTAGATCAACTCTTGTAAACCCTATACTCATCAAAGTCAATCAAGCAGGACACAGGGTATTACCTCCATCAAGAGGGCCCAAACCTGGGTAAACATCGTGTCCCTTGTCTCCTGTTACCATCGATCCTTAGACGCAGAGTTCGGGACCCCCTACCCGAGATCTGCCGGTTTTGACACCGACACCCACGCCCTTAACTAACCACATCTTAACTCTTGTTTAGTTTAAATTAATCACAGTGGCCCCACGCGTCGACGTTGACCTCGCTAACATAGCCCTTGACCAGCCCACCCGTCAGTGACCCAAGCCAGCACTATGACAATGACTAGTGGGTGCCACTGGTCTGGTTTGACCCTGGTCAAATCGGTTGACCTGCTGACACAGGGATGACACACTGCTGATGTCATAAATGTTTTCTGGATAATTAATAAATCAGAAATGGTTTACGAATTCTAGAAAGTGTTTAAAACTTCAAAAATTCATAGAAAATAATCTGTAGCTCCAAATGAAATAAATTATATATGAAAAATTATTAGAAAAACCCAATCTATCCATTTATGCTAATTTCATGCATGAAAAACCAACTTATACCTACCGTATAAGTGAAGACATTCAGATGGCATTTTAAATGCTTAATCTAGGGTTTGCATTTGAACCTTTGGTTCAAATGGACTCCCTTGTACTTGTTTCTAGCTGCATTAGGTCAAATCATAGGATATTACCATGTCACATTCATGCTTTATATTGTTGCATTGCATTGATTGTGTTCCTTCCCTATTTTGCCGGTATTTGTCCCCTCTTAGTAGAAATTGTCCCAACGATGAGGTCGATGACACCGATGAAGAGATATTTCTATCGTAGGAAGTGTGAGGCAAGCAGACCCCCCTTGAGCACTCTGATACAATCCCACTCTCTCACTCTTGCTCTCTTTTATTGCATTAGGACAACAAAGATTCAACTATTACTTGTTGCGGTAGTTGAACCCCTTTCCTCTGCATGACATGTCTTTGCCAAAGTAAATAGTTCAAACCCACTAGCATGACTAGGAGTTGTTTGAGCCATGATGTGCCTACTCATTTATGCTTGCTTGTTATGCCTGCTATGCTTAGAGTTCTGTCAGGTCTGATTCATCTAGCATGGATTGGAATGGTGTGAACATGTCCTAATGTCCAGAGCTAAGGTAGCGATGAGAGGCCATGTAGGAGTACATGGTGTGTTGTCTCATTGAAACCGTCCTCAGGAACAGAGTTGCGTGTTGGTGATCCAAGAACAGTTACTACCACGCGTTGGGCCCGAAACCCATGGACCCTCTCGACTTATTAATCGCCTTGATCTCTATCCAAGAGTTGCAAGTAGGTTCTGGTGTTTATAGTATGCTGGAGGCCGTGCACAACATTGACCCTAGGGGTAGACTGTGATGCGGTAGGATAGTGGCACGGTGTACCGGGGCACCTGTTTGCTGGGCTCGGGAACCCTGCACACATCATTTGGGGCCATTGTGGAAACCTCGGCCGGACTCCCTATGGATAGAACCTGAATAGGCGATAAACCTAGACTAGAGACTTGTGTGATTAGTCTGGCCGTGGCTGACACCCTCGCTGGTCTTCCGCTTGAAGGTTGCCGAGTACATGCCATGTAACCGGCGATAAGTGGTGAGAGCATGTGTGAAGAAGTACACCCTTGCAGGGTTTTATATAGGATCTATTTGAATAGGCGCGTTTGCAGATATGGACTACTTGGAACGCTTATATGGTTCATAGATAACTTGAAGTGGATACTCTAAAATTCGCAAGATAGGCGTGAGTGCTATGGATGGCCTTCTCGTAGGGAGACGGGAACGGAGCCATAGTGGTGTATTATTATGGCAAATATGTGGACTCGTGTGCGCCAGCTCAAAAGAGTTACCGGCAGTCGTAGTACATGATAGCCACTGAGTCAAGCTGGCTTGCTGCAGTTAAACTCCACCACCCCTTTGTTGATACTTATGCATATCTAGCTAGTTCTGATGTAAGTCTTGCTGGGTACATTTGTACTCACGTTTGCTTAATTTATGTTTTTTCAGAGAGACTTCAGTCTCACTAGTAGGCCCATGTGGACTTTGACGTTTGGCTTGTTACCTCAGCTATGATCTTGTATCCTTGGGAGGGTCTTGTAGATAGTCAAGCTTCTCAGTCTTTTTCATTTGTAGTTGTCTATACCTAGACATGTTATGCTTACATTGCTTGTATGCTCTGTATGTTGGGTCATGTGACCCATGTTCGTAATAAATGCTATGTGGCTCTTCTAGGCCTTTATCTATATGAGTTGTTTAGTTATGTTGTGAGGCCATGTTGTACAACACATACTTGCATGTTACCCATATGTGTAACATGTATTGCTATGTGTGGGACCCGACACCTAATTGTTTATTCTTGGTAGCCTCTCTTATGGGGAAATGTCTCCTAATGCTTCCACTGAGCCATGGAAGCTTGCTACTGCTTCGGAACACATTGGACGATCGGCATGTGTCCTTATCTGCTCCTGTGTCTGTCCGTTCAGGGAAATGTCACGCGGTGCCTATGGGAGTCCTGTTAACTTGCTACAGCCCAGTTTCACTCGCTGCTGGCCGACATGTGCATTGCTAGGTCATGTATGCTTGTTCCTGTAAGTTACTGCCACCTTGGGTTTACGACTAGTCATGTTGCCCCGGGTTCTCTGTCATATGGAGGCTAGCGACACTATCATATACGTGAGCCAAAAGGCGCAAACAATCCCAGGCTAGGTAAGGTGGCACCTGTGGGGATATCGTGCGTGTGGCCGCAAAGTGATATGATGTATTACATGCTAGATAGGTGTGACTTAGGATCGGGGTACTGACAGCATTGATATCAGAGCCTGGCTACCTATAGGGTTAGCAAGCCAAATCGGTCGAAGTTGAGTCAGGAAATTCTTTAGTTATATAAGGGAATTGATTGTGGAAAGGAACGTAAGGCTCTTTTTACTCCTTATACATTATGTCCTTCTAATCTGAGTCACCCTCTTCTTTTCTACGGGGATTAAGAACAAGGCTTCTCTTTTTCCTATCACGCTCACGTGTTACTAATTCGTAGATTTATAGGAATGATGGATCCAAGTCTCAGTTCAGTCTCTAGTACTTCCGTGTGTTAATAGTTTGTCTCAGAACTCTGATATTGTGATGTTGATTGGTTATGCCACCATTTTGCAGGATGTCTCAAAATATTTTTGAGCATTTACAACTGTTATGCTGCCCGAGTTGTCACGGGTTTCTAAACAATCTGATGCATTTGCAAATCTTTTCTTCATGCTCCCGATGTTCTTTTGGGTTAGATTAAGCACACTAACCATTGTGTTGAGGTACCGCGTTGCCTCGACATATATGTTAAAGCTATTAGTATGAACTAGGATATTTTAGATAACCACCCAGTGATCCAACAATGTATTGTGTTCCTAGTGTGAGTGTGATGATTCTGACCATCATTCTCGAAAGCATCTCGTGATGTTATTTAGATAGAGGTATTCCATTTCTGGGTTCTTGAACACAAGATTCACTCTACTTACTTCCGATTGATAGTGTTTGCTCGTTCCTTTAGGATATTTGTAACCTTGTGATAGTCTACGAGGTTCATGGTATATCGTTCTTTCAATACCATGAACCAATATGACAGAAGTTCTTTTCAACCAAAAGATCACAACTAGAGTGCTCTTGATGAGTTCTCCATTATACTTGTGACTCTGCTAGTCCTACCTTTCCGCATGGGTTGTCCGGAAGAAACATGTGCTTGTTCGACATACTAATCTATGCACCCACAACTCGAAAAGCATATATTCCTTTGAGTTGTCCCTCCTCAGATATATTCTGACCCCGTCTATCAATTGATAGTCAAGAGTAATTGTGCATTCGTGTTCAATGATGCATGTTATTCTTGTGGTCCATCAAGCAGTTCCGTTTCGGAATAATTAGGAGAAACAAACTCCAGTACCTCATCCATTTCTAGGATTGGGTCAAAGTAGTTGTAGCTAGTTCTGATGTAAGTCTTGTTGTGTACATTTGTACTCATGTTTGCTTAATTTATGTTTTTGGAGAGATCCTTTAGTCTCACTAGTAGTTCCGCATGGACTTGGACGTTTACCTTGTTTCCTCAGCTACGATCTTGTACCATTGGGAGGGTCATGTAGATAGTTACGCTTCTCAGCCTTTTTCATTTGTAGTTGTGTTTACTCAAACATGTTATACTTCCGTTGCTTATATGCTCTGTATGTCGGGTCATGCGACCCGTGTTTGTAATAAATGCTATGTGGCTCTTCTGGGCCTTTATCTATATGAGTTGCTGAGTTATGTTGTGATGCCATGTTGTACAACACATACGTGCATGTTATGTGTACATGTAATATGTATTGCTATGTGTGTGATCTGACACCTAGTTGTTTATTCTTGGTAGCCTCTCTTATGGGGAAATGTCTCCTAGTGCTTCCACTGAGCCATGGTAGCTTTCTACTGCTCCGGAACACATGGGATGATCGGCATGTGTCCTTCTCTGCTCCTGTGTCTGTCCCGTTGGGGAAATGTCACGCGGTGCTTATCGGAGTCCTATCAGCTTGCTACAGCCGGGTTTCACTCGCTGCTCGCCAACACATGCATTACTGGGTAAGTTAGAGCCACCTTAGGTCTACGACTAGTCTTGTCGGCCTGGGTTCTCTATCATATGGATGCTAGCGACACTATCATATACGTGCGCCAAAAGGCGCAAATGATCTCGGGCCAGTTAAGGTGGCACCCGTAGGGATACCTTGCGTGAGGCTGCAAAGTGATATGATGTGTTACATGCTAGATTGGTGTGACTTAGGATCGGGGTCCTTACAGTCACTATCTTAGTGATGGTTGGCGGGATTGGCAGGGCCACTGACACCGGCTACTCGGTAAGGGCGGCGGATCGACTGTGTGCGGCACATCTACGTCCATCTCGGCAGGCTCAGGCCTTGTTGCAGGAGGCCTCCTCCATCGCCACATCAACCTCTTGGAGGTTCCCATCAGTTCACTCAGGGTTTTCTACAACGACAATCTTGTTGGCCTCTTCGGCGGCAGCTTTGGTAATACCAGCTACCTCCACGAACTCATTGCCTCCCATTGGAGAAGTTGGGGCTAAAAGCCAAGATATAAGACAAGAAGAAAGAAAGAGGTTCAAATCATAGATGGAAACCAAGGAATTTTATTTATGGAAATGGCTCTGTGGCAACAGGATTACCCAGGTGTACTCGTTGGGAAGGGGCATCCCCTCCTCCAGCAACTTGTGTTGCCGGCGAATAGCCCTAACAGTCTCCATCATCGGCGAAGCGCGGGTGTGAAAAATGTCCTTGGTGCAGGCCCTTGCACGGGAAGTGCTCCCAGGAATGGTTGTTGATGGGAAACGCTTTGCGGGGTCTGCTCCTCGGTTCTCTTTGCCCTGGTGCTCCCGTCCTGCCTCCTTGCCATCACTAGAAGAGCAAGCCTCGACGATTATATCAGCCGACTAAGGTGGTGGCGCATATTGACGCAGGGGGGAGGACCTGGGCTGATGGCCATGGTGTCATCCGCCCGCGTGTCCTGGACAACCCTTGACGGTGAACCATGGATGGTCGATGCCTTAGCCCACTTCATCCAGTGAATAAGTGGCTCTTCATCCCTAAAGCAACAAAGAGCCAGATCAGATTCGACAAATGAGACAAATTGAGACATGATGAAACAAGAATTCGCTTACTGTTTGTCAGATTCGATAAGCACACTCATCTTATTTTAGGATTGCAGTGGAGACTCACTGTCCCTCTTGATGGTTGGTGATGGCGAGCTCGGCAAGAGCGGGACCTCTCCCTCATCGGAAAGTTCTTCCCAGGAAGACAGAGGATTAAGCTTGACTTGCCGTGTGGGCTGTCGGCGTATCATCTCCTGCTTCCCAGTCTTGGTAGTGGACTTCCTTGCCATGGAGGCGAGATGGGGCGAGGGAGTTCCCACATGCACTTGGCTACCCCTACTACAGAGACGGCACGACCACTTGGAGACTCTCCTTCTCCTGGTTTTTTCATTGTCTTCGCCCCAGCAACCTCGTTACCGACAAGCTCTTCCCATCCCTCTTCAGCGGGCTCCTCATCGTCATCCTCGTCTTCCTCCTCTTCTTCCTCTTCCTCTTCATCTCCAGTACTCTTATCAAGGATTACGTCCCTCACAGCTTCCAATCTACGGGCATCTGTGATCCTACTGGCGATATACGCCTGCTTCTCTTCCGTGGTTTCCCTGACAAGGTCATCCTCCTCTCGCTCGGCCTTCTCATCTAGATCAGAGGCCCATTTCACCTCATCTGGAAACTTGGGCAGTTTCCATCTTTCCTTGACCCCGACAGTGGATCAGTTTGGCATCCATGCCAAAATGGCACACCTCTCCGATTTGATGTGTAGCGGCACAACCGTGGCCGACAAGTGGAAAGTGCCCAAGTTGTGGAAGAACTGTTGATAGAGCCAAGAGTGGACTAGCACCATCAAGTTGCGGCCGCAATCTTGGTACAGCCGCATCTTGTTCATGGCATTCTGATAAAACCAAGTCGGCCTATCTCTCCGCTGCAGTGGAGCAATGCGACGCCATAAGAAGTCAACTCTGACCATGTTTGTGGTTAGGCCAGCATCCCGCAAATGGGCAATTCTGTTCAGGATCGGGCAGAGCTTCTTCTCATTGGCACCATACTTGTTCCAATCATCATTATGGTCGATCTTCTTCATCCACGGCAAGCAGAATGCTGGGAAGTTCTCCTCTTGAATCCAGCACCAAGTTCCACTCCATTCCCCCACTCGCCGTGAGCTGTCCAAGGATGTAGTCTCTCTGGTCCTTCTCCCCCCTTGGGAACCATGTCACGCTTCCAGACAGTGCATCGTTCTCCACCCGAGGGATGAAGAAATGGTGGAACAAATCCGTGTTGGGCATAACTCCGATGAAGTTCTCATAGAAATGCGTGAAGACCGCTATGCATGTCATGGCGTTGAGAGTGGAGTTGAGCAGCCAGATGCCATAGGTCGACATCAACTGACAGAAGAAATCTGAATACGGCAGCATCAATCTGCAATAAAAGTATGCATAGAAGAAAGGATAGGTGTTGCTCAGGATCGTGGGGCCAAAAGGGGGAACCTTGGGAGCTCCATGGCTATCAGTCTCCGTCCCCCATGTGTGGGCGTACCTCTCAATCAAGGTGTAGGCAAACAAGGTTGGCAGCCAAAAGACGACGTTCTTATTCCGCCATCTCTCCAGCTCCTCCAAATCCTTCTTATTCTGCTCCACCTTGAGGTCGAGCGTCTTGGCCGCCTTCTTCCCTTTCGCGGCAGCTGCCTTGGGCGCCATCCAGGGCCCAGGGAGAAGGAGAACTTTGGGGTCGAAGCAGATTGATGGTGGCATCTATGGCGGCGGTGAAGGCGATTTGTTCTTGGCAAGAAGAATAAGATGAAACAGGTGTGGGAGTCCTAGACTAAGGGGTCCTCGGGTGTCCGATCTATTGAATATGGGCTGGAATATTGGGCTGTAAGGATTCAAAGACAGAAGACTACACCCGTGTCTGGATAGGACTCTCCTTGGCATGGAAGGCAAGCTTGGCGACCAACTATGAAGATTCCTTTCTCTGTAACCGACCTTGTGTAACCCTAGATCCCTCCCATGTCTATATAAACCATAGGGCTAGGTCCATAGATAGCCCGAATCCTGATAATCATAACCAGACTAGACTTTTTGGTTTAGTCATTACGATCTCATGGTAGATCAACTCTTGTAATACTCATATTCATCAAGATCAATCAAGCAGGACTTAGGGTATTACCTCCGTAGAGACGGCCCGAACCTGGGTAAAACATTGTGTCCCCTATCTTTTGTTACCATCGATCCTAGATGCACAGTTCGGGACCCCCTACCCAAGATGCACCGGTTTTCACACCGACATTGGTGCTTTCATTGAGAGTTCCACTGTGCCTTCCCCAAAAGGTTTGCTGGCCCCTTCAATCATCAACAACGATGCTGTCCAAGCTGAGACCTTCCTCCCTGGATAGATCTTCGTGTTCGGTGGCTTCGCACTGCGGGCCAACTCGCTTGGCCATCTGGAGTAGATCGATAGCTATGCCCCTGGCCACCAGGTCAGAATTGGGAGCTTGAACTACGCTGCAGACATCCGTGGAGACTTGATCTTCGCCAGATTCGAGACCGCGACAACCACTCCTGGTCACACCGATGGACATGACCTTAATCTGTCATCGGACTACATCCAGGAGATAGCTCCGGTAACCGCTTTGGCCTTAGATCCGGAGCATACCGCGCCATCCAAGGACCGGAGGCTCAACCCCACCACAGAGGCCACAGATTCCCCGGCGTTGGAGCGGCACATGGACTTAACCTCACACGATATCTATTTCACCGGAACTCCGGACTCGTCTCCGGCAATAAATTCCAAACCTTGTGAGTTCGCGGACGCCGAGCTTGATCGTTTATCGATCTTCAAATTCAGCTCACAGACATGTTCCAGCACTCGCATGTGGGTGTCGTGCTAAACTCATTAAAAAATCTATCCTGAGCGGGGGATTCACAGCCGAACTATATCCGGTTCGAACTAGAAGCTGATGACATGGAATTTCGCTCCCCATCCACCACCCACTTCATAGCCACTCTCAAAGACTTAACTGACATGCTCGATTATGGCTCCGACGACATTGATAGTATGGACGACGATGCTAGAGAAGAAAAGGCTCAGGACTCGCCGTTCACCGGACGCTGGATGACCACTTCCTCGTACGATGTATACATGGTGGATGCACCAAAGGAGAACAGCGGCGATGACAAAAAGGATCCAGCTGAGGATAAACCTCCTGACATACGTTCGAAATGCCAGCGTCAGCGGCACCGCTCTAAGTCACACCACAACAAAGATAGCAACACCAGCACAGGAGAAGATAACACTCCGGAAGGTACCGCATACAACGAAGACCCCGTTGATGCAGCTACCGAACATGATGAATGGGAGGACAGGCAGGTTAGCCCTAGCAAACAAGGCCACGCACGAGGACTCGGAGGACAGTAATTATCTTCCGCTCTCCGAGGATGAGGTCAGCCTCGGCACCGAGGATTTCATCGTGCCTGAGGAATCTCTTGAGCAGGAGCTCTTCAAGTGCCAGCTAATAGCCACTGCAAGGAGCCTGAAAAAGAAGCAGTAGTAGCTTCAAGCTGACCAAGATCTGCTCAACGATAAATGGACTGATGTCCCAGCAGCCGAAGAATACAGCCTCAAGCGCCCAACGAAAAGCTACCCGAAGCGCAAATTACTACCTCAGTTCGACGACGAAGTGCCGGAACACATACCACCATCGTGCAATGTGGATGACTGACCACCACGTGGCCGGGACAAATCAGCAACTCAAGCCGAACACCAGCTCAACCCGCCTCATCGCAAAGGCATAGGTAAATCAGCTCATGGTCATACATATGACTTTTGACATGACCTGAACAATAAAGGAGGACATACCAGATTGATCTACGGATCGTGAGGACGTGCCCCGACACGCGACGACGGCCATCTGTTCGAACGTGAAAAACCTAGTCATGCACGGGCCGAACACCGCAGAAGGACTCCATCAGCCCGATATAGAGGCGCCGCGCACCCTCATTGCTTCACCGACGAAGTCATGGAACATGAATTCCCAAAAGGGTTCAAACCCGTGAATATAGAATCATATGATGGGACCACAGACCCCGTGGTATGGATCGAAGACTTCATTCTCCACATTCATATGGCCCATGCACGATGACCTTCGTGCCATTAAATACCTCCCCCTAAAACTCAAAGGACCAGCACGACACTGGTTGAACAGCCTGCCCGAAAACTCCATCGGCACTTGGGAGGACATGGAAGAAGCCTTCCTTGATAACTTCCAAGGTACATACATTCGATCTCCGGATGCCGATGACTTAAGCCATATAGTTCAACAGCCCGGAGAGTCCGCTAGGAAATTCTGGACCAGGTTCCTAACTAAAATGAACAAGATAGTCGACTATCTAGATGCCGAATCCCTAGCAGCCTTTAAACACAGCATCCGCGATGAATGGCTTGCCCGGCACCTCGTCCAAGAGAAGCCAAAGTCCATGGCAGCCCTCACGGCACTCATGACCCTCTTTTGCGCGGGCGAGGATAGTTGGCTGTCCCATAGCAAAAACAATACAAGTGACGTCGGCACCCCTGAAGCTAAAAATAGCAACGACAACTCTCGACACAACAGGTAAAAATGTCGAAATAACAAAGACAACACCGAGGATACGTCAGTCAATCCCGGATTCGGTGGCTCCCTGGTCAGCGGAAGAAGCCATTCAAAAAGAACAATTCATGCCCATCTAGCCTGTACCGCATACTTGATCATCCGTGCCAGATTCCTGGCACCCCAGACAAACCACCCAATCATACCAACAGAGATTGCTGGGTTTTTAAACAGGTCGGCAAGTCAAATGCCGAAAACAAGGTGTAACACCCCGGATATAACTTTCCCAATTTGTACTCCAACTCTTGCCGTTTCCAGCGTTAAGTTATATTTATTTTCTCGGGTTCGGGTCTTCGCCTCCGTGTGTTGTTTTCGTTGTCATGCATCTCACATCATGTCATCATGTGCATTGCATTTGCATACGTGTTCATCTCATGCATTCGAGCATTTTCCCCGTTGTCCGTTTTGCATTCCGGCGCTTCGTTCTCCTCCGGTGGTCATTTCTAGCTTTCTTTCGTGTGTGGGGATTAAACATTTCTGGATTGGACCGAGAGTTTCCAAGCGGCCTTGGTTTACTACCGGTAGACCGCCTGTCAAGTTTCGTATAAGTTGGACTTCGTTTGATACTCCAACGGTTAACCGAGGGACCGAAAAGGCCTCGTGTGTGTTCCAGCCCAACACCTCTCCAATTTGGCCCAAAACCCACCAAACTCTACTCCATCATCTAGATCGTTCGATCACGATCGCGTGGCCGAAAACCGCACCTCATTTGGACTCTCCTAGCTCCCCCTATGCCTATATATACACCCCCCTTTCCAAATCTCGAATCTCTCCCCGTCCAACCCTAAAAAAAAAGATCTCCGCCGCACCGGACGTGTCCGGCCCGCGCCGGACAATGTCCGCCGCCGCCGCAGCAGCCAGCCACTGCCACGTGTCCTGCCGGATCCCTCAGCGCCGCCGGCCCGGGAAGCCCATCTCCGGCCCCCGAGGCCCGGGCCACCACCGGCGCCGCCTGGGGCTTTGTCCTCCTTCCGCCCGGCGCTCCTCCACCCCGGCGCCACCGCGGGCCACCACCGCCGCCGCCCGGAGCTCGCCGCTCCGCCGCGGGCCTCCGCCGACCGAAGCCAGATCCGGCGCCGAGCGCCGCCGTCCCGCCGCCACCGGCCGGCTCCGCGCCCTCTCCACCGACCCCCTCGCCGCCCCGGCCATCTTCTCCCCCTCGGGCGTCGTCCTCCTTCCCGGTGAACAGGAACTCCGGCGAGACTCCGGCGAGTGCATCGGGAACCGCGCTGGATCTGGATCTGAAAAATCCCCTCGGTTGACTTTTTCCCTCCGAACCCTAATTTTTATGCAAACTCTGACCTGTGATATCTCCACATCCGTAGCTCCGATTTGGACCTATAGTATATCATAATGTTCGTCTCGATGAGTACATCATTTCGTTCCATTGCGTCATTTTAATTTGAGTTTATCTTGATGCCCGAAATGCTGTTAGAAGAGGGCTTCGTGAGTTAATTGTCAGATCTGCTAGTTCATTTTAGACATTTGTCATTTTTGCCATGATTATTGTGTGCATGATATGCCCGTGAGTCTTGCATATGTTTTGTTAAGGGTTTTGTCATCTTTCCAGAGGTGCAACCCATGTATTTTTAGGATCTGGGTGGTGTCTTGTGCAAGCTTGCAAAGTGAGGCACCCGGTAAATCTGTTTTCAGGGACTTCGGATTTTCACTAAGTCCTGGGATTGTTTAGTTCATGATGCCATATGTTCAGCTTGTTTCCTAGTGATCCGTGCCTCTTTTAAGGATGATCAGTAAAGTAGTTTTGTTAATATTGTAGTGTTATATCCATCCATGTCTTCTTTTGCAATTGTGGAGCACACTAGCTTGAGTCAATCGAGCTTTACTTTCGCTTCGTTGTGAATCTGGGCAGATCGTCAACTTGTTTGCGATTTTGCCGATGTTGTTGCAGATGATCCGTGCATGCTATGCCATTGTTCTTGCCATGTATAGCTTGAATTTTGTGCCTTCTTAATGGATATATGTTTGCCTTGCCATGACTTGCAACGTAGTGAGTGCATCGAGCTCGTAAACATGCCTTCGTGAGTTATATTTCAGCATGTGTCAGTTTTCACTAAGTCTGAAAACTGATTATTGTTTTAGCTATGTTCGTGTGCTTGTTAGTATATTTTGTGATCCCTTTTGGCTCAAGTTCACTAAGG
This sequence comes from Triticum urartu, assembly GCF_056163025.1. Classification (NCBI taxonomy): domain Eukaryota; kingdom Viridiplantae; phylum Streptophyta; class Magnoliopsida; order Poales; family Poaceae; genus Triticum; species Triticum urartu. Next base: position 259,299,982 of record NC_141875.1, read on the forward strand.
GTCTTTTGTTAAGCTTGTTGAGTAGCTCCATGCCATGTTCTTCTTTGTCATGATCAGGTCCTATAGCATGTTGTTTTGTTGCTCCGAAGAGGGCTTCATGATCTGAAATTTCAGACAAGTGTTAATTTCACCAAGTCTGAGATCTGTTTACCATTTGCGTTTTTTCCATGCTTGTTTGAACCTGTTAATGGATGAATTGGCCGTGGCTCAGTGCTAGTCTTTTGTTAAGCATCTTGAATGCTTCCCTGCCATGTATTTTGTTGTCTTGTTTGAGAGCTGTAGCATGTTCTTTTCATTGCATTTAGATGCCTACTTGCTGTAAATCGCAAACCGGTGTCATATTTGAATCGCTTGCCATTTCCAAACCGTAACTCCGATTCCGGCGTTCTTTATATCGTTTTCAAGTGATTTCATCTCATCTTTCTAGTGGCACACCTGGTTTTCCATGTTGAGGCCAGTTTCATGCATTTCCTGTCATATCTTGCATTTTGCATCCCGCATAGCATACCATCATTGCATCTTATTGTTTGAGCTTGCAAGTGGTTGATTGTATCCTTGTTGCTTGTTTGTCTTGTTTGGGTAGAACCGGGAGACGAGTTCGCTAATGAGGAGCCCGTTGAGTTTGCTTTTGAGGATCCGGTCAACTCTGACAGCTTTGCAGGCAAGATGATCATACCCTCGAAATCACTACTATCTTTGCTATGCTAGTTTGCTCGCTCTTTTGCTATGCCAATGCTACGATGCCTACCATTTTCTTGTCAGCCTCCCAAATTTCCATGTCAAACCTCTAACCCACCATGTCCTAGCAAACCGTTGATTGGCTATGTTACCGCTTTTCTCAACCCTCTTATAGCGTTGCTAGTTGCAGGTGAAGATTGGAGGCGTTCCTTGTTGGAACATTTATTTACTTGTTGGGATATCATTATATTGCTATGTTATCTTAATGCATCTATATAGTTGGTAAAGGGTGGAAGGCTCGGCCTCTCGCCTAGTGTTTTGTTCCACTCTTGCCGCCCTAGTTTCCGTCATATCGGTGTTATGTTCCCGGATTTTTGCGTTCCTTACGCGGTTGGGTTATAATGGGAACCCCTTGATAGTTCGCCCTGATTAAAGCTTTTCCAGCAATGCCCAACCTTGGTTTTACCATTTGCCACCTAGCCTCTTTTTCTCTTGGGTTTCCGGAGCCCGAGGGTCATCTTATTTTGGCCCCCCCCCCGGGCCAGTGCTCCTCTGAGTGTTGGTCCGAACTAGAGTCCTGTGCAGCGCCCCCTCGGGGAAACTCGAGGTTTGGTTTTAGTTGTACGGATTGCTCATCTGAGTGTGCCCTGAGAACGAGATATGTGCAGCTCCTATCGGGATTTGTCGGCACATTCGGGCGGTGTTGCTGGTCTTGTTTTAACCTGTCGAAATGTCTTGTTGTACCGGGATACCGAGTCTGATCAGAACGTCTCGGGTGGAGGTCTATTCCTTCGTTGACCGTGAGAGCTTGTCATGGGCTAAGTTGGGACTCCCCTGCAGGGTTTGAACTTTCGAAAGTCGTGCCCGCGGTTATGGGCAGATGGGAATTTGTTAATGTCCGGTTGTAGATAACTTAAACCTTAATTTAATTAAAATGAATCAACCGTGTGTGTTACCGTGATGGCCTCTTCTCGGCGGAGTCTGGGAAGTGGACACGGTGTTGGAGTTATGTTTGCGCAGGTTGCTCTCTCTAGATTCTCGCTCGCGCCACGCCGCCTCTTCTCTCTCTCTTTTGCGTATAGGATAGCCACCATATATGCTAGTCGCTTGCTGCAGCTCCACATATATTTTCCTTACCCTTCCTATAAGCTTAAATAGTCTTGATCGCGAGGGTGCGAGATTGCTGAGTCCCTGTGGCTCACAGATTACTATTACACCAGATGCAGGTCCAGGTGATTCCGCTCCAGGTGACGAGTACGAGCTCAAGTGGGAGTTCGACGAGGACTCTCAGAGTTACTATGTGTCTTTTCCTGTTGATCAGTAGTGGTGCCCAGTTGGGGTTGATCGGGGCCGTGTCGCATGTTGGGTTTTCTTCTTGGCGCCGTATTCGGGCCATGAGTGTTTGGTTGATGTATGTTATTTATGTACTTTGATTGACGTGGCGAGTGTAAGCCAACTATGTATCTCCCCTTTTATTATTAATATTACATGGGATGTTGTGATGATTGCCTAACTTGCGACATTGCTTTCAATGCGGTTATGTCTCTAAGTCGTGCCTCGACACGTGGGAGCTATAGCCGCATCGAGGGCGTTACAAGTTGGTAATCAGAGCCTTCCCCGACCTTAGGAGCCCCATTGCTTGATCGTTTTTAGCGGCCGAGTTGTGTCTAGAAAAATGTTTTGAGTCATGTAGGAATTATATATCACAGAGTTAGGAATTCTTTTTACTTCCCAGTCTCCTCACCGCTCTGGTAAGGCATCCGGACATAGAGTTTTGACTCTTCTCTTCTCAAATTTCACTAAAAAAAATTTTAGGATCACGCGGGTATCTTGGAATCGTTCCGATGGTTTTATGATGAGAACATTGTCTTGGTGCCTCCTGTCAGGGGTTTAGTGGAAGTGTCCCGGGGAGTTGAGCTCTGAGGTGTTGTCATTATAATTTTATCGTTGCAATTCTGGAATACTTGAGATATTTTCGCCGACATCGAAAATCTCTTTTATGCAGTTCGTTCGTGAGATAACCTCGACGCCACCCAGTACTGGGGCGGGAGTTCGGGAGTATCGCCATAACTTGTATAAAGGATGCTTTTGGAAGGTTGAGGTAGATGGTTTTCGAAGGTTTCCTGGTTATGTGTTGAAGGATGGATACAGCTGGATGTAGGATTTGTTAGTTTGGGTGAGATATTATGCTTCCCTTGTATCCCCAACACCTGATTGCATAACCGGAAAGTTTCGGGAGTTTCATAGGTGGGAATTCTCGTAGCTGTAGTTCTTCTTCCACGAATATTGGTTTGAGATTGGTATTTCTTACTGATTATTCGTTCTTTATCCGTACCTTATTGATTTATTTATCTACCTTCATTCTACATGGCTGTGCAATTTATGGGTATGTGACCACTTCAAGAGGAATGCATTCATTCATTTTTTTCGGATGTGAAGACTTTATGTTGCAATTTTCATTCCGTTGGATTCAGCTTCAATATTTTTCTATCCATGTGCTAATGGATGTCAACCTCTTCAGGATGGCTCCTCCAACGCGCACGAATCTGAATCCTGATCTGCCACCACCTCCACCTCCTCCGGAGGCATGGCAAGCTGTGATGGCCGCAACCAATGCAAACACACAGTTGATCATGCAAATTCTCCAAGAGCGCAATCAAGGCAGTCAAGGGAATCAAGGCAGCAATCAGAATTATTTTGCTACACTGAACCAATTCCTTGCTAATGGGCCAAAGACGTTCAGCAATTGTGTTGAGGCAACCGATGCTGACGATTGGCCTGTGGATCTGGGTAAGCATTTTGAGTGCAGCAACGCTAGGCCTGAAGATTTCGTCAAGTTCGTTTCCTTCCAACTCAAAGATCAAGCTGCAGAATGGTTCCAGCAGTACAAGGATTCCAGAGGTGGACGTGTGATCACTTGGGATGATTTCCGTCGAGATTTCCAAGCTCATCACATTCCTCAGAGTGTGGTTGAAAGTAAGCGTGAGGAATTCTGTAACTTGAAGCAAGGCTCTTTGTCTGTCTATGACTACAACAAGTTGTTCCAGAAGCTCACCCGCTTTGCCAAGCAGGACGTACTTGATGAGAAGAGCATGATTTACCAGTTCAAGGGTGGTCTCAGAGAAGAAATTCAGCTCGCTCTTGTCCTCTTTGAGCCGTTGAGATACGATGAGTTCTACAACATGGCACTGAAGCAAGAGGCTGCTCAGTTGAGGTGTGATGCTTCCAAGAAGCGAGTCAGAGATGCTACTCCTTCTTCCTCTACTCAAGTGGCCAAGCAGCAAAAGTATTGGCTTCCTCCTCCTCCGTTCCGTCAGCCGTATCAGCAGAAGAGCAAAAGTGGGAGTGGTTCTTCCCACCCACCCAACCCTGGCTTTCAGAACAAGTCTTCGTCTCAACCTCCAAGATCGAGTGCTGCGTACCACCATCCGCTTTCAGAGGTCACGTGCAACAAGTGCCAGCAAAAGGGTCACTATGCCAACAAGTGTTTCAACCAGAGGCGTCTTCCTCCTCCTCCTCCTCCTCCTCCTGTGAGATCGGCAAGTACAGCTGTGGTCAAGCATAACCCCAAGCATGCCAAGGTCAATATGGTGAATGCAGCTCAGGCAGAGGACTCATCAGATGTGATTATGGGTAACCTTCCTGTTAACAATATTCCTGCAAGAGTTCTTTTTGACACTGGTGCATCCCATTGTTTCATCTCGAGACCTTTTGCATCTAAGCATGATTTTGTTACTCAAGTGTTGCTGAGACCATTGTCTATTGACTCTCCGGCCCGTCTTTTGACAACTTGAGTATGCGTTCCGGATGTTACTATCACTTTGGGCGACTACAAGTTTCTCTCTTCTCCGGTGGTTCTTGGTGACTCGGATATTGATCTTATTCTCGGAATGGATTAGCTTTCTAAGCACAAGGCTCAGCTTGATTGTGCAGCCAGGCAGATTCAATTGACTCATTCGTCTGAGGATGTAATTGTCTTTGCCGCTCGTGATGATACCATCCGTCTGTTTTCTCTCAATGAGAAGGGTGAAATGGATGCTATCTCGCAAATTCCAGTCGTTTGCGAATATCAAGACGTCTTTCCAGAAGAGCTCCCAGGAATGCCTCCACACCGGCCAGTTGAATTCGTTATTGATCTTGAGCCTGGCACGGAACCGGTGTGCAAACGTCCTTACAAGCTCGGACCTGAAGAGTTGAAGGAGCTGAAGAAACAACTCGATGAGCAAGAGAGAATGGGTCTCATCCGGCCTAGTTCTTCTCCATGGGGTTGTGGTGTTCTTTTTGTGAAGAAGAAGGATGGATCGGACCGACTTTGTGTTGATTACCGTCCATTGAACAAGAAGACCATCAAGAACAAATACCCACTTCCCAACATCAATGAGCTGTTCGAACAACTCAAAGGTGCTCAAGTATTCTCCAAGCTTGATCTCCTCATGGGTTATCATCAGATTCGCATTCGTGAGCAAGGTATTCCCAAGATGGCTTTCAGAACAAGCTTTGGTTCATATGAATACACTGTCATGTCTTTTGGCCTCGTCAACGCTCCTCCGATGTTCTCTCGCATGATGAACTTCATCTTCAACGCCTACACCAATGACTTCATTTTGGTCTATCTCGACGACATTCTAGTTTTCTCGAAGAACAAGGAAGATCAGGCCAAACACTTGCGTTTGGTGCTTGATAAGCTCAGGGAACATCAGTTCTACGCCAAGTTCTCCAAGTGTGAAATTTGACTCGATGAGGTTCTTTATCTTGGTCATATCATCTCTGCCAAGGGCATTGCCGTGAATCCTGAGAAGGTGTCTGCAATTGTTAATTGGGAACCTCCTCAGAATGTGAAGCAACTCCGCAGTTTCCTCGGTCTCGCAAGCTACTGGAGAAGATTCGTTGAAGACTTTTCTAAGATCGCGAAGCCTCTCTCAAATCTTCTTCAGAAGCACGTCAAGTACGTTTGGTGTCCGGAGTGTGATATTGCTTTCAACACTTTGAAAGAGAAATTGATCACTGCTCCAGTTTTGACTCCGCCTGATGAATCCAAGCCGTACGAGGTCTTTTGTGATGCCTCTCTCCAAGGTCTTGGCGCAGTTTTGATGCAAGAGAAGAAAGTTGTTTCTTATACCTCTCGCCAGTTGAAGCCTAATGAGAAGAACTACCCCACTCATGATCTCGAGTTGGCGGCAGTTGTGCATGCTCTTTTGACTTGGAGACATCTTCTATTGGGAAGAAAAGTGGACATTTTCACTGATCACAAGAGTCTCAAGTACATCTTCACTCAGCCTAATCTCAACCTCAGGCAAACTCGATGGGTCGAAATGATTCAAGAGTATAATCCGAGTATTGAGTATACTCCAGGCAAGGCCAATTTGATTGCTGACGCTTTGAGCAGAAAAGCGTACTGCAACAGTCTGATTCTTAGGCCTTATCAACCCGAGCTTTGTGAAGCTTTCCGCAAACTTAATCTGCAAGTTGTTCCTCAAGGTTTCCTCGCCAACCTTCAAGTCTCTCCTACCTTGGAAGACCAGATTCGCCAAGCCCAGCTCCTTGATGCTATGGTGAAAAAGATGAAGATTGGGATTGCCAAGAGTCAGTCCAAATACAAGTGCTACCGCCTTGATGACAAGGACACTCTCTTCTTCGAGGATCGAATTGTTGTACCCAAAGGTGAACTTCGTAAAGTGATCATGAACGAGGCTCACAATTCTCTCCTCTCCATCCACCCTGGGAGTACGAAGATGTTTTAGGACCTCAAGCAAGCTTATTGGTGGACTCGAATGAAGCGCGAGATCGCTCAATTCGTGAATGAATGTGATGTCTGCAGAAGAGTGAAGGAAGAACACCAAAGGCCAGCAGGTCTCCTCCAACCTCTTGCCATTCCAGAATGGAAGTTTGACCACATTGAAATGGACTTCGTGACTGGGTTTCCAAAGTCCAAGCGTGGCAATGATGCTATATTCGTTGTCATCGACAAACTCACCAAAGTGGCTCACTTTCTGCCTATCAAAGAGTCGATCACTGCAGCTCAATTGGCGGAACTCTATACCTCTGGAATTGTCTCTCTGCACGGTATTCCTCAAGTGATATCTTCAGACCATGGCAGCATCTTTCCCTCCAAGTTTTGGGATTCTTTTCAGAAGGCCATGGGCACCAACATCCGTTTCAGCACTGCTTTCCATCCTCAAACAAGCGGTCAAGTCGAGCGTGTCAACCAGATTCTTGAAGATATGCTCAGGGCTTGTGTGATCTCCTTCGACATGAAGTGGGAGGATTGTCTTCCTTATGCTGAATTCTCCTACAACAACAGTTTTCAAGCAAGTTCGGGCAAGGCCCCATTTGAAATTCTGTATGGCAGGAAGTGCCGTACCCCTCTCAACTGGTCTGAAACTGGTGAACGTCAGCTGCTGGGTAATGACTTAATCACAGAAGCAGAAGAAATGTGCAAAGTCATTCATGATAACCTCAAAGCAGCCCAATCCCGCCAGAAGAGCTACTATGATAGTAAGCGCCGTGATTTGGCTTTTGAGATCGGAGATCATGTTTACCTCCGCCTCTCTCCTACGAAAGGTACTCGTCGCTTCAGTATCAAAGGGAAGCTTGCCCCTAGATACGTGGGACCTTTCAAGATTGTCAGCAAGAAAGGCAACCTCGCCTATCAACTCGAGCTTCGTTCAAACTTTGCAAATGTTCATGATGTGTTCCATGTCTCTCAGCTTCGGAAGTGCTTCAAGACTCCTGACCGCACCGTCAACTTCGAGGACATTGAGCTCCAAGAAGATCTCTCCTACCGTGAGCACCCAGTTGCTATTCTTGAAGAGACTGAACGCAAGACTCCCAACAAGTCAATCAAACTTCTCAAAGTCAAGTGGTCACACCATTCCGACCGTGAAGCTACCTGGGAACGCGAGGATCACCTCCGTTCTGAGTACTCGGCGTTCTTTCAGTCCTAGATCTCGGGACGAGATCCTTTCGTAGTGGTGGAGTGTTGTAACACCCCGGATATAACTTTCCCAATTTGTACTCCAACTCTTGCCGTTTCTGGCGTTAAGTTATATTTATTTTCTCGGGTTCGGGTCTTCGCCTCCGTGTGTTGTTTTCATTGTCATGCATCTCATATCATGTCATCATGCGCATTGCATTTGCATACGTGTTCATCACATGCATTCGAGCATTTTCCCCGTTGTCCGTTTTGCATTCCGGCGCTTTGTTCTCCTCCGGTGGTCATTTCTAGCTTTCTTTCGTGTGTGGGGATTAAACATTTCCGGATTGGACCGGGACTTGCCAAGCGGCCTTGGTTTACTACCGGTAGACCGCCTGTCAAGTTTCGTATCAGTTGGACTTCGTTTGATACTCCAACAGTTAACCGAGGGACCGAAAAGGCCTCGTGTGTGTTGCAGCCCAACACCCCTCCAATTTGGCCCAAAACCCACCAAACTCTGCTCCATCATCTAGATCGTTCGATCACGATCGCGTGGCCGAAAACCGCACCTCATTTGGACTCTCCTAGCTCCCCTATGCTTATATATACACCCCCCCTTTCCAAATCTCGGATCTCTCCCCGTCCAACCCTAAAGAAAAAAAGATCTCCGCCGCGCCGGACGTGTCCGGCCCATGCCGGACAACGTCTGCCGCCGCCCGCAGCAACCAGCCGCTGCCACGTGTCCCGCTGGATCCCTCAGCGCCGCCGGCCCGGGAAGCCCATCTCCGGCCCCCGAGGCCCGGGCCACCACCGCCACCGCCCGGGGCTTCGTCCTCCTACCGCCCGGTGCTCCTCCAGCCCGGCGCCGCCGCGGGCCACCACTGCTGCTGTCCCGAGCTCGCCGCTCCGCCGCGGGCCTCCGCCGACGGGAGCCAGATCCGGCGCCGAGCTCCGCCGTCCCGCCGCCACCGGCCGGCTCCGCCGCCCTCTCCACCGACCCCCTCGCCGCCCCGGCCATCTTCTCCCCCTCCGGCGTCGTCCTCCTTCCCGGTGAACAGGAACTCCGGCGAGTGCATCGGGAACCGCGCTGGATCTGGATCTGAAAAATCCCCTCGGTTGACTTTTTCCCTCCGAACCCTAATTTTTATGCAAACTTTGATCTGTGATATCTCCGCATCCGTAGCTCCGATTTAGACATATAGCATATCAAATTGTTTATCTCGATGAGTACATCATTTCATTCCATTGCATCATTTTCATTTGAGTTCATCTTGATGCCCGAAATGCTGTTAGAAGAGGGCTTCGTGAGTTAATTGTCAGATCTGCTAGTTCATTTTAGACATTTGTCATTTTTGCCATGATTATTGTGTGCATGATATGCCCGTGAGTCCTACATATGTTTTGTTAAGGGTTTTGTCATCTTTCCAGAGGTGCAACCCATGTATTTTTAGGATGTGTGTGGTGTCTTGTGCAAGCTTGCAAAGTGAGGCACCCGGTAAATCTGTTTTCAGGGCCTTAGGATTTTCACTAAGTCCTGGGATTGTTTAGTTCATGATGCCATATGTTCAGGTTGTTTCCTAGTGATCCGTGCCTCTTTTGAGGATGATAAGTAAAGGAGTTTTGTTAATATTGTAGTGCTATATCCATCCATGTCTTCGTTTGCAATTATGGAGCACCCTAGCTTGAGTCAATCGAGCTCTACTTTCGCTTCATTGTGAATCTGGGCAGATCGTCAACTTGTTTGCGATTTTGGTGATGTTGTTGCAGATGATCCGTGCATGCTATGCCATTGTTCCTGCCATGTCTTGCTTGAATTTTGTGCCTTCTTCATGGATATATGCTTGCCTTTCCATGACTTGCACCGTAGTGAGTGCATCGAGCTCGTAAACATGCCTTCGTGAGTTATATTTCAGCATGTGTCAGTTTTCACTAAGTCTGAAAACTGATTATTGTTTTAGCTATGTTCGTGTGCTTGTTAGTATATTTTGTGATCCCTTTTGGCTCCAGGTCACTAAGGGTCTTTTGTTAAGCTTGTTGAGTATCTCCATGCCATGTTTTTCTTTGTCATGATCAGGTCCTGTAGCATGTTGTTTTGTTGCTCCGAAGAGGGCTTCATGATCTGAAATTTCAGACAAGTGTTTATTTCACCAAGTCTGAGATCTGTTTACCATTTGCATTTTTGCCATGCTTGTTTGAACCTATTAATGGATGAATTGGCCGTGGCTCAGTGCTAGTCTTTTGTTAAGCATCTTGAATGCTTCCCTGCCATGTATTTTTTTGTCTTGTTTGAGTGCTGTAGCATGTTCTTTTCGTTGCATTTAGATGCCTATTTGCTGTAAATCGCAGACCAGTGTCATATTTGAATCGCTTGCCATTTCCGAACTGTAACTCCGATTCCGGTGTTCTTTATATCGTTTTCAAGTGATTTCATCTCATCTTTCCAGTGGCACACTTGGTTTGCCAAGTTGAGGCCAGGTTCATGCATTTCCTGTCATATCTTGCATTTTGCATCCCGCATAGCATACCATCATTGCATCTTATTGTTTGAGCTTGCAAGTGGTTGATTGTATCCTTGTTACTTGTTTGTCTTGTTTCGGTAGAGCCGGGAGACGAGTTCGCTAACGAGGAGCCCGTTGAGTTTGCTTTTGAGGATCCGGTCAACTCTGACAGCTTTGCAGGCAAGATGATCATACCCTCGAAATCACTACTATCTTTGCTATGCTAGTTTGCTCGCTCTTTTGCTATGCCAATGCTATGATGCCTACCATTTGCTTGTCAGCCTCCCAAATTGCCATGTCATACCTCTAACCCACCATGTCCTAGCAAACCGTTGATTAGCTATGTTACCGCTTTGCTCAGCCCTCTTATAGCGTTGCTAGTTGCAGGTGAAGATTGGAGGCGTTCCTTGTTGGAACATTTATTTACTTGTTGGGATATCATTATATTGCTATGTTATCTTAATGCATCTATATAGTTGGTAAAGGGTGGAAGGCTCGGCCTCTCGCCTAGTGTTTTGTTCCACTCTTGCCGCCCTAGTTTCCGTCATATCGGTGTTATGTTCCCGGATTTTTGCGTTCCTTACGCGGTTGGGTTATAATGGGAACCCCTTGATAGTTCGCCTTGATTAAAGCTTTTCCAGCAATGCCCAACCTTGGTTTTACCATTTGCCACCTAGCCTCTTTTTCTCTTGGGTTTTCGGAGCCCGAGGGTCATCTTATTTTAGCCCCCCCGGGCCAGTGCTCCTCTGAGTGTTGGTCCGAACTAGAGCCCTGTGCAGCGCCCCCTCGGGGAAACTCGAGGTGTGGTTTTAGTTGTACGGATTGCTCATCTGAGTGTGCCCTGAGAACGAGATATGTGCAGCTCCTATCGGGATTTGTCGGCACATTCGGGCGGTGTTGCTGGTCTTGTTTTAACCTGTCGAAATGTCTTGTTGTACCGGGATACCGAGTCTGATCGGAACGTCTCGGGTGGAGGTCTATTCCTTCGTTGACCGTGAGAGCTTGTCATGGGCTAAGTTGGGACTCCCCATCAGGGTTTGAACTTTCGAAAGCCGTTCTCGCGGTTATGGGCAAATGGGAATTTGTTAATGTCCGGTTGTAGATAACTTAAACCTTAATTTAATTAAAATGAATCAACCGTGTGTGTTACCGTGATGGCCTCTTCTCGGCGGAGTCCGGGAAGTGGACACGGTGTTGGAGTTATGTTTGCGCAGGTTGCTCTCTCTAGATTCTCGCTCGCGCCTCGCCTCCTCTTCTCGCTCTCTTTTGCGTATAGGATAGCCACCATATATGCTAGTCGCTTGCTGCAGCTCCACATATATTTTCCTTACCCTTCCTATAAGCTTAAATAGTCTTGATCGCAAGGGTGCGAGATTGCTGAGTCCCTGTGGCTCACAGATTACTATTACACCAGATGCAGGTCCAGGTGATTCCACTCCAGGTGACGAGTATGAGCTCAAGTGGGAGTTCGACGAGGACTCTCAGCGTTACTATGTGTCTTTTCCTGATGATCAGTAGTGGTGCCCAGTTGGGGTTGATCGGGGCCGTGTCGCATGTTGGGTTTTATTCTATTTTGGTGCCGTAGTTGGGCCATGAGTGTTTGGTTGATGTATGTTATTTATGTACTTTGATTGACGTGGCGAGTGTAAGCCAACTATGTATCTCCCCTTTTATTATTAATATTACATGGCATGTTGTGATGATTGCCTAACTAGTGACATTGCTTTCAATGCGGTTATGTCTAAGTCGTGCCTCGACACGTGGGAGCTATAGCCGCATCGAGGGCGTTACACAAGGATAGGGGATCGCAAAGCGAAGATGACGACAAGGAGCCCCGACCATCATACACAGGGGCACAGAAGAAGTTTCCCCCTCAGGTCAAAACAATGAACATGATATATGCTACCCACATCCCCAAGAGGGAGCACAAGCGTGCACTCAGGGACGTCTACGCGATAGAGCCAGTCGCCCCAAAATTTAATCCATTTTCGTGATGCCCGATCACTTTTGATCGCCGGGATCATCCGACCAGCATCTGTCACGGTGGTTCAGCCGCGCTGGTCCTGGACCCATTAATTGATGGGTTCCACCGGACGCGAGTCCTGATGGACGGCAACAACAGCCTCAACTTGCTCTATTAGGATACAGTGTACAAAATGGGTATTCATCCATCACGGATCAAACCCACAAAGACTACCTTCAAAGGAGTCATACCAGGTGTAGAGGCCCTCTATACGGGCTCAATCACGCTCAAGGTTGTCTTCGGATCTCCGGACAATTTCTGAAGCGAGGAGTTAATCTTCGACATAGTCCCCTTTCGCAGCGGCTATCACGCACTGCTCGGACGGACCGCGTTCGCCCGATTCAATGCAGTGCCACACTATGCTTATCTCAAACTCAAGATGCCCGGTCCATGCGCCATCATAACAGTCAATGGAAAGACAGAACTCTCCCTCCGTATAGAAGAGCACACAGCTGCCTTAGCAGCAGAAGTACAGATCGGCCTTCTCAAGCAGAACCTTAATTCGGCTGCCGAGCCCACGGACACCGTCAAGAGGGTCTGAACTACCCTGCAGCAGGATAGCTCAGCTCGTCAGGAGCTAGACAAGAAATTCAGCGTCCATCTCAGTCTGGGTTAAGTAGTGGCATTCGTACCATGCGTACATAACTACGCACTCAAAATTCCATGGGCATCGACGGAGGCATAGCTAGTCTGTGATCCATAGTACAGCTCAAGGACACCGGATACACACATACTTCCACTTTTATTCATTTGCTTTTCTAGTTCCAATCCCGCAGGCCCCATCGGATGGCCCGATTACCAGTCCTCTTTAAGGATAAAAACACCAAGACGGCGAGAAACGCAGACATATAGGGTATTCTCAAGGTGGTTTCGTTAACAATCACTCTACCTGTTTTTCAGGACCCACATGCATCTCTCCCTTGGGTTTTGGCATACTAAATAGACTGTTGCCTATCGCACTACTTGTATCAATGTGCCTCGATGTATTAACCAAATTACTATGAAAACAGTTCGCGGCTGGAGCTTTAAAGCCCCAGCTTATCACCTTTGCACCTTTTCTGTTTTCTTTCTTTTTTTCTTCTTATTTTTCTTTCTCCCCTGTGGGTAACCCTATCAGGTAGCACCCGTACACTTTGGTATGTTTGATGTTCGCTAGGGGCTTCACAGCACCCCACACTACGGCAACAAAAGTCCGAACACTTTTTATAAGTATAGTTCGGCACCCCGAATTTAGCATATATGCATTGGCTCTGAATCATGTCGGGTTGCCCGGCTCCTGTGCTTGCTACCTTACGTTCTGCTATATCGGCTAAGGTAGTAAAGGGTGAACTACTGCGATTGTGCCTTGGTTTATCCAAATGAGCACCACAGTAGAGAAAGCCAAAAACCGACTGTCATGATGCGGCGAGAGTCGGTCAGCTATTCGGAGGTTGCAAACCGTTGGAGATTTCTTCCACATTACACGAAGGATCGGTACTTCCCGATCAGACGCTTATAGCACTCTGGTTCAGATACCAGGGGCTGCGCCCATGTTTTTATTGTCAAACTCCTATGGCTAAGTGAGGGCGTTAAAGCCGCATAGTCTGATTGCCTGGTTCGTTGCGCTAAACAACTCCTTCAAGGACCATATAATTGGATCAAGATTGTTTAGATTCCATCCCGAACACCTCCGTACTACCTACGTGGGGGCAGAAGCCGACGACTGGTTAATCCTCAGATTTCATACAACACGGCCGCACAGGAGGAAAATTTTAAAAACATAACAAGCATTATATCACAAACCGACTTCGTTCTATCATACAAAGTAGAAGGAACTTGAATACATTCATTCAAAGATAATATCTTGCGAACACTGCGTTGCTACAATGCGAGACCCCTCTTGGGCATCTGCAAAATAGCGCTCGGGTGTGCGGTGCTCCTTGCCCTCTGGCGGCCCCTTGGTCAGCTCGACGACGTCCATCTTCGCCCACCACATCTTGCAGCGGGTGAAGGCCATACGCGCACCTTCAATGCAGGCAGATCGCTTGACGACGTCCAGCCGAGGACAGGCGTTCACTAGCCGCTTCACGGGTCTGAAGTAGCTTCCGGGCATAGCTTCAGCTGGCCACAGCCGGATTATCAAATCCATCATGGCCAGTTCGGCCACCCTATGCAGCTCCACCAGCTGTTTCAGCTGATCGGTGAAGGGCACGGGATGCTTTGGCGCAAGATACTGTGACCAGAACAATTTCTTCATGGAGCTCCCTTCTTCAGCTCGAAAGAACTCCGCGGCGTCGGACACACTGCGCAGTAGATCTGCGAAGGCTCCTGGAGAACTCCGAATCTAGGTTAGTAAGAAATACTTCTTCTTTATATATTTGCTTTGCATACTAAACGCCTTACCCGCCGCGATCTATCTGGCCTCTTGGTTCTCCTGGAGGGCACCCTGGGCTTCAATCCGGGCCGCTTTCACGCTTTGACAAGCCTTGGAGAATTCGGTCTATCAAGCCAAAACATTGCCCTCCAGGGTCTCTTACTTCTTCACCGCGTCCTGGAGCTCTTGCTGGACCTCGTTCAGCCAGGCCTTTAGCTTCTTGCGAGCGGCCTGCTCCTTGATGGCTTTCTCCTCGGCTTCGGCCAGGGCCCTTTTCAGGGCCTCGACCTCGGTCGTCGCCCCTACATACTTAATGACACTACGGTCATTATACATCATTTACTCTTTCTGAATATATAGCGAGCCATTGCATGCCTTGCTGGTCTTGCAGCTACTTTCTCGCCTGGCCAAGCTCTTTTTGGGCCCGCTCCAGTTTCTTCTTTAGTCCAGAGACTTCGGTAGTATGAGAAGTCATAGCCAGCAGCTACGCCTACTTATTCACATCAGACACACTTGGTTAGTTTCCTGCGAAATTTAATTGATCCTCTGTCCGACTTGTCTTTCGAAACAATGGACAGTGTCTCAGGGGCTACTGTCTATGTGGAGATTTTCTCGGTTAAACACCGCTTACCTCAAACCTGTCAACAGGCCACTGCAGGCTTCGGCTAGTCTGCTTTTAACGGACTGAACCTTCTCGGCCATCGTACCCATAAGGATACGGTGTTCTTCCACAATGGAAGCGCCCCGTAGCGCTTCCAATAAATTGTCTGGAGCCCCTGGTTGGACAGTGGTCGCCGGCAGGACGGGCATGCCTCCTTCTCTTGAAGGAAGCTGCTTGTCGGACTCCGGGGCCATATGGGTCTCCGGATCCGTGCTCCGTGGGGGGGCCGAATTGAGTACGCCCCCCATCGTCAGTATCCATGGGGGCTTTTTCCCTCATGTGTCCGGCGGCCGACGAATCGCCCTCCGGTGTCGCCTTGACGTCCTCCCGAACCTCTCCCTGGCCTGGCAAGGTCCTTCGGGACAGCACCTTGACGTCTCCCTTGGCCTCGGGAGAGTAAACGGTCGGCGGTGTCTCGCTGGCCATCTCCTTTGAGTCCAACGAGCCTCTTGATGAGGATTGCTGGGAGCTATCGTGAGCCGGACTGCAATAGCATAATTAATCATGTCAATACGACAAAGAGGAGAGGTTAGATTTATGGGCATGTACGAGTCTTAGCACTTACGATGCGGCATGATGCTTAGTGCGGGGGCGTCGCTCCGGACTGCTGACGACTTCCCATGCGGAGCTGCCTGCGAGCGGGCTTTTCCCCTTCTTGGGCGCCTCCGCCTCCAGAACTATGGAGGCCGCCCTCTTCTTCCTCCCCCCATGTAACGGCCCGTGACCGGAGCTTTAGATGCCTTCCATGTCTTTCCTATCAGCTGTGTTATTTATTTGTTTGGTTCGTTGCATTCATCTTTGCATCATGTGCATTGCATCATGTCATCATGTCTTGAATCTTTCCAGCTCAACTAAATAAACCGTATGGATCTTCAATCCATTTAAACCAAGGGAATTCACGTGGTGATTCTCTTTACAACATATACCCCAATATTAGGGAGCTATAATAAATATTCCACTATTTTGGAATTCACCTTAACACACTTGCAAAAATCCCAATGCCTTTGTTATCACAACTCTTGGCCTCTAACTTTGCCATATATCATTTCTACATTTTCCGGAGCTCCACCTAAATTCTGAACATTTTTGGACACTTCTGAAAACCAAGTCCTAGTTCAAACCCATTTGAATTAAATTCAAATGAGTTTGAATTACTTCTTTCAATCATGCCTCTCCGATTTTTCATAGACCGTGCTCATTTTTATGAGTCCGTGAAAATTAGCCCCATGCGCAAAATCCTTCCCTAACCCTCTCTTTCTTTTCCTCTCTCTAATTACTTTTCTGTTAAAGATATAAGTTTTAAAGAGAGAGAGGGAGAAGAGAGTCCAGGCCCATCCTTCCCCCGCAGCCCAACCAGCCCCTATGATGCAAAGGAAGGCGGTGTATTAGCAGCATTCTTCCAAATGCATAAATCATAAACACTATATAGACAGGCAGTTAATACTATCAGGGACTACATTGTTACCTCCTTGTGATATAGATTAATGTTCATGAGGTGGGTTAATAATGCTGTAGGAAGGACATCAGCATGTTGGGTCTGGAGGATAATGCTAGACAGCGTAGAAAGGCGCACAATTGCTGGGAACGAGGGTGGGAGCCTGATAAACAAAGACGACATAGTACATAAGTATAAATCAGAAAGAAGAAATGTCATATGAATAGCCCAACACTCCTTACCTGCTCCTAAATATATTTATATCTGGTATGTCATGGTTGACATACCATTTGCAGGCACATCCTCCAGACAATTCTTTAGATCCTAGCTTATGGCAAATGTCACAATCGTCAAACACACAAAGACAATAAGAAAGAAGTACACCAATCCATCATTCTGTTTCTTAGCGAACCTTCATTAACAAAAACGGTGGCGCCAACAGAGATAACTACAGTTGGTTCTGTTTGGCCCATGAAATGAACACTTTCTCCGTTAAACCGAATAGCTCTTTCACCCGAGAGGGTTATCCCAAGCTCGTTGCCACTAAAATAATATGAGAAAAGAAGGGTACCGATAGGATGAGCTGCTATGAAAAATGGCCAGTAGAAAATAAAACAATACATCAAGATAAGAAACCACAACACATACTTATGATCAGATAGGAGTACACGTCGCTTGAATACTAGTCTAAGTGTGTGAGGCACCCGAATAGCTTTGACAGGAGAGATTGCCGTGATGACTCCGACAAAATCTACATGAGCAAATGCGAACCTACTATTTAACAGACAGCAATTTTTGCAGAATAATGGATTGTAGAACATAAGAAGAACCACTGGTGTAATTTCCATCACCTATGTAGTTCTTAGGAGTATCATTTGTAGGGGGCAGCTCGTTAATTGGAGTCAAGTGGAACGTCCACTCTGGGAACTCGTCGTTTCGGTGGAAACAGTTCTTTATGACTGTAAATTGTGTAAACTTGATCATCAACGGTGCGTCGACGGGGTTCAAAATGATTGGCCGAGGAAGCACGGCAAATCGACTAAATTCATACACCACGCCCTCATGTAGCATGTCAATATGAGCGGCAAGAATATCCGTTGGGACAGTTGCGTAACCATGGTTACCCTACAAAAGTAACACATTATCCTAGACAGACAGTAGCGCTGACCATCAGGAATATACTTCTAAATAGCTTTAATTCGTACCTGACCATCCAGAAGAACCATGTGCACAACTTTGACAGGTCCATTCTCCAAACCACCACGGTAATGCCATAGGCGTGACAGAGGAACACAGACAGATTGTTCGCCCAAGCCGGCATGCAGATCGGACAGAGCAACACAAGCCATCTAACAAGAACGGCACCAAGATAACCGTTGTTAGATTCCAGATGCGACAAGAATGAGGCAAAGAACATGTGGGTACTCTAGATCGATACAATCAAAATCAAAAATACGTGCAAGGAGATTTTTGAAGGCACGCAGAAGCTTAGGAACACGTAATGGCACGTCGAGGAAAGCAATGACAAGGCCTGGACATTGGGAGTCTAGGGTGGCACGCCATTACATCAGGAGAGGAGAATGGAAGCAAGAAGAAACTTACCAGAAGGATGAGAAGGCGAAACCCTAGAGGCGCCACCGACCAGAGGGGGAAAAACCAAGCTAGAAACCTAACGGAGCAGATAGGCAGTATATGCAGACCGATATACAGATGGGCCAAACCAGAAGGCCATGAGAGGGTTAAAGCTTTGTATGGTTCTCATGGAAAAAACAACAACGTAATAGCAAGCGGGTCGTGGATGCATCGGCCACGGTTTTATAATATCATGATGGAAAATCAAAAGAGAGAACAGATACTATCATATGGATGAATGCAGCTAGTTCACTTACTCAAACTAAAGAGGTAGGTCGAGAATTCAGACTCGGCAGTACATGAGAAGTTTATATAGCTCTGAACCTGGCCATGGTTCAGACCGATTACAGCCCTGCCTATATAGTGGTGCAATTGCTTGGAAGCAAAAGCTAATGCAAGGTACCTTGCATAAGCAGAGGTCCTCCAGGAGGGGTATGAACCAGATGGGCTATGAGGATATACCAAACATGATACACATGATAACACAGAGCGCTTACTTTGCCAAATAATTTATCAGGATAACCTGTTAACACCAGAACCGAGCAAGACATAAGAAACAACCCACAGGGGAGCCAAGAGATAAAGCTTACACAAATTAAAATAAGAAAGACAACACGGGCATAGATTAGGTTCAACGATTCATAAACATCTGGAGTACAAAGTAGATCCACGATGATGTGATCAGAGTGTATCAATCGCTTTTTGATTTACAAAGGTAATAATCCTGACACAAGTACTTCTGCCCTCCACACACAGATATCGCCATGACCGAAACTGAAACAATAGGGCCAAAAGTACTTTTGCCCTCATTTCCTTGCCACCGATTTGTGGGACACCTGGTATCCAGGATCACTCCCCGTACCTCTTGCACATTGCACACATCACACATTTGTTTCTTGCACCGGCATCTCTACTAGTTGTCGGTTCATCGAAACGTTGTCGTGGCACTGTTTTCGTTATCGTCGCCGTGGCACCCTTTTCTTTCCACCACGGTGACAAATGCTTCATAATGCTCTAATCAACATTTTCATAAAAATTGCATAAACTTGCATATGTCATCCGCATCATGTTAATAACATTTAAAATGTTAAAGTTGTTGTTTGCTTTAAATTGCTAAATGCCTATGGGGATTTACCGGAATTGTTGTTTGTTGTTCCTGCCTCATTTAAACTTGCCTAAATGTTTAGATTACTTATGCTTCACCTCTTGGCATGTTTGAACAACATTTAATTTTGTTGAGTAGTTTAAACGGGAGAGAACTAAATAATTAAATGTGGTGTTTCATCAATATGCAACTCCGCTGCATATTGAGCTCCACTTAATTTGTAGTATTGTTTTTTGCACTTTGCCAGGCCATGCCTCTGTAAACCGGACATGCATCATACTTGTTTGCGCATCATGCCATTCTTATGTGATGGTTGTTTACTATGTTGCTTGCAACTTTCTGGGTTGCTTCTCTCATTAGATGCGGTTCCGTTCCAGAGTTGTGAGGATGCGTTCGACTACGTCTGTTTGTCTTCTTCATGGACTCGTTCTTCTTCCTGGCGGGATCTCAGGCAAGATGACCATACCCTCGAAATCACTTCTATCTTTTCTTGCTAGTTGTTCGCTCTATTGCTATGTCGCGCTACCTACCACTTTCTATATCATGCCTCCCATATTGCCATGTCAAGCCTCTAACCCACCTTTCCTAGCAAACCGTTGTTTGGCTATGTTACCGCTTTTGCTCAGCCGCTCTTATAGCGTTGCAAGTTGCAGGTGAAGATGAAGTTTGTTCCATCTTGGAACATGGATATTGTTGGATATCATTATTATCTCTTATTTACTTTAATGCATCTATATACTTGGTGAAGGGTGGAAGGCTCGGCCTTATGCCTGGTGTTTTGTTCCACTCTTGCCGCCCTGGTTTCCGTCATACCGGTGTTATGTTCCTTGATTTTCCATCCCTTACACGGCTGAGTGTTATGGGAACCCCCTGACAGTTTGTTTTCAATAAAACTCCTTTGGCAAGGCCCAACCTTTGTTTTAGATTTGCCTAACAACCTATCACCTTCCCTTGGGTTCTGCAAACTCAAGGGTCATCTTTATTTTACCCCCCCCCCCCCGGGCCAGTGCTTGTCTAAGTGTTGGTCCGAACCTGTCAGCCGTCGGTGGCCACCAGGGGCAACTCTGGGTTGGCCTACCGGAATCTTGGACAATCCGGTGTTGCCCTGAGAACGAGATATGCGCAGCTCCTATCGGGATGTCAGCGCATCGGGCGGTCTTACTGGTCTTGTTTTACCATTGTCGAAATGTGTTGTAACCGGGATTCCTAGTCTGATCGGGTCTTCCTAGGAGAAGGAATATCCTTCGTTGACCGTGAGAGCTTGTGATGGCTAAGTGGGTCACCCCTGCAGGGTTTTGAACTTTGGAAAGTCGTGCCCGCGGTTATGGGAAGATGGGAATTTGTTAATATTCGGTTGTAGAAAACCTGACACACAACTTATTTAAAATGAATCAACCGCGTGTGTAGGCCTGATGGTCTCTTCTCGGCGTGGTCCGGGAAGTGAACACGGTTCTTGTGTT
Organism: Triticum urartu; assembly: GCF_056163025.1. Taxonomy (NCBI): domain Eukaryota; kingdom Viridiplantae; phylum Streptophyta; class Magnoliopsida; order Poales; family Poaceae; genus Triticum; species Triticum urartu. The sequence continues at coordinate 259,320,740 of NC_141875.1, forward strand.
ATGCTTGAACGTAAGTAGATTTAGGATCACTTCTTGATCACTTTTAGCTTCTCGACCGTGCCTTGCTTCTCTTATCTCTCTCTTTTGCATAATTTAGCCACCACATATGCTAGTCCTTGCTCCAGCTCCACCTCACTACCCTTTCCTACCCATAAGCTTGAATAGGCTTGATCGCGAGGGTGTGAGATTGCTGAGTCCCCGTGACTCACATATACTTCCAAGCAGTTGCAGGTACCGATGATTCTAGTGCAGGTGACGTAAACCAGCTCAAGTGGGAGCTCGATGAAGATCTTGATTGTTGTTTTGTGTCTTTTCGGTTGATCAGTAGTGGATCCCAGTTGGGACGATCGGGGATCTAGCATTTAGGGTTGTCTTCTTTTATTTTGGTTCCGTAGTCGGACCTTGATTGTACTCTGGATGATGTATGTTTAACTTGTATTTGTGTGAAGTGGCGATTGTAAGCCGACTCTTTATCCCTTTCTTATTCAGTACATGGGATGTGTAAAGATTACCCCTCTTGCGACATGCCAACCATGCGCTTATGCCTCTAAGTCGTGCCCTGACACGTGGGAGATATAGCCGCATCGTGGGTGTTACACCCCATCAGGGGGAGTAGCGCTCTCCTCCTCCTCCTCATTGTCGTCGTCTTCGGCGACGGAGGAACGGGTCTTGTCTTTGGACGTCACATCCAAAGCACCCTTGCTGCGGGGGGCACTCCGGACCCCCTTGGCCATCCCCGTGGCCTTCTTCGTCGGCGCCGTATAGGGCGCCGGCACCAGCATCTTCGCTATACGCGGAATGACTGGTTCTTCAGGCAGTGGAGCCGGACACTATATCTGCTTCGCCCTCTCCATCTAGTCCTGAAGAATCAATGACAGTAAAAGTTCAGATATCCTCCTTGAAACAAACAAGTAGAGGATGCGTTGAAAACTTACCTCATTGGAGGGGTGTTTAATGTCATGCCCATGGTCCGAATCCGTGGATGGCGGTATCTTGTTGCCCTTGAAGAGCAACTTCCATGCATCTTTGTGAGTTGTTTCGAAGAGCCTCTCCAGGGTTTGGTTCCTCTTTGGATTGAACTCCCAAAGGGGGCGTTTTCGGCTTTGGCAGGGGAGGATCCGGCGAACCAGCATCACTTGGATTACGTCCACTAGCTTGACATCCTTGTCCACCATGCTTTGAACGCACGTTTGCAGTGCTATCAGCTCATCTAGCGAACACCAGTTCGGGCTCTTCTCGACCCAGGAGGTGAATCGCATGGGAGCACTGGAGTTAAATTCGGCAGCTGCGTCCCAGTTTCTGCCGTGGGGTTCTGTGATGTTGAACCATTGTTTCTACCATTCCTTGACAGTCTCCACGAAAGTGCCTTTCGTCCAGGAGACATTGGTCACCTTACTCACCATGGTTCCTCCGCACTCAGCGTGCTGGCCATGCACCACCTTCGCCTTTAGGTTGAAGACCTTCAGCCACAGCCCGAAGTGGGGTTGAATGCAGAGGAAGTCCTCACACACAACAATGAATGCCGAGATGTTGAGGAAGGAGTTCGGGGATAGATCATGGAAGTCTATCCTGTAATAGTACATCAGCCCACAGATGAAAGGGTGGATTGGAAACCCTAGCCCGTGGAGGAAATGAGGATGAATACCACCCTCTCGTTGGGCTTCAGCGTGGGGACAACTTGCCCTTGGGCTGGAAGGTGGTGGGCGATTTCCTTCGCCAAGTACCCGGCCGCCTGAAGCTCAGTAATGTCCTCCTCCTTGACGGAGGAGACCATCCACTTGCCTCGGCCTCTGGATCCGGACATGGTTGAGTGCTAGCTTGAGTGGGAAGAAGATGAGAACTTGGGCGCTGAAGCTCAAGAGTGGAAGCGCATAGGAAGAGAGAAGGCGTGGGATAAGAAGGGGGAATCCTTATCCCCTTATAAGGGCAGTGAATATCGAATGCCTCCCCACTCGCCCTAAAACTCACCTATTCTCAAGGGTTGTGTAAACGGCACGGTTGGGTTACCCACGCCCGCATTAATGAAAATCCCGCAATAAGGGGGCACGATCTCTACTTTGATAAGATGTGCCAATGGAAACTGCATCTCGAAGTGTGAAACGATGGACAAAAACGGTTCGATATAGTGACCAAACAGATGTGATGTCATCTTACAAAAAGTTGTCAGCAGATGGGACTCGTGAAATACTATATTCCTTGCGGTTGCGTGTCGTACTTGTGTTGCAGACCTGGACACGTTCGTTCCATCCGAAGACTATCCTAGAGTATTCGGAAAGTAGAACCCACCTTGCAATGTCGAAGACAAACTGCCCGCTGGACACATCCTCATTGAAGCCTGGTTCAGGGGCTACTGTGGGAGTCCTGGACTAAGGGGTCCTCAGGTGTCTGATCTATTGAATATGGGCCGGACTGATGGCCGTAAGGATACAAAGACCGAAGACTCCACCCGTGTCTGGATAGGACTCTTCTTGGAATGGAAGGCAAGCTTGGCGGCCAACAATGAAGATTCCTTTCTCTGTAACCGACCATGTGTAACCCTAGATCCCTCCCGTATCTGTATAAACCGGAGGGCTAGGTCCGTAGATAGCCCGAATTCTCATAATCATAGCCAGACTAGACATTTAGGATTTAGTCATTACGATCTTGTGGTAGAAAAACTCATGTAATACTCATATTCATCAAGATCAATCAAGAAGGACGTAGGGTATTACCTCCAAAGAGAGGGCCCGAATCTGGGTAAAACATTGTGTCCCCTATCTCCTGTTACCATTGATCCTAGATGCATAGTTCGGGACCCCCTACCCGAGATCCGCCGGTTTTGACACCGACAATAGGAGAGGTTGAAAGTGAATGAGCAGCACCCCTTCGCGGTTACCTTTTTATGGGGAATACACGAGGGAGATGGCTCTTCGCGGCCTCCCCCAGCCGTGCCCCTCACAGCCGCGCCTTGTTGGGTAACTGCAACAGGACCTACGCTCCCATGCCCCGCGATTATTGCGCGGATTAGATGTGTGGTGGCAGGAACCATTATGATTACAGATCACAACAAAAGATCATGTCAGTTACCCTCCATCACGTGTGTCCATCCACGTTGCTGGGCCTAACCCAATGATGCCTCGGATGCATGTATGGGCCAGGTCCGGGGGTCCCTAGTACACCTGACTTGTACACGGACAGTTGTAGCCTTCCCGATAGGGTGTCTTGGCGAGAACTGATACAAACCAAAGAAGCCACTCTTCATGAGATCAAGGAGAACATTAAGAAGACCATGCACTTGGACGAGCTACAAACACCTCAACGGAAGCAACCAACTTCGGACAAACAGGCAAGTCAAACCCCGGCAACCCCCCCCCCCTAGGCATGGGCTTCCCGCCAACACCAGCTCTTCGCCTCTTTCATCAGCTGATAGCTAGATTAATGAGGCGTCGAGCCCGCAGGTGCTTAGGTGGATGTAACCCATACATGTCAACTTGCTAAGCGGGTAAAACACCTTTTTTGACAACTATCCTGATGGTGAATCACGCAAATAGGAGGTGGATTGCTAAGCGGCGCGGTAGCCTTGCTGGGCCTCAATTTCCGCTTGATACCTAGTAGCGCATTTAATGTGTTTTGGACCTAACTGCCAGAGTTAGGTATGATAGTTCTACATTAGTCTAATCACCCCTGTAATGACCTTTTTGCCACTGTGGTTACCCCTTGAGCTATAAAAGGAGGGCCATGGCAATATTATAGGGGGTTCAAATCTTTGCAACCCTCACGCACAGGGAATCATGTAGTTGTCCTCTTTCCACCTCTTGCTAGGGGAGAGCCGTGTACTTGTGCACAACACCAGCAATATACCCAAAGGCAGGAATAGGCTTTTATGCCTCTGGCGGCCCGAACCTAGGTAAAATCATGCGCTCCTTGTTGTGTTTGCTCTCTGCGTCGATCGCCACCCCCCCCCCCCCGAACCAGCAAAGGGGCTACACTGCCCCATAGATCACCGGCTCCACACTGACATATGGGCCGCATGCCTAAATGGACCAGACACAAGTAGGCCCTATATGGGTCGGCCTGCTAATTTTGACTGGGCTGACCACTTTCACCTAAATGGGCCACTGTTGGGCCTTGCCACATGTCGAGGTATCATAGGCGCCTCTCGTACAATGAGTGGATGACATCTGTCCCGACGCTGAGTGGACACATGGATCCTCAGGCGGATGAGAATTTTACACATGGAAAATCCCCATTGGTCTAGGCTGTTAACGGGTTATCGGATCCAAACTAGAACCAGCTACCTTAACTATCACAACCCTCGAAATTGATTGTAATTAGTTGCATAAGCATCCATGCTTCATGTTTAAATTTTCTTTAAACTTGCAATCGGGATGATGAAACCCAAGCACCAAATGGAATTCAACCAGGCTCTAGTTAAAATCTTTTCAACGAACCAAAAATGCCTTCACCAAATTTCATCATTTTGGGATTGGTCCAGAACCTCTGCCAAAAATGGTGAACATTTTTGTAGGTTACTTTGGAATTTTGAATTAACTCATAACTATTTGAATTTGGACATTTAAATGCTATAGATATTTTAAAATGTCCAAATAATCTTGGAAACATTCGAGGGATGTTGGAAATACTTCTAAGAGTGCCCACAAATTATTTCAAGATTTTAAAAAATGCTTTAGTATTTTTTTTAAACCAACACAGTAGCAAAAATAGAAAACAGAACTAAAAATAGAAAAGACTCAGAGCGAGAGAGAGAGAGGAATCCTTACCTAGCATAGCCACCTGTTAGTCCAGCTTCGACCCAGCCCACCTGGCCGAATCGGCTGTCTTCAACCTCTCCCAGTAGACAGAGGCAAGATAGCACGCGCGTCCAAGGAGGCCAGCTCTTTCCTGCCTACTTCCCCGGGCCTTCTAGCGATGCCACGGAGTCGCTTTGGAGCCTCATCTCCTGTTCCCCACTCCCCACTCACCCTGGACCCCCTCCCCATCCTCTGCTTTTCCTCGTAGCACCACCGAGTGCGCCTGTCGCCACCGCTCATCGTTGCCGCGCCCAGAGCCTCCTCCTCGCCTCACCAACGTGTCCCAGGCGTCGGCCTCGTTGCCCTCTTCCTCCTCGTCGATCCATGCTTTGTCGTAAGCTCTTCCTCACCGTCTCGCCATCGTCTTCAACCTCGGAACACTGAAGATCGCCGCCGTCCAATCCGTCATCGTCCGTGCGTCCCCGAGCCCGCTGACCTTCCCTGCGTCTTCCCAATGAGCTTACCTCTTCCTCTCCCTCTCTCCTCAATGACGTTCTCCCACCCTAGCTAGCTTCAGTGCCGAGCCCGTGGGCACATCACCACCGGCCATGTCACCACCATCGCTGAAACCACTGAAGCTTGCGCCTTAGCGCTGTCCCGAGTTCATCATGCTCCTAGGAGCGTAACACCACCACCAGCTCCTCCCCACGTGCTCCCTAGTGCAATTCTTGTTGAGGTTCGAGCTCTAGCGGCTGCACTTGACATTGCCGCCTCCATTCTGGTCCACTTCGGCACAAGCTGATGGCTCCGTTGGATGCGGACAAGGTCGAGCATTACAAAGAGCCAAACGGCCGCTCGTTTGGTCGCCGGAGGAGCGAACCCAAGCCCCTTCACCGCGTCAGTCATCGCCGGTGACGAGCCGCCAGCGTATTAGGCCCGGTTGACCAGGGGTTTGACCTGCCCAAGGTCAATGAGAGGTGGGGCCAGCCCTTTTAAAAAATAGTTTAGTTTAAACCTGAACTTAATTAGGCACTGAGAGACTGACATGTGGGCCCCAGTGTCAGGTTTGACCTGGACCTCCCTTGTTGACTTGCTGATGTCACACGTACGCCAAGATAACGCAGTAATCCATTTCTGGGATTTAAATAAATCTTAAATGATTTATTTATTTCAGAAAATAATCAAAACTTCTAAAATTCATAGAAAATAATCTATAACTCCAAACAAAATAATTTATATATGAAAAATCATCATAAAAATCCAATCTATCCATTGGTACTGGTTTCATGCACAAAGCAACCTAACCTTGCTATATACATAACTTGAGTTTGAACCCTTGGTTCAAATTAGCTCAAACCCTTCTGGTTTTAGTTTCATTAGCTCAAATCATATCATGTTGCCATGTCATGATCATGCATCATATTGTTGCATTGCATTGATTGTGTTCCTTCTCTGTTTGCTGGTATTTGTTACCTCTTAGTGGACGTAGTTCCGACGATGAGTTTGATGACACCGATGAAAAGCTATTACTATCTTCAGAAGTGCCAGGTGACCAACTCCCACTGAACATTCCGATACAATCCCAATCTCTCGCTCTTTCTCTCTTTTACTGCATTAGGACAACAACATTTCAACTGTTACATGCTCCGGTAGTTGAACCCCTTTCCTCTGCATGACCTATCATTGCCATAGTAAATAGTTGAAACCCACTAGCATGAGTAGGAGTTGCTTGAGCCATGATGGGCCTACTCATTTATGCTTGCTTGTTATGCCTGCTATTGCTTAGAGTTGTGTCAGGTATGATTCATCAGGGATGAATAGGAATGTGGTCATCATGTCCTACTGTTGAGAGCTAAGTCTGTGAACACAATTTGGTAAAGGTAGCAATGAGAGGCCATGTAGGAGTACATGCTGGGTTGTCTCGTTGAAACCTTCCTCAGGAACTGAGTTCTGTGTTTGTGGTCCAAGACAGTTACTACAACACATTGGGATCCTTAATTGACTCTCTCGGCTTATTAGCCGCCTTGATCTCTGTCCAGGAGTTGCAAGTAGTTTCTAGTGTCAGTACTTGTCAAATCACGGGTTCCGGCAAAACCCTTAAGGTTCGACAACTGGGGTGTGCGCTAAGATTTCCCCCTATCGATCCACGTCCTAACTTAGCTAAGATCTCACGAACTAACTTGACGAACTCGCAACACAAGGGACAGAAGACTTATACTTGTTCGGGCCACCATTGTGGTGTAATACCCTACTGCAATGTGGTGGTGGATTGCCTCTTGGGCTGAGGATGAACAGTACAAGGGGAAGAACATCCTCCTGAGGTTGAGGTGTTCTTGTGCCTGGTAGGTGTGCCGCCGAGGATGTGGTGGCTCCAATCTCAGATCCCTTCTCCCCTAGCTACGGTGGTGGCTAGTTCTATTTATAATGGCCTTGGTCCTCTCCCCAAATATTGAGCAGGAAGGGAGCCAACAACGGCCAATTTGAAAGGGGACAACTAGTACAAGCTATCCTGACAAAAGCAGTCTTCGCCTGCCAAAGGCTCTGGTGGTGACGCCGTCTTGGGCTCCACGGTGACCTCCATCCTGCCGTCCTTCTAATCTTGGTCTCATTGCACCAATATGGAAACCTTTGCTTGATGCCTCGGTACTCCGCGCCTGCGCTTGCCCCCTTAGCACCAAAGAGGAAACAAGGATGCTGCGCGCATTGGTGCCCACCTGGTCTCGATCGTCATGGCTTACGTCACGAGAACTTCGCGAGGTTTGCCTGGCCTTGAACTCTTCGCGGAGCACCACGGGCCCCAATATCCTGCGGCCTCGATTGATGCATGGTGTTTGATTGGACGTGGGTGTCTCCGCTTTCCCATGCTGTGTCGACGTCCTGGGAACGGGGGTCCCTAGACTTGCCTGCCTGCGGCCCACGGCATGGCTGAGCCAGCAGGCCGTACGGCCCATCTTCACCAACAAAGTGTCCAAGACCATCACGAGGGTCCAAGCCTCGGGAGGCAGACGATGCAAGACCTCCTCTGGAGTGGCCTAGCCGAGCAGGCTCACGAGGAGCGGAGATATCAAGGCTGGGCAAACCTCACGAGACCCTCGTGACATGAGCCATGACGCACAACACTAGGCGAGCACCAGGCAGGCACCAGTGTGTGCAACGTCCTTGTTTGTTCTTTGGTGCTAAGGAGGCCAGCGCAGGCAAAGAGTACCAAGGCATTAGGCAAAGGTTTCTATATTGGTGCAACGAGACCAAGACAAGGAGGACGGCAAGACGGAGGTCATCATGGAGCCCAAGACGACGGCACCACCAGAGCTTTTGGCAGGCGAAGACCACTTTTGTCAGGATAGCTTGTACTAGCTGCCCCCTTCAAATTAGCCCGCCATTGTTGGCTCCCTTCCCGCTCGATATTTTGGAAGAGGACCAAGGCCTATATAAGTAGAGATAGCCACCACAGTAGGGGTGATCGGATCTGGGAGACACGCCTTAGCTCTTTCCAACCCGATCAAGAACCTACTCACAACAACACCTCAACCTCCGGAGGCTGTTCTTCCCTTGTACTGTTCACCATCAACCCTAGAGGCAATCCACCACCACCACACTGGAGTAGGGTATTACACCACAACGGTGGCCCGAACCAGTATAAACCTTGTGTCTTTCTGTCTTGCGAGTTCGTCGAGTTCGTCCGCGGGATCTTAGTGAGCTATGGCGTTGATTGGTAGGAGGGAAAGACTTCGCGCGCACCCTAGTGTTCGAACCTTAAGGGTTTGCCGGAACCCCACATCCGACATTTGGTGCACCAGGTAGGGGTGCGTCGTAGCCTCCCTTCCATCAGTTTGTCGCTCCGTCGCTCCGTCGTCTCCATGGCGGACGCTCGCTGTGCTCGAGCTAAGTGTCGGGCTGCCCTCACCGCCCGCGTCGCTCAGACGGCTCCCATCGGCGGGCCACATCGCCATTCTCCATGCCCCGCCACCAACGCTGCGACCGGCCTGGCGGGGAACGAGCAGCAGGCGTCCTTTCTGCATCCTTTGGTGCGGCAGGACGGCCGCACCGCCACTCCATCACTGACCCCTGCCGGTTCTTTGTCTCATGCGCACCGCTCTCCCATGGAGGCATGGGCCGCGCTCCTCCCAGCGAACGAGCTCCTGCGCTACGGCCCCATCGAGGACCTCTACGAGGAGTGGCTCGAACGCGTTGCAGAGCTCGTCCACGCCACGGGAGGCTCTTCGGCGCCGTCCAACTCTCTGCCTCCCCCTCAACCAGTCGCGGGAGACGGGGCTCATGGTGTGCCTCCACCACCTCAGCCCCAAGATGTCTCCTTGGCACCGAGGCGCGCGGCTCCACGACATGATCCGCCGCGCCTGGCGCCCGCGTGAAGGGAGAAGGTGCCAAGAAATTCTGCGGCCGCGAGAAGCTGCACCTGCGCTCCTCGCAGCAGCTCGTCAAGACTACGCACCACCCGCAGCGGCACAGCGCGGACCTCATGAAGACCAAGCTCCACCTCTGAAGCGGGCCCTGGCTACCAAGGCTGGCTGCCACGCCTTCACCCTCGAGCTGCGTAGCGTCACCTGGACGGGCAAGTTCAAGCCGGATCTGCCTCCTCGCTACGACGGTACCGCCGACCCCGCGGAGTTCCTCTAGCTCTATGATCTGAGCATCGAAGCGGCCAACGGCGACGAAAAGGTCATGGCGAACTGGTTTCCCATGGCCCTCAAGGACGGAGCTCGGTCTTGGCTCCTGAATCTACAGCATGGCTCGATCTCCTCCTGGGACGACATGCGCAACCGCTTCATCGCCAACTTCCACGGCACTCGCGACCGCCCTCCGGCCGCAGGTGATCTACGCCGCATCAGGCAGCAACCAGAAGAGACCCTCCAGAAGTACACCCAGCACTTCAACAACACCCGCCTCAAGATCCCCAAGGTCAGGGATGAGGCCATCATCTCCGCGTTTTCCGACGGCGTCCGCGGCGTCAAGATGAAGGAAGAGCTCGCCATCCACGAGGAGCTCTGCACATCTCAGGAGCTGTTCAACATGGCGACCAAGTGCGCAAGAGCTTAGGAGGGGAGCCTCTCTCTCCTTGAGCTGCCAGGCATGGGCGCGGAGGACAAGAAGGCCAAGGCCAAGGACGTGAAGCGCAAGGAGGTAGCTGTGCTCGAAGCGGAGCCCGGCATCAAGCAAGGCAGAGATCAGCCTGAGTCATCCAAGAACGGCCGACCGTTCTGCGCCTTCCACAACCTGAACACCCACAACACCATCGACGTTCAAGAGCTCAGGTCCATACGTGAAGGACGCTATGGTCGACGCCCCGAGCGCAATGACCGGGGCTATGGCCATAGAGGAGGACGTGGTGGTGGACGCTGGGACGACTGCCCGCGCCCGGAGTGGCAGGACCGACCTCGTGAGGACCGCTGGCAGGACCAACCTCGTGAGGGCACCTGGAGGGACCCACCGTGTGAGGATCGCCCCCAGGGCAACGCCGGTCTTCTCCCGCTGCCGCCACAAAGAAGGAACGACGACCACCACCAGGACGAGGGGGCTGGGGGCTTCAAGGAGCCGCGTGCGATCACCTGCATCTTGGGAGGCGCCCAGGCCCTAGCCTCTCAGCGCATCTTCCAAACAGTTTGCTCGCGAGGTGAACGCGGCGCTCCCCAAACTCGAGGCCACGCTCCCGCTCAGGTGGTCCCAATGCACCATCACTTTCAACTCGGCGGATCAGCTCAAGTGCGCAGCCACCGCTAGCGCCCTCCCTATGCTATGTTCCCCAGTCATCAGCAATGTGCAGGTCACCAAGACCCTGATCTACGGCGGCGCAGCGCTCAACATCCTCTCCGTCGACACGTTCGACAACCTGCAAGTGCCATATGAGCAGCTCCAACCCACCAAGCCTTTCTCAGGAGTGACCGACGGCTCCACCACACCGATAGGGCAGGTTCGCCTGCCTGTCACCTTCGGAGCGCGCAAGAACTACCGCACCAAGCTCATTGACTTCGACGTCGCGCACATCCACCTGCCGTACAATGCCATCCTCGGGTATCCAGCCCTGGCCAAGTTCATGGCAGTCACTCATCACGGCTACAACGTTCTCAAGATGCCAGGAAGCAGAGGAATCATTACCGTCCCGTGTGAAGAGAGGGATGCGGTGTGCTCCCTCGCGCGTGCCTTTCAAGCCGTTGCAATCGACGACCCCGACAGCAAAAATAAAGGCGCTCCGGAGGCCATCCCCAAAAAGAAGAAGCCGCGCCACGCAGGACCTCAGGAGGACGGCGTCGCGACAGAAGCCACGTCAGGACCAGCTCACGCTCTAGGGGTGCCTGCCTCTATCGCATAGGAAGGGGCGCCCGGCACCCTCCTCAGGCAGGGCTCAGGGGCTCTCTTCTGGAGGGCCTTAGACCTTGCCAACCTCGCGAGGGAGGCGCTTGGGCACCATTTGGAGGCGTGCTTCACGGCACATGACCCTCAGGAGAGCGCAGGGCGAGGAGTGCCCACCACTCAGGAGTTTATCACCAAGACCACTGAGGGAGTCCTAGACTAGGGGGTCTCCGGACAGCCGGACTATATCCTTTGGCCGGACTGTTGGACTACGAAGATATAGGTTTGATGACTTCATCCCGTGTCCGGATGGGACTCTACTTGGCATGGAAGGCAAACTAGGCAATATAGATATGTATATCTCCTCATTTGTAACCGACCTTGTGTAACCCTAGCCTCCTCCGGTGTCTATATAAACCGGAGGGCTTTAGTCCGTAGGACAACATAGAATCATACCATAGGCTAGCTCCTAGGGTTTAGCCTCTTTGATCTCGTGGTAGATCAACTCTTGTACTTCCCATATTATCAAGAACAATCAAGCAGGACGTAGGGTATTACCTCCATCAAGAGGGCCCGGACCTGGGTAAACATCGTGTCCCCTGCCTCCTGTTACCATCCTCCTTAGACGCACAGTTCGGGACCCCCTACCTAAGATCCACCGGTTTTGACACCGACGTTGGTGCTTTCATTGAGAGTTCCACTGTGTCGTCACCGTAAGGCTTGATGGCTCCTTCGATCATCGCTAACGATGCGGTCCGGGGTGAGGCTTTCCTCCCCTGATAGATCTTCGTATTCGGCGGCTTCGCACTGCGGGCCAACTCGTTTGGCCATCTGGAGCAGATCGAAAGCTACGCCCCTGGCCATCTGGTCAGATTTGCAAACTTGAACTACACGGCCGACATCCGCGGAGACTTGATCTTCGACGAATTCGAGCCCATGCCGGACATGCCGCACAATCGCAACGACCATGACATAACTATGCCGTCGGACAGTGTTCGGGAGATCGCATCCGCAACTACTCTGGCCGTTAGCCTGGAGCAAATTGGGCCATCTAAGAGCGGAGGGATAGACCCCGCCATGGAGGCCACACTCTCAGTGGCGATAGAGCCAAATACTGACTTCACGCCTTACGAGAACCGTGTCGCCGAACGACTGGATTCATCTCCGGCCATGGACTCTGAGCCGCTCACATCCGTGCCCGTCGAATCCGTCTGGGCACCGATTATGGAGTTCACCTCCGCGGATATTTTTCAGCACTCACCTTTTGGAGATGTACTAAATTCATTAAGGTCTCTCTTCCTGTCAGGAGAACCTTGGTCGAACTATGTCCGGCTAAAATGGGATGTGGACGACGAAGAAATTCGCTGCCCACCCACCACCCACTTAGTAGCCACTGTCGACAACTTAACCGACATGCTCGACTTCGACTCCGAATACTTCGACGGTATGGACGATGAAGCCGGAGACGAACAGGAACCACCGCCCTCAGGGCGATGGACCACCACCTCATCATATGATATATACATGGTGGACACCCGCAAAGAAGGCAATGGCGACAAGACAGCAGAGGATGACCCCTCCAAGAAGCAACCCAAGCGCCAACGTCAGCGGCACCACTATAAGTCCCACTAGAGCAAGAGCAGTGATACCGGCACAGGGGATAATAACACTACGGATAGCGCTGAATACAACAACAATCCCCTCCAGCACGGTGTAGAGCTAGAGGACGAACAAGCTAGCACTCCAGAGCAGACAACAGATGGAGAACCGTAGGAGGACAATTACATGCCTCCCTCCGAAGACTAGGCGAGCCTCGGCGACGACGAGTTTATCGTGCCTGAGGACCCCGTTGAGCAAGAGCACTTGAAGCGCCGACTTATGGCCACGGCAAGTAGCCTTAAGAAAAACAACAACGGCTTCAAGCTGATCAAGACCTGCTAGCAGACAGATGGACCGAAGTCCTTGCGGCCGAGGAGCATGAACTCGAGCACCCATCCAAGAGTTATCCAAAACGCAGGTTGCTACCTCACCTCGAGGAGGAAGCATTGAAACCTCATTCACCAGTGTACGATGCGGCTGACCGACCACTAGACGGCAGAACCAGAGAGGCGTTTCAGCCTAAAGTTCAGACCGCACCCCGTTGCCACTCAGTCAAAAATATGAAGGCCCGGGGCAACACAGAGGACCTGCGTGACATCTTGGATAATAAGGTAAAAATCGCAAGGTCAACATACAGGACACGGGCACATGCGCCCACACGAGACGACAATCGTCGTGTGGGATACACCAAGAGTAAACCGGCTGGGCTGAATACAACAGACAAGACTCCTATGAACTACGTCGGGATATAGCCCGACACAGAGGTGCCGCACACCCCTTATGCTTCACCGATGAAGTTATGAATGATGAATTCCCGGAGGGTTTGAAACCCGTAAATATCGAATCATATGATGGCACAACAGATCCCGTTGTATGGATTGAGGATTTCCTCCTTCATATCCACATGGCTTGCGGTGATGATCTACATGACATCAAGTACCTCCCACTAAAACTCAAAGGACCTGCTCGGCATTGGCTGAATAGCTTGCCAGCTGATTCCGTCTGCAGTTGGGAGGATCTGGAAGATGCTCTTCTTGATAACTTCTAGGGCACTTATGTGCGGCCACCCGATGCTGATGACTTGAGCCACATAACCCAGCAGCCAGGGGAATCGGCCAGACAATTCTGGACATGGTTCCTGACTAAGAAAAATCAAATTGTAGACTGTCTGGATGCAGAGGCCCTAGCGGCATTGAAGCATAACATCTGATACGAATGGCTCGCCCGGTGAAATCTATGGCAGCCCTCACAACACTCATGACCCGCTTTTGCGTGGGCGAGGACAGCTCGCTGGCTCGCAGCAACAAGACATCAAAGAATCCGGATACCTCGGATACCAAAGATGTTAACGGTAGGCAGCATCATAATAGACCAAGGCCCCGCAATAACGGCGATAACATGAAGATACGGCAGTCAATGCAGGATTCAGAGGCTCTAGATCCGGTCAGCAGAAAAAGCCATTCAAAACAAGTACTCCAGCTCCGTCCAGTCTGGATCGCATACTGGATCGCTCGTGTCAAATCTACGGCACCCCTGACAAGCCAGCCAATCACACCAACAGAGAATACTAGGTGTTCAAGCAGGCCGGCAAGTTAAATGCCGAAAACAAGGACAAGGGGTTGCATAGCGATGACGAGGAGGAGCCCCGGCCGCCGAACACAGGAGGACAGAAGGGGTTTCCCCCACAAGTGAAGATGGTGAACATGATATACGCAACCCACATTCCCAAGAGGGAGCGGAAGCGTGCACTAAGGGACGTCTATGCGATGGAGCTTGTCGCCCCAAAGTTCAACCCATGGTCTGCTTGCCCGATCACCTTCGATCGCAGGGATCACCCCACTAGTATCCGTCATGGCAGATCCGTCGCACTGGTCCTAGACCCCATCATTGTCGGATTTCACCTCACTCGAGTCCTTATGGACAGTGGCAGCAGCCTGAACCTGCTTTATCAGGATACAGTGCGAAAAATGGGTATCGATTCCTCGATGATCAAACCCAGAAAAACCACCATTAAAGGCGTCATCCTAGGTGTAGAGGCCCATTGTATAGGCTCAATCACACTGGAAGTGGTCTTCGGATCACCAGATAACATCCTTAGCGAATAGTTAATCTTCAACATCGTCCCTTTTTGAAGTGGCTATCATGCACTGCTCGGACGGACAGCATTTGCAAAATTCAATGCAGTGCCGCATTACGCATACCTCAAGCTCAAGATGCTACAACCTCCCGGGGTCATAACAGTAAATGGAAACACAGAACGCTCGCTCCGTATGGAAGAGCACAACCTGCAAGTGCCATATGAGCAGCTCCAACCCACCAAGCCTTTTATAGGAGTGACCGACGGCTCCACCACACCGATAGGGCAGGTTCGCCTGCCTGTCACCTTCGGAGAGCGCAAGAACTACCGCACCAAGCTCATTGACTTTGACGTCGCGCACATCCACCTGCCGTACAATGCCATCCTCGGGTATCCAGCCCTGGCCAAGTTCATGGCAGTCACTCATCACGGCTACAACGTTCTCAAGATGCCAGGAAGCGGAGGAATCATCATCGTCCCGTGTGAAGAGAGGGATGCGGTGTGCTCCCTCGCGCGTGCCTTTCAAGCCGCTGCAATCGACGACCCCGACAGCAGAAATAAAGGCCCTCTGGAGGCCATCCCCAAGAATAAGCAGCCGCGCCACGCAGGACCTCATGAGGACGGCGTCGCGACAGAAGCCACGTCAGGACCAGCTCACGCTCTAGGGGCGCCTGCCTCTATCGCATAGGAAGGGGCGCCCGGCGCCCTCCTCAGGCAGGGCTCAGGGGTTCTCCTCTGGAGGGCCTCAGACCTTGCCAACCTCGTGAGGGAGGCGCTTGGGCACCACTTGGAGGCGTGCTTCACGGCACATGACCCTCAGGAGAGCGCAGGGCGAGGAGTGCCCACCACTCAGGAGTTTATCACCAAGACCACTGAGGGAGTCCTAGACTAGGGGGTCTCCGGACAGCCGGACTATATCCTTTGGCCAGACTATTGGACTATGAAGATACAGGTTTGAAGACTTCTTCCCGTGTCTGGATGGGACTCTACTTGGAATGGAAGGCAAGCTAGGCAATATAGATATGTATATCTCCTCATTTGTAACCGACCTTGTGTAACCCTAGCCTCCTCCGGTGTCTATATAAACTGGAGGGCTTTAGTCCGTAGGACAACATACAATCATACCATAGGATAGCTTCTAGGGTTTAGCCTCTTTGATCTCGTGGTAGATCAAATCTTGTACTACCCATATTATCAAGAACAATCAAGCAGGACGTAGGGTATTACCTCCATCAAGAGGGCCCGGACCTAGGAAAATATCGTGTCCCCTGCCTCCTGTTACCATCCTCCTTAGATGCAAAGTTCGGGACCCCCTACCTGAGAACCGCCGGTTTTGACACCGACATTGGTGCTTTCATTGAGAGTTCCACTGTGTCGTCACCATAAGGCTTGATGGCTCCTTCGATCATCGCTAACGATGCGGTCCGGGCTGAGGCTTTCCTCCCCGGACAGATCTTCATATTCGGCGGCTTTGCACTGCGGGCCAACTCATTTGGCCATCTGGAGCAGATCGAAAGCTACGCCCCTGGCAATCTTGTCAGATTAGGAAACTTGAACTACACGGCCGACATCCACGGAGACTTGATCTTCGACGGATTGGAGCCCATGCCAGACGTGCCGCACAGTCGCAACGAGCATGACATAACTATGCCGTCGGATAGTGTTCGGGAGATCGCATCCGCAACTACTCCGGCCGTTAGCCTGGAGCAAATTGCGCCATCTGAGAGCGGAGGGATAGACCCCGCCATGGAGGCCACACTCTCAGTGGCGATAGAGCCAAATACTGACTTCACCCCTTACGAGAACCGTGTCACCGAACCACTGGATTCATCTCCGGCCATGGACTCTGAGCCGCTCACATCCGTGCCCGTCGAATCCGACTGGGCGCCGATTATGGAGTTCACCTCCGCGGATATTTTTCAGCACTCACCTTTCGGAGATGTACTAAATTCATTAAGGTCTCTCTTCCTGTCAGGAGAACCTTGGTCGAACTAGGTCCGGCTAAAATGGGATGTGGATGACGAAGAAATTCGCTGCCCACCCACCACCCACTTAGTAGCCACTGTCGACAACTTAACCGACATGCTCGACATCGACTCCGAATACTTCGACGGTATGGACGACGAAGCCGAAGACGAACAGGAACCACCGCCCTCAGGGCAATGGACCGCCACCTCATCATATGATATATACATGGTGGACACCCGCAAAGAAGGCAATGGCGACGAGACAGCAGAGGATGACCCCTCCAAGAAGCAACCCAAGCGCCAACGTCAGCGGCACCGCTATAAGTCCCGCCACAGCAAGAGCAGTGATACCGGCACAGGGGATAATAACACTACGGATAGCGCCGGATACAACAACAATCCCCTCCAGCACGGTGTAAAGCTAGAGGACGAACAAGCTAGCACTCCAGAGCAGACAACAGATGGAGAACTGAAGGAGGACAATTACATGCCTCCTTCCGAAGACTAGGCGAGCCTCGGCGACGACGAGTTTATCGTGCCTGAGGACCCCGTTGAGCAAGAGCACTTCAAGCGCCGGCTTATGGCCACGGCAAGTAGCCTTAAGAAAAAACAGCAACGGCTTCAAGCTGATCAAGACCTGCTAGCAGACAGATGGACCGAAGTCCTTGCGGCCGAGGAGCATGAACTCGAGCACCCATCCAAGAGTTATCCAAAACACAGGTTGCTACCTCACCTCGAGGAGGAAGCATTGAAACCTCATTCACCAGTGTATGATGCGGCTGACCGGCTACTACACGCAGAACCAGAGAGGCGTTTCAGCCTAAAGTTCAGACCGCACCCCGTAGCCACTCAGTCAAAAATATGAAGGCCCGGGGCAACACAGAGGACTTGCGCGACATCTTGGATAATAAGGTAAAAATCGCAAGGTCAACATATAGGACACAGGCACATGCACCCACACGAGATGACGATCGTCGTGTGGGATACACCAAGAGTAAACCGGCTGGGCTGAATACAACAGACAAGACTCCTACGAACTACGTCGGGATATAGCCCGGCATAGAGGTGCCGCACACCCCTTATGCTTCACCGATGAAGTTATGAATGATGAATTCCCGGAGGGTTTCAAACCCGTAAATATCGAATCATACGATGGCACAACAGATCCCGCTGTATGGATTGAGGATTTCCTCCTTCATATCCACATGGCTTGCGGTGATGATCTACATGACATCAAATACCTCCCACTAAAACTCAAAGGACCTGCTCGGCATTGGCTGAATAGCTTGCCAGCTGATTCCGTCGGCAGTTCAGAGGATCTGGAAGATGCACTTCTTGATAACATCTAGGGCACTTATGTGCGGCCACCGGATGCTGATGACTTGAGCCACATAACCCAACAGCCAGGGGAATCGGCCAGACAATTCTGGACATGGTTCCTGACTAAGAAAAATCAAATTGTAGACTGTCTGGATGGAGAGGCCCTAGCGGCATTCAAGCATAACATCTGATATGAATGGCTTGCCCGCTGAAATCTATGGCAGCCCTCACAACACTCATGACCCGCTTTTGCGCGGGCGAGGACAGCTGGCTGGCTCGCAGCAACAACACATCAAAGAATCCGGATACCTCGGATACCAAAGATGTTAATGGTAGGCAGCATCGTAATAGACCGAAGCGCCCCAATAACGGTGATAACATGAAGATACGACAGGCAATGCCGGATTCAGAGGCTGTAGATCCGGTCAGCAGAAAAATCCATTCAAAACAAGTACTCCGGCTCCGTCCAGTCTGGATCGCATACTATATCGCTCGTGTCAAATCTACGGCACCCCCGACAAGCCAGCCAATCACACCAACAGAAAATACTAGGTGTTCAAGCAGGCCGGCAAGATAAATGCCGAAAACAAGGACAAGGGGTTGCATAGCGATAATGAGGAGGAGCCCCGGCCGCCGAACACAGGGGGACAAAAGGGGTTTCCCCCACAAGTGAAGATGGTGAACATGACATACGCAACCCACATTCCCAAGAGGGAGCGGAAGCGTGCACTAAGGGACGTCTATGCGATGGAGCCTGTCGCCCCAAAGTTCAACCCATGGTATGCTTGCCCGATCACCTTCGATCACAGCGATCACCCCCCTAGCATCCGTCATGGCAGATCCATCGCACTGGTCCTAGACCCCATCATTGTCGGATTTCACCTCACTCGAGTCCTTATGGACGGTGGCAGCAACCTGAACCTGCTTTATCAGGATACAGTGCGAAAAATGGGTATCGATTCCTCGACGATCAAACCCAGAAAAACCACCATTAAAGGCGTCATCCTAGGTGTAGAGGCCCATTGTACAGGCTTAATCACACTGGAAGTGGTCTTCGGATCACCGGATAACATCCGTAGTGAAGAGTTAATCTTTGACATCGTCCCTTTTCGAAGTGGCTATCATGCACTTCTCGGACGGACAGCATTTGCAAAATTCAATGCAGTGCCGCATTACGCATACCTCAAGCTCAAGATGCCACGACCTCGTGGGGTCATAATAGTAAATGGAAACACAGAACGCTCGCTCCGTATGGAAGAGCACAGTGCGGCCCTTGCAGCAGAGGCACAAAGCAGCCTGTTCAGGGAGACCACTCATTCGGCGTCACGGCCCCCGGACACCTTCAAGCGAGTCCGGAACAAGCTACAACAGGATCACTTGGAACGATCAGAGCTCGCCTAGCAATTCGGCCCCTGTCT
This sequence comes from Triticum urartu, assembly GCF_056163025.1. Lineage (NCBI taxonomy): Eukaryota > Viridiplantae > Streptophyta > Magnoliopsida > Poales > Poaceae > Triticum > Triticum urartu. The sequence goes on from NC_141875.1 coordinate 259,340,157, forward strand.
CAGTCCCAGTGAAGCGACAAAATCTGTGCCGCGCGTACATAACTACGAATTAAAAATACCATGGACATAGGCGGGGGCACGATCAGGACACGCCCCGCATTGTGGCTTAGCCACACTAGGGGTTGTATACCTTCGACATTCCTTTTCTCTTTCAGGGCCTAACTCTCTGGAAGCCCTTTCCGGCAGTACGATTGTCGGACACATTCCGAAAGCAACAACCTAGGTGGCAAGAAGCTAAGATGAACACGGGAACCGCCAGGTGGTCTCTAGTAATAATTGATATACCCGCTTCTCACTATTTTATGCGCAGCTTGCCTTGGGATAGGACATTTCGAATTGTCCTCCTTTATGCTTATTGCACTACTTGTACCAAGTAAGCTTCGACATATCGTTTAAATAACAATGCATATCATTAATCTGTCATCGCATTATTTAAGTTTTTCTCTTTCTCTTATATATGTCCATTTACGACAATCTACACCCGCACGTCAGTTTGCCAGGGGTCCTCGTTTACCCCATAATACGGCGCAAGAAGTCCGAACACTTTCGACAGTGTGGCACCCCGAACTTATAGCATTACATGCATCAGCTCCGAATCATGTCTTTGGTCAAATGTTGGGTTGCCCGGCTCCCACGCTTTGGTACCTTACGTTCCGCTATATCGGCTAAGGTAGCAGTGGGAGAACTACTGCGATTGTGTCCCGGTTCTTCCGGATGAGCACCTCAGTAGAGAAAGCCAAAAACTGATTGTCATGATAAGGCGAGAGACTGGTCACTGTTCGAGAGGTCTCAAGTCCATAAAGACTTTTTCTGCTTTGGGCGAGGAGTCGGCCTTGTCCGTCTTAGGTGTGTATACCGCCCCAAATTCGGCCCTCCGGATACCAGGGGTTTCGTAAAAAATTTAAAATCATAGACTTCTATGGCTAAGTGAGAGTGATAAAGCATTATAGTCCGATTGCCTGGTTCGTTGCGCTGAACACCTCCCTTGAAGGACCCAAAATTGGGGTAAAGAGTGTTCAGATTTATCCCGAACACCCCAGTACTAGTTACATGGCGGTAGAAGCCGACGACTGGCCAGCTCTTAGATTTTATAAACGGCCGCATAGAAGGTAATATTTTAAATTAAGAAAGCGTCGCGTGGCACAAACGAACTTGTTTAATATTACAGGTTCACATGGGCATGTTCATTCAAAAATTACATCCTTGGCACACTCATCTGCCACTAAGCGGGAACCCTTCAGGACACTCTCATAATAATTCTCGGGGCAGCGATGCTCGTTGCCCTCCAGCGGCCCCTGCTTCACCAGCTTCACGGCGCCCAGCTTCGCCCAGTGCACCTTCGCCCGGGAAAAAGCCCTGCGTGCACCGTCGATGCAGACGGACTGCTTGATGACTTCAAGCCATGGGCAGGCTTCCACTAGCCACCTCACCAGGTCGAAGTAGCTGCCAGACAGGGCCTCGCCAGGCCACATCCGGAATATAAGGCCCCTCATGGCCTGTTCGGCCGCCTTGTGAAGCTAGACCAACTGGTTCAGCTGGTCGCTCAAGGGCACGAGGTGTTCAGTCCCAGTATACTGAGGCCAGAAGAACTTCGCCGTTGAGCTCCCCTCCTCAGCTCGCTAAAACTCCACGGCATCTAGTACACTACGGGTAAGATCTGCAAACGCTCCTTGAGAGCTCCGAACTCGGGTAAAAAAAGGGGAAGTCTCCTTCACATGCTTGCTTTGCATATTGAATGCCTTACCCGCTGCTATCTTCTTCACCGTGTCAATCTCCTGAAGGGCCTTGTGGGCTTCGGCCTTGGCGCTCCGGACGCTTTCAAGCGCCTGCGCAAGCTCGGACTCACGTCTTGGAGTCAAGCTCCAAGGACCCGTGCTTTTTGGCAAAAGCCTCTAGCTCTTGCTGCACCTCGCCTACTCGGGCTTCTTGTTTCTCCCGTTCAATGCGTTCCTTGGCCGCTTTGTCTTCGGCCTCGGACAACGCTTTCCTCAGGGTCTCCACCTCGGTCGTGGCCCCTAACAAATTCGTGACGATCCTATTACTTCACACCCGAACTTTTTTTCAACTATATACACAGGGGTATATCTTACCTTTGCTCTCTTTGAGCTGCCTCTTGGTAAGGCCGAGCTCGTCCTCAGACCGCTTCAGGGCCTGCTTCAGCGCAGAGACCTCCGCAGTACGTGCGGCAACGGCCAGCAGTGAAGCCTGCAGATACACATAGACATACTCTAATTAGACTCCTGAGTTATCATTTAATCCTCTATTCGGTTTTTCTTCGCGAACGTCGAACAGAGCATCAGGGGTTACTATCTATGCGGTAATATTTTCTTATATTTTGATTTCTTACCTCAAAGCCTATTAGGTGGCTGGCGGAAGCTTCAGTCAGTCTGTTTTTGGCGGACTGAACCTTCTCGACCACCGCACTCATGACAGTGCGGTGCTCTTCTTCGATGGAAGCGCTGTGAAGTGCTTCCAGCAGGTTGTCAGGTGCCTCTGGATGGACAGAGGACACCGGCACAGATGGTTGGCCCCCCTTGACGGGGGACTGCCTGCCGGAGAACGGAACCATCGAAGGTTCCGGCGCAGCGTCCAGCTAGGGCCCGAACTCGAAGCCCGTAGGAGCCACGCTCCTTTGGTACCCAGGGTCCGGGAAGTCGCCGTTAGGCGCCCCCACGACCACCTCCCCTTGGCTTGGTGCCTTTCGAGACAATAGCTCGGCGTTGTTCATAGGGCGAGGGGTGGAAGTAGTCGGAGGAGAACTATTGTTCATATCCAACGAGTCCCAAGAGCCACTCAACGAAGGCACGTCCAGATGAGCTCGGGACGGACTGCATAATCATGTTCGGCATGAGGGCAGGCAATATAATAAAACATACCATGAAGTACTACGGTGTCCGGACACTTACAATTTCGCCAGGGGCTTGACCCTGGGTAGCCACTCGTCGCCGCAGTCGGCGGTCGTCGTGGCGTAGTCCGGAGGGAGGGTCCTTCCCTTCTTGGACCCTTCGGCCTCCCCGGAATGGTCGGCCTTCCTTTTCTTGTCTCCCCCGGCCGGGGGGAGAACTTTTCTCCTCCTCCTTGTTTCCATGGGAGGAGTGCACGTCGGAGTCATCGTCCGATGACTCCGATACAGCCTTGCGCCGGAGACCCTTTCGGGTCCCCGCAACCTTCTTCTTCGTCTTCTTTTACGGCACCTCGTAGGGTGCCTGTGTCAACATCTTCGTCAGAAGAGCGTCTGCGGGATCTTCGGGCAGCGGGGCTAGGCTATCAAGCTGCTCCGCCGTCTCTATCCAGTCCTGTTAATGACATGGAAGTTCAGATCCTGCACACAACTAAACCGGGGCAAATAAATACCCTGAGAGATATAAAAACCTACCGGATCGGGGCGGCGCTTTGCGCTGAGTCCGCGATCCTCGGTGAGGGAGGGAGGCATCTCGGCGCTCTTGAACAGCACCCACTAGACGTCCTCATGCGTCATGTCATAGAGCTCTCGTAGTGTCTAGTGCTTGGCCAAGTCGAACTCCCACAAATTGAATGCCCGTCTTTGGCACGGAAGGATCCGGCGGAAGAGCATAACCTGGACCACATTGACAAGCTTGATTTTTCTGCTCGTCATGTTCTGGATGCAGGTCTGGAGTCCGGTCAGATCTACCGAAGAACCCCAGGACAGGCCCTCCTTTTTCCAGGAGGTGAGCCGCATGGGTATTCCGGATCGAAATTTGGGGGCCGCCACCCAGTTGGAGTCGCGCAGCTCGGTGATGTAGAACCACCCCGATTGCCACCTCTTTATGGTATCCACATAGGTGCCCTTGAGCCAGGTGACATTAGGCATCTTTCCCACCATGGCGCCTCCGCACTCTGCTTGCTGGCCTCCCACCACCTTAGGTTTGACATTGAAGGTTTTTAGCCATAGGCCAAAGTGGGACCTGATGCGGAGGAAGGCCTCGTACACGACGATAAACGCTGAGATGTTGAGGATGAAATTGGGGGCCAGATCATGAAAATCCAGCCTGTAGTAGAACATGAGCCCGCGGACAAACGGGTGGAGAGGGAATCCCAGTCCGCGGACGAAATGGGGAAGAAAACTACCCTCTCATGGGGTTCGGGCGTAGCGATGATCTGCCCTGCATTCGGCAACCTGTGCACGATATCCGCAACTAGGTATCCGGCTTGCTGTAACTCTTTGATATTCTCCTCCGTCATTCACTTGCCTCCTGCTCCAGACATGCTTGGAGTGGTTCGAGAAGAAGAACGCGAGCTTGGGCGCTAGAGCTTGAGTGTGCGGGAATGGGTAAGCGAGGAGGAAGAAGGTGTTGGTGAAAAAAGTAAATATTTGTCCCTTTTATAAAGGCGGAAGAGGTGATGTGCCTCCCCACTTGCCTATCAAAACCGCTTATTCCCACGTGCGGTAATTGATGGCGCGGTTGGGTTACCCACATCCGTATTGATGAGAATCCCGTGATAAGGGGAAGACAATCTCTGCTTTGACAAGACATGTCAAGAAAACCGCAACGCGATATGTGCGGAGCTGGTTAAGAAAAGTGGTTCGAACAAAAACCAGGCCATGGCATGATGTCATGCTATCAAAACATGTCAACAGATTAGATTCATGGAAATATTATTCTCTCTACGGGGGTATGTGGAACTTACTTTGCAGGGTCGGACACTATCCTTGTATTCAAAATCTTCAATGGTGTATTCGGAGGAGGAACCCGCCTTGCAATGTTGAAGACAACACTGCGCGTCGGCCTCATCGTCATTGAAGCCTGGTTCAGGGGCTACAGAGGGAGTCCTGGACTAGGGGGTCTCCGAACAGCCAGACTATATCCTTTGGCCGGACTGTTGGACTATGAAGACACAAGTTTGAAAACTTTGTCCTGTGTCCGGATGGGACTCTACTTGGCGTGGAAGGCAAGCTAGGCAATACGGATATGTATATCTCCTCCTTTGTAACCGACCTTGTGTAACCCTAGCCCCCTCCGGTGTCTATATAAACCGGAGGGTTTTAGTCTGTAGGACGTAGAGTTTCACCTCCATCAAGACGGCCCGAACCTGGGTAAAACATCGTGTCCCCTGCCTCCTGTTACCATCCGCCTTAGACGCACAGTTCGGGACCCCCTACCCGAGATCCGCCGGTTTTGACACCGACATTGGTGCTTTCATTGGGAGTTCCTCTGTGCCGTCGCTAGAAGGAAGGATGTCTTGTCTCATCTTTAAAGACGATACTACTGTCGGGGGAGCTTTGGCTGTTGGCCAAACTCTCCGGCTAGGCGGTTTCGTCATGACCGCCTGTTCGGCCGCCGCGCCGACGATGACTTCCCGGGTCATCGAAAATAGCCTCCACGTCAAATCGGCACTGGCCGAATAGATGGATCCAATGGAGCTCGCCTCCTTAAACAAGCTCTTGGATCGCATCGCCGCCTTGGGAGTCGCTACGGACTATGATCGGATTGGGCTTAAACCCGATCAAAGGGAGATTAACTCTCCACCGGTCACCCATCATATTGCAGTGGTGGAGGAACAATGCGGCGACCTTTCCTCTATCTTGAGGACCAACTATGTCCGAATTCCTGAGCTCTCCGAGCCGGACGGCCGTTCGCGGGAGGACAACATCCAATCCCTAAATCTAGAGTCAGGCAGCAGGCTAGGATTATCGGGTAACACCCCGGAACCGGAACTTCCAAAATTGGAAACTCCTCGGCCCCTGGATCCCAGATCGGGTAAGGGTTCAGATTCAATTCCACTCACCCACCCAAACATAAGCGATCTTCCCCACATCAGGCAAGAGCCCCAGGAAACAGTACATCACTATTGGGCCAGATTCCTCCTTGCGATGAACAAGGTTAAGGACTGTCGCGAGGAAGATGCAATCCTATTTTTCTGTAGTAATTGCACGGACAAGGGAATCCTTAATGCCATAAATCGCCATGAGATAACATGCTTCGCTGACTTGGCGTCCATAGTACGAAAGTACTATGCGATGGAAAGTGCCTGGAAAAGCGAAACAAACTTTTGGGATAATCCGGCCCTGAATACAAACCCAGTCCGAAATAAAAGGGTGCATTATCACAATACACCCGGGTCAACTACCAGAAAGCAAAAACCCTCTACAGGGCACGGAACCATACTGGAAGGATGGCTCAACGGACCCTGCAAAATTCATAGTACAGTGGATACAATACCAACGCATAGCCTTAGATCATGTTGGATACTCCGGCAGGTGGCCAAAAGTGCTAAGGATCATCTTATCCCAAATACCATAGAGCACCATCCCGTGGATAACAATACGGTTTTCACATTCTTTGAGACCTTCGCGTCAAATAATAAGCGCAAGCGAACACTCCGCAGCATGGCCGAAATCTGCCACGTCGCAGCAATAAATCCATGGAGCGACACGGCTATCACCTTCAATGCCAGTGATGAACCTAAATTCCGAACAGCCTGAGCACCAGCCGCACTGGTCCTCAGCCTGATCGTGGACGGCTTTCGACTCACCAATGTACTCATGGACGGCATCAGCGGACTAAACCTCATCTATGAGGGAACTCTTCAACAGATGGAAATAGACTGGAACCGCATTGAGCAAAGTAGCACAACCTTTAGAGGAATCATCCCCAGTCGGGAAGCACGCTGTGCTGGGAATATCACACTAGATGTGGTATTCGGCACGCCGGATAATTATAGGTCCGAGGAAATTACATTCCAAGTGGCCCCGTTCAGCAGTGGTTATCACGCTCTTTTATGACGGGAGGCGTTCACAGTCTTCCAAGCCGTACCCCATTACGGGTACATGAAGCTCAAAATGCCCGGCCCCAACGGAATCATCACTCTCGCCAGTGATCCAGACATAGCACTCCGCGTCGAAAACAAAACAGCCGCACTGGCCCTCGAGGCATTATCCGAAGCCCTCTCGGTCGAGGAATTAACCACGCTACACTCCACAGTGGATAGGGACGACGTGATACTTGAGAAGAGATCCAAGTCCACCTCTTTTAAACCAGCGGATGAAATAGTGAAATTCCAAGTCCACCCAACGGACCCTACAAAAACAGCCTCCATCGGGGCACAGTTAAACCCCGCTATGGACGCCGCACTATGAGAGTTCCTGTGCGAGAACTGGGACATATTCGCCTGGCATCGCTCAGACATGCCAGGAATCCCATGCAGGCTGGCCGAGCATAGCCTCAATATCCTAAAGGGATTCAAGCCCGTCAGGCAAGCTCTTTGGCGGTTCTCCTAACCTAAGAGACAAGCCATGGGAGAGGAACTAGCCAAGTTATTGGAGGCCGGATTCATCAGAGAAATAAAACACCCGGACTGGCTAGCAAACCTGGTGATGGTACCAAAGAAGGACAAATCCTGGCGCCTTTGTGTCGATTTCAAAGACCTCAATAAAGCTTGCCCAAAGGATCCCTTCCCCCTCCCACGCATCGATCAAATCATTGATGCTACCGCAGGACACGAGTCATTGTGTTTCCTCGACGCATACTCCGGTTACCACCAAATTAAGATGGTGGAGTCCAACCAAGACCCAACGACATTCATCACACCATACGGTCCCTTCTGTTTTAACACAATGCCTTTTGGGCTCAAAAACGCCGGCGCAACATATCAGCGCATGATTCAGACATGTCTGGAGAAACAAATCGACAAAACAATAGAGGCATACGTAGACGATGTGGTCGTCAAAACCAAACACGTCGAATCTTTGAAAGACGACTTGAGGCTCACTTTAGATAACCTCCGAAGTTACGACATCAAGCTCAATCCAGAAAAATGCGTTTTCGGCGTACCAGCCGGAAAGCTCCTGGGTTTCATTGTCTCCAGTAGAGGTATTGAAGCTAATCCGGCCAAAATCCGAGCTTTGTCATAGTTGGCTACCCCAACAGACCTCAAACAAATCCAGAAGTTAACTGGATGCTTGGCAGCTCTAAGCCGCTTTATCTCCCGCTTAGGAGAAAAGGCTTTACCCCTTTATCGCCTCCTTCGACACACCGAACACTTCGAGTGGATGGACGCGGCGACAGCCGGACTGGAAGTAATAAAGGCCATCTTGGCAACCAACCCAATCCTGGCCGCGCCAAACATCGCCGAACCAATGCTGTTGTACATCGCGGCAACTCATCAAGTTGTAAGCGCGGTACTCATCGTCGAACGGGAAGCGGACGGACATAAATTCCCTCTTCAAAAGCCGGTATACCATGTATCCACTGTCCTCACTCCATGCAAATCATGGTACCCGCATTACCAAAAGATAGTATATGCGGTATTCATGGCAGCGCGGAAGCTGCGACACTACTTTCAAGAGTGTTCGATTACAGTAGCCTCGGAAGTGCTTCCTAATTATATTATAAACAACCGCGACGAGCTGGATTGCCAAATTGGCCATGGAGCTCCTCCCGTTCGACATAACATACAAACCCTGACGAGCAATTAAGTCGCAAGTATTGGCCGACTTCGTCGCCGAATGGACGGAGGCCGAACTCCCTAAAGAGTACGGCGCATACTCCAATTGGATCATGCACTTCGACGGTTCAAAAATGCTGGCTGGTCTAGGGGCTGGCGTCGTCCTGACGTCCCCAACCGGAGATACTGTTCACAACATATTGCAAATATTGTATACAGACTCCAACAATGCAGCCAAATACGAAGCTCTGTTGCATGGTCTTCGGATGGCAGTCTCCATGGGCATTCAACGCCTGGAGGTGCGTGGGGATTCAAACCTCGCAATATCCCAAATAAATGGAGAATTTGATGCCAGGGATCCGAAAATGGCGGCCTATCAAAACACCGTCCTAAAGATGTCAGCTCGGTTCGAGGGGCTCGAATTTCACCATGAGGCTCGGGAAAACAATCAGGCGGCTGATATTCTCGCCCGCATCGGCGCAAAACGTGATGCGGTCCCCGCCAACATATTTTTGGAAAGGCTGTTCAAGCCATCCGTAGTATGGGAAGGGGACACCAGTAACAACAGTCCGGACCTGGCCAAAATACCCGATACCGAACTCTCTGACACAATCGGAGGCTCCACCACCGAAATAACACCTTCAGCCCACGAAATAATGGCCATTATTGCCCCGTGGACAGGACCATTCCTGGCCTACCTAACTAGACAGGAACTTCCGGAGGACCAAAATGAGGCACGCTGCATAGTGCGGCAATCCAAGGCCTACAAAAAAAGCACTACCGGAGTCCTTCAAAGGTGCATCTCCGAAGAGGAAGGGCAAAATCTTTTGGCAGAAATTCACGCCGGACTCGGCGGTCATCACGCCACAGCCCGAGCTCTTGTAAGCAAGGCCTTCCATACAGGATTGTATTGGCCAACGGCTCGGGCAGATGCACAGGACTTGGTCCAGCGTTGTGCCGGTTGCCAGCTCTTTGCAAATCAAAGCGACATGCCACCCACCACCCTCCAAACAATCCCCATTACATGGCCCTTTGTGGTCTAGGGGCTTGACATGGTTTGACCCCTTGAAGGGGGAACCCACAAGAAAAAAATACTTATTGGTCATGGTGGATAAATTCACCAAATGGATAGAGGCCAAACCTGTTAAAACAGCCGAATCCAGACCGGTGATAGACTTCATATCCAGGGTTGTACAACGTTATGGCGTCCCCCACAGCATCATCACTGATAATGGCACGAACTTCATGGCCGATGAGGTAAAACTCTGGTGCAGCAAAATGGGCATCAAGGTCGATTATGCTTCAGTCTATCACCCACAAACCAACGGTCAAGTCGAGCGAGCAAACGGCCTTATAATGAGCGGCATTAAACCCAGATTAGTGTGCTCCTTAACGGCGTGTAACACGCACTGGGTAGAGGAGCTCGACTCTGTACACTGGGGGTTGCGGACCACGCCGAATCGTAGTACCGGATATACACCCTTCTTTATGGTGTACGGCGCAGAGGCAGTCTTGCCCTATGACATAATTCATGACTCACCTCGAGTGCGCAGGCACGAAGAAAGAGAAGCCGAGCTTGATTGGCAGGACAGTCTGGACACCCTGGAGGAGGAGCGCAATGTAGCCAAAACCCGTTCCACATTTTATTAGCAATAGGCTCGCAGATACCAAAGCAGAGAAGTACGGGCCAAAACTTATAACGTTGGCGAACTAGTTCTACGCCTGCCGGATAAGAAAAAGAACAAGCTAGAGCCCAAATGGGAAGGGCCCTTCATTATTGACCAAGTTCTGACCGGTGGAGCGTACCGACTGTCGGATGCATCGACTAGTCGACTCGAGCCGAACCCATGGAACGCGGCTAGGCTCTGAAGATTCTATGCCTAGCACCGGACTCTATGTTAGTCCCCTCCCTTTGTCCATTTTCTGCATATACATTATCTGTCTTGTTTTTCTTTCTTTCTTTCTTTTATTATTTCTCTAGGCCTTCAAGGGTCACCTTGTGCCTCGCTTGCACATTACAGATGCGCTAGCCGCACTCTTCATACTGGGGGCTTCTTTCACAGAAGCTTATTTATCTGGGCCTCATGCCCCACACATGTGTTTATGCTTCCGCATGTACCTTTTTTCACCATTATATGCATCCATATGACTTAAGTTTTGGCCAAGATGGGTTGCCTGGCTCTTGTGTTTATGCCCTACGTTTCCGTTAATTCGGCTAGGGCATAAGGGGAGCACCTCTGCGATTGTTACTGCCGGGTCAGCCGGATGTGTACCTCAGACTGGGTGAAGCCGAAAGCTAGCATTCTTAAGGGAATATTCGGTCGGTGAACAAAAGATGATTTTTATTTATTGTCCATATCCACCCCCGGATGTTTTTCCTGCATTTCCTATCACAGTTCCGACATGCACTTTAGGGCATGCTTACCCAGGGAAAGGAACCCTTAACGGAACTATTCTCCCTGGAAGATGTTTCTTACTACCCATGTAATATAACATAACTAGTTGGGCACTTGTTTGATAAAGCACTAATGACCCCTACGCCTGATCTCCATGCATACCCCGGTTCTCATATAACTGAGCGGGTATTCGGATACAGTCCGGACTATTGGGCCTGGAGGTTGAAGCGAAAAGGTCCGCAACGACAAATGATCTAGAATCCGGCTTGAAGGCATTATACATGTCACTTTAATTACATAGTCATGCAGACTGACTAAATTCCTCTTCTATACCATCCAACAGGCGGTCTAGCTTACAATCCTGTTGAGAATACTTTGCGGCTAATTCTACTTGCCCATAAACTAAGATAACGGGGATCTCTTTTCCGTCGGGCCCCATAGGTCCAACCTCGGCCATGTGATTTGGGTCTGCCTTGGTATACCGCATCTTCACCATGGCCCAGGCTTCTCTGGCACCCTGTCGGCAGGCTGATATCTTCCATAATCGGAAGCACCACCGTGATCCCTTGAGCTTCTCCGCAAGCTCTACAACACCCTCTGGCAGGGAGACGGACGGCCACAAGGCCTGGGAAACACCCTGCATCACCTGCCGAACTTGTTCGTGCAGATGTGACAGCTCGGACAGAAGATCACCTGCAGACCCGGGCATTTCCTCCGCGGGATGACCAATCAGCATACCTACAGACATAACGTTGTTAGTCGGCTTCTTCGCCGAACTCCTTTAAAAGGATCCATTCAAGCACTTACTGAAAATGACGCGCCGAAGCTGTTTATTCTCCTTCTCGGAGTCTGCAAGCTGGCCCCGGACGTCTTTTAGTTCCACGCTCAGCTTGATATTGGCATCTTGGAGATTGTTTTTCTCCCGCCTAACCTCAGTCAGCACGTGTTTGCTAGCCTCTAGCTGTCGCATAACATGCTGGTCCTCCAGATTCTCTCCGGATTCATCTGCAACATCTATTGTTAGATCTGCAGCCATGCCGCATGTTATATGGTAACCATCATTCTTTAAAGTAAATGTTACCTGCAGGTGACTTTTTTGGTTCCTGCAATGCGGCCACAGCAGCCCACAGTTGGGTCTTGCATTCCTCCAGCTCCTGTGGCAGCCTAGTATTCTTCTCTGTAAGACCCTGCACAATAAAGATGATCCTTAAATCAGTTCTGCTAACTATTTCAAGTCTCAGGGGCTACTAATACATATAAATCGTCAGATTTACTCACCCGTACATCCTTTACATACTGATCCATGGCTCTGGCTAGACCATCTTGAGAAACACGGAGGTACGCCTCTCCAGAATAGAAGGCGTCAAATGCCTCTGTGAGAAACAAGCGTCATGGAGTACGGCCCGGCAGCGCCTATGATTCATGGTGCTTTCCACTTCTGAGTTTGTAGCGGATAATCTATCTACATCCTCTGTAGGGGGATTATCAAAAGAGCGAGCATCTAGCAAGCAAAGATAGAAGTGATTTCAAGGGTATGGTCATCTTGTCTGCAACGTTGTCAGAGTTGACTTGATCCTCGTAAGCGAACTCAACGGGCTCCTCGTTCACGAACTCGTCTCCCGGCTCTACCCAAACAAGAACAACAAGCAGAAGAACACAATCAACCACGTGCAATGCTCAAGCAACATGATGCAAACATGGTATGATATGCGGGATGCGATATGGAATGCATATGCAAGATTTGCAAAGTAATGATTGAACCTGGCCTCAACTTGGAAATCGAAGAGTTTCACTAGAAAGGTGAGATGATTTCGGTTGAAATCGATATAAAGATCACCGGAATCGGATGCACGGTTTGGAAATGGCAAACAAAACAAATATGGCACCGGCCTGCGATAATCAGCAAGCGACCAACTAAATGCATCAAGATAAATATGCTACAGCACTCAAACATGACAACAAAATAAATGGCAGGGATCCACTCATGAAGCTTGACAAAAGATGAACACTGATCTACGGCTAATTCATCCACTAACAGGTTCAAACAAGCATGGCAAAAGTGCAAATGATAATAGGTTTCAGACAGTGAAATTAACACAAGTCTGGAATTTATCATCAGGAAGCACACTTTAGAGTATGAAAACTACATGCTACAGGAACTTAATATGGCAAAGCAAGGCATGGCATGAAGCCACTCAAAGCACTTAACAAAAGTCCCTTAGTGACCTTGAGCCAAAAGGGATCACAAAATACAATTGCAAGCATGAGAACATGGCAAAAACATAAACAGATTCGGACTTAGTGAAAAACTGGAGCATGCAAATCAGTAAACGAGTAGGCATGTTTACGAGCTCGATGCACTCACTACAAAGCATGGCATGAGAAACTAAGCACACACCCATCACGAAGACATGGCATAGAAGCTATACATGGAAAGAACAACATCATAGCATGCACGGATCAATAGCAACATCCTCGGCAAAATCGCTAAACATGTCAACAATCTGCCAGGATCAATTTATAGGAAAAGTAGAGCTCGATTGACTCAAGCTAGGTTGCTCCATAAATGGAAACAAAGACATGGATAGATAGAGCACCACAATGTTAACAAAACAGCCTTACTGATCATCCTCAAAAGAGGCACGGATCACTAGGAAACAACATGAACATATGGCATAACAATAAAAACATAACAAGGACTTGGTGAAATTCTATGTTCCTGAAATCAGCATTACGGATTACGCTACTTTGCAAGCTTGTGCTAGTCACCACAAATATCAAAAAAATACATGGCAAGCACCTCTGTAAAGATGGCATGGCATTTAACAAAACACATGTAGAGCTCAGGATCATAGCATGCACACATTAATCATGGCAAATATGACAAAATGCCATTTTCTGAAATAGATCTGACAAATTCATCACATAGCCCTCTTCCAACAGCATTTCAGGCATCAAGATGAGCTCAAATGAAAATGATGCAACGAGATGAAATGATGTACTCGTCAAGGCAAACATTTTGAAATTCTACATGCACGAATCGGAGTTACGGATGCAGAGTTATGGCATGTGAAAGATTGCATAAAAGTTAGGGTTAGAGGGGAAAAAGTCCACCGTCTGAGAAAATCCCAGATCTGGATCCAGATCCACACGAAAACCGAGGTTTGCTGGAAGCACTGTAAATGGCCAGAGAGTCGCCGGAGTTGAAGAAGGGGAGGTTAGGGCCGCGCTTGCCGGTGACGAGGGGCGGGGAGGAGGCGGCGCCGGCGGGCTCGGACGACGAGGTGGCCGCGGGCAGCGCGCGACTTGCCGGGGCGGCGGAGGCGAGGTGAGATGGTGGTCGCCGGAGCTGGGGCCAGGGCGGAGCGGGCGGTGGTGGCCGTCGTCGACGCGGCGAGGGACGCGGCGGTTGGCGCGGACACCGTCGGGAGGAGGTAGGCGGCGGGGCGCGGGCGAGGCGGCTCGGGCCCGGTCGCTGGTCGGGAGGGCCGACCGTGGGCCAGGCGGGCCGCGACGGCAGAGGGACAGGTGGCGAGGTCTCAGTGTTCACGGGCAGCGGCGGCTGTCCGGACCAGGACGAATATTGTCCGGTGTGGAGATGGGATTTTTTAGGGTTTCGGGGAAGAGGAGACCCGGGATTTCGGAAGGGGATCTATTTATAGAGGTAGAGAAAGCTAGGAAGCTCCAAATGAGGTGCGGTTTTTGGCCACGCGATCGTGATCAAACGCTCTAGATGATGGGGTAGGTTTTGGTTGGTTTTGCGCCAAATTGAAAGGGTGTTGGGCTGCAACACACACGAGGCCTTTTCGGTCCCTTGGTTAACCGTTGGAGTATCAAACGAAGTCCAAATGGAACGAAACTTGACAGGTGGTCTACCGGTAGTAAACAAAGGCCGCATGGCATGTCTCGGTCCAATCCAGAAATGTTTAACCCCCACACACGAAAAGAGGTAGAAAGGACCACCGGAGGACATAGGAGCGCCGGAATGCAAAACGGACAACTGGGAAAATACTCGAATGCATGAGACGAACACGTATGCAAATGCAATGCACATGATGACATGATATGAGATGCATGACAAAGACAACAACACACAAAGACAAAAACCCGACAACGATGAAATGAAATAACTTAGTGCCGGAAACGGCAAGAGTTGGAGTACAGATAAGGTAAATTACATCCGGGGTGTTACATGTGCGATGGAGGGAGGCGCCCCAGACGCGGGCGCCGATCCTGATGAGGCGCTACTTGCCTAAGGCCTTGTGTGGCGCAGCTGCGTCTACTTCTTGGGGGTGGCCTCAGGAGGGCGCTCGCCCTGACTGTCGGGGTCGTCGATTGCTAGTGCTTGGAAGGCACGCTCGAGGGAGCACACCACATCTCTTTCTTCGCACGGGACTGTGATGATTCCACCGCTTCCAGGCATCTTGGGAAAATTGTAGCCATGATGGGTCACTGCCATGAACTTGGCCAGGGCGGATACCCGAGGATGGCGTTGTATGGCAGGTGGATGTAGGCGACGTCAAACTCGATGTGTTCGGTGCGGTAGTTATTCCGTTCTCCGAAGGTAACGGGGAGGCGGACCTGCCCGATCGGGGTAGTAGAGCCGTTGGTCACTCCTGAGAAAGGCTTGGTAGGCTGAAGCTGGTCATATGGCACTTGGAGGTTGTGGAACGTGTCGACGGACAGGACATTGAGCCCTGTGCCGCCGTCGATGAGGGTCTTGGTAACTTGCATGTTGCTGATGACTAGTGAATAGAGCATTGGGATGACGCCTGTAGTACCTACGCACTTGGGCCATCTGACTGGGCGTGAGGCCTTGAGCTTGGGGAGGACTGTATTCACTTCACAAGCAAACTGTTTGAAGATACGCTGTTAGGGTGGGGCTTAAGCTCTGCCCAAGATGCAGGCGATAGCGCGCGGCTCCTGGAAGCCCCCAACCCCCTCGTCTTGATGGTGGTCGTCATTCCTTCTGGGTGGTGGCGGTAATGGAGGAAGGCTGGCGTTGCCTTGAGGACGAGCCTCATGAGGCTGGTTCCTCCAGGCGCCCTCGTGAGGCTGATCTTGCCAGCGGTCCTCACGAGGCCGGTCGTTCCACTCCTGGCGTGGGCCACGGTCGTAGCAGCATCCGCCACCACGTCCTCCTCCTCTGATGTAGCCCCGGTCGCTGCGCTCGGGGCATCGACCGAAGCATCCTTCTCGAATGGCTCTAAGCTCTTGACAGTCGTTGCTGTTGTGGGTATGCAGGTTGTGGAAGGCGCAGAACGTTCGGCTTCCCTTGGATGACTCGGGCTGGTCTCTACCGCGCTTGGTGTGTGGCTCCGCCGCGAGCACGGCTGCTCCCTTGCACTTCACGTCCTTGGCCTTGGTCTTCTTCTCCTCTGGGTCTACAGAAGGGAGCTCGAGGTGGGAGAGGCGCCCCTCCTCAGCTCTTGCACACTTGGTCGTGATGTTGAACAGCTCTAGGGTCATGCACAGCTCCTCATGGATGGCGAGCTCCTCTTTCATCTTGACGTCGCGGACGCCATCAGAGAACGTTGAGATGATGGCCTTGTCGGTTACCATGGGGATCTTGATGCGTGCACTGTTGAAGCGTTGGATGTACTTTTGCAGGCTCTCTCCTGGTTGTTGGTTGATGCGTTGCAGGTCGCCCACGACCGGGGGCGGTCGCGAGTGCCCTGGAAGTTGGCGATGAAGCGGTCGCGGATCTCGTCCCAGGAGGAAATCGAAACTGGAGACAGGTTCAGGAGCCAGGAGCGGGGGCCAACATTGAGAGCCATAGGAAACCAGTTCGCCATGACTTTCTCGTTGCCGTTGGCCGCCTCGATGCTTAGCTCGTAGAGCTGCAGGAACTCTGCGGGGTCGGGGTGCCGTCGTAGCGACGTGGCTGATCTGGCTTGAACTTGCGCGGCCAGGCGATGCTGCGCAACTCGGGGGTAAAGGTGCAGCAGCCCACCGTCATCATCGGGGCCCACCTTGGAGGTGGGCTTGGTCTTGGCGCCCGCGCGCCTCTATGGCAAGCGGCACGAGGCCTTGCCGCAACAAACGATCCTGGCGTGGCGGTGCAAGGAGTGGCGGAGCGTTCGCTTGCGGTCGAGGGACTTCTTGACAGCTTCTTTCTTCATGTGCGGGCGCCGGATGCAGTGGGTCATGCCATGGAGCCGCGTGCATTGGTTCTAGGGCGCCGTCTTGGTGCAGAGGTGGTGGGGGTGCTTCGTGAGCTGCGTCGCCCGTGGCTGGCTGAAGGCGAGGCAGAGAGTGGGACGGCGCAGGGGCCCCCTGCGGCGTGGAGAAGCTCAGTGATGCAGTCAAACCAGTCCTCATAGAGGTTGTCGACTGGGTGGTAGCACAGGATCTCGTGCGCCATGAGGAGCGCGGCCCGTGCGTCCACGGGAACGTGACGAGCGTGAGATGATGAACCAGCGGGAGTCAGCGATTGAGTGGCGATGAGGCCGCCCTGTCGCGCCGAGGGGTGCAGCGAGGATGTTTGCAGCTTGTTCCCCGCCGGGCCGGTGGCGGCGTTGGCGGCAGGCGACGGAGAGCGATGGGGTGGCCCACTGACAGGGGCCGTCTGAGCAACGAGGGTGGCGAGTGCAGCTCGGCGCTCGGCACGGGCGCGACTTGCGTCCGCCATGGAGACGATGAAGCGATGTGACGCGGAATGACGGGAAGGAAGCTTCGGCGCACCCCTACCTGGCGTGCCAAATGTGGGATCACAGGTTCCAGCAAAACCCTTAAGGTTCGAAAACTAGGGTGCGTGCGAAGATTTCCCCCCTATTGATCCACGTCCTAACTTCGCTAAGATCTCACAAACTAACTTGACGAACTCGCAACACAAGGGACACAAGATTTATACTGGTTCGGGCCACCGTTGTGGTGTAATACCCTACTGCACTGTGGTGGTGGATTGCCTCTTGGGCTAAGGATGAATAGCACAAGGGGAAGAACAACCTCTTGAGGTTGAGGTCTTCTTGTGCCTGGTGGGTGTGCCGCCAAGGATGTTGTGGCTCCAATCTCACATCCCTTCTCCCCTAGCTACGGTGGCGGCTAGTTCTATTTATAGTGGCCTTGTTCCTCTCCCCAAATATTGAGCGAGAAGGGAGCCAAGAATGGCCAATTTGAAAGGGGACAACTAGTACAAGCTATCCTGACAAAAGCAGTCTTCGGCTGCCAAAGGCTCTGGTGGTGACGCCGTCTTGGGCTCCACGGTGACCTCCGTCTTGCCGTCCTTCTGGTCTTGGTCTCGCTGCACCAATATGGAAACCTTTTCTTGATGCCTCGATACTCCGCGCCTGCGCTTGCCCCCTTAGCACCAAAGAGGAAACAAGGACGCTGTGCGCACTGGCGTCCGCCTAGTCTCGATCGTCATGGCTTACGTCACGAGAACCTCGCGAGGTTTGCCTGGCCTTGAACTCTCCGCCCCTCACGAGCCGGCCTGGGGAGGCCTCTCTTGAGGAGGTCACATGTTGTCCGCCTTGCGAGGCTTGGCCCCTCGCGAGGTTCTTGATTCGTTGTTGATGAAGATGGGCCGTACAGGCCTGTTAGCAAAGCCACGCCGTGGGCCGGAGGCAGGAAAGTCCGGGGACCCCCATTCCCAGAACGCTGACAGTACTATGTTGGAGGCTGTGCGCAGCGTTGATCCTAGGTTTGGCTATGGTGCGGTAGGCAAGCGGCCCAATGTACCGAGACGCCCATTTGGTGCTTTGGGAATCCTGCATATATCGTTTAGGGCCGTAGTGGAAACCTCGGCTGGACTCCCTACAGATGGAAGCTGAATAGGCAATAAACCTGAACTAGAGACTTGCGTGGTTAGTCAGGTCGTGGCTGACACCCTCGCCAGGCTTCCGATTGAAGGTTGCCGAGCTACATGACGTGTGCATAGCGGTAAGTGGCGAGAGCGTGTGTGAAGAAGTACAACCCTGCACGGTTAACATGATCTACTCCAATAGCTGCGTCCGCGGTAATGGACTACTGGGTTGCTTACGTTGTTCATAGACAAGTGGAAGTGGATACTCTAAAATGTGCAAGATAAGCGTGAGTGCGGATCCATAGTGGTGTATTGATATGGTGAATGTCTGGACTCGTGTGCACCACCTCAAAAGAGTTACTTGCAGGCGTAGTATAGGATAGCCACTGAGTCAAAGCTGGCTTGCTGCAGTAAAACTCCACCACCCCCTTTGTTGATACTGATGCATATGTAGCTAGTTCTGATGTAAGTCTTGCTGGGTACATTTGTACTCATGTTTGCTTAATTTATGTTTTACCTGGAGACTTTAGTCTCACTAGTATTTCCATGTGGCCTTCGACATTTAGCTTATTACCTCAGCTACAATCTTGTAACCTTGGGAGGGTCTTGTAGATAGTCAAGCTCTAAAGCCTTCTTCCTTTTCAGATGACTGTACCCAGACATGTTTATGTTTCCATTGCCTGTATGCTCTATATGTTGAGTCATGTGACAAATGATTGTAATTCTTACTATGTATGACTCTTCAGAGCCTTCTGAATAAATACTTTGAATCATAGAGTTTTGTTGTGATGCCATGTTGTATTTGCACATATCGAGCATATTGTGTGTATGATTTTGAAATGCTTGGTGTCGGTGTCAAAACCGGCGGATACCAAGGCAGCCCATCCTGCATGCCGGATACTTGCCGAGTAATCTCGATGGTCGAAGGTGACCGGTTGGAACGACCAGTGGCAGGACTCCGTGGTGATAGGCCCTGGGGCATGTGTCTCTAGGAGTGCCGCTTTGTTTCTCCCCTTTGCCACGTGTAATACGTTTACTGTTTTGACTTCTAGTGGGCACTTCTTTTGTTCCCCGGTGCTTTTCTTGCGAGGCTCGTCCTCGTCTTCGCTTGGTGTATCCTGCCCCTTGTGTTCGGTGTTGAGCTTGCCGGACTGCTTGAAGACCCAACATTCTCTATGGGTATGATTTGCAGGTTTATGGGGGGTGCTATGGATCTGACATATTTGGTCCAGAATCTTGTTTAGGCTGGACAGTTCATCTGTGTTGCCTTTAGGGGGCGGCTTTTGCTGACCTGGCCGAGAGCTTTTGAATCCGGCGTTTACCGCTGTGCTCTTCGGGCTGTCTTCTTTATTCCAGCGCTTGTTTTTGCTGCGTCGTGATTTCCCGTTTCAGTCCCTGACTTCGGATGTACTTGGGTCGCAGGTGATGCATCGTGCTAACCAGCTGTCCTCGCCTGCGCAAAAGTGGGTCATGAGGCTTGTTAATGCTGCCATTGTTCTCGGCTTTTCTTGGCCGAGGTGTCTGGCAAGCCATTCGTCTCGAACGCTGTGCTTGAAAGCTGCTAAGGCTTCGGCGTCCGGACAGTCGACTATTTGGTTCTTTTTAGTGAGGAACCTGTTCCAAAGATTTCGGGCTGACTCTCCGGACTGTCGAGTTATATGACTTAAATCGTCTGCACCCTGTGATCGGACATAGGCCCCTTGAAAATTTGCCCGAAAGGCGTCTTCGAGCTCTTCCCAGCTTCCAATGGAGTTTTCGGGGAGGCTTTTAAGCCAGTGCCGAGCTGGCCCTTTGAGCTTGAGGGGATGGCGTGGAGATCGTCTCCTCAAGCCATATTGATATGGAGGATGTAGTCCTCAATCCAGACCCCAGGGTCTGTCATTCCATCGTACGCCTCTATGTTTACGGGTTTGAATCCCTCTGGAAATTCATGGTCCAGCACCTCATCGGTGAAACATAGGGGGTGTGCGGCACCCCTGTATTTGGGTGTACCGAGGTATTGGGATGTTTGTTGTGTTGCATTGCGTGCTGGAGCGCGCTTGGATGGCCCGTAGATGGATCTGGTTGCGTCGTACTTTTGATGTGAGTCCTCATGTGGTTCGCTTACCGGCTTATGTGTGGCGTCGTTTGCCGTTCTATGTTGGCCACGAGGTCGTCTATCCGACTGGATGGCCGTTTTTCTTTTTGATTGAGGGGGATCTAAGCCCTCCTCATCGAATTCAGATAGCAACTTTCGCTTCGGGTAGCTCTTAGTGTGGAGGTTACCGCCGTACTTCACTGCAGTGTTGAGTACTTCACTCCATCTGATTATGAGTGTGTCTTGTGCAGTCCGGAGCCTTTGCTTCTTCTTTTTCAGACTCCTCGCAGTGGCAACCAGCCTTTGATGGGCATTCTGTTGCTCCGGGTGCCTGTCCGGTATGATGTAGTCCGGACTACTATCTTCGACGGGGTCGGGTTGTTCGGTTTGATTCTCCATGTTTCCCTGGTCGGGTGATGGTTCACCCTGCTCTATTGCTGGGTCTATATGACCGTTGTTTCTGCCGAGGAGGGATTTGGAGCGGCGCTTATGCCACCGCTTTGACTGCTTCTCGAGGGAACAACCCTTCGTTGCGTCCTTCCGTTCCTCGTCGTCGTTTTTTTGGGTGTGTCCACCATGTATACATCATATGATGAAGTGGGCGTCTAGTGCCCTGTGGGAAGTGGTTCCTGTTCGTCTCCTGCATCGTCGTCCATACCGTCGATGTCTTCGGAGTCGAACTCGAGCATGTCGGTCAAATCATCGATAGTGGCTACTAAGTGGGTGGTGGGTGGGCGGCGAATTTCTTCGTCATCCGCATCCCAATCCCGCCGGACATAGTTCGGCCAGGACTCTCGTGACAAGGAGAGAGACCTTAATGAGTTTAGTATGTCGCCGAAGGGCGAGTGTTGAAAAATATCCGCAGAGGTAAACTCAATGATCGGCGCCCAGTAGGATTCGATAGGCACGGGCGTAGGCGGTTCAGAGTCCTTGGCTGGGGAAGAATCTGGTAATTCGGTGTCACGGCTCCCGTGAAGGGTAAGGTCGATACTTGGCTCGATCGTCGATGAGAGTGCGGCCTCTGTGGCGGGGTGTATCCACCCGTCCATGGATGGTGCATCGGGCTCCGAATTGAGGGTCGGAGTGGTTGCCGGCGCGATCTCCCGAACACTGTCCGATGGCAGAGCTAAATCATGCTCATCGTGACCGTGTGGCACACTAGGCAGGGGCTCGAATCTGTCGAAGATCAAGTCTCCGCGGATATCGGCCGTGTAGTTTAAGCTTCCGAACCTGACCTGGTGGCCAGGGGCGTATCTCTCGATATTCTCCAGATGGCCAAGCGAGTTGGCAAGCAGTACGAAGCCGCCGAATACAAGGATCTGACCGGGGAGAAAAGTCTCACCCTGAACTGCATCGCTATCGATGATTGAAGTAGCCATCAAGCCTAATGATGACGACACAGAGGAACTCTCAATGAAAGCACCAATGTCGGTGTCAAAACTGGCGGATCTCGGGTAGGGGGTCCCGAACTATGCGTAAGGCGGATGGTAACAGGAGGCAGGGGACACAATGTTTTACCGAGGTTCGGGCCCTCTTGATGGAGGTAAAACCCTATGTCCTACTTGACTTATTCTTGATAATATGAGTAGTACAAGAGTTGATCTACCATGAGATCGGAGAGGCTAAACCCTAGAAGCTAGCCTATGGCATGATTGTATGTTGTCCTACGGACTAAAACCCTCCGGTTTATATAGACACCGGAAGGGGCTAGGGTTACACAAGGTCGGTTACAAAGGAGGAGATATACATATCCGTACTGCCTAGCTTGCCTTTCACGCCAAGTAGAGTCCCATCCGGACATGGGACGAAGTCTTTAATCTCGTATCTTCATAGTCCAACAGTCCAGCCAAAGGATATAGCCCGGCTGTCCGGAGACCCCCTAATCCAGGACTCCTTCACTTTGTATGTGTGGGATCCGACAATCTAGTTGTTTATTCTTGGTAGCCTCTCTTATGGGGAAATGTCTCCTAGTGCTTCCACCGAGCCATGGTAGCTTGCTACTTCTCCGGAACACATGGGATGATCGGCATATGTCCTTCTTTGCTCCTCTGTCTGTCCCTTCAGGGATATGTCACTCGTTGTTCCTTTAAGTCCTTGTAGCTTGCTACAACTTGGGTTCATACGTTGATGACCGACACGTGCATTGCTGGGTCATGTATGCCTGTCCCTGTAAGTTAGTGCCACCATTGGTTTACGACTAGTCATGCAGGCCCGGGTTCTCTGTAATATGGATGCTAGCGACACTATCATATACATGAGCCAAAAGGAGCAAACGATCCCGGGCTAGGTAAGGTGGCACCCATGGGGATACCGTGCGTGAGGCCACAAAGTGATATGATGTGTTACATGCTAGACTGGTGTGACTTAGGATCGGGGTCCTAACAACTTTGGTATCAGAGCCTAACTACCTTTAGGATTAGCAAGCCAAACTGGTCAAAATTAAGTCTAGAAATTCTTTAGTTATATAAGGGAATTAATTGTGGAAGGGAACGTAAGGTTCTTTTTACTCCTTTACCTTATGTCCTTCTGATCTGTGTCACCCTCTCCTTTCCTACGGGGATTAAGAATTAGGCTTCGTTTCTATCAGGATCACATGTTACTAATCCATAGACTTAGAGGACCGTAGGATTCAAGTCTCAGTTCAGTTTCTAGTACTTCCGTGTGTTAACAATTGCTTTTGGAACTATGATATTGTGACGTTGAGTTGTTGTGCCACCATTTTGCAAAATGTCTCCAATCTTTTTGAGCATTTACAACCGTTATGTTGTCCGAATCATCCCAGGTTTCTAAATAGTCGAATGCATTTGCATATCCCTTCTTTTCATTCCCGATGTTTCTTTGGGAAGATTAACCACACTACTCAGGATGTTGATGTAGTTCATTTGCGTTGACATATACGTTGAATCGACTATCATGACACTAGGTTATCTTAGAGAACCACCTAGTAATCAAGCCATGTTTTGCGTTCCCAGTGTGATGATTCTGGCCATCATTCTCAAAAGCATCTCATGATGTTATTAGTTAGCAGGTATTCCATTCCTGGGTTCTTGAACCCAGGATTCACTCCACTTACCTCCTATTGATAGTGTTTGCTCGTTCCTTAAGGATATTAGTAACTTTTTTGATAGTCCTCGAGGTTCGTGGTTTATCATTCTTCCAACACCATAAACCATCCTCGGTGGAAGTTCTTTTGAACCAAAAGATCACAATAAGAGTGCTCTTGATGAGTTCTCCATTCTATATTGTGACTATGCCAGATCTACCTTTCCGTACGGGTTATCCGAAAAAAATATGCCAAGCTTTATTCGACATACTAATCTATGCACCCACAACTCAGAAAGTGATATGTTCCTTTGATTGTTCCTTTTTAGTTGTATTCCAACCCCCATGTATCAATTGATAGTCGGGAGTATTTGTGCATCTGTGTTCATCGATGCCTTTTACTCTTGTGGTTCGTTAAGTCATCATATTTCAGAATGACTAGGAGAAACAAACTCCAGTACCCCATCCATATCCAGGATTGGGTCAAAGTAGTTGTGCTCCACAGATCAAAATGCCAATCCAGCTTCTATTCTGTTCTACCCAGGAGTATTACCCCTTTCATGTCAGGATTGTTTTTGATGCAGTGATGCTTCTTAGTACCATTGTTCATTTCTCGAGACCCGTGTTATGGCAACCGGAATGCCGACAAGTGAACCGTGGTGTGTGAAATCAATACTCCTAGCAACCATGTTGCTTGGTAGTTAATGGAGGACAGTTTCATTCTTAGCGTGTTGGTTATTGAGTCATCATTCTAAGATAGTTTGTGCTACTTAGTTCATATTTCTTGGTGCACTCTTCGATCAATGAGTTAGGATTGTGTCAACCCCTTTCTTATTTGATCACATCGTCTTGGCTCGAAAGCAAGATTGTTCTCGAGCTTAATAACATATTGGTGGTTTGTGATTTTCCGAATATCTTCTGGGAAGCATTACCAGGTTGTCACCTGACTGCTATGTTGAGTTCGTGATCAAGTTGGTTTTTCTATAAACCACCCTTTCTCCAAGGATCTGTGCTGGATACTCCTGAACTAGTTGGAAAAGCTAAACAATAATTTGGAGAGTTGGGAGATAAAAGCTTTATCTGACTTAGTTCATTTCAAGGGATATCTTTTGTGTGTGTATGTTGAAGTAAGATGATATCTTCATCAAATGGTCCCAGTGATCAGTTGTTGGACCTATTGTCTTGTTAAAACTTTGTTTGAGTGTGGGCTATAGTCAAATGAAATCAGAACCAACAATGTTCGTAATGTTGTCTTAGTCGTGGTTGACCCCTCGAGCATACACCATTATATTATGTTGGTCTGACCAATGCTATCACTTTGTTCACATTGTTATGGAATTCCATCTATATGGAAAACTCGATAAATTGTTGTTGAGCCCATCGACAACATCCTTGTCCTATCCATGATTTTATTGGACATTGAGCTAAATAATGCCTTCATGTTTCGTTCATGAGGTATATGTTGGATGAGAGAATCGACTTCCTCTATTTCATGTGTATCTGATGTAAGTTGTCATCGTGAATTCGAGAAAGCTTATTTTTACTTCCTCTAGAATCATCTCGAGTCAGTCATGCATGTGTGAAGTATTCTATGGTTTGATAGACTGATCATCTTTTTTCCGTACGTATCCCTAGCACACCAAGCCACTGATTGAATTGTTCAAGGATAATAAGTTCTAAGTGCTAGTCCTGAAGGTACTAGACGGATTTGTACAAGATTCTGTTATCCTCGATGATGGTTCCCAACTAGAACTTGGTAGTATTTTGTTGTAATACTTCTATGTGGTCATGCTTGTCTTGGACAACATGTTCACATGTATGTTGTAGAACCAGCTCATGTTTTGGAGCTTCCACCAAAGTTCATTTCCTGAGAATCTCGCAACGTCATCTCGTCGATTTTTGTTGCAAGCTTTCTTTTCCAAACATGTTGTCTGAAATATCATGTTACCAACCAGATCTGAATCTTAGCCAGATATGAGGGTTGGAACCTTTCCAAGATTTATGATGTAGGTCCCGACAAGGTTGATATTCTGGCCAACACACCTAGCCGGAAGGTCTATTATCGTAGTATCTTGAATGCACAATGTGTCCATCTTTTCCATGAGGATTTCATATGACTTATTCTAGAAGTTGTTCCTTATGGGTTTTGTTCTTTCGAAGTCCGACCTATACTTGATGGCCATGTTAATGCTTTTAAGCATGATCGAGATATCTAGTACATCAAGGAGAACATTAGAAGCGGAGTGCTAAATATCTCTTGGTCGATCATCCAGGTTTTGTTCCTTGGCATTGCTAAGGACAAATCTGAGAAAGTGTTGTCTTCCATTGCATGTGCATCGTCCATCACTACTCATCACATGCGCCACTTGTTGTTATTCTTCAGTACAAGGACTGGGTTGGCAAGCCATTCTGAAAAAAATACTTCCATAATGAAGCCCGCTGCCAGAAGTCGGGCTATCTCTTCACCAACAATTCTTCTCTTCTCCTATGACAGTCGGCGGAGGGGCTGTTTGACTGGTTTGGCATCTGACCTGACATGTTGCTTGTGCTCGGCGAAATCCGTCGGAACACCCGGCATGTCTTTGGGAGACCATGCAAACATGTCCCGATTCTCATGGAAGAAATCAACGAGCTCGCTTTCCTATTTGATGTCAAGGTTGGCCCCTATGACAGCGTGCCTCTTGATACTTATTGCATTATGGACTGTTATTTCACTTTATGTCACAATACTTATGGCTATTTTCTCTTATTTTACAAGGTTTACATAAAGAGGGAGAATGCCGCCAGCTGGAATTCTGGGCTGGAAAAGGAGCAAATATTAGAGACCTATTCTGCGCAACTCCAAAAGTCCTGAAACTCCACGGAACGTCTTAAAATAAATAAAGAAAAATCCTCGTAAAAGATGAAGGCCAGGGGGCCCACACCCATCTCACGAGGGTGGGGGGCGCGCCCCCCTACCTCGTGGGCCCCTGGTGGCTTTCCGACGTCCATCTTCTCCTGTATGAAGTCTTTCAATGAGAAAAAAATAAGAAGGAACTTTTCGGGATGAGACTCTGCCGCCACGAGGCGGAACCTTGGCGGATCCAATCTAGAGCTCTGGCTGAGCTGTTCTGCTAGATATATTTCCCTCCTGGAGGGGGAAATCATCACCGTCGTCATCACCAACGCTCCTCTCATCGGGACAGGGCAATCTCCATAAACATCTTCATCAGCACCATCTCATCTCCAAACCCTAGTTCATGTCTTGTATCCAATTCTTGTCTCAAAGTCCGGGATTGGTGCTAGTAGGTTGCTAATAGTGTTGATTACTCCTTGTAGGTGATGCTAGTTGGTTTATTTGGTGGAAGACCATATGTCCAGATCCTATATGCATATTATTACCCCTCTGATTATGAACATGGATATGCTTTTTGAGTAATTACGTTCGTTCCTGAGGACAAGGGAGAAGTCTTGCTATGAGTAGTCATGTGAATTTGGTATTCGTTTGATATTTTGATAAGATGTATGTTGTCTAGCCTCTAGTGGTGTTATGTGAACATCGACTACATAACACTTCACCATTATTTGGACCTAGAGGAAGGCATTGGAAAGTAATAAGTAGATGATGGGTTACTAGAGTGACAGAAGCTTAAACCCTAGTTTATGCGTTGCTTCGTAAGGGGCTGATTTGGATCCACGTGTTTCATGCTATGGTTAGGTTTACCTTAATACTTTTGTTGTATTGCGGATGCTTGCAATAGAGGTTAATCATAAGTGGGATGCTTGTTCAAGTAAGAACAGCACCCAAGTACCGGTCCACCCACATATCAAATTATCAAAGTATCGAACGCGAATCATATGAACGTGATGAAACTAGCTTGACGATATTCCCATGTGTCCACGGGAGCGCTTTTCCTATTATAAGAGTTTGTTCCGGCTTGTCCTTTGCTACAAAAGGATTGGGCCACCTTGCTACACTTTATTTACTTTTGTTACTAGTTGATCGTTACAATTTATCCTATCACAAAACTATCTGTTACCACTTATTTCAGTACTTGCAGAGAATACCTTGCTGGAAACCTCTTATCATTTCCTTCTGCTCCTCGTTGGGTTCGACACTCTTACTTATCTAAAGGACTACGATAGATCCCCTATACTTGTGGGTCATCAAGACTCTTTTCTGGCGTCGTTGTCGGGGAGTGTAGCGCCTTTGGTAGGTGGAATTTGGTAAGGAAAAATTTATATAGTGTGCTGAAATTTACTGTCACTTGTTACTATGGAAAGTAATACTCTGAGGGGCTTGTTAGGGGTATCTTCACCCTGTCTAGTAGAGCAAAGAGTTGCTCCTCAACGTACTGAACCTATTGAAAATGAAACTCCTTTTGAATTTCCTTCGGGTATGATGGAAAGACTGCTAGATGACCCTTTTACAGGAGATGGAACAAAGCATCCTGATGAGCACTTAATATATGTGGATGAAGTTTGTGGATTATTTAATCTTACAGGTATACCCGATGATGTTGCTAAGAAGAAGGTCTTCCCTTTATCTTTGAAGGGAGACGCATTGGTATGGTATAGGCAATGTGATGATATGAGATCATGGGATTATAAAAGATTGAAGTTGGAATTTCATCAAAAGTATTACCCTATGCATCTTGTTCATCGTGATCACAATTATATATATAATTTCTAGCCTTGCGAAGGAGAAAGCATCGCTCAAGATTCGGGGAGGCTTAAATCAATGTTATATTCATGCCCCAATCATGAGCTCCAGAGAGAAATAATTATGCAAAGTTTTTATGCTCGGCTTTCTGAAAACAATCGCAACATGCTCGATACTTCTTGTGCTGGCTCTTTTATGATGAAGACTATTGAATTCAGATGGAATTTATTGGATAGAATTAAACGCAACTCTGAAGATTGGGACCTCGACGAAGGTAAGGAGTCAGGTATGACACCTAAGTTTGATTGTGTTAAATCTTTTATGGACACCGATATTTTCCGTAAATTTAGCACTAAATATGGACTTGACTCTGAGATGGTAGCTTCTTTCTGTGAATCTTTTGCTACTTATGTTGATCTCCCTAAGGAGAAGTGGTTTAAATATCATCCTCCCATAGAAGTAAAAGTAGCTGCACCTATTAAAGTTGAAGAAAAGACTGTCACTTATAATGATCCTATTATTCCTACTTCTTATGTTGAGAAACCACCTTTCCCTGTTAGAGTAAAGGATCATGCTAAAGCTTCAAATTTTGTTTGTAAAAGCAATATTAGAACTTATACACCTCATGAGCAAGTTAATGTAGAACCTAATATTGCTATTGATAAAGATCTCTTGTCTGATAATATTGATGGGCATGTTATTCAGTTCGAAGGTGAAACTGCTAGAATTGCTAAACCTTGTGCTAAAGATAAACATAGACCTGTGGTAGGCGTTCCTGTTATTTCTGTTAAAATAGGAGATCATTGTTATCATGGCTTATGTGATATGGGTGCTAGTGCTAGTGTTATACCTCATACCTTATACAAAGAAATTATGCATGGCATTGCACCTGTTGAGTTAGAAGATATTGATGTCACAATTAAACTTGCCAATAGAGATACTATCTCACCAATTGGAATTGTTAGAGATGTTGAAGTCTTGTGTGGGAAAACTAAATATCCTGCTGATTTTCTTGTTCTTACTTCCCCACAAGATAGCTTTTGTCCCATTATATTTGGGTGACCCTTCTTGAACATTGTTAATGCTAAGATAGACTGCGAAAATAACATTGTTACTATTGGCTTGGATGATATGGTTCGTGAGTTTAATTTCTCTAAATTTAGTAAACAACATCGTGAGGAAGAATTACCTAGTAAGGATGAAATTATTGGTCTTGCTTCTATTGCCGTACCTCCTAGTGATCCTTTAGAACACTATTTGCTAGACCATGAAAATGATATGTTCATGAATGAAAGAAGGGAAATAGATGAAGTATTCTTTAAACAGGAACCTATTCTGCATCACAATTTTCCTGTTGAAATTTTAGGGGATCCTCCTCCACCCAAGGGTGATCCCGTGTTTGAGCTTAAAGCTCTGCCTGATAATCTTAAATATGCTTGTCTTGATGAAAAGAAGATATATCCTGTTATTGTTAGTGCTAACCTTTCAGAGCATGAAGCAGAAAGATTATTGAAAACTCTGAAGAAGCATCATGCTGCTATTGGATATACTCTTGATGATCTTAAGGGCATTAGTCCCACTCTATGTCAACATAAAATAAATTTGGAAGCAAATGTCAAACCAGTTCGTGATCCTCAACGATGTATGAATCCTAAAATGAAAGAAGTGGTAAGAAAAGAAATACTCAAGCTTCTCGAGGCAGGTATAATTTATCCCGTTACTGATAGTGAGTGGGTAAGTCATGTCCATTGTGTCCCTAAGAAGGGAGGTATTACTGTTTTTCCTAATGATAAAGATGAATTGATTCCACAAAGAATTATCACAGGTTATAGGATGGTAATTGATTTCCGCAAATTAAATAAAGCTACTAAGAAAGATCATTACCCCTTACCTTTTATTGATCAAATGCTAGAAAGATTATGCAAACATACACATTATTGCTTTTTAGATGGTTATTCTGGTTTCTCTCAAATACCTGTGTCGGCTAGAGATCAATCAAAGACTACTTTTACATGCTCTTTTGGTACTTTTGCTTATAGACATATGCCTTTTGGTTTATGTAATGCACCTGCTACCTTTCAAAGATGCATGATGGCTATATTCTCCGACTTTTGTGAAAAGATTTGTGAGGTTTTCATGGACGATTTTTCCGTCTATGGTTCCTCCTTTTAAGATTGCTTGAGCAATCTTGATCGAGTTTTGTAGAGATGTGAAGAAACTAATCTCGTCTTGAATTGGGAAAAGTGCCACTTTATGGTTAATGAAGGTATTGTCTTGGGGCACAAAGTTTCTGAAAGAGGTATTGAAGTTGATAAAGCCAAGGTTGATGCTATTGAAAAGATGCCATTTCCCAAGGACATCAAAGGTATAAGAAGTTTCCTTGGTCACGCCGGATTTTACAGGAGGTTCATTAAGGACTTCTCAAAAATTTCTCGGCCTCTGACTAATTTATTGCAAAAAGATATACCATTTGTCTTTGATGATGATTGTGTAGAAGCATTTGAAATACTTAAGAAAGCATTAGTCTCTCCACCTATTGTTCAGCCACCAGATTGGAATTTACCCTTTGAAATTATGTGTGATGCTAGTGATTATGCTGTAGGTGATGTTCTAGGGCAAAGAGTTGATAAGAAATTAAATGTTATTCATTATGCTTGCAAGACTCTAGACAATGCTCAAAGAAATTATGCTACTACTGAAAAAGAGCTTTTAGCAGTTGTATTTGCTTGTGATAAGTTCAGACCTATATTGTTGATTCTAAAGTAACTATTCACACTGATCATGCTGCTATTAAATACCTTATGGAAAAGAAAGATGCTAAACCTAGACTTATTAGATGGTTCTCTTGTTACAAGAATTCGATTTGCATATTGTTGATAGAAAGGGAGCTGAGAACCCCGTTGCAGACAACTTGTCTAGGTTAGAAAATATTCTTGATGACCCACTACCTATTAATGATGACTTTCCTAATGAACAATTAAATGTTATAAGTACTTCTCGTAGTACTCCATGGTATGCTAATTATGCTAATTATATTGTTGCTAAGTTTATTCCACCTAGCTTCACTTACCAGCAAAAGAAAAAGTTCTTCTATGACTTGAGACATTACTTTTGGGATGACCCACATCTTTATAAAGAAGGAGTAGATGGTGTTATTAGACGTTGTGTACCTGAGCATGAACAGGAACGGATCGTACGCAAGTGTTATTCCGAGTCTTATGGAGGACACCATGCTGGAGATAGAACTGCACATAAGGTATTGCAATCTGGTTTTTATTGGCTTACTCTCTTTAAGGATGCCCGTAAGTTTGTCTTGTCTTGTGATGAATGTCAAAGAATTGGTAATATTAGTAGACGTCAAGAAATTCCTATGAATTATTCACTTGTTATTGAACCATATGATTTTGGGGCTTTGATTATATGGGACCTTTTCCTGCCTCTAATGGATACACACATATTCTAGTTGCTGTTGATTACGTTACTAAGTGGGTAGAAGCTATTCCAACTAGTAGTGCTGATCATAACACTTCTATTAAAATTCTTAAAGAAGTTATTTTTCCGAGGTTTGGAGTCCCTAGATATTTAATGACTGATGGTGGTTCACACTTTATTCATGGTGCCTTCCGTAAAATGCTTGCTAAATAGGATGTTAATCATAGAATTGCATCTCCTAATCACCCACAGTCTAGTGGTCAAGTAGAGTTGAGCAATAGAGAGCTCAAATTAATTTTGCAAAAGACTGTTAATAGGTC
Source organism: Triticum urartu (assembly GCF_056163025.1). Classification (NCBI taxonomy): domain Eukaryota; kingdom Viridiplantae; phylum Streptophyta; class Magnoliopsida; order Poales; family Poaceae; genus Triticum; species Triticum urartu. The sequence goes on from NC_141875.1 coordinate 259,372,216, forward strand.
TAGAAAGAATTGGTCTAAGAAACTTGATGATGCATTACGGGCATATAGAACTGCATATAAAAATCCTATGGGTATGTCTCCGTATAAAATGGTTTATGGAAAAGCATGTCACTTACCTCTCGAACTAGAACATAAGGCATATTGGGCTATTAAAGAACTCAACTATGATTTTAAACTTGCTAGTGAGAAGGGGTTATTTGATATCAGCTCACTTGATGAATGGAGAACCCAAGCTTATGAAATTGCCAAGTTGTTTAAAGAAAAAGTTAAAAGGTGGCATGACAAAAGGATACAAAAGCGTGAGTTTAATGTAGGTGACTATGTATTGCTATACAACTCTCGTTTAAGATTTTTTGCAGGAAAACTTCTCTCTAAATGGGATGGCCCTTACGTTATCAAGGAGGTCTATCGTTCCAGTGCCATAAAAATCAACAACTTCGAGGGCACAAATCCGAAGGTGGTAAACGGTCAAAGAATTAAACATTATATCTCAGGTAATCCCATAAATGTTGAAACCAATATTATTGAATCCGTAACCCTGGAGGAATACATAAAGGACACTTTCCGGAACATTTCAGACTCTGAAAAGGAATAGGTATGTGGTACGGTAAGTAAACCGACTCCAAAACAATTTTTAAGGAAATATTTCTCTGTTTTGGAATATTTAGAAAAATAGAAAAATAAGCAGCAGTCCGGGAAGGACACGAGGGCCCCACGAGGGTGGTGGGCGCGCCCCCCTACCTCGTGAGCACCTCGTGTGACTTCCGCACTCCGTTTTCTTGCACGATACATATTTCGGTCGGTAAAAGTTCATTATATATTTTCCCAAATGTTTTGACTCCCGTATCACGCAAAATTCCCCTGTTTTTGTTTTTGAGCTGTTGCTGCTGCAGATTAGGGCAATATGTCTTCTCAAGAGTCAATCGTGGAGAGCCGGGTATCTAATCCGGCACCGGAACTAAGGGCAAACAGTGATGCTGACCACTTTAGGCCATCAACGAAGGAAGTGATGGAGGCTGACTTGATGAGAGTAGATGCCATGGAGGATCAAGAAGTCACGTCTCGCCTCCGAGATGGGTTCACGATGGGGGAACTACAGAGCTCAGCTATTCCAAACTCGGTTATCCCTTCTAATGTTAGATTTCGTTCTTATGAAAATATGAAGAGGAGTGTCACTTGTTCTCACGCAGCTATGAAACACCCTTGGGTGCAAGGAGCTTTAGTTGTCACAGGAAAGCTTCGTAAGGAAATAATGGACCTCAAACAACAAGTCAATAAGCTCGAGGAGGAGAACCGCATCCTGAGGGGAATCATCGCCAAGAATATTACATCGACAACAAAGAAGGAGACATAATCACATGGGTATGGGCACTCCCCTTGGCAACTGCCAAGCTTGGGGGAGGTGCCCCGGTATCATACCACAATCACAACTCCTATCTTTACCGTTTTTCTTAGTTCGATCTTATCAGTAGTATCTTGATCTAGTAGAATAAAGTTTATGGCATGATCTAGTTTTGAGTTTTGCTTTATGATCTCTCTATGTAATCAAGTCCGTGAGCTATATATAATAAAGATTAGTGTTGAGTCAAGGGCTTGATTATTTTACCATAATCTTGGGTGAATAAAAGAAAGAAGAAAAGAATAAAAAGGAAACAAAAAGTTCATATTGATCTTATTGAGAGTAATGACTTCACATAGAAAGAGTATGATGATTAAAAGTTTTTGGGAGTTGGCAGACATAGCTTTGGTCATTGTTGCAATTAATAGGAAGTAATAAGGAAAGAGAGGTTTCACATATAGATATATTATCATTGACATCTTTTATGATTGGGAGCACTCATTAAAATATGACATGCTATAGAGTTGATGTTGGACAAGGAAGACAACGTGATGAGTTATGTCTTTCTTATATCTGAGATAAAGTATGTTGTCATGGTTCCTCTAACTTGTTGAGCTTGCAAGTATGTTTTCATGGTTCCTCTAACTTGTTGAGCTTGCATTTCCCCCTCATGCTAGCCAAATTCTCAGCACCAAGTAGAAATACTACTTGTGCTTCCAAAATCCCTAAACCAGTTTTGCCATGAGAGTCCACCATATCTACCTATGGATTGAGTAAGATCCTTCAAGTAAGTTGTCATCGGTGCAAAGCAATAAAAATTGCTCTAAATATGTATGATAGATTGGTGTGGGAGAAATAAGCTTTATACGATCTTGTGATGTGGAAGTAATAAAAGCGACAGACTGCATAATAAAGGTTCATATCACAAGGGGCGATATAAAGTGACATTCTTTCGCATTGAGATTTTGTGCATCCAACCATAAAAGCGCATGGCAACCTCTGCTTCCCTCTGCGAAGGGCCTATCCTTTATTATTATCTTCTACCTTATGCAAGAGTCACGGTGATCTTCACCTTTCCTTTTTCATTTTATCCTTTGGCAAGCTCAGCATGTTGGAAAGAACATGATATATATATATATATATAATTGGATGTAGGGTAGCATGAACCATTATTGTTGACATTACCCTTGAGGTAAAAGGTTGTGGGGCAAAACTATAAGCCCCTATCTTTCTCTGTGTCTGATTAAAACTCTGTAACCACAAGTATTGCGTGAGTGTTAGCAATTATGGAGGACTAAATGATAGTTGAGTATGTGGACTTGCTTTTTAGCTCTGACATAGACTCTTTCCGATGTTATGATAAATTGCAATTGCTTCAATGACTGTGATTATAGTTTGTTGGAGCCTAATAAGGTTTATGATTTATACTTTTGCATTGTGAATAGATCATCACTTGAACATAAGTAATCGTATGAAAAAAAATCTATATAAGTTGATTTTATGAGAATAATCATGATGCCTTCATGTCCGTATTTTATTTTATTTTATCGACGCCTCTACCTCTAAACATGAGGACATATTTATTTTTATCGGCTTTTCGCTTAAGCACAAGCGAAGTCTAAGCTTGGGGGAGTTGATACGTCCATTTTGCATCATGCTTTTATATCGATAATTCTTACATTATGGACTGTTATTTCACTTTATGTCGCAATACTTATGGCTATTCTCTCTTATTTTACATGGTTTACATAAAGAGGGTGTAACATCCCAAATTTTCAATTTGGAATGTTATACATTAGATCATCATGCATATCATATTTTCTTGCATTTTGGTTGATCCTAGAAATTTCACGCAACTCAAGGACCCTCGGAGAGAGTTGGAGATTTCGTTATTTCCATATTTGAGTTTTCTCAAATTTTGAAAAGAGGATCATTTGATTTATTTATTTCATCTTCAATTATTTTTCCGATGTCAAAATATGAGAGAGGGAAATAATATGACTTTTCCCAATTTAGGAAAAATGAAGATTTAATGAATAAATCAAATTTTGTTTTCCGGTGTTCTTTTGCATTTTATTTGGATAGGGAAAAATGCGCGTTTTCAAAAATTGCATTATAGGCCCGGAGAAAAGTTCATTTTGTTCGACTCATTTTTAGGAGTCGGGGAAAATTTACTTTAGAAATTTTGGAGTTTGTTTAGTTTTCTTTTTCTTTGTTTTTCTGCGCGCGGAAATATTTAAAAAAAATCCCGCAGGCCCAGCCGCCTGGGCCAAAGCCAGCCGGCCCAGCCGCGCGCGCCAGCCAGCCGCCTCTCGCGCGCCGAGTCCGAGAGGGACTCAGGCCGCCGCCGCCCTTGCCCCTTACCCCTCCCCCAAGCAAGACCCCCCCACCTATATAAATACCCAAGCCCCCCCCCTCTCCTCCCAAGCCGCCACCGCCTCCTCCCACCCGCGCCCCAAGCCGCGCCGCCGCCAGCGCGCAGCCCCGCCGCCGCCCTAGCGCCGCCGCCGCCTAGCGCCGCCGCCCCGCTGCCGGAGCCCCTCGCCGGAGGTAGCCACGCCGCCTCTTCTTTTCCTCGGTTCGGTTTTTTTTAGAAAACCGTTCCGGTTCTTTTTCTTTTTCTTTCCGGTTTTCTTTCCGGTTTTGTTTCGGTTTTTTTTCCGAAAACCCTAGATCGGTTTTCGTTCTTCTTTCAGTTTAGTTGTTTAGCGAGCGTTCGCCGGACCGTTCGTCTTAACGAACGTGATCACCGGTTATTCCCGGTTAACGAACGTCCGTTCGTTTAACCGTTCGTCCTTTTCTTTTCGTCGGATTTATTCTACGATTTTCTGATCGCGATCTCAGATCCGATCTTCGTTCTAGTTTTTCTCCTCGCTCGTTTATCGGAATCAGGTGATTCAAGCGCCTGGAGTTTCGTCTCGAAACCGCCGTTCCGTCTAATCCACTTAAACAAGTTTTGCTACGGTAAAATTTGACCTAGGTTCAACTTGCTAGAACCGAGTTGTTTTTTTTTCCGCCGTTTGTTTTCCGTCGCTTTGTTCGGTTCTTTCTCTCTTTGCAACCGGAGTTCTTAAGTTGAACTTTCTGGTTCGTTCTCTTGTTCAAGTTTTACCTGTGCATTAGATGAGTACTTATTGTGTGCTTGTTGTTTGTCTGCGGTAGATTACCCGGATTGCGCCGCCTGTTACTTCGAAACCCTAGGTCTCGCGGATCATCAGCAAGGCAAGTAACACTTTGATCATACCTTTTCTACAACCCATGTTTTATTGCATTAGATCAATCCTCTCACATTGCATGATTAGGATCTAATTAAATTGTGGGATGGGAAGTAGATGAGGTAGTACCTATTACCTGTATTATTAAGAAACCTTTGGGAGTTACTTCTACGTTTGCTTATTATGCCATGCTATGCTAGTAGACGTGGATTGGGTGAGTGATATCCATGACAGATGTGAGTATTGTTAATTAATGGTTTATCTAAGGTGGCAACTTAAACACACATCTGGGTGGATTGAGGCACCTAGTCTCTATCAGGACTTGCCTGTTTTATTTTGGACCGCCACCCAGGCTCAAATGGATCATAAGATCATTCATGCTAGTAACTTCCGTGTGCAGCCACAAGCCATTATGGGCTCTGGCATGGTTGACTAAGTCGTGCGAACTCTTACAGTGGTAGACTAGCAGATGTAGGGGATTAGGAGGTGCGGTCTACCCGATCGTAAGGTGCTAGCGCTTTTGAAAGACTGTGTCTCGGTCATCCGTTTCTCAAACACCATGTAGTGCGAGAAATCCAATGGAGGCGATCGAGTCTTGTGGGGAAAAGTGCGCAAACCTCTGCAGAGTGTAACAAACTAATCATGATTAGCCGTGTCCCCGGTTATGGACAACTTGAGTATCTAGTACCTGAATATCGTGTGAATCTCATAATGTTACTTCTAATTAATATTATTGGGTTTTAATTGATCACTTAATTGGGATTGAGAATGCTGTCAACCATTCTCAATGTTTAACAACTACCATGATAGTTAAATAAATCTATTCCTTTGCAGTAGGGAAAAACTGGCTTTACGCAAAACTGTAACCATAGAGCATTCCACCAGCCATACATGCATATAGTATAGCTCATTACTGTTCATTACTCTCTATGTGTTACCTTGCCAGCATATTCCATGTGCTGACCCATTTTCGGGCTGCAACTTTCATGTTGCAGACTTTTCAAACGACGAGTAAGGTGTTTTAGGTCGTGGTTCTATACTCAGTGATGCCGTTGGAGTTGATGGACCCATTTATCTTCCAAGTCTTCCGTTGTTATCTTCATTAGATGGCCTTCAGCCATATTTATTGTAATAAGTTCTCTTTTGAGACATCGATGTAATAAGTGTGTGATTGCCACTCTGCTATAAATCCTTCGAAGTACTGTGTGGTGTCAGCATTACTGATCCAGGGATGATACCGGAGCACAGTAGACTTGATCCATTCGGGTCGGGTCGCTACAGAGATGGTATCAGAGCACACGCTGACTGTAGGACACGACCACTAAGTTAAAGCCATAGATCACCATTCTCTTCTCATTTTCTAACTCCTCATCTTTTCTACTCTTTTAGGATGACGAACGCGAAGATTAAGTACGCTCAACCGGATGAAGGCACACCTTTTGGATTTCACTTGAAGGACGTCACTAAGTACCTGAACATTGGATTACCAAGCTTCACCGGGACCTTCAACGCCACTCTGCCTGAAGAGGAGTGCTGGAAGATTCAAGCTCACGTTCCGGGAAGGACATTCACGCCAATCACAAAGCCCATAGATAGTGTTTTCAATACACCAACCTGGAGTCTAGGAAAGAGCATGGCAGCCCATATCACCATAGGACGCATTGGAGAAGTTTACCAAGAAGACCTCAAGGACACTATCTACCAGATTTGCGGACGCCGAGATGAGCAATGGGAGTTAGTCAACACCAAGAAGGATAGATCCATTGCAGCTTTCATCCAGGAGTTAAACCAGCACATTCGACGCCACGAGAACCAGATGTGCAATGACATGATAGAGTTGAAGAATGCGAAGGCAAGGATCATCGAGTTAGAAGGAGAACTGAAGGCTACACGCAAGGACTACATAGACGAGATCGTAGCTCTAGCAAGGCACAATTGCGATCTTAAGCAGGAGATTGAAGAACTCAAGAGGAAGTTAGCATCCAAGGAGGAAGACGAGTACGTCGCATGTCCGAATAACTACATCATCATCGACGACACCGATTCGGATCCAAGTGAACCCGACTTTGAAGACGAAGCTGGAGCAGATATCATGGAGTCTTCCACCGGTTCAAATTTCTAGATGACCACCAATTAGTAGTAGTATTTCCCCATGTATACGTTATAGTTCGAGCACTTTTGCGATAGTTAGATCGATTGTAAGCCCTTGTTTGAATTGAATGAAGTGATTTTGTGTGCATTTGCTCATGTGCATTGGGGTAGTGTTTTCTCTTTAGACCCCCTCTATTCTTAAATCTCGTCTTTTCTAAACCCTCAGATGCCTCCGAGACGTGACAATGGATTTCCATCGGAGCTCACTCAGTTGATCCAGCAACAGAATCAATTGATGCAGATGTTAGTCTAGAACCAGCAGAACAACAACAACCCGCCACCACCACCACCACCTGTTGACCACTTAGCCCATTTTCTTAGGCTGAATCCGCCGGTGTTTTCCAGTAGCACCGAGCCGATAGTAGCAGACGATTGGCTCCGCATGATAGGAAGGGAGTTGACCACTGCAGGATGCACAGATGGTGAGAAAGTGAAGTTTGCCACACATCAGCTTGACGGACCCGCGGCAGAATGGTGGGAGAATTTCACAGCCACATACCCAGTTGACACTGTCACATGGGAGCAGTTTCAGCAAGCTTTCCGCACTGCCCATGTTTTAGCAGGAGCTATGGCCATGAAGAAGCATGAGTTTCGCAACTTACGCCAAGGAGGAAGGACAGTTGGCCAGTACGTTGATGATTTCAGCAAGTTAGCACGTTATGCCCCAGATGACGTTGCTACGGATGCAGCTAAGCAGGAGAAGTTTCTGGAAGGACTGAATGATGAGTTAAGCATGCAGTTGATGGTAGCAAGTTTCAACAACTACCAGGAGTTGGTAGATCGTGCCATCATGATTGAAGGGAAGCAACAGCAGATTGAGAACCGCAAGAGGAAGTATGGACAAGGAAAGTATAACTCTGGAGCCCAGCAGAAGCCCCGTTTTACCCCTAAACCGGGATTTCAGTTTCAGCATACCCATGGAGGAGGTAGTTCGCACAACCATAATGGCCACAAGAATGGTAATGGGAATGGAGGAAGCAACGGCCAGAATCGTACCATCCCATTAACCCCAACCAAGAGAGATCTGAGTCAAGTCACCTGTTTCAAGTGTTCCAAGAACGGACATTATGCCAATGAATGTCCTGAAGGCCAGAATGGAAATGGCAATGGAAGCTCTGGGAAGAAGCCGAACCCTTTCAATAGGGGACAGGTGAACCACGTTAATGTGGAGGAGGTTGAAGATCAGCCTGATGCAGTAATCGGTAAGTTTTTGGTTAAGTCATTAACTGCACTTGTTCTTTTCGACACTGGTGCATCGCATTCATACATATCAAGGGGATTTGTGGATAAATATAACCTGCCAACCCAAGTCCTTAGGTCACCCATGTTAGTGAGCTCAACAGGAGCGGAGTATATGGCTAGACGATGGTGTGATCGGTTACCATTAAGGATTGGTAACTATGTGTTTCCCTCAGACCTAATAGTATTGGAATCACAAGGATTGGATGTGATATTAGGCATGGATTGGTTATCAAAGTATGAAGGGAACATTGAATGCGCTAGTAAGTCAATTTTGCTTACCACACCAGAAGGAAGAAGGATCAAGTATGTATCCCGGCATGTGCCAAAAAGGACACAAGTAAATTTCCTAACAGGAGTTGTGCAGGAGGAAGTACCAGTGGTAAAGGATTTTCCTGATGTATTTCCAGAAGAGTTGCCAGGCATGCCACCGGATAGAGACATTGAGTTTTTGATTGAGTTATTGCCAGGCACTGGGCCAATATCAAAGCGACCATATAGGATGCCAGCAAAAGATTTGGTGGAAATTAAGAATCAGATTAAGGAGTTATTGGATAAAGGTTACATACGCCCAAGTTCTTCGCCTTGGGGATCACCCGTACTTCTAGTGGAGAAGAAGGATGGATCATTAAGGATGGTTGTGGATTACCGTGGATTGAATGAAGTAACCATCAAGAACAAGTACCCACTACCAATGATCAATGATCTGTTTGATCGATTGCAAGGAGCTAAAGTGTTTTCCAAGATCGATTTGCGATCAGGGTACCACCAGTTGAAGATTCGAGAACAGGACATACCTAAGACAGCATTCACCACAAGATATGGACTGTATGAGTACACCGTTATGTCATTTGGATTGACTAACGCACCTGCCTATTTTATGAACCTGATGAACAAGGTGTTTATGGAGTTTTTGGATAAGTTCGTCGTAGTGTTCATTGATGACATTTTGGTTTATTCAAAGAATGAAGAGGAGCATAAGGAACATTTGCGTTTGGTTTTGGAGAAGCTAAGGGAACATCAGTTATATGCCAAATTCAGCAAATGTGAGTTTTGGTTGAAGGAAGTAGGATTCCTTGGACATGTTATATCTGGAGAAGGGATAGCAGTTGACCCCACAAAGGTTGAGACCGTAACCGAATGGGAAGCACCAACGACAGTTGGAGAGATCCGGAGTTTTCTTGGACTCGCTGGATACTACCGGAGATATATTGAGAACTTTTCAAAGATTGCAAAGCCTATGACTGAATTGTTGAAGAAGGACACTAAGTTCAAATGGGCTGAGGATTGTGAGGCTAGTTTCCAGGAGTTGAAGAAATTCTTGGTCACCTCACCGGTGTTGATATTGCCAGATCAGACCAAGGATTATGAGGTATACTGCGATGCTTCATGTCGAGGACTTGGAGCAGCGCTTATGTAGGAAGGGAGAGTTGTTTCGTATGCTTCACGACAACTGAAGCCTCATGAGTTGAATTATGCCACGCATGATTTGGAGTTAGCAGCCGTAGTGCATGCATTGAAGACGTGGAGACATTTTCTCATTGGAAATCATTGTGAGGTGTACACGGATCACAAGAGTTTGAAGCACATTTTCACGCAGAAGGAATTGAATCTCAGACAGAGGAGATGGTTGGAGCTCATCAAGGATTATGATATGAGATTGCATTACCATCCCGGAAAAGCTAATGTAGTAGCTGACGCATTGAGCCGTAAGAGCCATGTCAATATGGTAATGACACGAGAAATACCAAAGGAGTTAGCAGAAAACCTTCGCGAGCTATGTTTGGAAATAGTTCCGAGAGGCTATGTAGCAGCATTGGAGATTCAGTCAACATTGATGGATAAAATCAGAGAGGCTCAGAAATCTAATAAGGAGATTGCTTCTATAAAGGAGAAACTGAGCCAAGGAAAAGCAAAGGGATTTCGAGAGGATGAGCACGATACCCTATGGTTTGAAGACCGCGTTTATGTGCCCAATGACCCGGAGATCAGGAAGTTGATTCTGCAAGAGGCACATGATTCACCGTATTCGATTCACCCAGGAAATATCAAGATGTATTTGGATTTGAAGGAAACATTCTGGTGGACCGGAATGAAGAAGGATATTGCAGCATATGTAGCAGTTTGTGATGTGTGTCATAGAGTAAAGGCAGAACATCAGAAGCCAGCCGGATTGTTACAACCATTGCCGATACCCGAATGGAAGTGGGATAAGATAGGCATGGATTTTATCACAGGACTACCCAGGACGAAGGCAGGCTATGACTCGATATGGGTAGTAGTTGATCGTTTGACAAAGGTAGCACATTTCATTCCAGTTAAGACTACTTACACCAGTGCTAAGTTGGCAAAGATATACATGACTAGGATCATTTGTTTGCATGGAGTTTTGAGGAGTATTGTATCAGATAGAGGAACCCAATTCACCTCAAAGTTTTGGAATCAGTTGCATGAAACTTTGGGAACCAGACTAGAGTTCAGCACAGCTTTTCACCCACAGACGGATGGACAGACTGAGAGAGTCAATGAGATTTTGGAAGATATGCTAAGAGCTTGTGCACTTGATTATGGATCTAGTTGGGACGATAACTTGCCATATGCGGAGTTTTCTTATAACAACAGTTACCAAACTAGTTTAAAAATGGCACCTTTCAAAGCTTTATACGGAAGGAGGTGCAGGACACCATTGTCATGGGACGAAGTTGGAGACCGTCAATTCTTTGGACCAGATTTGATTAAGGAGTCTGAACGGAAAGTTAAGTTGATTCACGATAGGCTCAAGGTAGCCCAGTCCAGGCAGAAGAGCTACGCAGATTCTAAACGCAAGGAGACACTTTACGAAACTGGAGACAGAGTGTATCTTCGAGTATCCCCACTTCGAGGAGTTAAGCGCTTTGGAGTTAAGGGAAAATTAGCACCGCATTTCGTTGGACCATATAAGATTTTGCAACGTATGGGAGAAGTCGCTTATAAGTTGGAATTACCAGAAGGACTATCAGGAGTTCATGATGTATTCCATGTTTCTCAGCTGAAGAAATGTCACGCCAAAGATGGCGGAGGTACCGCTAAGAGATACAGTACCGCTTGAAGCGATTCAGTTGAAGGATGACCTAACATATGAGGAGAAGCCAGTCAGGATTCTCGATTATGCCAGTAGAGTTACTCGCAGCAAGGTTATCAAATTTTGCAAAGTTTAGTGGAACCACCACTCAAAGGATGAAGCCACCTGGGAGAGAGAAGAAGATTTGCTCAAGGACCACCCTCACCTATTTTCTAGCCAACCCGAATCTCGAGGGCGGGATTCATCTTAAGGGGGGTAGGTTTGTAACATCCCAAATTTTCAATTTGGAATGTTATCCATTAGATCATCATGCATATCATATTTTCTTGCATTTTGGTTGATCCTAGAAATTTCACGCAACTCAAGGACCCTCGGAGAGAGTTGGAGATTTCGTTATTTTCATATTTGAGTTTTCTCAAATTTTGAAAAGAGGATCATTTGATTTATTTATTCCATCTTCAATTATTTTTCCGATGTCAAAATATGAGAGAGGGAAATAATATGACTTTTCCCAATTTAGGAAAAATGAAGATTTAATGAATAAATCAAATTTTGTTTTCCGGTGTTCTTTTGCATTTTATTTGGATAGGGAAAAATGCGCGTTTTCAAAAATTGCATTTTAGGCCTGGAGAAAAGTTCATTTTGTTCGACTCATTTTTACGAGTCAGGGAAAATTTACTTTAGAAATTTTGGAGTTCGTTTAGTTTTCTTTTTCTTTGTTTTTCTGCGCGCGGAACTATTTAAAAAAAAATCCCGCAGGCCCAGCCGCCTGGGCCAAGGCCAGCCGGCCCAGCCGCGCGCGCCAGCCAGCCGCCTCTCGCGCGCCGAGTCCGAGAGGGACTCAGGCCGCCGCCGCCCTTTCCCCTTGCCCCTCCCGCAAGCAAGACTCCCCCCACCTATATAAATACCCAAGCCCCCCCTCTCCTCCCAAGCCGCCACCGCCGCCTCCCACCCACGCCCCAAGCCGCCGCCTCTAGCCGCGCCGCCGCCCGCACGCAGCCCCACTGCCGCCCTAGCGCCGCCGCTGCCGCCGCCCCGCTGCCGGAGCCCCTCGCCGGAGCCTCGCCGGAGGTAGCCGCGCCGCCTCTTATTTTCCTCGGTTCGGTTTTTTTAGAAAACCGTTCCGGTTCTTTTTCTTTTTCTTTCCGGTTTTGTTTCGGTTTTTTTTTCGAAAACCCTAGATCGGTTTTCGTTCTTCTTTCAGTTTAGTTGTTTAGCGAGCGTTCGCCGGACCGTTCGTCTTAACGAACGTGATCACCGGTTATTCCCGGTTAACGAACGTCCGTTCGTTTAACCGTTCGTCCTTTTCTTTTCGTCGGATTTATTCTACGATTTTCTGATCGCGATCTCAGATCCGATCTTCGTTCTAGTTTTTCTCCTCGCTCGTTTACCGGAATCAGGTGATTCAAGCGCCTGGAGTTTCGTCTCGAAACCGCCGTTCCGTCTAATCCACTTAAACAAGTTTTGCTACGGTAAAATTTTACCTAGTTTCAACTTGCTAGAACCGAGTTGTTTTTTTTCCGCCGTTTGTTTTCCGTCGCTTTGTTCGGTTCTTTCTCTCTTTGCAACCGGAGTTCTTAAGTTGAACTTTATGGTTCGTTCTCTTGTTCAAGTTTTACCTGTGCATTAGATGAGTACTTATTGTGTGCTTGTTGTTTGTCTGTGATAGATTACCCGAATTGTGCCGCCTGTTACTTCGAAACCCTAGGTCTCGCGGATCATCAGCAAGGCAAGTAACACTTTGATCATACTTTTTCTACAACCCATGTTTTATTGCATTAGATCAATCCTCTCACATTGCATGATTAGGATCTAATTAAATTGTGGGATGGGAAGTAGATGAGGTAGTACCTATTACCTGTATTATTACGAAACCTTTGGGAGTTACTTCTACGTTTGCTTATTATGCCATGCTATGCTAGTAGACGTGGATTGGGTGAGTGATATCCATGACAGATGTGAGTATTGTTAATTAATGGTTTATCTAAGGTGGCAACTTAAACACACATCTGGGTGGATTGAGGCACCTGGTTTCTATCAGGACTTGCTTGTTTTATTTTGGACCGCCACCCAGGCTCAAAGGGATCATAAGATCATTCATGCTAGTAACTTCCTTGTGCAGCCACAAGCCATTATGGGCTCTGGCATAGTTGACTAAGTCGTGCGAACTCTTACAGTGGTAGACTAGCAGATGTAGGGGATTAGGAGGTACGGTCTACCCGATCGTAAGGTGCTAGCGCTTCTGAAAGACTGTGTCTCGGTCATCCGTTTCTCAAACACCATGTAGTGCGAGAAATCCAAGGGAGGCGATCGAGTCTTGTGGGGAAAAGTGCGCAAACCTCTGCAGAGTGTAACAAACTAATCATGATTAGCCGTGTCCCCGGTTATGGACAACTTGAGTATCTAGTACTTGAATATCGTGTGAATCTCATCATGTTACTTCTAATTAATATTATTGGGTTTTAATTGATCACTTAATTGGGATTGAGAATGCTGTCAACCATTCTCAATGTTTAACAACTACCATGATAGTTAAATAAATCTATTCCTTTGCAGTAGGGAAAAACTGGCTTTACGCAAAACTGTAACCATAGAGCTTTCCACCAGCCATACATGCATATAGTATAGCTCATTACTGTTCATTACTCTCTATGTGTTAACTTGCCAGCATATTCCATGTGCTGACCCGTTTTCGGGCTGCAACTTTCATGTTGCAGACTTTTCAAACGACGAGTAAGGTGTTTTAGGTCGTGGTTCTATACTCAGTGATGCCGTTGGAGTTGATGGACCCATTTATCTTCCAAGTCTTCCGCTGTTATCTTTATTAGATGGCCTTCAACCATATTTATTGTAATAAGTTCTCTTTTGAGACATCGATGTAATAAGTGTGTGATTGCCACTCTGCTATAAATCCTTCGAAGTATTGTGTGGTGTCAGCATTACTGATCCAGGGATGACACCGGAGCACAGTAGACTTGATCCATTCGGGTCGGGTCGCTACAGAGGGACAATGCCGGCAGCTGGAATTCTGGGCTTGGAAAGGAGCAAATATTAGATACCTATTCTGCGCAACTCCAAAAGTCCTGAAACTCCATGGAACGTCTTAAAATAAATAAATAAAAATCCTTGCAAAAGATGAAGGCTAGGCGGCCCACACCCTTCTCACAAGGGTGGGGGGCGCCCCCCCCTAGGGCGCGGCCCCCTACCTCGTGGGCCCCCTGGTGGCTTTCCGACGTCCATCTTCTCCTATATGAAGTCTTTTGATGAGAAAAAAAATAAGAAGGAACTTTTCGGGACGAGACTCCGCCGCCACGAGGCGGAACCTTGGCGGATCCAATCTAGAGCTCCAGCAGAGCTGTTCCGCCGGGGATACTTCCCTCCCGGAGGGGGAAATCATCACCGTCGTCATCACCAACGCTCCTCTCATCGGGAGAGGCCAATCTCCATCAACATTTTCATCAGCACCATCTCATCTCCAAACCCTAGTTCATCTCTTGTATCCAACTCTTATCTCAATGTTCGGGATTGGTGCTAGTAGGTTGCTAGTAGTTTTGATTACTCCTTGTAGTTGATGCTAGTTGGTTTATTTGGTGGAAGATCATATGTTCAGATCCTATATGCATATTATTACCCCTCTGATTATGAACATGAATATGATTTGTGAGTAATTACGTTCGTTCTTGAGGACAAGGGAGATGTCTTGCTTTGAGTAGTCATGTGAATTTGGTATTCGTTTGATATTTTGATAAGATGTATGTTGTCTAGCGTCTAGTGGTGTTATGTGAACGTCGACTACATAACACTTCACCATTATTTGGGACCAGAGGAAGGCATTGGGAAGTAATAAGTAGATGATGGGTTGCTAGAGTGACAGAAGCTTAAACCCTAGTTTATGCGTTGCTTCGTAAGGGGCTGATTTGGATCCACATGTTTCATGCTATGGTTTGGTTTACCTTAATACTTTTGTTGTAGTTGCAGATGCTTGCAATAGAGGTTAATCATAACTGGGATGCTTGTTCAAGTAAGAACAGCACCCAAGCACCGGTCCACCCACATATCAAATTATCAAAGTATCGAACGTGAATCATATGAACGTGATGAAAACTAGCTTGACGATATTCCCATGTGTCCTCGGGAGCGCTTTTCCTATTATAAGAGTTTGTTCCAGCTTGTCCTTTGCTACAAAAGGATTGGGCCACCTTGCTGCACTTTATTTACTTTTGTTACTTGTTGCTCGTTACAATTTATCCTATCACAAAACTATCTGTTACCACTTATTTCAGTACTTGCAGAGAATACCTTGCTGAAAACCGCTTATCATTTCCTTCTGCTCCTCGTCGGGTTCGACACTCTTACTTATCGAAAGGACTATGATAGATCCCCTATACTTGTGGGTCATCACCTCTCCGGGTGCTTGGGGTCCAAGGGGATATTCTTTGTCTCTTTGGTCGGCTGCAAGGAGCCCTGGGCCTCTGATTCTTTGGGATCTGGCGAAAAGTCCGACTGCTTGCTGGCCATGGCCACAACTCGGTCCAGGAGCTTCTTCTCAGTGGCTATCACAAGGGACTCGGCCAGCCGACTGCTAGCTGCTGCACACGCGGCCAACCTCTTGTAGTACCTAGCTAACGTGATAATGCCCTTGGTTCTCAGCATCTTCATCTTGAGGTAGGCATAATGAGGTACTACCATGAACTTGGCTAGAGCTGGTCGGCCTAGGAGCACATGATAAGGACTCTCTAGGTCAACCACCTCGAACCAAATTTCCTCGCGGTGGAAGTGATCTTTGTCTCTGAAGAGGACGTCTATCTTGATCTTGTCAATTGGTGTGCGGTAAAGGCCAGGCACAATGCCATGAAACATAGTCCGACTGGGCTGGAGCTGTCTCTCTTTGATGCAACACTTCTCCATGGTGTCACGGTAGATGATGTTGATGCTGCTACCACCATCTATTAGAATTCAGGAGAAACGAGCTGCTCGCCTCTCCGTTGCAAGGGTGGCATCCAACACCAGAGCATAGGAACCCAGAGAAGGCATCACTTCTGGGTGGTCCGCACGGCTCCAGCTGATCGGCTTCTCAGACCAGTGCATGAACTCTGGGGCATCTGAGGCAACGACATTTACTTCATGGCACTGCTGACGTCGGCTGTGCCGGTCACCTGCCACACTAGTGAAGATGACGTAAGCTCCATGCTCGTCGGGGTATTCATGTTGGACAGCGCCGACTGCTGGACGGGCCGTCGGCTGCTGGGGAGGAGGCGGCGGCTGGCCAGCAGGCGGAGGAGGCAGCAGTCCTTCTCCCATGGAGATTCGAGTGAGCTAGTGGCACTTCCGGGTGGTGTGGTTAGACGGCTTCGCGCCACTGTGGAAATTGCAGGGAGCATCAAGGGTTTGCTCATAGGAGAAGGCAGGCAGCCGAGCTAGCTTTGCTCCCTTTTGACGCTTTGGGCTGTGTTGCCCCTCCGGCTATTGGTCCTCAACTGTCGCCACCTGCCGACTGGTGGGAGCCGACTGCAGGGCCTTGCGCTTGTTGTTGTTTTGCTGCTAGCACCGATTGTTGTCCCCATCCGGCGTCCGGGGAGCCGGTGGGAGCACCTTTCCGGTCGCATCGACTTGGAGCTCCGACTTCATGGAGGAGTCGGCTGTGGCATGCTTATCCGCTATGATCAGCAGCTCATCGAGTGTAGCTGGTGTTTGAGCAAGGTGCCCTCTCGGCACCCGACAGTGAAATACTCAATGGCTTACACCTCGTGTCTCCCTTCGCACGAGTTGTGCAGTTCGGCCCACCGCGTCAAGTAGTTGTGAGTGGACTCGGTGGGACCTGGGACGCACAGAGAAAGCTGGCGAGGCTTGGGCAGCTGCTTGTAGGTTCTAGTGAAGTTGTGGATGAAGATTTTGGTGAAAACAACCCAACTGTTGACGCTACGGGGCTTCAGGCTGTTCAGCCATGTCCGGGCCATGCCCTGGAGCATGAGCGGAACATACTTCATGACAACGTGTTTGTTGCTGTTTGCTATGTTGAGGGCTGTGGAATAATCCACCAGCTAATCCACCGGCTTCACGGAGCCGTTGTACTTGGGTGTGTCTCTTGGGAGTGAGAACCCTTTGGGGAAGGGCTCATCGCGAATGCGGAGGCGAAAAAAAGGCGAGCCGATTGCATCTTCTGCTTCCAACGCTAGGGATCGGGCCAGACGGTCGATCCGGTGGCGGGCGTCGTTCTCTTCGACTCCTTCATGACAGCCGAGACGGTCGCCAAGAGTGGGGTGGTCAACAGGCGGTGGGGAGGCATGGTGACCACAAGTTTTGGGGATCTATCGTAGTCCTTTCAATAAGTAAGAGTGTCAAACCCAATGAGGAGCAGAAGGAAATGACAAGCAATTTTCAGTAAGGTATTCTCTGCAAGCACTGAAATTATCGATAACAGATAGTTTTGTGATACGATAATTCGTAACGGGTAACAAGTAATAAAAGTAAATAAGGTGCAGCAAGGTGTCCCAATCCTCTTTGTAGCAAAGGTCAAGCCTGGACAAACTCTTATATAAAGGAAAGCAATCCTGAGGTCACATGGGAATTATCGTCAAGCTAGTTTTCATCATGCTCGTATGATTCACGTTCGTTACTTTGATAATTTGATATGTGGGTGGACCAGTGCTTAGGTACTACCCTTACTTGGAAAAGCATCCCACTTATGATTAACACCTCTTGCAAGCATGCACAACTACAAAAAAGTATTAAAGTAAACCTAACCATAGCATGAAACATATGGATCCAAATCTGCCCCTTACGAAGAAACGCATAAACTAGGGTTTAAGCTTCTGTCACTCTAGCAACACATCATCTACTTATTACTTCCGAATGCCTTCTCCTAGGCCCAAACAATGGTGAAGTGTCATGTAGTCTACGTTCACATGACACCACTAGAGGAAAGACAACATACATCTCATCAAAATATCGAACGAATACCAAATTCACATGACTACTTATAGCAAGACTTCTCCCATGTCCTCAGGAACAAACTTAACTAATCACAAATCATATTCATGTTCATAATTAGAAGGGTATTAATATGCATAAAGGATCTGAATATATAATCTTCCATCGAATAAACCAACTAGCATCAACTACAAGGAGTAATCAACACTACTAGCAACCCACAGGTGCCAATCTGAGGTTTTGAGACAAAGATTTGATACAAGAGATGAACTAGGGTTTGATAGGAGATGTTGCTGGTGAAGATGTTGATGGAAATTGACCCCCTACTGATGAGAGGATCGATGGTGATGACGATGGTGATGATTTCCCCCTCCAGGAGGTATGTTTCCCCTGCAGAACAGCTCCGCCGAAGCCCTAGATTTGTTCCGCCAAGGTTCCGCCTCGAGACAGCGATGCTTCATCCTGAAAGCTTCCTCCATATTTTTTTCCAGGGCAAAAGACTTCATATAGCAAAAGATGGGCACCGGAGGCCTGCTAGGGGGCTCACGAGGCAGGGAGGCGCGCCCAGGGGGTAGGGCATGCCCCCCACACTCGGGGACGGTGGGTAGCCCTCTCTGGTGCTTTCTTCGCCCAATATTTTTTATATATTCCAAAACTGATTTTCGTGGAGTTTCAGGACATTTGGAGTTGTGCAGAATAGGTCTCTAATATTTGCTGCTTTTCCAGCCCAGAATTCCAGCTGTCGGCATTCTCCCTCTTCATGCAAGCCTTGTAAAATAAGAGAGAATAGGCATAAGTATTGTGACATAATGTGTAATAACATCCCATAATGCAATAAATATCGATATAAAAGCATGATGCAAAATGGACGTATCAACTCCCCCAAGCTTAGACCTCGCTTGTCCTCAAGCGGAAGCCGATATCGAAAAATATGTCCACATGTTTAGAGATAGAGGTGTCGAGAAAAATAAAATACGGACATGAGGGCATCATGATCATTCTTAGAACAACAACATATATATTGTCATATGATTTCTTATGCTAAAGTAACAATCTATTCACAGTGTAAAGTATGAATCAAAAACTTCATTGAAAACTAACAAACTATAATCTCAACCATTGAAGCAATTGTCATTTATCATAACATCAGAAAGAGTCAATATAAGAGCTTTTCAGCAAGTCCACATACTCAACTATCATTTAGTCTTTCACAATTGCTAACAATCACGCAATACTTATGGGTATGAAGCTTTAATCGGACACAGAGAAAGATAGGGGCTTATAGTTTTTCTTCCCAACCTTTTACCTCAAGGGTAATGTCAACAATAATAGTTTATGAAAACCCACATCCACTTAGCTATATATATTAGGATCTTTCCAACACACAGTGCTTGCCAAAGGATAAAATTTAAAACGGAATGGTGAAGATTACCATGACTCTTGTACAAGGTATAAGACAAAAATAAAAGATAGGCCCTTTGCAGAGGGAAGCAGATATTGTCATGTGTTTTTATGGTTGGATGCACGAAATTTTAATGCGGAAGAATGTCACTTGATATTGCCACTTGTGATATGGACCTTTATTATGCAGTCCATCGCTTTTATTTCTTCCACGTCACAAGATCGTACTTATTTTCTCCACACTAATAGATCATACATATTTAGAGAGCAATATTTACTGCTTGCAACAATGACAACTTAGTTGAAGGATCTTACTCAATCCATAGGCAGATATGATGGACTCTCATGGCAAAACTGGGTTTAAGGATATTTGGAAGCACAAGTAGTATCTCTACTTGGTGCAAAGAATTTGGCTAGCATGAGAGGGAAAGGCAAGCTCAACGTGTTGGATGATCCATGACAGTATAATTTGTTTCGGATGTAAGAAAACATAACCCATTACGTTGTCTTCCTTGTCCAACGTCAACTTTTTAGCATGTCATATTTTAATGAGTGCTCACAATCATAAAAGATGTCCAAGATAGTATATTTATATGTGAAAACCTCTCTTTCTTTATTACTTCAAATGGATTGCAACGATGACTAAAACTATGTTTGTCAACTCTCAACAACTTTTATTTATCATACTATTTACATGTGAAGTCATTACTCTCCATAAGATCAATATGATCTCTTTATTTCTTTTTATTCTTTCTCTCTTTTTTTATTCCCTCAAGATCATAGCAAGATAACCAAGCCCTTGACTCAAAACTAATCTTTATTATATATAGCTCAAGGACTCGATTACATAGATAAGGATCAACACTTAACTCAAAGCTAGATCATACTAAACTTTATTCTACTAGATCAAGATATAATCAAAAGGATCGAACTAAGAAAAACGGTAAAGATAGAAGTGTGATGGTGATACGATACCGGGCACTCCCCCAAGCTTGGCAGTTGCCAAAGGGAGTGCCCATACCCGATACTCAGTTCTACTTTGGTGGTGAAGAAAAGATTGTTGATGACGTAGGCTTGTCGTCCAGCATCGAGCGCAGGAGGTGCTCCAACTTACAAATAATGCCCTTGAGTGCGGTGATATGCTCTTGCAACAGAATATTTTCACGAGTTAGATACTTGTTCTGCACCCGAACTATTTCAATCATCTTGAAAGCTTCAATTTCAGTAGGGGTAAGAATGAGGTTGGAGGATGTCTTGTCCTTTTGCTACCGGAGTTTGATCCTCCGTGGCCTTGTTGATCCCATCAACCTTGTTGATCTCCCGGGGTTCTTCTCTCTTCAGCTCTATCTTTATTAGCCAAGCATCATCGCCCTCATTGTTGGAGGAGGGGGACGTCATGATGCCTGGCCTTGACAACTCTGGCAGAAAATAGCTCGAGACAAAAACAAAGGATAATTTCGTGGTACGATGATCAAAACCTTCGGTAGATTATATAATGAATTTTTACCGACTAAAAGAAGTATCGTGCAAGAAATCGGAGTCCGGAGAGCACACAAGGTCCCCAGGAGGTAGGGGGCACGCCCAGGGGGGTAGGGCACGCCCTCCACCCTCATGGACGCCTCATGTCCTTCCGGACTACTTCTTATTTTCCTATTTTTTTACATATTCCAAAACGGAGAAAAATTGCTATTAGAATTGTTTTGGAGTCGGTTTACTTACCGTACCACAGACCTATTCCTTTTCGTAGTCTGAAGCACTATGGAAAGTGTCCCTTATATACTCCTATGGGATTACGGTGTCAATAACATTAGTTTCAACATATATGGGATTACATGAGATATAATGTTTGATTCTTTGACCGTTCACCACCCTCGGATTTGTGCCTTCAAAGTTGTTGATTTTTATGGCATCGGAACGATAGACCTCCTCGATAACGTAATGACCTTCCCATTTAGAGAGGAGTTTTCCTGCAAAAAAATCTTAAACGAGAGTTATATAACAGAACACAATCACCTACATTAAACTCACGTTTTTGTATCCTTTTGTCATGCCATATTTTAACTTTTTCTTTAAACAGTTTGGCATTCTCATAGGCCTGGGTTCTCAACTCATCAAGTGAGCTAATGTCAAATAATCTCTTCTCACCGGCATGTTTGGAATCATAATTGATCTCTTTAATGGCCCAATATGCCTTATGTTCTAGTTCGAGAGGTAAGTGACATGCTTTTCCATAAACCATTTTATATGGAGACATACCCATAGGATTTTTATATGCAGTTCCATTGGCCCATAATTCATCATCAAGTTTCTTTGACCAATTCTTTCTAGATCTATTAACAGTCTTTTGCATAATTAATTTAAGCTCTCTATTACTCAGTTCTACTTGGCCAGTAAACTGTGGGTGATATGGAGATGCAATTCTATGATTAACATCATACTTAGCAAGCATTTTACGAATGGCACCATGAATAAAATGTGAGCTACCATCAGTCATTACGTATCTGGGGACTAAAAACCTCGGAAAAATAACTTCTTTAAGCATCTTAATAGAGGTGTTATGATCAGCACTACTAGTTGGAATAGCTTCTACCCACATAGTAACGTAATCAATAACAACTAAAATATGTGTATACCCATTAGAGGAAGGAAATGGTCCCATATAATCAAAGCCCCAAACATCAAATGGTTCAATAACAAGTGAATAATTCATAGGAATTTCTTGACGTCTACTAATATTACCAATTCTTTGACATTCATCACAAGACAAGACAAACTTACGGGCATCCTTGAAGAGAGTAGGCCAATAAAAACCGTATTGCAATACCTTATGTGCAGTTCTATCTCCAGATGGTGTCCTCCATAAGCCTCGGAGTGACCCTTGCGTAGGATCTTTTCCTGTTCATGCTCAAGTACACAACGTCTAATAACACCATCTACTCCTTCTTTATAAAGGTGTGAGTCATCCCAAAAGTAATGTGTTAAATCATAGAAGAACTTTTTATTTTGCTGGTATGTGAAACTAGGTGGTATAAATTTAGCAACAATATAATTAGCATAATCAGCATACCATGGAGCAGTACGAGAAGCATTTATGATAGCTAATTGTTCATCAGGAAAGCTATCATCTATATGTAGTGGGTCATCAAGAACATTCTCTAACCTAGACAAGTTGTCTGCAACGGGGTTCTCAACTCTCTCTCTATCCATAATATTCAAATCAAATTCTTGTAGCAAGATAACCCATCTAATAAGTATAGGTTTAGCATCTTTCTTTTCCATAAGATATTTAATAGAAGCATGATCAGAGTGAACAGTTACTTTAGAATCAACAATATAAGGTCTAAACTTATCACAATCAAATACAACCACTAAAAATTCCTTTTCAATAGTATCATAATTTCTTTGGGCACTCTCTAGAGTTTTACTAGCATATTGGATAACATTTAATTTCTTATCAACTCTTTGTCCTAGAACAGCACCTACAACATAATCACTAGCATCACACATAATTTCAAAGGGTAAATTCCAATCAGGAGGCTGAACAATAGGTGCAGAAATCAAGGCTTTCTTAAGTATTTCAAATGCTTCTACACAATCATCATCAAAGACAAAAGGAACATCTTTTTGTAAAAGATTAGTCAGAGGTGTAGAAATTTTTGAGAATTCTTTCATGAACCTCCTATAAAAACTGACATGACCAAGAAACTTCTTATACCTTTAATGTCCTTAGGACACGACATCTTTTCAATAGCATCAACTTTAGCTTTATCAACTTCAATACCTCTTTTAGAAATTTTATGCCCCAAGATAATACCTTCATTAACCATAAAGTGGCACTTCTCCCAATTCAAGACAAGATTAGTTTCTTCACATCTCTGCAAAACTCGATCAAGGTTGCTTAAGCAATCATCAAAATAAGTTCCATATACAGAAAAATCATCCATGAAAACCTCAACAATCTTTTCATAAAAGTCAGAGAATATAGCAGTCATAAATCTTCGAAAGGTAGCAGGTGCATTACATAAACCAAAAGGCATATGTCTATAAGAAAAGGAATCGAAAGGGCAAGTAAAAGTGGTCTTTTCCTGATCCCCTTTTGACATAGGTTTTTGAGAGAAACCAAAATAACCATCTATTAAGCAAAAATGTGTATGTTTGGATAATATTTCTAGCATTTGATCAATAAAAGGTAAAGGGTAATGATCTTTTCTAGTAGCTTTATTTAATTTGTGAAAATAAATTACCATTATATAACCCGTAGCAATTCTTTGTGGGGTCAGTTCATCTTTATCATTAGGAACAACAGTAATACCTCCCTTCTTAGGGACACAATGGACAGGACTTACCCACTGACTATTAGCAAGGGGATAAATTATACCTGCCTCCAGAAGCTTTAGTATTTCATTTCTTACCACTTCTTTCATCCTAGGGTTTAACGTCGTCGGTGATCAACAACCGGTTTAGCGTCTTTCTCCAATTTTATTTTGTGCTGGCATAGAGTGGGACTAACGACCTTAAGATCATCAGGAGTATATCCAATAGCAGCACAGTGCTTCTTCAGAGTTTTCAATAATTTCTCTTCTTCCTGTTCTGTAAGGTTAGCACCAATAATAACAGGATATATCTTCTTTTCATCAAGATAAGCATATTTAAGAGTATTAGGTAATGGTTTAAGCTCAAACATGGGATCACCCTAGGGTGGAGGAGGATCCCCTAGAATTTCAGCAGGCAAGTTGTGTTTCAAAATAGGTCCCTGTTTAAAGAATACTTCATCTATTTCCCTTCTTTCATTCATAAACATATCATTTTCATGGTCTAGCAAATATAGTTCTAAAGGATCATTAGGAGGCACGGCAATAGATGCAAGACCTATAATTTCATCTTTACTAGGCAATTCTTTATCATGAGGCACTACGAAATTTAGCAAAATTAAAATCATGAGACATATCCCCTAAACCAACAGAAACAACATCCTTTTTGCAGTCTATCTTAGCATTAACAGTATTCAAGAAGGGTCTACCAAATATAATGGGGAAAAGTCATCTTATGGGGAAGAAAGAACAAGAAAATCAGTAGGATATTTAACTTTCCCACATAAGACTTCAACATCTCTAACAATCCCAACTGGTGAAATAGTATCTCTATTGGCATGTTTAATAGTAACATCAATATCTTATATCTCAGCAGGTGCAGTATAATGCATAATTTATTTATATAGAGTATAAGGTATTGCACTGACACTAGCACCCATATCACATAAGCCATGTGAGGGAGTCCTGGATTACAGGGTCTCTGGACAGCCGGACTATATCCTTTGGCCGGACAGTTGGACTATGAAGATACAAGATTGAAGACTTTGTCCCGTGTCCGGATGGGACTCTACTTGGCGTGGAAGGCAAGCTAGGCAATACGGATATGTATATCTCCTCCTTTGTAACCGACCTTGTGTAACCCTAGCCCCCTCCGGTGTCTATATAAACCAGAGGGTTTTAGTCCGTAGGACAACATACAATCATACCATAGGCTAGCTTCTAGGGTTTAGCCTCTCCGATCTCGTGGTAGATCAACTCTTGTACTACTCATATTATCAAGAATAATCAAGCAGGACGTAGGGTTTTACCTCCATCAAGAGGGCCCGAACCAGGGTAAAACATCGCGTCCCCTGCCTCCCGTTACCATCCTCCTTAGACGCACAGTTCGGGACCCCCTACCCGAGATCCGCTGGTTTTGACACCGACATTGGTGCTTTCATTGAGAGTTCGTCTGTGTCGTCGCCGTTAGGCTTGAAGGCTCCTTCGATCATCGATAGCGATGTAGTCCAGGGTGAGACTTTTCTCCCCGGACAGATCTTTGTGTTCGACGGCTTCGCACTTCGGGCCAACTCGCTTGGCCATCTGGAGCAGATCGAGAGTTATGCCCCTAGCCATCAGGTCAGGTTTGGAAGCTTAAACTACACGGCCGATATACGTGGAGACTTGATCTTCGATGGATTCGAGCCCCTGCTTAGTGCGCCACACGGTCACGATGAGCATGATTTAGCACTGCCATCGGACAGTGTCCTGGAGATCGCGCCGGCAATCGCTCTGACCCTCAATTCGGAGCCAGTTGCGCCATCCATGTGCGGATGGATAGACCCCGCCACGGAGGCTGCACTCTCATCAGCGATCGAGCCGAGTATCGACCTTACCCTTCGCGAGAGCCATGACGCCGAACTACCAGATTCCTCCCTGGCCATGGACTCCGAACCGTCTGCGCCCGTGCCTATCGAATCCGATTGGGCGCTGATCATGGAGTTTACCTCCACGGATATTTTTCAGCACTCGCCCTTCGGCGACATACTGAACTCATTAAGGTCTTTCTCCTCGTCAGGAGAGTCCTGGCCGAACTATGTCCGGCAGGATTGGGATGCGGATGACGAAGAAATTCCCCGCCCACCCACCACCCACTTTGTAGCCACTATCGACGACTTAACCGACATGCTCGACTTCGACTCCGAAGACATCGACGGTATGGACGACGATGCAGGAGACGAAGAGGAACCACAGCCCACAGGGCACTGGACAGCAACATCATCATATGATATATACATGGTGGACACAACCAAAGAAGGCAATGGTGACGGCACAGCGGAGGATGACCCCTCCAAGAAGCAACCCAAGCGCCGACGTCAGCGGTGCCGCTCTAAGTCTCGCCAAAGCAAAAGCGGTGACACCGGCACAGGAGATAATAGCACTCCGGACAGCACCGAAGACGACAACAATCCCTCCATCAAGATTTAGAGCAGGAGGATGGAGAAGCAAGCCCTCCCGAGAGGGCGGCAGATGGAGAGGCGGAGGATGATAATTACATGCCTCCCTCCGAAGACAAGGCAAGCTTCGATGATGACGAATTCGTTGTGCCTGAGGATCCCGTCGAACAAGAGCGCTTCAAGCGCCGGCTTATAGCCACGGAAAATAGCCTTAAGAAAAAGCAACAGCAGCTTCAAGCTGATCAAGATTTGCTAGCCGACAGATGGACCAAAGTCCTTGCGGCCGAGGAATATAAACTCGAACGCCCCACCAAGAGTTACCCAAAGCGTAGGTTGCTACCCCGACTGGAGGAGAATCACTCAAACCTACATCTCGTGGCCGTGACTGGAGGAGGAAGCACCCCGACGCCACTCAAATAAAAATGTCAAGACATGGGGAAATACGCCAGACCTACGAGACGTATTGGAGGACAAAGCAAAACACGCAAGACCGATCTACGGATCGCGGGGGGCGCCACTATGCGAGACGATAACCGTCACGCCGGATATAGTAAAAGTAAGTCCAACCGGGCCGAACACAACGGACAAGACTCATTTGAGTTGCTTCGCGATATAGCCCAGTACAGAGGCACCGCACACCCCCTATGCTTCAAAGACGAAGTAATGGATCATAAAATCCCAGAGGGTTTCAAACCTGTAAATATAGAATCATACGATGTCACAATAGATCCTGCGGTATGGATCGAGGATTTCCTCCTGCACATCCACATGGCCCGCGGTGATGATCTACACGCCATCAAATACCTCCCACTCAAGCTCAAAGGACCAGCTCGGCATTGGCACAACAGCTTGCCAGCAGGGTCCATCGGCTGTTGGGAAGATCTGGAAGCCACATTCCTCAACAACTTTCAGGGCACTTATGTACGACCGCCAGATGCCGATGACTTGAGCCACATAATTCAGCAGCCAGAGGAATCGGCCAGGCAATTCTAGACACAGTTCCTAACAAAGAAAAATCAAATCGTCGACTGTTCGGATGCAGGGGCCCTAGCAGCTTTTAAGCACAACATCTGCGACGAGTGGCTTGCCCGGCACTTTGGCCAGGAAAAGCCGTAATCTGTCGCAGCCCTCACGACACTCATGACCCGCTTTTGTGCGGGAGAAGACAGATGGCTGGCTCGCAAAAATAACATATCAAAGAACCATGGTACTTTGGATACCAAGGATGGCAATGGCAGGTCCCGTCGCAACAACACAAGATTCAAAGGCTCTAAACTCAATCAGCGGAAAAAGCCATTCAAAAGAAGCACTCCGGGCCCGTCCAGTTTGGACCGTATACTCAACCGCTTGTGTCAAATACACGGCACCCCCGACAAGCCAGCCAACCACACCAACAGGAATTGTTGGGTGTTCAAGCAGGCCGGCATGTTAAATGCCGAAAACAAAGATAAGGGGCCACATAGCGATGACGACGAGGAGCCCTGCTACGTCTTGAGCTTGCGTTGGTTTTCCCCGAAGAAGAAGGGATGATGCAGCAGAGTAGCATAAGTATTTCCCTCAGTTTTTGAGAACCAAGGTATCAATCCAGTGTAGGAGCCCACACTCAAGTCCCTCATACCTGCACAAAGCGATAGCTACTCGCAACCAACGCGATTAGGGGTTGTCAAGCCCTTCACGGTCACTTACGAGAGTGAGACCTGGTAGATATAATATTTTTGGTATTTTTGGTATAAAGATGCAAAGTAAAAAGTAAAAGAAAAGTAAAAAGCAAAAGAATATTAAAGTGATGGAGATTGATATGATGAGAATAGACCCGGGGGCCATAGGTTTCACTAGTGGCTTCTCTCAAGAGCATAAGTATTCTACGGTGGGTGAACAAATTACTGTTGTGCAATTGATAGAATTGAGCATAAATATGAGAATATCTAGGCATGATCATGTATATAGGCATCACGTCCATGACAAGTAGACCGAAACGATTCTGCATCTACTACTATTACTCCACTCATCGACCACTATCCAGCATGCATCTAGAGTATTAAGTTAAAAACAGAGTAACACCTTAAGCAAGATGACATGATGTAGAGAGATAAATTCATGCAATATGAAATAAACCCCATCTTGTTATCCTCGATGGCAACGATACAATACGTGCCTTGCTGCC
This sequence comes from Triticum urartu, assembly GCF_056163025.1. Taxonomy (NCBI): domain Eukaryota; kingdom Viridiplantae; phylum Streptophyta; class Magnoliopsida; order Poales; family Poaceae; genus Triticum; species Triticum urartu. Next base: position 259,400,464 of record NC_141875.1, read on the forward strand.
CCTTCTGTCACTGGGTAAGGACACCGCAAGATCGAACCCAAAGCTAAGCACTTCTCCCATGGCAAGAACTACCAATCTAGTTGGCCAAACCAAACAGATAATTTGAAGAAACTTGCAGAGATAACCAATCATGCATAAAAGAATTCAAAGAAGATTCAAATATTATTCATAGATAGACTTGATCATAAACCCACAATTCATCGTTCTCAACAAACACACCGCAAAAAGAAGATTACATCGTATAGATCTCCACAAGAGAGGGGGAGAACTTTGTATTGAGATTCATAGAGAGAGAATAAGCCATCTAGCTACTAACTATGGACCCGAAGGTCTGAGGTAAACTACTCACACTTCATCGGAGGGGCTAGGTTGATGTAGAAGCCCTCCGTGATGACGGCCCTCTTCTGGCAGAGCTCCGGAACATGCCCCAACATGGGTCTCGTGTGTATAGAAAGTTGCGGCGATGGAATTAGGTTTTTGGCTCCTGTTCTGATTGTTTGGGGGTACGTGTGTATATATAGGAGGAAGGAGTACGTCGGTGGAGCACCGAGGGGCCCACGAGGCAGGGGGGCGCGCCCTAGGGGGGGCGCCCCCCACCCTCGTGACCTCCTCTTTGATCCCTTGTAGTAGGGTCCAAGTCTCCTGGATCACGTTCGGTGAGAAAATCACGTTTGCGAAGATTTTATTCCGTTTGGACTCTGTTTGATATTTTGTTTATCTGAAACACTGAAATAGGCAAAAAATAGCAATTCTGGGCTAGGCCTCCGGTTAATAGGTTAGTCCCAAAAATAATATAAAAGTGGAAAATAAATCCCAATATAGTCCAAAACAGTAGATAATATAGCATGGAGCAATCAAAAATTATAGATACGTTGGAGACGTATCAGGCATCCCCAAGCTTAATTCATGCTCGTCCTCGAGTAGGTAAATGATAAAAAGAGAATTTTTGATGCGGAGTGCTACTTGGCATAATTTCAATGCAAATCTTCTTAATTGTGGTATGAATATTCAGATTAGAAAGATTCAAGACAAAAGTTTATATTGACATAGAAAATAATAATACTTCAAGCATACTAACAAAGCAATTATGTCTTCTCAAAATAACATGGCCAAAGAAAGTTATCCCTACAAAATCATATAGTCTGGCTATGCTCCATCTTCCCCACACAAAGTATTTAAAGCATGCACAAACCTGATGACAAGCCAAGCAATTGTTTCGTACTCTAACATTTTCAAAACTTTTTCAATCTTCACGCAATACATCAGCGTGAGCCATGGATATAGCACTATAGGTGGAATAGAATGGTGGTTGTGGAGAAGACAAAAAGGAGAAGATAGTCTCACATCAACTAGGCGTATCAATGAGCTATGGAGATGCCCATCAATAGATATCAATGTGAGTGAGTAGGGATTGCCATGCAACGGATGAACTAGAGCTATAAATGTATGAAAGCTCAACAAAAGAAACTAGTGGGTGTGCATCCAACTTGCTTGCTCACGAAGACCTAGGGCAATTTGAGGAAGCCCATCATTGGAATATACAAGCCAAGTTCTATAACGTAAAATTCCCACTAGTATATGGAAGTGACAACATATGAGACTCTCTATATGAAGAACATGGTGCTACTTTGAAGCACAATATATGAGACTCGCTATATCATGGGGCTACTTTGAAGCACAAGTGTGGAAAAAAGGGATAGTAGCATTGCCCCTTTTTTTGGGCCTTCTTATTTTTGGCCTTTTTTATTTGGGACAATTCTCTATTGAATGATGATCATCACACTTCTATTTATTTACAACTCAATGATTACAACTCGATACTAAAACAAAGTATGACTGTATATGAATGCCTCCGGCGGTGTACCGGGATATGCAATGAATCAAGAGTGACAAGTATGAAAGAATTATGAATAGTGGCTTTGCCACAAATACTATGTCAACTACATGATCGTGCTAAGCAATATGACAATGATGGATGTGTCATGATGAACTAGATGGTGGAAAGTTAATATATCTCGGAATGGCTGTGGAAATGCCATAATAGGTAGGTATGGTGGATGTTTTGAGGAATGTATATGGTAGGTGTATGATACTGGCGAAAGTTGCGCGGTATTGGAGAGGCTAGCAAGGGTGGAAGGGTGGGAGTGTGTATGATCCATGGACTCAACATTAGTCATAAAGAACTCATATACTTATTGCAAAAATCTAGAAGTTATCAAAGCAAATTATTACATGCATGCTCCTAGGGGGATAGATTGGTAGGAAAAGACCATCGCTCATCCCCGACCGCCACTCATAAGGAAGACAATCAATAAATAAATCATGCTCCGACTTCATCACATAACGGTTCACCATACGTGCATGCTACGGGAATCACAAACTTCAACACAAGTATTCTTTAAATTCACAACTACTCAACTAGCATGACTTTAATATTATCACCTCCATATCTCAAAACAATTATCATGCTTCAATCTTTTCTTAGTATTCAACACACTCAAAAGAAAGTTTCACAAATCTTGAATACCAAGCATATTATTATTAGGCAAATTACCATGCTATTAAGAGGCTCTCAAATTAATTTAAGTGAAGCATGAGAGATCAATAGTTTCTTTAAAACGAATCCACCACCATGCTCTAAAAGATCTAAGTGAAGCACATAGAGCAAAATTATCTAGCTCAAAAGATATAAGTGAAGCACATAGAGCAAAATTATCTAGCTCAAAGGATATAAGTGAAGCACATAGAACAAAACTATTTAGCTAAAAGATATAAGTGAAGCACATAGAGTATTCTATCAAATTTTAATTCATGTATGGCTCTCTCAAAAGGTGTGTACAGCAAGTATGATTGTGGCATACTAACAAATAAAGACACAAATAATACAAGATGCTACAAGCAAAACACATATCATGTTGGTGAATAAAAATATAGCTCCAAGTAAATTACCGATGGAAGTTGACGGAAAGAGGGGATGCCTTCCGGGGCATCCCCAAGCTTTGTCTTTTTGGTGTCCTTGGATTATCTTGGGGGTGCCATGGGAATCCCCAATCTTAGGCTCTTGCCACTCCTTGTTCCATAATCCATCAAATTCGTACCCAAAACTTGAAAACTTCACAACACAAAATTCAAAATAGAAAACTCGTGAGCTCCCTTAGCGAAAGAAAACAAAGGACCACTTCAAGGTGCTGTAATGAACTCATTATTTATTTATATTGGTGTTAAACCTACTGTATTCCAACTTCTCTATGTATTATAAACAATTTTACTAGCCATAGATTCATCAAAATAAGCAAACAACACACGAAAAACAGAACCTGTCAAAAACAGAACAGTCTGTAGTAATCTGTATCTAGCACAAGATCTGGAACCCCAAAAATTCTAAAATAAATTTCTGGACGTGAGGAATTTATCTATTAATCATCTGCAAAAAGAATTAACTAAATATCACTCTTCAAATAAAAATTACAGCAGTTCTTGTGAGCGCTAAAGTTTCTGTTTTTTACAGCAAGTTCAACAAGACTTTCCCCAAGTCTTCCCAACGGTTCTACTTGGCACAAACACTAATTAAACACAAAAAACACAACCAAAAAAGAGGCTAAATAATTTATTTATTACTAAACAGGAGCAAATAGCAAGGAATAAAAATAAAATTGGGTTGCCTCCCAACAAGCGCTATCGTTTAACGCCCCTAGCTAGGCATAAAAGCGAGGATAGATCTAGGTATTGCCATCTTTGGTAGGCAATCCATAAGTGGATCTCATGATAGTTTCATATGGTAATTTTATTTTCTTTCTTGGAAATTGTTCCATGCCCTTTTTTAATGGAAATTTAAATCTAATATTCCATTCCTTCATATCAATAATCGCACCAACCGTTCTAAGGAAAGGTCTACCAAGAATAATAGGGCAAGAAGGATTGCAATCTATATCAAGAACAATGAAATCTACGGGCACATAATTCCTATTTGCAACAATAAGAACATCATTAATTCTTCCCATAGGTTTCTTAATAGTGGAATCCGCAAGATGCAAGTTTAGAGAGCAATCATCAAAATTACGGAAATCTAGTAAATCACACAAAGTCTTGGGAATAGTAGAGACACTAGCACCCAAATCACACAAAGCATAAAACTCATGATATTTAATTTTAATTTTAGTAGTTGGTTCCCACTCATCATAGAGTTTTCTAGGGATAGAAACTTTCAACTCAAGTTTTTCTTCATAAGATTGCATCAAGGCATCAGCAATATGTTCGGTGAAGGCTTTATTTCGACTATAAGCATGTGGAGAATTTAGCACGGATTGCAACAAGGAAATACAATCAATTAAATAGCAACTTTCATAATTAAATTCCTTGAAATCCAATATAGTGGGTTTAGCAACATCTAGATTTTTATTTGTTTCAATCCCACTTTCATCAATTTCATCATTAAGATCTAAATACTCCAAATTTTTAGAACGCCTTCTAGGTAAAGGAACATCATATTCATTTTCATCAAGATTCATATTGCAAAATAAAGATTTAATTGGAGACACGTCAATAAAGTTTAGATCTTCATCTTGATTTTCATAGGAATTGGAATAACACGCTTTAATAAAGGCATCTTTGGAAGCACACATCCTAGCGGTTCTTTCTTTACACTCATCAATTGAAATTCTCATGGCTTTAAGAGACTCATTGATATCTTGCTTAGGTGGAATAGATCTAAGTTTCAAAGCATCAACATCAAGAGCAATTATATCAACGTTCCTAGCCAAATCATCAATCTTAAGCAATTTTTCTTCAATCATAGCATTAAAATTCTTTTGCGAAGAAATAAATTCTTTAATATTAGATTCAAAATCAGAGGGCATCTTATTATAATTTCCATAAGAGTTGTTGTAGGAATTCCCATAATTATTAGAAGGATTACTAGGATATGGCCTAGGATTAAAATTCCCTCTATAAGCGTTGTTACCAAAATTATTCCTACCAACAAAATTCACATCCATAGACTCATTTTTATTCTCAATCAAAGTAGACAAAGGCATATCATTAGGATCATAAGAAACACTCTTAGTAGCAAATAATTTCATAAGTTCATCCATCCTTCCACTCAACACATTAATTTCTTCTATCGCATGCACTTTTTTATTAGATGATCTTTCAGTGTGCCATTGAGAATAATTAACCATAATATTACCTAAGAGTTTAGTATCATCTCCTAAAGTGATTTCCATAAAAGTACCTCCCGCGGCTGAATCTAAAAGATTTCTAGAAGCAAAATTCAATCCGGCATAAAAATTTTGTATAATCATCCACAAATTCAAACCATGAGTAGGGAAATTACGTATCATTAATTTCATTCTCTCCCAAGCTTGTGAAACATGTTCATGATCAAGTTGTTTAAAGTCCATAATATCGTTTCTAAGAGAGATGATCTTAGCGGGAGGAAAATACTTAGAGATAAAAGCAACTTTGCACTTGTTCCATGAATCAATACTATTCTTAGGCAAAGACGAAAACCAAGCTTTAGCACGATCTCTAAGCGAAAAAGGAAATAGCTTCAATTTAACGACATCATTATTGACATCTTTCTTCTTTTGCATATCACATAAATCAACCAAGCTATTCAGATGGGTAGCGGCATCTTCGCTAGGAAGGACGGCGAATTGATCTTTCATAACAAGATTCAACAAAGCAGTATTAATTTCACAAGATTCAGCATCGGTAAGAGGAGAAATCGGAGTGCTAAGGAAATCATTATTATTGGTATTCGTGAAGTCACACAATTTGGTAGTATCTTGAGCCATCCTGACAAACAAGCAATCTAACACACGAGCAAACAAAAAGCAAGCAGATAAAAGAGGCAAACAGAGAGGGAGGATAGAGAGAGAGGGCGAATAAAACAGCAAGGGTGAATTGGGGGGAGAGGAAAATGAGAGGCAAATGGCAAATAATGTAATGCGAGAGATAGGGATTGTGATGGGTACTTGGTATATTGACTTTTTGCGTAGACTCCTCGGCAACGGTGCCAGAAATCCTTCTTGCTACGTCTTGAGCTTGCATTGGTTTTCCCCGAAGAGGAAGGGATGATGCAGCAGAGTAGCGTAAGTATTTCCCTCAGTTTTTGAGAACCAAGGTATCAATCCATTAGGAGCCCACGCTCAAGTCCCTCGTACCTGCACAAAGCGATAGCTACTCGCAACCAACGCGATTAGGGGTTGTCAAGCCCTTCACGGTCAATTACGAGAGTGAGATCTGATAGATATAATATTTTTGGTATTTTTGGTATAAAGATGCAAAGTAAAAAGTAAAAGCAAAGTAAACAGCAAAACAATATTAAAGTGATGGAGATTGATATGATGAGAATAGACCCAGGGGCCATAGGTTTCACTAGTGGCTTCTCTCAAGAGCATAAGTATTCTACGGTGGGTGAACAAATTACAGTTGAGCAATTTATAGAATTGAGCATAATTATGAGAATATCAAGGCATGGTCATGTATATAGGCATCACGTCCGTGACAAGTAGACCGAAATGATTCTGCATCTACTACTATTACTCCACTCATAGACCGCTATCCAGCATGCATCTAGAGTATTAAGTTAAAAACGGAGTAACGCCTTAAGCAAGATGACATGATGTAGAGAGATAAATTCATGCAATATGAAATAAACCCCATCTTGTTATCCTCGATGGCAACGATACAATACGTGCCTTGCTGCCCCTTCTGTCACTGGGTAAGGACACCGCAAGATCGAACCCAAAGCTAAGCACTTCTCCCATGGCAAGAACTACCAATCTAGTTGGCCAAACCAAACAGATAATTCAAAGAGACTTGCAAAGATAACCAATCATGCATAAAAGATTTCAGAGAAGATTCAAATATTATTCATAGATAGACTTGATCATAAACCCACAATTCATCGGTCTCAACAAACACACCGCAAAAAGAAGATTACATCGAATAGATCTCCACAAGAGAGGGGGAGAACTTTGTATTGAGAAGAAGCCATCTAGCTCCTAACTACGGACCCGAAGGTCTGAGGTAAACTACTCACACTTTATCGGAGGGTATGTAGAAGCCCTCCGTGATGACGGCCCTCTTCCGACGGAGCTCAGGAACAGGCCCCAAGATGGGATCTCGTAGGTACAGAAAGTTGTGGCGGTGGAATTAGGTTTTTGGCTCCTGTTCTGATCGTTTGGGGGTACGTGTGTATATATAGGAGGAAGGAGTACGTCGATGGAGCACCGAGGGGCCCACGAGGCAGGGGGGCGCGCCCTAAGGGGGCGCCCACCACCCTCGTGACCTCCTCTTTGATCCCTTGCAATAGGGTCCAAGTCTCCTGGATCACGTTCGGTGAGAAAATCACGTTTCCGAAGATTTCATTCCGTTTGGACTCCATTTGATATTCTGTTTATCCGAAACACTGAAATAGGCAAAAAAAAACAGCAATTCTGGGCTGGGCCTCCGGTTAATAGGTTAGTCCCAAAAATAATATAAAAGTGGAAAATAAAGCCCAATATAGTCCAAAACAGTAGACAATATAGCATGGAGCAATCAAAAATTATAGATAAGTTGGAGACGTATCAAGCCCCGGCAGCCGAACACCGGAGGACAGAAGATGTTCCCCCCACAAGTGCGGACAGTGAACATGATATACGCAACCCACATCCCCAAGAGGGGGCGGAAGCGTGCGCTAAGGGATGTATATGCGTTGGAGCCAGTCGCCCCAAAGTTCAACCCATGGTCTTCTTGCCCGATCACCTTCGATCACAGGGACCACCCCACTAGTATCCGTCATGGCGGATTCACCGCACTGGTCCTAGACCCAATCATTAATGGATTTGATCTCACTCGAGTCCTTATGGATGGTAGCAGCAGCCTGAACTTGCTTTATCAGGACACAGTGTGCAAAATGGGTATAGACCCCTCAAGGATCAAACCCACAAAAACGACCTTCAAAGGCGTTATACCAGGTGTAGAGGTCCATTGCACAGGCTCAATGATGTTGGAAAGTGGTCTTCGGATCCCCGCATAACTTCCGAAGCGAGGAGTTAATCTTTGATATAGTCCCGTTCCATAGTGGCTATCATGCACTGTTCGGGCAAACCGCATTTGCGAGATTCAATGCGGTACCGCATTATGCATACCTCAAGCTCAAGATGCCAGGACCTCGGGGGGTCATCACAGTTAATGGAAACACAGAGCGCTCTCTCCGCACGGAGGAGCACACTGCGGCCCTGGCAGTAGAAGCGCAAAGCAGCCTCTTAAGGCAATCCACTAGTTCGGCGATTAAGGACCCAGACACCTTCACGCGCGCCCGGAGTAATGGGCAGCAAGACCACCTAGCACGTTCCGAGCTCGCATAATTATGCATTGAAAATACCATGGGCACAGGTGGGGAGGCGGCATGACTACGGCACGCCCCAAGACGCAGCTCAACCGCACTAGGGGCTTCCCGCTTTGTTATTTTTCTCTCTTTCAGGACCTTAATCTCTGGAAACCCTGTCCGGCAGTATGATTGCCGAACACATGATGCAGCAACCAAGGAGGCAGAAAGCTACGTCGCACCACGGAACTCCTAGGTGGTCTCTGACAACGAGTGAAATACTCGCTCTAAATACCATTCCTTAGCTTGCCCTTGGAGGGGACATGTCAAATAGTCCTACTTTTTGCTTACCGCACCACTTGTATCATTCTGCTTTAACACACCTTTTTGAATAAACAATGCATAGCACTAGACTATTATCGCATTCTTTATTCTTCCTTTTTTATATATATACATATGTTCATTCATGACATCCAGCACCCGTACACTCTGGTACGACCAATACGCTAGGGGCTTAAGCATACCCCATAATACGGCGTGAGAAGTCTGAACACTTTAGACAGTGCAGCACCCCAAACTTATAGCATTATATGCATCAGCTCTGAATCATGTCTTGGGTCAATAGTTGGGTTTGCCCGGCTCCCATGTTTTGGTACCTTACGTTCCGCTATATCGGCTAAGGTAGCACTGGGAGAACTACTGAGATTGTGCCCCTGTTCAGCTGGGCTAAGCACCTCAGTAGAGAAAGCTAAAACTGACTATCATGATAAGGCAAGAGACTGGTCGCTGTTCGAGAGGTTTCGATTCCCTAAAGACTTATGCCGCTTAGAGCGAGGAGTCGGCTTTGTCCGGCTTAAGGCGTGTATAGCGCCCCAAATTCAGCCTTCTGAATAATAGGGGCTTCGCCAAAATTTAAAATTATAGAATTCTATGGCTAATTGAGAGTGATAAAGCATTATAGTCTGATTGCCTTGTTCGTCGCGCTGAGCACCTCCCTCGAAGGACCCAAAAATGGGAACAAGAGTGCTCAGGTTTATCTTGAACACCCCAGCATTCGTGGCATGGGGGCAGAAGCCGACGACTAGCCGTCTCTCAGATTTGATAAAATAGCCGAACAGAAGGCAATATTTTAAATTTAAACAAGCGTTGCATAGCGCATATGAACAAGTTTTCATACCACAGGATCACACGAGCAAGTTCATTCAAATATTACATCTTTCCACACTTGTCCGCTACAAGACGGGCACCCTTCAGGACACCCTCATAATACATCTCAGGGTGGCGATGCTCCTTGCCCTGCGGCGGCCCCTCCTTCACCAGCTTCTTGGCATCCATCTTTGCCCAGTGCACCTTCGCACGGGCAAAAGCCCGGCGTGCACCCTCGATGCAGACAGACCGCTTGATGACTTCCAACCGTGGGCAGGCATCCACAAGCCGCCTCACCAGGCCGAAGTAGCTGTTGGGAAGGGCATTGCCAGGCCACATCCGGACTTTAAAGCCCTTCATGGCATGTTCGGCCGCCTTGTGCAGCTCGACCAGTTGCTTCAGCTGGCCGCTCATAGGCATCGGGCGTTCGATCCCAGTATACTGAGACCAGAACAACTTCTCCATCGAGCTTCCCTCCTTGGCCTGGTTAAACTTTGCGGCATCCGAAACGCTGCGGGGCAAATCTGCGAATCCTTCTGGAGAGCTCCGGACTCGGGTAAGTAACAACTAATTTACTTTCGCATGCTTGCTTTGCATATTGAATGCCTTACCCGCCACTATCTTCCTCACTGCCTCAATCTCCTGGAGGGCCTTTTGGGCTTCAGGCTTGGCATTCTTTGCCCTCTCATGGGCCGCGGCAAGCTCAGACTCTCGCTTCTTCGAGTCAAGCTCCAATGCCTCGTGCTTCGTCACAAGAGCTTCGAGCTCTTGCTGCACCTCGCCCACCCGTGCCTCTTGCTTTTCCTGCTCGGTGCGCTCCTGGGCCGCTTTGTTTTTGGCCTCGGACAGCGCTTGCTTCAGGGTCGCCACTTCGGTCGTGGCCCCTGGCAAATTCATGATGATCCTTTCATTTTGCAATCGCATCTTTTTTGTATGTATATATATATATATATGTATGTATATATATAGACAAGGTATTACTTACCTTTGTTCTCCTCGAGCTGCCTCTTGGCAAGGCCGAGCTCCTTCTCGGACCCCTCGAGGTCCTGCTTCAGTGCGGCGACCTTCACAGTCAGTGCGGCAGAGGTCAGCAGCGAAGCTTGCATACACATATAGACATACTTATATTAGACTCCTGCAGATATTATCTGATCCTCTGTTCGGCTTTTCTTTGTGAACACCAAACAAAGCATCAGGGGCTACTATCTATGCGGTAATATTTTCCCTATATTTTAAATACTTATCTCAAAGCCTGTTAGAAGGCTAGCACAGGCTTCAGTCAGTCCGCTCTTGGCGGACTGAACCTTCTTGATCACCGCACTCATAATAGTGCGGTGCTCTTCGTCGATGGAAGCGCCGCGAAGCGCTCCCAGCAGGTCGTACGGTGCCTCTGGATGGACAGAGGTCACCGACACGGGTGTCTTACCCCTTTTGGAAGGGGGCCGCCTGCCCGAGTCCAGAACCACTGGAGGTTCCGACGCGATGTTCGGCTTAGAGCCGAACATGGAGGCCCCGGGAGCCTTGCTCCCTTTGCTCCTAGAGTCCGGAAGGTCGCCTTGAGGCACCTCCGGGACTATCTCCCCCTGGCTTGGTGCCCCTTGAGACAATACCTCGGCATTGTTCGTAGGGCAGGGGGAGGAGGCGGTCGGAAGTGGATCGCTATCCATATCCGGCGAATCCAAGGAGCCGTCCGACAAGGATACGTCGATACAGGATTGGGGCGGTCTGCATAATCATATTCGGCATTAGGAGAAGCAGTGCGACAAAGGTATGCTATGAGTTACTCTGGCATCCGAATACTTACGACTTCGCCAGGGGCTTGGCCCTGAGCAGCCACTCGTCTTCGCCTTCGGCAGCGGTGGTGGAGCAGTCCGGAAGAAGAGTCCTTCCCTTCTTGGACCCTTCGGCCTCCCTTGTCGGGGCGGCCTTCCTTTTCTTGTCTCCCCCGGCTGGAGGGGGAGCATCTTCATCTTCCTCCTCGCCTTCATGGGAGGAGTGCGTCGCGGAGTTATCGAAAGATGAATCCGATACCACGTGGCGCCGGGAACTCTTTCGGGTTCCCTTGGCCTTCTTCTTGGTCTTCTCCGGCACCTTATAAGGATCCGGACTCAGCATCTCCGTCAGGAGAGCGTCCGTGGTGTCTTCGGGCAGCGAGGCCGGACAGTCAATCTGCTCCGATGCCTACACCCAGTCATGTTAAAGGAATGGGAGCTCAGACCCTACACATGGTTAAGCTATGGGAAATAAACATCCTACCAGATGTACAGAACTTACCGGATTCGCAGGGCGCTTCACTCTTAGCCTGTGGTCCTCGGTGAGAGAGGGAGGGACCTCGGCACCCTTGAACAGCACCCTCCAGACGTCTTTGTGCGTCGTGTCGAAGAGCTTGCTTAGAGTCTGGTGCCGGGCCGGGTCGAACTCCCATAAGATGCAATCCTGTTGTTGACACGAGAGGATCCGGCGGAAGAGCATGACCTGGACTATGCTGACAAGCTTAAGTTTCTTGCTTGTCATGTTCCGGATACACTTCTAGAGTCTGTCTAGCTCCACCGATGAACCCCAGGACAGGCCCTTCTCCTTCCAGGAAGTGAGCCGCGTGGGGATTCCGGATCGAAACTCGGGGGCCGCCACCCAGTTGGTGTCGCGCGGCTCGGTGATGTAGAACCACCCCGATTGCCACCCCTTTACGGTCTCCACGAAGGAGCCCTCGAGCCATGCAATGTTGGGCATTTTCCCCACCATGGCTCCGCCGCATTCTGCTTGTTGGCCGCCTACAACCTTCGGCTTGATATTGAAGGTCTTTAGCCATCGGACGAAGTGGGGCCGGATGCGCAGGAAAGCCTCGAACACGATGATGAACGCTGAGATGTTGAGGATGAAATTCGGGGCCAGATCATGAAAGTGCAGCCCATAGTAGAACATGAGGCCGCGGACGAACGGATGGAGGGGATACCCCAATTCGCGGACGAAGTGGGGGAGGAAAACCACCCTTTTGTGAGGTTCCAGGGTAGGGACGATGTAACACCCCGTATGTAACCTACCATATTTGTATTCCAACTCTTGCCATTTTTGGCACTAAGTTATGATGTTTCCTTGTTGTTGGGTTTTTGTCTTCGTGTTGCTTTCGTCTTTGTCTTGCATTTGATATCATTTCATCATGTGCATCGCATTTGCATATGTGTTCGTCTCATGCATCCGAGCATTTTCCCTGTTGTCCGTTTTGCATTCCGGCGCTCATATGTCCTCCGGTATCCCCTTTTACCTCTTTTCGTGTGTGGGCATTAAACGTTTTCATATTGGACCGAGACTTGGCAAGTGGCCTTGGTTTACTACCGGTAGACCGCCTATCAAGTTTCGTGCCATTTGGACTTCGTTTGGTACTCCAACGGTTAACCGAGGAGCCGAGAAGGCCTCGTGTGTGTTGCAGCCCAACACCCCTCCAAAGTGGCCCAAAACCACCTAAACCCCCCTCCATCATCTAGATAGTTCGATCACGATCGCGTGGCCGAAAACCGTGCTCAATTTGGAGCCTCCTAGCTCCCTCTACCTATAAAAAGGCACTCCTCCCCGAATTTTCGGATTATTCCAACCCTAAACCTAGCTACCTCGTCCCTCCGCGCACCAGACACGTCCGGGCGCGCCGGACGCTACCGCCGCCGCCAATCACGCGCCGCCACGTGGCCCTGCTCCACCTCCCGCGCCGCCGGCCCAGCGAGCCCGAATCGGGCCCCCCGAAGCCCATCACCGCCCCCGCGCCTCCTCGCCTCTCCTCCGCCCGCGTGCCGCCCCGCCGCCGTCTGTGCCTGCCGGCGCCGCCCAGCTCCTCCCGCGCCGGCGCCGACCACCATCGCCGTCCGAGCACCACCGCGGCCGAGCCACCGCGCCCGCCACCGCCTCGGGCATCGACCCTCCTCGCCGGCGACATCCCTCCTCGCCGACCTCCGCAACTCCGGCGATCGCCGGCCGTCAAGTTCCTCCTCGCCGCCGCCCCGGGCTCCAACTCCGGCCATCTTGTTTTCCCTCCCCGTCGAACCTCGCTCTCCGAACCAGCCCGAACCAGATCTGAGACGTGACGGTTGACTTTTGCCCTAATCCCAGTTAATTTTTGCATTCTTCATCGCATCATAACTCATCACCCGTGGCTCTGTTTTGGGCGTGTAGCATATCAAATTGTTCGTCTCAACGAGTACTTCATTTAATTCCATTGCACCATGTTCATTTGAGTTCATCTTGATGCCCTAAATGTTGTTGCAAGAGTGCTATGCAATGTTAGTTTCAGATTCTTATCAGTATTTGGACATTTGTCTTTTTTGCCATGATTAATGTGTGCCTCCTATGAACTTGAGTCCTACATGTGTTTTGAAGTATGACATGCCATCTTTATAGAGGTGTATGCCATGTATTTTTGTGATCTTTGTGGTGACTAGCACAAGCATGCAAAGTAGCTCTCGGAATGTTGCCGATTTCAGGGACTTAGAATTCTTCTAAGTCTTTGTCCTGTTAATATTTTTATGCCATGTATTCTTGTTGCTACATAGTGATCCATGCCTCTTTTGGGCATGATCAATAAGGATGTTTTGCAGATATTGTTGTGCTCTATCCATCCATGTCTTTGTTTGCAATTATGGAGCACCCTAGCTTGACTCAATCCAGCTCTACTTTTGCTATAAAATATTCCTGGCAGAATGTTTACGTGTTAAGCATTTTTGCCGAGCTTGTTGTAGTTGATCCATGCATGCTATGAGGTTGTTCTTGCCATGTTTAGCTTCTATCCCATGTCTACTTGTTGGGTGTATGCTTAGTTTGTCATTCAATGCCTTGTGGTGAGTGCATCGAGCTCGTAAACATGCCTACATGAATTTGTTTTTGCCATGTTCCAGTTTTTCTACTATGTCTGAATCTGTTAACGAAGTTGCTATGTTCACATGGTTGCCATTGTATTTTATGATCCCTTTTGGCTTATGATTAGTAAGGGACTTTTGTTGTATGCTTTGAGTAACTTCATGCCATGCATTGCTTTGCAATGATATGTTCCTGTAGCATATTGTTATCTTGCTCTAAACATTGCTCCCTGATGTTAAATTCCTGACATGTTATTTTCACCAAGTCTGTAACCTGATATCTTTTGCACTTTTGCCATGCTTGTTTGAACCTGCTATTGAGTGAATTAGCCGTAGCACAGTGTTCATCTTTTGTGAAGCATCTTGAGTGGATCACTTCCATGTGATTTTTTGCTATATTAGAGTGTAGTAGCTTGTTGTTCTTCATGCATTTAGATGGCCTCGTGCTGTTAATCGCAATTCGGTGCCATTTTTGTTTTGCTTGCCATTTGCAAACCGTGCATTCGATTCCGGTGATCTTTATATTGATTTCGACCGAAATCAACTCATCTTTCCAGTGGCACTCTTGGTTTTCCATGTTGAGGCCAGGTTCAATCTTTCCTTTCCGAAACATGCATATGCATCGCATATCACATCCCGCATGTCATGCCATGTTTTGCATCATGTTGCTTGTGCATTTCACGTGGTTGATTGTGTCTCCCTTTGCTTGTGTTCTTGCTTCGGCTAGAGCCGGGAGATGAGTATGTGATCGAGGAACCAGTTGAGTACGCTTACGAGGATCAAGCTAATGTCAACTCGAAGAACTTTGCAGGCAAGATGACCATACCCTCGAAATCACTTCTATCTTTGCTTGCTAGATGCTCGCTATATTGCTATGCCTATGCTACGATACCTACCACTTGCTTATCGTGCCTCCCATATTGCCATGTAAAACCTCTAACCCACCTTGTCCTAGCAAACCGTTGTTTGGCTATGTTACCGCTTTGCTCAGCCCCTCTTATAGCGTTGCTAGTTGCAGGTGAAGATTGAAGCTTGTTCCTTGTTGGAACATGTTTATTGTTGGGATATCATTATTATATCTTGCTTACTTTAATGCATCTATATACTTGGTAAAGGGTGGAAGGTTCGGCCTTATGTCTGGTGTTTTGTTCCACTCTTGTCGCCCTAGTTTTTGTCATACCGGTGTTATGTTCCTTGATTTTGCGGTCCCTACACGGTTGGGTTATAATGGGAACCCCTTGACAGTTCGCCTTGAATAAAACTCCTCCAGCAATGCCCAACCTTGGTTTTACCATTTGCCACCTAGCCTTTTTCCCTTGGGTTCCGCGGACTCAAGGGTCATCTTTATTTTAACCCCACCCCCCTCGGGCCAGTGCTTCTCTAAGTGCTGGTCCAACCTGAGCGATGTCCAGCGCCCCCTGGGCAACCATGGTCTATGCCAACCCGACGTATGGCTCATCCGATGTGCCCTGAGAACGAGATATGTGCAGCTCCTATCGAGATTTGTTGGCACATTCGGGCGGCTTTGCCGGTTTAGTTTTACCATTGTCGAGATGTCTTGTAACCGGAATTCCGAGTCTGATCGGATTGTCTTGGAAGAAGGAATATCCTTCGTTGACCCTGAGAGCTTGTGATGGGCTAAGTTGGGACACCCCTGCAAGGATTTGAACTTTCGAAAGCCATGCCCGCGGTTATAGGCAGATGGGAATTTGTTAATGTCCGGTTGTAGAAAACCTGAATCTTAACTTAATTAAAATGAATCAACAGAGTGTGTGGCCGTGATGGTCTCTTTTCGGCGGAGTTCGGAAAGAGAACACGGTCTCGAGTTATGCTTGATCGTAGGTTGTTCTAGGATCACTTTTTGATCATAGTTTATCGATCGTGCCTTTGCCTTCTCTTCTCGCTCTCATTTGCGTATGTTAGCCACCATATATGCTAGTGCTTGTTGCAGCTCCACCTCATACCTTTTACCCTTCCTATAAGCTTAAATAGTCTTGATCGCGAGGGTGTGAGATTGTTGAGTCCCCGTGACTCACAGATTACTTCCAAAACCAGATGCAGGGACCGATGATACCGTTCCAGGAGATTCAACTGAGCTCAAGCGGGAGTTCGATGAGGACTCAGGACGATACTATGCTTCCTTTCCAGACGATCAGTAGTGGTGCCCAGTTGGGGCGATCGGGGACATTGTTGCATTTGGGGTTATCTTTATTTTGGTTTCGTAGTCGGACCTTGATTGTATCTGGATGATTGTAATGTTCTTTATGCATTGTGTGACGTGGCGATTGTAAGCCAACTATATATCTCTTTCCTTTATTCTGTACATGGGTTGTGTGAATATTACCCCACTTGCGACTTTGCTTACAATGCGGTTATGCCTCTAAGTCGTGCTTCGACACGTGGGACATATAGCCGCGTCATGGGCGTTACAGACGACCTGCCCCGCGGCTGGCAGCCGGTGTGCGATGTCCACGGCTAAGTATCCGGCTCCACACAACTTTTTGATGTGCCCCTCTGTGACGGAGGAGGCCATCCACTTGCCTCCTGCTCCGGACATGTTTGGGGAGAGTTGAGGAGGAGGATGCGGACTTGGGCGCTGGAGCTCGAGTGCGCGAGAATGGATGAGCAAGGAGGAAGAAGGCGTGGGTAAAAAAGGTGAGATCTTATCCCTTTATAAGGGCGGACTAAACTATGCGCCCCCACTAGCCTGGTAAAACTCGCTTATCCCCCAAGCGCCGTAATTGATGGCGCGGTTGGGTTACCCACGTCCGTATTGATGAGAATTCCGTAATAAGGGGAACACGATCTCTGCATTGACAAGACGTGTCAAGAAACCGCCTCGCGTTATGTGCGGGGCTGGTTAAGGAAAAATGGTTCGAATAATTACCGGGTCATGGCATGATATCATGCTGCCATAACGTGTCAGCAGATTGGATTTGTGGAAATATTATTCTCTCTACGGTGGTATGTGGAACTTATTTTGCAGGGTCGGTCACTATCCTTGTATTCAAACTCTTCTGTGGTGTATTCGGAGGAGGAACCCGCCTTGCAATGCCAAAGACAACACTGCGCGCCGGACTCATCGTCATTGAAGCCCGGTTCAGGGGCTACTAAGGGAGTCCTGGATTAGGGGGCCTCCGGACAGCTGGACTATATCCTTTGGCCGGACTATTGGACTATGAAGATACAAGATTGAAGACTTCGTCCCATGTTCGGATGGGACTCTACTTGGCGTGGAAGGCAAGCTAGGCAATACGGATATGTATATCTCCTCCTTTGTAACCGACCTTGTGTAACCCTAGCCCCCTCCGGTGTCTATATAAACCAGAGGGTTTTAGTCCGTAGGAAAACATACAATCATACCATAGGCTAGCTTCTAGGGTTTAGCCTCTCCGATCTCGTGGTAGATCAACTCTTGTACTACTCATATTATCAAGAATAATCAAGCAGGACGTAGGGTTTTACCTCCATCAAGAGGGCCCGAACCTGGGTAAAACATCGTGTCCCCTACCTCCTGTTACCATCCTCCTTAGACACATAGTTCGGGACCCCCTACCCGAGATTAGCCGGTTTTGACACCGACACCATGATAACTGTGATCTCCTATTTTAACAGAAATAACAGGCATGTCTACAACAAGTCTATGTTTATTTTTAGTATCTGGTCTAGCAATTATAGTAGCTTCATCACAAAAGTAAATAACATGCCCATCAATATTATCGGCCAAGAGATCTTTAACCATAGCAATACTAGGTTTAACTTTAATTTGCTTAGGGGGTGTAGGTGTTCTAGTATTACTCTTATGAACCACAGTTGAAGCTTTAGCATGATCCTTTATTCTAGCAGGGAAAGGTGGTTTCTCAATATAAGCGATAGGAACAATAGGATCAAGATTATAAGTTATAGTCTTTTCCTCAACTTTAATAGGTTCAACTACTTTTAATTCAATGGGAGGATGATATTTAAGCCACTTCTCCTTAGGGACATCAACATGAGTAGCAAATGATTCACAAAAAGAAGCTACTATCTCAGAGTCAAGTCCATATTTAGTGCTAAATCCACGAAAAGCATCGGTATCCATAAAATATTTAACATAATCAAACTTAGGTCTTATACCTGACTCCTTACCTTTGTCGAGTTCCCAATCTTCAGAGTTGCATTTAGTTCTTTCCAATAAATGCCATCTGAATTCAATAGTCTTCATCATAAAAGAACCAGTCCAAGAAGTATCGAGCATGGAGCGATTATTGAGAGAAAGCCAATCACAAAAATTTTGAATAGTAATTTCTCTTGAGAGCTCATGATTGGGGCATGAATATAACATTGACTTATGCCTCCCAAAAGATTGAGCGATGCTTTCTCCTTTGTGAGGCCAAAAATTATATATATAATTACGATCACGATGAACGAGATGCATAGGATAAAACTTCTGATGAAATTCCAATTTCAATCGGTTGTAGTTCCATGATCCATTATCATCACATAGCCTAAACCATGTCAACGCCTTTCCCTTCGAAGATAAAGGGAAGACCTTCTTCTTGATAACATCCTCGAGCATACCTGCAAGCTAAAATAATCCACAAACTTCACCCACATAGATTAGGTGCATATCGGATGTAATGTTCGATGTCCTGTAAAAGGGTTAGCCAATAGTTTATCTATTATATCCGATGGAATTTCAAAGTAAACATTTTCAGTTGGTTCAGTAGGTTGAGGAGAAAATCTTTGCTCTACTGGTCGGGGTTAAGATACCCCGAAGAAGCCCCTCAAAGGATTGTTTTCCATAGTAACAAGTGATAGTAAATTTCAGCACACTATATAAATGTTTCCTTACCAAATTCAACTTACCAAAGGTGCTTCACTCCCCGGCAACAGTGCCAGAAAAGAGTCTTGATGACCCATAAGTATAGGGGATCTATCGTAGTCCTTTCGATAAGTAAGAGTGTCGATCCCAATGAGGAGCAGAAGGAAATGACAAGCAGTTTTTAGTAAGGTATTCTCTGCAAGCACTGAAATTATCGGTAAAAGATAGTTTTGTGATAAGATAATTCGTAACAGGTAACAAGTAATAAAAGTAAACAAGGTGCAGCAAGGTGGACCAATCCTTTTTGTAGCAAAGGAGAAGCCTGGACAAACTCTTATATCATGCAAAGCACTCCCGGCGACACATGGGAATTATCGTCAAGCTAGTTTTCATCATGCTCATATGATTCGCGTTTCTTACTTTGATAATTTGATATGTGGGTGAACCGATCCTTGGGTACTGCCCTTACTTGGACAAGTATCCCACTTTTGATTAACCCCTCTTGTAAGCATCCGCAACTACAAAAGAAGTATTAAGGTAAACCTAACCATAGCATGAAAAATATGGATCCAAATCAGCCCCTTATGAAGCAACGCAGAAACTAGGGTTTAAGCTTCTGTCACTCTAGCAACCCATCATCAACTTATTACTTCCCAATGCCTTCCCCTCGGTCCAAACAATGGGGGAGTGTCATGTAGTCGACGTTCACATGACACCACTAGAGGAAAGACAACATACATCTCATCAAAAAATCGAACGAACAGCAAATTCACATGACTACTTATAGCAAGACTTCTCCCATCTCCTTAGGAACAAACGTAACTACTCACAAATCGTATTCATGTTCATAATCAAAGGGGTATTAATATGCATAAAGGATCTGAACATATAATCTTCCACCGAATAAACCAACTAGCACCAACTACAAGGAGTAATCAACACTACTAGCAACCGACAGGTACTAATCTGAGGTTTTGAGATAAAGATTTGATACAAGAGATGAACTAGGGTTTGAGAGGAGATGGTGCTGGTGAAGATGTTGATGGAGATTGACCCCCTCCCGATGAGAGGATCAATGGTGATGACAATGGTAACGATTTCCCCCTCCCGGAGGGAAGTTTTCCCGGCAGAACAGCTCTGTCAGAGTCCTAGATTGGTTCTGCATCGAGACAGCGGTGCTTCGTCCCAAAAGCTTCCTCCTTATTTTTTCCAGGGAGAAATACTTCATATAGCAAAATATGGGCAACGGAGACCTGCCAAGGGGCCCACGCTGCCTGCCAAGGGGCCCACGAGGCAGCGGCGCACCCAGGGGGGTAGGGCGCGCCCCCACCCTCGTGGATGATGGGTGGCCCCCTCTGATGCTTTCTTCGCCCAATATTTTTTATATATTCCAAAACTAACTTTCATGGAGGTTCAGGAATTTTGGAGTTGTGCAGAATAGGTCTCTAATATTTGCTCCTTTTCCAGCCAAGAATTCCAGCTGTCGGCATTCTCCCTCTTTGTGTAAACCTTGTAAAATAAGAGAGAATAGGCATAAGTATTGTGACATAATGTGTAATAACAGCCCATAATGCAATAAATATCAATATAAAAGCATGATGCAAAATGGACGTATCAAGGCACGCTTCTCCCCTCGAGGAGGGGGAGGAGGCGGAAGATCGTCCCGCCACTCCACCACATTGGCGAGGAAGGAGTCGAAGGATGCCATGTCGTAGTCGACAAGCATTGGGTCGGTGGAGCCAACCGACTCTAGGTCAGTAGCCGGCTCGTTGGCGATGTGGAGCTTGACAAGGAGGTCGACGAAGCAGCTCTCGGAGCTGGCTGCTCCCGCGTTGGGTGCGGTCTTGTCGGAGAGGCAGATCTCGCCGACGATATCCGTGATGCAAGCCGCCGCGCAAGCGACTTCTGCACCATGCAGCGCGTCGGCGCAAACGCCATCTGGCGTGCCGGGCTAGCTCCGCTCACTAGGGAGGAAAAGGGTTCCCGTCCAGAACAGATCTCCAGACGACGGTGCACCTAGCCCCACGGTGGGCGCCAAATGTCGGGGGTGTCGTGCGATATATGCCAAAGGATGGCTTATCATGGTGGGGGAGAGTAATATGTCACCGATGCCTGGAAACTAGATAATGCGTAGATAGGTACGCTGACGCATCTTACCCAGGTTCGTGTCTCTCCTAGGAGATAACACCCCTAGTTCTGCTTTGCGGGGTCTCCGCATGATCACTATCTCAACAAGTAGCTACAAGCTTGCTCCTTGAGATGTTTGGCTAGAGGAGGAAGAAGGGCAAGGCTAGTTCTACTCCTCTCTCTATGTGTGTGTATTATGTATGAAGCGGAACCCTTCGCATGGGTGCCTTGGGGGGTTTATATAGGCCTACCCCTCAGGGGTACAATGGTAATCTGACTAGGTGTAGCACCCAGCCGTCAGTGTCTCAGGTAGCCGGCTTCTCCGCTAGCTGCTGGGGCCCACCGCCTGGTGGGTCCCACTGGCTGTCTTGTACTTGGCCGACAGGCCGCGCCGCCACTTGCAGGTCCTGCCGACTGCTTAGTACTGTGGCAGTACCATTGATGATATGTGCTTTTGTCGGGGGGAGCATGGCTACAATGCCTCTACCTGGCGGGAGTTTACTGTAGCTACTCCCCATCTATTTGAATTAATGGCGCACAAACTTTGAGGGAAAGGGAGGGCCGCCTGCTAGGAGTTGGCCTCCCCCGTTCCGACTGGTCAGGGCCCACCGCCTGCTGGCTTCTCATGGACAAGTAGGGCCTACCACCTATGGGCCTTACCGAGAGCCCGTCGTGGGGACGCCGCCCCTAGGTTGTAGGTGACGTCACGAGTTGTGTGGCAACAGTGCAGCACCGGCTGAGGGCTGTCCGCCCAGTACGCAACACTTTGGCCATGCTCCACCCTAGATTCAGGGGGTGGCAGGCTATACTGTAGCCACGCCCCGTCTCGTCGTCGTTATGAGGTGCTAACTTCAAGGGAAAGGAGGGGCCGCCTGCAGGAGCCCGCCTCTCTGGAGGCCGCCTTCTAGGAGTCATCCCACCTCGTGGCCGTCTTCTGGGCTTCACCGCCTTCCAACAGTCGGCCATTTGGAATAGTCCGGACCCCAGAAGGCAGGTGCTTATCTTTGATGCTTTGAGGGGCACAACTAGCCGCGATGTCTTGAAATACCAAGTGAGGCCGATGTGGCTACCCGTGGTCATTTACTCTGACAATAGTGTTGGCCTATCATGTGCATATGACAACTGTGCCACTGGTCTATGTACAACTGCGCCTCTCTAACTGAACCAAGAACAAAGGTTGAACCGTGCCTTTGCTGCATTCAGGATAGTGCCTCTAGAAGATTCACACCCATTCAGGACAGTGGCTATAGAGGATTCCACCCAAGCCTCTGGTGGCCACACACCCATGGCTCTAGATAATTCACACATGTGCAAGCAGAGGATTCACTTCCGTGCTTATTTAAGTCGCATGCGCCTGGCCTCTGGAGGTTCCAAACCCGTGCCTGACGCGCTGTCACGTCCAATATGTAGTTCTATCCTCAAGGGACTTGGAAGACCCACTAAGGATAGAAGCGCACATGGAAGACACTTCACAAGGTGGATATCACTACAACATACCATGTACTGAACAGATAAGAATACTAGATAAAGGCTTACACTCACCACTGCTACAACATGAATACATCAATATGTACATCATACAAAAGTGCAGGATCCGACTATGGATGAAATCAAGAAAAAAGAAGAACAACATCCACCCTGCTAATCCCAGGCTCCTGACTCGAAACCATTCTATGATTGTTGAAGAGGAAGAAGAAGAACTCCAAAAGCAAACAAGCATCGCTCTCACGTCAAGGCATCACTTTACCTGTACCTGCACTTGTTATTGTACTATTCTGTGAGCCATGGGGACCCAGCAATCTCATTTCCGTGGGTACCAAAACTAGCAAAGCTTAATGGGTATGAAATGGTTAAGTGGTGAGGTTGCAGCAAACACTAAGAATTTGTATGTGGCTAGCTTAAGATTACAAGAATAAGGAGATTGAACTACATAGAATCGGCTGCAAATTAATATGATCAAGAAGTGATCCTGAACACCTACTTATGAGTCAAACATAACCCCACCGTGTTCTCTTTCCGAACTCCCTCAAAAAGAGACGATCACAGTTACACACACGGTTGGTGTATTTTATTTAGGTTTATTGTCAAGTTCTCTGCAACCGGGTATTATAAATTTCCAAGTCACCACATAACCTTTGGCACGACTTTCCATAAGGTTTAACCCTGTAGGAGTGCTCCAAGTAGTCCATGATAAATTACCACACACATCCGATGGAAAACCTCACACCATGATAACAAGATGCTTACGATAAGGAATCCCGATGGACAACCCGCTCGTCAAACGTAAAACTAAACCAACAAGACCTCCTGAAGTGTCGACAATCCCGATACGAGCTGTGTATCTTGTTCTCAGGACACGGCCAGATGTGTAGTCCATATAACTAAAACCATTCGTCGAGTTTCCTCATGGTGGCCTGCAAGGGGCTCTAGTTTGGACCAACACTCATGAGGAGAACTATCCCGAGTTGTTGATTAATTGTCTGTGGGGTATGGAAAGTCCCTATGCAAGTTTTAATTATTATTAGGCAAATTTAAAACTACACTTGGGCCTTGTTGGAAGAGTTTTATCCTAAGAGAATGATTAGGGGCCCCATAACACCGTACATGTGTTATAAGCTGTTGGGAAATGTAGCATGCAATTTCAAAAAAAATTCCTACGCTCATGGAATATCTATCTAGGAGATGCACAACAATGAGAGGGGGAGAGTGTGTCCACGTACCCTCGTAGACCGAAAGCTGAAGCGTTTGACAATGCGGTTGATGTAGTCGAACTTCTTCTAGATCTGACCAATCAAAGCACCGAACATACGACACCTCCGAGTTCGGCACACCTTCAGCTCGTTGACGTCCCTCGTCCTCTTGATCTAGCAAAGGTGTCGAGGAAGAAGATGAGTTTTGTCAGCACGACGATGTGGTGACGGTGATGGTGAAGTGATCCGTGTAGGGCTTCACCTAAGCACAATGAAGATATGACCGAAGGCATAAACTATGGAGGGGGGCGCCACACACGGCTAACAATTGTTGGTGTGTGTTCTAAGTGCCCCCTCCACACACACACACACACACACACACACATATATATATATATAGAGGAGAAGAGGTAGCCATGGGGCACCCCAAGTAGGAGGAAACCTACTTAGGGTCCTCCCCAATTCGGCCTCCCCTTTCCTTATTTCCGGAGGTGGAAAAGGGAAGAGGAAGGAGATAAGGAAAGGGGGGCCCGAACCCCCTCTTTCCGTTCTCCAATTCAGCCTCCTTCGTTGGGGGGGCGTCACCCCTTATGGGCTGGTGTGCTCCCAACCTATGGCCCACATCTTTCCCCAAGGGGTTCTGGTAACCCCCCCTGGTACTCCGATAAACACCCGATACTATCCGGAACACTTCCCGTGTACGAATACTATCGTCTGTAACGCCCCAAGACCGGAACTTCAGGTGCCTTCCATGATTTCTGGGTTTCGACGCGTGATTTGTTTGGTCCGTTGCATTTCATCTTTGCATCATGTGCATTGCATCATGTCATCATGCAACCCGTTCTAAAACTCAACTAAATAAATTGCATAAATCTTTCGATCTATTTAAACCGAGGGAATTCACATGGTGATTCTCTTTATAACATATCCTCCTGATATTAGGGAGCTATATTAAATATTCCAATAATTTGGATTCACCCATAAACACACTTGCAAAAATATTCCAATGCCTTCGTTATCTTAATTCTTGGTCTCCAACATTGCTATATATTCTTTCATCATATTCCGGAGCTCCACCAAAAATACGAACATTTTTAGACACCTCTAATTCCTAGTCCTTGTTCAAACCATTTGAATTAAATTCAAATGACTTTGAATTAAATTCTTGCAATCATGCCTCTCCTATTTTTCATGGAACACGCACATTTTTACGAGTCCGTGAAAATTATCCCCATGCCCAGATTCCACCCCTACCTTCTTTTTCTTTTCTTTATCTTTTTTTGTCTTGTTATAAAATGGAAAAAAGAATGTAGAAAAAGGAGGGAGAGAGAGCCCAGCACCCGCAAGCCAGTGGGCCAGGCCGGCCTACCAAATTCCTTGAAGCCCAGCCCCTTTCTTTCCTCTCCCGTTTTCTCTCTTTGTTTTTTTCCTGTTAGGAGAGGAGGTCAGCAACAGAAGCCCATCTCGTGGGCCATTCGCACCTCTCGTCACAAGGCCTCCCGCAGCCTCCTAGGCCTACACCAATATGACCTAAACGGCAGTGCCACAAGTATGTTGCACTATCATTATCAACTTTGCATCTTTTGGCATCAATATTATGAATATTTATATCACTACGATCAAGATTCAATAAACCATTTACATAGGGTGTATGACCATAGAAGGTCGTATTCATGTAAACAGAACAACAATTATTCTCTGATTTAAATGCATAACCATATCGCAAAAAAATGATCCAATCATATTCATGCTCAACGCAAACACCAAATAACATTTATTTAGGTCCAACACTAATCCCGAAGGTAGAGAGAGTGTGCTATGGTGATCTTATCAACCATGGAATCACATCCAACACATATCGTCACCTTGCCCTTAACTAGTCTCTGTTCACTTTGCAACTCTTGTTTTGAGTTACTAATCTTAGCAACTGAACCGGTACCAAATACCCTGTGGTTACTATGAGCACTAGTAAAGTACACATCAATTACATGTATATCAAATATACCTTTGTTCACTCTGCCATCCTTGTTATCCACCAAGTATTTGGGGTAGTTCCACTTCTAGTGACCATTCCCTTTGTAGTAGAAGCACTCAGTTTCAGGCTTAGGTCTAGATTTGGGCTTCTTCATGGGAGTGGCAACTTGCTTGTCATTCTTTTTGAAGTTCCCTTTCCCTTTCCTTTGCCCTTTTTTCTTGAAACTAGTGGTGCGTTATCCCCTGCACATTATAGTTCACCAGGAAGATCTAGTAGCTTGGTGATAGTGACTATAGAACTCTGTCAATCACTATCTTATCTAGAAGATTAACTCCCACTTGATTCAAGCTATTGTAGTGCCAAGACATTCTAAGCACATGCTCACTAGCTGAGCTATTCTCCTCTATATTGTAGGAAAAGTACTTATTAGAGGTCTCGTACCTCTCTACATGGGCATGAGTCTAAAATACCAATTTCAGCTCTTGGAACATCTCATATGCTCCATGGCATTCAAAATGTTTGTGAAGTCCCAGTTCTAAGCCGTAAAGCATGGCGCACTAAACTATTAAGTAGTCATCATATCGAGATTTCCAAACGTTCATAACGTCTCTACATGCTCCTGCAATAGGTCTATCACCCAGCGGTGCATCCAGGAAATAATTTTTCTATGCAGCAATGAGGATAATCCTTAGATCACGGACCCAGTCCACATCATTGGTACTATCATCTTTCAACCTAGTTTTTTCTAGGAACATATCAGATAACAAGGGACCTAATTGTGAGCTATTGATCTATAACATAGATATGCAAATACTATTAGGACTAAGTTCATGATAAATTCAAGTTTAGTTAATCAAATTACTTAAGAGCTCCCACTTAGATAGATATCCCTAAAGTCATCTAAATGATACGTGATCCAAATCAACTAAACCTTGCCCGATCATCACGTGAGATGGAGTAGTCATCAATGGTGAACATCCCTATGTTGATCATATCTACTATATGATTCACATTCGACCTTTCAGTCTCCAGTGTTTCTAGGCCATGTCTATACATGCCAGGCTCGTCAAGTTTACCCGAGTATTCCCCATGTGCAAAACTGTCTTGCACGCATTGTATGTGAACATAGAGCATATCACGCCCGATCATCACTTGGTGTCTCAACATGACGAACTGTCGCAATGGTTCATACTCGAGGAGAACACTTATACCTTGAAATTTTGTTAAGGTATCATCTTATAATTCTACCACTTTACTAAGAAAAACAAGATGCTTAAAAGATAAACATCACATGCAATCAAAATATGTGACATGATATGGCCATCATTATCTTGTGAATTTGATCTCCATCTCCAAAGCATCGTCATGATCTCCATCGTCACTGGCTTGACACCTTCATCTCCATCATAGCGTCGTGGTCGTCTCGTCAACTATTTCTTCTATAACATCGCTAACGCGTAGTGATAAAGTAAAGCAATTACATGGCGTTTGCATTTCTTACAATAAAGAGACAACCATGAGGCTCCTACCGGTTATCTGATATCTTACCAAACATGATCGTCTCATACAATAACTTTTATCACATCATGTATTGACCATATCACATCACAACATTCCCTGCAAAAACAAGTTAGACATCCTCTACTTTGTTTTTGCAAGTTTTACGTGGCTGCTACGAGCTTCTAGCAAGAGTCGTTCTTACCTATGCATCAAAACCACAATGGTGATTTATCAAGTTTGTTGTTTTAACCTTCAACAAGGACTGGCTGTAGTCAAATTCGATTCAACTAAAGTAGGAGAAAGAGACACCCGCCAGCCACCTTTATGCAAAACTAGTTGCATGTCTGTCGGTGGAACCGGTCTCATGAACATGGTCATGTAAGGTTGGTCCGGGCTGCTTCATCCAATAATACCGCCGAATCAAAATAAGACATTGGTGGTAAGCTGTATGACAATCGCCGCCCACAACTCTTTGTGTTCTACTTGTGCATATCATCTACGCATAGACCTGGCTCTAATACTACTGTTGGGAAACGTAGCAAGCAATTTCAAAAAATATCCTACGCTCATGCAAGATCTATCGAGGACATGCATAGAAACGATAGGGGGAGGGTGTGTCCATGTACCCTCATAGACCGGAAGCGGAGGCGTTTCACAACGCAGTTGATGTAGTCGAACTTCTTCTAGATCCGATCGATCAAGTACTAAACGTACGGCACCTCCGAGTACTAACCACGTTCAGCTCAATGACCTCCCTCATCCTCTTGATCCAGCAAAGGTGTCAAGGAATAAGATGTCACACCCAATATGCGACTCTATTCTAAAGGAACTCGAAGGTCCCACTGAGGGAGTCCTGGACTAAGAGGTCCTCGGGTGTCCGATCTATTGGATATGGGTTGGACTGATGGGCCATAAGGATAAGAAGACCGAAGACTCCACCCGTGTCCAGATAGGACTCTCCTTGGTGTGGAAGGCAAGCTTGGCGACCAACTACGAGGATTCCTTTCTTTGTAACCGACCTTGTGTAACCCTAGATCCCTCATGTGTTTATATAAACCGGAGAGCCTGGTCCATGGATAGGCTGAATCCTGGTAATCATAGCCAGACTAGACTTTTAGGGTTTAGTCATTACGATCTGATGGTAGATCAACTCTTGTAATACTCATATTCATCAAGATCAATCAAGCAGGACGTCGGGTATTACCTCCACAGAGAGGGCCCGAACCTGGGTAAAACATTGTGTCCCCGTCTCCTGTTACCATCAATCCTAGACACACAGTTCGGGACCCCCTACCCGGGATCCGCCGGTTTTGGCACCGACATTGGTGCTTTCATTGAGAGTTCCACTGTGCCGTCCCCAAAAGGTTTGATGGCCTCTTCAATCGTCAACAACGATGCTGTCCAAGGTGAGACCCCCGCTGGACAGATCTTCGTGTTCGGCGGCTTCGCACTGCGGGCCAACTCGCTTGGCCATCTGGAGCAGATCGATAGCTACGCCCCTGGCCACCAGGTTAGATTTGGGAGCTTGAACTACATTGCGGACATCCGTGGAGACTTGATCTTCGCCGACAACCACTCCTTGTCACCCCGATGAACATGACCTAAATCTGTCATCGGACCGCGTCCAAGAGATAGCTCCTGTAACCGCTCCGGCCTTAGATCCGGAGCATACTGCCCCATCCAAGGACCGGAGACTCAACCCCACCACAGAGGCCACGGATTCCCCGGTGTTGGAGCCGCACATGGACTTAACCTCACACGATATATGTGTCACCGGAGTGAAGATAGCAACACCGGCACAGGAGAAGATAATACTCCGAAAGGTGTCGAGGACAACGAAGACCCTGTTGACATAGCTACCGAACAGGATGAATGGGAAGATGGGCAGGTTAGCCCTGGTAAATAGGCCACACGCGAGGACTCGGAGGACAGTAATTATATTCCATTCTCCGAGGATGAGGTGAGCCTTGGCACCGAGTATTTCATCGTGCCTTAGGAACCACTTGAGCAGGAGCGCTTCAAGCGCCAGCTAATAGCCACTACATGGAGCCTGAAAAAGAAGCAGCAACAGCTGCAAGTTGACCAAGATCTGCTCAACGATAAATGGAGTGACATCCTAGCAGCCAAAGAATACGGCCTCAAGCGCCTGGCCAAAAGCTACCCGAAGTGCAAATTACTACCTCAGTTCGACGACGAAGCGCCAGAACACATATCACCATCGCGCAATGCGGCTGACCGACCACCATGTGGCCTGGAAAAATCGGCAACTCAAGCCGAACACCAGCCCGCCCCGCCTCATGGCAAAGGCGGAGGTAAATCAGCTCACGGTCATACATATGACCTTCAACATGACCTGAACAATAAAGCAGGACATACCAGATCGATCTACGGATCGCGAGGAGGTGTCCCCACACACGACGAAGGCCATCTGTTCAGACGTCACAAACCTAGTCATGCACAAGCCGAACACCGCAGATGGACTCCATCGGAGCTACGTCACGACAAGCCCCGATATAGAGGCACCGCACACCCTCCTGGCTTCACTGACGAAGTCATGGAACATGAATTCCCAAAAGGGTTCAAACCCGTGAATATAGAATCATGTGATAGCACCACAGACCCCGTGGTATGGATCGAAGACTTCATTCTCCATATTCATATGGCCCGCGGCGATGACCTTCATGCCATTAAATACCTCCCCCTGAAACACAAAGGACCAGCGGGGCACTGGTTGAACAGCCTGCCCGAAAACTCCATCGGCAGCTGGGAGGACTTAGAAGAAGCCTTGCTTGATAACTTCCAAGGTACATACATTTGACCTCTGGATGCTGATGACTTAAGCCATATACTTCAACAACCCGGAGAGTCCGCCAGGAAATTCTGGACCAGGTTCCTAACTAAAAAGAACTAGATAGTCGATTGTCCGGATGCCGAAGCTGTAGCGGCCTTTAAACACAGCATCCATGACGAATGGCTCGCCCGCCACCTGGGTCAAGAGAAGCCAAAGTCCATGGAGGCCCTCATGGCACTCATGACCCGCTTTTGCACGAGCGAGGATAGTTGGCTGGCCCGTAGCAAAAAGAATACAAGCGACGCCGGCACCCCGGAAGCTAAAAACAGCAACGACAAGTCTCGAGGCAACAGGTACAAACGGTGAAATAACAATGAAAACACCGAGGATACGGCGGTCAATGCCAGATTCAGTGGCTCTAAGCCTGGTCAGCGGAAGAAGCCGTTCAAAAAGAACAATTCGGGCCCATTTAGCCTGGACCGCATACTCGATCATCCGTGCTAGATTCATGGCACCCTAGACAAACCACCCAATCATACCAACAGAAATTGCTGGGTTTTTAAACAGGCCGGCAAGTTAAATGCCGAAAACAAGGATAAGGGATGGCAAAGCGAAGATAACAACGAGGAACCCCGGTCGCCGAACACAGGGGGACAGAAGAAGTTTCCCCCTCAGGTCAAAATGGTGAACATGATATACGCTACCCACATCCCCAAGAGGGAGCGCAAGCGCGCACTCAGGGACATCTACGCGACAGAGCTAGTCGCCCCAAAATTTAATCCATGGTCCTCATGCCCGATCACTTTTGATCGCCCGGATCATCCGACCAGTATTCGTCACGACTGTTCAGCCGCACTGGTCCTAGACCCAATAATTGATGGGTTCCACCTGACGGGAGTCTTGATGGACGGTGGCAGCAGCCTCAACTTGCTCTATCAGGATACAGTGTGCAAAATGGGCATTCATCCATCACGGATCAAACCCACAAAGACTACCTTCAAAGGAGTCATACCAGGTGTAGAGGCCCGCTGTAAGGGCTCAATCATGCTCGAGGCTGTCTTCGGATCTCCGGACAATTTGCGAAGCTAGGAGTTAATCTTCGGCATAGTCCCCATTTACAGCAGCTATCACGCAATGCTCGGACGGACCGCATTCGCCCGATTCAACGCAGTGCCACACTATGCATATCTCAAGCTCAAGATGCCCGGTCCACGTGGTGTCATCACAATCGATGGAAATATGGAACGCTCCCTCCGTACAGAAGAGTACATAGTTGCCTTAGCAGCAAAAGTATAGAGCGGCCTTCTTAAGCAGAACCTTAATTCGGCTGTCGAGCCCACGGACACCGTTAAGAGGGTCCGAACTACCCTGCAGAAGGACAACTCGGCTCATCGGGAGCTAGACTAGCAATTCGGCCTCCGTCTCAGTCCTGGTCAAGTAGTGGCATTCGCACCACGCGTACATAACTGTGCACTCAAAATTCCATGGGCATCGACGGAGGCATAGCTAGTTGGTGATCCACAGTATGGCTCAACCAACACCGGATACACACATGCTTTCACTTTTATTTGTTTCCTTTTCAGGTTTCAATCCCGCAGGCCCTATCTGATGGCCTAATCACCAGCCCTCTTGAGGGATAACCACACCAAGACGACAAGAAACGCAGACGTACGGAGGATTTTCAAGGTGGTTTCTTTAACAATCACTCTACTTGTCTTTCAGGACACACATGCAGCTATCCCTTGGTTTTTGGCATATGAAATAACCTATTGCTTATCGCACTACCTGTATCAATGTGCCTCGACGTATTAATCAAATTACAATTAAAACAGTTCGCGGCTGGAGCTTTAAAGCCCCAGCTTATCACCTTTTGCACCCTTTTTGTTTTCTTTCTTTTTTTTATTTTTTCTCTTCTTCTTCCCTATGGGTAACCCCATCAGATAGTACCCGTACACTTTGGTACGTTTGATGTTTGCCAGGGGCTTCATAGCACCCCACACTACGGTAACAAAAGTCCAAACACTTTTTATAGTATAGTTCGGCACCCCGAATTTAGCACTATATGCATTGGCTCCGAGTCATATCTTTGGTCAATAGTTGGGTTGCCCAGCTCCTGTGCTTGCTACCTTATGTTCTGCTATATCAGCTAAGGTAGTAAAGGGAGAACTACTGTGATTGTGCCTTGATTAATCCAAAGGAGCACCTAAGTGGAGAAAGCCGAAAACTGACTGTCATGATGCGGCAAGAGCCGGTCAGCTATTCGGAGGTTGCAAATCGTAGCAGATTTCTTCTGCATTACGCGAAGGGTCGGTACTTCCTGATCAGACGCTTATAGCACTCCGATTCGGATACTAGGGGTTGCGCCTATGTTTTATTGTCAAAGTCCTATGGCCAAGTGAGGGTGTTCAAGCCACATAGTCTGATTGCTTGGTTCGTTGCGCTAAACAACTCCTTCAAGGACCATATAATTGGATTAAGATTGTTTAGATTCCATCCCGAACACCTTCGTATTTCCTATGTGGGGGCATAAGCCGGCAACTTGCCAACCCTCAGATTTCATACAACATGACCGCACAGGAGATAAAATTTATAACATAACATGCATTATATTACAAACCCACTTTGTTCTATCATACAAAGTAGAAGGAAGTTGAATACATTCATTCAAAGATAATATCCTACGAACACTATGTTGCTACAATACGAGACCCCTCTAGGACATCTACAAAATAGAGGTCGGGTGTGCGGTGCTCCTTGCCCTTCGACGACCCCTTGGTCATCTCGACGGCGTCCATCTTCGCCCACCACATCTTGCAGCAGGCGAAGGCCATGCGCACACCTTCAATACAGGCTGATCGCTTGACGGTGTCCAGCCGAGGACAGGTGATGACCAGCCGCTTCACGAGTCCAAAGTAGCTGTCGGCCATAGCTTCGGCTGGCCACAACCGGATTATCAAATCATTCATGGCTAGTTCGGCCACCCTATGCAGGTCCACCAGTTGTTTCATCTGATCGGTGAAGGGCACGGGATACTCTGGCGCAAGATAATGCGACTAGAACAATTTCTCAGTGGAGCTCCCTTCTTTGGCTCGGAAGAACTCCGCGGCGTCGCACACACTGCGCGGCAGATCAGCGAAGGCTCCTGGAGAACTCTGAATTTGGGTTAGTAAGAAATACTTCTTCTTCATATATTTGGTTTGCATACTAAATGCCTTACCCGCCGCGATCTTCCTGGCCTCCTAGATCTCCTGGAGGGCACCCTGGGCTTCAACCCGGGACGCTTCCCTGCCTTGACGAGCCTTGGAGAGTTCGGTCTCTCGAGCCGAAACTTTGCCCTGCAGGGTCTCGTACTTCTTCACCGCGTCCTGGAGCTCATGCTGGACCTCGTTCAGCCGGGCCTTCAGCTTGTTGCGAGCGGCCTGCTCCTTGACAGCTTTCCCCTTGGCTTCGGCCAGGGCCTCTGTTAGGGCCTCGACCTTGGTCGTCGCCCCTACACATTTAATGGCACTATGTCAGTATAAATCATTTACTCTTTCTGAATATATAGCGAGCCATTGCATACCTTGCTGGTCCCACCTGCTTCCTCGCCTGGTCGAGCTCTTCTTCGGCCTGCTCCAGTTTCTACTTTAGTCCGGAGACTTCGGCAGTATGAGAATTCACTGCCAGCAGTGACGCCTGCTTATTCACATCAGACATAGTTTGGTTAGTTTCCTGCGAAATTTAATTGATCCTCTGTCCGGCTTTTTTTTTAACACAGGACAGTGTCTCAAAGGCTACTGTCTATGTGGGGATTTTCTCGGTTAAACACTGCTTACCTCAAAACCTGTCAGCAGGCTACTGTAGGCTTCGGTCAGTCCACTTTTAACGGAATGAACCTTCTCAATCACCGTACCCATAAGGATATGGTGTTCTTCCACAATGGAAGCGCCTCGTAGTGCTTCCAATAGATTGTCCGGCGCCTCTGGTTGGACAGAGGTCGCTGGCCGGATGGGCACGCCGCCTTCTCTTGAAGGAAGCTGCTTGTCGGACTCCGGGGCTGTATGGGTCTCTGGATCCGTGCTCATATGGGGGCCGAATTGAGCACGACCCCCATCGTCAGTCTCCATGGGGGCCTGCTCCCCCATGTGTCTAGCGGCCGAGGTATCGCCCTCCGGTGCCGCCTTGACGACCTCCTGAACCTCCCCCTGGCCTGGGAAGGTCCTTTGGGAGAGCAGCTCATCGTCTCCCTTGGCCTTGGGAGAGTAAGCGGCCGGTGGTGTCTCGCTGGCCATCTCCTTTGAGTCCAACGAGCCTCTTGATGAGGATCGCTGGGAGCTGTCGTGGGCCGGACTACAATAGCATAATTAATCATGTCAATACAAAAAGAGGAGAGGTTAGATTTTTATGTGCATGTATGAGTCTTAGCGCTTACGATGCAGCCCGAGGCGTAGTGCGGGAGCGTCGCGCCGGACTGCTGTCAATGTCCCATGCAGAGCTGCCCATGAGGGGGGCTTTCCCTTTCTTGGGCGCCACCTCCTCCAGAATTGTGGAGCACGCCCTCTACTTCCTCCCCCCATCAGGGGGAGAATCGCTCTCCTCCTGCTCCTCATTGTCGTCATCTTCGGCGACGGAGGAGCGGGTCTTGTCTTCGGACATCGCGTCTGAAGCACCCTTGTAGCGGAGGCCAACCCAGACCCTCTTGTCCTTCCCCGTGGCCTTCTTCGCCGGCACCGTATAGGGCGACGGCACCAGCATTGTAACACCCACGATGTGGCTATATCTCCCACGTGTTGGGGCACGACTTAGAGGCATAGCCGCATGGTAGGTTTGTCGCAATAGGGGTAATCTTCACACAATCCCATGTACTGAATAAGAAAGGGATAAAGAGTTGGCTTACAATCGCCACTTCACACAAATACAACTTAAACATACATCATCCAGAATATAACCAAGGTCCGGCTACGAAACCAAAATAAAAGAAGACAACCCCAAATGCTAGATCCCCGGTCGTCCCAACTGGTCTCCACTACTGATCAACAGGAAACAAAACAACACCATGAATAAGATCTTCATCGAGCTCCCACTTGAGCTCAGTTGCATCACCTGCACTGGTATCATCGGCACCTGCAACTGGTTGGAAGTAACTGTGAGTCACGAGGACTCAGCAATCTCACACCCGCGAGATCAAGACTATTTAAGCTTATGGCTAGGAAAGGGCGGTGAGGTGGAGCTGCAGAAAGCACTAAGCATATATGGTGGCCAACTTGCGCAAAAAAGAGCGAGAAGAGAAGCAACACACGGTCGAGAAGCTAGAAGTGATCCTGAAGCTACTTACGTTGAAGCATAACACAATAACCGTGTTCACTTCCCGGAGTCTACCGGAAAGAGACCATCACGGCTACACATGCGGTTGATGCATTTTAATTAAGTTAAGTGTCAAGTTCTCTACAACCGGACATTAACAAATTCCCATCTGCCACATAACCGCGGGCACGGCTTTCCAAAGTTCAAAACCGCGCAGGGGTGTCCCAACTTAGCCCATCACAAGCTCTCACGGTCAATGAAGGATATTACTTCTCCCAGGAAGACCAGATCAGACTCGGAATCCCGGTTACAAGACATTTCGACAATGGTAAAACAAGACCAGCAAAGCCGCCCGATGTGTCGACAATCCCGATAGGAGCCGCACATATCTCGCTCTTAGGGCAACATCGAATGAGACATCCTACGAGTAAAACCAAACCTCAAGTTTCTCCGAGGTGGCGCCGCAGTCTACTCGGTTTGGACCAACACTTAGAGAAGCACTGGCCCGGGGGGTCAAAATAAAGATGACCCTCGGGTTAATTACTCCCAAGGGAAAGGTATAGGTTGTTAGGCAAATATAAAACCAAGGTTGGGCCTTGCTGGACGAGTTTTATTCAAAGCGAACTGTCAAGGGGTTCCCATAACACCCAACCGCGTAAGGGATGCAAAATCAAGGAACATAACACTGATATGATGGAAACTAGGGCGGCAAGAGTGGAACAAAACACCAGGCATAAGGCCGAGCCTTCCACCCTTTACCAAGTATATAGATGCATTAATTAAATAAGAGATATTGTGATATCCCAACATATCCATGTTCCAACATGGAACAATCTCCATCTTGACCTGCAACTAGCAACGCTATAAGGGGGGCTGAGCAAAAGCGGTAACATAGCGAAACAACGATTTTCTAGGAAGGTGGGTTAGAGGCTTGACATGGAAATATCGGAGGCATGATATAGCAAGTGGTAGGTAGCGCGACATAGCGATAGAGCGAACAACTAGCAAGCAAAGATACAAGTGATTTCGTGGGTATGGTCATCTTGCCTGGGATCCCGCAAGGAAGAAGAATGAGTCCATGAAGGAGACAAACGGACGTAGCCGAACGGATCCTCACAAACGCGACATTATTGGAACTAACCCGAAGAAGAAACACCGGAAAGAAGCAAACAATATGGTAAGCAACCATCACGTAAACATGGCATGATGCACAACCAAATATGATGCATGTCCGGTTTAATGAGGCATGGCATGGCAAAATGCACAAGCAAATCTACAAGTTAAGTGGAGCTGAATATGCAATGGGTTGCATATTGATGAAACACCACATCACTTATTTATTTCCCTCTAGTTTATGTACCCAACAATATTAAATGTTGTTAAACATGGAAAGAGATGAAGCATGATAAAACTACCTAAATAGGCAAGTTTAAATGAGGCCAGAAACAACAAAGAACAATTCCGAAAAATCCTCATATGCAATTCATGGATTTGGTACTTGAGGGAGTCCTGGATTAGGGGGTGTCCGGATGGCCGGACTATACCTTCAGCCGGACTCCTCGACTATGAAGATACAAGATTGAAGACTCCGTCCCGCGTCCGGAAGGGACTTTCCTTGGCGTGGAAGGCAAGCTTGGCGATACGGATATGAAGATCTTGTGGTAGATCTACTGTTGTACTACCCATATCATCAATATTAATCAAGAAGGACGTAGGGTTTTACCTCCATCGAGAGGGCCTGAACCTGGTTAAAACTTCGTGTCCCTTGTCTCCTGTTACCATCCAGCCTAGACGCACAGTTCGGGACCCCCTACCCGAGATCTGCCGGTTTTGCCACCGACATTGGTGCTTTCATTGAGAGTTCCTCTGTGTCGTCGCTGTCAGGCTCGATGGCTCCTACGATCATCGATAGCGATGCAGTCCAGGGTGAGACCTTCCTCACCGGACAGATCTTCGTCTTCGGCGGCTTCGCACTGCGGGCCAATTTGCTTGGCCATCTAGAGCAGATTGAAAGCTACGCTCCTGGCCGTCAGGTCAGATTCGGAAATTTAAACTACATGGTTGACATTCGCGGGGACTTGATCTTCGACGGATTCGAACCACTGCCGAGCGCGCCGCATTGTCATGACGAGCATGATCTAGCTCTGCCGCCGAACAGTGCCCTCGAGGCCGCATCCGCATCGGATCCGGCCCTTAATTCGGAGCCAACTGCGCCGATCGAGGATGGGCGGTTGGACGCCACCTCGGGGGCTGCAACCCCAACGGCGATTGAGCCAAGCACCAGCCCCGTACTCTGCGAGACCCGTGACTCCAAGGAGCTGGACTCCTCTCCGGACTTCGAGCCCCACGCGCCCCTGCCGATTGAATCCGATTGCGCGCCGATCATGGAGTTCACTGCCGCAGACATCTTTCAGCACTCGCCTTTTGGCGATATCCTGAAGTCACTGAAGTCTCTCTCTTTATCAGGAGAGCCCTAGTCGGACTACGGTCAGCAAGGTTGGGGTACGGACGATGAAGAAATTCAAAGCCCACCCACCACCCACTTTGTAGCCACTGTCGACGACCTAATAGACATGCTCGACTTCGACTCCGAAGATATCAATGGTATGGACGCCGATGAAGGAGATGATGAAGAACCAGCGCCTACTAGGCCCTGGAAAGCCACCTCGTCATATGACATATACATGGTGGAGACCCCAAAAGAGGGAGATGGCGATGGAACAGCGGAGGATGACCCCTCCAAGAAACAGCCTAAGCGCCGGCGTCAGCGGCGCCGCTCAAAATCCCGCCAAAACAAACACGGTGATCCCAGCACGGGGGATAATAATACTCCGGAAAGCGCCAAAGAAAACCTCCTCCCGCAAGATTTAGCATAGGAGGATGGAGAAACCAGCCCTCACGAGAGAGCGGCGGACAGAGTGGTCGAGGACGATAATTATATGCCTCCCTCCGAAGACGAGGCAAGCCTCGACAACGACGAATTTGTCGTGCCAGAGGATCCCGTCGAGCAAAAGCGTTTTCAACGCAGGCTTATGGCCACGGCAAGAAGCCTTAAGAAAAAATAGCAACAGCTTAGGGCTGATCAGGATTTGCTAGTCGACAGATGGACTGAAGTCCTTGCGGCCGAAGAGCATAAACTCGAACGCCCCTCCAAGAGCTACCCAAAGCGTAGGTTTCTACCCCTATTAGAGGAGGAAGCACTTGATGCGGCCGACCGGCCACCTCGTGGTCAAGACAGAGAGGCCTATCGGCCCTCCACTCAAGCCGCACCTCGTACCAAGGCGCGGGAATATGCGCCGTACTTACGAGACATGTTGGAGCACAAGGCAAGGCAAACAAGATCGATCTACGGATCACGTGGGCACCCCACGGTTCGATACGGTAACCGTCACGCCGGCCACAAATTCGGTGGGGCCGAACACAGTAGACAAGGCTCATTGGAGCTACGTCATGATATAGCCCAATACAGAGGCGCCGCACACCCACTCTGCTTTACAGACGAAATAATGGATCATCAAATCCCCGGGGGTTTCAAACCCGTAAACATCGAATCATATGATGGCACAACAG
Organism: Triticum urartu; assembly: GCF_056163025.1. Taxonomy (NCBI): domain Eukaryota; kingdom Viridiplantae; phylum Streptophyta; class Magnoliopsida; order Poales; family Poaceae; genus Triticum; species Triticum urartu. Next base: position 259,439,508 of record NC_141875.1, read on the forward strand.
ATCCTGCGGTATGGATCGAGGATTATCTCCTTCATATCCACATGGCCCGCGGTGATGATTTCCACGCCGTCAAATACCTCCCACTCGAGCTTAAAGGACCAGCTCGGCATTGGCTTAACAACTTGCCAACAGGATCAATCAGTTGTTGGGAGGACCTGGAAGCCGCATTCCTCGACAATTTCCAGGGCACTTACGTGCGACCCCCAGGGCCGAACACAGTAGTTGCAGGTCGCGTCGCAATAGGCAGAAGCGCCGCATTAACAGAGACAATGCTGAGGATACGGCAGTTAATGCCGGATTCAGAGGCTCTAAATCCGATCAGCGGAAAAAGCCATTCAAAAGGAATCCTAGGGGCCCGTCTAGTTTGGACCGAATACTCGACCGCTCGTGCCAGATACATGGCACCCCCGAAAAGCCAGCCAATCACACCAACAGGGATTTTGGGTGTTCAAGCAGGTAGGCAAGATAAACGCTGAAAATGAAGACAAGGGGCTGCATAGCGATGACGACGAGGAGCCCCGGCCGCCGAACAACAATGGACAGAAGGGTTTTCCCCCACAAGTGCGGACGGTGAACATGATATACGCAACCCATGTCCCCAAAAGGGAGTGGAAGCGTGCGTTAAGGGACGTATACGTGGTAGAGCCAGTCGCCCCAAAGTTCAACCCATGGTCCTCCTGCCCAATCACCTTTGATCGAAGGGACCATCCCACTAGCATCCGTCATGGCGGATTCGCCGCATTGGTTCTAGACCCAATTATTGATGGATTTCATCTCACTAGAGTCCTCATGGACGGCGGCAGCAGCCTGAACCTGCTTTAGCAGGATATAGTGCGGAAAATGGGCATAGATCCCTCGAGGATTAAGCCCACCAAAACGACTTTAAAGGCGTAATACCAGGTGTAGAGGCCAACTGTACAGGCTCAGTCACACTTGAAGTGGTCTTCGGATCTCCGAATAATTTCAAAAGCGAGGAGTTAATCTTCGACATAGTTCTGTTTCGCAGTGGCTATCACGCACTGCTCGGGCGAACTGCATTCGCTAAGTTCAATGCGGTACCGCATTACGCATACCTTAAGCTCAAGATGCCAGGCCCTCGAGGAGTAATTACAGTCAATGGAAACACCAAACACTCCCTCCGAACGGAGGAGCACATGGCGGCCCTTGCAGCGGAAGTTCAAAGCAGCCTCTCCAGGCAGTTCTCCAGTCCGGCCACTAAATGACCGGACACCGTCAAGCGCGCCCGGAGTAACCTACAACAAGACCGCCTGGCATGATCCGAGCAGGCGTAGCAATGCGGCCCCAACCCCAACCCTCGCAAAAAGGTGACGCCAGTACTTCGCGTATAACTACGCTCTAGGGGGAAGGGCATGGGGGGAGGGGCACCGTCACGGCACGCCCAAAACACGGCTTAAACCATACCAGGGGCTGCCGATTTTTTAGTTTTCTCTTACTTTCAGGACTTCATCCTTCGGAAGGCCTGTTCAGCAGTTCAATTGCCGCACAAATGATGCTAGAACCAGGGAAGCAGACAAGCCACGCCGCACTACGGAACTCCCAGGTGGTCTCTATAACGAGCAGTATACCCGTTCCGCATACTATTCTGCAGCTTGCCCCTGGAACGGACATATTAACTAGTCCAACCTTCCACTTATCGCATTATTTGTATCGTTCTGCTTTGATCGCAGCCCTTTTTAATAAACAATGCATAGCTTTCGTCTATTTTTGCATTACCCTTTTTCTTCATATATGTTCCTTAATGACATGTTGCACCCGTACACGTTGGTACGGCCAAAATACGCCAGGGGCTTTAGTACCCCTCAATATGGTGTAAGAAGTCCGAACACTTTAACAAGTGCGGCACCCCGAACTTATAGCATTATATGCATCGGCTCCGAATCATGTCGTGGGTCAATAGTTGGGTTTGCCCAGCTCCTATGTTTTGGTGCCTTACGTTCCGCTATATCGGCTAAGGTAGCACTAGGAGAACCACTGCGATTGTGCCCCAGTTGAGCTGGGTTGAGCACCTCAGTGGAGAAAGCTAAAACTGACTATCATGATGAAGCAAGAGCTGGCGCTGTTCGAGAGGTTTTTTCGAGTCCTTAAAGACTTATGCTGCTTAGGGCGAGGAGCTGGCTCTGTCCGGCCAAGGCGTGGATAGCGCCCCGAACTCGGTCTTCCGAATACCAGGGGCTTCGCCGAAATTTAAAATTATAGAATTCTATGGCTAAGTGAGAGTGTTCACGCATTATAGTCCGATTGCCTTGTTCGTTGGGCTGGGCGCCTCCCTCGAAGGACCCAAACATGGGAAAAAGAGCGCTCAGGTTTATCCCCGAACACCCTAGCACTAGCGGCACGGGGGCAAAAGCCGATGACTCGCCTTCTCTCAAAATTGATAAATAGCTGCACAGAAGGTAATATTTTAAATTCTAACAGCATTGCTTAGCGCATATAAACAAGTTTTCAGTGCACAGGACAAAATGAGCAAGTTTCACTCAAAAATTACATCCCTAGAACATTCATCCGCCACAAGGCGGGCACCCTTCAGAACATCCTTATAATAATTCTCGGGCTTGCGATGCTCTTTCCCCGGCAGTGGCCCGTCCTTCACCAGCTTCTCAGCATCCAGCTTGCCCCAATGCACCTTAGCACGGGCAAGGGCCCTACGGGCACCTTCAATGCAGACGGAGCGCTTGATGACTTCAAGCCTTGGACAGGCCTCCACCAGCCGCCGCACCAGCCCGAAATAGCTCCCAGGCAGGGCCCCTCCAGGCCACAGCCGAACAATGAGGCCCTTCATGGCTTGTTCGGCCGCCTTGTGGAGCTCGACCAGTTGCTTCAGCTGGGCGCTCAGGGGCACGGGGTGTCCGGCCTCAGCGTACTGAGACTAGAACACCTTCTCCATAGAGCTGCCCTCCTCGGCTTGATAGAATGTGGCGGCATCGGATACACTCCGGGGAAGATCTGCGAACGCTCCTGGAGTGCTCCGGATTGGGGTAAGTAACAAGTAAAACACGTTTATGTGTTTGCTTTGCATAAAGAATGCCTTACCCGCCGCTATCTTCTTCACCTCATCCAACTCCTGGAGGGTCTTCTGGGATTCGGCCTTGGCAGACTTGGCATTTTCAATAGCCACCGCGAGATTGGACGCTCGCGTCTTTGAGTCAAGCTCCAAACTCTCATGCTTTTCCATGAGAGCCTGGAGCTCTTGCCGCACCTTGCCAACTTCGGCCTCATACTTCTCCCACTCGGTGCGCTCCGAGGCTGCCCTCTTCACGGCCTCGTCCAGCGCTTGCTTAAGGGTCGCCACCTCAGACGTGGCCCCTACAATAGCCACGATAATCCTGTCATTTTTTGCAATTACACCTTTTTTATATATATTTAAACACGGTATTTCTTACCTTCATTGTCCTCGAGCTGCTTCTTGGCACGACCGAGCTCCTGCTCGGACCGCTCGAGGTTCTTCATTAGCGTGTCCACTTCCGCAGTCAGTGCGGCGGACGCAAGCAGAGAAGCCTGCATACGCATATTGACTCCTTTTGTTAGACTCCTGCTAATTTTATTTGATCCTCTATTCGGTTTTTCTTCCCAAACGCCAAACAGAGCATCAGGGGCTACTGTCTATGCAGTAATATTATTTACACATTCTTTACTTACCTCAAAGCCTATCAAAAGGCTAGTACAAGCTTCAGTCAGTCCGCTCTTGGCGGACTGAACCTTCTGGACCACCGCACTCATAATGGCACGGTGCTCCTCGTCGATGGAGGCGCCTTGGAGCGCCACCAACATATTGTCCGACGCTTCCGGTTGGACGGGGGCCACCGGCACGGCGGACTTGCTCCTCTTGGAAGGAGGTCCCCCGCCGGACTCTGGACCTCTGAAGGTTACGGAGCGGTGTCCGGCCTAGAGCCGGACTTGGAGCCCTGAGGGGTTTCATCCCCTTTACTCCTGGAGTCCGGGAGGTCGCCTTGCGGCCCCTCCAGGACCACCTCCTCCCGGCTTGGAACCTGTTGAAACAACACTTCGCTGTCGTCCGTAGGGCGGGGGGAGGAAGCCGTGGGAAGCGAGTTCACATCCGACGAGTCCAGTGAGCCGCTCGACGACGCGTTGAGCCGGTCTTTGGGCGGGCTGCATAAACATATTCAACGTAAGGAAAGCTGTGCAATAAATGAATACTATGAATTACTCTGGTATCCAGATACTTACGATTTGGCCAGGGGCTTGGCCCTAGGCGCCCACTCCTCTCCGCCGCCGTCGGCGTCGGTGGAGCAGTCTGGAGGAAGGGCTTTCCCCTTCTTGGACCCTTCGGCCTCCCCAGTTGGGGCGGCCTTCCTTTTCTTCCCTTCCCCCGCTGGAGGGGGAGGGGTCTCTTCTTCCTCCTCCTCGTCTTCACGGGATGAGTGCGTCTTGGATTCGTCAGATGATGAATCCGACACCTCCGTTCGTCGGGCACTCTTTCGAGTCCCCGTGGCCTTCTTCTTGACCTTCTTCTCCGGCACCACATAGGGTGCCAGAACCAGCAGCTTCGCCAAGCGAGCATCCGCTGGGCCTTCGGGCAGAGGAGCCGGACAGTTGATCTGTCCGGAGGTCACCTACCAATCCTGTCAAAGGTAAAGGGAGTTTAGATCCCGCATGGAGTCAAACTATGAAAAACTGATACCCTGTAAAACGAAAAAACAGCTTACCGCGAGAGCATGACGCTGCGCACTGAATCCACGATCCTCAGTGGCGGATGCGGGAGCCTCGGCGCCCTTGAAAAGAACCTTCCAGGCTTCTTCGTACGTCGTGTCGAAGAGCCTGCTCAGAGTTTGGTGCTGCGCCGGGTCGAACTCCCATAGGTTGAGCTTCTTGTCCACTAGGGTTTTGACGCATGTTTGGAGTCCGGTTAGCTCTCCTTTTTTACCCCACGACAGGCCAGTCTCTTTCCACGAAGTGAGCCGCATTGGGGGTCCGGATCGGAACTCGGGGGGTGCGACCCATTCGGCGTCGCACGGCTCGGTGATGTAAAACCACCCCGATTGCCACCCCTTCAGGGTCTCCACAAAGGAGCCCTCGAGCCAGAGGATGTTGGCCATCTTGCCCACCATGGCGCCTCTGCACTCCGCCTGGCTGCCGTGCACCACCTTCGACTTGACGTTGAAAGTCTTGAGCCAGAGCCCGAAATGGGGGAGGATGCGGAGGAAGGCCTCGCACACGATGATAAACACCGAGGTGTTGAGGACGAAGTTCGGGGCCAGATCGTGGAAATCCAGGCCGTAGTAGAACATGAGCCCCTGGACAAATGTGTGGAGAGGGAAGCCCAGTCCACGGAGGAAATGGGGGAGGAACACCACCCTCTCATGGGGCCTAGGGGTGGGGATGAGCTGCCCCTTTTTGGGGAGCCAGTACGCGATGTCGTTAGACAGGTATCCAGCCTTCCTCAGCTTTTTGATATGTCCCTCCGTGAAGGAGGAGACCATCCACTTGCCTCCCGCTCCGGACATGGCTGGAGAAGGTTGAGGTTGGGAGTGCGGACTTGGGCGCTGGAGCTCGAGTGCGCAAGAATGGATAGGCGAAGGAGGAAGAAGGCGTAGGTGAAAAGATGGATCTTTATCTCCTTATATGGGTGGACGCAGCTACATGTCCCCACCAGCCTGATAAAACTCGCTTATCTCCAAGAGCCGTAATCGATGGCGCGGTTGGGTTACCCACGCCCGTATTGATGAGAATCCCGGAATAAGGGACACGGTCTCTGCTTTAACAAGACGTGCCAAGGAAACAGCCTCGCATAACGCGCTGAGATGGGATAGTAAAACGGTTTGAATAAAAGCTTGGCCGTGGTGTGATGTCACACTACGGAATACGTCAGCAGATTAGATTTGTGTAAATATTATTCTCTCTATGGCAACATGTGGAAACTTATTTTTCAGAGCCGGACACTATCTTTGTGTTCAAAATCTTCTATGAAGTACTTGGAGGAGGAACCCGCCTTGCAATGTCGAAGACAATCTGCGCGCCGGACTCATCGTCAGTGAAGCCTGGTTCAGGGGCTATTGAGGGAGTCCTGGATTAGGGGGTGTCCGGATGGCCGGACTATACCTTCAGCCGGACTCCTGGACTATGAAGATACAAGATTGAAGACTCCGTCCCGCGTCCGGAAGGGACTTTCCTTGGCGTGGAAGGAAAGCTTGGCGATACGGATATGAAGATCTCCTACCATTGTAACCGACTCTATGTAACCCTAACCCTATCTGGTGTCTATATAAACCGGAGGGTTTTAGTCCGTAGGACAACATACACATCAACAATCATACCATAGGCTAGCTTCTAGGGTTTAGCCTCCTCAATCTCGTGGTAGATCTACTATTATACTACCCATATCATCAATATTAATCAAGCAGGACGTAGGGTTTTACCTCCATCGAGAGGGCCCGAACCTGGGTAAAACTTTGTGTCCCTTGTCTCCTGTTACCATCCGGCCTAGACGCATAGTTCGGGACTCCCTACCCGAGATCCACCGATTTTGACACCGACAGTACTGTTCTGCCCTAAACCATATTTTAGAGTTGTTAAGCATGCAAAGTAATGTCACCATGTTAAACTAGGCAATTTGCTACCCCATTTACATATCAAGTTTATTAAATTCCGAGTTATGGTTATTTAGTTATGAAATAAAGCATTTTAGCATGGCATTAGGAAAATTATATGCAAACAGCATTTTAAACATTTAAAACATGCATGAAAGTTGGATATTATGAAACTAGATGAAAAACTAAGCATTTTTCATATATAAGTTATTTACATGTGATGCACGATTTGTGAGTTACGATATGCATGAACTAGAGGGACTATTCTGCAAAACTGCAATCCTGCGGATAATAGCTAAATTCGTTTGGCAGGAAAAAAACTGGGCCGAATCTGACTAGCCCAATAGTGGAAAGGGGGGCGCAGCGGTGGCTCACCATGGGCTGAGGCCAAGTTGGTGGAGGCAGGCTGAGCGAGGCCGCTGGGCCAGGGCGCGGTCAACGAGAGCGCTGGACCGGGCGATGGGATCGGGGCTTCCCCCGATCGAAATGGAGAGCAGCGGCGGCACGGTCTCCGGTGAGAGGCGGCGGAGGAGGCCGGGGACGGACGCGAGGCGGCGGAGGACGACAGTTCCGGAGGTGGCGGCTCCGTTTCCGGGCGAATCCAGCGGCAGGAGGCGAGGGCGGCGCCGAGAGAGCCCCGGCTCCGGCAAACTCCCATGGCGGCAGTGGAGGCACTGCATGGGAGAGGAGACTGAGCAGAGGACGGAGGGAGAAGAAAGGAGAGGGCGGCGGAGGGAGGTCCGGCCAAGGGTCGAGGTGCTCGCCGGCGGCGAGGCTCCGATGGCCGGCGAGTCCAGGAGGAGCCGGCGACACAGGAGCTCGATCTGCTCGGGAGCGGGAGCTGCGGGGTGAGCACTCAGGTGCACGACAGCGGAAGGGTTGGCTCGGGCCCAGATCGGCCTCGGGCGTGCCACGGTCGGGCCTAGAGGGCCGCGGCGGCGCGGGGAGGCCAGGGGGCGACGTGGCCTGCTCTGGTTGGTGGAGGGCGGCGACTGTGGCGGCGCTGGCCGATGGGGGCGCGACAAGTGCCGGCGGAGAAGCTGGCCATCATGGAAAACGATGGAGAAGGTGGGAGGAGGCTGGTGGCATGCGGATTTCCAGGGTGAGTGGTAGGTGGCTGCCAAAAATGGAATGGAGGGGTGTTATATATGGCAGCTTTAGGGTTAGGGGGATTTTGGACCGTTTCGAAGCCTCTGATCCCGATCCGATGGTTCTGGTCGGAGGGTGGGTTTAGTGGGTTGCAGGTGGGCTGATTGTGACTGTGTAGAAGGCCGAGGGCTGTGGGAGAGAAGAGAGAGATGCCCTGCAGCAGATCCCGGGGACCGAAAACGTCCGATGATAGACCGGCTATACTGCCGCTATAGTTACCCATTGGGGCATCAAACGAACTCCGAATGTGATGACACTTGGCAGGCGACCTATTAACAACATAACAACACCGCATGCCAACTTTCATCCCATTCCGAGAACATTTTCCGGCCACTTATAAAATAATATTTCGGACGTGCCGCGGGCGCGTGCAAGTGTGTCTCGGCTCATAACGGACAGTGGAAAGAACGAGGAGTCCGGGACGGATGCATGTTTTGAGAACATGATGATGCAATGCACATGATGACATGGCAAGATGCGACACGCGAGCAAATGACAAGGCAACAACAATGAATAACTGCAAGACACCTGGCGCGTCGGACTCGGGGCGTCACAAGCATCTTCGCTAAACGCGGGATGACTGGTTCTTCAGGCAGCGGAGCCGGACATTGGATCCGCTTCGCCCTCCCCATCCAGTCCTGAAAAAGCAACGATAATAAAAGCTTAGATATCATCCTTGAAAAAAGCAACTAGGGGATGCGTTAAAAATAACATACCTCATTGGCGAGGTGGTTAATGTCGTGCCCGCGCTCTGAATCTGTGGCCGGCGGTGTCTCGTTGCCCTGGAAGAGCAACTTCCAAGCGTCTTCGTGAGTGGTTTCGAAGAGCCTCTTTAGGGTATGGTGCTTCTTCGAATTAAACTCCCATAGAGGGAAACTTCGGCTTTGGCACCGGAGAATCCGGCGAACTAGCATCACCTGGATTATATCGACAAGTTTGACATCCTTGTCCACCATGCTTTGAATGCGCGTCTGCAACGCTATTATCTCATCTGGCAAACACCAGTTCAGGCACTTCTCAACCCACAAGGTGAGTCGAATGGGAGCGCCGGAGTTGAATTCGGCAGCTGCGGCCCAGGTGGCGTCACGGGGTTCTGTTATGTAGAACCACTGTTTCTGCCATTCCTTTACATTCTCCACGAAAGTGCCTTTCGGCCAGGAGACATTGGTCAGCCTACTCACCGTGGCTCCTCTGCACTCCGTGTGCTGGCCATCCACCACCTCCGGTTTCACATTGAAGACCTTGAGCCACAACCCAAAGTGGGGTTGTATGCAGAGGAAGGCCTCACACACGACGATGAACGCTGAGATGTTGAGGAAGGAGTTCGAGGATAGATCATGGAAGTCTATCCGGTAATAGTACATAAGCCCACGGACGAAAGGGTGGAGTGGAAACCCAAGCCCGCGGAGGAAATGAGGGATGAATACCACCCTCTCGTTGGGCTTTGGTGTGGGGACAATTTGCCCCTGGGCTGGAAGACGGTGGGCGATTTCCTTTGCCAAGTACCCGGCTGCCTGAAGCTCAATAATGTCCTTCTCCTTGACGGAGGAGACCATCCACTTGCCTTGGCCTTCGGATCCGGACATGGTTGAGTGCTAGCTTGAGTGGGAAGAGGATGAGAACTTGGGCGCTGGAGCTCTAGAGTGGAAGGGCAGAGGAAGAGAGAAGGCATGGGAGAAGAGGGGAATCCTTATCCCCTTATAAAGGCAGTGAATATCGAACGCCTCCCCACTCGCCCTAAAAACTCGCCTATTCGCAAGTGCTGTGTAAATGGCACGGTTAGGTTACCCACGCCTGCATTGATGAAAATCCCACAATAAGGGGACACGATCTCTGCTTTGACAAGACGTGCCAATGGAAACTGCATCTTGAAACATGTAACAGCGGATAAAAACAGTTCGATATAGTTATCGAACAGATGCGATGTCATCTTGCAAAAAGTTGTCAGCAGATGGGACTCGTGACATACTATATTCCTTGCGGTTGTGTGTGGTACTTATGGTGCAGATCTGGACACCTTCGTTTCATCCGAAGACTATCCTGGATTATTCGGAAAGTAGAACCCGCCTTGGAATGCCGAAGATAACCTGCGCGCCAGACACATCATCATTGAAGCCTGGTTTAGAGGCTACTGAGGGAGTCCTAGACTAAGGGGTCCTCGGGTGTCTTTTCTATTGGATATGGGCCGGACTGATGGGTTGTAAGAATACGAAGACCGAAGACTCCACCCGTGTCCGGATTGGCCTCTCCTTGGTGTGGAAGGCAAGCTTGGCGACCAACTATGAAGATTCCTTTCTTTGTAACCAACCTTGTGTAACCCTAGATCCCTCCCTTGTCTATATAAACTGGAGGGCTAGGTCCATAGATAGGCCGAATCCTGGTAATCATAGCCAGACTAGACTTTTTGGGTTTAGTCATTATGATCTCGTGGTAGATCAACTCTTGCAATACTCATATTCATCAAGATCAATCAAGCAGGACGTAGGGTATTACCTCCATAGAGAGGGCCCGAACCTGGGTAAAACATTGTGTCCCCCATCTCCTGTTACCATCGATCCTAGACGCACAGTTCGGGACCCACTACCCGAGATCTGCCGGTTTTGACACTGACACCCACCAAGGATATAACCGCATATTGACACACTTTTGCAGGTGGATATCATTACATCATACCATTACATAATAGTTGGGGGTACATACAAAGGCATACAAATGCCACATGAATACATGAAACATCATACATGAGAGACACATCCGACTATGGATGAAACACAAACAGAAACTCAAACGACATCCACCCTGCTAGCCCAGGCTTCCGACCAGGAACCTATACCAAGATCGAAGAAGAAGAAGAAGAAGAAGAACTCCAAAACAAGTAAACATCTCTATCACGTCATGATCACCACATTACTGATACCTGCAACTACTGTTGGAGTAATCTGTGAGCAACGAGGACTCAACAATCCCATTACCATGGGTATCAAGACTAGCAAAGCATAATGGGTACGGAAAGGATAAGTGGTGAGGTTGTAGCAAGCGACTAAGCATTTTATGGTGGCTAACTTACGAATACAAGAGTAAGATGAGAATCTACACAGACGGTGGCAAACTAGTAATGATCAATAAGTGATCCTAAACTACTTACGTTCAAACATAACCCAACCGTGTTCTCCTCTCAAACTTCCCCGAAAAGAGACAGTCATGTTTACGCACACGGTTGGTGTATGATACGTCTCCAATGTATCTATAATTTTTGATTGTTCTATGTTGTTTTATTATCAATCTTGGATGTTTTGTTATCATTTTATAGTCATTTTATATCATTTTTTGGTACTAAACTATTGACATAGTGCCAAGTGCTGGTTGCTGTTTTTTCCATGTTTTTACATCGTTGAAAATTAATATCAAATGGATTCAAAATGCCACGAAACTTTACGGACATTTTTATGGGACAGAAGGAAGGCAATGGGCCCTAGTTGCACCTGGGGGTGCCCTGTGGGGGGCTCAAGCCACCAGGGCACGCCAGGAGGCCCTGTCGCGCCCTGGTGGGTTGTGCCCACCTCGGGTGTCCCCCAGACCGCCTCTTTGGTCTATAAATACCACAAAAATAACATAATCCTAGGGGAGTCGATGAAATATTCATCCAGCCACTGCAGAGTCCAGAATCACCAGATCCGATCTAGACACCATCACGGAGGGGTTCACCACTTCCATTGGTGCCTCTCTGATGATGCGTCAGTAGTTCTTTGTAGACCTTCAGGTCCGTAGTTAGTAGCTAGATGGCTCCATCTCTGTCTCTTGATCCTCAATACAATGGTCTCTTAGAGATCCATATGATGTAACTCTTTTGTGGTGTGTTTGTTGGGATCGACGAACTTCAAGTTTATGATCAGATATATGTTTCTATATCCACGAAAGTATTTGAGTTTCTTTGATCTTTTTTACGCATGATATCTTATAGCCTCTTATTTCTTCTCCCGTATTTGGGTTTTGTTTGGCCAACCTGATCTATTTGTCTTGCAATGGGAAGAGGTGCCTGGTAGTGGGTCCGATCTTATGGTGCTTGATCCTAGTGACAGAAAGGGAACCGACACGTATGTATCGTTGCCACTAAGGATAAAAAGACGAGATCTATATCTACCGCCATATAGATAAACGGATCTTATCTACATCATGTCATTGTTGTTATTGCATTACTCTGTTTTTCCATGAACTTAATACACTAGATGCATGTTGGATAGCAGTCGATGTGTGGAGTAATAGTAGTAGATGTAGGCAGGAGTCGGTCTACTAATCTTGGACGTGATGCCTATGTAATGATCATTGCCTGGATATCATCATAATTATTTGAAGTTTTATCAATTGCCCAATAGTAATTTGTTTACCCACCGTTTTCTATTTCTCTCGACAGAACCCACTAGTGAAACCTACGGCCCCCGGGTCTTCTTTTCCTTTGCATTTTTATTCAGATCAATTAAACCAAAAATCCAAAAATACCTTGCTGCAATTTATTTTATTTGGCATTCGATCTATCAATCTACTACAATTTACCTCACGTTCGTTTGCCTATCTTGAGGTGACGTACCCCGCAAGGGATTGATAACCACTTTAACATGTCTGGTTGTGAGGTGTTGTTATTTGTGTGCAGGTGCTACTTACATTGTGTTGCTTGGTTCTCCTACTGGTTCGATACCTTCGTTTCAAAACTGAGGGAAATACCTACCGTCGCTATGCTACATCATCCCTCCCTCAATAGTGAAATACCGACGTAGTTCAAGCTACCATCAAGGAGAATTTCTGGCACCATTGCCGAGGAGCACCAAGTCAAGATAATCTCCCGTCAACGTGCTTCCTAGCGCCATTGCCGGGGAGGATCTGCAACATAACCAGGTCCCAAATCACAAATCTCATCTCCTCACAATTTACATTATTTGCCATTTGCCTCTCATTTTTCTCTGCCCCACTTCACAAAAATTTGTTGTTTTATTCGCCTCTCTTTTTCCGTTCACCGTTTTCTTGCCGGATCTGTTTTTGAGTGCAATCTTATTGTGTGGTCATCATGACTCAAGAGAACACCAAGTTATGTGATTTCTCAAATACCAACAACAATGATTTTATTGGCACTCTACTTGCTCCTCTCGACACTAGTGCGGAGAGTTGTGATATTAATATTGCTTTGCTGAATCTTGTTATGAAAGACAAATTTTTCGGTACTCCTAATGAGGATGCCACGTCCCATCTTAATACCTTCATGGAATTATGCGATGTGCAAAAGAAAAAAGATGTGGAAAATGATGTGGTCTAGATGAAATTATTTCCGTTCTCTTTGCGTGATTCTGCAAAAAATTGGTTCTCTTCTTTGCCTCGCAATAATATCGATTCTTGGAGTAAGTGCAAATATGCTTTTACCACTAAGTATTTTCCTCCCTCAAAAATTATTTCTCTTAGAACCGAGATCATGAATTTGAAGCAACTTGAACATGATCATGTTGCACAATCTTGGGAAAGGATGAAAATGATGCTAAGGAATTGCCCAACTCATGGGTTAAATCTTTGGATGATCATATAAAAAATTTATGCGGGTTTGAATTTTGTTTCTCGTAATCTTTTAGATTCCTCCATGGGTGGTACTTTTAGGGAAATTACTTTGGGTTAAGCCACCAAATTGCTTGACAATATCATGGCAAATTATTCGCAATGGCATACCGAAAGGGCTCCTACTAGTAAAAAAGTTAATTTAGTTGAAGAAATTTCTTCTTTAAATGAAAAAGTTGATGCTCTTGTGAAATTGGTTGCTAGTAGAAGTGCTCCTAGTGATCTTAATGATATGCCTTTGTCTACTTTTATTGAGCAAAATAGTGATGCCATTGATGAGAATTTTATTTCCCGCAATAATTTCAACAACAATGCTTATAGAGGTAATTTTAATCCTAGGCCTTTTCCTAGTAATTCCTCTAATAACTATGGTAATACCTATGTAAATCAATATTATAATAATAATAGGAACACCTCTGATCTTGAGAATAATATTAAAGAATTTATCAATACTCAAGAAGCTTTCAACACTTCCATAGAAGAAAAATTGAATAAGATTGATGATTTGTCTAGAAGTGTTGATAGAATATCTCGTGATGTGGAAAATCTCAAGATGAAATTTTTTGTGCCTAAAGTATACGAATCTATTAAATCTCTTTATGTTTCTATGGATGAAAGTAAGAAAAGAACTGCTATGCTTTGAGCTAAAAGAGAATTTTTGGGAAAAGCTTTTTCTAGTGATTATTCTTGCAAAAGTGATGAAGATCTTAAAATGATTAGTGTTTCTTCTATTAATTCCTTGTTTAGTAAAGTTAAGAATGATGAAAAAGGGACTGGAGAAGAGTCAAATTTAGGTAGAAGGCATCCCAATATTTCGGAGGGTGAAAATCTTGTTGAGAAAATTGATGAAAGTGTGCTTGGAGAGGTCAAAACTTTACCTAGTGATGCACCCACTATTTTGGATTACAAAGACATTAATTATGATAGTTGCTCTTTGATTGATTGTATTTCTTTGTTGCAATCCATGATAAATTCACCCCATGCTTATGAACAAAATAAAGCTTTTACTAAACATATTGTTGATGCTATGATCAAAGCTTTTGAAGAAAAATTGGAATTGAAACTTTTGATTCCTAGAAAATTGTATGATGAGTGGTAACCTACTATCAAAGTCAAGATAAGAAATTATCAGTGTTTTGCTTTGTGTGACTTGGGTGCTAGTGTTTCCACAGTTCCGAAATCTTTATGTGATGTGCTTGGTCTTACCATTCTTGAAGAATGTTCCTTGAATTTACACTTGGCGGATTCTACTATTAAAAAACCTATGGGAAGAATTAATCAAGTTCTTATTCTTGCAAATAGGAAGTATGTGCCCATAGATTTTATTGTTCTTGATATTGATTGCAATCCGCCTTGTCCTATTATTCTTGGTAGACCGTTTTTACGCACTCTCAGTGCCGGTGATTGATATGAAAGAAGGCAATATTAAGTTCCAATTTCCTTTGAGGAAGGGTATGGAACACTTTCCTAGAACTCGAATTAAGCCACCCTATGAATAAATCATGAGGGTATCTTATGGATCTTGAACCAAAGATGACAAAACTTAGATCCATCCTATATGCCTAGCTAAGGGCGTAAAACTATATCGCTTGTTGGGAGGGAACCCAATGAATAAAAAAGTTAGTTTTGCTTTTTGCTTTATGTTCTTGAGTGTTAGCACAATTATGCTACTGTTATGATTGAGCTTTTTATGTTTAAATTAGTGTTTGTGCCAAGTAAAGCCTTTAGGATCTTCTTGGGCAATAGTTGTTTGATCTTGCTCAAAAAACAGAAAGTTTTACGCTCACGAAATTAATTTTCCTTTTTTACATGATAGAGATAAAATACCCATTCCACTTGCAGTAGATAAATATACAAATTTTGCAGGTCTTCCTAAATTTTCAGAGTTTTTTGAGTTATAGAAGTATTCGAAATAGTCAGATTGCTACAAACTATTTTGTTTTGACAGATTCTATTTTGTTTGTGTTGTGTGCTTATTTTGATGGCTCTATGGTTTTCTTTGATGAGGTTTTGCCATAGAAAAGTTGGAATACAGTAGATATAATACAAAAACAAAATATGAATTGGTTTTATACGTCACTTATAGTAGTGGTTTATTATTCTTATACTAACGGATCACACGTAGGCTTTGTTGAGTTTTGTGTGATTGAAGTTTTCAAGTTTTGGGTTATCTTACGATGGACGAAGGAAGGATGTAAAAGCCTAATCTTGGGGATGCCCCGGCATCCCAAGCTATTATCCAAGAATGAGCAACAAACTAAGCTTGGGGATTCCCCCGAGTGGTATCCCCGCTTTCTTCCAACAACTATCGGTATTTTACTCGAGTCTATATTTTTATTCGTCACATGATATGTGTTTTGCTTGGAGCGTCTTGTATGATATGTGTATTTGATTGTTTTATTTTGTGTTTTAAGTCATAAATCCTTGCTGGACATACCTATTTGAGAGAGCCAAAATTATGCCATGACTTATTAGAATGGCTCTCTATGCTTCACTTAAATCTTTTATGAGCTAGGACTTGCTCTAGTTCTTCACTTATATCTTTTTGAGAACAGTGTGCTTTGTTATTTTATAGGAAATGCTCTATTGCTTCACTTTGATTTTTTTGAGAGTAGCAAAATTTTCAAGAAATTCTCTCTTGCTTCACTTAAATTATTTTGAGAGAAAGAAAATTTGTTATGCTCGTGTTTTTGTTGTTATGCCATATGTTCATGTTGTTTCCTAGTGCTGCGTGCCTATTTTGAGGATGATCAGTAAGGATGTTTTGTTAACATTGTGGTTCTGTATCCATCTATGTATTTTTTTTGTATTTATGGAGCACCCTAGCTTGAGTCAATCGAACTCTACTTTTGCTATATCGTGAATCCTGGCAGATTGTTGACATGTTTAGCGATTTTGCCGAGGATGCTGCTATTGATCCGTGCATGCTATGTTGTTGTTCTTGCCACGTCTAGCTTCTATGCCATGTCTTCTTGATGGGTGTATGCTTAGTTTGTCATGCCATGCTCTGTAGTGAGTTCATCGAGCTCGTAAACATGCCTACTCGTTAACTGATTTGCATGCTCCAGTTTTTTCACCGAGTCTGAGATCTGTTTATGTTTTTGCCATGTTCACATGCTTGCAATTGTATTTTCTGATCCCTTTTTGCTCAAGGTCACTAAGGGACTTTTGTTAAGTGCTTTGAGTAGCTTCATGCCATGCCTTTCTTTGCCATGTTAAGTTTATGTAGCATATAGTTTTCATGCTCCAAAGTATGCTTCCTGATGATAAATTCCAGACTTGTGTTAATTTCACCATGTCTGAAACCTATTATCATTTGCCCTTTTGCCATGCTTGTTTGAACTTGTTAATGGATGTATTAGCCGTAGCTCAGTGTTCATATTTTGTCAAGTATCATGAGTGGATCCCTGCCATTTATTTTGTTGCCATGTTTGAGTGTTGTAGCATATTTATCTTGATGCATTTAGGAGGCTACATGATGTTTATCGCAGACCGGTGCCATATTTGTTTTGCTTGCCATTTCCAAACCGTGCATCCGATTCCGGTGATCTTTATATCGATTTCAACCGAAATCACCTCACCTTTCTACTAGAACTCTTGGATTTCCATGTTGAGGCCAGGCTCAATCATTCCTTTACAATCATGCATATGCATCACATACCGCATCCCGCATATCATACCATGTTCATGTGTGGTTTGTTTACTATGTTGTGTTCTTCTTTCCGGTGTTGCTTCTTCGGGTTGGTTCCGGTAACGTCATGATTGTGAGGACCCGTTTGACCACGTCCGTTTGTCTTCTTCATGGACTCGTTCTTCTTCCTTGCGGGATTTCAGGCAAGATGACCATACCCTCGAAATCACTTCTATCTTTGCTTGCTAGTTGTTCGCTCTTTTGCTATGCCTATGCTGCAATACCTACCACTTGCTTATCATGCCTCCCATATTGTTAAACCAAGCCTCTAACCCACCTTGTCCTAGCAAACCGTTGTTTGGCTATGTTACCGCTTTGCTCAGCCCCTCTTATAGCGTTGTTAGTTGCAGGTGAAGATTGAAGTTTGTTCCTTGTTGGAACATGGAGATGTTGTTCCTTGTTGGAACATGTTTACTTGTTGGGATATCACAATATCTCTTATCTAATTAATGCATCTATATACTTGGTAAAGGGTGGAGCGCTCGGCCTTATGCCTGGTGTTTTGTTCCACTCTTGCCGCCCTAGTTTCCGTCATATCGGTGTTATGTTCCCGGGTTTTGCTTTCCTTACGCGGATGGGTTTTAATGGGAACCCCTTGACAGTTCGCTTTGAATAAAACTCCTCCAGCAAGGCCCAACCTTGGTTTTACCATTCGCCACCTAGCCTTTTTCCCTTGGGTTAGGCCAGCCCAAGGGTCATCTTTATTTGAACCCCCCCGGGCCAGTGCTTGTTTGAGTGTTGGTCCGAAATGGGTAGCCTGCGGGGCCACCTCAGGGAAACTTGAGGGCTGGTTTTACTCGTAGCTTGACCTATCCGGTGTTGCCCTGAGAACGAGATATGTGCAGCTCCCATCAGGATGTCGGCCCATCGGGCGGTCTTGCTGGACTTGTTTTACCATTGTCGAGGATGTCTTGTAACCGGGATTCCGAGCCTGATCGGGTCTTCCCGCTAGAAGGATTATCCTTCGTTGACTGTGAGAGCTTGTGATGGGTTAAGTTGGGACACCCCTGCAGGGATTTGAACTTTCGAAATCCGTGCCCGCGGTTATGGGCAGATGGGAATTTGTTAATGTCCGGTTGTAGAAAACCTGAAGTTGACTTTAATTAAAACACATCAACCGCGTGTGTTACCGTGATGGTCTCTTCTCGGCGGGGTCCGGGAAGTGAACACGGTGTTGGAGTTATGCTTGGCGTAGGTTGTTTAGGATCACTTCTTGATCATACTTTCTCGAACATGCTTTGCCTTCTCTTCTCGCTCTCATTTGCGTATGTTAGCTACCATATATGCTAGTCGCTTGCTGCAGCTCCACCTCATACCTTTGCCTTACCTATAAGCTTAAATAGTCTTGATCGCGAGGGTGTGAGATTGCTGAGTCCCCGTGACTCACGGATACTTCCAAACCCAGATTCCAGGTGCCGATGTTACCGAGCAGGTGACGCAACCAAGCTCAAGGAGGAGCTCAATGAAGATCTTGTCCTTTATGTTGTTCCGTTTCTAGTTGATCAGTAGTGGAGCCCAGTCGGGACGATCGGGGATATGTGTAGCTTTTGGGGTAGTCTTCTTTTATTGCAATTCCGTAGTCGGACCTTGAGTGTATTTGGATGATGTAATGCTTTATTCATGTATTGTGTGAAGTGGCGATTGTAGGCCAACTATGTATCTCTTTCCCATATGTATTACATGGGTTGTATGAAGATTGCCTCACTTGCGACATTGCTTTCAATGTGGTTATGCCTCTAAGTCGTGCTTTGACACGTGGGAGACATAGCCGCATCGAGGGCGTTACAGCCATGCGCGGGATGGACCTTGTGCTGGGTGAGGAACGCCGACGTAAAGCCTCGCTCCGCGCGGCAAGGTACCAACAGGCGCTGCGACGGTACCACTGCCGCAGCGTCCGCTCCAGGACGCTCGAGGTGGCTGATCTCATCCTGAGGCGGGTGCTCTCAAGGGAAGGGCTGCACAAGCTCTCGCCCATGTGGGAGGGCTCGTTTTGGATCGCCCATGTCTCCAAGCCTGGTGCCGCGCGCCTGGAGACGTAGGGCGGGATCCCCATCCAGAACGCCTGGAACATCCAGCACCTCCGGAAGTTCTGCCCATGAAGCAAGGGCCAGCGCCTGTGAAGCAAGGCCCCGTGCCTGTGAAGGTCTCCGCTCGTGACACTCTCACGTAACAATGAGTGGGGCCGTACACGCCTGGAGTCTCAGGAGTGCCGCCCTCGGGCCTCGGGGGCTCCCTCCCACGTCCTAGTGGCAGCACTTAGCTCCGCGCTGGTGAGAAGACTAGACTAGGTGCCAGACGTGGCTTTTCATTTGCTTTCCGTAGTTGGCTTTCCCCTTTTTCTTAATGGAAGTTCGCATTTATGGTTTTTCTTGTCCTGTTGGTTCGATCACCTTTTCCTCTGTTCTTCCCTTGGTTCTTTGTTTTGGCCCTTACTCTCCCTCGCCTGCCTCCTGAGGGGGCTGGACGGGTGCACTCGTTAGCGCTTCCCCTGTTCTTCACGAGGCACCCTAGCTCGAGCTCCCTTAATCCGTGCCCCTCGGATACTGCGACGCAGAGCTCTTGGTCATGGCCGGCCGCGCCTACGATGTGGCGCCCCAGATCCGATGCTCCTGTAGACTTCCATATTTTCATGACCTATGTGTGTTTTCATTTGTGCTTGCTCTATTTATTTTGCTTCTTGCATCATGTTCATCATTCGTTATATTGCATTGCCATGTCTACCTCTTGTCATATTGCATTTGGCCATTCATGTTGTTGCCATGAGCATCATGTGCATTGCAACTCCTTCTCTTCATCTTCTTCTCCACCCATGAACTATTGCATGATCCTCTACTTCTCCTTTCTTCTTATTCCATCTATTTCTCTTGTGACATTTTTCCTGTTCGGGAAATGTTCGACCTTTCCCTATAGTTCCTAAATAATGCCAAGACCACCTACTCCAAGTTTCAGGTCTTTTGGAAGTGTTTTGGTTGGGTTCAAAAATGGCTCAAGTTTGAATTTAATTCAAACATGAATTATTTTTCTATCTCTAAAAATGTCCAAAGGAATTTTATCCAAGAGAGGATAATTCCTGGAGCATGAGGATACTCTTATATCTGCCAAATTCATCTCCCACCTCCCTGGCCTTTTCCTTTTCTTCAATTGCGAATTTCAATTTTACAGAATTAAGAAGAAAAGGGAAAGCCCTCCCAGTGCAGCCACTTGGGCCTTTTTCCATCACCCGTAGCCCAACCAAGCCTAGCAGCAGCTCGAGCGCAGCCCAGCTGGCCCAACTCTGTTCACGGCCACCTGCCCCATTGCGTCGCCGTCTCTGTTCCAGAGATAGAGCGCTCACGCTCGCGCCGTGAGCTTCACGGACGCCGAGGTCGCGCTGTCTTCTCCCCCTTCTATAAGACCCCAACCACGCCCTAGGGTTTCCCCTTCCTCTCCTCCCTCTCCTCCGCGCCGCCTCCACAGGTAAGGGGACACACACGCGTCGCTTCCACCGTCGTCCACGCCATGGCCGGTTCGATCACGACCTCACCGCCGGCCTGTAACACCCCGGATGTAACTTTCCCAATTTGTACTCCAACTCCTGCCGTTTCCGGCGTTAAGTTATTTTATTTTCTCGGGTTCGGGTCTTTGTCTCTGTGTGTTGTTATCGTTGTCATGCATCTCATATCATGTCATCATGTGCATTGCATTTGCATACGTGTTCGTCTCATGCATCTGAGCTTTTTCCCCATTGTCCGTTTTGCATTCCGGCGCTTCGTTCTCCTCCGGTGGTCATTTCTACCTTTCTTTCGTGTGTGGGGATTAAACATTTCCGGATTGGACCGAGACTTGCCAAGCGGCCTTGGTTTACTACCGGTAGACCGCCTGTCAAGTTTCGTACCATTTGGACTTCGTTTGATACTCCAACGGTTAACCGAGGGACCGAGAAGGCCTCATGTGTGTTGCAGCCCAACACCCCTCCAATTTGGCCCAAAACCCACCTAAACCTGCTCCATCATCTAGACCGTTCGATCACGATCGCGTGGCCGAAAACCGCACCTCATTTGGACTCCCCTAGCTCCCTCTATGCCTATTTATACCTCCCCCATTCCAAATCCGGACGAAACCCTAGCCTTATTCGTCTCCACGCGCCGCCGGACAAAATTGCCACCGACGGACACGTCCGACCTGCTTCCCCCGCCGCCACGTGTCGCGACGCGACTCGCCCGCCGTCCCGGTCCACATCGCCGCGCCAACGGCCCGCAGGCCCGCGCGGGGCCCTCCCCGGCCCACGCGTCGCCGCCGCCGGCCTTCTCCATCCTCCCGGCCGCCGCAGCCACTCGCCCCGCCGCCTGGCGCTCGTCGCCTACCGACGCCGGCCGCCGCCTCCTCCACCTCGCCCGCCGACGCCAGACGCCGCCTCCACGCCGCTCGCCGCCTCTCCGGGCCCGCGCCTCGTCGTCAGCGCCCCTCCCCAGCTCCGGCTTCTCCATCGCCGGCCGGCGACCGCCGGTGAACAATGCCTCGACCCCGCCTCGATTTCTGCGCCGGGTCAAACCCTAGATCTCGGGGTGATTTTTTTCGTCTAAGTGCCGAAATCACAGATCCATATGCTCCTGTTCTCGGCCCCGTAACTTTGCATCCGTAGCTCCGATTCATGCATATAGCATATCAAAATGTTCATCTCAGAGAGTACATCATTTCATTCCATTGCATCATTTTCATTTGAGTTCATCTTGATGCCCGAAATGCTGTTAGAAGAGGGCTACTTGAGTTAATTGTCAGATCTGCTACTCCATTTTGCATATGTCATTTTTGCCATGATTATTGTGTGCATGATATGCCCATCAGCTCTACATATGTTTTGTTAAGGGTTTTGCCATATTTCCAGAGGTGCAACCCATGTATTTTTGTGATGTGTGTGGTGACTAGTGCAAGCTTGCCAAGTGAGGCACTCGGTAGTGCTGATTTCAGGGACTTAGCATTTCCACCAAGTCCTTGGGCTGTTTATTTCATATGGCCACATGTTCATGTTGTTTCCTAGTGATCCGTGCCTCTTTTGAGGATGATCAGTAAGGATGTTTTGTTAATCTTGTAGTGCTCTATCCATCCATGTCTTTGTTTGCAATTATGGAGCACCCTAGCTTGAGTCAATCGAGCTCTACTTTTGCTACTTTGTGAATCTGAGCAGATTGTCAACTTGTTTGCAATTTTGCCGATGATGTTGTAGTTGACCCATGCATGCTATGCTATTGTTCTTGCCATGTATAGCTTGCATTTTGTGTATTCTTGATGTGTGTATGCTTAGATTGTCATGACTTGCTCCGTAGTGAGTGCATCGAGCTCATAAACATGCCTACGTGAGTTATGTTTCAGCATGTGCCAGTTTTCACTAAGTCTGAAAACTGATTATGTTTTTGCCATGTTCACATGCTTGCAATTGTATTTTCTGATCCCTTTTGGCTCAAGGTCACTAAGGGATTTTTGTTAAGCTATTTGAGTAGCTCCATGCCATGTTATTCTTTGCCATGCTCAGGTCCTGTAGCATGTAGTTCTGTTGCTCCGAAGAAGGCTACCCGATCTGAAATTCCAGACAAGTGTTAATTTCACTAAGTCTGAAATCTGTTTGCCATATGCATTTTTGCGATGCTTGTTTGAACCTGTTAATGGATGAATTGGCCGTAGCTCAGTGCTAGACTTTTGTTAAGCATCTTGAATGCATCGCTGCCATGTATTTTGTTGTTATGTTTGGGTGATGTAGCATGTTCATCTCAGTGCATTTAGATGGTTACTTGCTGTAAATCGCAGACCGGTGTCATATTTGAATCGCTTGCCATTTCCAAACCGTAACTCCGATTCCGGCGTTCTTTATATCTTTTTCAAGAGATTTCATCTCATCTTTCCAGTGGCACACTTAGAATTCCAATTTGAGGCCAGGTTCATGCATTCCTTGCCAAATCTTGCATATGCATCCCGCATCGCATCCCGCATAGCATACCATCCTTGCATCATATTGTTTGATCCTTGCACGTGGTTGATTGTGTCCTTGTTGCTTGTTTGTATTGTTTGGGTAGAGCTGAGAGACAAGTTCACTAACAAGGAGCCCGTTGAGTTTGCTTTCGAGGATCCAGTCAACTCTGACAACTTTGCAGGCAAGATGATCATACCCTCGAAATCACTACTATCTTTGCAATGCTAGATTGCTCGCTCTTTTGCTATGCCATTGCTACGATGCCTACCACTTGCTTTCAAGCCCCCCAAATTTCCATGTCAAACCTCTAACCCACCATGTCCTAGCAAACCGTTGATTGGCTATGTTACCGCGTTGCTCAGCCCCTCTTATAGCGTTGCTAGTTGCAGGTGAAGATTGGAGGCCGTTCCTTGTTGGAACCTTATTTACTTGTTGGGATATCATTATATTATCTTGTTATCTTAATGCATATATATACTTGGTAAAGGGTGGAAGGCTCGGCCTCTCGCCTAGTGTTTTGTTCCACTCTTGCCGCCCTAGTTTCCGTCATATCGGTGTTATGTTCCCGGATTTTGCGTTCCTTATGGGGTTGGGTTATAATGGGAACCCCTTGATAGTTAACCTTGATTAAAGCTTTTCCAGCAATGCCCAACCTTGGTTTTACCATTTGCCACCTAGCCTATTTTCCCTTGGGTTTCTGGAGCCTGAGGGTCATCTTATTTAAACCCCCCCGGG
Source organism: Triticum urartu (assembly GCF_056163025.1). Taxonomy (NCBI): domain Eukaryota; kingdom Viridiplantae; phylum Streptophyta; class Magnoliopsida; order Poales; family Poaceae; genus Triticum; species Triticum urartu. The sequence goes on from NC_141875.1 coordinate 259,463,188, forward strand.
CCAGTGCTCCTCTGAGTGTTGGTCCACCTGTCAGCTGCCGGTGGCCACCAGGGGCAACTCTGGGCTGGCCTACCCGTACCTAAGACAATCTGAGTGTGCCCTAAGAAAGAGATATGTACAGCTCCTATGGGGATTTGTCGGCACATTCGGGCGGTGTTGCTGGTCTTGTTTTAACCTGTCGAAGTGTCTTGAAGAACCGAGATACCGAGTCTGATCGGAACATCTTGGGAGGAGGTCTATTCCTTCGTTGACCATGAGAGCTTGTCATGGGCTAAGTTGGGACTCCCCTGTAGGGATTTGAACTTTCAAAAGCCGTGCCCGCGGTTATGGGCGGATGGGAATTTGTTAATGTCCGGTTGGAGATAACTTGAACCTTAACTTAATTAAAATGAATCAAATAAGTGTGTTACCGTGATGGCCTCTTCTCAGCGGTGTCCGGGAAGTGGACACGGTGTTGGAGTAATGCTTGCGCAGGTTGCTCTCTAGTTTCTCGCTCGCGCTTTGCCCCCTCTTCTCTCTCTCTTTTGCGAACAGGATAGCCACCATATATGCTAGCCGCTTGCTGCAGCTCCACATATATTTTTACCTTGCCTTACCTATAAGCTTAAATAGTCTTGATCGCGAGGGTGCGAGATTGCTAAGTCCCTGTGGCTCACAGATTACTATTACACCAGATGTAGGGCCTGATGATTCCGCTCCAGGTGACACGCTCGAGCTCAAGTGGGAGTTCGACGAGGACTCTCAACGTTATTATGTCTCTTTTCCTGACGATCAATAGTGGTGCCCTGTTGGGGGTGATCGGGACCGTGTCGCATGTTGGGTTATCTTTTATTTTGGCGCCGTAGTCGGGCCATGAGTGTTTGGATGATGTAATGTTATTTATGTACCTTGATTGACGTGGCGAGTGTAAGCCAACTATGTTATCTCCCCTTTATTATTATATTACATGGGATGTGTAAAGATTACCTTACTTGCGACATATGCCTTCAATGCGATTATGTCTCTAAGTCATGCCTCGACACGTGGGAGCTATAGTCGCATCGAGGGTGTTACAAGTTGATTTCAGAGCCATCCCGGCCTTAGGAGCCCCATTGCTTGATCGTTTTTAGCGGCCGAGTTGTGTCTAGAAAAATGTTTTGAGTCATTTAGGAATTATATATCGGAGAGTTAGGAATTATTTTTACTTCCCAGTCTTCTCATCGCTCTGGTAAGGCATCCTGACGTAGAGTTTTGAATCTTCTCTTCTCAAATTTAACTAAAATTGATACCAACTTGTAACACCCTCGATGCGACTATAGCTCACACGTGTCGAGGCACGACTTAGAGACATAATCGCATTGAAGGCATATGTCGGAAGTAAGGTAATCTTTACACATCCCATGTAATATAATAATAAAGGGGAGATAACATAGTTGGCTTACACTCGCCACGTCAATCAAGGTACATAAATAACATTACATCATCCAAACATCTCATGGCCCGACTACGGCGCCAAAATAAAAGATAACCCAACATGCGACACGGTCCCGATCACCCCCAACTGGGCACCTCTACTGATCGTCAGGAAAAGAGACATAATAACGTTGAGAGTCCTCGTCGAACTCCCACTTGAGCTTGAGCGCGTCACCTGGAGTGGAATCATCAGGCCCTACATCTGGTGTAATAGTAATCTGTGAGCCACAAGGACTCAGCAATCTCGCCCCCTCGCGATTAAGACTATTTAAGCTTATAGGTAAGGAAGGTAAAAAAATATATGTGGAGCTGCAGCAAGCGGCTAGCATATATGGTGGCTATCCTGTTCGCAAAAGAGAGCGAGAAGAGGGGGCAAAGCGCGGGCGAGAAACTAGAGAGCAACCTGCGCAAGCATTACTCCAACACCGTGTCCACTTCCCGGACTCCGCCGAGAAGAGGCCATCATGGTAACACACTCAGTTGATTCATTTTAATTAAGCTAAGGTTCAAGTTATCTACAACCGGACATTAACAAATTCCCATCTGCCCATAACCGCGGGCACGGCTTTCAAAAGTTCAAATCCCTGCAGGGGAGTCTCAACTTAGCCCATGACAAGCTCTCACGGTCAACGAAGGAATAGACCTCCTCCCAAGATGTTCTGATCAGACTCGGTATCTCGGTTCTTCAAGACACTTCGACAGGTTAAAACAAGACCAGCAACAACGCCCGAATGTGTCGACAAATCCCGATAGGAGCTGCACATATCTCTTTCTCAGGGCACACTCAGATTGTCTTAGGTACGGGTAGGCCAGCCTAGAGTTTCCCCTGGTGGCCACCGGCAGCTGACAGGTGGACCAACACTCAGAGGAGCACTGGCCCGGGGGGGTTTAAATAAGATGACCCTCGGGCTCCGGAAACCCAAGGGAAAAGAGGCTAGGTGGCAAATGGTAAAACCAAGGTTGGGCATTGCTGGAAAAGCTTTAATCACTGCGAACTATCAAGGGGTTCCCATTATAACCCAACCGCGTAAGGAACGCAAAATCCGGGAACATAACACCGATATGATGGAAATTAGGGCGGCAAGAGTGGAACAAAACACTAGGCGAGAGGCCGAGCCTTCCACCCTTTACCAAGTATATAGATGCATTAAGATAAAAAGATAATATAATGATATCCCAACAAGTAAATAAGGTTCCAACAAGGAACGGCCTCCAATCTTCACCTGCAACTAGCAACGCTATAAGAGGGGCTGAGCAAAGCGGTAACATAGCCAATCAACGGTTTGCTAGGACATGGTGGGTTAGAGTTTTGACATGGCAATTTGGGAGGCTTGAAAGCAAGTGGTAGGCATCGTAGCAATGGCATAGCAAAAGAGCGAGCAATCTAGCATAGCAAAGATAGTAGTGATTTCGAGGGTATGATCATCTTGCCTGCAAAGTTGTCAGAGTTGACTGGATCCTCGAAAGAAAACTCAACGGGCTCCTCGTTAGCGAACTCGTCTCCCGGCTCTACCCCAACAAGACAAACAAGCAACAAGGACACAATCAACCACGTGCAAGGATCAAACAATATGATGCAAGGATGGTATGCTATGCGGGATGCGATGCGGGATGCATAAGCAAGATTTGGCAAGGAATGCATGAACCTGGCCTCAACATGGAAATCTAAGTGTGCCACTATAAATATGAGATGAAATCGCTTGAAAACGATATAAAGAACGCCGGAATCGGAGTTACGGTTTGGAAATGGCAAGCGATTCAAATATGACACCGGTCTGCGATTTACAGCAAGTAACCATCTAAATGCACTGAGATGAACATGCTACAGCACCCAAACATGACAACAAAATACATGGCAGGGATGCATTCAAGATTCTTAACAAAAGTCTAGCACTGAGATACGACCAATTCATCCATTAACAGGTTCAAACAAGCATGGCAAAAATGCATATGGCAAACAGATTTCAGACTTAGTGAAATTAACACTTGTCTGGAATTTCAGGTCAGGTAGCCCTCTTCGGAGCAACAAAACTACATGCTACAGGACCTGAACATGGCAAAGAAGAACATGGCATGGAGCTACTCAATTAGCTTAACAAAAATCCCTTAGTGACCTTGAGCCAAAAGGGATCAGAAAATACAATTGCAAGCATGTGAACATGGCAAAAACATAATCAGTTTTCAGACTTAGTGAAAACTGGCACATGCTGAAACATAACTCACGTAGGCATGTTTACGAGCTCGATGCACTCACTACGGAGCAAGTCATGACAATCTAAGCATACACCCATCAAGAATACACAAAATGCAAGCTATACATGGCAAGAACAATAGCATAGTATTCACGGGTCAACTACAACATCATCAGCAAAATTGCAAACAAGTTGACAATCTGCCCAGATTCACAAAGTAGCAAAAGTAGAGCTCGATTGACTCAAGCTAGGGTGCTCCATAATTGCAAACAAATACATGGATGGATAGAGCACTACAAGATTAACAAAACATCCTTACTAATCATCCTCAAAAGAGGCACGGATCACTAGGAAACAACATGAACATGTGGCCATATGAAATAAACAGCCCAAGGACTTGGTGGAAATGCTAAGTCCCTGAAATCAGCACTACCGAGTGCCTCACTTCACAAGCTTGCACTAGTCACCACACACATCACAAAAATACATGGGTTGCACCGCTGGAAAGATGGCAAAACCCTTAACAAAACATATATAGAGCTCATGGGCATATCATGCACACAATAATCATGGGAAAAATGACAAATATGCAAAATGGAGTAGCAGATCTGACAATTAACTCAAGTATCCCTCTTCTAAGAGCATTTCGGGCATCAAGATGAACTCAAATGAAAATGATGCAACGGAATGAAATGATGTACTCTCTGAGATGAACATTTTGATATGCTATATGCATGAATCGGAGCTACGGATGCAAAGTTACGGGGCCGAGAACAGGAGCATATGGATCTGTGATTTCGGCACTTAGACGAAAAAAATCACCCCGAGAACTAGGGTTTGACCCGGCATGGAAATCGAGGCGGGGTCGAGGCACTGTTCACCAGCGGTCGCCGGCCGGCGATGGAGAAGCCGGAGCTGGGGAGGGGCGCCGGCGACAAGGCGCGGGCCCGGAGAGGCGGCGAGTGGCGTGCAGGCGGCGTCCGGCGTCGGCGGGCGAGGCGGAGGAGGCGGCGGCCGGCGTCAGCGGGCGGGAAGCGCCGGGCGGCGGGGCGAGTGGCTGCGGCGGCCGGGAGGATACGCCAAGATTTTAGAGCTCACCATATCCCTCGGAGCGTGGTTGAAAGCAAGCGTGAGGAATTCCGCAATGTGAAGCAAGGCTCTTTGTCTGTCTATGACTAAAACAAGTTGTTTCAGAAGCTCGCCCGCTTTGCCAAGCAGGACGTCCCTGATGAGAAGAGCATGATATACCAGTTCAGGGGTGGTCTCAGAGAAGAAATCCAGCTAGCTCTTGTTCTCTTTGAGCCCTTGAGATACGATGAGTTCTAACACATGTCATTGAAGTGAGAGGCTGCTCAGTTGAGGTGTGATGCTTCCAAGAAGCGAGTCAGAGATGTTACTCCTTCTTCCTCTACTCAAGTGGCCAAGCAGCAGAAGTATTGGCTTCCTCCTCCTCCGTTTCGTCAGCCGTATCAGAAGAGCAAAGGTGGCAGTGGTTCTTCCCACCCACCCAACCCTGGCTTTCAGAACAAGACTTCATCTCAAGCTCCAAGATCAAGTGCTCCGTATAACCGTCCGCTTTCAGAGGTGACGTGCAACAAGTGCCAACAGAAGGGTCACTATACCAACAAGTGTTTCAACCAGAGGCGTATTCCTCCTCCTCCTCCTGTCAGATCGGCAAGTACAGCTGTGGTCAAGCATAAACCCAAGCATGCCAAGGTCAACTTGATGAACGCAGCTCAGGCAGAGGACTCGTCAGATGTCATCATGGGTAACCTTCCTGTTAATGATTTTCCTGCAAAAGTTCTTTTTGACACGGGTGCATCGCACTGTTTCATCTCAAGACCGTTTTCATCTAAGCATGATTTGGCTCTACAAATTTTGCCTAGTCCGTTAGCAGTTGTCTCTCCCGGTAGGCGCATGCATGCTAACTCCATTGCTCCGGATGTTACTATCACTTTGGGTGACTGCAAGTTTCTATCTTCTCCAACGGTTCTTGGTGACTCGGATATTGATCTTATTCACGAATTGGATTGGCTTTCTAAGCACAAGGCGCATCTTGATTGTGCTGCCAGGCATATTCAATTGACTCATTCGTCTGAGGATGTAATTGTCTTTGCCGCTCGGGATAATTCCATCCGTCTGTTTTCTCTCAATGAGAAGGGTGAACTCGATGCTATCTCGCAGATTCCAGTCGTTTGCGAGTATCAAGACGTCTTTCCAGAAGAGCTTCCAGGAATGCCTCCGCACCGGCCAGTTGAATTCGTTATTGATCTTGAGCCCGGCACAGAACCTGTGTGCAAGCGTCCTTACAAGCTCGGACCTGAAGAGTTGAAGGAGCTAAAGAAGCAACTCGATATTCAAGAGAAAATGTGTCTCATTCGGCCTAGTTCTTCTCCGTGGGGTTGTGGTGTTCTTTTTGTGAAGAAGAAGGATGGAACGGACCGACTTTGTGTTGATTACCGTCCATTGAACAAGAAGACCATCAAGAACAAATACCCACTTCCCAACATCAATGAGCTGTTCGAATAACTCAAAGGTGCCCAAGTATTCTCCAAGCTTGATCTCCGTATGGGTTATCATCAGATTCGTATCCATGAGCAAGATATTCCCAAGACGGCTTTCAGGACAAGCTATGGTTCATATGAATACACTGTCATGTCTTTTGGCCTCGTCAACGCTCCTCCGACGTTCTCTCGCATGATGAACTTCATCTTCAACGCCTACACCAATGACTTCGTTTTGGTCTATCTCGACGACATTCTGGTTTTCTCCAAGAACAAGGAAGATCATGCCAAACACTTGCGTTTGGTGCTTGATAAGCTCAGAGAACATCAGTTCTACGCCAAGTTCTCCAAGTGTGAATTTTGGCTTGATGAGGTTCTTTATCTTGGTCATATCATCTCTGCCAAGGGCATTGCGGTGAATCCTGAGAAGGTGTCTGCAATTGTGAATTGGGAACCTCCTCAGAATGTGAAGCAACTCCGTAGCTTCCTCGGTCTCGCAAGCTACTGTCGAAGATTCGTTGAAAACTTTTCTAAGATCGCGAAGCCTCTCTCAAATCTTCTCCAAAAGCACGTCAAGTACGTTTGGTCTCCAGAGTGTGACATTGCGTTCAACACTCTGAAAGAGAAATTGATCACTGCTCCAGTTCTGACTCCCCTGATGAATCCAAACCGTACGAGGTCTTTTGTGATGCCTCTCTCCAAGGTCTTGGCACAATATTGATGCAAGAGAAGAAAGTTGTTGCTTATACATCTCGTCAATTGAAGCCTAATGAGAAGAACTACCCCACTCATGATCTCGAGTTGGCGGCAGTTGTGCATGCTCTTTTGACTTGGAGACATCTTCTATTGGGAAGAAAAGTGGACATTTTCACTGATCACAACAGTCTCAAGTACATTTTCACTCAGCCTAATCTCAACCTCAGGCAAACTCGATGGGTCGAAATGATTCAAGAGTATAATCCGAGTATCGAGTATACTCCAGGCAAGGCCAATGTTATTGCTGACGCATTGAGCAGAAAGGCTTACTGCAACAGTCTTATTCTCAAGCCTTATCAACTCGAGCTTTGTGAAGCTTTCCGCAAACTCAATCTGCAAATTGTTCCTCAAGGTTTCCTCGCCAACCTCCAAGTCTCTCCTACCTTAGAAGACCAGATTCGCCAAGCCCAGCTTCTTGATGCTATGGTGAAAAAGGTGAAGATTGGGATTGCCAAGAGTCAACCCAAGTATAAGTGCTACCGCCTTGATGACGATGATACTCTCTTCTTCGAGGATCGTATTGTGGTACCCAAAGGTGACCTCTGTAAAGTGATCATGAACGAGGCTCACAATTCTCTCCTCTCCATCCACCCTGGGAGCACGAAGATGTATCAGGACCTTAAGCAGGCTTATTGGTGGACTCGAATGAAGCGCGAGATTGCTCAATTCGTGAATGAATGTGATGTCTGCAGAAGAGTGAAGGCAGAACACCAAAGGCCAGCTGGTCTCCTCCAACCTCTTGCCATTCCAGAATGGAAGTTTGACCACATTGAAATGGACTTCGTGACTGGTTTTCCAAAGTCCAAGCGTCGCAATGATGCTATATTCGTTGTCATCGACAAACTCACTAAAGTGGCTCATTTTCTGCCTATCAAAGAGTCAATCACTGCAGCTCAATTGGCGGAACTCTATACCTCTCGTATTGTCTCCCTGCACGGTATTCCTCAAGTGATCTCTTCAGACCGTGGCAGCATCTTTACCTCCAAGTTTTGGGATTCTTTTCAGAAGGCCATGGGCACCAACATCTGCTTCAGCACAGCTTTCCATCCTCAAACTAGCGGTCAAGTCGAGCATGTCAACCAGATTCTTGAAGATATGCTCAGGGCTTGTGTGATCTCCTTCGGCATGAACTGGGAGGATTGTCTTCCTTATGCTGAATTCTCCTACAACGATAGTTTTCAAGCAAGTTCGGGCAAGGCCCCATTTGAAATTCTGTATGGCAGGAAGTGCCGTACCCCTCTCAACTGGTCTGAAACTGGTGAACGTCAGCTTCTCGGAAATGACTTGATCATAGAGGCAGAGGAAATGTGCAAAGTCATTCGAGATAACCTCAAAGCAGCCCAATCCCGTTACAAGAGCTACTATGATAGTAAGCACCGTGATTTGGCTTTCGAGATCGGAGATCATGTTTACCTCCGCATCTCACCTATGAAAGGTACTCGTCGCTTCGGTATCAAAGGGAAGCTTGCCCCTAGATACGTGGGACCTTTCAAGATTGTCAGCAAGAGAGGCGATCTCGCCTATCAACTCGATCTTCCTTCAAGCTTTGCAAATGTTCATGACGTGTTCCATGTCTCTCAGCTTCGAAAGTGCTTCAAGACTCCTGACCGCACCGTCAACTTCGAGGACATTGAGCTCCAAGAAGATCTCTCTTATCGTGAGCACCAAGTTGCTATTCTTGAAGAGACTGAACGCAAGACTCGCAATACGTCAATCAAATTCCTCAAAGTCAAGTGATCACACCATTCCGACCGTGAAGCTACCTGGGAACGCGAGGATCACCTCCGTTCTGAGTACCCGGCATTCTTTCAGTCCTAGATCTCGGGACGAGATCCTTTCGTAGTGGTGGAGTGTTGTAACACCCCGGATGTAACTTTCCCAATTTGTACTCCAACTCTTGCCGTTTCCGGCGTTAAGTTATTTTATTTTCTCGGGTTCGGGTCTTTGTCTCCGTGTGTTGTTATCGTTGTCATGCATCTCGTATCATGTCATCATGTGCATTGCATTTGCATACGTGTTCGTGTCATGCATCCGAGCTTTTTCCCTGTTGTCCGTTTTGCATTCCGGCGCTTCGTTCTCCTCCGGTGGTCATTTCTACCTTTCTTTCGTGTGTGGGGATTAAACATTTCCGGATTGGACCAAGACTTTCCAAGCGGCCTTGGTTTACTACCGGTAGACCGCCTGTCATGTTTCGTACCATTTGGACTTCGTTTGATACTCCAACGGTTAACCGAGGGACTGAGAAGGCCTCGTGTGTGTTGCAGCCCAACACCCCTCCAATTTGGCCCAAAACCCACCTAAACCTGCTCCATCATCTAGATCGTTCGATCACGATCGCGTGGCCGAAAATCGCACCTCATTTGGACTCTGCTAGCTCCCTCTATGCCTATTTATACCTCCCCCATTCCAAATCCGGACGAAACCCTAGCCTTCTTCGTCTCCACGCGCCGCCGGACAAAATTGCCACCGACGGACACGTCCAACCTGCTTCTCTCTGTCCACACACACCCCTCTCCACACCCACACTCATGCCATCTCAGCACCACAGGCCCTCTCGTCACTGAGAGTGGTCGGACCAGCCCGTGTTCCATGTTGTTTTAATTTCTTTTGCATATTTATAGGAATGCCATCATCTTGCATTGCTCATACTTAAATAACTGTGCATCAGATTAAAATGTTTTATATATGTAAAATGCTTAGAATTTCATCTAGTTTCACATTATGCCTTTTTCATGCATGTTTGAAATGCTTAAATTGAAGTTTGATTAAATTTGCTCTAATAATATGTTAAAATGCTTTAATTCATAACTAAATAACTGTAGCTCAGTTTTAAATAAACGTTATATGTAAATGGGGTAGAAAAATGCCTAGTTTATCAGGGTGACATTGCTTTGCATGTTAAACAACTCTAAAATATGGTTTATCGAAGAACAGGACCTAACTTAATATATGCATACGAGGATTTTCCGGAATTGTTGTTCGTTGTTTCCGACCCCATTTAAATTATTTCGATAGTATAGTTTTATTATGCTTCACCCTCTTGCCATGTTAATCAACATTTAATCTTGTTGGGTTCATAAACGAGGGAGAAACTAAATAAGTCATGTGGTGTTTTCTTTAATATGCAACTCCGTTGCATATTGAGCTCCACTTAAGTTGTAGTGTTGTTTGTTGCACTTTGCCATGCCATGCCATGTATCATTAAACCGGACATGCATCATACTTGGTTGTGCATCATGCCATGTCCATGTGTTGTTTGTTTACTATGTTGTGTGCTTCTTTCCGGTGTTGCTTCTTCGGGTTGGTTCCGATAACGTCGCGTTTGTGAGGACCCATTCGACTTCGGCCGTGTGTCTTCTTCGTGGACTCATTCTTCTTCCTTGCGGGATTTCAGGCAAGATGACCATACCCTCGAAATCACTTCTATCTTTGCTGGCTAGTTGCTCCCTCTTTTGCTATGCCTATGTTGCGATACCTACCACTTGCTTATCATGCCTCCCATGTTGTTGAGCCAAGCCTCTAACCCACCTTGTCCTAGCAAACCGTTGTTTGGCTATGTTACCGCTTTGCTCAGCCCCTCTTATAGCGTTGTTAGTTGAAGGTGAAGATGAAGTTTGTTCCTTGTTGGAACATGGAGATGTTGTTCCTTGTTGGAACATGTTTACTTGTTGGGATATCACAATATCTCTTATTTAATTAATGCATCTATATACTTGGTAAAAGGTGGAAGGCTCGGCCTTATGCCTGGTGTTTTGTTCCACTCTTGCCGCCCTAGTTTCCGTCATATCGGTGTTATGTTCCCGGATGTTGCGTTCCTCACGCGGTTGGGTTATAATGGGAACCCCTTGACAGTTCGCCTTGAATAAAACTCCTCCAGCAATGTCCAACATTGGTTTTACCATTCGCCACCTAGCCTCTTTTTCCCTTGGGTTTCGTGGACTCAAGGGTCATCTTTATTTTAACCACCCCCCTGGGCCAATGCTCCTCTAAGTGTTGGTCTGAACTGAGCTGCCTGCGGGGCCACCTCGGGGAAACTTGAGGGTTGGTTTTACTCGTCGCTAGTCTCATCTGAGTGTGCCCTGAGAATGAGAAATGTGCAGCTCATATCGGGATTTGTCGGCACATTCGGGCGGTGTTGCTGGACTTGTTTTACCATTGTCGAGATGTCTTGTAACCGGGATTCCGAGTCTGATCGGGTCTTCCTGCTAGAAGGAATATCCTTCGTTGACCGTGAGAGCTTGTGATGGGCTAAGTTGGGATACCCCTGCAGGGATTTGAACTTTCGTAAAGCGTGCCCGCGGTTATGGGCAGATGGGAATTTGTTAATGTCCGGTTGTAGAGAACCTGAAGTTGACCTTAAGTAAAATACATCAACCGCGTGTGTAACCGTGATGGTCTCTTCTCGACGGAGTCTGGGAAGTGAACACGGTGTTGGAGTTATGATTGACGTAGGTTGTTCTAGGATCACTTCTTGATCATAGTTTATCGACCGTGCTTTTGCCTTCTCTTCTCGCTCTCTTTTGCGAATATGTTAGCCACCAAATATGCTAGTCGCTTGCTGCAGCTCCACCTCATACCTTTTACCCTTACCTGTAAGCTTAAATAGTCTTGATCGCGAGGGTGTGAGATTGCTGAGTCCCCTTGACTCACAGATACTTCCAAAACCAGTTTGCAGGTGCCGACGTTACCGAGCAGGTGACGCAACCAAGCTCAAGGAGGAGCTCGATGAAGATCTTGTCCTTTGTGTTGTTTCGTTCCAGTTGATCAGTAGTGGAGCCTAGTTGGGACAATCGAGGATCTGTGTAGCATTTGGGGTAGTCTTCTTTTATTATGGTTGCGTAGTTGGACCTTGATTGTATCTGGTTGATGCAATGTTGTCTTCATGTATTGTGTGACGTGGCGATTGTAAGCCAACTATGTATCTTTTTCCCTTATGTATTACATGGGTTGTGTGAAGATTACCTCACTTGCGACACTGCTTTCAATGCGGGTATGCCTCTAAGTCGTGCTTCGACACGTGGGAGATATAGCCGCATCGAGGGCGTTACATACGACCTGGGCTTGGAAGAACAAGAGGTGCTTAACATGTTTTCACAGTTCCTTGATACCTCTCAAGCCAACGGCGAGGAGATCTTACCAAGTTCTGGGAGAGGCGCTGCTCACAAGGCGGAAACTACTTCGGACACATCAAGCTACATTATCTCTACATGCTTACATAAAACGCTCATACTGCAATACGACGCAGGAACGATAAACATAACATAGTGACTTGGAAATCATGGTTCATTACACGCCCCTGGAGGGCCCATACTTGTTTATTCTTAAATGCAGGAAGGAAAGAACAAAAAAAATGTGGCGCGTGCCCCGCAGCAGTTTGTGAGGATGGTCCCATGGCGCTCTCCTGGGCTCAGCCAGATCCTTCCACGCGCTTCACTAGAGCGCGGCAACGAGACGACCCACTGCCACCCTCAAAACGGGCTCGGCGGCAAGGCGGTTGGTCATAGCCGCCGCTGCTAGAGCTGTCGCCTTAGGAGGAGCCGCCATAGCTGGAAGAGCCACAGCCAGCGCCGAGGACAAGGCCACCTTCATCCTCGTAAAGACCGTCGCCAAGGCCGAGCACCTCGTCGCCGTCGTTGTCCAAAGGGCAGCACCCGACCTGGCGACCATCTTCCCTGAATACCCGCACGAAGAGGGTCGCATCGCCGTCATACTTGAAGTGGAGGGTACACCGCCTGCCCAGGCCGCGCGCGTGGGCAAACGTCTGCCAGCCGTGGGCCAGGGCTCTGTTTCCTACGATGGAGACTTCCATCGCGACCCATGAAGCCTTGCTGCAGCAACCGTCCGCTTGCAGCCAGAGACAGCCTGGACCTGCGGCCGGCAGTTCACCGGCAAAGAACCGCAGGAGATGAAGCCAGGTGCCTGCCGGGTTCTCCGACCACAGGATGAACTTCGGCATCACCTCCACCGAATAGAAGCGTGGCCGAGGAAGCCGCGTAACCATGGCACGCCTCACTTCATCGACGGGACTGCCCTGACCTGGGCGACTCCCACCGCGCGAGGAGGCGCTACCGCAGCCGCAAGGTCCCACGGTTGGGGTCGCGGCGTGCTTACGCGGGCTACCATGCCCCCTCTTGGGTGGCGGTGAGCCGGGCCCCTCCTGGCGGGCCGTGCCCTCTTCTACGGCTGAGAACCTCTTCGCCGGCCCCTCCTGGCGGGCCTTCCCCTTTTCTGCGGCCGAGAAACTCTTCACTGGTGCCATGAGTGTCTCTGCTAGCGATGAAGCAAGGAAGATGAGGAAGCAGGAGAAGCGAAGGAAGATATGGGTGGCGGGGGCTCCGCTCCCTCCTTCCCATTTATAGCCAAGAGGAGGCCAATCGCCGGCCTCCGCGATCTAAGGTAGTAATGACCTCTTTTCCGCACGCAGCAGGGACTCATAAATTCAGGCAGTTGCCGAGGTGGCGTGGGGAAGCGGAGACGCCCACGTCCCATCAATCGCCATGTGTCAACCGAGGCCGCAGGCTGTTGGGGCCCGCGGCGCTCCGCAAGCTTCGCCTCGAAACCAATTCCGAGCACGCCTTGGGCCTACTATCGGCGTCCTGGAAACGGGGGTCCCCAGACTTGCCTGCCCGCGGCCCACGGTGTGGCTCCGTCAGCGGCCCCGTATGGCCCATCTTCACCAGCAAACACTCAAGACCCTCGGAGGGGCCAAGCCTCGCGAGGCGGATGACGCAAGACCTCCTCGGGGCCGGCCTCTCCAGGCTGGCTCGCGAGGGGCGGAGTGATCAAGGAAAGGGGCACCTCGTGAGGTTCATGTGACGCAAGCCATGACGACCAAGGCCAGGCGGGCACCAGGTGGGCGCCAGCACACGCAGTGTCCTCGTTTCCTCTTTGGTGCTAAAGAGGCAAGCGCAGGCGAGGAGTCCCGAGGCAGCAGGCAGAGGTTTCCATATCGGTGCACTGAGACCAAGACCAGCAGGACGGTAGGACGAAGGTCACCGTAGAGCCCAGGACGGCGTCACGACCAGAGCCTTTGGCAGGCGAAGACCATCTTTTGTCAAGATATCTTGTACTAGTTGTACCCATTTAAATTGGCCGTTGTGGGATTCCTTCCCACCTAATATTTGGGAAGAGGACCCGGGCCTCTATAAATAGGACTAGCCACCACCTTAGGGAGAGATATCATCTTGGACCGGATCCATTCCACCAAGGCCACCACACTCAACAAGCACAAGAGCACCACTCCTTAGGAGGTTGTTCTTCCCTTGTAAATGTTCATCCTCAGCTCAAGAGGCAATCCACCACACCACACTGGAGTAGGGTATTACACCACATCGCTGTCCCGAACCAGTATAAATCTTGTGTCCCTTAGTTCTGCGAGTTCGACGCGCTGAGCCTTGAGATCGCGGTGAGGGCGTGAGCTAGAGGGAGGAGAGATCTTCGTGCGCACCCCAGTGTTCAAACCTCAAGGGTTTTGCCGGAACCCGAAATCCAACAGTAGGCACTCTTAGGGAGCCTAATGTAGTGCACTAGAATTCCTACATGCCACCTACAATTTTGTGTAATGTACTACCTCTGTTCCTAAATATATGTATTCGTAGATATTCCAATATAGACCACATATAGATGTATATAGATGCATTTTAAAGTGTAGATTCACTCATTTTGCTCTGTATGTAGCCTATAGCGGAATCTCTAGAAAGACTTATATTTAGGAACGGAGGTAGTATCGTGTATGAGATGTACATATCTAATTTAGCAGCTCGTACTAGAAATCAGTGTCTACACGAAGGGATTACTGGTCGAAAATCCTAGCAAAGCATGCTGGCAGGCAGACAACAATACAATAGAGAGAGAGATGCACTTACAAGATCATAGCAATGGGCCAGTCCAGGATCTTGGTTTGCCAAGCTGTTAGATCCAGAAGAAACATCGTCCTTGTAGTTTTTGCAAGCTGCATAACATGTAACAGCGACCTATTAGTATATTGGAAGTACATGGGGAAGGTGATGTTGGACGGGTTTAAAGGTGACAAGTACTTAGGCCATGGCGGGTGTTTTGTATCTTGCCAGACGGTGGGAATTAGGTTCGAAACGTCAAGGGTGATGATGTTGCACTGGCTATCAGGGTCTGGTAAGGAGATCTAGAACCGTCGAGTATGGTGTTTGTGGAGCTTCTCCGTTAGGATGGACTACGGTGTGGGCGAAGCGGATATGAGGCCGTGGACGCGGGCGTCGGTGAAGATGCTCCGGTGGTTGGGTTCAAGATGGTGTCGACGATACGGATCTAAGACCATGGACATGGCGTCATAAGCTGCTCCGGTAGGTTGGACGAGGGTGCGACGAAGCAGATCTTAAGTCGTGGACTTGTGAGTTGGCAAAGCGGCCCCGATAGGCTTGAGAATGGTATAGGCGAAGCTACTCCGGTAGGGTTGACAATGGTGTCGGCGAAGCGGCTCCGGTAGGTTTGAGGAAGGTGTCGGCGAAGAGGATCAGAGGCCGTCGATGGGGGCGTTAGTGGGGCGGCTCCGGGGAGTGTGGACGAAGCGTCTCCGGTGGGGAGTACGAAGGACCCATTGCAGATGTATTGCGATTGACGAGAGTCTCGATGAAACATATCCAGCATCATGGACAAGGCCGACACTGAAAGGGCTATGGTTTCGGTTTTTGGGTTCCGTAGACCCTTGAGAGGTTCAAACTCTGGGGTGCGTGCGAAGAACTCGTCCTCCCCAGTCTGCCTGCTCGCTAATCCCACGACTTAGCTCGACAAACCGAATGGACAAGAGACACATCAGTTTACCCAGGTTCGGGCCACCTTGAAGTGTAAAACCCTACTCGTTCTTTTTGGTGGATTGGCCTCGAGGTACTGAGGATGAACTAGTACAGTGGAGAACAACCTCAGGAGGACAGGTGTTCTTGTGCTCGATGAGCTAGTGGGTGTGAGGATGATCTGAATGATCCCCCTCCTAAGATGGTGGCTAGGTGCTATTTATAGTGGCATTGGTCCTCTTCCCAACTGAAGGCGGGAAGGGACACAACGGCCAAATTTTAAGGGAGACAACGTAGTCTTCGCCTGCAAAAGCCTCTGGTGGTGATGCCGCGGTGGGCTCGGTGATGACCTTCGTCCTACCGTCCGGGCGGTCTTGGTCTTGTTGCACGGGAATGGAAACCTTTGCTTGATTCCTTGGGACTCCATGCCTACGCTTGTCTCCTTAGCACCAAAGAGGAAAATGGTACACCGCGCCTGCTAGCGCCTGCCTGGCCTTGGTCTTCATGGCTCACGTCATCTGAACATCGCAAGGTGGGGCTTGCATAGATATCTCCGGTCCTCGTGAGCCAGACTGGCGAGGCCCCCCACGTGGAGGTCTTGGTGCCGTCCGCTTCCCGAGGCTTGGCCCCTCGTGGGGGTATTGAGTTTTTGATGTTAAAGCTGGGCCGTACAAGGCTGTCGATGGGGCCACGCCTTGCGTTACAGGCAGGAAAGTCTAGTTATCCTCTTTCCCAGAACACGGACAGTAGGCCCCGGGCCCAAGGCGCCCTCAACTTGGCTTCGAGGCGAAGCCAAAGGGAAAGTGAGGAGCGCTGCGGGCCCCAATCGCCCGCGGCCTTGGTAGATGCGTGGCGCTCGACGGGATGTGGGCGCCTGCACTTCCCCAAACAGCCTTGATATTCGCCGAGATCAGCGGCCTTTCGTTACCAACATAGCCCCGCCTTCATCGCATGCCGTGCTTACCCTTGGTTCCTTCACGTTCCCGAGAAATAGCGGCTCTTTTCCCAGACTCGATGCCGGTGCCGGCTTTCCCCTGTCGCTATGGCGCTACGGTCGAAAAAGAAGGGGAAAAGCTGCACTTCAGTCGGGCCTCAACCAGCTTCCAGGCCTGCCCTCAAGCGGTCGACGGTGGTCAACCAAGAGGGGCTAGACAAGGTCCGGCCGGCCCTCGCCGCCGATTCCAACGAGTGGAAGGCGATGGTGGCTTGGCCTGTTTCCCGGGCCATGGTCGATATGGTAGCCACTTAGATCCCCATCCATCTTCACTTCCTCCTGGCTAGCCTGATCCCCCTTTCTCCGATTTCCTCAACGCCATACTCTCACATTATCAAGTCCACGCGCTGCATCTGGATCCTCAATCTATCACCCTCCTTGCTGTCTTTGCCTTCCTCTGTGAGGCCATGGTGGGAACCACCCCTTCCATGTCCTTGTTTCGCCATTTCTTCTCTCTTCACCAGATCGACGCCCGACAGTGCTCAGGGTGCGTGGCCTTTGAGGCTGTAGCGGCAGTAGCCGGATCGGGCATCAACTTCAAGCTTTCGCCAGCTGTAAGTCGATTTCAAAAGTTGTGGGTGTTCGTGGACGCTGGCGTGCTCAGCTCCTTGCTCATGCTTCCTCGAATGCCAGTCATACCCAGCTCTGGTTGGGGGCACGTGAAGCTTGTTGACAATTGGCTCACCCATGTTTGGCGTCGGTTGGCCAGGTTGAAGAAGCTTGGGATGACGGCGCCAATGGTGGTGAAGGAGTTCATTCGGTGTCGAATTGCTCTGCTCCAGCATCATTCTTGACAAATGTGGGCCTTCGCCGGCAGCGGGGACCCCATGAGGCTCCACGTGCCTGCGCTTCCTTCCAAGATGCTATGCACGGTACTCGAGCTCCTAACGGGTGACCCCGCACCAACCACGCTTCCGGAGGAGGGCTGCCTCCTGTACTGTTTCTTGAACAAGGAGGACCATGTGAGGCAGATGACCCGTTTTGATGAGTGGGGGCTGCGCCCTGCAGGCCTTGAAGGGTCCCATGAGAACCCCGTCTTCGTGGATCCTTTGCCCGCCGACCCTGTGGCACATGCCCCAAATGTGGGAGCAGGGGGGCGAATGCTGCCAGGTTCCGCTGGGATTACTTCTGGGGATCCGGCATCAACATGCACTCCCAAGGCGACCGCCCCTGAGGCTCCGACCGGCGCCCCTGAGGTGGCCCCTGAAGGGCTAGCACCACCCGACGCTCCTGAGGCCACAGGCCCCAAAGCTCGAGTGAGTGGTCCTGACGTGGCGACCAGAGAGCTGGCATAGGCCGACACTCCAGAGGCCGCCGCCCCAGGAGCCCCGTCGAGCGCCCTAGGTGCTAATGGCCATGCCCCACACCTTGATTGGCTTCGCCTGAACCTTGAGGCACTCTGCAAGTGGAAAGGATCTCCAAGCTGCTGTGGCGACGCCTACCAGCCGCTGAAGCAGAGGAAATACATAGCCATAGATATGTAAGTACCTTATCTTCATGTTTTCCTGTGTGTCGCATCCTTTCCTAACAATGGCTCCTCAGGATCCCTTCGGCTATGGCGGCGACGTCTCTTAAGTAGAAACCCCCGCAGGTCCTCGGCTCGCTCTTGATTTCAGGCCCCTCGCACCATACCCTCGCACGAGGCGCGAGGCTGGTCCAAGAGGCGGTCGCACCATCGAGGGGCCACGAGCCTGTGCTTCTAGCATCCTTCCTTCACGGTTCAGCCTGGGGTGCAGAAGGCATGCCGAGGGCTCCACCATTGGTCATCAGTGGTGGCTAGGTTATCCCAGCATCGACTTTGTCTTCAAGCAGCAAGAACGCGCCACCCAGCACCTCTGCCGAGGCTCGAAAGGTGGCGGGGAAGGCACCAGCCTCCAGCCCGCTATCGGGGGCCCCCAGTGTGAAGGATGGGCTTGGACACGCGCTGGAAATCGCGCATGAGCGTAGCACCATCTGCCACGAGCTTTTTCTGGAGGCGATGGGTGCGTTGAGCTGCCTTAGAGAAGAGCTTGCTCATGTCGACGCCCGCCTTGAGACGGAGGACCTTCGCCTGGCGCACGAATGGCACCAGTTGAAGGTTGCCATCAACCTTGGGCATCTTCAACATGAGTGCGCTAGTGCAAGTGCCACGCTGTCCCTTGTGACCTCTCGTGAGGCTTGTGCCCGGGCCCTGGAGGAGGCCAGAGGGACCGACCGTCGCTTTGAGGTTGCCGAGGAGCACGAGCGGGAACTCCAAGCCTCGAACGCTTCCCTTGAGTAGCGGATCGAAGCGTGCAGGGCCGTCTTGGCTGCAACACTGAGTGGGGTACCTCCCAAAGAGAAGGAGATCCAGAAACGCAGGGAGACGTTGGCACTAGAGGCCCTGGAGCACAGCCTGGTGCTTGAGCGGCTACAGGTAAGGGAGCACCAAGTAGCCATTGCTGAGGATGCCGTTGTCACACGGGAAGCCAATATCTAGGAGGACGTTGATCGGAGGCTGATGAAGGCTCGCGTAGCTCTCGCCGATGAGCACCCCTAAAGCTGGAGCTCCTGGAAGCTGATGCTAAGGGAAGGACCGCCGCCCTTAGAACAAAGCTGGATGAGGCGGAGCAGCACGAGAGGGCCACTGAGGCAGCTCAGGCTTCTGCCCAGGCTAACTTGGCCTCCACACGCGCCAATTTGCTCTCACTCCAGCAGCAGATCGAGGGTGTCGTGTCCCTCGCGAAGAAGAATGCGAATGAAGCGTGCCGTCGCCAGACGCTACAGCGCGAGTACGCTTCAATGCTCCAGGCTCTCAGGGTGAAGGTCAACCGAGGCTTGAGCACCATCTGCAAGGAGAGCGCCCCACACCCGCTCGAGGTTGACTACGCCAGCCACCTCCGCTTTTCACCGATGTCGTGACCCGCCTGGAGGACCGGGCTGTGAGAGCTCGCAAGCTCGTTGAGGAGAGGAAACGGGGCCTTCTCGGGGGCATGTTCTCATGCGTCTTCAGTCACCTCTAGAACCTTGATCCCCACTTCGACTTCAATGCCGCCATAGCCCCCGTGCCCGGGGTTATCCGGGACAACCTAGCATACTGGGTGGATGGTGTTGTGGATGCCCTGGTCGCAGAGTTCGACCCCGATGATGACGCGGCTGTGATCGTGGCAGATGAAGAAGGTACGGATGACGATGACGAAGACGACACCAGTCGCATAGTAGGTACCATGGATGAAGGCGACGAGGATGGCGCTGGGGGTAGCGCTTCCAGCTAGGACTACATTCCCTTTTCCTTAACCTGTATGCAAAAAACTTTGACACGGCCCCGTAGGGCGTGAAAGCATTTTGACGGGGGAGCCCCTTGTAATGTATGAACTAATGTTATGTCTTCCAAAATAGGACTTCAGATGTGCTGTCGCGAGCTTGTGAGCTCCCGAGCAGGGTTGTTGTTGCGACTTATCTTGGTTTTAGTAGGCCTTGAGCGGGTCTTGAGGTCGCAGACGTGCCTTCCTCCTGAGGCGAGTCCTTCGGGGCTCACGAGGTTTTAGGTCTCCCGAGGGGCTTGCTGGCCCGCCTGAGAGGGCCTCGCGAGGAGCCGATCGTCGGACCACGACAAGGTATCCGCGAGGCAACTTCATCCTTGGACCCTCGGGAGGGCCTGCTCACCGTCTGAGCTGGCCCAAACATGCTTGGCGCGCACATACCACGCCCAGTCCCTACTCGTGGGGGCTCGCAGGGGGGTAGCAGCATGGCTCCACCAGCAGCCCCGTATGGACCATCTTCACCCGCAAACATTCACGACCCTCGCGAGGGTCCAAGCCTCACGAGGCGGACAACGTAAGACCTCCTCACGGGCAGCCTCACCAGGCTGGCTCGCGGGAGGTAGAGAGATCAAGGCAAGGGGCGCCTCACGAGGTTTCTGTGACGCAAGCCGTGACGACTGGAGCCAGGCGGGCGCCAGCGCGCAGTGTCCTCGTTTCCTCTTTGGTGCTGAAGGGGACAGCGCAGATGAGTAGTCCCGTGGCATCAGGCAAAGGTTTTCATATCAGTGCAACAAGACTAAGACCAACAAGATGGCAGGACGGAGGTTGCCGTGGAGCCCAAGATGGCATCACCACTAGAGACTTTGGTAGGCGAAGACTACTTTTGTCAGGATAGCTTGTACAAGTTGACTCCCTTCGAATTTGGCCGTTGTGGGATCCCTTCCCGTTCAATATTTGGGAAGAGGACCAGGGACTTTATAAATAAGACTAGCCACCAACATAGGGAGACATCTGATTCGAACCTAGATCGGATCTGTATTACCCCAGCCACTCAAGTTCACTAAGCACAAGAACACCTCTCCTCGCGAGGCTATTCTTCCCTTGTAACTGTTCATCCTCAGCTCAAGAGGCAATCCTCCACACCACACTGGAGTAGGGTATTACACCACAACGGTGGCCGGAACCAGTATAAATCTTGTGTCTTGTGTCAAGTTTCATCGCATTCAGATTCCGTTTGATGCCCCAACGGATAACTATCGTGACAATATAGTCGGTCAAATCGCCAGACATTTTCGGTCTCCGAAAACCGTTGCCGAGCTTTCCCTCTCTTCCTTCCCTAGAACGTCTACACAGTCCACTACGCACCGCCAGGCCCAACCTAACCTCTCTCGTCAGCCCACGGCTCTCCTCGTGTGCGCGTCCGAAAACTCCCCCGAACCCACCCAGACAGTCGTCACCGTTGTGTCCGGATCATCCCCAAACGTCTATAAAACATCTTCGTTTTCTTAATTGGACTCCCCTAGTCTATTCTTTCTCGACCATCCCATTCTAATCGGGTGATCCAAATTTCCCTCTTTTCTCTATTTATTGTCCAACCTCGTATCTAATCTAGACTAACCCTAAAAGCTAGCAGGTTTGTCCCATCCCTTCGCCACCTCCACTTGTCCTCGGGATCCTCCCAGATCTCATCGTCCAACAACGCACGGCCAAAGCTCCACCTTATCGATCCCCATCAAGCCTCCACCAATCCATCCCCGCCTTGTTCCAGGAGCCTGGGTGCTCGAGCGAGGGCTCCCGCAACCCAGCACCTCGTCCCGATCTAGCAGGAGAGGAGCTCCTCCCGTGTGCGCTGATACGTCTCCGTCGTATCTATAATTTTTGATTGTTCCATGCCAATATTCTACAACTTTCATATACTTTGGGCAACTTTTTATACTATTTTTGGGACTAACATATTGATCCAGTGCCTAGTGCCAGTTCTTGTTTGTTGCATGTTTTTTGTTTCGCAAAATCTCCATATCAAACGAAGTCCAAACGGGATAAAAATTGACGGAGATTTTTTTTGGAATATATATGATTTTTGGGAAGAAAAATCCACGCGAGACGGTGCCCGAGGTGGCCACGAGGTAGGGGGCGCGCCTGGCCCCTTGGGCGCGCCCCTAACCCTCGTGGGCCACCCGTAAGGTGGTTGGTGCCCTTCTTTCGCCGCAAGAAAGCTAATTTCCGGACAGAGATCGTGTTAAAATTTCAGCCCAATCGGAGTTACGTATCTCTAGGAATATAAGAAACGGTGAAAGGGAAGAATCTGAGAATGCAGAAATAGAGAGAAACAGATAGAGACAAAAGAGACAGATCCAACCTCGGAGGGGCTCTCTCCCCCCCTCCCCCCCCCCCCCCCCCCCCGCTTTCGGTGGCACCGGAGTGCCACCGGGGCCATCATCATCACCGCGATCTACACCAACACCTCCGCCATCTTCACCAACATCTCCATCACCTTCCCCCCTCTATCTACAGCCGTCCACTCTCCCGCAACCCGCTGTACCCTCTAATTGAACATGGTGCTTTATGCTTCATATTATTATCCAATGATGTGTTGCCATCCTATGA
Source organism: Triticum urartu (assembly GCF_056163025.1). NCBI lineage: Eukaryota > Viridiplantae > Streptophyta > Magnoliopsida > Poales > Poaceae > Triticum > Triticum urartu. The sequence goes on from NC_141875.1 coordinate 259,485,679, forward strand.
TGTCTGAGTAGATTTTCGTTGTCCTATCGGTGGTTGATGAATTGCTGTGATTGATTTAATTTGCTTGTTGTTATGTTGATATCCTTTGGTGCTCATCATACTATTGTGCGCGTGGATCACACCCTAGGGTTAGTTGTATGTTGATAGGACTATGTATTGGAGGGTAAAAGTGACAGAAGCTTCAACCTAGCATAGAAATGGATGCATACGGGATTGAAGGGGGACCAATATATATTAATGCTATGGTTGGGTTTTACCTTAATGAACATTAGTATTTGCGAATGCTTGCTAATAGTTCCAATCATAAGTGCATAGAATTCCAAGTCAGGGATGGCATGCTAGTAGTGGCCTCTCCCACATAATACTTGCTATCGGTCTAGTAAAGTAGTCAATTCCTTAGGGGCAATTTCGCAACTGCTACCACCACTTTTCCACACTCGCTATATTTACTTTATTGTTTCTTTATGTAAACAGCCCCTACTTTTTATTTACGTACTCTTTATTATCTTGCAAACCTATCCAACAACACCAACAAAGTACTTCTAGTTTCATACTTGTTCTAGGTAAAGCGAACGTCAAGCGTGTGTAGAGTTGTATCGGTGGTCGATAGAACTTGAGGGAATATTTGGTCTACCTTTAGCTCCTCGTTGGGTTCGACACTCTTACTTATCGAAAACTGTTGCAATCCCCTATACTTGTGGGTTATCAAGACCATTTTCTGGCGCCGTTGCCGGGGAGCAATAGCGTGGGGTGAATATTCTCATGTGTGCTTGTTTTCTTTATCAATAAGTAATTTTTATTTGATGTTCTTAGTTGTTTTCTATCTTCAGTTATGGGTAGGAAATGCAAAATACCAAAAAAATTAGTTGTACCTACTAAACCAATGGTTGAAGAACCACTCAAAATCTATCACACTACTGAAGCTTATTACTTGGATCATCTTCGATCCCTATGTGCTCGTGCTGAAACCCCAACAAGCTTAGTTGAGGGAAAATCTTTAGATGAGCATGCTTGTTATGTGCGACACCGAATATCTGAAAAAGGGAAAACTTTACTGGATCAAATTCATCGTTGGCAATGTTATGCTTGGAATTTATCTGAAATATATTATTATACTTGTTGTTCTGAAGACCCTAAGAAACACCTTACCTAAAAATGTTTGTTTAGTGATAATGGAATCGTATCCTCTTATGCTAAGGGTGTTTATAGTTACTATGATGTTCAACAAATTGATGAATTTGTTGCTTTTAAGGGTGCTTACAAAATTGCTTCTTCGATTGAAAAGTATGATGCTACTCTTTACAAATCTGAAAATTTTGCCATACTTAAATATTGCTATGATAATTATGCTTCTAATGCCTATGTTGAACTATATATTGCGTACTACTCCGCTATCCAAGAAGAGACTAATATTTTGCAGGAGTCTATTGTAATGCCCTCGATGCGGCTATATCTCCCACGTGTCGAAGCACGACTTAGAGGCATAACCGCATTGAAAGCAATGTCGCAAGTGAGGTAATCTTCACAACAACCCATGTATGGCTTAAAATCACCGCTTCACACAAAACATGAATAAAGAATTACATCATCCAGATACAATCAAGGTCCGACTACGGAACCAAAATAAAAGAAGACTACCCCAAATGCTACACAGATCCCCGATCGACCCCAACTGGGCTCCACTACTGATCGACTAGAACGAAACAACACACAGGACAAGGTCTTCATAGGGCTCCTCTTTGAGCTCGGTTACGTCACCTGCATGATATCATCGGCAACTGCAAACTGGTTTTGGAAGTATCTGTGAGTCATGGGGACTCAGCAATCTCACACCCTCACGATCAAGACTATTTAAGCTTATAGGAAGGGTAAAAGGTATGATGTGGAGCTGCTGCAAGCGACTAGCATATATGGTGGCTAACATACGCAAAAGAGAGCGAGAAGAGAAGGCAAAAGCACGGTCGAGAAACTATGATCAAGAAGTGATCTTAGAGCAACCTACGTCAAGCATAACTCCAACACCGTGTTCACTTCCCGGATTCCACCGAGAAGAGACCATCACGGCTACGCACGCGGTTGATTTATTTTAATAAAATAAACTTCAGGTTTTCTACAACTGGACATTAATAAATTCCCATCTTCCCATAACCACGGGCACGGCTTTTGAAAGTTCAAATCCCTGTAGGGGTGTCCCAACTTAGCCCATCACAAGCTCTCACGATCAACGAAGGATATTCCTTCTCCCAAGACAATCCGATCAGGCTCGGCATCCCGGTTACAACACATCCTCGACAATGGTAAAACAAGTCCAGCAAGACCGCCCGATGTGCCGACAAATCCCGATAGGAGCTGCACATATCTCGTTCTCAAGGCAACACCGGATGAACACTACATACAACTAAAACCAACCCTCAAGTTTCCCCGAGGTGGCGCTACAAGTGGCTCTGTTTTGGACCAACACTCAGAGGAGCACTGGCCCGGGGGGGTTAAAATAAAGTTGACCCTCGGGAGCGCGACTCCCAAGGGAAAAGTAGGTGGTGGTGAGGCAAATGGTAAAACCAAGGTTGGGCCTTGTTGGAGGAGTTTTATTCAAAGCGAACTGTCAAGGGGTTCCCATTATAACCCAACCGTGTAAGGAACGCAAAATCCGGGAACATAACACTGATATGACGGAAACTAGGGCGGCAAGAGTGGAACAAAACACCAGGCATAAGGCCGAGCCTTCCACCCTTTACCAAGTATATAGATGCATTAATTAAATAAGAGATATTGTGATATCCCAACAAAATATCCATGTTCCAACAAGGAACAAACTCCAATCTTCACCTGCAACTAGCAACGCTATAAGAGGGGCTGAGCAAAGCGGTAACATAGCCAAACAACGGTTTGCTAGGACAAGGTGGGTTAGAGGTTTGACATGGCAATATGTGAGGCATGATATAGCAAGTGGTAGGTATCGCAGCATAGGCATAGCAAAAGACCGAGCAACTAGCAAGCAAAGATAGAAGTGATTTCGAGGGTATGGTCATCTTGCCTGCAAAGTTCTCAGAGTTGACTTGATCCTCGTAAACGTACTCAACGGTCTCCTAGAACACATAGTCGTCTCCCGGCTCTACACAAGCAAGAACAACAGGTAAAGGGAGACACATTCAACCACGTGCAATGCTCAAACAACATGATGCAAAACATAGTATGATATGCAGAATGCAACATGTGATGCATATGCATGATTTGGAAAATAATGATTGAACCTGGCCTCAACTTGGAAATACAAGAGTGCCACTGGAAAGGGGAGGTGATTTCGGTCGAAATCGATATAAAGATCACCGGAATCGGATGCACGGTTTGGAAATGGCAAGCAAAACAAATATGGCACCGGTCTGCGATTAACAGCATGAGGCCATATAAATGTATCAAGATAAATAAGCTACTACACTCAAACATATCAACAAAATGCATGGCAGGCATCCACTCATGATGAGACAAAAGATGAACACTGAGCTACGGCTAATTCACTCATTACAGGTTCAAACAAACATGGCAAAAGTGCAAAAGACAACATGTCAGGAATTTATCATCAGGAAGCAATCTTTAGAGCATGAAAACTACATGCTACAGGAACATATCATGGCAAATCAAGGAATGGCATGAAGCTACTCAAAGCATATAACAAAAGTCCCTTAGTGACCATGAGCCAAAAGGGATCAGAAAGTACAATTGCAAGCATGTGAACATAGCAAAAACATAAACAGATTCAGACTTGGTGAAAAACTGGAGCATGGCAAAACAGATAACGAGTAGGCATGTTTACGAGCTTGATGCACTCACTACGAGGCATTGCATGACAAACTAATCATACACCCAGCAAATAGACATGGCATAGAAGCTAGACATGGCAAGAACAACAACATAACATGCATGGATCAACAACAACAAGCTCGGCAAAATTGCTAAACATGTTGACAATCTGCCAGGAACATTTTATAGCAAAAGTAGAGCTTGATTGACTCAAGCTAGGTTGCTCCATAAATGCAAACAAAGAAATCGATGGATAGAGCACCACAATATGTACAAAACATCCTTACTGATAATGCTCAAAAGAGGCACGGATCACTAGGAAAAACATGAACACATGCCATAAAAATTACTGCAGGACAAGGACTTTGTGAAATTCTAAGTCCCTGAAATCAGCAACATTAAGTAAGCTACTTTGCATGCTTGTGCTAGTCACCACAAAGATCACAAAAATACATGGCATACACCCCTGTAAAGATGGCATGACATTCTTCAAAACACATGTAGAGCTCAGGATCATAGCATGCACACATTAATCATGGCAAAAATGACAAAAGTGCATAAGCTGAAATAGATCTGAAACTATCATCACATAGACCTCTTCCAATAGCATTTCGGGCATCAAGATGAGCTCAAGTGAAAATGATGCAATGATATGAAATGAAGCACTCGTTGAGACGAACATTTCTATATGCTGGATGCACGAATCGGAGCCACGGTGATGAAGTTATGATGCGATGAAGAATGCAAAAAAATTTGGGTTCTAGGGACTTAGACGAAAATTAGACCTCTGAGAAGTCAACGGGATGAAGCGGTGTGGGAAGACGAGATCTGGGACGGGGACGTTGCGTTTGGATGGCGGGGTTGGTGGATCTGGTCCCGCTTCTTCTCCGGATCCGGCGGACGCAGATCTCCGGCGAGGACGAGAATTCCGGCGAGGGCGTGGACTCCGGCGAGAGACGACGAGGTACGCGGCAGCCGGAGCGAGGCAAGGCGACGGCCGGCCGGCGGAGGAGGCGGCAGGGCCGAGCGGCGCGAGATGGCGGCGCGGTGGCGAAGAAGTCGGCCGGGCGGCGGAGATGGCGCTAGCCAGCGGCGGCAGGAGGCAACCGGCGCTACGGCGGCGGGAGGCGTTATGCCTCGGGCACGGCCAGGCGCGGGCGGCATGCTCGCAGCTAGGCGCGGGCGGCGCGGCGTTTCACGTGGGGCGCGGGCGGCGGACATTGCAGGCCGGGGAGGGCCCGCCCCGGGCCTCGCGGGCCGTGGCGGCGCGCTGAGGCCAAGCGCGGACAGGTGGCAGCACAGGGTTGGCTGAGGCGGCGGTGCGGGGTGACGTGGCAGGCTCCTATTGGCCGGAACGACGTGGCGGTGGTAGCGGACATGACCGGGCGCGGAGGAGAAATGTCCGGCGGCGCGAGGAGGACGAAGTTAGGGTTTCACCCGCGATTTCGGGGAGGAGATCTATATAGAGGTAGAGGATGCTAGGAGAGTCCAAATGAGGTGGGTTTTGCGGCCACACGATCGTGATCGAACGACCTAGGTGATGGAAGAGGTTTAGGTGTGTTTTGGGCCACTTTGGAGGGGTGTTGGGCTGCAACACATACGAGGCCTTTTCGGTCCCTCGGTTAACCGTTGGAGTATCAAACGAAGTCCAAATGGCACGAAACTTGACAGGCGGTCTACCGGTAGTAAACCAAGGCCGCTTGGCAAGTCTCAGTCCAATCCGAAAACGTTTAACAACCGCACACAAAAAAGAGGTAGAAAGGGACACCGGAGGACATAGGAGCGCCGGAATGCAAAACGGACACCGGCGAAAATGCTCGGATGCGTGAGACGAACATGTATGCAAATGAAATGCACATGATGACATGATATGAGATTCATGACACGCAAGCAATGACAAGGAAACAACAGCAAATAACTGGAGGACACCTGGCACATCGGTCTCGGGGCGTTACATCTATGGAAGAAGAAATTGATGAAACTGTGAGCTCATTGGATGAAAAAGATGATGAGGAGAGCGAAGAACAAAAGGAGGAAGAGCGGATTAGCTACCCGTGCCCACCTTCTACTGAGAGTAAATCTTCAACTCATACATTGTTTAATTTCCCTTCGTGCTTACCGGAGGATGATTGCTATGATGATTGTTATGATCCCGTTGATCTTTTGAAATATCCCGTTTTGATGATGCTTGCTATGCTTGTGGCCAAGATGCCAATATGAATTATGCTTATGGAGATGAACTTGCTATAGTTCCTTATGTTAAACATGAAATTGTTGCTTTTGCACCCACACATGATAGTCCTATTATCTTTTTGAATTCTCCAAACTACACTGTATCGAATAAGTTTGCTCTTATTAAGGAATATATTGATGGCTTGCCTTTTACAGTTGCACATGATGATTTTGATGAATATAATATGCATGTGCTTTCTGCTCCTACTTGCAATTATTATTAGAAAGGAACTATATCTCCACCTCTCTATGTTTCCAATATGATAAAATTACAAGAAACTGTTTATACTATGCATTGACCTTTACTCTGTGTGCATGAATTGTTCTTTTATGAAATGTTGATGCATAGGAAGAGAGTTAGACTTATTCATTACATGATATATGTTACCTTGTGCTCACCACTAAATTACAAATCTTTGTTAATTAAAATTGGCTTTGATATACCTTGGGATCCGGGTGGATCCATTACTTGAGCACTATATGCCTAGCTTAATGGATTTAAAGAAAGTGCTGCCAGGGAGACAACCCGGAAGTTTTAGAGAGTCATTTATTTCTGTTGTGTGCTTTTATCAAGTTTAGAAATAAAAATAATGTGCCAAGGTTTGCCTTTAGGATGCTTACATTTGCTTGATGATTTGTACGGTGCAGGACAGAAACTTTGGCTGTAGTGCGTGATTTTACATTTTTAGCTGGAACGTCAAATAGTTCTGATTAGTTTTGCACTGTCTTCCTATAATTTTTTTATTTTTCCTAATTTTGGTAGAATTTTTCAAGTATCATAAGTATGTTGAATGTTCAGATTATTACAGACTGTTCTGCTTTAGACAGATTCTGTTTTTGATGCATAGTTTGCTTGTTTTGAGGAAACTATCAATTTATATTAGTGGATTAAGCCATGGAAAAGTTATATTACAATATACACAATGCGAAAACAAAATATGAATTGGGTTGCAATAGTACTTATAGTATTGATTTGCTTTATTATACTAACGGATCTTACCGAGTTTTCTCTTGAAGTTTTGTGTGGATGAAGTTTTTGATGATCGAGAAGGTCTCGATGTGAGAAGAAGGAAGAGAGGCAAGAGCTCAAGCTTGGGGATGCCCGAGGCACCCCAAGTAAGTATTCAAGTAGACTCAAGCGTCTAAGCTTGGGGATGCCCCGGAAGGCAACCCCTCTTTCTTCAACAAGTATCAGTATGTTTTTGGATTCGTTTCGTTCATGCGGTATGTGCAATCTTGGAGCGTCTTTTGCATTTAGTTTTCTTTTTTCTTATATGCACCATGATGGTATGATATAGTCCTTGGTTGATTTATATAATTCTCATTGCACTTCACTTACATCTTTTGAGTATGGCTTTATAGAATGCTTCATGTGCTTCACTTATATCATTTGAAGTTTGGATTGCATGTTTCCCTTTACATAGACAACCGCCATTTGTAGAATGCTCTTTTGCTTCACTTAGATTTGTTAGAGCATGGGCATATCTTTTGTAGAAAGAATGAAACTCTCTTGCTTCACTTATATCTATTTAGAGAGATGATAGTAATTGGTCATTCACATGGTTAGTCATAAAATCCTACATAAAACATGTAGATCACTGAATATGATATGTTTGATTCCTTGCAATAGTTTTGCGGTATAAAGATGGTGATATTAGAGTCATGCTAGTAGGTAGTTGTGGATTAGTAGAAATACTTGGGTTGAGATTTGTGATTCCGTAGCATGCATGTATGGTGAACCGTTATGTAACGAAGTTGGAGCATGAGGTATTTATCGATTGTCTTACTTATGAGTGGCGGTCGGGGACGAGCGATGGTCTTTTCCTACCAATCTATCCCCCTAGGGGCATGCATAGTAGTACTTTGCTTCGAGGGCTAATAAACTTTTGCAATAAGTATGTGAGTTCTTTATGACTAATGTAGAGTCCATGGATTATATGCACTCTCACCCTTCCACCATTGCTAGCCTCTCTAGTATCGCACAACTTTCGCCGGTACCATAAACCCACCATATACCTTCCTCAAAACAGCCACCATACCTACCTATTATGGCATTTCCATAGCCATTCCAAGTATATTGCCATGCAACTTTCATCATCATCATATACATGACTTGAGCATTCATTGTCATATTGATTTGCATGATCGTAAGATAGCTAGCATGATGTTTTCATGGCTTGTCCGTTTTTTGATGTCATTGCTACGCTAGATCATTGCACATCCCGGTACACCGCCGGAGGCATTCATATAGAGTCATACTCTGTTCTAGACATTGGGTTGTAAGTAAATAAAAGTGTGATGATCATCATTATTAGAGCATTGCCCCAGTGAGGAAAGGATGATGGAGACTATGATTCCCCCATAAGTCGGGATGAGACTCCGGACTTTACAAAAAAATAAAAGAGGCCAAAGAAGCCCAAATAAAAAAAGAGGCTAAAGAAGCCCACCAAAAAAATAAAAAAAATAAAAAAATAAAAAAAATGAGAGAAAAAGAGAGAAGGGGCAATGTTACTATCCTTTTATCACGCTTGTGCTTCAAAGTAGCACCATGTTCTTCATATAGAGAGTCTCTTGAGTTATCACTTTCATATACTAGTGGGAATTTTCATTATAGAACTTGGCTTGTATATTCCGATGATGGGCTTCCTCAAACTCCCGAGGTCTTCATGAGCAAGCAAGTTGGATGCACACCCACTTAGTTTCAGTTTGAGCTTTCATACACTTATAGCTCTAGTGCATCCATTGCATGGCAATCCCTACTCACTCACATTGATATCTATTGATGGGCACCTCCATAGCCCGTTGATACACCTAGTTGATGTGAGACTATCCTCTCCTTTTTGTCTCCTCCACAACCACCATTCTATTCCACCTATCGTGCTATGTCCATGGCTCACACTCATGTATTGCGTGAAAGTTGAAAAGGTTTGAGAATGTCAAAAGTATGAAACAATTGCTTGGCTTGTCATCGGGGTTGTGCATGACGTGAATATTTTGTGTAGTGAAGATGGAGCATAGCCAGACTATATGATTTTGTAGGGATAACTTTCTTTGGCCATGTTATTTTGAAAAGACATGATTGCTTTATTAGTAGGCTTGAAGTATTATTGTTTTATGTCAAATGATAGACTATTGCTTTGAATCACTCGTATCTTAATATTCATGCCATGTTTAGATTACATGATCAAGATTATGCTAGGTAGAATTCCACATCAAAAATTATCTTTTTTATCAATTACCTACTCGAGGACGAGCAGGAATTAAGCTTGGGGATGCTAATACGTCTCCGTCGTATCTATAATTTTTCATTGTTCCAATGCCAATATTGTACAACTTTCATATACTTTTGGCAAATTTTTATACTATTTTTGGGACTAACATATTGATCCAGTGCCCAGTGCCAGTTCCTATTTGTTACATGTTTTTTGTTTCGCAGAATATCCATATCAAACGAAGTCCAAATAGGATAAAAATTGACGGAGATTTTTCTGGAATATATATGATTTTTGGGAAGAAAAATCCACGCGAGAGGGTGCCCGAGGTGGCCACGAGGTAGGGGGGCGCGCCTGCCCCCCTGGGCGCGCCCCTAACCCTCGTGGGCCACCCGTAAGGCGGTTGGTACCCTTCTTTCGCTGCAAGAAAAGTAATTTCCAGATAGTGATCGTGTTAAAATTTCAGTCCAATCGGAGTTACGGATCTCCGGAAATATAAGAAATAGTGAAAGGGAATAATCTGAGAATGCAGAAACAGAGAGAAACAGAGAGAGACAGAGAGACAGATCCAATCTTGGAGGGTCTCTCCCCCCCCCCCCCCCACCGCTTCCGGTGGCACCGGAGTGCCACCGGGGGCCATTATCATCACCGCGATCTACACCAACACCTCCGCCATCTTCACCAACATCCCCATCACCTTCCCCCCTCTATCTACAGCGGTCCACTCTCCCGCAACCCGATGTACCCTCTACTTGAACATGGTGCTTTATGCTTCATATTATTATGCAATGATGTGTCGCCATCCTATGATGTTTGAGTAGATTTTCGTTGTCCTATCGGTGGTTGATGAATTGCTATGATTGATTTAATTTTCTTGTTGTTATGTTGCTGTCCTTTGGTGCCCATCATATTATTGCGTGCGTGGATCACACCCTAGGGTTAGTGGTATGTTGATGGGACTATGTATTGGAGGGCAAGATTGACAGAAGCTTCAACCTAGCATAGAAATTCATGCATACGGGATTGAAGGGGGATCAATATATCTTAATGCTATGGTTGGGTTTTACCTTAATGAATATTAGTAGTTGTGGATGCTTGCTAAGAGTTCCAATCATAAGTGCATAGAATTCCAAGTCAGGGATGACATGCTAGCAGTGGCCTCTCCCAGATAATACTTGCTATCGGTCTAGTAAAGTAGTCAATTGCTTAGGGGCAATTTCACAACTCCTACCACCACTTTTCCACACTCGCTATATTTACTTTATTGTTTCTTTATCTAAACATCCCCTACTTTTTATTTACATACTCTTTATTATCTTGCAAACCTATCCAACAACACCTATAAAGTACATCTAGTTTCATACTTGTTCTAGGTAAAGCGAACGTCAAGCGTGCGTAGAGTTGTATCGATGGTCGATAGAACTTGATGGAATATTTGTTCTACCTTTAGCTCCTTGTTGGGTTCGACACTCTTACTTATCGAAAACTGTTGCAATACCCTATACTTGTGGGTTATCATGCGCCTCCACTCAACCCTGTCGCCCTTTGCCTTCGTCCTGCACTACCAGCAGCAACAGCACCACGAGCTCTAGTTCACCTTGCTGCCGTAAGGAACCGGCGTCCCGCAGCCGGATCCGTCAAGTTCCCTACCCGCTCGACCTCCGAGGTGCCATGGACGACGTCCCCGCCACCGCGTTGTGCTACCTCCCGCGAACCAGCAACCCGTCCTTGTCGCCACCTCGACCGCCCCTATCCTCCTCGAGCTCCTCATCGGCGACAAGAGCCACCAGCTGGCCTGCGGGGTCCTGCTGCCGGCGACCACGCCCATGACCAGGACCGACCTTGTCCCGCTCCTCTCCTCCCTGTCTCCCTTCTTCCTCATGCTTCTCTCTCACATCTGTCTCTCACAGGAAACCACCTTGGCCGCCGCCCGTTCGTAGTCCGTCGCCATCGTCCTCGCCCTGCTGACCTCACCGGAGACCTCCTGCGCCACGCCCGCTGGTCTCTGCCCTGCATCCCGCGGCCAGCCACACCATGTCCCGCTCGCCGTGCCCGTTGACTTCATCGCCCCATGCATGGGCCGCGAGGGCGCCAAGGCCCAGCGCCGCGCGCCTTGCCAGCCCATCACAACGAGGCTGCGCCTGTCTTCCTCACGGGCCACAAGCCACGGCCGGCCCAGCTTCCCTCCAAGGCCCAGCGCCTTCACCAACTGGGCTTGGCCCATGGTGAGACGTCCCCAGTCCTGCGCCCAGTGCACTGTGCATCCCAGTCCGCCTCAGTTTCGGCCCATGCATGTTTTTTTCCCTTGCTGTGAATTTATCTAATTTCCAGAGTTGTCTGTTTTACAGATTAGTCCCTCTAGTTCATGCATATAATAACCTCACAACCGTTAAACAAACTTTATATGAAACATGCTTAGAATTTTGCCTAGTTTGGTAATATGCAACTTTCATGCATGTTAAAAATGTTAAAAATGCTGTTTGTTTAAATTTTCTCAAATGCCATGTTAAAATGCTTTAATTCATAACTAATTAACCGTAGCTCCAAATTTAATAAACTTTATATGTAAATGGGGTAGAAAATGCCTAGTTTAACATCATGTACTTACTTTGCATGTTTAACAACTCTAAAATATGGTTTAGGGAAGAACAGTACCAAATTCATAATATGCATATGGGGATCTTCCAGAATTGTTGTTTGTTGTTCCGACCTCATTTTAACTTGTCTAGATAGGGAGTTTAATTATGCTTCACCTCTTGCCATGTTTAACAACATTTAATATTGTTGGGTACATAAACGGGAGAGAACTAAATAATTGTTGTGGTGTTTTGTCAATATGCATCCCGTTGCATATTGAGCTCCACTTAATTTGTAGTACTGTTTGTGCATATTGCCATGCCATGCCTCTTTAAACCGGACATGCATCATACTTGGTTGCGCAGCATGCCATGTTTATGTGATGATTGTTTACTATGTTGCTTGCTTCTTTCCGGGTTTCTTCTCTCGCTAGCTTCGGTTTTCATTCCAGAGTTGTGAGGATCCGTCCGACTATGTCCGTTTGTCTTCTTCATAGACTCGTTCTTCTTCCTTGCGGGATCTCATGCAAGATGACCATACCCTCGAAATCACTTCTATCTTTGCTTGCTAGTTGTCCGCTCTATTGCCATGTTGCGCTACCTACCACTTGTTATATCATGCCTCCCATATTGCCATGCCAGGCCTGTAACCCACCTTTCCTAGCAAACCGTTGTTTAGCTATGTTACCGCTTTTGCTCAGTCCCTCTTATAGCATTGCTAGTTGTAGGTGAAGTTGAAGATTGTTCCATGTTGGGACATGGATATGTTGGGATATCACAATATCTCTTATTTAATTAATGCATCTATATACTTGGTAAAGGGTGGAAGGCTTGGCCTTATGCCTGGTGTATTGTTCCACTCTTGCCCCCTAGTTTCTGTCATACCGGTGTTATGTTCCTTGATTTGGCATTCCTTATGCGGTTGTGTGTTATGGGAACCCCTTGACAGCTCGCTTTGAATAGAAGTCCTATAGCAAGGCCCAACCTTGGTTTTACCATTTGCCTCACCACCACCTACTTCTCCCTTGGGAGTCGCACTCCCGAGGGTCATCTTTATATAACCCCCCCCCCCCCCCGGGCCAGTGCTTCTCTAAGTGTTGGTCTAAACCAGGCAGCCTGTGAGGCCACCTCAGGGAATCTTGAGGGTTGGTTTTACTCATAGCTTAACCTATCCGGTGTTGCCGTGAGAACGAGATATGTGCAGCTCCTATTGCGATTGTCGGCACATCGGGCGGCTTTGCTGGTCTTGTTTTACCATTGTCGAAATGTCTTATAACTGGGATTCCGAGACTGATCGGGTCTTCCCGGGAGAAGGAATATCCTTTGTTGACCGTGAGAGCTTGTGATGGGCTAAGTTGGGACAGCTTTGTAGGGTTTGAACTTTCGAAATCCGTTCCCGCAGTTATGTGGCAGATGGGAATTTGTTAATGTCTGGTTGTAGAGATTTTGACACTTAACTTAATTAAAATGCATCAACTGCGTGTGTAGCCGTGATGGTCTCTTCTCGGAGGAGTCCGGGAAGTAAACATGGTTCTTGTGTTATGCTTGAACGTAAGTAGTTTCAGGATCACTTCTAGTTTCTCGACCGTGTGTTGCTTCTCTTCTCGCTCTCTTTTGCGTAAGTTGGCCACCATATATGCTAGTGCTTGCTGCAGCTCCACCTCACTACCTTTTTCCTACCCATAAGCTTAAATAGTCTTGATCTTGTGGGTGTGAGATTGTTGAGTCATCGTGGCTCACAAATACTTCCAAACAGTTGCAGGTGCCAATGATACCAGAGCAGGTGACGCAACCAAGCTCAAGTGGGAGCTCGATGAAGATCTTATTTGTTGTGTTGTTTCGTTTCCTATTGATCAGTAGTGGTGCCCAGTTGGGACGATCGGGGATCTAGCATCTGGGGATGTCTTCTTTTACTTTGGTTCCATGGTCGGACCTTGATTGTATTCTGGATGATGTATGTTTAACTTGTATTTGTGTGATGTGGCGATTGTAAGCCAACTATTTATCCGTTTCTTATTCAGTACATGGGATTGTGTGAAGATTACCCCTCTTGCGACAAACCTACCATGCGGCTATGCTTCTAAGTCGTGCCCCGACACGTGGGAGATATAGCCTCATTGTGGGTGTTACATGAGATCCCTTCCTGCCTAACATTTGGGAAGAGGAAGAAGGCCACTATAAATAGGACTTAGCCACCACCATAGAAGGGGGATCATTCAGATCATCCTCTCACACACTAGCTCATCAAGCTCAAGAAGACCTCACCTGCTGAGGTTGTTCTCCACTGTACCAATTCATCGTTAGTCTTCGAGGACAATCCACCACAAAGTAGGAGTACGGTTTTACACCGCAAGGTGGCCGGAACCTGGGTAAACTGCTATGTCTATTGTTCATCCAGTTCATCGAGCCACGCAGCGAGGTTAGCGAGTAGGAAGACTGGGGAGGATTAGTTCTTCGCACGCACCCTAGAGTTCGAACCTCTCAAGGGTCTGCGGAAACCCGAATCCGTCAGGCACTGCCTGGGCAGGCCAAGCGGCCAAATGCTCGATGTGAGCCCTCGGATTGTCAGGCATGGAGATGACGGGAGAGCGGCTGGTCGGCTGGAAGAGGAGAGCCCTGAAGCACCCCTACCTAGCCACCAAATGTCAGATTTCGGGTTCCGCAGACCCTTGAGAGGTTCGCACTCTGGCGTGCGTGCAAAGAACTCGTCCTCCGCAGTCTGCCTACTCGCTAATCCCACGACCTAGCTCAACGAACCGAATGGACAAGAGACACAACAATTTACCCAGGTTCGGGCCAGCTTGCAGTGTAAAACCCTACTCCTGCTTTGTGGTGGATTGGCCACGAGGGGCTGAGGATGAACTAGTACAGTGGAGAACGACCTCAGGAGGACAGGTGTTCTTGTGGTCGATGAGCTGGTGGGTGTGAGGATGATCTGACTGATCCCCCTCCTATGGTGGTTGCTAGGTCCTATTTATAGTGGCCTTGCTCCTCTTTCCAACTGAAGGCGGGAAGGGATCCCACATTGGCCAAATTTAAAGGGAGACAACTTGTACATGCTATCGTGACAAAAGTAGTTTTCGCCTCCAAAAGCCTCTAATGGTAACGGCGCGGTGGGAACGGTGATGACCTTCGTCCTGCCGTCCGGGCGGTCTTGGTGTTGTTGCACCGGAATGGAAACCTTTGCTTGATTCCTCGGGACTCCACGACTATGCTTGCCACCTTAGAACCAAAGAGGAAACTAGTACGCCGCGCCCGCCTGGCCTTGGCTGGCATGGCTCACGTCATGTGAACCTCGCAAGGTCCGGCTTGCATAGATATCTCCGCACCTCATGAGCCAGCCTGGGGAGGACGCCCCACGTGGAGTTCTTGGTGTCCTCCGGCTCGCGAGGCTTGGCCCCTCATGAGGGTCTTGAGTTGTTGATGTTGAAGTTGGGCCGTACCAGGCCATCAATGGGGCCATGCCGTGGGCCAAAAGCAGGCAAGTCTGGGTACCCCTGTTCCCAGAACACCGACGGATGAGCAGCCTACTTGTTTCTAGGGGAGGTGGGAGGTGTAGATGTGGCCACAAAAGTAGAGCCGACGAGCTGGACGCCACTGGTAGTGAATGCGCTTTGATACGCCGGTGGATGAGTAGTCTAGGGTTTAGAGAGGTGTCGCGGGAAACCACAACCACCTATGGGCCGAGGAGGCCCCTTGCTAGTTCGGCAGGGGGGTGATGTGCTGCGCAAAGAGCAGACGAGCATGGGGCAGCACGACACAGATCACATAGGCAATTTTACCCAGGTTCGGGTGGCTATGAGGCGTAAAACCATACTCCTGATTTGGTGGATTGAGGGTGCAAAGGTGGTGGCGGAGCATAGTACACCTGCCCGGCAGGGTTGCCTCGAGGTAGCAGTGGCTACGCGTGTACGGGGGTGTGAGTTATCCAATCTTCTAACCCTTTCTATGGTTGCCATGGGCCTCTTTTTATAGATCAAGGGGTTACCACAGTGGCAAAGTAGTCATTACGCACTGATAAGATAGCAAACTGTACTATCATACCTAACTCTGCGGGCTGACAGGGCGCATTAAATGCACCGCTCAATGTCACATCGTTGGTTTTGCGACAAGGCTTGCCGGGCTATCTTGCCAGCTCCGCGCCTTCTCGCTTGACACGTCGCAGGACGGGTGTTGTCTGAGGGTTTCTCATGTAGAAAATTGTTGCCATGTGGTGAATGGTTGCCACTTAATCACTTTGTGGCTTGACACCGCACTGATCTATGACATGGGTCGCACTAGTGTGGTTGGTGTCGGTCTCAAAACCGACGGATCTCGGGTAGGGGGTCCCGAACTATGCGTCTAAGGTCGATGGTAACAGGAGACAGGGGAGAAAACGTTTTATCCTAGTTCTGGCCCTCTCTATGGAGGTAATACCATACTCCTGCTTGATTGATATTGATGAATATGAGTATTACAAGAGTTGATCTACCACGAGATCGTAGTGGCTAAACCCTTGAGGTCTAGCTTGTATGGCTATGATAATGTCTGTCCTCCGGACTAAGTCCTCCGGTTTATATAAACACCGGGAGGATCTAGGGTTACACAAGGTCGGTTACAAAGAAAGGAATCTACATATTTAGTCGCCAAGCTTGCCTTCCACGCCAAGGAGAGTCCCATCCGGACATGGGTGCAGTCTTCGGTGTTCGTATCTTCACAGCCCATCAGTCCGGCCCATTGCTAACAGGCCGGACGCCCGAGGACCCCTTAGTCCAGGACTCCCTCAGTTGCCCCTGAACCTGGCTTCAATGACAACGTATCCGGTGCGTAGATCTTTCTTCGGCATTGCAAGGCGGGTTCCTCCTTCCGAACTCCAAGATAGTCTTTGGACGTATTGAACGTATCCGGACCTGTAACACACACACACCACACACAACCGCAGAGAGAATATAATATTCCAGGAGTCCAATCTGCTGACAACTTTTTACAACGTGACATCACGCTCACCCGGTTTTTCAATCCGTTTCCTGTCCCGCCGTTCCATGTTTCGAGGCCTGCTTGCTATTGGCACGTTCTATCAAAACAGAGATCGTGTCCCCTTATTGCGGGATTCTCATTAATTCCAGCACGGGTAACCCAACCATTCAGTTGGAAAGATTCCTTAGGAATAGGCAGGCTTTCAGGCTCAGGAGGAGGCGTTTAATCCCCGCCGCCTTTATAAAGGAACCAAGGGCCGTCCTTTTTGACGCCAAAATTCTCCTCAGCCTCTCCATCCTCGAGTTCTAGCACCCAAGGATTCGACTTCGTTGCTTCCCCATTATGTCCGGACCCATCCCTCAAGGCCAATGGGAGGCTTCCTCCATTACAGAGGATGATATTGCGAGGCTTCGAGAGGCCAGATACCTGACCGTGGAAATCCACCACAGGCTTCCTGCTCAAGGGAAGGTTATCCCGACCCCCAGATCTAGCGAGAGGGCCATGTTCATCTCACACTTCCTTCGAGGGCTAGGGCTTGCTCTTCACCCCTTCCTCCGAGTGCTAATGTTCTATTATGGATTAGATTTTCACGATCTAGCCCAGAGTCTTTCCTCCATGTCTCGGCGTTCATCATTACGTGTGAGGCATTCCTCTGAATCCCCCCACACTTCGGCGTATGGCTCAAGACCTTCAGTGTGAAACCAAAGGTAGTCGACAGGGAACAGGTGAAGTGCGGCAGTGCTATAGTCAGCCAGCTCACCAACACTCCTTGTCCAAAAGGCTCGTTTGCCGAAACTTCCAATCAATGGCAGCGAGAGTGGTTTTCCGTTACGGAGCCCCGCAGAACCAAGTGGGTAGCTGCACCCACATTTCACCCTAGCCCACCGTTATAGCTTGCATCATGGGCCAACAAGGGGCTGGATTGGGGATCAGTTGATGAAGTGCAGACTCTACAAAGCCGCATCTGAAACCTCCTCGACAGGGACAGCGATCTTGTCAGCGTGATTCAAGTAATGGTGATTCACATCCTTCCGTGCCAGCGTAGGCCTGTTTGTATGTGGGAGTTCAATCCAGATGGACCACGAACCCTCCAACACTTCTGCGGCATTACGCACAATGGGATGTGGCAGTTATTTTTCAGAAAACGAAAACATTGCCCGGACACTACTGAGGACACAGGCCTTTACTGTAACCGTCCAGATACCGCGTTCGTAAAACGAATACATTACTAAGCAAACTATCTCCTTCCAAGGCTGGATAAAGAAAGTGGAACTGATTAGGTGTCCGGCCCCTCTTCCCGAGGGTTCACCGGATCCCGTATTAACAAGGATGCTAGCCCCGGCACCATACCAGATGCCTGTGAAGGAGATCAAGGTAGAGAGGACCAAAGCTGGCCCCATCCCGAAGGTGCGCCAAACATTGTGTCCAGAGGAATCAAGATTCCATCGTCCAAAGAAAAAAATGAAGGGTAAGTCAACTCTTCCCCCCATGGGAAGAAAAGGGCCGCCTCCGAAGATTGGGAGTCAAAGGCTTCTAAGCAAGGCAAGGTGCCTTCACCAGGTGGCTTGGGCTTAAAGGACAACATCATCACACAGTCCCATGACGAGGACAAGCCTCAGGACAAATCATAAGTGAACAAGGGTGTTTTAAACACATCCCGCACCTTTCTTGTAACGTCTACAATATATGTTTTTTGCAGTTCGGCACGTAGTATTCTTCAACGATCCTCTTCCTCGGGGGATCTTCTCCCGGAGATGATGGAAAGCGAGACGCCTCCACTAATATCCTCGCCCAAAAGGGCGGATGACTTCGAGGTGTCGTCGTGGAGGGTCTCTCCCGATCAAGCGGTGCGAGGGATGATGAAGACACAACCCGAAGGTGATACTTCGGTGGCCCAGGGTCCGGGGACCAACAATAAAGGCCTCGAACATTTCGATCTGCAGCCGGATACGAATAAACAGATCCCTTCAAATGGAGGCCGTACTCCTACGGCAGCCTCCGGAGTCGCAGAGGCGCCGGATATATTGACGAACATGCTGCGACAGGCGTCCGTCTCAACGAAACATTGTACCTTGATGGGCACGGTGGTCGAAAAGGTCCTGGCCGCGAAAAGTGGATTGAATGAAGCCTTCGTGGGCCTACTAAGAGGCATCGACGTTTGTACCGTAATATGTTCGATTGTGTTTTATTCAAGAATACTCCTGTGTATAGGTACTAGCCCCTGAGTCTCTGATTGGCTTCCCGAGGGAGGCGATCAGAGGATCAAAAGATATGCCCAGGAAGTAATATGATTAATTGGAACACAGGCTGTGACCTCCCCGAAAACTGTCCGGACTATAGATATTGTGAAGTTGCGGTGTAATACCCTACTCCAGTGTGGTGTGGTGGATTGCCTCCTGGGCTGAGGATGAATAGTTACAAGGGGAAGAACGGCCTCCTAAGGAGAGGTGTTCTTGTGCTTGGCGAGCTTGTGTGGTGTCTGGTGGTCTGAATGATACCCCCCCTTTGCTAAGGTGGTGGCTAGTCCTATTTATCAAGGCCCTGGTCATCTTCCGAAATATTGATCGGGAAGGGATCCCACAACGGCCATGTTTGAAGGGGGACAGCTAGTACAAGTTATCCTGACAAAAGTAGTCTTCGCCTACAAAAGGCTCTGGTGGTGACGCCGTCTTGGGCTCCACGGTGACCTCCGTCCTACTGTCCTGCTGCTCATGGCCTAGTCGCACCGATATGGAATACTTTGCTTGATGCCCTGGGACTCCACGCCTGAGCTTGCTTCTTTAGCACCATAGAGGAAATGAGGACACTGCGCGTGCTGGTGCCCGCCTGGCCTTGGTCATCATGGCTTACGTCACGGGGACCTCGCGAGGTCTCCCTTGCCTTGATCTCTCCGCCCCTCGAGGGACCAGCCTGGTGAGGCTGCCCCCGAGGAGGTCTAGCGTCATCCGCCTCACGATGGTCTTGAGTGCTTGCTGATGAAGATGTGCCGCACAGGGCCGCTGCTGGAGCCACGCCGTGGGCCGCAGGAAGACAAGTCTAGGGACCCCCGTTTCCAGAACACCGACAATAGCCCCCGGGCCCAAGGCGTGCTCAAACTTGGCGTCGAGGCGAAGCCAAGGGGCAAGTGCGGAGCGCCGCAGGCCCTAACAGCTCATGGCTTTGGCTGACGCGTGGCGACCGATGGGACGTGGGCGGCCCCGCTTCCTCACACAGCCTTGATATCCGCCTAGCTAGGCGGCTATCATGATTTACACTGTTATCCCTCATTTCTTGGCGACGCACCCCTCCTAGTCTCCTGCCCTTCCGAATCAGTAACCTCCTCTTCCAATATGTCCAAAGCTCGGCCATCCTTGCCGCCATGGCGCCCCGGCCAACAGAGAAGGGAAATGAGAAGACTCAGTCTTCAGCCGGGCCTCCCCTGGCCACTGAACCCGCTGTCGGACGGTCATTGGTGCTCAACCAGGAGGCCATGGACAAGGTCCGCCCAGCGCTCGCCACTGCCTTCAGTGAAGGCGGGAGACGGCAGCTTTGCCCGCATCCCACGCCTCTGTTGATAGGATAGCCACTGAGGTCCAATTCTTCATTGACTCCCCATGGGCTGGCCTGATTCCTCCCTTCTCCGCCTTCTCCAACGTCGTTCTCTCCCACTATCAAATCCACATGTTGCAGCTGGATCCCCAATCAGTCGCCCTTCTTGTTGTCTTCGCCTTTGCCTGCAACGCCATGGTACGCATTGCTCCTTCTGTGGCCCTACTATGCCATTTCTTCTCACTGCACCTGACCGATCCTCGGCAAAGCTAGGGATACCTGAGCTTCCAGGACGTGGCCACGACGGGCGGCTCGTGAATCGACTTTGATCTCCCACCGTCCGCGAGCGGGTTTCGGACACGATGGGAGTACGTGGATGTTGGCGTGCTCAGCCCCCAGCTCTCGATGTCGTCGGCACCCGCCGTTCCCAGCTCCGGTCGGGGCCACGAGAAGCTCGCGGACTCCCGCCTCATCTTCGTCTGGCTCCGATTGAAGAGGCTAAAGGATCTTGGTGTGACTGCGCCCATGGTGGTGAAGGAGTTCCTCTGATGCCGAGTCGCCCCACTCCATCGCCATTCCCATACGATGTGGGCCTTGTCCGGTGGCCAGGATCGCATGAGGCTTCAGCCAGTGGGGCTTCTGCTCGAAGCACGAAGAACGACCCTCGAGGTCTTGACAAGCGACCCCTCGCTAGTCGAGATGCCGCAGGAGGGATGTCTCTTGTACTGCTGCTCAAATATGGTGGAGTTCGCGGGGCAGATGCCCCCTTTGATGAATGGGGGCCGCGCCTAGTTGGCCTTGAAGGGCCCCGCGAGAACCCTGTCTCCATGGCTCCCCTCCCTGTTGTACAAAAAGAGGGGTACACTTTTTGTACCCCTATAACTGTGCACGGGCAGTCTGAGCCACGGGCACCACCACATTGAGCAAGGCAAGGGAGGTGAGCCAAGGTAAGGCCAAAGCTCAGGAGAAGCAGAACGACGCCAAGACCAAGACAACAAAGAGAAAAGGGGACGAAGCGGACCCCCTGGCAAGATCCTTGCCGGGAGGCGGTTTTAGCAAACCCGGCAAGACCCTTGCCGTGGCAGCTCGCCCCACACCTACGGAGTAAGTCACCCTTGAGTCCACTGCCCCCATGGGGCAAGGATTTAGGAGACAAGCCTGTGGTGGCATGCAGATCTTTGTGAAGACATTCAAGATCAGATACACCCTTTAGCAGATGATGATCCTTGGCGGGATCCCAGCCAAGGAGGACCACAAGGCCCCCGGCAAGAGGCTTGCCGGGGATGACAGCAAGCACCACGGCAAGACCTTTGCCGGGGCCCCGGCAAGGCCCTTGCCAAGAACACCCGTAGGGCCACCATCAGGCCCACGCCAGTCAAACCTCCACCGCCATTTGCATGCAGCTGCCGACCCAACCAGCTGGGCAGGCACCTGCGTGGCGGCATGCGGATCTTCATGGAGACCCACCACTGCGCCACCTCAGCTGCCTGCCTGCCTACATGGCACTGCGGGCGCCGCTGGCCAGGGCGCGTGTCGACACGAGAGGGAGCGGCGACGGACGAGACAGGTCTCTCCCCCATCCCCAATAAAGCAAGGACACCTAAGCAAGACGCATTAAATGAGCCTCGTCATGTAATGCGAGGGATAACCTCGCATCACTGTTCCCTTTCCACCTCCTGTGTGCCACTGTGGCCACCCCTTTTCCTATAAAAGGAGGCCCGAGGCGACCAGGAGGAGGATTCGGCTTTTTGGAGCTCCTCACGCCCCATAGCTAGCTCAAGAACACAGATATACAATCCACCAAAGCAGGAGTAGGTTTTTACGCATCCTCGCGGCCCGAACCTGGATAAACGAACCGTGTGCTATCTGGTTGATCCGCTCTTCTCACGACCCCGCGCCCTGCAACCGTAGTAGGGATTCTTGAGATCCCATAGGTGTCGTTCCCACCGACATCTTTGGCGCGCCAGGTAGGGGGCGCAGTTGTGAGAATCGGCTTTAGCAGTTAGTTCGATGCTTCTTCATTGTCATGGCGCCCAAGAAGAAGACGACGGTGGCGGTTGGCCCGTCGGAAGCCGGACATCCCGTCCCGACGCGGGCGAGCCGCAGACCGGTCACGGAAAGGACCCGGGGCGCCGTTCGCGAACACCAACACCGTCCCAGCAGCCGGAGTTTGGGAGGTGGCGATGTTCGTGCGCCTGGTAACGGGCCGCATGCCGCCAAATCCAAAGACGGAGCCAGGCCCTCCGCGGGTGGCGCGGGGCCTTCCAAGATCGCTGCCACCCCGCCCGAAGGCGATGTGAGGTCCTCCAAGACTCCCACGCTGGCGCCAACGGCGCGCTCCTCTCAAGTGGCGTGCGACGAACGGCGTAATCACGCCGAAGACCCCGGGCGTCCCCACGGGAAGAGCCCCGAGCGCCACTCCCGGGAGGTGGAAGACCTGCCCGCTCGCCGAGGCGCTGGTGAAGATGGCATGCGACCGCGGGGTCGTGATAGAGTTCCTTCTGACATGGTCAAATGTCGAAGCGCGTCGCGATCCGTGCAGGTTTCGCTGCCACCAATGCCAGCAGAAGCCCTAGCGCGCGCAGTTGCTCCTCGATTTTCCTGCCACTACGGGGAAACACGACAAATGGAGAGCTACTATCCGAACCCTTGTTGCGGTGGCCAACAAAGACAAACCGAGTCCGGTGGAGCCCCCGGGTCGACGCTCCGGCAGAGTCCCACGCACCAGTGGCAGGAAAGCCGGCGGCGCCGCGACCACGGCGCACTCGCCTCCTCCTCGCTCGGTACCGCGGACGCTAGCCCATCGCGACGTTACGGGCGACAAAATCTCCATAGCGTCGTCCGACCCGCGGACCCACTATGACCAGCGCCAAGTCCTTCGGGAACGAGAACATGAAGACGCTCGAACCACTATCGAACGCCGCCGCGGAGCGCGCCACCAGTTAGACAGGCGAGCAGGGCCTGCTATGAACCACCCGGCACCGGAGAGCCCTGGAGGCCTACCTTACGTGGTAGGTTGTCTGGCTTTTACCCGTGAGCTGCGGCAGTTCCAGTGGCCCACTCACCGCATGTTCAAACCTGACGTGGGCGAAAAGTACAGCGGCAAGACCCACCCGTCCGAGTTCCTCAGCATCTACACCATTGCGATGCAAGCTGCCGGAGCCCGCGACGATAAGGTGCTTGTGAATTACTTTCCATTGGCTCTTAAACCCAACGCCATGTCATGGTTGATGCACTTGCCGGTAGACTCTATTTCCTCCTGGTCGGATTTGTGCCATGAGTTTGTGGGCGCCTTTACTGGAGGCCAGCAAGCCCATGGCCAAGCGAGCGACCTGCACGTCATTCCCCAGAAGGGAGGCGAGAGTCTCTGCAAGTATATACAGAGGTTCAGCTGGATACAGAACAATATCCCTGATGTTCACCCTGCCGCCATCATCAGCGCGTTCCATGAGAACGTGCGTAACCGCAAGATGCGCGAAGTGCTGGCAATGAACAAGGTGAAAGATGTAGCAGAACTCTATGTTCTTGCTGACAGATGTGCCCGGGATGAAGAGGGGAGGAAGTACCCCGGCGAAGACGCCAGCGTGGAAACCGACTCCTCAGATGAAGATACTGCCGCCCCGGCGAAGAAGGGCCGGCGCCGCAACAGGAAGCGCAAAGGTAAAGCCGTGCTTGCCGTCGAGGGATCTGATGACACCGGCTCCACCAAGAAAACCAAGGCAGATGACCCCGGCAAGGAAATTGCCGCATGTGTCGCATGCCGGGCCTTGACGCTTGCCAAGAAGCCAGGAAACTCCGACAAGCGATACTGCAAGATCCATCGCACCAAAGGCCATGCTCTCCAAGACTGCCGACAGGTTGAGCTCCTCGCTGAGAAGCAGAGGACTGAATATGAGAGGCGGGACAAGGAGAAGGGCCAAGACAGTGTTAAGGGGTCCGGCAAGAAGCGTGACAGCTAGGCGGGCCGTCGCGGCAAGGATAAACAACAGGAGAGGCCCACCCGGGGCCATGACAAAAAGCCAGAAGACGACGATCACGAAGAGGACGACGAATCCGGCGACCAAGAGTTTCAGAAAGCTACAGAGGCCATATGCGTCGACGGCGGTGCCTCGCTGCATACTTCTCACCGCCAGCTTCAAAAGTGGGCGCGAGAGATTACAGTGGCAGAGCCGTCGTTTGATGCCCAAAGGCCGCTGAAGTGGTCCAGCACACCTATCATTTTTGACACTGAGGATCACCCTGATCGCACTACTGCGGCCAGGGGCTTGCCATTGTTGGTTTCACCAACAATACGCAACCTCAAGGTGACAAAGATGCTAGTCGATGGCGGGGCCGGTCTGAACTTGATCTCGCCTGCCGTGATCGAGAAACTGTAGATTCCTGATGGAGACCTCGAAGAGACGGGCACGTTTCAGGGGGTCAACCCGGGAAGAAGCCAACCTAAGGGAAAGGTCACGCTGCCCGTGACTTTTGGAAGCAATCTGAACTACAGGATGGAGAGGATTGTGTTTGATGTTGCCAAGATCCCCTTGCCTTACAACGGGATCCTTCGCCGCCTAGCGCTGGCCAAGTTCATGGCGGCGTCACACTACGCCTACAACACCCTGAAGATGCCAGGACCTGTGACAATCATCACCATCCCCTCCGATAAGGAAGATGCGCTGATTTGCGCTGACCAACTATACCAGCAAGCAGTTGCAGTAGCTGCCGCCACTAGGGCACTTGCTCCTGCCGCTGGGACCCCGGGAGGGAAGAAGAAGAAGAAGACCAGTGAGACCTCGGACACCCACTCCGGCAAGCGCACCTCTTTGGAGTGTAGCGCTCCCGTTGAGGACATGCCAGAGAGCTCCACCGGTGGAAACAAGAAGCCCAGGGCCATACCGCCGGGAACCAAGAAGGTTTCTGTCAATGAGGATGGCACGGGAGGGGCTTTCACCATAAGCTCCGCCCTTGACGACAAATAGGAAGACGCGCTCGTCACCTTCCTGCGGGCGAATGTCGATGTGTTTGCATGGCAAGCTTCCGACATCCACGGCGTTCCCAGGGAGGTGATTGAGCACCACCTTGCTGTCTGTCCTCATGCGCGGCCCGTCAAGCAGAAGGTCAGAAAGCAAGCTTTGGAACGACAAGAGTTCATCACAGAGGAGATCCGAAAACTGGAAGCAGCGGGTTTGGTAAGAGGAGTGCTCCATCCAACGTGGTTGGCCAATCTGGTCGTAGTGCGCAAGGCTAATGGGAAGTGGAGGCTGTGTATTGATTACACAGATATCAATAAGGCTTGTCCTAAGGACCCCTTCCCGTTGCCGCGCATCGACCAGATTGTTGACTCCACAGCTGGGTGTGATCTATTGTCATTCCTTGATGCCTACTCCGGCTACCACCAGATCTTCATGACAAGAGAAGAAGAAGAGAAAACAGCATTCATCACCCCATGTGGTACGTATTGTTTCATGCGGATGCCTTTCGGGCTAAAGAGTGTTGGTTCGATTTATGCAAGGGCGGTCCAGATTGGTTTTGAACCCCAGCTCCTTTGAAATATGGAAGCTTATATGGATGACATGGTGGTCAAAACCAAGGACGGGGCAACCCTCATACCGGATTTGCAAGAAACATTTGCAAACCTTCACAAGATCAATCTCAAGCTGAACCCTGAGAAGTGCGTCTTTGGCGTTCCGTCCGGCAAGCTTCTCGGGTTCTTTGTATCACAGCGTGGGATAGAGGCCAATCCGGACAAGGTCAAAGCAATAGAGCAGATTGAAGCACCCAAGCGAATCAAGGATGTGCGTCGGCTTGCTGGTTGCGTCGCGGCCATGGGAAGATTCATTTCCAAGTCTGCCGAGTGCGCCCTTCCCCTTTTCAAGATCCTGAAAAGGGCGGGCCCGATGGAGTGGATGCCAGAAGCCGAAGCAGCATTGCAAGATTTGAAGAAGTACCTCTCCTCCATGCCAATACTAGTTGCGCCTAGGCCATAGGAGCCGTTGCTGCTATACCTGGCGGCAATGAACCAGGTGGTCAGCGCCGCACTAGTGGCGCAGAGAGGGGTTGACGACAAGGTAAGGGCAGCGACAGAGCACGACACCACCAATGCAGAGACGACACAGCTAGTTGAAGTGCTGCCGAAGAAGAAAATGATGCAGCACCCGGTCTACTTTGTTAGTTCCCTCCTGCAGGGAGCTAGATCAAGGTACTCCGGTGTGCAAAAACTGCTCTTCGGCCTTCTTATGGCCTCGAGGAAGCTGCGTCACTACTTCCATGCACACGAGATCACTATCGTCACTCGCCTCCCTCTGCAACGGATATTGCACAATCCAGATGCAACGGGAAGAATTGTGGAATGGGCACTGGAGCTGTCCATCTTTGGCCTCAAGTTTGAAAGTACTTCGACGATTCAGAGCCGAGTCCTGGCAGAGTTCATTGCAGAGTGGACCACAACGCCTGACGAAGAAGCCCAAGAGACTGCTCTCCCCGGCAATGAGGCAAGTTGTAGTTGGATCATGTACTTTGATGGAGCTTTCTCCTTACAAGGCGCCGGGGCTGGCGTACTGCTTGTCGCGCCCGCCGGAGAGCACCTCAAGTACGTGATCCAGATGCACTTCCCCAGGGAGGTGTCAACAAACAATACGGCAGAGTACGAAGGGCTGCTTGCCGGTCTTAGGATCGCGGCAGACCTCGGAATCAAGAAGCTCATCGTCAGGGGCGACTCGCAGCTCGTCGTCAAGCAAGTCAACAAGGACTACCGGAGCCCGTTGATGAAGGCCTATGTCGATGAAGTGAGAAAGCTGGAAGAGCGTTTCGACGGTATACAGGCTGAATACGTTCCCCGAGGGGAGAACAATATCGCTGATTACCTGTCAAAACGCGCTGCCCTCAAGCTACCTGTGGAACCAGGTACCTTTGTGCTCCAGCTAACTCCACCATACGTTGATCCATCAACAGAGCAGAACAAGAGGAGGAAATCAGGACCTGGAAAGTACTTTCCCGCCGAGCTCCCCAGAGCCGCCGGCAAGGATGTTGCCGGGACACTGAACCCGCCATGGGACGGCTAGCTCCGGCGGAGCGTCAAGCTCTTGCCGTCGACACAGCCGCTCCCATAGCGGAGGAAATGCCTTTAGTCCTCACCGTCGAGCCCTAGGCTCTAGTGTGGGCACAACATACAGGGGAACTTCCTGAAGAGCAGGAAGAAGCAGAAAAAGTAGCCCGTCGCTCTACCATGTACCAGTTCGTCGATGACGTCCTGTACAGAAAGAGGCCGAACGGTGTAAAATTGAAGTGTATCCCTCGGGAGGAAGGACTGGAGCTGTTGGCGGAGATACACAGCGGCATATGTGGATCCCACATCGGGTTAAGGGCCCTTGCCGGCAAGGAATTTCGGCAAGGCTTCTTCTGGCCCACCACCCTCCAGGATGCGACGACACTAGTCACCAGGTGTGAAGCGTGTCAGTTCCATTCAAAGAATCTTCATCAGCCAGCTCAAGCCCTTCAAACCATTCCTCTCTCCTGGCCCTTCTCGGTCTGGGGGCTCGACATACTGGGCCCTTTCCCCCACGCTGTCGGGGGCTTTGAGTACTTGTATGTTGCAATCGACAAGTTCACAAAGTGGCCGGAGGTGGAGGCAGTGAGGAAGGTCACAGCTCAGTCAGCCATCAAGTTCTTCAAGGGACTAGTGTGCCGTTTTGGTGTACCCAACAGGGTCATCACCAACAACGGCACACAGTTCACAAGCCGCACCTTCATGCAATATATCCAAGACCTCGGCATCAAAGTCTGTTTCGCTTCCGTTGCTCACCCACGAAGCAATGGTCAAGCTGAGAGGGCAAACGCTGAAGTACTGCGAGGCATAAGGACCAAGACCTCTGACATGCTACACAAGAGTGGAAGGCGCTGGATTGATGAGTTGCCAACGGTTCTTTGGTCGATCAGGACGACGCCAAATCGAGCCACCGGCCAGACACCCTTTGCCCTAATATACAGGTCGGAAGCAGTTCTCCCCACTGAACTCATATACGGGTCACCTCGAGTGCTCGCTTATGATGAGCTTGAGCAAGAGCAACTCCGGCAAGATGACGCAATGCTCCTTGAGGAAGATCGTCTTCGGGCGGCTGTGAGAGCAGCACGCTACCAGCAAGCCTTGCGCCGCTACCATAACCGCAAGGTTCATGCCCGAAGTCTTGAGGAAGGCGACCTTGTCCTTCAGCGTGTTCAATCGGCCAAGAATTCCAACAAGTTGATGCCAAAGTGGGAAGGCCCTTATCGGGTAATACGAGTCACCAGGCCCGGCGCAGTCCGCCTGGAGACCGAAGATGCCGTTCCGGTGAGTAACTCCTGGAACATTGAGCATCTTCGCAAGTTTTACCCGTGAGGCGCGGCTTGCCGGGCCCCCCGGCAAGCCACCTTTTGTACAAGCATTGCCGATGATGCATGTAACCCTTTTTACAAAGCCAGGCGCAGACCCTGAGCATAAATAAATGAAGCGCTGGCGCTCTAAGTTATAGCATGCATGCTAGGTCGAGTCTCGTCCTTGGTTAGGGTTGATAGTGCTTAGAGGCGACTAACCCCTAGCTTAGAGGTCGAGTGTGCGTCTCTTTGTCTTTCTTTTGTCTTCTTTGGTTCACATGACAAACGGATATCCGTGCCAAACCACTTGGGGAGGAAAAGAAGATGAACAGACCAGTATCTAGCCCCCGGCAAGCCAGCATTGCCGGGGGCTGCAAGAGCAAAGATTCACCCACGGCGAACCAGGGTTGCCGAGGGCTGCATCTTCAGATAAGTTCTTCATCACTTATCATGCATTCCATTATGGACAGAGGTATGTGAAACCTCATGCATCACTCTAAGCCCTAGGGCTCATTCCTAGGGCCAAGTTGGTCATAGTCGCGGCAGCGAAAGGATGAAACAAGGAGCCAGAATCCGCCTCATCCCTGCCTCCGCCAAAGGTGTGAGGAAGGTCGAGCGAAGTGGGGAGACGGCAAGGCCTGTTGCCGGGCAAGGAAATGTTTATCTTGAAGATATCAAGGATTTACTCCTTGTCGTGGGTTCCACCCGCAAACAAATGACCCGGCAAGCATCCCTTTTTCATTAAAAACATTCCACTCAGGTACAGTCCATAGGGAATGAAAAACATGAATGATGGGATTACAAGTTTTAAATTCAACAAAGGCCCGAAGACTTAGAAACTAAAAAGAGATAAGGTGCCTGTAATCCCTTTCTTGTCCCTCTCCTTAGGAGGCAGGTCAAGGAGGCGAAAGGGACAAAAGGAGCGCCTAGGCAAGCTACGAGTGGCAGAAGACACCAAGAGAACATCTTGGTGGCCGTCCAAAGGCTGGGTGGTGATGGCGGCACCGGAAGCAGAGCTCGAAGACGAGGCGGCAGGACGTCAGCATGCGTCGAAGGCGTTGGTGCCCGCGTACTCCGACTTGACGGCCTTGCCGCCCGCCCTCTTCCTCTTCCGCAGCCTCCCAACGCCAGCCGCCCAAGGAGACAACCCCGAGAAGTTCAGGGAGCCGGCGACGCGGATGATGGGGTCGGCGGTGCCACACGGAGCGGCACCCGACGCCTAATCAGACCCGTCATCCTGCCGCCTACTACCCTCATCGTCGCTGCCGCTGTCCTCCTCGTCACTCCCGCTCGAGGAGGAGTCTTCACTATCAGAAGAGCTCTCCACGCAGCACCTTGCACGGGTCCCAAAGCACCCGAAGACCTTGACGGAGAGAAGGCCACCCTCCATCATCTTAAAAAGGAGAGTGAGCCCCTCCGTCAAGCGGTGGATATGGGAAAACGTCTTCCATCCCCGACGGAGATACATCACGTGAGGGGCGGGGAAGTCGACGCGGGCCCGCGGGCCACTGATCCCGCAGCCCCTCATGTGCAGCCACAACAACTCCGGCGGATCCAGCTCCATCTCCCGCGCGAATGGAGTCAGGAGACGAAGGCGACGGCGAGGTGGCCGGCGCAGCCTGACGAAGAACTCGCAAGGGTCATCCCCAACATGGCCCTCCATGGGGGGAGGAACTGCTGACGGAGGCGAGGCCGGCGCGCCGCCCCGTCCTCCTCTTCCCCGAGCGCCTCGGCCTCGCCCACGGCCTCGCCCCCTCCCCCTTCCCCTCGCGGCTGGCTCTGCCACCACGGGTGCAGGAGAAGGAGGGACGCGTTGTCGAGCGGCGACCCTCGCCGCCACCGTTGAAGGACCAGGATTCCCTCTCTCCATGGCGGATGGAAGAGGGGACCAGAAGCTGAAGGAAGGAGGAGATGAAGGAATGAGGGACGCCATCCCCCCCTCCCGCTCTTTATAAAGGAACGGGGTGGGGGCTCGGCCGCCCCGCTCAGCCAATCAAGACGCAGAAGGCGCATGGAACTGGGACCAACCGGCCACCCCAGCCCGCGGCGGCCCGGTTTCTCGCCTCCACCATTCGCCACCCCAAGCGCATCAGAGCCACGTGGCAGGCGTGCAGGATCGAGGCGACGGGTGAGGCGACCTCTCCCCACCCCGTCATCGTAGGGAGTGGACGCCTTGAAGACCACGCCTTGGCCCCGTTCAGTAAATGGGCCGCGCCTCCACGCCTCCTCCGTTTATGGGGAGGGCGTGAACCGCCCTCTTTACTACGACGTGACGCATGCATGTAGAGCTCAGCCCCACGCATGCCGCCCACGTCACACACGCCCCCCCATGCCGCGCCACGCGCGGGAAGCGTGGGAAGCACAGCGCGCGAAGAAACTTACCGCGGTAAAAACCGCCCCGACTGCTCGCGCACCGTTTTTGGGCCTAGCCCAACGACGCGATTGCGCTGACGTGTGGCCCAGGACCGGGGGCTCCTGTCGGTGTAGAAAAAGAGGGGCACACTTTTTGTACCCCTATAACTATGCACGGGAAGTCTGAGCCACGGGCACCACCACACTGAGCAAGGCAAGGGAGGTGAGCCAAGGTAAGGCCAAGCTCAGGAGAAGCAGAACGACGCCAAGACCAAGACCACAAAGAGCAAAGGGGATGAAGCGGACCCCCCCGGAAGATCCTTGACGGGAGGCGGTTTTAGCAAACCCGGCAAGACCCTTGCCGTGGCAGCTCGTCCCACACCTACGGAGTAAGTCACCCTTGAGTCCACTGCCCCCATGGGGCAAGGATTCGGGAGACATCCCCGTGGTGGCATGCAGATCTTTGTGAAGACATTCAAGATCAGATACACCCTTTAGAAGATGATGATCCTTGGCGGGATCCCAGGCAAGGAGGACCACAAGGCCCCCGGCAAGAGGCTTGCCGGGGATGACAGCAGGCGCCATCGCAAGACCCTTGCCGGGGCCCCGGCAAGGCCCTTGCCAAGAACACCCGTAGGGCCACCATCAGGCCCACGCCAGTCAAATCTCCACCGCCGTTTGCATGCAGCTGCCGACCCAACCAGCTGGGCAGGCACCTGCGTGGCGGCATGCGGATCTTCGTGGAGACCCACCACTACGCAACCTCAGCTACCTGCCTGCCTACATGGCACCGCGGGCGCCGCTGGCCAGGGCGCGTGTCGACAAAAGAGGGAGCGGCGACGGATGAGACAGGTCTCTCCCCCGTCCCTGATAAAGCAAGGACACCTAAGCAGGACGCATTAAATGTTCCTTGTCATGTAATGCGAGGGATAACCTCGCATCACTGTTCCCTTTCCACCTCCTGTGTGCCACTGTGGCCACCCCTTTTCCTATAAAAGGAGGCCCGAGGCGACCAAGAGGAGGATTCGGCTTTTTGGAGCTCCTCACGCCCCATAGCTAGCTCAAGAACACAGATATACAATCCACCAAAGCAGGAGTAGAGTTTTACGCATCCTCGCGGCCCGAACCTGGATAAACGAACCGTGTGCTATCTGTTTGATCCGCTCTTCTCACGACCCCGTGCCCCGCAACCGTAGTACGGATTCTTGTGATCCCATAGGTGTCGTTCCCACCGACACCTGCCGCAAGCGCCGAGCTTGCCCCAAGAGTGGATACCGGGGGACGAGCTACGCTGGAGGCCGGAGGCATGGGTGCTGAGGTGTCGGCACCGCTTGAGGCTCCCGAGGTGCCATCCTCGGGAGCCTGTGACTGTTGCCTGGGGGCGACAGTTGAGGGGGTGATGCAATCCGCTGCTCCTAAGGTCTTGGTGGGCCACCATGAGGCGTTGCCCGGGGGCTCTCCTCACCCCAGCACTCCCGAGGCTGTCTCCTCAGGAGCGTCACCAATCGTGCCCCGCGCTGGTTGCCACGTCCAACGCTTCGGCCGGCTCCGTCTAGACTTTGATGCGCTCCCCAAGAGGAAAGGGTCTCCAAGCTGCAGCAGTGGTGCCATCCGGCCGTTGAAGCATAGGAAGTATGTCGCCATAGACCAGTGAGTACCTTATCTTTGTGATTTCTTGAGTGCTGCTTCTCCTCCTGACTATGGCTCCTCAGGGTCCCTCCTGATATGGGCACGAAGTCTCCCAAGAAGCAACCTCCTCCTGCCTCGAATCCCCTGCTGGCCTTGAGCGTCCCAAGTCGGCGTGTCGCGCCGGGCGCGATGTCGGCCGGAGTGGCAAGTGCGCTAGCCTGGCCCCTCGAGCCCGCGCCTTATCTGTCTCTCCTTCGTAGCCTTGCCTGGGGAGCGGCAAGCGTGCCATGGGCTCCCCCTCTAGTTGTGTACAATAGCTGGATGGCTTCGACACTAGCTTCTACTTCGAGCATTGGGCCCTCACCCATCCAGGCCTCCGCCATGGCCCAGACGGTGATCCGGGACGCGCCAGCCCCCAGCCCCCTGCTGGGGGGAGCGAGCCGCTTCAGGCCCCTTCAGAGACCCCTGGTGCAGGAGATGGGCCTGGTCGCACACTCAAGCTTGCGCGCGAGCAGAGCATTGTCCGCCACGAGCTCTTTCAAGAGGCAATGGGCGTGTTGAGCCGGCTCGGCGGAGAACTCGCGGATGTTGACACGCGCCTTGAAACCTAGGGCCTTCGGTTGGCGGAGGAGTGCCATCAACTGAAGGTAGCCATCAACTTCGGGCGCATCCAGCATGAGCTTGCCAACGCGGAGGTTGAGGCATCCCTGGCAGCCTCGCGGGAGGCCAGTGCCCGAGCCTTGGAGGAGTCTAGGGAGGCCGACCGTCGCCGCGCGGTCGCCGAGGAGCGCAGGCGGGAGCTCCTGGTCTGGAACGCCTCTTTGGAGCAGCAGGTGGAGGCTCGCAGGGCCGCCCTAGCGTTGATGAAGGATACGCCTACCAAGGAGGAAGAGATCCGTAAGCGCTAGGAGACGCTGGTGCTGGAAGCCACGGAGTGCAGCCTTGAGCTCGAGAGGTTGGAGACGAGGGTGTGCCAAGTTGCCCAAGCGGAAGATGCCCCTAACGCGTGCAAGGCGAGGATCCAAGAGGAGGTCGACAACAGGGTGGCGGAGGCTCGTGCAGACCTCGGCAGCAGGTATGGCACAAAGCTAGAGCTTGCGGGAGCCGAAGCTGATGGCCGGAGCTCTGTCTTGAGGTCGAGTTTGGCGGAGGCAGAGCAGCGCGAGAAAGCTGAAGCTGCCGCCCTGATCTCTGTGCAGGCCGAACTGGCCTCTCTCCGTGCTGAACTGCTCCCACTCCAGCAGCGAGTCACCATCGCTGAGTCCCTCACACAGTAGAGCAGGGAGGAAGCGCTTCGTCGATGGATGTTGGAGTGTGTGCATGCCCCCATGCTCCAAGGCCTCAGGACCAGAGCCAACGCAGTGCTGGGCGCCATGTGTGATGAATATGCCCCTCATCCCCACTTAGATGATTATGCCAGCCATCTTCGCTTTATCACCAATGTGGTGACACGCCTGGAGAACCGATCCGAGATGGCTCGCGAGCTTGTTAAAGAGAGGAGTCATGGCCTGCTCGGGCGCGCGTTCTACCGCTTCTTCAGCCACCTCCAAAACATCAACCCCATCTTCGATTTTGATGCCTCCATTGCCCCTATACCCGGGGACATCCGGGGCGACCTGGCGCGCTGGGTGGAGGACAATGTGGATGCTCTAGTTAGGGCCTTCGCCTCCGAGGACGACGCGGTGGTGGTCGCGGCGGATGAAGGTGACTTGATCGACGATGGTGAGGGCGGCGCCGACAATGATGGCGGTGATGTCAGCGACGGCGACAGTGACGCAAGTGATGTGTCTGAGGCTGACCCAGAGGACGCAGTGAGCGACATGTCCGATTGAGCCCGTGCTTCCTCTTCGTTGACCCTTAGTTAGGGCCAGTTCCAAACCGGCTCATGAGGTCGTGAGCTTCTGAGGGGCCTGCCGATCCGTCCGAGAGGGCCTCACGAGAAGCAAGCGCCGGCCATAGAAGGACGTGTCTGTAGCACGCGCGCGTGCCATGCCCAGCCCCCGCTCGCGAGGGGCTCGCGAGGGGGAGGCAGCAGGCGCGAGCTCCGAATCATGGCAAGGAATCAAATCTCCAGAAACTGCAAGAATGAGAAAAGACACCCCCCCCCCCCCCCCCCCCGCGCGCGCATACCAATGAAAATTAAATTTCACACTTAAATCCAAGGCCAGAAAAACAGGGCTACAGAAAGGAGGTTAAAAGCAAATGGCCACGTCCGGCGCCTAGTCTAGTCTTCTGGTCTTCCACCAGCGCGGAGCATGGCGCATCCACTAGGACGTGGGAGGGAGCCCCCGTGGCCTGAGGGCGTCTCTCCGGAGACTCCAGGGTGTGTACAGCCCGACTCATTATTACGTGAGAGTTTCATGAGCGGAGACCTTCACTGGCGCGCGCCTTGCTTCATATCGCCAGACAAGGGCCCCACCTTGCGCCGCCCTCGACTACCGTTGGGGCATTTGGAAACTAGGACGACGCCAAGGGGCAAAGGGGACGCCATCAGCGCCCTCGACAACCACAAGCCCTCTCCTGGGGAAAGGCTCGCCAGTGCCTCCCTGGCAGAGGACCTACCTCCGGGCGACGCCTTGCTCCGTGCGACTCGGGGAGGGGCCTTGCTCCCGGCTCCTCCACCGCAGCCCCCAATGCGCCTCCCCTGGCAAGATGGGGGCTGCCGTGCCTGGGCCGTCGTCCACCGCCGTGACCTGATTCACTTGCGACCCATGGTTAGTGTAAGCCTGCTCCAGAGAGATTAGTGGTACCCTGTAGCTGCTCTCGCTAGTGTGGTCGGTGAGGCCTCCTGGTAGCTCTTTGAAGGCCTCAACTTCCAGCGTCTCCACTTCCCAACATGGCTCGAGGAACGAGCCGGGGTCATCTTCCGGCGTGTACTCTTGGCCCATCATGCGGGGCACATAGGCCTCTGGAAACGTCGCATCGGAAACCTCGCTGAAGTATACCATGCTCCACGCCGCCTGGCCCAGCACGCCAGGGTAGTAGGGCAGCATCCTACCGGAACCGTGGAGGGCGATGCTGTAACACCCACAATGCGGCTATATCTCCCACATGTCGGGGCAAGACTTAGAGGCATAGCCACATGGTAGGTTTGTCGCAAGAGGGGTAATCTTCACACAATCCCATGTACTGAATAAGAAAGGGTTAAAGAGTTGGCTTAGAATCGCCACTTCGAACAATACAAGTTAAACATACATCATACAGAATACAATCAAGGTCTGACTAAGGAACCAAAATAAAAGAAGACAACCCCAAATGCTAAATCCCCGATCGGCCCGACTGGGCTCCACTACTGATCAACTGGAAACGAAACAACACAACGAACATGATCTTCATCGGGCTCCCACTTGAGCTCGGTTGTGTCACCTGCACTGGTATCATCGGCACCTACAACTGTTTGGAAGTATCTGTGAGTCATGAGGACTCATCAATCTCACACCCTCGCGATCAAGACTATTTAAGCTTAAAGGTAGGAAAGGGGTAGTGAGGTGGGGCTGCAGCAGGCACTAGCATATATGGTAGCTACCTTATGCAACAGAGAGCGAGAAGAGAAGCAAAGCACGGTCGAGAAGCTAATAAGTGATCAAGAAGTGATCCTGAAGCTACTTACGTTCAAGCATAACCCGAGACCATGTTCTCTTTCCGGACTCCGCCGAAAAGAGACCATCATGGCTACACACGCGGTTGATTCATTTTAATTAGATTAAGTGTCAAGTTCTCTACCACCGGACATTAACAAATTCCCATCTGCCCATAACCACGGGAATGGCTTTCGAAACTTCAAACCCTGCAGGGGTGTCCCACCTTAGCCCATCACAAGCTCTCACGGTCAACAAAGGATATTCCTTCTCCCAGGAAGACCCGATCAGTCTCAGAATCCCGGTTACAAGACATTTCGACAATGGTAAAACAAGACCAGCAAAGCCACCCGATGTGCCGACAAATCCCGATTGGAGTCGCACGTATCTCGTTCTCAAGGCACACTGGATGGGCAAGACGTCGGGTTGGCATAGACCCTGGTTGCCCAGGGGGCGCCGAACATCGCCCAGTTTGGACCAACACTTGGAGGAGCACTGGCCCGGGCTTTTAAAATAAAGATGACCTTTGAATCTACAGAACCCAAGGGAAAAAGGCTTATGTGGCAAATGTTAAAACCAGGGTTGGGCCTTGCTGTAGGAGTTTTATTCAAGGCGAACTGTCAAGGGGTTCCCATAACACCCAACCGCGTAAGGAAAGCAAAATCATGGAACATAACACCGGTATGACGGAAACTAGGACGACAAGAGTGGAACAAAACAACAGGCATAAGGCAGAGCCTTCCACCCTTTACCAAGTATATAGGTGCATTATAGTAAAGAAGATATAATACTGATATCCCAACAATAACCATGTTCCAACATGGAACAAACTCCATGTTCACCTGCAACTAGCAACGCTATAAGAGGGGCCGAGCAAAGCGGTAACATAGCAAAACAACAGTTTGCTAGGAAAGTGGGTTAGAGGCTTGGCATGGCAATATGGGAGGCATGATAAAGCAAGTGGTAGGTATCACGACATAGAAATAGAGCGAGCAACTAGCAAGGAAAGATAGAAGTGATTTCGAGGGTATGGTCATCTTTCCTGCAAAGTTCTCAGAGTTGACGAAAGCTTGATCCTCGTAAGCGTACTGAACAAGTTCCTTGATCAAGTACTTGTCTCCTGGCTCTACCCAAAGCAAGATCACAAGCAAAGGAAACAACAATCAACCACGGTGCAATGCGCAAGCAACATGATGCAAAACATCGCATGATACGCGAGATGTGATATGCAATGCATATGCATGCTTCGGAAGGGAAAGATTGAAACAGGCCTCAACTTGGCAAACCAAGTATGCCACTGGAAAGATGAGCTGATTTCAGTCGAAAACGATATAAAGATCACCGGAATCGGATGCACGGTTTGCAAATGGCAAGCAAAACAAGAATGGCACAATTCTGGGATTAACAGCACGATGCCATCTAGAAAGCAACAAGAAACTAAGCTACTTCACTCCAAAATAACAACAAAGTACATGGCAGTGATCTACTCAAGATGCTTGACAAAAGATGAACACTGAGCCATGGCTAAATCACACAAGAGCAGGTTCAAACAAGCATGGCAAAAGAGCAAAAGATATCAACATCACAGACTTAGTGAAAATACTAACATGCCAGGAATTAACATCAGGAAGCCATGTTTTAGAGAAAGCAAACAACAAGCTAAAGGAACATATCATATCAAAACAAGGCATGGCATGAATCTACTCAAGCATAGAACAAAAGTCCCTTACTTAACGTGAGCCAAAAAGGCACAGAAGATATTATGGCACCCATGTAAACATAGCAAGTTTCATTAACACATTCAGACTTAGCATAAAACTGAGCATGGCATAAACAGAATTATGACGGCATCTTTGCAATCTCGATTCACTCATCACAAGGCATTGCATGACAAGATAAGCATAGCATCAGCAAGATGGCATGTTTATGAAGCTAACCAAGGCAAGAGCAAGTTCATAGCATGCATGGATCAACTACAACAACCATGGCAAAATTGATTAACATGTAAACAATCTGCCAGGAACATTTTATAGCAAAAGTAGAGCAATATTAAGTCATGCTATGGAACTCCATAATTGCAAACAGGGGCATGGATGGGTAGAGCACAACCAAATTTCCATATCATCCTTACTGAAGCAACTCAAAACAAGCATGGATCTCACTGGGGCATCATGTTTCCATGGCATAAAAATAACAGCAGAACAAGGACTTAGCAAAAATCCTGAGATCCTGAAATCAGCAATAACACAAAGGCTACTTCGCATGCTTGTGCTAGTCACCACGAAGATCACAAAAATACATGGCATACACCCCTGTAAAGATGGCATGCCATAGATCAAAATACATGTAGATCTCATGTTCATATGCAGCACACGAGAAATTTAGCAAAAATGACAAATGCTCATACTCTGTTAAGAATCAGCCCCTAACAATTTATTGCACTCTTGCATCACAAATTTGGGCATCAAGATGGACTCAAACAAGCATGTCACAATGGAACAAAATGAAGAGCACATCATGATGACCATTTCGATATCTCATGCGCATGAAACGAAGCTATGGTCATGGAGATATGACAGCTCAAAGATGCTCATCTGATGCTGAATTAGAAAAATGACTTAGTCGATTTCACATGAGCGCAGGTTAGCTAAGAGATGCTCAGGGCGAGGAATAGAAGTGGGCTACTCATGTTGGGCCCAACAGGCCGGTAGGTGGTGGTTCAAAGGACAACCGGCGCAGTTCGGATGTGGGCCGGGTGAACCGGGAGGTTTGGTGCGGACCGGTCCGGTTCGATGGTTCGCGCCGGTTCTTGGAGAAATACCAACAACGAACCACGGCTAGCCGTGGCTTGGACAGCGAGGCCATACCGGCGATGAGCGAGGCGGCGGATCGGGGATCCGGCGCCGAAGAGCTGCTTTGGCGAGAGGAGGAAGCCGGAGATGGCCGGAACGAGGAGCGGTGGCGGGAAGACGGGCGGATCCGGGGTGAGGTCAGCGGCTGCGCCCAGATCGGCGGCGGCGGGGCTTCTCGCGGGCGCCAAGCTCGTGCTCCCGCCACCTTCTGCCGGTGCGGCGGCGAGGTCGGACGAAGGAGCGGGCGACGCGGGAGAGTTGCAGTGGCGACGCCGGCGAACAAGCGGCGGGGTGGAGGCGACGTCGGGCGAGCGGCCCGGAGGAGGTCGTCGGGGTCCGGCCCCGAGCAGGCCTCAGATGGGCTCGGCGGGCCCGCGGCGAAGTGGGGCGCTGGGGGGGCACGTGGCGGCGCGCGAGTGGGTGCGGGAGGCGGCGAAGCTGAGGTGGCACGACGAGATTGGTCAGAGTGAGGTGGCCGGGCGCGGCGGACATGTCCGGCGGCGTGAAGGGGTAGTTTGCTAGGGTTTCATCTACGCGAATTTTCGAAGGGGAGCACCTATTTATAGGTAGAAGGAGGTGGGAGTGTCCAAATGAGGTGTAGTTTT
The DNA here is from genome assembly GCF_056163025.1 of Triticum urartu. Taxonomy (NCBI): domain Eukaryota; kingdom Viridiplantae; phylum Streptophyta; class Magnoliopsida; order Poales; family Poaceae; genus Triticum; species Triticum urartu. The sequence continues at coordinate 259,525,331 of NC_141875.1, forward strand.
CGGCCACGCGATCGTGATCCGATGGCGGAGGACATGGTGATGGTTTGGAAGGGTTATTGGGCCATTTTGGAGGGGTGTTGGGCTGCAACACACACGAAGCCTTTACAGTTCCCTGGTTAACCGTTGGAGTATCAAACGGACTACAAATGGCACGAAATTTGACAGGTGGTCTACCGGTGGTGTATCAAGGCCGCTTGGCAAATCTCGGTCCATTCATAGAATGTTTAACACCCGCTCACGAAAAGAGGCAAAAGGGGGCACCGGAGGACATAGGAGTGTCGGATTGCAAAACGGACAACGGGGAAAATGCTCGGATGCATGAGAGACCATGTATGGAAATGCGATGCACATGATGACATGATATGAAATGCATGACATGGACAAAAGCAAAACAAAGACAAAACACAACCACGAAGGGAATCTCACAACACCTCTCCGGAAAAGGCAAGAGTCGGAGTTACATATATGGAAAGTTGTATCCGGGGCGTTACAGATGCTTACGCCTGCGCCCATTGGGGGAGGCACATGTGTGGTTGGGTGTCCGGCACCGCTGGTTGCATCGGTGCCGACGAAACCTCCTGGTGCGCCTAGGGGCGCACGGGCGCGACGAGGCCCACAGTGCGGTCCGGCCATAGCCTGAGGAGTATGCAAGGAGCAGAAAGGCAACACACCCCTAGCTGCGGCGTCCACCAGCTCGGCCACACTCTCTAGCAATGCATCTCGGCCGCTCTCCATCGGTCGGCATCGCAGTAGCTCCTGCGCCACCGTGAGCGCGGCCCTCATGTTTGATTGTTCCCACCGGGTGTGCGGCGTCGTTGCGGCAGCTTAGCTGGAGGCTCTTGCAGCGGCCCGCGCTTGCCGTGGAGTAAGGGTGGATGGAATTTGACCGCGCTGCCCGTGCCCCATAGCATTTGGTGGTGCACGTGTCTCCTGGAGCGCGGGGTTGGGGTCTTCTTGGGCGGACGACGCCGCCCGGGCTGGCCCAGCTGCCCAGTGGTCGGCGTCGGTCCTCGGGTCGTCAGACATCGGAACCACGGAGTGTCGGCGGATCAACTGGCGTAAGAGAGGCTCCGGCGCACCCCTACCTCGCGCGCCAAATGTTGGATTTCGGGTTCCAGAAAAACCCTTGAGGTTCAAACACTGGGGTGCGCACGAAGATCTCTCCCCCTCTAGCTCTTGCCCTCACCACAATCTCAAGTTTTAGCATGTCAAACTCGCAGAACAAAGGGACACAAGATTTATACTAGTTCGGGCCACCATTGCAGTTTAATACCCTACTCCATTATGGTGTGGTGGATTGCCTCCTGGGCTGAGGATGAATAGTTACAAGGGGAAGAACAGCCTCCTGAGGAGAGGTGTTCTTGTGCTTGGCGAGCTTGTGTGGTGTCTGGTGGTCTGAATGATCCTCCCCCTTTGCTAAGGTGGTGGCTAGTCCTATTTATCAAGGCCCTGGTCCTCTTCCGGAATATTGATCGGGAAGGGATCCCACAACGGCCATGTTTCAAGGGGGCCAGCTAGTACAAGTTATCCTGACAAAAGTAGTCTTCGCCTGCCAAAGGCTCTGGTGGTGACGCCGTCTTGGGCTCCACGGTGACCTTTGTCCTGTCGTCCTACTAGTCTTGGTCTCATTGCACTGGTATGGAAACCTTTGCTTGATGCCTCGGGACTCCACGCCTGAGCTTGCCTCTTTAGCACCAAAGAGGAAATGAGGACCCTACGCGCGCTTGCACCAGCCTGCTACCCGCCTGGCATTGGTCGTCATGGCTTACGTCACGGGGACCTCGCGAGGTCTCCCTTGCCTTGATCTCTCCGCCCCTTGCAAGCCAGCCTGGTGAGGCTGCCCCCGAGGAGGTCTTACATCATCCGCCTCGCAAGGCTTGGCCCCTCGCGAGGGTCTTGACTGCTTGCTGATGAAGATGGGCCGCACAGGGCCGCTGGTGGAGCTATGACGTGGGCCGTAGGTAGGCAAGTTTGGGGACCCCCGTTCCCACAACGCCGACACGGGCTACCCAACTGGGTAGTATGCCAGAGAACGGCTCCTCGTAAGCCATCAGAAGAGTGGAGAAAATGGTGAATGAGGAGATGCGGGTGCCGCGGAGGGGTGCGATTCTTGCCTACTGTTTGTCTGGCCTTGCTTAAATAGAGGGTGGACGGTAGGAGGTTGGCCGAAGTCTAGCCTCGTTTAAACTGAGGTCGGATGGGAGGAGCTCGACCGGTGTTACGTTTAATTCCAGCCCGCTCATGAGGGGACGTGTGACCGGAGTACGTTTCTTGGTTTGCATGCGGGTTTAACGAAGGCGTTTGATGGAGGCGAGGAGGTGTGTTCAGCTGGGCATGCAGCGGGAGTTGCTATACTATTCAATTTGGCAGCGGGTGGTGTAGTTCCCAATACGGCTTTAATGTAGATGAGGGAGAGGGTAGCGGTTCCCGAAATGTTGAACGGCCAATGATGCATCCTCTTGCCTTTTTCCTGCATCACGAGGGCGGCTGAACCTCTTCTTCAGTGGAAGCGGTTCGGGCTCCTCCCAAGGGGCCTTCCCCTTTTCCGCCACGGAGAACCTCCTGCTTTGTGCCATGGGAGCTGTGCCAAGACGATGGGACGACAAACAAGAAGAAGAAGCGGGAGGCGAGAAGATGGAAATGGGCATCGGGGGCTTTGGCCTCTCCCCATTTATAGCCAGGAGGAGGCCAACCACCGGCCTCCAAGATCACACACAATGATGGTCTTCCTCTGCATGCAGCAGACCCTCATCAAGTTGAGTAGTTGTCGAGGGAGTGTAGGGAAGTGGAGACGCCCGCGTCTCATTAGTCGCCATGCGTCAACCAAGGCCGCAGGAAGTCAGGGCCCACGGCGCTCCGCACTTGCCCCCTGGCTTCGCCTAGACGCCAAGTTTGAGTGCGCCATGGGCCCAGGGGCTACTGTTGGTGTCCAAGGACTGGGGTGCCCAGATTCTCCTACCTGCGGCCCATGACGTGGCTCCATCGACGGCCTGGTACGACTTAGCTTCAGGATCACAACCCAAGACAATCGCGGGGGCCAAGCCTCGGGAGGCGGATGACACCAAGACCTCCTCTAGGGACGGCCTCCCTAGGTTGGCTCCCGAGGAGTGGATATATCTATGCAAGGTGCACCTCGCGAGGATCGGATGACGTGATTCATGACGACAAAGGCCAGGCACGCGCCAGCGGGTGCAGTGTACCAGTTTCCTCTTTGGTGCCCCACCATCCGCGAGCGGGTTTCGGACACGATGGGTGTACGTGGATGTTGGCGTGCTCAGCCCCCAGCTCTCGACGTCGTCGGCACCCGCTGTTCCCAGCTCCGGTCGGGGCCACGAGAAGCTCGCGGACTCCCACCTCGTCTTCGCCTGGCTCTGGTTGAAGAGGCTGAAGGATCTTGGTGTGACTGCGCCCATGGTGCTGAAGGAGTTCCTCCGACGCCGCATCGCCCCACTCCATCGCCATTCCCATCCGATGTGGTCTTTGTCCGATGGCCAGGATCGCATGAGGCTTCAGCTAGTGGGGTTTCTGCTCGAAGCACGAAGAACTGTGCTCGAGGTCTTGATGGGTGACCCCTCGCCAGCCGACATGCCGCAGGAGGGTTGTCTCTTGTACTGCTGCTCAAACAGGATGGAGTTCTGTGATAGCCTGGCTTATTAGGGATGATAGACTACTCATATCAATAAGGAATTCCTTCTTTTCCGGAAGCCCGTTCGGACAGAACTCCAAAGTTAAGCGTGCTCAGCTTGGAGTAGTGTCAGGATGGGTGGCCGACCAGGAAGTTGCTCCCGGTGCGCACGAGTGAGGACAAAGTGCGCAGAAAAGACAAGTATTGATCTGTGGGGCCAGTGTAGATCCTGCCAGGAGAAACGACCACCGGCGGGTGTGTCCGGGGCGTTACAATTTGGTATCAGAGCCGACCCTTGCGGTTACACGGATGGTTGCGGACAGGTGCGTGGTCATGTTGTTCATGACGTTTGTGACCCGTCGTGGCACACGGCATGGAACATGTACTGGACTGGAAGCACAGACATATGTGCCAAGAGGGAACATTCCTGTGGCCCGACGAGGATGTCGGTTCCTCTGAGTGGGGATGTATGTGATAGCCTGGCATATTATGGATGATAGACTAAACATATCAATATGGAATTCCTTCTTTTCTGGAAGCCCGTTCGGACAGAACTCCAAAGTTAAGCGTGCTTAGCTTGGAGTAGTGTCAGGATGGGTGACCGACCGGGATGTTGCTCCCGGGTGCTCACGAGTGAGGACAAAGTGCACAGAAAAGACTAGTATTGATCTATGGGGCTAGTCTAGATCCCGCCAGGAGTAACGACCACCGGCGGGTGTGTCCGGGGCGTTACAAGTTCGCAGGGCAGATGCCCTCCTTTGATGAATGGGGACTGCGCCCGGCTGGCCTTGAAGGGCCCCGTGAGAACCCTGTCTCCATGGCTCCCCTCCCTGCCGCCAGCGCCGAGCTTGCCCCAAGAGTGGATGCCAGGGGACGAGCTACGCTGGAGGCCGGAGGCATGGGTGCTGAGGCGTCGGCACAGCTCTAGGCTCCCGAGGTGCCATCCTCGGGAGCCTGTGACTCTTGCCTGGGGGCGACAGCTGAGGAGGTGATGCAATCTGCTGCTCCTGAGGTTGAAGCTCCTGAGGTCTTGGTGGGCCACCATGAGGTGGTGCCCGGGGGCTCCCCTCACCCCAGCACTCCCGAGGCCGTCTCCTCGGGAGCCTCACCAATCGTGCCCCGCGCTGGTTGCCACGTCCAACACTTCGGCCGGCTCCGTCTGGACTTTGATGCGCTCCGCAAGAGGAAAGGGTCTCCAAGCCGCAGAAGTGGTGCCGTCCAGCCATTGAAGCATAGGAAGCATGTCGCCATAGACGAGTGAGTACCTTATCTTTGTGATGTCTTGAGTGCTTCTTCTCCTCCTGACCGTGGCTCCTCACGGTCCCTCCTGTTAGGGGTATGAAGTCTCCCGAGAAGCAACCTCCTCCTGCTTCGAATCCCCTGCTTGCCCGTAAACAACCCCTTCCGAGAGAGAACTGTTTCCGGCAAATCTTTCCACGATCATTCTACACTTCTTCCCGGAGTATTCCTCAAACCCCCAGGCAAGCCAACCTCTTATCAAGAGCCCCGAACTAGCATGTTGACTTTGCTTGTACCTTGTGTGTGTGTGTTTCATTGCAGTGGTTTCTTGTCTGTTCGGTTTCCTGTTATTTCAGTCATGCTATATTTTTTTGTTATCTGCCTTGCATGATTGTGCTTTCATGAAATAAATTGACATGCTAGTTGGATGTAGTTACTGATAATATCATGCCTATGTCTATTTTAATGTTAGTAGTATCGATGTTATGATGATTCTGTTGCACTCGTGGAATTATTGGCACTTGGTATTGCCATGTTTCACATGCTATCACAGTTCACTTGAAAAAAAATTATGTTGTTACTACATCTGTATGTTGCATGTTAGTTGTTGCATTCAAGTTAAAAATATTCGCATGATGATTGACGATGGAGAAGTTAATAATATGACTTAATAACAAACCTCCTCCGTCGTCACTAGGATGTCATAGTGCCACCAGATCGAGCTTTTTCCAATGCAGCCACATTTGCCTTGGTATGGGAAGGCCCTAACTGGTTTATTGTCATGCCTCTCACGTGTGCCTCCGACGAGGGAAGGTTATGGGCGCGCGCTACCCTGATCAGGTAGGCGTACATGAACCTTGTGAGCATGAGTTGTTATGCGTGCTTTGTCCCTGTGTGGGACCGTTTTTTTGTTTGCCACGACGGTGGCCATTTGTCTTTGGTAGGCTAGGCCACCCAGGACTGAACCCAAAAAGTGGTGTTGGTCGGAGTGGCCGGGTGTAACACCCCGTATGTAACTTGCCATATTTGTATTCCAACTCTTGCCATTTTCAGCACTAAGTTATGATATTCCCACGTGGTTGGGTGTTGTCTTCGTTTTGCATTTTGTTCATGTCATGCTTCTCATATCATGTCATCATGTGCATCGCATTTGCATACCTGTTCGTCTTATGCATCCGAGCATTTTCCCCGTTGTCCGTTTTGCATTCCGGCACTCTTATGTCCTCCGGCGTCCCCTTTTGTCTCTTTTCGTGTGCGAGTGTTAAACGTTCTCGAATTGGACCGAGACTTGCCAAGCGGCCTTGGTACGCTACCGATAGACCGCCTGTCAAGTTTCATTCCATTTGGCGTCCGTTTGATACTCCAATGGTTAACCGAGGAACCGTAAAGGCCTCGTGTGTGTTGCAGCCCAACACCCCTCCAAAGTGGCCCGAAACCCATCTAAAACCCCTCCATCCTCTCGCCCATTCGATCATGATCGCGTAGCAGAAAATCGCACCTCATTTGGACTCTCCTAGCCCCCTCTAGCTATAAATAGGTCTCCCCCGTTCAAAATCACGGATGAAACCCTAAGAAATAGCCCCGCCGCCTCTTGTGCATTGCACCGTGGTTGATTTTGTTTCTCTTTCTTGTGTTCTTTCTTTGGGTACAGCCGGGAGATGAGTACGTGATCGAGGAACCCATTGAGTACGCTTACGAGGATCAAGCTTACGTCAACTCGGAGAACTTTGCGGGCAAGATGACCATAACCTCGAAATCACTTCTATCTTTGCTTGCTAGTTGCTCGCTCTATTGCTATGCCTATGTCGCGATACCTACCACTTGCTATATCATGCCTCCCATATTTCCATGTCAAATCTCTAACCCACCTTGTCCTAGCAAACCGTTGTTTGGCTATGTTACCGCTTTGCTCAGCCCCTCTTGTAGCGTTACTAGTTGCAGGTGAAGTTTGGAGTTTGTTCCTTGTTGGAACATGATTTTTTGTTGCGATATCATTATTATACCTTGGCTACTTTTAATGCATCTAAATACTTGGTAAAGGGTGGAAGGCTCGGCCTTATGCCTGGTGTTTTGTTCCACTCTTGCCGCCCTAGTTTCCGTCATACCGGTGTTATGTTCCTTGATTTTGCGTTCCTTACGCGGTTGGGTTATAATAGGAACCCCTTGACAGTTTGCCTGAATAAAACTCCTCCAGCAAGGCCCAACCTTGGTTTTACCATTTTCCACCTAGCCTTTTTCCCTTGGGTTTCATGGACTCAAGGGTCATCTTTATTTTAACCCCCTGGGCCAGTGCTTCTCTAAGTGTTGGTGCAAACTTGGCGATGTCCGGCGCCCCCTGGGCAACCAGGGTCTATGCCAACCCGACGTCTTGCCCATCCGGTGTGCCCTGAGAACGAGATATGTGCAACTCCTATCGAGATTTGTCGGCACATTCGGGTGGCTTTGCTGGTCTTGTTTTACCATTGTCGAAATGTCTTGTAACCGGGATTCCGAGTCTGATCGGGCCGTCATGGGAGAAGGAATATCCTTCGTTGACCATGAGAGCTTTTGATGGGCTAAGTTGGGACACCTCTGAAGGGTTTTGAACTTTCGAAAGCCGTGCCTGCGTTTATGGGCAGATGGGAATTTGTTAATATCAGGTTGTAGAGGACTTTTCACTTAACTTAAATTAAAATGAATCAACAGCGTGTGTAACTGTGATGGTCTCTTTTTGTCGGAGTCCGGGAAAAGAACACGGTCTCGTGTTATGCTTGAACGTAAGTAGTTTTAGGATCACTTCTTGATCTTTGTAGATTCTCGACCGTGCTTTGCCTTCTCTTCTCGCTCTCATTTGCGTAAGTTAGCCACCATATATGCTAGTGCTTGCTGCAGCTCCACCTCACTACTTTTCCCTACCCATAAGCTTAAATAGTCCTGATCACGAGGGTGTGAGATTGCTGAGTCCCCGTGACTCACAGATTACTTCCAAAACCAGATGCAGGTGCCGATGATGTTATTCCAGGGGATGCGACCGAACTCAAGTGGGAGTTCGACGAGTACTCAGGACGTTACTATGTTTCCTTTCTAGACGATCAGTAGTGGAGCCCAGTTGGGGCGATCGGGGAGCTTATGCATTTGGGGTTGTCTTTATTTTGGTTCCGTAGTCGGACCTTGATTGTATCTGGATGATGTAATGCTATATTTATGTATTGTGTGAAGTGGCGATTGTAAGCCAACTATGTACCTCTTTCTTATTCAGTACATGGGATGTGTAAAGATTACCCCTCTTGCGACATGCCTACACTGCGGTTATGCCTCTAAGTCGTGCTCCGACATGTGGGAGATATAGCCGCATCATGGGTGTTACAAGTTGGTAACCAGAGCCTTCCCCGAGTTAGGAGCCCCCTGCTTGATCGAATCGCTGGCGTTGTTGAGTCTAGAAAAAAAATTTGAGTATTTTATGTTTATATATATCGGAGAGTAGGATTCTTTTTACTCCTCAGTCCCTTCGTAGCTCCGATGAGGCATCCTGACATACAGTTTTGACTCTTCTCTTCTCAAATTTCACGAACAAATTTCACGCAGGTATCTTGGAATCATTTCGATGGTTTTGTGATGAGAACATTGTTCTTGGTGCCTCCTGACATTTAGGGGTTGTGGCAGTGTCCCGGGGAGTTGAGCTCCGAGGTGTTGTCGTCACAATTTTATCGTTGCAGTTCTGGAATACCTGAGTTTAGCCGACATCAAAAATATCTTTTATGTAGTTGTTGGTGAGATAACCTCAACGCCACCCAGTACGGAGCGGGAGTTCGGGAGTATTGCCATAACTCGTATAACGGATGCTTTTCGAAGGTTGAGGTAAATGATTTCCAAAGGTTTCTTGGTTATGTGGTGAAGGATGGGTACGGATGGATGTAGGATTTGCTAGTTTTGGGTGAGATATTATGCTTCCCCTGTATCCCCAACAGTTGATTGCATAACCGGAAAGCTTCGAGAGTTTCATAGGTGGGAATTCATGTAGCTCTAATATTTCTTCCGCAGATATTTGGTTCGTGATTGGGTAATCCTGACCAAGTATTTGTTCATATCCGTACCTTGTTGTTTTATTCATCTACCTCTATCTAAGTGGCTTCTCAATTTATGGAAGTGTGATCATTCAATATGGAATGCATTCGTTCATTCTTGTTCGAATGTTAAGGCTATATGTTGCAATTTCGATCCATTTGATTCAGCTTGAATATATGTCTGTCAAGATGCTAACGATGTCACCCTCTTCAGGATGGCTCCTCCCACACGTTAGTATCCGGAACCTCCGCCACCACCTCCACCTCCGGAGGCATGGCAAGCTGTGATGGCCGCTACCAACACCAACACACAGCTGATTATGCAACTCTTGCAAGAGCGCAACCAAGGAAATCAAGGTCATGGAAACAATCAAACTCAGTTTGCTACCCTCAACCAGTTCCTTGCAAACCAGCCAGAAGTCTTTCAGTAACTGTGTCGAGGCCACAGACGCTGATGATTGGCTCGTGGATATCTGCAAACATTTTGAGTGTAGCAATGTTAGGCCTGAGGACTTTGTCAAGTTTCCTTTGTTCCAACTCAAAGACCAAGCTGCTGAGTGGTATCAACAATACAAAGATTCCAGAGGAGGTCGTGTGATTACTTGGGATGATTTCCGCCAAGACATCAAAGCTCACCACATTCCTCAGAGTGTTGTTGAGAGTAAGCGTGAGGAGTTCAGCAATCTGAAGCATGGAAGCTTGTGTGTTTACCAATGCAACATCCTGTTCCAGAGGCTTGCTCGCTTCGCCAAACAAGACGTCCCTGACGAGAAGAGCATGATTTATCAATTCAAAGGTGGCCTCAGAGAAGATCTGCAACTAGCTCTTGTGCTTTTTGAGCCAAAAAAGTATGATGAGTTCTACAACATGGCACTTAGGCAAGAAGCCACTCAGCTCAAGTGCGATGCTTCCAAGAAGGGAGTCAGGGATGCAACTCCTTCTTCTTCAACTCAAGTGGCAGCTAAGCAGCAAAAGTACTAGTTGCCTCCTCCTCCTCTGTTCCGTCAGCCTTATCAGCAGAAGAGCAAAGGTGGCAATGGATCTTCCCACCCACCAAAACCAGGCTTTCAGAACAAAACTTCATCTCATGCTCCAAGGTCAAGTGCTCCGTATCACCGGCCTCTCTCAAAGGTTACATGCAACAAGTGTCAGCAGAAGGGTCACTATGCAAACAAATGCTTCAACCAAAGGCGTCTTCCGCCTCCTCCTCCTATGATATCTGCCAGCAATGCAGTGGCCAAGCATAATCCCAAGTCTGCAAAGGTCAACATGATGAACGCAGCTCAGGCAGAGGACTCTTCAGAAGTGATCATGGGTAACCTTTCTGTTAATGATATTCCTACAAGAGTTCTTTTTGATACTGGTGCATCTTTGTCATTCATATCGAAGCCTTTTGCATCCATGCACGATTTGCATACTGTCGATTTGCCTAAGCCGGTAGCGGTTTCCTCTCCGGGTTTGTTCATGAACACCAAAATGATGGCTCTGGATGTTTCTATCAAGATGGGAGATTATAAATATCTGTCCTCTCCAATGGTCCTTGGTAACTCAGATATTGATCTAATTCTCGGTGTGGACTGGCTTTCTAAGCACAAGGCTCAGCTTGATTTTGCTACTAGGCAGATTCAATTGACACATTCGTTTGAGGATGTGATCGTCTTTGCCGCTCATGATGATACCATTCGACTATTTTCTCTCAATGAGAAGGGCGAGTTGAATGCCATCTCTCAGATTCCATTCGTTTGTGAATATCAAGATGTCTTTCCAGAAGAGCTTCCAGGAATGCCTCCTCTCCGGCCAGTTGAATTCGTCATTGATCTCGAGCCTGGCACGGAACCTGTTTGCAAACGTCCTTACAAGGTTGGACCAGAAGAGTTGAAGGAGCTGAAGAAACAACTCGATATACAACAGCGTATGGATCTCATCCAACCGAGTTCTTCTCCTTGGGGTTATGGTGTTCTTTTTGTCAAGAAGAAGGATGGCACAGACCGACTTTGTGTTGACTACCATCCATTGAACAAGAAGACCATAAAGAACAAGTACCCACTTCCCAACATCAACGAGCTTTTCGAACAACTCAAAGGTGCTCAAGTATTCTCCAAGCTAGACCTCCGTATGGGCTATCATCAGATTCGCATTCGTGAACAAGACATCCCCAAGACAGCATTCAGAACAAGCTATAGTTCCTACGAATACACTGTCATGTCTTTCGGCCTTGTCAATGCTCCTCCAACTTTCTCTCGCATGATGAACTTCATCTTCAACCCTTACATAAATGACTTCGTCTTGGTCTATCTCGATGACATTTTGGTCTTTTCCAAGAACAAGGAGGATCATGCCAAGCACTTGAGATTGGTGCTGGACAAACGCAGAGAACATCAGTTCTATGCGAAGTTTTCAAAGTGTGAGTTTTGGCTCAATGAGGTTCTCTACCTTGGGCATATCATCTCCGCCAAGGGCATAGTGGTTAATCCTGAGAAGGTGTCTGCAATTGTGAATTGGGAACCGCCTCAGAATGTGAAGCAACTCCACAACATCCTTGGGCTCGCAAGTTATTGTCGAAGATTCGTTGAGAATTTCTATAAGATTGCGAAGCATCTTGCCAACCTTCTCCAGAAGCATGTGAAGTATGTTTGGACGCCTGAATGTGACATCGCTTTCAACACCCTCAAAGAGAAGTTAGTCACAGCTCCAGTTCTGACTCCTCCTGATGAATCCAAACCATTCAAAGTTTTCTGTGATGCTTCCCTGCAAGGTCTCAGTGTTGTGTTAATTCAAGAGAACAAAGTTGTGGCCTATACCTGTCGCCTGTTGAAGCCCAATGAAAAGAACTACCCCACTCATGACTTCGAGTTAGCGGCAGTTGTCCATGCTCTTTTAACTTGTAGACATCTCTTGTTGGGAAGAAAAGCGGACATCTTCATTGATCATAAGAGTCTCAAGTACATCTTCACTCAGCCCAACCTCAACCTCAGATAGACTCGTTGGGTCGAAATGATTCAAGAGTATAATCTGAGTATTGACTATACTCCAGGCAAGGCCAATGTCATTGCTAACGCTTTGAGCAGGAAGGCTTACTGCAATAGTTTGATTCTCAAGCCCTTCCAACAGGATCTTTGTGAAGCTTTCCGCAAACATAATCTCCAAGTTGTTCCTCAAGGATTCCTTGCCAACCTCCAAGTCCCTCCTACTTTGGAAGATCAGATTCGCTAGGCTCAACTTCTTGATGCTATGGTGAAGATGGTGAAGATTGGAATTGCCAAGAGCCAACCCAAGTACAAGTGCTATCGTCTTGATGACAAGGATACTCTATTCTTCGAGGATCGCATTGTTGTTCCTAAGGGTGACCTTCGTAAAGTCATTATGAACGAGGCTCACAATTCACTTCTATCTATTCATCCTGGAAGTACAAAGATGTACCATGACCTCAAGCAGTCGTATTGGTGGACTCGAATGAAGCGCGAGATTGCTCAGTTCGTGAATGAATGTGATGTCTGCAGAAGAGTCAAAGCAGAACACCAACGGCCAGCTGGTATCCTCCAACATCTTGCCATTCCAGAATGGAAGTTTGACCATATTGAGATGGACTTCGTGACTGGATTTCCCAAGTCCAAGTGTGGCAATGATGCTATCTTCGTTGTCATCGACAAGCTTACCAAAGTGGCTCATTTTCTTCCTATCAAAGAATCTATCACAGCAGCTCAGTTGGCAGAGCTATATACCTCCAGGATTGTCTCCTTGCACGGCATTCCGTAGTTGATATCTTCAGATCACGGAAGCATCTTTACCTCTAAGTTCTGGGATTCTTTTCAGAAGGCTATGGGCACCAGCATTCGCTTAAGCACAGCCTTTCATCCTCAAACTAGTGGACAAGTCGAGCGAGTAAATCAAATTCTTGAAGATATGCTCAGGGCATGTGTCATTTATTTCGGTATGAAGTGGGAAGATTGTCTTCCATGTGCCGAGTTCTCCTACAACAACAGCTTCCAAGCGAGTTCGGGCAAGGCCCCATTCGAGATTCTCTATGGCAGAAAGTGTCGTACTCCTCTTAACTGGTCAGAGACTGGTGAACGCCAACTTCTTGGAAATGACTTGATCACAGAGGCTGAAGAAATGTGCTAAGTCATTAGTGAAAATCTCAAAGTCGCGCAATCGCGCCAGAAGAGTTACTATGATAGCAAGCATCTTGACTTGGCTTTCGAGATCGGAGACCATGTCTACCTCCACGTCTCTCTAATGAAAGGTACTCGTTGCTTCGGTATCAAAGGGAAGCTTGCCCCTAGATACGTGGGTCCTTTCAAGATCATTTGCAAAAGAAGCGATCTCGCCTATCAAGTTGAGCTTCCATCCAACTTTGCAAACATGCATGACGTGTTTCACGTGTCTCAGCTTCGCAAGTGTTTCAAGACTCCTTAGCGCACCATCAACTTCGAAGAGATTGATCTCCAAGAAGACTTGTCTTATCATGAGCATCCCGTTGCTATTCTTGAAGAAACTGAGCGCAAGACTCGCAACAAATCTATCAAATTCCTGAAAGTGAAGTGGTCACATCATTCCTACCGTGAAGCCAACTGGGAACGCGAGGACCACCTCCGTTCCGAATATCCAGAGTTTTTCTAGTCCTAGATCTCGGGACGAGATCCTTTCGTAGTGGTGGAGTGTTGTAACGCCCTGTATGTAACTTGCCATATTTGTATTCCAAATCTTGCCATTTTCGGCACTAGTTATGATATTCCTTCGTGGTTGGGTGATGTCTTCGTTTTGCATTTTGTTCATTTCATGCTTCTCATATCATGTCATCATGTGCATCACATTTGCATACGTGTTCGTCTCATGCATCCGAGCATTTTCCCCGTTGTCCGTTTTGCATTCCGGCACTCCTATGTCCTCCGGCGTCCCCTTTTTGCCTCTTTTCGTGTGCGGGTGTTAAACATTCTCGGATTGGACCGAGACTTGCCAAGCGGCCTTGGTACGCTACCAGTAGACCGCATGTCATGTTTCGTGCCATTTAGAGTCCGTTTGATACTCCAACGGTAAACCGAGGAACCGTAAAGGCCTCGTGTCTGTTGCAGCCCAAGACCCCTCCAAAGTGACCCAAAACCCATCTGAAACCCCTCCATCCTCTCGGCCTTCAGATCACGACCGCGTGGCTGAAAACCGCACTTCATTTGGACTCTCCTAGCCCCCTCTAGCTATAAATAGGTCTCCCCCGTTCAAAATCACGGATGAAACCCTAAGAAATAGCCCCGCCGTCGCCGGACATTTTTTCCACCGCCGCCGGACATGCCCGCCTCCGTCGCCCATGCCAATCGGCGAGCGACACGTGGCACCGCGCCCACATCGCCGCGCCTCCCCGCCGCCAGGCCCACACCGCACCTGGGCCGCGCCCCACGCACCAGCCGCCTTTGCCCCGCGCCGGAACGCGACGCCGCCCCGCATCGCCGGCCACCACCGCCGCCTCCCGCGGTGGCCGCCTCCACCGCCCCGCTCGCCGGCCACCGCCGCCGCCCCCGCCAGCACCCGGCTTCCCATGCCCGCACCTCCACCGGATCCGCAGCTCCGGCGTGCTCCGTCCCTCCTCGCCGATGCCCCGTCTTCCCAAGCTTCAGCCGCCACTCTCCTTCAACTCTGGCGAGACTCTGGCGGACTTAGGGAACAGCGCCCCGATCTCGATCTGAGAAGAACCTAGGGTTGACCCCTCTTTTTCTCCAAGTCCCCAGTTTCTTATATTTTCTAGCATTCTTCATCATGCCATATCTCATCATCTGTAGCTCCGTTTTGCGCGTGTTAGATATCAAATTGTTTGTTAGGATGTCCTCTTCATTTCATTCCATTGCACCATGCTTGTTTGAGTCCATCTTGATGCCTAAAATGCTGTTGCAAGAGTTCTATGAAATGTTAGTTTCTGTTTCTTAACAGATTATGGGCATTTGTCATTTTTGTGATGATTAATGTGTGCCTCCTATGAACTTGAGCCATACATGTGTTTTGGGCTATGCCATGCCATATTTGCAGGGGTGTATGCCATGTATTTTTGTGATCAATGTGGTGACTAGCACAAGCATGCAAAGTAGCTCTCACAAAGTAGCCCTGATGTTATTTTTATGCCATGTATTCATGTTGCTACAGAGTGATCCATGCCTCTTTTGAGCATGTTCAGTAAGGATGATTTTGAGATATTGTTATGTTATATCCATACATGTCTTTTGCTCTACTTTTGCTACAAAATATTCCTGGCAGATTGTTTACATGTTATTCAATTTTGCCAAGGTTGTTGTAGTTGTTCCATGCATGCTATGAGATTGTTCTTGCCACGGTTAGCTTCTTGAACATGTCTTCTTGCTCGGTGTATGCTTATTTTGTCATGCAATGCCTTGTGGTGAGTTCATCGAGCTCGCAAACATGCCTACGTAACTCTGTTTTTGCCATGTCCAGTTTTCTGCTAAGTCTGAATCTGTTAACGAAACTTGCTATGTTTACATGGGTGCCATTATATCTTCTGATCCTTTTTGGCTTATGGTCACTCAGGGACTTTTGTTATATGCTTTGTGTAGTTTCATGCCATGTCTTGCTTTGCTATGATCTGATCCTGTAACATGCTGTTATCTTGCTCTAAACATTGCTTCCTGATGTTAATCCTGACATGTTGTTTTCACTAAGTCTGTGAACCTGATATCTTTTGCACTTTTGCCATGCTTGTTTGAACCTGCTATTGTGTGATTTAGCCGTATCTCAGTGTTCATCATTTGTCAAGAATCTTGAGTGGATCATTGCCATGTGCTTTTTTGCTATGTTAGAGTGCAGTAGCTTAGTTTCTTGTTGCATTTTAGTTGGCATCGTGCTGTTAATCGCAGAATTGTGCCATTATTGTTTTGCTTGGCATTTGCAAACCGTGCATCCGATTCCGGTGATCTTTATATCAATTTCGACTGAAATCAACTCATATTTCCAGCGGCGCTCTTGGTTTGCCAAGTTGAGTCCTGGTTAAATCTTTCCCTTCCGAAGCACGCATATGCATTGCATATTACATCCCACATATCATGCCATGTTTTGCATCATGTTGCTTGTGCATTGCACCGTGGTTGATTGTGTTTCTTTTCCTTGTGTTCTTGCTTTGGGTAGATCCGGGAGATGAGTACGTGATCGAGGAACCCATTGAGTACGCTTATGAGGATCAAGCTTACGTCAATTCAGAGAACTTTGCAGGCAAGATGACCATACCGTCGAAATCACTTCTATCTTTGCTTGGTAGTTTCTCGCTCTATTGCTATGCCTATGCCGCGATACCTACCACTTGCTATATCATGCCTCCCATATTTCCATCTCAAACCTCTAACCCACCTTGTCCTAGCAAACCGTTGTTTCGCTATGTTACCACTTTGCTCAGCCCCTCTTATAGCGTTGCTAGTTGCAGGTGAAGTTTGGAGTTTGTTCCTTGTTGGAACATGATTTTTTGTTGGGATATCATTATTATACCTTGTCTACTTTAATGCATCTATATACTTGGTAAGGGTGGAAGGCTCGGCATTATGCCTGGTGTTTTGTTCCACTCTTGCCACCCTAGTTTCCGTCATACTGTGTTATGTTCCTTGATTTTGCGTTCCTTACGCGGTTGGCTTATAATGGGGACCCCTTGACAGTTCACCTTGACTAAAACTCCTCCAGCAAGGCCCAACCTTGGTTTTACCATTTGCCACCTAGCCTTTTTCCCTTGGGTTTCGCGGACTCAAGGGTCATCTTTATTTTAACCCCCCAGGCCAGTGTTTCTCTAAGTGTTGGTCCAAACTGGGCGATGTCCGGTGCCCCCTGGGCAACCAGGGTCTATGCCAACCCGACGTCTTGCCCATCCGGTGTGCCCTGAGAACGAGATATGTGTAGCTCCTATCGGGATTTGTCGGCACATTCGGGTGGCTTTGCTAGTCTTGTTTTACCATTGTCGAAATGTCTTGTAACCGGGATTCCGAGTCTGATCGGGCCGTCTTGGGAGAAGGAATATCCTTGGTTGACCGTGAGAGGTTGTGATGGGCTAAGTTGGGACACCCCTGCAGGGTTTTGAACTTTCGAAAGCTGTACCCGCGGTTATGGGCAGATGGGAATTTGTTAATATCCGGTTGTAGACAACTTGACACTTAACTTAAATTAAAATGAATCAACAGCGTGTGTAACCGTGATGGTCTCTTTTCGGCGGAGTCTGGGAAGAGAACACGGTCTCGGGTTATGCTTGAACGTAAGTAGTTTTAGGATGACTTCTTGATCTTTGTAGCTTCTCGACCGTGCTTTGCCTTCTCTTCTCGCTCTCATTTGCGTAAGTTAGCCACCATATATGCTAGTGCTTGCTGCAGCTCCACCTCACTACTTTTCCCTACCCATAAGCTTAAATAGTCTTGATCGTGAGGGTGTGAGATTGTTGAGTCCCCGTGACTCACAGATTACTTCCAAAACCAGATGCAGGTGCCGATGATGTCATTCCAGGGGATGCGACCGAACTCAAGTGGGAGTTCGACGAGGACTCAGGACCTTAATACGTTTCCTTTCCACACGATCAGTAGTGGACCAGTTGGGGCGATCGGGGATCTTATGCATTTGGGGTTGTCTTTATTTTGGTTCCGTAGTCTGACCTTGATTGTATTTGGATGATGTAATGCTATATTTATGTATTGTGTGAAGGCGATTGTAAGCCAACTCTGTACCTCTTTCTTATTCAGTACATGGGATGTGTAAAGATTACCCCTCTTGCGACATGCCTACAATGCGGTTATGCCTCTAAGTCATGCTCCGACACGTGGGAGATATAGCCGCATCGTGGGTGTTACACCAGGAGAGTGTCATGGCAGTAGATCGGTTTTGTCAGAACGCTGTTGGTCCACCCGAATGGGAGTGCGAGGCCATGGGTTCTGTGGTGTGGGTACAGTGTGCTACCTCTGCAGAGTGTGTGTGTGTGTTAAATCTATCTATAGCCGTGTCCTCGGTCATGGACACAGGTTCGTAGTAGGTCACACTATCAGGTCTCGGTCAAAATGGAGGATAAACCTGAAATAACTAAGTTGATGAATAATGTGCAATAAAAGAATGTGATGACTTGGACTATGAGAAAGTCGTGAGTAATCACGGGCTGTGTTGATATGATCACGAGACGAGGTCTCGGCGAGTGTTGAACTAAGTGTGATTCCATTTGTGATCTGTGAATAGTCATCGCTTGGTTGTGAGGCAACCCGTTGGTAAGAGAGTCTGAGGGACTTGGTGCACACGTTTGGTTGCATTGCATGATTAATATGTTGTTATTTGCATTTAATGAACCATGGTAGAAAATAAGATGGTTGCATAAAGGTAACATGTTATGTCTGCATTGGATATGACTGATAGTTTATTTTCAACATAATTTCAAGATGCCATGTCATGTCTTGATTGCACTTATGCCATGCTTTGATATGCCATGTTATGGTTAAGATGTGATGCTATGTTTTGTGTTGCCAAACTAAAAGTAAGTTGATATGCCATGTTATTGCCATGATAGTAGATGCCATGATGTTGTTCATGCTTGTTTTGGTCCATGTCTCTAGTTAATATCATGCCTTGTTTAGTAATTGATATGAGATAGATTGTTGCATGCGCTTGGTTCTTGCTTTGTCTTCTGCTTGTCTAGATACTATATATTTGGTTGTCTTTCAAGTACATTCAATGTACTGACCTGGCGTGTCATGCCAGCTTTGTAGGTCGTGCTCAAGTTGTTCGCTCGTTCCGTCATGCTAGGCCGTAATCTTGCCAGACATGTGAGTTGTGAAGCCCAGCCAGAGTTGTTATGTTGCCAAACCCAGACTTCCACCGCCATTTAAATAGCCTTAGGGCTATGCCAGATAATTGTATTCATCAATTATGTAATCATATACACATGTATTTGATGAATATTCTTGTACATTGAATGTTGTATCATGGACCTGTCATGCGTCAGGTGTTATCACGGGCTGACGTGTGAAGGCCCCGTGCTCCATGCGGATCGGGGTGCCACAGGAGATGGTATCAGAGCAGCTAGGATGGCATAGGTTATCCTAGCATTGGATCACCGCTACCATTAACCCGTAATGACCCTAAGGGATTTGACCCATCCCTGACATCCCGCATGGCCACTGTTAAGCAATAGGTGGCGCAGTCGAGATTGACACGTCCTTACCCCGATGTCGCCGCCTAGTTATCCATGGAACGAATAGCAACCATATCCTTTCTGGCCGGCCGCACCGCTTACCCTTCGCCATTGAGGGAAAGGAGCCACACCATGCGGGCATGTCCTGCATAGCTACCTATAAAATCTCCTTTCCGCTAGCCATATCGCTCACTCCTCAGTCAGCCATGTCCCTACAAAGGAGCCTAGCTAGTAATACCCCAACCATGACTTGCACTCTCAAAGCTCCCAAGTTTTAAACCTGCACCTTTGCCATCAACCATACAGGCTTTTCACCTCTTCTTACTGAGATGCTCACCAAATCCTTTGGCAGTAATGCTAGCCCCGATTACCTGGTGTTCCAATCGGCACCCATCCCTCACCTTCACCGCTATGATGCAAGAGTGAAAATCTGCTCAGGTCCCGCAGTAGATGGTCATCCCTTGGTTTTTCAGGGCAGAGCCATGCCCACTATTGATTTGGCCATTTAGGCCGCTGATGTGGAGGCTATCCTATACCTCCGAATCAAGTACCGCAAGTGGCAGAGAGGTGGTAGTTCTGCTTTTTTCCCGTAGTGACAGAAGCAGGAATTCAGCCTCCTACCACTGTTCGGGAGATGACCCAGCAATGGCTCGCTTGGTACAATATATCACTGCCCAGGGGATGATGATTGTCAAGATGCTCGCCGAGTTTAGAACTATGGACAATGACGCGGTACGAGTTGTCATGGAAGCTTATCTTGAGGCTCGTAAATTTGCATCCCAAGTTGTTTAAGAAACGCCATCCGAGCCAGTGCTACCCTCTCAGCCCGTGTTGTGGCCTAAGCCAAACATCGTCACCCTCGACAAGGCTCTTTACCGGATCCACCAGCAGCATTTGCTTGGATCAATTTCAGCCACACCTCCAGCAGTCGAACCCCAACCCATAATATTTTCGGACGATGAAGATGGAGATTGGCTCAGTCTTCATCCTCCCGGAAAGCCCCAGCAAGGCCACTCCTCTGCATGACCTCAGTCACGTAGTGAGATGATTCTGCGAGTAGGTCAGTTAGTCTATTCATCACTACTGGAAAAAAGGTTGTTAGTGGCGCACCTATTTTGTCTATTAGTGGCGACTTTAGGTGCGCCACTATTATCACGCCACTACTAATAAATAGTAATGGCACATGCCTGGTGTGCCACTATTAATCTACATGACAGTGGCGCACCACCTGGTGCGCTATTACTATCCCAGACACTAATGGCACAGCTTGAGTGCGCCATTACTAGGCCCAGAAGTGCGCCACTGTTGTTACTCCAAGGGGCCATGTGTACCTTGTGCTCTGGGTTACTAATGGCGCACTTTTAGATAAAGCGCCACTGGTGTATTTTATTTCTGTGCGCCACTAAAGTGCAATATGGTGCGCCACTACTATGAATATTAGGAATTATCTTTTTTTGCTTTTCTGATATTTGCATAGGTTACAAAATACATTACAGCATAGAATATAAACAACACAACATATAAACAACAGATTTATCGAATACAATAGAAGATTAGTCTCCGAATACAATTCATCATGTTAGTCTCCGAATTCAAAATACCGAACAAAGTTAGAACATTAGAAGTCTCGAGACCACGAGTAGCGAGTTTGTCTTCACATTACAAGTCGATATCTAAACTACCATCACATAGAAGAGGGTTGCGGTCACGATAAGCATCATCGCGATGAAACTGATCTTCATCCGGTTCCTCCTCCGCTGCCTCCTCTCTCCTGCTAGATAGCGCCCGTATCTAGCTTCCGCCTCCGCCCTAGTGGGGTACCTTTTGTAATTGTTACCGCTGAAACGGTGAACCTGTCTCTGACACTCCTCCCAGTCGTCGTAGACTCCAGGAACCTCACCCTTGTACACGACATATGACGGCATCTGTATGCCCTAGACAAACAAAACATTAGTAGCAATTCACAGATAATATATAAGCAATATATAAGTATGCAACAAAAGGATCGGAAGAGAAAAGCAACACATTAATAGCATGACTCATGGTCCTACTAATAAATAGCATTGATTACATATAAGTTGAATGACTGTCCAAACTAAAGAGACATACAAGTTCATTAAAGTTTAATTACAACATGAGCTAATCGATATTTCAGAACTATATAGCATCAATACTTTCGACTCGACTCAGGGACCAGAGCGTGGATGAAGCCGCTGTCTTTCGTGATGGTCATGAATGTGCGGTTGTTGTGAGCCTCCATGTGTAGCGTTGTTTCTATTTCACTGTTGGACAGTTGATATTTGAGGTAGAACTGCCCCGAGGTACGAATGATATCTTGATAGATGATTTCCGCAAACTCCGACTGGATGCGAAAGAATTCTTGCCTAATGTCCTTGTCCTGGATTGCCAACAAGCATGCAACCCATTCTTTGAGATTATTTGGTAGCATAAGGTGATTATGGTCCCGTACAATCGCCCGCATGTGATGGAGGGCGTAGTAGGCATCCTTCTGACTGCCAGGCGGCTGCTTGACACAGGGGAACGTCGTTACGTGGGTGAACACGTGCTTGTCGTACCTACAAATTGGCCTCCTAAAGGTGCCTCCAGAATTGGCGTAGCCGGGGAGAGCATCATCAAGAACTTTCTTGATATTTGTGTAGTCTTTCTTCGACTGACGGTCCGAGTCGAAATACGTGGCCATGCAATATTTCGGGCTTAAGAGGATGAGTGTGCAATGTGTGTCACCGCACAAAACACGGAATGTTAGAAAAGAAAGAACGATCGAAATCTAATAAATCATATCTTACGGGGCGGTGAGGGGATGACTTACTCGAAAAAGTAAGGCACGAGGAAGCTATCCTTATCTAGGTTCGCCAGAATGACGCCTTCGAGGTATGAACTCGCGACTTGCCGGTCCCAAGTGCTGCCCAAGATCTTGGCAGGCATGTAGAAGGGGTCGACTATCACGATGTCTGGGGTATTGTCTCTAATGATGCGCATCTCCATACTGAGCGAAAATAGCCAAATGAAGGTGTAGTGCAGCAGATGAAGGTTAAACATAGAAAAGATGTCATCAAACCGCAGGACGATCATACGCCCGATGGTGCTATCGACAAAGCCCTTGCCCTCTGGCACCTTGGCCATGAAAATTGGGTATGCAACATCATTCTCGGAGAGACGCCACTTCTCCATAGAAAGAACACTATCATGAAGACTCCACATAGCACCGGTTCCAGCATTGAGCAGATTAGTCAGTAGCATCGGCCTACCCGCCACATGCACCCTCCTCGAGATATCCTTAGGTATTGGTGGCCCGTCCTGAGCACGGGTCGTACTCGGTGCCGGCTGGCTCGCACCCTTGTTATTTTTTATTTTCCGTCCCTTCTGCTTCTTCTGGTGTAATGGGATCGAGTTCTTCTCAGAGACCACCTTCTTGAGTGTGTTGGGACTGATACTATTTCGCTCCTCGGCTATTCGAGTCTCGGTGAAGGCGGCAGTTGGAGGCGTCTCCTGAGAACTGAAAGCCAGACGACGCCTGTTGCAATTGGGTTTCTCCGCGGTAGCAGCTAGATCTCGATCGTCTTTTGCAAGGTTGGGTTCTTGAGAAGGAGGCCCCAAGAATTCGTCACCGTACCCATGTTCGTTCATGTACTTATCAACGTTGGAAAATGTACCGTCGTCGTCGTCCGGATCCTGTGCCATATGCATGTTCGGATCAGCTGACGGCGCTAGCGTTGCGGCTGTCTTGCCATGGCTTGGTGCCGGCACGACTGGCGGTGTCGTCTGTGGGGTGGTGTCCCCTGCCCCCAAACGAATCAGGCTCTTCGGCCAAAGCATGGACCAGCCTAACCAGGCGTTGAGGGTCATCACATCATCTTCGTCGGGCCCAGGGGTTGATACGGAGGTAACAAGTCATCGCAGCCCCGCAGCTCCCGAACCAGTTGAACCCTATAAACGGTGGGTGGCATCGGATTACCGTGGAACACGCGGTTGCCCGGTTTAACAATTTTGGTCTTGGCGACATCGATCAACTCGCCGTCCACGAAGTGCAGGAGAGTGCGTGCAATGTTGGCGGCGCCCTGCGAAAACATGTAGGGCGTCAGGGATGCTCAGTCAAAGGCAAGGAGATGAAGTCATCAGCCGAGGCTTAGTTACCGTGATGGTGTCGAGCTCGGCTAATGTTGAGGCACCACCAACGGGATGCGTGCAAGTGACGGAGGGGCCGCTTGCTGTCGAGGTGCCGGACGGCTTTTTCTTCCCACACCCGGGTGCATTAAGATCAAATGTTGGCCGCCCACAATCCACCGCCGCAGCCCCTCAAGCAAGCAAGGCATAATGCCGGTGATCGTCGCTCCCACTTGGTCTCGCACTTGCTCTTGGACTATCTCCGGAATCTGCGCCACTTGTGCCTTGAGTAACTTAACCTCACGCTCCTGGCTTTCCGAGCTGGTCTTTCTCTCCTTTTTCCCAGCCTTATAGTATTCCAACCATTTCATGGACAAGCCTTTGTTGGCCACACGACCAGCTGACGACGGCTTACCGAACTTATCCTTGTGTTTCATTACATTCAACGCCCTATTTAAAGTGGTGTCCCATGGGGCAGACGGGGAGCTCTGAGACCCCGCGCTACTGCTTTCAGTTTCCTGCGGAAGGAACGTGAACCATTTAGAAATTTGGCTTCATTAGTTAGAATGCAACCATATGGATCTAATTACGCGGGATTATATTCCTTACCAGAACAAGCTCAAGCGCCTTCACCTTCGGATCCGTGGTAAGCTCCTTTGTTACTGGGTCCACCTTGTACCGGGCCCTGACATAGTTCCTGGTCTGCTTTTCATGGTATTTATCGAAGAGGGGCGGTAGGCCTTGCTCTACACGCTCCGCGTCCTCCTTGTCTCATTTAGGTTTCGCCACTCTCTAACCGCCGGGATCGAGTTCGTGGACCCCTATGTTCAAGTCCCGCATATCTTTCCCCCGCTGACTTGATTCTGCGGGTGCGTTGCTCTCGCAATTGATCTTGAACTCCAGGTAGTCAGCTTCGCTGATCGAAGGATTTGTCTCCTTGATCTTCTCATAACTATCACCACTTAGAATCCTTCTCTTCACCGCGGCTCTCCAAGTAGCCAGGGCCGTGCTCATCTTAGTGAGGGCGGCACTTTTCACTTTATTCCCTGATAGGCGTGTGTTTGTGAAGTCATTAGGGAACTTGTATCATTCATGTAGCTTCGTGAAGAGGAGGTTGCGCAAATTCCCTCGGTCACGATGCCTTAGGTTCTCAGTGTTGATCGAGATGGTGCTCCGGAGAATGCACCCGAGTTGTGCCGCATACCCACTAACTAATTCTTTGGGCGCCGTTGGATGCCCACTGGAGGACACTTCAGTTAATTCCTCCTTGACGTAGCCGAGCACGTTCGGGCACCGGTCCTTCCGTTGCCTCTTCGGCTGGCTACCATCTATGCGTTCGCTGCCATCATCAGTGGTGGCATCCCCGGCGGCACCATCAGTGGTGTCATCCCCGACGCCACTAGGGGTTGTGTAGTCGGGATCGGTGTCTTCCGCGGCGTCCTCATAGCAGTGAGGTTCTTCCTCCATCTCCTTGGATAGCTCCCAAATTGCTTGCCCGAACCACCGGCCTCATCGTTGTCGGCCATGTTCGCTCTAAATAGAAAAAAGGCTACTAGAGTTATTGGATGAGATCAGGGTAGTATCTATTCTTCTATCCTATATATTTTCACATTACAGGTTATAAACACCCCTTTGCCAAAAAGATTGTTCCTTTTCCTTCTGTAATTATTCACATTGCAAGAGCTTTCAGTGCATGCATATATATGGATCAAAAAGGAATTCAGTTAACAAAATTCCTATTGTACTAGAATGCATATACACTAAAAATGAATGCATATACAATGAATTTTCTATTAACAAAATTCATTCAAAAACGAATGATTAGCAGAGGTAACATTCTAATTTAGTTAACTTAATTTGAAAGGTCTTGTGCACGGAAGCAATATTATGGAGTAGATCAGTTAGAATAATTATGGAGTAATTATGAACAGATGATGATTGCTTGTGTCTTGTGCACTGAAGCAATATTTGACTGAGCACTTTTGTCCCAAGTCCCAAAGTCCCAAGTGTTAAATTCAGTTAACACTTTTAACACTTGGTAAATTCAGTTAACTAAATCTGAATTTAGTTAACAAACTTGGTAAATTCCAGAACTTGAAGTTTTTTATTTAGTAGCTCAAAACTGTGTTAAACATTTTTAGAACCTGAACATTTTCATAACTATTTTCAAGACCATGTATTCTTTATTGCCATTTTATGCTTAACTTGCTGATTTGTTGATCTGAACCTCCTCCATGCAGAGAATTATGCTTAATTATGTTTCGGTTGAGAATCGGGCACCTTCTAGATCAAGAAAATTGGGAATGAGCATTGCTAATTTTCTTGACCTAGGGGTGCACCATCTCAACCGAAACGGAAATTAATCAACATTTTAGGAGAAATGGGTAACTATTTGTCCCTGCACAAAATATTGGTGGCAATCAGACTAGAGTGGAGACCTAGATCGGATGATCTTAGATAGGATGCTTAGTATCACTAGCACATGCAGAGCACCACAGACCGTTGCCAAGGTAGTAGCAGATGTAACATTTAAATGCTCACACCAAGCAGCAAACAAACAACAAAATGACATCTGAATTCTGAGGCTCTATCTCTGGCAATTAACTCCAGTTTCCATCCTATCTCAAGCATCATTCAAAAATATATTTTAACGAACACAATGTGATCACAGAAACAAAGCAGCACCAAATCAGTTATCCTAGCATAGTATGAATATGGAGAAAAGCAACAGTTTCTGTTCCTGCATACGGCACTTCCAAATTATGCTAGCTATCCATGTTTCAATTTTCTTTCAGTACTCCATACAGCAGGAACCATTCTAACAAAAAGAAACTTTAGGCCACAATTAGACGAAATAGTTGAATTTTCATGTAAGTAAGCAACATGATCCTCAGACTAAAGTTGAATTAGTGAAACTGTCGCATATTTCTTCACTGTGAAGCAGCAGGTGAACAAGTACAAGATTCGTAGACTTGAGTGACTTGGTATTTGAGTACCTGGCCAATGATGACGGCTTTGACGTCGTGGAAGGGGTGGTGTGGAGCGCGTGGAAGACGAGGTGGGGCGGCTGGTAGACGGGCACCTTGGCATGCAGGCGCTCGAGGCGACAAAGCGGCAGAGGTTGAGCGTGTATGGCTTGAGCAGCTCCCCGGAGAGCGCCTCCAGTCATGTCTCCTCCACGAGCAGCTCCTCCAGCTTCGCGGCGCCGCCGGCCGCTAGATGATGTGAAACCCACAACAGTTCAGTTAGAACCCTGGCTAGCAAGGGTCCGGGGAGCGGGGGCGTGGAGAAAGACGATACCTTTGGACTTGGCGAGGCGAAGGTTGCGGCGCGCGCGGGCAATGGCGAGGTTGGTATCGGCCCTGCGGCGCTGCTCCGGCGAGAGCGGGGTGGTGTCGGAGGGGGAGGAAGGGGAGGATGGGGAGAGGGAGGCGGCGAGGGCGACGACGGTGGGTTCGGCTGTGCCGGAGCGGAGGCGCTTGGCGGGGCGGGGCGGAGATGCAGATTGGGGAGAAGGATGAGCGGCGAGGGTCTTGGATGTTTTAGTGGGGGAAGGGTTAGCAATGGCGCACCTTTTAGGGGTGCGCCATAAAAATTTGTATATCAATGGCGCACCTTTTAGGGGTGTGCCATAAACACCGTGATAGCAATGGCGCACCTTCTCCTGGTGCGCCATTACTAACTTTTTTTATTTTTTTGGATTTTTAGTTGCGTGTAATAATTTAAGATTTGAGATAAAAGAAAAGGAAAATACAAATGGAGTGATAAAACCATTGTGCAAAGATTTAGAATTAGATGACATGGTTGAAATCAAGTGATACATGTAATAATTTAGTTGCATGTAATAAGTGAGCATGCCACTGACACACACACACACGCGCGGCCGACACGTCGTGATTTGATCTTAGCTATCTTTTCACAATCTTCTTGCCCTTCTTTCTAGCGGTTGAATAATTTAGCCCCAGAACCCCTTGAGTTCTTCTCTTGAATGGACGTCCTTTAGGTAGGGTGGTCCTGCTTCTTCTTGTGGTGTATGGTACTTCATCGTCATCGTCATCTTCCATCTTTGGGTCGCCGTACTTGTCGAAGTCTTGCTCATTGGAGACTCCATCCATTCCGATGATCTTCCTTTTGGCTCTCCTCACGACAACACGATTGGCATTTGATAGGTCGGTAATGAAGAAGCATTGGTCCACTTGGGAAGCCAGTACCCATGGCTCATTTTCCGCGGTGACGTTTGCGTCCGCGTTCTTGGATTTGGCTTCGGGAATAACCATAGTGGTGAAATACCAGTCTTCTTTTAGGACGCTCTTGGCCCATCTGACATGGAACATCGGGACCTTCTCTCTAGCATAGCTCAGCTTCTAGATCTCCTCGATCCTTCCGTAGTATATGTCCTTGTCGTTACTAGTGTAGGATTCCATCGTTACCCCAGAGTTCTGATAATCATCGCTCTTCATGTCCTTTTCCTCGGTGTGGATTGTGTAGCCGTTGATATCGTACGCCTCATAGGTCATCAGGTTGTGCTCGGCACCCTGTGTCAAGGCGAATATGAGTTTTTCTTCTGCTGAAGAATCCACATGTAAAGGGTACGACAGAAGCTTCTTGTCAGGACCCCGATTCTAAGTCACACCGATCTAGCCTGTAACACCTCATATCACTTTGCGGCCTCACGCACGGTATTCCCACGGGTGTCGCCTTACCATGGCCCGGGACCGTTTACGCCTTTTGGCTCACGTATATGATAGTGTCGCTAGCATCCATATGACAGAGAACCCGGGCCGACATGACTAGTCGTGAACCCGAAGTGGCACTAACTTACGGGGACAGGCATACATGAATCAACATCGAGCATGTCGGTCAGCAGCGCGCGAATCCGGGCTGTAGCACTAGGCTAACAGGACTCCGATGAACCGGGCTGTAGCAGGCTAGGCAGGACTCCGGATGTCACCACATGACATTTCCCCGAAGGGACAGACACAGGAACGAAGTGAATCACATGTCGGCCAGTCAAGTGTTCCGGAGCAGCAGTGTTGGGCTAGCAGGACTCCGGTGAACGGGGCTGTAGCAGACTACTATAGCTCATGGAAGCACAAGACTACATTTCCCCATAAGAGAGGCTACCAGGGATAAACAACTAGGTTGTTGGATCCCACACATACCACGCATTTCAATCATACACACAATATGCTCAGTATGTGCAATACAACATGGCATCACAACAAGACTCTACGACTCAGAGTATTTATTCATTCTGGCTCCGATAAAACAAACATGGGTCTCATGACCCAACATTCAGAGCATACAAGTCAAAGCACATGCGGAAGCTTAACATGTCTGAGTATAGACTTCTACAAATGAAAAAGGCTGAGATGCCTGACTATCTACCAGATCCTGCCGAGGGCATAAGATCGTAGCTGAGATATCAAGCTAAACGTCGAAGTCCACGTGGAACTACTAGCGAGACTGGTGTCTCTTTGCAAAACATAAATTAAGCAAACGTGAGTACAAATGTACCCAGCAAGACTTACATCAGAACTAACTACATATGCATCAGTATCAACAAAGGGGGTGGTGGACTTTGACTGCAGCAAGCCATCTTTGACTCGGTGGCTATCCTGAACTACGACTGCAAGTAACTCTTTTGAGGTGGCGCACACGAGTCCACATATTCACCATACCAATACACCACTATGGACCCGCTCCCGTCTCCCTACGAGAACGCCATCCATAGCACTCACGCTTATCTTGCACATTTTAGAATATCCACTTTCACTTGTCTATGAACTATGCAAGGGGTCCAAGTTTCCATATCCGAGGAATCCGGCTATTCGAATAGATAATGATAACCCTGCAGGGGTGTACTTCTTCACACACGCTCTTGCCACTTACCACCATGTACACATCGTGTATCTCGGCAACCTTCAAGCGGATGCCTGGCAAGGGAGTCGGCCACGACCTAACTAACCAACAAGTCTCTAGTCTAGGTTTATCGCCTATTCGGGTTCCATCCGCAAGGAGATCCGGCCGGGGTGTCGCTCACGGCCCCAAACGATGTGCGCAGGGTTCCCAAGCCCACCATCCGGGTGCCACTTGGTACACCGTGCCACTGTGCCTAGTCTGTCCCAAGCCCACCTGTACTGGGTGCCGCTTGGTAGACTACTAACACTACCTACAAACACCAGAAACTAGTTGCAACTCCTGGACAGAGATCAGGTTGATTAATAAGTCGAGAGAGCTTGGAGCGCCTGGAGCCCAATGTGTGTTAGTAACTGTTCATGGATCACAAACACAGAACTCAGTTCTTGAGGACGGCTGCAATGAGACAACCCACCATGTACTCCTACATGGCCTCTCACCACTACCTTTACCAAATCGTGTTCACACACTTAGCTCTCAACAGTAGGACATGTTCACCACATTCCAATTCATCCCCGATGAATCGGACCTGACTCAACTCTAAGCAGTAGCAAGCATGACAACAAGCATGAATGAGTAGGCACATCAGGGCTCAAACAATTCCTACTCATGCTAGTGGGTTTCATCTATTTACTGTGGCAATGACAGGTCATGCAGGGGAAAGGGGTTCAACTACCGCAACATGTAACAGTTGAATCGTTGTTGTCCTAATGCAGTAAAAAGAGCAGGAGCGAGAGAGAGTGGGATTGTGTCGGAATGAACAAGGGGGTTTTGCTTGCCTGGCATTTCTGAAGATAGTATAGCTCTTCATCGGTGCCATCGAATTCATCGCTGGATCAACGTCTACTGAGGGAGGACAAACACCGGCAACTGAGAAAGAACACAATCAACACATGAGGATATGCAACAATATGATGCATGCTATCACATGGCAATATGAATGTGTTTTGGGCTAATGCAAGCTAGAATATATTGAAATGAGTCCATTTGAACCAAAGATTCAAATGCAAACCCATTTTATGAAGTCATATTAGTGCATTAACTTGATTCACCTAAACAGCAAGGTTAAAGTGTTCTAACATGCATGAAACTAGTACATATGGAAAGATTAGATTTTTCTGATCATTTTTCATATATAATTTATTTCATTCTGAGCAGGGGAAAGGAGTTATTGCGTCAGCATGACGTCGGGGTGACGTCAGTCGGCCAAAGGCGCCAGCCCAGGTCAAACCTGACGGCTGGGACCCACATGTCTGTGTAACAACTAACTAACAGAGTAGTTAGTGTTACATTAGTACTAATCTAGGTTAATTAGGTCTGGGGCCCACTGGTCAGTGTCTAAACTAACTGTCAGGGTTAATTAGCACTAATCTAAATCTAACTAAAGATTAATAGAGACGGGCCCGCATGTCAGTGACACAGGGGCTAAACCCGGTCAAACCCAATGCTTACTGGGTTTGACCCTGTAGTAGGGCCCGCTGTCAGTGGCTATTAGGGTTACTTAGGTGGCGGGGTTAGCATCTAATGACGGCCACGTCGACACTCGCCGGAGCATGGCCGGCGACGACCACAGCCGACGACGGAGGTACGCCGGAATCGCTGCTCCGGTGTCCATTCGACGCGCGGATGAGTGCTGAGGGTGGCTGGCGCTCGCGCGCATCTATCGGAGCAGGTGGGAGTCCGTGGGGTGGACGGAGCTCACCGGAATTGAGCTCGCGGCGGCGCCGGAGTTCGGGTGAGTGCGGGGTTGCGGCTGCAGTGCTTGAGCGAGCAAACGGAGTGGCTAGGCGGCCTCCTGGAGGCGCCAGGAGCGTGTCAGTGCCCCTGGAGCGAGCAGGAGAGGCTCCGGAGCGCAGGCTCGCCGGCCATGGCGGACGGCAGCCTCGGTTTCACGGGCGATGAGGCTAGAGGAAGAAATCGAGCAGGGGAGGATGGGGGAAACGACGAGTAGCTCACAGCGTGTCGCCTGAAGTACTCGTCAGCTCGGGGTGGCTCTGGAGAGGACGGAGTGGAGACGGCGATCGCCCGCGCTGGAGCTTGAAGATGATGTCGATGGCGGCGATACGACGCGTCTTCGGTTGCTTGCCTCGTCGAGGAGGCATAGATGACGGAGGCGGAGCCCATGGGCACGTCAGAGGGGTGAGGGGTGGCGGTGGCTGTGACTACGGCGAACGGCGGCGACGGCGGTTCTCGGTCTCGCTTGGGGCCGAGAGATAGAGGAGGGGGGGAGCTCCCGGGAGAGAGGGGAAAGTGACAGGGGACCGAGGAGGGTCGCGTGGCGATGCTAGAAGGGTCGAGGCGTCGCGGTGGAAGCAGGAGGTGGCGTGCGCGCGTCGGGCACGCGCTCACGTCCTCCTGGCGCGAGGTGGACGACGACTGGCAGCACCAGG
The DNA here is from genome assembly GCF_056163025.1 of Triticum urartu. Taxonomy (NCBI): domain Eukaryota; kingdom Viridiplantae; phylum Streptophyta; class Magnoliopsida; order Poales; family Poaceae; genus Triticum; species Triticum urartu. The sequence continues at coordinate 259,556,810 of NC_141875.1, forward strand.
TGGGTTGGGCCGACTAGCTACAGTAGGAGGCCGCTAAGGTAAGCTAAGGTAGAAGCCCAGGTGGTTTTCTCTCTCTCTCTCTCTCTCTCTTTCTAATTATTTCTGTTTTCTATTTTTCTGTAACTCTGTTTTGATTTGATTTTAACCCAAATCATTTTTTGAGCTTCTGTAAATTGTTGAATATATCAAATATAAATCCCCAAATAATTATCGGATTACCGGATCATATTTGAAATATAATAAATATAAATCCAATGCAAATAATTATTGAATTAATTCCAAATGCCCAAAATAAATATTTATGAGCTCCTGAAAATATTGGTTTGAATTTTAGTTCTGGCCAATATTTTCAAAGAGAAACATGAACATTTTCTTGGACCCATTCGAAAAGATTTTAATGTTGATTATTTCTGAAGTGACTTCTGAGGGTTTCAACTAACCACAATTTAACTTTCAGAATTTAGACATGATGCATGATGCTCTCAAATGCAACTAATTACAAACAAATTCTAGGGTTGTGACACATCTCCTTGAACCAACGCGTGAAACATGAGTTGTGCTCTTTGATTATATCTCCGTCTGTTCTCTATTGGCCTCGGTCATTGTACGTCTTCTCAATAAAGGTTTTGTGCTCTACCACCCAAGGATCGACCATGTCTATGTGTTGTAGCGAGACTAGGTTTGCTCTTTCAAAGTCGGCGAGTCAACCCTTGAAGTCGACATGCATTTCGCAGCGACCCTCGCGGTGACCTCATCTGGTGAGCCTGCTGAGGTGCCTATTGACGGGCAGACCAACGGGGTTCTCGATGCCTAGATAATTCATGTAGAAGGAGATGGACTCTTCGGTCAGAAAGCCCTTGGCTATGCTTCCAACTAGACATGCCCTGTTGCGAACGTATCCTTTGATGAGACCATTCATCCTTTCAAACGGCATCAGGCTGTGCAGGAACGTCGGCCCAAGTTGGATGATATCCCCCACGATACGGACCAGCAGATGCACCATAACGTCGAAGAATGCGGGCGGGAAGTAGATCTCAAGCTCGCATAGTATCACCATGATCTCTTCCTGTAGCCTTGTGAGTTGCCTCACGCCAACTGACTTCCAAGACATGACGTCAAAAAGGTTGCATAGGACAAATAGCGTTTCACGGACGTGCGGGTCCATGGTCCCATGGATTGCAACTGGAAGTATCTGCGTCATCAGCACGTGACAGTCGCGAGACTTCATCCCGCCGAACTTCTGCTTCGTTGAGTCTAGGTATCTGCTTATCTACCCCGCGTAACCGTAAGGAAGTTTTACTCCTACGAGGCAGGTGAAAAACTACTCGATCTCCTTCTGACTTAGAGTGAAGCACGCGGGAGGGTAGTCATATTTGATCTTCTTGGCCTTTTTGCCTTTGCGAAGACTTTCCATGTCCTTCGCCTCATCATCATTAGGGCATTTTGCATGAAGCTCCTCCATGATGCCCATTAATTGCAATTCTACCCTTGCTTTCGGCCCATCTTTGGTCCTCTCTGGCATGTTGAGCAGGGTACCAAGCAGACTCTTGCAAACGTTCTTCGTGATATGCATGACATCAAGGCTATTAAGCACACGGAGTATCTTCTAGTACAGCAAGTCCCAGAAAATGGACCTCGTTTTCCATACCTTTAGAAGTGGCTCTGGCGCCTTTCGCTTCTTTCTCGGCGGTGGGCACTCTTTCCAATTTTTCAACAGCTCGTCTATTTCCTCGCGGCTCCTCGTACGCGGGCGTCTTCGGGGTTCGGTTTCACCATCGAACAGATCCTTGCGTTTTCTCCATGCGTCATCATTGTGAATCCACCTTCGATGTCCCATGAACACGGTTTTCGAAGACCCGGGATCTCTATCTAGCTGGCGATACGTTGTGTCATCCATGCACCTGACGCATGCACAAAATCCGTGGAACACCTGCCCCATGACATATCTGTAACCGAGATAGTCGTGCACTATTGTGAGCAGTGCGGCTCTCATAGGGAAATATTGTTTCGCTACGGCGTCCCATGTATTGGCTGGCGTTTTCCACAGTGTGTGTAGCTCCTCTTTCAGCAGCCCCAGATACAGATTGATGTCGTTCCCTGGTTGTTTCGGCCCTTCAATTAGAATTACTCATGTGAATGTACTTCCTCTTCATGCACATCCATGGGGGAAGGTTGTACATCCACACAAACACAGGCCAGGTGCTATGTGTGCTTCTCTGGCTGCCAAATGGATTGACTCCATCGGTGCTCGTGCCCAGCAGGATGGTCCTTGGATCTTCCCCAAATTCTGGGTGATTGAAGTTCAACGCTTGCCACTGGCTCACATCCTTAGCGTGACTTAGCATCTTGTCTTTTTTACTTATCTCCGGATGATTTCCATCATCTTCTCACTTCTTCTCTTCCCTATCCGCGAGCCAACGCAGGAGCTTTGCTAGCTTAGGGTCCGGGAAATACCACTGCAGATGAGGAGTGATCGGAAAGTACCACACCACTTTTCGATGAGCTTTCTTCCTCTTCTTGTATCGAGTGACGCCGCACCGGACATATGGTAGACTCCGCCTGCTCGTCCTAATAAATGATGCAATCATTCATGCACACATGGTATTCCACGTGAGGTAAATCCAGAGGACACATGATTTTCTTCGCCTCCTCGAAACTGGTCGGGCACTTGTTCCACCTGGGAAGACGTTCGTGCCAGAATGGCATGTTCTCGTTGAAGCATGCATCGGTCATTTTGTGTTTTACCTTCATCTCTAGAGCCATGAGAGTTACTTTCAGGCGGGTATCCTCGGGCCTGCATCCTTCATACAATGGAGTAACCATGTCTATCTGCAGTTGATCCAGCTTGGCTTTCTCTTGGGCGGCAGCTCTTGCGTTACCCGTCTGCTTGAGAAGCAGCTCTTGAATATGAGGGTCCTGCACCCAGCCCATCGATGGTCTACCGTCGTCTGCTCCGGCATCTTCATCTTCATGATCATGCCCTTCGTCTTGATCTTCCTCATCATCATGTCCAGCATCTTCTACATGATGACTGTGTCCTGTATCTACTGCGTGATCATGTCCTGGAGATTCTTCGTCTTATCGCCCGCCCTCGCCGCTATTGTCTTGCTGCCCTTCCTTATTTCTTGCCGGCCCCCATGGACGACTTCATAATCATCTTCATCACCTTGCCACCGATAGCCATCCATGAAACCATGCAAGAGCATGTGGTCCCGCACCTGTCTGGAATCTGGGTCCATAAGGCTCTTCAGCTTACATCTTCGACACGAACATCTTATCTCTGTCTCGTTCTTTTGAAGCATCTCGGCCTTCGCGGAGCTCAAAAACCTATTCACGATGCCTTCGGTAAGTGCAGACCATGGTCGCATGCGGGGTAGAGCAAAACGATATTTTAGAACCAAAAAAAATTTGGCATGACTTTGCCTAAAAATAGGACCAAAAAGAATGCATAGTGCCAAATTCTCGCCGAAACGGAAATGAATCAACATTCCGGCAAAATATTGGCAACTATCGCATTTTAAATACCGGTACCTGCAAACACAAACATATGCAACACCACAAACATACGTAGATCTAGGCCATACAATGTGTGTACGTTGGAGGGAGAAAAAAGTAGATCTAGAACATAAAGAAAGCTTTCCCCTTACTTACCTATCAAAAAAGGAAATTTAACCACTTAATTTGGGTGAATCTATGGTGCAAATGAGGTGAGGAGGAGGAGGCAGCCGAGACCAAGCTTGGTAGAGGTGGAGAGAATGAAGTGGGGAAAGAAATGTGGTAGGTGGCTGTCAAAAATATCTAGCTGCTCTCAGGTTATCGATGGCGCACCTCATAGGTATGCGCCATAGGTAACTAGTTATGAAAAAAATTGAAAAAAATTGTTAGTAGTGGCGCACCGTGGGGTGGTGCGTCATTACTAGTTAAAACTAGTAATGGCGCACTTTCCCCTGGTGCGCTACTGCTAAGTCTGGGAAGGGTGTGGGGCTAGGACAAAACTAGTAATGGCGCACCACACACCAGGTGCTCCATTAGTAATATGGCCACTAATGGCGCACCTATATCTAGGGCGCCACTGCTATATAGCAGTGGCGCACCACATACATGGTGTGCCATTAATGTCCATATTAGGTATAGCCATTTTTCTAGTAGTGCATCCTCGATATGAGTATAGAACTAGGTATCCCGGAATGAGTTGTTTCTTTTAGCGCGTAGCGCGTTCGTACTTTGTTGTATCCTTGCACTGTTTGTAACCTGTATGATGTGTTTTATGTATGCTTTTCTTGGTTTTTGTTTTTGTTTTTGATTGTCTCTACGTCAAGTAGAAATGTTTGACAGGGTTGGCAATGTGTTTCTAACAAGATTCTAATCAGTAGATCACATACACTAAATGACATTGCATCGTCTCGAGTCTATAATAAAATGCCCACTGGTGTAGGTATATGTATACCAGGAGTACATATACCCACTTGCATTACAACACTTTTCTATGATTTGTCTGGTGTGGTTTTCCTTTGCATGTTTGTTGCATCTGTCTGTTTGCTAGTTTAGATTATACTGCATACTGCATGCATACCTGGTTCACCCACGACTACATTCGAGCAGTACTCCGGGGAATGCAAGGTCATCTATCCCTCTCTATCTATGCATACCCCGTGTGCCGGATTTCTAGACCCATATCCTCGTAGAGGCATTTCCGTCTGGCAGTTCCTCGTCTCTAATTATTTTGCCCGGTTTCATTTCCGGAGGAACACTTCCAACTTTATTTCACTCGATCCAGTACATGTACCCCAATAAAAATTTCAATTCGGATTCTACCTCTACACCTCCATTTCTAGACCCATATCCTCGTAGAGGCATTTCCGTCTGGCAGTTCCTCGTCTCTAATTATTTTGCCCGGTTTCATTTCCGGAGGAACACTTCCAACTTTATTTCACTCGATCCAGTACATGTACCCCAATAAAAATTTCAATTCCGATTCTACCTCTACACCTCCATTTCTAGACCCATAGCCTCGTAGAGGCATTTCCGTCTGGCAGTTCCTCGTCTCTAATTATTTTGCCCGGTTTCATTTCCGGAGGAACACTTCCAACTTTATTTCACTCGATCCAGTACATGTACCCCAATAAAAATTTCAATTCTGATTCTACCTCTACACCTACATTTCATGGAGCTATCCGCGAAATTTTCCCGTACCCCAGTGTGCTTCCTGAGCTGGTACAGCCACCTCACCTGCATCGAGACCCCACCACCACCATCGTCTCTCCCTTGTGTGGCGTAGGAAAGTCGCCACCCTGCTCCACCGCAGAACGCGAATACTCCACCGGCGCAAAGCGACGAAGGACCAAGCATGGCGGAGGACCACACAGTGCACCATCTTCTGCCGCATCTCGAGCCACCGCAGCTAGCCGTGCGTTGTCCCTAGCTCGATCATTCCTGATGAGAATCAGCAGGAGGATCGACAAGCCGATCAGCGTGCCCAGCAGCGCCGTGAGGAACAACTGTAACGCCGCCAGGAACTCCTCCTCGCCGAAGGAGCTCGGCTCGATCTCACCCAAACCAAAGAGGTAGTAGAGCGGCATTGTGTTGCTGTGTCGGAGGAGAGCCGTGCTGCCATCTTTTATAGCCCAACCCCGGTGTACGCTGAGCACGGTCAAGGAAAATTGCTCGTCGCCAGATCACCGGCGTCCAAGAGGCGAATCCGCGAGCAGTGCTGGCAAGGTGCTGGCCCGCGACGTGAGTGCTCGCTGCACCGGCATCGTGCACGACGTGAACTACAGCACTAGGGTCATCATCGCCCTAGGAGCTAGATGCGGGTTGCGCCAAGCCGCACGCGGAGCAGTGATGAAGAAGAAGCAGCAAGCTGGAGGTAGAAGAAGGAGGCTACCAGTGGGCCTGGACCCATGTGTCAGTAGGTGAAACCACTGTTTATTGGGGTGCATCTAGCAAATTTTTTGGGAGTTTGATCTCGAGTGCCCCCAGCCGTGGATATAACCAGGTTTGCCATATCACTCCCCAGGTGTACCAATTATTGGTGCCCCCAACTCGTTTGAATTTGACTAAAGAGTTAAAATTAACCCAGAGGTTTTTCCCCAGAGTGGTTATCCTTTCATTTGTGATGTAACCCTAGGAATCTCGATGACGAGATTCTTTTTAAGGGGGGAAGAGTTGTAACAGCCCCAAAATTGGGTTATCAATTTTTGTGCTGTTATTCCTTCTTGGCAATTATTTACAAAATCTTTCTCCTGAGTTTGCTGGATGACTCTGAGGATTCTTGTCATTTTCAACCATTCAAAATCTTTCTCATGTCTTTGTCAGTGGGCAAGGCTTCATTTGCATCATCTCAAGACCTCTCAAACCCTAATTCCAAAATTTTGGAATTTGAATGTGGCCTTTGTGATTACAAACGAGCCATCATTTTCCTTGATCTGATGATCATCCCATATTTTCCTAGAGACCCTCCTATCCTCCTAACCCTTGGATATGCAAAAATATTGCCAAGTCCCATGTTTTATTTTTGAATTATGATTTATTCCTTCTCTTGTCTTTCTAATCCACAGGCATGGCTAGTCATCTCCTAAATTCATGAAAATTGGTGGAGATGATATTTGTGCCTAATCCAAGCTCTGGCAAAAATATTGGCCATAATTAAACAAGGGAAATTGCCTTTTCCTATTGTAAGCCAATATTGCATTTCTGCCATTTTCCATAGGAACTACCATTTTTATAGGAAGGAAAATTCCCAAATAATTTGTGGAGCCTGTACTTGCTATATATTCACAATTTCCATCCAAACTCATGCTCCAAAGGTCATAACTTGAGCACATGATCCAATGCATGTTTTTGCCCTGTCTGAAATTTTTGCAAAGGAAGTGCTTGAACCCTTGATCCATTTGAGCTGAAATTTTGCAGGGTGATTAACATAGATAAATCACCTCTGAATACAAGAAAATCGGCTGAATCCATCTATCCAATCTTCATGGACAATTTTCTCAAGTTTCTGTTCAGATTGCTTGTCTGTGAAGGAAGTACCCTCATAGATGATCAAAATGAGCCGAAACTTTTCCATCAGTCTCTAATGACCATATTATCATCCTTCTCCAAGATTCATCTCATTCCATTGAACTATGTGAGCACATGAGAAATTATTTGATTCTATTCAAATTTTTAGTTTGCGAAGCAAGTATATTTCATCTTGCTCCATTATGGCTGAAAATATTCCCAGGCCTTCTCATGTTCATATGATCCTCCTCCACTAGATTTTGGCTCATTTCAATTAGCCAATATTTTGCTAGAATTTTCCAAAGTTTCTGGACAGAAGAGATGCTTGTGAAGCAAGTACCATTTTGGCAAATCCAATTGGTATGAAATTTTTACAACATCATCATATGACCAAATCTTCAAGATTTGCCAAGTGGTAGCCGAATCCAACACTCCTAGTGAGTGCTCCTTCCTCATTTAGTTTCTGGACATAATTTAGCAGTTGGAAAGCAACTATGTTAAATCTTTGTCCTAATGACCTCATAACTCCCCGGACCGTAGTCCTTGCTACCCTAACCCTCCCTGACAACAATTTTACTCCTTAAGCTCACTACGTTGATCACAAAAGCGTGCTCAAGTTTGCCACGAGAAACTTGTGAAGCATGGTTCTCTCTGGTCCCTGTTCCTCTTCTTATCTCATTGCCATGGTTTTAATGCACCTTGGATGGACTACACTGTAGACATGGTTTGGCATGGAGTAGAATGCCAGGGCGTGCGTTGTCCATGGTGACCACGGGCAATGCCGACCAAAACAGTGGTCTAGCCACTGTTGGCGATGACAGAGCCGCTCCGGCCAGTTTTGGCTCGTCCCCGCGTGTCCAACATCTCAGTATCGTTGTCTCCATTCCCCTAGACCCCTCTCCCCCTCTGTTTGCTTCTCCGATTAGCCGTGCCAATGACCGAACAGTTCTCCCGTGGACATCGTTTTCTTCCTCGCCCCTGTCCTCTTCCTCCTATCGTCCGCGAGCGTTGCCCGACTCCATGATCTCCTGCGCGTAATCTGCATCCCCCTCGTCGCCTTTCCACTCCTCCCCGTGACCCCTCCGCGCGCTAGAGCCCTGGTCGGACTCGTCCGGCAGCGACCGGCTCGGCATCCACTCGCCCGGCTATTTATAGCCACCCCTCGACCCGTCCGAGCTCATATCTCACCTCACCTCACCCCCAAGACCCTGCCTAGCCACCAGCTCGAGCTCGAGGAGCTCTCCTTCTCCTCCCCAGCGCCATGGCCGCTGACTCTCTGTGGCCTCGGCCCCTCCTTTCCCCTACCAGAGCACCCTATTCAGCAGCGACCGGAGCCCATCTCTACCGCGGGCACTGCCGCATCCTCCACAATGTTCCTCGGTGGCGGCAACTCCTACCCCTAGAAGCGACTCGGTCTCCTGATCATCTCAGTATGCCGCACGCCTCCAACGATGGTCGGTAGTGCCGGCAATCACCATCGAGGCGAGCCCCTCCCTCGGCTCGGTGCACCCCGAGCGGGAGGTTGAAGGAGGTCAGGCCAGGTGGGCCCCGCCCGGCGCGACCCCAGCAGTCATAGAGTCAGCCGGCATGTCAGCGTAAGTGGAAGCGCCCCCTGCCAGGTTACGTTTTCTGTTAAATGAAAACGTATTGTCTGAAATACGTTTTCTCTGGTGTGGAAACCTATTCTGAAGTTTATGCTTTGTCCTTTTCAGCCCCGCCAACCGTAATGCTTAGTTTGTGAACGTTCACTGTTTAGTGCCTTTTCGGCCAAAAAAGTGAACGACCACAACTTTGCAACCGTAACTCCGAATAAGGTGATTCCAACGCTCACGTTCTCTTTTCGTCGAGATCTTTTTGATGGGCCTATTTTACTGATGTTTGCACATTCTAAAAATGCCTATTTTGTCCTTGCCCGTAAACAGCCCCCTTCGAGAGAGAATTGTTTCCGGCAAATCTTTCCGCGATCATTCTACACTTCTTCCCGGAGTATTCCTCAAACCCCCAGGCAAGCCAACCTCTTATCATGAGCCCCAAACTTGCATGTTGACTTTGCTTGCACCTCGTGTGTGTGTGTTTAGTTGTAGTAGTTTCTTGTCTGTTCCGTTTGTTGTTATTTTAGTCGTTCTATATGTTTTTGTTGTCTGCCTTGCATGCTTGTGCTTTCATGAAATAATTTGACATGCTAGCTGGATGTTGTTACTGATAATATCATGCCCCTGTCTAGTTTAATGTTAGTAGTATCGATGTTATGATGATTCTGTTTCACTCGTGGAATTACTAGTACTTGGTATTGCTATGTTTCACATGCTATCAATATTCACTTGAAAAAAATTGATGTTGTTACTGCATATGTATGTTGCATGTTAGTTGTTGCATTCATGTTAAAAAAAAATTGCACGATGATTGATGATGGGGAAGTTAATAATATGACTTAATAACAAACCTCCTCCATCATCACTAGGATGTCATAGTGCCACCAAATCGAGCTTTTCTAGTGCAGCCACATTTTCCTTGGTGTGGGAAGGCCCTAACTGGTTTATGGTCATGCCTCTCGCCAGTGCCTCCAACGAGGGAAGATTATGGTGCACACTACCCTGATCAGGTTGGCGGACATGAACCTTGTGAGCCTGAGTTGTTTTGCGCGCTTTGTCCCTATTTGGGACCGTTTTTTTGGTTTGCCACGATGTTGGCCGCTTGTCTTTGGTAGGCTGGGCTACCCAGTACTGAACCCAAAAAGGGGTGCTGGTCGGAGTGGCCAGGAGAGTGTCATGGCAGTAGATTGGTTTTGTCGGAATGCCGTTGATCCACCCGACACTACTAGGAAAAGGGCTATAGCCAATATGGACATTAATGGCGCACCATGTATGTGCTGTGCCACTGCTGTATATCAGTGGCGCACCAGATACAGGTGCGCCATTAGTGTCCTCATTACTAATGGCGCACCACACACACGGTGCGCCATTACTAGCCAATTTTATTTTTTTATTTTTCCAAAACTATTAATGGTACACCAGCGCACAGTGCGCCATTAATAGTTTTAACTAGTCATGGCGCACCAGCGCACAGTGCGCCATTAATAGTTTTAACTAGTCATGGCGCACCACACACACGGTGCGCCATTACTAACAAATTTTTTAAATTTTTTTTCAAAACTAGTAATGGTGCACCAGGGTACAGTGCGCCATTACTAGTTCAAACTAGTAATGGCGCACCACAATCATGGTGCGCCACTACGAACAATTATTTTGTTTTTGTTTTGTAAAACTAGTAATGATATTTCTTCTATTCTAGTCCTCATGAATATTTATTTATGTGTTTATTCTGGTATTGAATTTCTAACTCACAAAAAGTATTGAATTTGTTAATATTTTTTGAACTCATGAATATTTTTAAATTTCATGGGCACTTTTTGAATTCATGAATATTTTTTCAAATTTGATGATATTTTTTCACATTCATAAATGTTTTACCAATTCACAAATGAATGCAATTAAAAATCCAAAAAACAAATTTGATGATATTTGATGATATTTTCAAATAAAAATTTGATGATATTTTCAAATAAAAATTTGATGATATTTTCAAAAATAAAAAAAGTTACTTATGGCGCACCCCTCGCCATTGCTATGGATGTACTTGTGGCGCACCCCTGGGTGGTGCGTCATTGCTAACCTTCCCCCCCTCTACCCCTGTCCCCCTCGCCAGATCGATCCCCCTCCCTCCCCCTCCCTCGCCACATCGATTTCCCTTCCTCGCCCCCAGCGCCCGCTCTCCACCGCAGCCGTCGACCCCCCGCCGACAAGGAGAAACAGCAGCGCGTCCACCTCGCCGAGGAGCAGCAGCCACCTCTTGCCGTCTCTTCCTGCACGTGGCCCCGTTGTTGTACATCGCCGTCGTACTCCCCGACCACGTCGACCATCTCCCCGGCCCCGGCCTGCTCATGTCCGTCCCCGGCCTCCCCGACCACGTCCCCGGTTTCGTGGTGAGCATCTCCTCTGGATCCCCCTTAACTTCACCTTGATTCATCGTCGTTTGTCATCCCCGAGCTCACCGCTGACCTGCTACCGCTGCTGCACCGTGCCCCCACGTGACTGTCGTCGCCCGCAGCCGCGCACGCCCTCTCCTGGCTGCGCCTCGCGCGCGCCCGTTGCTGCTACTCTGCTTCTTCTGCTCGCCTGCTACTACTTCTGCCTATAGCGCCGCTGCCGCTGCTGCTTTTGCTTCCTGCTGCTCATGTCGTCGCCGCAGCTCTTGCACTGCTGTTGCTCTTGCTTGTTGCGCCGCTGCTTCTTTGCTAGTGCTGCCTGCTGCCCCTAGTTACTGCTACTACTAATGGCGAGATAGTTGTTTGTCATTCTTCAATGAATTCAGAGCAAAAGAGCCCTCACCAGATAGTTGTTTTTCATTCTTCAACGTACATGTTCAGAGAGCATGCATAATGTTTTCTCAGTTTTTGTAATAGTTCCCAATGTACATGCTCAGGGTTCATAGAACATGCATCATATAATAACTGTTTAATTTTTCAGATTTTTCTATACACAAGTTCTTTTACGATGGTTTTTATGTAATTTTTGACTGATCGGGCTCTATTAATGCTAGTGTAAAGGGTAACTTATGTGAGTGGATTCTATTCTGGTGTGGACTATTTTCACAAAGGTGGTTTTATATGTGTGACTTATTGGTTTTCACAAAGCTTGTTCTTGGGCTAAGTTAATTTCTGTTGGTTGCTGAGCTAAGTTTTATCATATCTTGGCACAGGCACGGATGCCACAAACACACTACCGTGATCATTTTGTGGATTTAGCATATCAAAGGAGGTGTTTGTTATTTAGGTGGTGGTAGCTTTCTGGCTTTGTTAAAAGGAGGAGTAAGAAGAGTAAGAAAGCAAAGCATTCTGGCTTTATGGTGGTCTCTTTTTGGAGATGGTGTCATGCAGCTCCTCCCTGGATGCTGATGCTGAGAGGTGTCTCTTTTTGGAGATGGTGTGCCGCCGCTCTCTACTGCTTCTAATCCATCTCCTTGCACCCCTGCTGTTCCTCTTTAGAGTCTTAACCTCAACTTCTTGCTGCTTCTATCTCTCTCAATCTATTCTCTAAATTTTAGTGAACATTGAGAAGTGTATTTGATGTAAGGTTCAGATCTGACTAGCACCAATGACAAAAATGCCTTCTACCTAGATCAGCAAGCCAAAATATTTGTGAGGTGTAAATAAGCAATTTTCTCCATTTATTTTAGCTAGATAAGAACCATAGCTAATGCATCTAGATATACTTATCAACTTAGCTTCAGTTAACAAAGATTGCCAGAATATCTTGTTTCAAATATAGCCTATGCATGTCTTGTTTTCTTGTTTCAAATATACTTATCATCTTTGCTGTTACCATTGTTCTTTGAGCATAATTCTTTTTCATTTCCTACTATCCTTTTTCATTTCCATTTATATGTGTGAACTTTTATTTTGTCCATATCAAAGCAGAGGACCATATGGTCTATGGCCTTTTCATCCATATGAAAGTAGAGGCACATTGTGGTGCTGCTTTGTTTCTGTGATCACAATGAGAAACATTTGTAAAGATGATGATCATCTTTTATAGAAAACAATTTCTGTAAACACGTCAGTAACTTTGCTAGTTTGCTGGATTTTGTCTCCGACCATCGTGTCATGATGATTTTGCAGGTACCCCGAGAGGCCCTTGTGTTTGCCGGAATGTCGATTAACTTCCGTTCTGGCAAATTCGGGTACTCCATATGTCCTATTTTTGGCAAAGGTCATGCTGAAATTTTCCGTGAATTTTAGGATGACTTTGCTAAAAATAGGACATATGGGGTACTTGCGAGTAATGCATGGGTCGAGGTATATTAGTACTTAATTAAGTAGGATCAACTGCCTCTTGTGTTATACATATAGAAGTGTGATATCAACTCATAGTTATTACTAATGTCAGTTGCTCGTCATCGATAAACCCTAATCTGGTAGGATGACCTACTAAAAAAGCCCATACCACATATTCTATTTGGATGGCCTTGCTAACCCTTGACCATAAATACTTGAGATGGATGTAGCAGGCTTAAAGAAAGAAATGTTCTTAGGCCAACTCCACTGGGCCTGGCTGAAAATGCACAAATGTGCATGACTAACAATATTCTATTATAAAGCTAAACAGGAAAGAGAAACCACTCATCCTAACCATTTGGTCTCAAAATTACCACTTCACTTCTTACTACTGAAAATCTTAGACCATCTCCATTCACCAATAGCTCAAACTAGTTCGAAGGGCGTGTTTTCACCACACTGTGGATTATCTTATTGGACCAACAAATATTTGCAGAAGTAACTTCCTATTCACCTAAAGGCATGAATTATCCAAATCTTGATTCATCCTCATTGAAGCTTTCCATCTGAATGGATTCTGCTACCTATCTATCCTCTACAAGACCCTCCACATATGTTTCTAATTAGATACCTTTATTTCAACTCTTAACCAGTTCCATTTCTCCATTTCTCCACCCTCCATTTCTAATTAGATACCCATCGGGTGCTACATTTCTAGCTGTACTAGCGATGCTATATGTATGATAGTATTCGAGGTGTATTAGTGATAATATTCGATGATGTACGGACGCAATAGATGATGTAGTTTTGAATTATGAACGTAGGAAATGTCGTCATCGGACGACGAAAGTCTCCCGGGGGAGTGCGGCTGATGCCACGGCGATCGAGGTCTGTGCGGCAGGCCTCACCTGGACGATGATCGGCGCTTCAGCATTAAGCTCGAGGAGACCTTCGAAGTTGAAACGGTATGCAAATACGAAAAGTGTTTTTCTCATAATTAAGCATGACTTCAACTATTTCAACGTGTAATTTTCATCTTTTACAATTCGAGTATAGCTTATCCAATGCCATCCAAGACGCTATGTCTTGGAGAGGATGGATTTTGAAGACCATGAAAATTATTATGAAACAAAGAAAATTCACCTAAGGACTCATCATGATGTGGATTTTGAAGTAAAGTTGTACGATGCTGAGAGCGTAACCCATTTTGGTTGCAAAAATTGGGAAGCATTTTGCAAGATGTATGGTTTTGATGAGGATATACTTGTCACCATGGATCTTGGTGATCCTGAAATCGAACAAGACAATATGGACATTTGGGTCCTTGTTGATACGCCTCCAATTCTACCGCTATGTGAGTTTCTCAAACATAGTTATTAGCTAATTTATATTGTTTATTTCAAAATAGTTGACAGCTTATTTTCATTCTTCAAAGAATGTGCGGGAGATGGTAAACAAAACACACTATACCAATGGCTCCGAATTAACTTACAAGGAGAAAAATCATTTGGTCGGATTTTGTACTAACATTGAGAATTACAATATCTACAATCAAACTCTTCAACATTATGGTCAATACGTGTCACTAGTGCATGTGTTGAACTATGGTAACTACCATGGAGATACCCTGGTAATTTTTTTTACTATTACCACATCTGTGCATCTTTTGCATACTTCTAAAACTAGTACATAATTGCTAACCATGAAGTTATTACTATGTTTTTCAACAGATAATACCAGAGAATTGTGTGCCTCATTTGATGTATCAGAAAGGTAGCCTTAATGTTTTGAACATACAGCTAGGTCATCCTACGAATCTCAACTGTCCATACTAGATTTCTAAAAGGACTGGATACATGCAAATCAAAGGATGGAAAAAAATGTATGGACAGTCGTAAGGAGGTTTTTGGAAGCAAAAGGAAGCGAAGCGCAAGAATTGGAGACAGGATGATCTCCATTCTCCATAATGGAGAGTTGGGGTCTATATTGTTTTATAATATTTTACCTTAAAGAGGGTATTTAGGTCCTACCTAATACTGATGATCATGTGCTCAGAACAATTAAGTAGGGTTGGTTCGATGACTATGAGGATGATGATCGTATGACTTGTTATTAATAATGAGTAGAAGTTGTATCATGATGATTAGTAGGACTTGTTATTATGATGATGCATGATGCGAGCATGAAAAGTTATTATATATCTGTGGGTGAAATGAACATGGATTGGATTGAAGTGAAGGCAACATGCATGTGGTGAATGTCGAAAGTGGTACAATCCAAACTTGATCAAGTTAGGATTAGTATTACTTTTGACATGCACCACATGTTGCCTCTGTTCAATCTAAGTCATGTTTAGGCATAGCAGTAGCAGTAGCACGGAGATAAGAGAGGACACATCTCTCAATTATCTCCGAATGCAGTATTACTTTTGACAAACTCGCTACTCGCGGTCTCGAGACTTGTAATGTTCTAAGTTTGTTCGGTCTTTTGAATTCGGAGACTAATATGATGAATTGTATTCGGAGACTAATCTTCTGTTGTATTTGATGAATCTACTGTTTATATGTTGTGATGTCTATATTCTGTGCAGTAATATATTTTGTAACCTGTGCAAATATCAGAAAAGAAAAAAAATAATTCCTAATATTCATACTAGTGGTGCACTGCTATAAAAAATACTAGTGGCGCATTATCTGTTAGTTCGCCATTAGTAACCCAGAGCACAAGGTAAATATGGCCCCCTGGGAGGCATCCTAATGTCGCACCATGTGATTTACTAATGGTGCACTGCCTGGTGCGCCACTATAGTCTGGAATACTAATGGCGCACCAGGGGTGCACCATTAGTATATGTTACTAGTGGAGTGATGATAGTGACACACCCGTAGTGCACCATTAATGGCCAAAACAGGTGCGCCACTAGTAAGCCTTTTCCTAGTAGTGCGAATGGGAGTGCGAGGCCATGGGTTCTGTGGTGTGGGTACAGTGTGCTACCTCTGCAAAGTGTGTGTGTTAAATCTATCGATAGCCGCATCCTGGGTCATGGGCACAAGTTCGTAGTAGGTCACGCTATCAGGTCTCAGTGGAAATGGAGGATAAACCTGAAATAACTTAGTTGATGAATAATGTGCAATAAAAGAATGTGATGACTTGGACTGTGAGACAGTCGTGAGTAATCACGGGCTATGTTGATATGATCACGAGACGAGGTCTCGATGATTGTTGAACTAAGTGTGGTTCTATTTGTGATCCATGAGTAATCATCGCTTGGCTGCGAGTCAACCCGTTGGTAAGAGAGTCCGAGGTACTCGATGCACAAGTTTGGTTGCATTGCATGATTAATATGTTGTTATTTGCATTTAATGAACCATGGTAGAACATGAGATGGTTGCATAAAGGTAACATGTGATGTCTGCATTGGATATGACTGGTAGTTTATTTTTAGCATAATTTCATGATGCCATGCCATGTCTTGATTGCACTTATGCCATGCTTTGATATGCCATGTTATGGTTAACATGTGATGCTACGTTTTGTGTTGCCAAACTAGAAGTAAGTTGATATGCCATGTTATTTCCATGATAGTAGATGCCATGATGTTGTTCATGCTTGTTTTGATCCATGTCTCTAGTTAATATCATGCCATGTTTAGTAATTGATATGAGATAGATTGTTGCATGCGCTTGGTTCTTGCTTTGTCTTCTGCTTGTCTAGATGCTATGTATTTGGTTGTCTTTCAAGTACATTCAATGTACTGACCTGGCATGTCATGCCAACTTTGTAGGTCATGCTCAAGTTGTTCGCTTGTTCCGTCATGCTAGGCCATAATCTAGCCAGTCCTGTGAGTTGTGGAGCCCAGCCGGAGTTGTTATGTTGCCAAACCCAGACTTCCACCTCCATGTAAATAGTCTTAGAGCTATGCTAGATAATTGTATTCATCAATGATGTAATCATATACATATGTATTTAATGAATATTATTGTACCTGGAATGCTGTATCATGGACCTGTCGTGCGTCAGGTGTTATCCTGGGCTGACGTGTGAAGGCCACCTGCTCCATACGGATCGGGGTGCTACAATGTTACTCCAATTAACTTCAACTTGTTAATTTGGTTTACATTTTAAGTTATGTTTCATGTATAAAGAAATCCCTAGTTTTGAAGGGTTCAAGCTATTGCCATCATATGTCCACAAGTGCATTGCTTTTTCAATGTGAAATGATAACTTCGTGTAGTTGATTATCTTCTGCTCAAATCTTATGCTGCTATAATGTTGTAAGGGTAGTAATTGGTATCTTCTGCTTCTTATCAGAGATTGAGGGAGGCCGCCACCGTAGGCTGCGCTCTGCCACACCGGAGTACGAATTAGGATGCTTTTGAGTTCTTCAGTATCATACTTGGCAATTCCTCCAGGAGGCAGTTATATAAAAGGAGAGTTCTCCCATTCACCCATCTCATTATGATAACTCTGCCGTTTGCTACATAACTCCTTGTCCCAAACTACAGAAGCTGCCTGACACTTTTATGAAGATGCTGGACTACCATCGGCTAAACATTGTGAAGCTGCAACAGGCCAGCAGCAGGCTTCGCAGGCATTGGGACGTGGAGGTGGTGATCAGGTACGGCCACATGTACCTGTGTCGTGGTTGGGAGCAGTTCTATTGTTCCTACAACATGCGGCACGGGTACATACTTCTCTTCAGGTACGACAGCGACGCCATGCTCACCGTCAAGGTGTTCAACACGACTATGTGTCGCATGTGCTACCAGGACGACGACAATGCCAGTATGTTCTGCCTCTTCTTCCTCTACATTTGGATTTTCTCACATCGATTGTTAACGATCATTGTTGCATTTGGTCAGGCAATGGGAGCAGCAGTAGCGACTCTGGCTTCAGCAAAAGCAGCAGCGAGGATGATCCAGAATGGAGTGGGGAAGAAGAGGAGCAGAGTGGGGATGAGGAGGTATTGGCTGGCGATGGGCAAGAGATGGTGGTGGGTGAGGATGACCTAGCGATGATGGTGGGTAAGTATGGGCAAGAGATGGTGGTGGCTGAGGATGGGCAAGAGATGGTGGTGGCTGAGGATGGGCAAGAGATGGTGGTGGCTGAGGATGGCCTAGCGATGGTGCTGCCTGAAGACGACCTCGCGATGGTGGTGGTGCCTAACAATGAACTTGCGATGGTGGTGGCGCCGGCGATCCCACAGCCGGGCGATGTGACCATGCCAATTGTGGTAGAAAACTACATCCCACTGCCTCCACTGCCTCGCTGCTCTAAGCGCATCAGGATGATGAAGGAGAAGGAGAAGAAGGAGGAGTGAACTATGTCAGGTATGTCAGATCTCCAAAATGATCTATACTTAGCCTTGTTTCCTCCGAAATGAGCTAAGTTAGCTCTAATATGCTAATTTATCTCTAATATGCTTAGTTACCTATGTTTGCTCAATAATGACATACACTTGGCTTACTTGTGTAAAAAATGGCATACTTATTCTTAGTTAACTAAAAATGGCATAATTAGTTAAGTTAGCTACAAAATGACCCATTTAACCTAGGTTAGGTCCAATATGATATATTTTACCTAGGTTAGCTCCAAAATGACAAAGTTTACCTAGGTTAGCTCCAATATGATCCATTTTAGCTAGGTTAGTTCCAAAATGATCCACTTTACCTACGTTAGCTAAAAAATGGCATAATTACTTATGTTAGCACAAAAATGACCTATACTTACCTTATTTTCCTCCAAATTGACATAATAAGCTTAGCTAGCTAAAAAATGGCATAATTACCTATGTAATCTCTAAAATGACACAAATAAGGAATAAGAAGAAAAAAAATAAGGAAGAGGAGAAAAAGAAAGAATAGAAGAAGAAAGAGAAGAAAAGGAAAGAATAAAATAAGAAGAATGAGAAGGAAAAGGGTAAAAACCTTCTTCTTCTTCTAGTCTTCTTCTTCTCCAAAATGACCTAAGTTAGCTCTAATATGCTTAGTTACCTAGGTTAGCTCAATAAAGACCTATACTTAGCTGCTTTAGATCAAAAATGGCATAATATAGACCTATAGTTAGCTCCATTTTACCTAAGTATGCTTACTTCTTCTTCTAGTCTTCTTCTTCTTCCTCTTCTAGTCTTCTTGTTCTAACTTCCCTGTTTCCCATTTTGCAGATTTCATTTACTTCACGGAAGCTTGCATGGATGGAGTGTTTCTTTTACCTTTATGCTTTTATTTTGTATCGATGAACAATATGGAACATGTTATATGGATGGATGGATAGGTGTTGGATGAACAATGTGAAACTATTGTAATATGTATGGATGGAACTATGTGTTGGTTATGTATGTATATATGATGAAACTTGTGTGTTGGATATGTCTGCTGTGAAATTTGTGTGTTCAAACTTGTGTGTTGAAATTGAATGAATTTACGAAAAAACAGAAAAACAGGGGCTATACAGGCTCTCTGTCGTCCGTTGGCAGACGGCAAAGAGCTTTGCCATCAGCCAGCAGACGGCAAAGCTGCCACGTGGCAGCAACCTGTGCAACCTAGGGGCTGGCCTATTTGGTTACTTTGCCGTCTGCTGGCGCACGACAAAGGTGCAATGGTCTTTGCCGTCGGCCAGCGGACGGCAAAGCGCACCGTTAACCCCCTAACAGCCATAAGCTACCACGTGTGCTGTCCAGGCAGACGGCAAAGACTATTTCATCTTTGTCATCCACCAGTCGACGGCAAAGAGCCCTTCGCCGTAGCCTATTCAGCCAGACCTGTTGCCGTCTGCTGACGGACGACAATAGCGTTTGCCGTCCGCCAGACATGACTTTACCGTCCGCCATGGCAGACGGCAAAGTGCCTGATTCCTGTAGTGCATGCTTACAGGCCTCTACACTAACGTGCCAATGACATCTCCTGGTTCCAATGCACACGTCATATAATTGGTCTCTGGTCTGCTAATTGCCAAATTGATTCTCGACCCTCAAAGTTCACGTACATGACCATCCTTTCCCCGATGAAATCTGGCCGCGTGCATGGCATTAGTTTCTGTAACGTCTTTATGACCTCTCTAATTAACTTGCTTAGCTTTGATAGAATTAACAATTGATGATGCCATGCCCGTACCATCCTCCCTCGCTTTAAATGAAACTGTCCTCGATTTTAGGTCTAAGTTATGTGTAGCCTTCTTATCTGGAATTTGCATATCAATGGTGATTGCGCTGCCTGCCATTGGTTTCAGCATGCGTCTCTTTCCATCATCACTACAAAAAAATACACTTTGTGATGATATGTGTTTGTCACAGTAGGTCACGTTTTCTGTCATGCATGTACATCCATGACAAATTTATGACAGAATCAAGATAGTCATACCTGTGCTGTCGTAGAAGTATTCCATGACATTACCAAAATTATCATCACGGAAGTTTCCACGTCCATGGCGATAAATCGCGCGTCATAGAAGTTCTTTCGTCAAGGGTGACCGACACGTGGCATCAACCGTAACGGAACGTCGTTAAGCTATTGGGTCCGGTTTTGGATCCGATAACCCGTTAACAGCCCCGACCAATGGGGATTTTCCACGTGTAAAATCATCATTGGCTGGAGGAAACACGTGTTGGCTCACCGTTGGAACAGATGTCTTCCACTCGTTGGACACAAAGTGCCTATGATACGTCGACACGTGGCACGGCCCAACAGAGGCCCATTCCTGTGAAAAGGCCGGCCCGCGGCAAGCCTGTTAACGGCATGTTCGCATATAGCCCATTTACAGCCCGCTAACCCAGGGCCCGTTTATGACCTATCCAAATTAGGCCCAGTAGCGTCATCTGGGCCGTCCAATATAATTCTAGCCCGTTTTAACTTCTGGCCCATGTATGGCCCATGACATCTTTCGGCCCATATGAAGCCTTTAGTAAACCTCGGCCCATTAACGGCACGTGGTGAAACTGGCTCGTAATGAATAGTGTATCACTTTATACCCATTAATGGCCCATTATTCCGTTGGGCCGTTTCCAGCCCATGTTATCTTTCGGCCTTCTTAGGGCCCATTTATTCTTGGGCTAATTTCCAGTATTCGTTTACTTACGGCCCGTTATTGTCATTTTCTGCTTGTGGGCCAAATTCAGCCCGTGGTTACAGTCAACCCGTTTGTGGCCCGTTAATACGTTGGGCCGTTTTCATAGCGTCATCAAATACGGCCGATTAACGACGGCCCGTTATGGTCGGCCCATGAACGGACGATATCAACTATAGCCCATTTACGGCCATAATGTGGTCTGTAGTTGGCCCATGTTTGTCCCACCGATCATACGGCCCGGAGAAGGCCCATTGATGATACGACCCGTAGAAGGCCCGTTGTGTCTACAGCCCGTATAAGGCCCATTGTTTCTACGCCCCGTAGAAGGCCCATTGTTTTTACGGCCCGTAGGAGCCCCATGTTAACTACAATAAATATGTAACCCATGGTTATTGTGGCCTAGTTTTAAAAAATAGGTTATTGCGGCCACTAGCAAGCCGCAGAAAAAGAACTGCACTGACTACAAGAAAAACAAATAAACAAGACAATAGGGAAATAAATTAGCAAGCAACTTACGCTAGGCTATCACGGCTATTACCCATATTACATCCACTAGGCATCAAAGTTCGCCACCAGTTCAAACATAGGGAACAAAGCAGCATATAAACACCGCAGCAAAACAAGTCCAGAACTGAAACCACTTCAGAAGAGCTCAAGAAACAATATCCTCGGTACCCCTAATGCTGGCAAGATGCTTAGCAAGCTTATTAACTTTCTCTTGTTTGGCGCTTAAATCCTCCAGCACTTGCTGTTGCACCAGAAAGTATGCATCTGAATTCTGCAGGGACTTGCTCAGTCCTTCGGCTTCCTGTCGCATAACATATGATCGATGTCTTTCAACTTGAAGTTGAGACTCAAGAAGCCGAACTGATTCAGGCAGCGAGTTCGAAGAGCTGGTGCCAGCAGTAGTAGCCAGTAACTCGAACACTACATCAAGACATGACTTTGGGGTTGTCTCAGTGTCTTCAATATAGTTTTTATCAGCTTTCTTGGAGACCAACAGGGATGTCTCACTATCTTGAACCTTATCTGCATAACGGGATACTCTTCTCCAATATTTTATATGCATTCTAAAAGAGAAACAAACAAACACATGACATGTTTACAATGTAGTATATGAAACTCATTCTGGTAAACCAGTTCAGTAGTAAGGTGGACAGGATAACAACATGAAACAAACATATATCTATGTAGTATGGTCACTGTATGGTTTATATCATTCTAGTTTATGTTACCAAATCAAGATAGATATAGTTTGAATTATATCTATTTAAGACAAAGCAGCATAGACATAATACAAGTGTGGGAAACTAAACATAAATAACAACATTTGTAATGTGCATGGCATGAGAACATAACTGTTATTCAACATAGAGCAAGTTACAACAGCAAAATCGTTAAAGAAACAGGTTTAAAACATACTTTTTGCACCATTGGAGTTTCAATTGCATCCTTCAAATTTGAAATTAGTTGGTATGAGTAAATATAGTGATGCAAGAGCAAAGTAGTATGAACCATAGCTACAGAACCTAACATGAGAACAATTCTTCTTCTGCTTTAAGCGTTGACTTGGGGTTCAGAGTGGTGGTCCTTGTGCTTTGGGCACTGCAGTTGCCTTATTAACTGCTCCTGTTTGGGTGCTCTGTGGTGGAGACGGTGTTGTGTCAACGGGAACTGGGTTACTATCTCCTGGGGTTGGGTTTAGAAGGGGTGTAGCTGGTTCTCGGTCCAACTAGGTAGGGGTACAATCTGTGTGAGTGTGGGTTATGTGTGGTGGAGCTGGTTCTTGGGCAAGTACAATCATGGTTCTATCTCCATCGAAAGGTAGCACGATCTTTTCTGACGATTGTGTTTTTACTCCCACAGATACTGCCATCACCCCTCCAATTGAAATGGCTGATAAACAAGAAAAGTAATTGAATGTACAGACATTGTAAGATAGACAGGTGCAATGGATAGTAGGGAAGAAAAGAGGGCATGAAATAATTCACATTTATTTGGTCTAACCAAACAGAATAGCAGGACATAATTCCTCATATATGATTGCTAATTAAACAAGATAGCATGACACAATTTCACATGTATGATGGCTAACTAAACAGGATAGAATGACATACTTCAAAATATGATGACTATGTAAACAGGATGACATGATATAACTATACGATGTGTCTATTAAAGTGGTTGGCATGCCATAAATCACAAACATGTCGTCGATGGAAACATGATGGCATGATATAATTCATGGATAGAATGACATAATTCAAAATATGATGACTATGTAAACAGGATGAGATGATATAACTATATTATGTCTTTAGAAAATGGGTTGGCATGCCATAATTTAGATACATGCTCTCTATGTAAACATCATGGCATGATATAATTCAAATATATGATTTATATACTAAGGAAGTGAGCATAGGGCAATCGCATATATGATGTGTCTACTAAGGAGATGGCATTCAATATCATGTATATGATGTAAAAACTAAGCATTGCAATACAATATATGCATGATATGAGTAATGTAACCCTGCCAAGTTTGAGCATACACCTCAAGGGGATAATAGGACTGGTCATCTACCTCTAAATACTCCTCTTAGAGCTATCTATAACCAGCAAGATATCTGCTTCAGCAGGTAGCATTGTCTATTCTGAAGACCTTGTTTTCACTCCAGATTTCTCCATCACAAATTCAAATGGCTGATGCACAGGAAGAGTAGTTGAATATACAAACATTGTCGATGAAAGCAATGGGAAATACAAAAAAAGGATGGCATGATATAATTCACATATATGACACTTGGCTAAATAGCATGGCATTGCATAATTCACATATATAATGCCTTGCAACAAGATAGCATCGCATAATTCACATATATAATGTCTTGCAACAAGATGGCATTGCATAATTCACATATATGGTAATTAGACACTAAACAGGTGGCATTCACACAAAGCATGTCTAAACTAAGCAAATGACATAGCAATGCAAGATACCATACGCACGATATGAGCAACATAACCCTACCATACGCACGATATGAGCACCATATGGTAATCTGAATCCTCCTCTGAGGAGCTATCTGTAACCAGCAAGACATGCGCTTCGTTAGATAGCATTGTCTGCTCTGAAGACCTTGTTTCCACTCCAGATTTTCCATGACCGTGTTGAATGGCTGACGCACAGGAAGAGTAATTGAATGTACTAAAATTGTTGAAAAATTTAACACGTAATAAAAAATGATGTCATGATATAATTCACATATAAGATGACTGGCTAACGAGGGTGGCATTGCAAAATTCACATATATGATGCCTGGCTAAACAAGATGGCATTGCATGATTCACATATATGATAAAGAAACTAAACAGATGGAATTGACCCAAAGCATGTCTAAACTAAGCAGATGATATCTTTGATGTATACAGTAAGCAATGCAAGGCACCATATGCATGATATTACCAACATCAGCATGGCAAGTTAGAGCTAAGACCTCATGGGGTAAATAGGAGTGGTCTTCTGCTTCTAAATCCACCTCAGAACAGTTATCTTCCTCTTGATTATGATCCGAAATGGGTGGAGGGGGGCTGCCTTTGCGCCCACCATGGAGCGACGTCTGCATGAAATTTTATTGCCACGCAAGGCTCGTCTCTTTTGCTCTACATGTTCACTTCCATTGTGTACAATAAATGACATGCATAGGAATAAAACATAGTGAGATTATGTAAGGAGTGCATGCACAAAACTAGAGTGATGGTAGCAAACTGTGGATAGACCCAAAACCAATGATAGTAGGCAGATAATAGCTTTAGTTAAAAAAATACAGATAATGGCTCCTTTAATGTTTGTTTGCACCCAACATGAAACTCATAGTAGACACCCGAGATTAACTAGATAGTAGACATATAGTACCAATTGCTGCCCCAATATGTACCCCACAACCATTTAAAAACTCAAGTTTCAGCATAAGTTTGGACCTAACTTGGAGTCTAATAGGTGCACACGATGATAAAGTAGCATGTCATCATATCAAGCGATGCATAACGTAAGCAAACACGGAGGAGTGCGACCTCTATTGCGGACCCGTGTAGTCCTCAAGGTCATCTGCTCAGTTGATGATGTTAATGCAGTTGCAGTGGCTGCCGGCAGCGGGGAAGAAGATCTGAGGTGGCGAAAGACAGTCTGGAGAGCGGATCCCTGCTGTGGTGAACCCTTCCGTCGTTGGAGCAGCTGAGCTGGGGTGGAACACAGCACCACAGGAGCAGGACAAGGCACACAAGGTTTTCTTTGACACATATTTGTAACAGAAGTAATTGTGTAAGGGCTTGTTTGAATTTGTGGATTTTAACAATGTAGGGATAGGAAATAGACAGGAATAGGATAGGAATGCACATGCAAAACAGAGAATTTAAAAACACGGGATTTCTGCCAATCTGGGTGTTTGGTTCACAAGAATTGGAAGAACACAGGATGCAAAGAAGAATGGTGAGATTAAGTCAAACCACAAGAAAATGTACGGTTATAATGCTATTATGCTACTATCTCTTAGTCTTGTGCTTCATGAATAGGAATTTGAAAAGGAGGACAAGTGGAAATTAAAATTCCTACGGTTTTTCATTCAAGGAGACACTAAAGGAACAAATGCTACAATTTTCCTTTGCTCCATTCCTTTGCACCAAATTCATGAAAAGTAGTACCATAGGAAACTTTCCAATTCATATGTTTTTCATTCACTTTTCCTTTCAAGCACCGGCGATTCTAGTAGGCAGGCTTGAGCAAGGAAAAGCCTACACTAAAAAATGTTTTTTGCTACTTCTATTACTTTGGACCAAGGCCACTGCCCTACTAGCTCAGCTCCCAGGGCTTTCGACAAATGCACAGCTCAAACACACAGAGATAAATAATGATGGCATTCATGAGAGTCCATCAGGGATAGCTAAGTTGCCTGGTACCTCACTGCTTGTCATATATTAGGATAAAATAATCGTGTTTCCCGTTACTCCGTGTGTTCAGTGGACAATATATATAACATGTAGAGTAAAAAAGAGATGCAACAAGTGTACAACCTCTTTGGCGAAGCCATGTCGATCTCACCATGATTGGGTTGGCCGATGAGGATGCTCCGGTGTAACGCCCCGGATATAACTTTCCCAATTTGTACTCCAACTCTTGCCATTTTCGGCGTTAAGTTATATTTATTTTCTTGGGTTCGGGTCTTCGTCTCCGTGTGTTGTTTTCGTTGTCATGCATCTCATATCATGTCATCATGTGCATTGCATTTGCATACGTGTTCATCTCATGCATTCGAGCATTTTCCCCGTTGTCCGTTTTGCATTCCGGCGCTTCGTTCTCCTCCGGTGGTCATTTCTAGCTTTCTTTCGTGTGTGGGGATTAAACATTTCTGGATTGGACCGAGACTTGCCAAGCGGCCTTGGTTTAATACCGGTAGACTGCCTGTCAATTTTCGTATCATTTGGACTTCGTTTGATACTCCAACGGTTAACCGAGGGACCGAAAAGGCCTCGTGTGTGTTGCAGCCCAACACCCCTCCAATTTGGCCCAAAACCCATCAAACTCTACTCCATCATCTAGAGCGTTCGATCACGATCGCGTGGCCGAAAACCGCACCTCATTTGGACTCTCCTAGCTCCCTCTATGCCTATTTAAACACCCCCCTAAAAATTCGCGGATCTCCCCTTCCTCTAACCCTAGATCTCAGCACCGCGCCGCGCTGGACAAAAAGTCCACCGACGGACACGTCCGTTCCTCCCCGCCGCCGCCACGTGTCGCCGCCCCGTTGGCTGCGCCCACCGCCGCCGCGGGCCGGGGAGCCCGGAGCCGGCCCCCGCGGCCCGTTCCTCCGCCGCCCAGCGACGCGCCTCCACCGCCCATCTTTCCCAGCCCCGACGCCAGCCGCCTCTCCGCCGCCTCGCCGCATCACCATCGCCGCCTCTCCGCCGCCTCTGCACCGCATCGCCGCCCGACGCCAGCCGCCACCGCCCGGCGCCGGCGAGCACGCCGGCGACCGCGCCCCGGCACACCCCCGCCTCCTCCGCCGGATTCGGCCACCCTCGCCACCCCGGTCGTCTTCTCTCTCTCCGGCGAGCTCCGTCTCCGGCGTGAACAGTGAATCCGGCCGTCCTCGATTTCCACGCCGATCTGGATCTGGATCTGAGAAGATTCCGATTGACTTTTTCCCTCCAAACCCTAATTTTTATGCAAACTTTGACGAGTGATATCTTTGCATCCGTATCTCCGATTTGGGAATATAGCATACCAAAATGTTCGTCTCGACGAGTACATCATTGCATTCCATTGCATCATTTTCATTTGAGTTCATCTTGATGCCCGAAATGCTGTTAGAAGAGGGCTTCGTGAGTTAATTGTCAGATATGCTAGTTCATCTTAGACTTTTGTCATTTTTGCCATGATTTTTGTGTGCATGCTATGCCCGTGAGTCCTACATATGTTTTGTTAAGGGTTTTGTCATCTTTCCAGAGGTGCAACCCATGTATTTCTGTGATATGTGTGGTGTCTTGTGGAAGCTTGCAAAGTGAGGCACCCGGTAAATCTGTTTTCAGGGACTTAGGATTTTCACTAAGTCCTGGGATTGTTTAGTCCATGATGCCATATGTTCATGTTGTTTCCTAGTGATCCGTGGCTCTTTTGAGGATGATCAATAAAGGAGTTTTGTTAATATTGTAGTACTCTATCCATCCATGTCTTTGTTTGCAATTTTGGAGCACCCTAGCTTGAGTCAATCGAGCTCTACTTTCGCTTCGTTGTGAATCTGGGCAGATCGTCAACTCGTTTGCGATTTTGCCGATGTTATTGTAGTTGATCCGTGCATGCTATGCCTTTGTTCTTGCCATTTCTAGCTTGAATTTTGTGCCTTATTAATGGATATATTCTTGCCTTGCCATGAATTGCACCGTAGTGAGTGCATCGAGCTCGTAAACATGCCTTCGTGAGTTATATTTCAGCATGTGTCAGTTTTCACTAAGTCTGAAAACTGATTATTGTTTTAGCTATGTTCGTGTGCTTGTTAGTATATTTTGTGATCCCTTTTGGCTCAAGTTCACTAAGGGTCTTTTGTTAAGCTTTTTGAGTAGCTCCATGCCATGATCTTCTTTGTCATGATCAGGTCCTGTAGCATGTTGTTTTGTTGCTTCGAAGAGGGCTTCATGATCTGAAATTTCAGACAAGTGTTAATTTCACTAAGTCTGAGATCTGTTTACCATTTGCGTTTTTGCCATGCTTGTTTGAACCTGTTAATGGATGAATTGGCCGTGGCTAAGTGCTAGTATTTTGTTAAGCATCTTGAATGCTTCCCTTCCATGTATTTTTTTGTCTTGTTTGAGTGTTGTAGCATGTTCTTTTCGTTGCATTTAGATGCCTACTTGCTGTAAATCGCAGACCGGTGTCATATTTGAATCGCTTGCCATTTCCAAACCGTAACTCCGATTCCGGCGTTCTTTATATAGTTTTCAAGCGATTTCATCTCATCTTTCCAGTGGCACACTTGGTTTTCCAAGTTGAGGCCAGGTTCATGCATTTCCTGTCATATCTTGCATTTTGCATCCCGCATCGCATCCCGCATAGTATACCATCATTGCATCTTATTGTTTGAGTTTGCACGTGGTTGATTGTATCCTTGTTGCTTGTTTGTCTTGTTTGGATAGAGCCGGGAGACGAGTTCGCTAACGAGGAGCCCGTTGAGTTTGCTTTTGAGGATCCAGTCAACTCGGACAGCTTTGTAGGCAAGATGATCATACCCTCGAAATCACTACTATCTTTGATATGCTAGTTTGCTCGCTCTTTGCTATGCCAATGCTACGATGCCTACCATTTGCTTATCAGCCTCCCAAATTGCCATGTCAAACCTCTAACCCACCATGTCCTAGCAAACCGTTGATTGGCTATGTTACCGCTTTGCTCAGCCCCTCTTATAGCGTTGCTAGTTGCAGGTGAAGATTGGAGCCGTTCCTTATTGGAACATTTATTTACTTGTTGGGATATCACTATATTGCTATGTTATCTTAATGCATCTATATACTTGGTAAAGGGTGGAAGGCTCGGCCTCTCGCCTAGTGTTTTGTTCCACTCTTGCCGCCCTAGTTTCCGTCATATCGGTGTTATGTTCCCGGATTTTTGCGTTCCTTACGCGGTTGGGTTATAATGGGAACCCCTTGATAGTTCGCCTTGATTAAAGCTTTTCCAGCAATGCCCAACCTTGGTTTTACCATTTGCCACCTAGCCTCTTTTTCTCTTGGGTTTCCGGAGCCCGGGGGTCATCTTATTTTAGCCCCCCCGGGGGCCAGTGCTCCTCTGAGTGTTGGTCCGAACTAGAGCCCTGTGCAGCGCCCCCTCGGGGAAACTCGAGGTTTGGTTTTAGTTGTACGGATTGATCATCTGAGTGTGCCCTGAGAACGAGATATGTGCAGCTCCTATCGGGATTTGTCGGCACATTCGGGCGGTGTTGCTGGTCTTGTTTTAACCTGTCGAAATGTCTTGTTGTACCGGGATACCGAGTCTGATCGGAATGTCTCGGGTGGAGGTCTATTCCTTCGTTGACCGTGAGAGCTTGTCATGGGCTAAGTTGGGACTCCCCTGTAGGGTTTGAACTTTCGAAAGTCGTGCCCGCAGTTATGGGCATATGGGAATTTGTTAATGTCCGGTTGTAGATAACTTGAACCTTAACTTAATTAAAATGAATCAACTGAGTGTGTTACCGTGATGGCCTCTTGTCGGCGGAGTCCGGGAAGTGGACACGGTGTTGGAGTTATGTTTGCGCAGGTTGCTCTCTCTAGATTCTCGCTCGCGCCTCGCCTCCTCTTCTCGCTCTCTTTTGCGTATAGGATAGCCACCATATATGCTAGTCGCTTGCTGCAGCTCCACATATATTTGCCTTACCCTTCCTATAAGCTTAAATAGTCTTGATCGCGAGGGTGCGAGATTGCTGAGTCCCTGTGGCTCACAGATTACTATTACACCAGATGCAGGTCCAGGTGATTCCGCTCCAGGTGACGAGTACGAGCTCAAGTGGGAGTTCGACGAGGACTCTCAGTGATACTATGTGTCTTTTCCTGATGATCAGTAGTGGTGCCCAGTTGGGGTTGACTCGGGGCCGTGTCGCATGTTGGGTTTTCTTCTATTTTGGCGTCGTAGTCGGGCCGTGAGTGTTTGGATGATATATGTTATTTATGTACTTTGATTGACGTGGCGAGTGTAAGCCAACTATGTATCTCCCCTTTTGTTATTAATATTACATGGGATGTTGCGATGATTGCCTAACTTGCGACATTGCTTTCAACGCGGTTATGTCTCTAAGTCGTGCCTCGACACGTGGGAGCTATAGCCGCATCGAGGGCGTTACAAGTTGGTATCAGAGCCTTCCTCGACCTTAGGAGCCCCATTGCTTGATCGTTTTTAGCAGCCGAGTTGTGTCTAGAAAAATGTTTTGAGTCATTTAGGAATTATATATCGGAGAGTTAGGAATTCTTTTTACTTCCCAGTCTCCTCATCGCTCTGGTAAGGCATCCTGACGTAGAGTTTTGACTCTTCTCTTCTCAAATTTCACTAAAAAAAATTTAGGATCACGCGGGTATCTTGGAATCGTTCCGATGGTTTTATGATGAGAACATTGTCTTGGTGCCTCCTGTCAGGGGTTTAGTGGAAGTGTCCCGGGGAGTTGAGCTCTGAGGTGTTGTCATCATAATCTTATCGTTGCAATTCTGGAATACCTGAGATATTTTCGCCGACATCAAAAATCTCTTTTATGCAGTTCGTTGGTGAGATAACCTTGACGCCACCCAGTACTGGGGCTGGAGTTCGGGAGTATCGCCATAACTTGTATAACGGATGCTTTTCGAAGGTTGAGGTAGATGGTTTCCGAAGGTTTCTTGGTTATGTGTTTAAGGATGGATACAGCTGGATGTAGGATTTGTTAGTTTGGGTGAGATATTATGCTTCCCCTGTATCCCCAACACCTGATTGCATAACCGGAAAGGTTCAGGAGTTTCATAGGTGGGAATTCTCGTAGCTCTAGTTCTTCTTCCACGGATATTGGATTGAGATTGGGATTTCTTACCGATTATTCATTCTTGATCCGTACCTTGTTGATTTATTTATCTACCTTCTTTCTACGTGGCTTCGCAATTTAGGGATATGTGACCACTTCAAGAGAAATACATTCGTTCATTTTGTTCGGATGTGAAGACTTTATGTTGCAATTTTTCATTCCGTTGGATTCAGCTTCATTTGTCTATCTATGTGCTAATGGTGGTCAACCTCTTCAGGATGGCTCCTCCAGCGCGCACGACTCCGAATCCTGATCTGCCACCACCTCCACCTCCTCCGGAGGCATGGCAAGCTATGATGGCCGCTACTAATGCAAACACACAGTTGATCATGCAAATTCTCCAAGAGCGCAATCAAGGCAGCCAAGGGAATCAAGGCAGCAATCAGAATCATTTTGCTACACTGAACCAGTTCCTTGCTAATGGGCCGAAGACGTTCAGCAATGGTGTTGAGGCAACCGATGCTGACGATTGGCTTGTGGATCTGGGTAAGCATTTTGAGTGCAGCAACGTCAGGCCTGAAGATTTCGTCAAGTTCGCTTCCTTCCAACTCAAAGATCAAGCTGCAGAATGGTTCCAGCAGTACAAGGATTCCAGAGGTGGACGTGTGATCACTTGGGATGATTTCCGTCGAGATTTCCGAGCTCATCACATTCCTCAGAGTGTGGTTGTAAGTAAGCATGAGGAATTCCGTAACTTGAAGCAAGGCTCTTTGTCTGTCTATGACTACAACAAGTTGTTCCAGAAGCTCACTCGCTTTGCCAAGCAGGACGTACCTGATGAGAAGAGCATGATTTACCAGTTCAGGGGTGGTCTCAGAGAAGAAATTCAGCTCGCTCTTGTCCTCTTTGAGCCGTTGAGATACGATGAGTTCTACAACATGGCACTGAAACAAGAGGCTGCTCAGTTGAGGTGTGATGCTTCCAAGAAGCGAGTCAGAGATGCTACTCCTTCTTCCTCTACTCAAGTGGCCAAGCAGCAGAAGTATTGGCTTCCTCCTCCTCCATTCCGTCAGCCGTATCAGCAGAAGAGCAAAGGTGGCAGTGGTTTTTCCCACCCACCCAACCTTGGCTTTCAGAACAAGTCTTCGTCTCAACCTCCAAGATCGAGTGCTCCGTACCACCGTCCGCTTTCAGAGGTCACGTGCAACAAGTGCCAACAGAAGGGTCACTATGCCAACAAGTGTTTCAACCAGAGGTGTATTCCTCCTCCTCCTCCTGTGAGATCGGCAAGTACAGTTGTGGTCAAGCATAACCCCAAGCATGCCAAGGTCAATATGGTGAATGCAGCTTAGGCAGAGGACTCATCAGATGTGATTATGGGTAACATTCCTGTTAATGATATTCCTGCAAGAGTTCTTTTTGACACTGGTGCATCACATTGTTTCATGTCGAGACCTTTTGCATCTAAGCATGATTTTGTTACTCAAGTGTTGTCGAAACCGTTGGCTATTGTTTCTCCGGCCCGTCAAATGACATCTCGAGTATGTGTTCCGGATGTTACAATCACTTTGGGTGACTATAAGTTCTTGGCTTCTCCAAATGTTCTTGGTGATTCGGATATTGATCTTATTCTCGGAATGGATTGGCTTTCTAAGCACAAGGCTCAGCTTGATTGTGCAGCCAGGCAGATTCAATTGACTCATTCGTCTGAGAAAGTAATTGTCTTTGCCGCTCGTGATGATACCATCCGTCTGTTTTCTCTCAATGAGAAGGGTGAACTGGATGCTATCTCGCAAATTGCAGTCGTTTGCGAATATCAAGACGTCTTTCCAGAAGAGCTCCCAGGAATGCCTCCGCACCGGCCAGTTGAATTCGTTATTGATCTTGAGCCTGGCATGGAACCGGTGTGCAAACGTCCTTACAAGCTCGGACCTGAAGAGTTGAAGGAGCTGAAGAAGCAACTCGATGAGCAAGAGAGAATGGGTCTCATCCGGCCTAGTTCTTCTTCATGGGGTTGTGGTGTTCTTTTTGTGAAGAAGAAGGATGGATCGGACCGACTTTGTGTTGATTACCGCCCATTGAACAAGAAGACCATCAAGAACAAATACCCACTTCCCAACATCAATGAGCTGTTCGAACAACTCAAAGGTGCTCAAGTATTCTCCAAGCTTGATCTCCGCATGGGTTATCATCAGATTCGCATTCGTGAGCAAGATATTCCCAAGACGGCTTTCAGAACAAGCTTTGGTTCATATGAATACACTGTCATGTCTTTTGGCCTCGTCAACGCTCCTCCGATGTTCTCTCGCATGATGAACTTCATCTTCAACGCCTACACCAATGACTTCGTTTTGGTCTATCTCGACGACATTCTGGTTTTCTCGAAGAACAAGGAAGATCATGCCAAGCATTTGCGTTTGGTGCTTGATAAGCTGAGGGAACATTAGTTCTACGCCAAGTTCTCCAAGTGTGAATTTTGGCTCGATGAGGTTCTTTATCTTGGTCATATCATCTCTGTCAAGGGCATTGCCGTGAATCCTGAGAAGGTGTCTGCAATTGTTAATTGGGAACCTCCTCAGAATGTGAAGCAACTCCGCAGTTTCCTCGGTCTCGCAAGCTACTGCAGAAGATTCGTTGAGAACTTTTCTAAGATCGTGAAGCCTCTCTCAAATCTTCTCCAGAAGCACGTCAAGTACGTTTGGTCTCCGGAGTGTGATATTGCTTTCAACACTTTGAAAGAGAAGTTGATCACTGCTCCAGTTCTAACTCCGCCTGATGAATCCAAGCCGTACGAGGTCTTTTGTGATGCCTCTGTCCAAGGTCTTGGCGCAGTTTTGATGCAAGAGAAGAAAGTTGTTGCTTATACATCTCGCCAGTTGAAGCCTAATGAGAAGAACTACCCCACTCATGATCTCGAGTTGGCGGCAGTTGTGCGTGCTCTGTTGACTTGGAGACATCTTCTATTGGGAAGAAAACTGGACATTTTCACTGATCACAAGAGTCTCAAGTACATCTTCACTCAGCCTAATCTCAACCTCAGGCAAACTCGATGGGTCGAAGTGATTCAAGAGTATAATCCGAGTATCGAGTATACTCCAGGCAAGGCCAATGTGATTGCTGACGCATTGAGCAGGAAAGCTTATTGCAACAGTCTGATTCTTAAGCCTTATCAACCCGAGCTTTGTGAAGTTTTCCGCAAATTTAATCTGCAAGTTGTTCCTCAAGGTTTCCTCGCCAACCTTCAAGTCTCTCCTACCTTGGAAGACCAGATTCGCCAAGCCCAGCTCCTTGATGCTATGGTGAAAAAGGTGAAGATTGGGATTGCCAAGAGTCAGTCCAAGTACAAGTGCTACCGCCTTGATGACAAGGACACTCTCTTCTTCGAGGATCGAATTGTTGTACCCAAAGGTGAACTTCGTAAAGTGATCATGAACGAGGCTCACAATTCTCTCCTCTCCATCCACCCTGGGAGCACGAAGATGTATCAGGACCTCAAGCAAGCTTATTGGTGGACTCGAATGAAGCGCGAGATCGCTCAATTCGTGAATGAATGTGATGTCTGCAGAAGAGTGAAGGCAGAACACCAAAGGCCAGCTGGTCTCCTCCAACCTCTTGCCATTCCAGAATGGAAGTTTGACCACATTGAAATGGACTTCGTGACTGGGTTTCCAAAGTCCAAGCGTGGCAATGATGCTATATTCATTGTCATCGACAAGCTCACCAAAGTGGCTCACTTTCTGCCTATCAAAGAGTCGATCACTGCAGCTCAATTGGCGGAACTCTATACCTCTCGAATTGTCTCTCTGCATGGTATTCCTCAAGTGATATCTTCAGACCGTGGCAGCATCTTTACCTCCAAGTTTTGGGATTCTTTTCAGAAGGCCATGGGCACCAACATCCGTTTCAGCACTGCTTTCCATCCTCAAACAAGCGGTCAAGTCGAGCGTGTCAACCAGATTCTTGAAGATATGCTCAGGGCTTGTGTGATCTCCTTCGGCATGAAGTGGGAGGATTGTCTTCCTTATGCTGAATTCTCCTACAACAACAGTTTTCACGCAAGTTCGGGCAAGGCCCCATTTGAAATTATGTATGGCAGGAAGTGCCGTACCCCTCTCAACTGGTCTGAAACCGGTGAACGTCAGCTGCTGGGTAATGACTTAATCACAGAAGCAGAAGAAATGTGCAAAGTCATTCGTGATAACCTCAAAGCAGCCCAATCCCGCCAGAAGAGCTACTATGATAGTAAGCACCGTGATTTGGCTTTCGAGATCGGAGATCAAATTTACCTCCGCGTCTCTCCTATGAAAGGTACTCGTCGCTTCGGTATCAAAGGGAAGCTTGCCCCTAGATACGTGGGACCTTTCAAGATTGTCAGCAAGAGAGGCGACCTCACCTATCAACTCGAGCTTCCGTCAAACTTTGCAAATGTTCATGACGTGTTCCATGTCTCTCAGTTTCGAAAGTGCTTCAAGACTCCTAACTGCACCATCAACTTCGAGGACATTGAGCTCCAAGAAGATCTCTCTTATCGTGAGCACCCAGTTGCTATTCTTGAAGGGACTGAACGCAAGACTCGCAACAAGTCAATCAAATTTCTCAAAGTCAAGTGGTCACACAGTTCCAACCGTGAAGCTACCTGGGAACGCGAGGATCACCTCCGTTCTGAATACCCGGCGTTCTTTCAGTCCTAGATCTCGGGACGAGATCCTTTCATAGTGGTGGAGTGTTCTAACGCCCCGGATATAACTTTCGCAATTTGTACTCCAACTCTTGTCGTTTCCGGCGTTAAGTTATATTTATTTTCTCGGGTTCGGGTCTTCGTCTCCGTTTGTTGTTTTCGTTGTCATGCATCTCTTATCATGTCATCATGTGCATTGCATTTGCATACGTGTTCATCTCATGCATTCGAGCATTTTCCCCGTTGTCCGTTTTGCATTCCGGCAATTCGTTCTCCTCCGGTGGTCATTTGTAGCTTTGTTTCGTGTGTGGGGATTAAACATTTCCGGATTGGACCGAGACTTGCCAAGCGGCCTTGGTTTACTACTGGTAGACCTCCTGTCAAGTTTCGTATCATTTGGACTTCGTTTGATACTCCAACGGTTAACCGAGGGACCGAAAAGGCCTCGTGTGTGTTGCAGCCCAACACCCCTCCAATTTGGCCCAAAACCCACCAAACTCTGCTCCATCATCTAGAGCGTTCGATCACGATCGCGTGGCCAAAAACCGCACCTCATTTGGACTCTCCTAGCTCCCTCTATGCCTATTTAAACACCCCCCTAAAAATTCGTAGATCTCCCCTTCCTCTGACCCTAGATCTCAGCACCGCGCCGCGCCGGACAAAAAGTCCACCGACGGACACGTCCGGTCCTCCCCGCCGCCGCCATGTGTCGCCGCCCCGTTGGCTGCGCCCGCCACCGCCGCCGTGGGCCGGGGAGCCCGGAGCCGGCCCCCGCGGCCCGTTCCTCCGCCGCCCAACGCCGCGCCTCCACCGCCCGTCTTCCCCAGCCCCGACGCCAGCCGCCTCTCCGCCGCCTCACCGCATCACCATCGCCGCCTCTCCGTCGCCTCTTCGCCGCATCACCGGCCGACGCCAGCCGCCACCGCCCGGCGCCGGCGAGCACGCCGGCGACCGCGCCCCGGCACACCCCCGCCTCCTCCGCCGGATCCGGCCACCCTCGCCGCCCGATCGTCTTCTCTCTCTCCGGCGAGCTCCGTCTCCGGCGTGAACAGTGAATCCGGCTGTCCTCGATTTCCGCGCCGATCTGGATCTGGATCTGAGAAGATTCCGGTTGACTTTTTCCCTCTGAACCCTAATTTTTATGCAAACTTTGACCAGTGATATCTTTGCATCTGTAGCTCCGATTTGGGCATATAGCATATCAAAATGTTCGCCTCGACGAGCACATCATTTCATTCCATTGCATCATTTTCATTTGAGTTCATCTTGATGCCCGAAATGCTGTTAGAAGAGGGCTTCGTGAGTTAATTGTCAGATCTGCTAGTTCATCTTAGACTTTTGTCATTTTTGCCATGATTTTTGTGTGCATGCTATGCCCGTGAGTCCTACATATGTTTTGTTAAGGGTTTTGTCATATTTCCAGAGGTGCAACCCATGTATTTTTGTGATGTGTGTGGTGTCTTGTGCAAGCTTGCAAAGTGAGGCACCCGGTAAATCTGTTTTCAGGGACTTAGGATTTTCACTAAGTCCTGGGATTGTTTAGTCCATGATGCCATATGTTCATGTTGTTTCCTAGTGATCCGAGCCTCTTTTGAGGATGATCAGTAAAGGAGTTTTGTTAATATTGTAGTGATCTATCCATCCGTGTCTTTGTTTGCAAATTTGGAGCAACTTAGCTTGAGTCAATCGAGCTCTACTTTCGCTTCGTTGTGAATCTGGGCAGATCATCAACTCGTTTGCGATTTTGCCGATGTTATTGTAGTTGATCCGTGCATGTTATCCCTTTGTTCTTGCCATTTCTAGCTTGAATTTTGTGCCTTATTAATGGATATATGCTTGCCTTGCCATGAATTGCACCGTAGTGAGTGCATCAAGCTCGTAAACATGCCTTCGTGAGTTATATTTCAGCATGTGTCAGTTTTCACTAAGTCTGAAAACTGATTATTGTTTTAGCTATGTTCGTGTGCTTGTTAGTATATTTTGTGATCCCTTTTAGCTCAAGGTAACTAAGGGTATTTTGTTAAGCTTGTTGAGTAGCTCCATGACATGTTCTTCTTTGTCATGATCAGGTCCTTTAGCATGTTGTTTTGTTCCTCCGAAGAGGGCTTCATGATCTGAAATTTCAGACAAGTGTTAATTTCACTAAGTCTGAGATCTGTTTACCATTTGCGTTTTTGCCATGCTTGTTTGAACCTGTTAATGGATGAATTGGCCGTGGCTCAGTGCTAGTCTTTTTTTAAGCATCTTGAGTGCTTCCCTGCCATGTATTTTTTTGTCTTGTTTGAGTGCTGTAGCATGTTCTTTTCGTTGCATTTAGATGCCTACTTGCTGTAAATCGCAGACTGGTGTCATATTTGAATCGCTTGCCATTTCCAAACCGTAACTCCGATTCCGGCGTTCTTTATATCGTTTTCAAGAGATTTCATCTCATATTTCCAGTGGCACACTTGGTTTTCCAAGTTGAGGCCAGGTTCATGCATTTCCTGTCATATCTTCCATTTTGCATCCCGCATCGCATCCCGCATAGCATACCATCATTGCATCTTATTGTTTGAGTTTGCACGTGGTTGATTGTATCCTTGTTGCTTGTTTGTCTTGTTTGGGTAGAGCCGGGAGACGAGTTCACTAATGAGGAGCCCGTTGAGTTTGCTTTTGAGGATCCAGTCAACTCTGACAGCTTTGCAGGCAAGATGATCATACCCTCGAAATCACTACTATCTTTGCTATGCTAGTTTGCTCGCTCTTTGCTATGCCAATGCTATGATGCCTACCATTTGCTTTTCAGCCTCCCAAATTGCCATGTCAAACCTCTAACCCACCATGTCCTAGCAAACCGTTGATTGGCTATGTTACCGCTTTGCTCAGCCCCTCTTGTAGCGTTGCTAGTTGAAGGTGTAGATCGGAGCCGTTCCTTGTTGGAACATTTATTTACTTGTTGGGATATCACTATATTGCTATGTTATCTTAATGCATCTATATACTTGGTAAAGGGTGGAAGGCTCGGCCTCTCGCCTAGTGTTTTGTTCCACTCTTGCCGCCCTAGTTTCCGTCATATCGGTGTTATGTTCCCGGATTTTTGCGTTCCTTACGCGGTTGGGTTATAATGGGAACCCCTTGATAGTTCACCTTGATTAAAGCTTTTCCAGCAATGCCCAACCTTGGTTTTACCATTTGCCACCTAGCCTCTTTTTCTCTTGGGTTTCCGGAGCCCGAGGGTCATCTTATTTTAGCCCCCCCCCCCCCCCCGGGCCAGTGCTCCTCTGAGTGTTGGTCCGAACTAGAGCCCTATGCAGCACCCCCTCGGGGAAACTCGAGGTTTGGTTTTTGTTGTACGGATTGCTTATCTGAGTGTGCCCTGATAACGAGATATGTGCAGCTCCTATCAGGATTTGTTGGCACATTCGGGCGGTGTTGCTGGTCTTGTTTTAACCTGTCGAAATGTCTTGTTGTACCGGGATACCGAGTCTGATCGGAATGTCTCGGGTGGAGGTCTATTCCTTCGTTGACCGTGAGAGCTTATCATGGGCTAAGTTGGGACTCCCCTGCAGGGTTTGAACTTTCGAAAGCCGTGCCGGCGGTTATGGGCAGATGGGAATTTGTTAATGTCCGGTTGTAGATAACTTGAACCTTAACTTAATTAAAATGAATCAACTGAGTGTGTTACCGTGATGGCCTCTTGTCGGCGGAGTCCGCGAAGTGGACACGGTGTTGGATTTATGTTTGCGCAGGTTGCTCTCTCTAGATTCTCGCTCGTGCCTCGCCTCCTCTTCTCGCTCTCTTTTGCGTATAGGATAGCCACCATATATGCTAGTCGCTTGCTGCAGCTCCACATATATTTGCCTTACCCTTCCTATAAGCTTAAATAGTCTTGATCACGAGGGTGCGAGATTGCTGAGTCCCTGTGGCTCACAGATTACTATTACACCAGATGCAGGTCCAGGTGATTCCGCTCCAGGTGACGAGTACGAGCTCAAGTGGGAGTTCGATGAGGACTCTTAGCGATACTATGTGTCTTTTCCTGATGATCAGTAGTGGTGCCCAGTTGGGGTTGATTCGGGGCCGTGTCGCATGTTGGGTTTTCTTCTATTTTGGCGCCATAGTCGGGCCATGAGTGTTTGGATGATATATGTTATTTATGTACTTTGATTGACGTGGCGAGTGTAAGCCAACTATGTATCTCCCCTTTTGTTATTAATATTACATGGGATGTTGTGATGATTGCCTAACTTGCGACATTGCTTTCAATGCGGTTATGTCTCTTAGTCGTGCCTCGACACGTGGGAGCTATAGCCGCATCGAGGGTGTTACATCCGGCTGACTTGGTTGTCGGAGGAGGGGAAGAAGATCTTAGGCGTCTGGAGATGGAGCCCAAGGTACTGCTCCGTTGTGATGGAGGGTTTCGTTGTTGAAGCAGCTCCTGTGAGTTGTATGACGCTGAG
This sequence comes from Triticum urartu, assembly GCF_056163025.1. Classification (NCBI taxonomy): domain Eukaryota; kingdom Viridiplantae; phylum Streptophyta; class Magnoliopsida; order Poales; family Poaceae; genus Triticum; species Triticum urartu. The sequence goes on from NC_141875.1 coordinate 259,596,850, forward strand.
GCCGAAGCAGGACAAGAGAGACAACGTTAACCCGAGTGGAATTCTAATAGCATCTGCAATAGATGACGTAAAATACATAACCACAAAGTGCTAGATGTAAAATACATCAGCCGCTCATCTCCGAACTTAATTGTCGAAACTTAATTTAACTATCAAAACTGAACTTAACTGTCAAAACTGAATTTTGTTGTCGAAACTGAATTTTGCTATCGAAACTTAACACACTAGAGGTGAGGCTACACGTCAGTCGACTGACTTTTTCATCTCTGGTCAATCGATTTTCCAGCCGTTGGATACGAAATCAAGGGCCTGCAGTTCATCTTCAACCTCCACCCCCCTGAGCCGCCAGCCACCACCGGCCAAACAGCCGCCCCCCGTCGCCCCGCCCGCCCCGAAAACACTCCCCACCGTCGGTCCACCGCTGCCCCGGCTATCCCTCTAGGCCCCCTGCCAAGCTTTTCCTCCGACGATACCCACGCCACCGCCCCACCACCGCTGGCAACCACCGCCCCGAGCCTGAACCCTAAGATAGATAGTGAGGTACCTCTCCAGCGAGCCCGCCTCCCTGCTGCGGTTGGTTCTTCCTTAACTTTGGCAAGCCCTCCCCCACCCCCTAAAAATCAACCGACCCAAAAGTTGATTCAGTCGACTGAAGTGTAGCTAAATCAGAGCAGCATCGCAAGCAAGAGCAAGAGCGAGAGCAGCAGCGCGAGCAAGAGAAAGAGAAGACAAGGCCGGGGACCGAGAGCAAGAGCAGAGCAGCAGCAGCTCCTACTGATGTGGACGTGCCGCCGAGGGAGCGACACCGTGGAGGAAGTGGCCAGCGACACAGCCGTGGATGGAGCCGCGCCGTGTCAGCTCGGGACCGAGCACTGGTAGCACCATGAGATAGAATCAAGATGAAAATGTGGCGATTAGTGTACAACCTCTTTGGTGGCGCCGATTAGGCTGCAACTTCATCCAAGGAAACGGTGATGGTGATGCTCTTTCGATGGTGCAAGTGAAGACGGTGGTGTGGGAGTGGAGGTGGCGCGAAAGACGAGGGGAATGTCGGGGCAGCTCCTTGGAGGTGGAGGACGGGCTGGCTGAACCGGTGGGACGACCAGATCAAAGACGGATCCTCATCCAGTATGGTGGATGAGGGACGTCAAGCTGTTGCTGTGGACGACGTCGTCGGGGAAGAGACTCCGGCTGGGTGGCGGACGGAGGAGGGTGTGGGGCTTTGCGGCTTTTCCCGGCCTCGGTGTACGAATGGGTGGACGGATGGGATGGGAGTGGGAACCATTGCTTAGGGAAGCGCTTGTCTGAAATGTGGGGTAAGTTACGAAAGTACCCCCACCAATTTGAGGTGGTTCTTTCGGTTCAGGGGTATCACGGGCATTTCACGTGTCGGGATTTCACAGGAGGTGGGAGTTTTCACGCGCGTTGTAATTTTCGAATAGCAAGGCACGAGTTGAGATGGAGGGTGTTGTCGGAGCACAATGAGACAAAGATATATCTTAAATATTTCAGGCTAACAAGCCGCGGGTTGAAATTTCGGGACAAGCCTAACGTGTACTATACCAAATCAATTCACACTACAAATGTCAATCAAAACTTTGAATTCATGTTATGTTCAATTAAAATATTTCACTACGTGTATAATACATGCAACCTACTACTGAAATGAACGTTTTAGTGCATTCCAACCATATATACTACCGCTTCAATATGAACTAAATTTGAATTTGTTTCTCTATTTGAATAAGATCTACAATAATGATTGTTGTGAAGTCAAAGCATTTGAATTCGTTTCTCTGTTTTAATAAGATCTACAATCATCATTATTGTCAAGTTAAACCATCCTTTGTGTATTATCTTCACATCACACCACGTGATTAGTCTCGAGTTACATATGAACTATATGTACTATATGAACTCGAACTCAATTTTTTGAATCCTCTTTATGTTGATTTCAAACCATAGTACATTTCAAGCTCTAGTTAGATCGTAATAATCTAAACCATGTCTCATATGTATAATGTGTTTATCACATTATGTATGGTTGTCACATCCCTAGTTTTGGTATGACCTAGGCTAGCCTTCTTGTGAGCATCATGTTTAAATTTCTTTTAAATTTGAATTGGGGATTTGTGAAACCCTCAGAAATCATTTCTGGAAATAACCTAGATGAAAGTTGCTCCAAAAAGGTCCAAGAAAATGTTCATGTTGCTCTTTGAAAATGTTGGTAAGATTTAAAATTCAAACAAATATTTTCAGGAGCTCATAAATATTTATTTTGGCCATTTGGAATTAATGCAATAATTATTTGCATTGGATCTATATATGTTATATTTATTTATATATGTCCAATAATTCTAATTTTTATGTGAGGGGCTCTGGAATATTTCAACTAGCTCCTACAATAAATTTCAGAAGAAAATAAATTGATTTAGTGTTTTACTAAATCAGAAAACAAATTACAGAAATAGAAAACAAAACAAAAAAGGCGAAAACCTTACCTGGACTTACCTGGGCCACTTGCTGGCCTGGCTCTATGCCGGCCCAACCAACTGGCCCCTGCCAGTCGTCCCTCTCCTCTCGCTAGGAGGACAAGGGCCTGTGCCCGCGGCGCGCACGCCCGCGTCCGGCCACCTCCTGCCCGTATGCCTCACTCCCCCGTCCCCCTGGACGCCCTGGACGATGCCACGTGCCGCCCCGCACCTCTCTCTCTCTCTCTCTCTGGTGGCCTCCCCTCCTCTCCCTCGCTCCCTCGCGCGAATGGCCGAGCGCTGCCGTTACCGCCGTTCACCGTAGCCACAGCCACCGCCTCCCCCTCGCCCTCTCTCCGTGTCTGCAAGCTCCGCCGCGACATCCTCTACGTCCTCGACGAGCCAAGCAACTGGGGACGCCCCGCGGAGCCGTCACCACTGTCTTCTCCACCTCCGATCGCCCGAGATCGCCGGCGCCGCTCCATCGACTCCAGAGCCTCTCCCGAGCCGTTGGGCACGCCCTCCGAACCAACGTGAGTTCCTGCACGTCCTGCCCCTAACCCCGTGGCTTGCCGCTGGCCGTAGCTTCGTTCCCCGCCATGGCCGTAGCTCTTCACCGCCGTCTGTGTCGCCGCCGTCGCGCTAGCCGCTGCAGCTCGCAACCACGCGCGTCACCGTGCTCCTGGTGACGCCAGGAGGCCGTCGAGGCACTCCGCAGCCCCTGTCGTGCCTCGTAGCTCGATCCCTCCTAAACCCGCGCGCCGGTCGCCGCCTTGAGCTTCACTCCGGTGAGCTCCGTCCACCCTAGCTCCCCCTACCTGCTCCACTAGATGCGCGAGAGCCCGGGCTATGCCCCGGTGCCCTTAGTCGCCGCCCCCGTGGCCTGTAACGTGGCCGCCGCCGCGTCCATAGGTCGCCGGCGTTAACCTCGCGGGCTCGACGTGCGGGCCCGGCCTGCCAGGACACTGACAGTGGGCCCCAACGCCACAAATTGTAGTTAGATTAGTAAAAAACCATGTTAACTAACTGAGTCACTGATGTGTGGACCCCACACGTCAAGTTTGACCTGGTCAGCCGCGGTTGACTCGCTGACGTCATGCCACTGTCATGCTAATGCAGTTATTCATTTTCTGGTATTAATTAAATTAGGAAAATCCATAAAATGGTATAAACTTCAAAAAATCACAGAAATTCAACCGTAGCTCAAATTGAAATAAGTTATATATGAAAAATTATCAGAAAAATTCAATCTATCCATTTGTGCCATTTTCATGCATGACAAACCAACCTATACTTGTTGTATATATGAAAACACACTTATGGCATTTAAAGGGACTTAAATTAGAGTTGCATTTGAACCTTTGGTTCAAATGGACCACTTCCAAGTTGAATGCTAAATGCATTAGCTCAAAACACATCACGTATTCATGCCATGCTCATGCATCATATTGTTGCATATCATTGTGTATTGATTGTCGACACCGTTCCTTCTCGATAGGTCCTGCTCCGGAGAATGCTCCAGAGTACCTGTCTATGGAGCAGTCCCCCCTGTTGATCTACCAGGCAAGCAAACCACCTTGTTCATTCAGATACAATCCTACTCTCTCGCTCCTTCTCTTATTTATTGCATTAGGACAACAACGATTCAACTGCTACTTTATGCTGCGGTAGTTGAACCCATTCCTCTGCATGACCTGTCATTGCCACAGTAAATAGTTAAAACCCACTAGCATGTGTAGGAGTTGATTGAGCCATGTTGTGTTCCTACCATGCCATGCCTGCTATTGCTTATAGTTGTGTCAGTTCTGGTTCATCGGGAATGAATTGGAGTGTTACGATATGTTCTGGTGCTTAGAGTTAAGCGTGTGAACACGATTTGGTAAAGGTAGCGGTGAGAGGCCATGTAGGAGTACATGGTGGGTTGTCTCACTGGAACCATCCTTAAGCACTGAGTTCCATGTATGTCGTCCAATGACTAGCTACTACCACACATTGGAATGCTTAAGTGCCCCTCTTGACTTATTAATCAACTTGATCTTTGTCCAGGAGTTGCAACTAGTTTCTGGTGTTTGTAGGTAGTGCTTTCTTTCTACCGAGTGGCACCCGGCAGGGTGGACTTGGGACAGACTAGGCACCATGGCCCGGTGTACCGAGTGGCCCTCGGATGGTCGGCTCGGGAACCCTATACTCGTTTGGGGCCGTTAGCAAAACCCTGGCCGGATCTCCTTGCGGATGGAACCCGAATAGGCGATAAACCTGGACTAGAGTCTTGTGTGGTTAGTCAGGTCGTGGCCGACACCCTAGACAGGCTTCCGCTTGAAGGTTGCCGAGATACATGATGTGTACATGGTGATAAGTGGTGAGAGCGTGTGTGAAGAAGTACACCCCTGAAGGGTTATCATGATCTATTCGAATAGCCGTGTCCTCGGTTATGGACTTCTTGGATGCTTACGTGGTCCATAGACAACTTAAAGTGGATACTCTAAAATGCTCAAGACAAGGGTGAGTGCTATGGACGGCCATCTCGTAGAGAGATGGGTCCATAGTAGTGTATTGATGTGGTGATTAGTGGATTCGTGTGCGCTGCCTCACCTCAAAGAAGATTCTCGTTGTCGTAGAACAGGATAGCCACTGAGTCAAGCTGGCTTGCTGCAACTAAACCCCACATTACCTTCTCGATACAAATGCATGTATGATAGGATCTGATGTAAGCCTTGTTGAGTACCTTTGTACTCACGTTGCCTTATTTATGTTTTGCAGGTGAGACATCTGTCTCACTAGTAGTACCGCTTGGACTTCGACGAGCAGCTTGTTACCTCAGCTACGATCTTGTACCCTTGGGAGGGTCTTGTAGATAGTCAGGCTTCTCAGCCTTTTTCTTTTGTAGTTGTCTGTACTTAGACATGTAATGCTTCCATTGCTTGTATGCTCTGAATGATGGGTCATGAGACCTCTGCTTGTATTAATGCTATGTGGCTCTTCTGGGCCTTTATCTATTTGAGTTTGAGTTATGTTGTGATGCCATGTTGTACAACACATACTTGCATGTTATGCGTACATGTGACGTGTATTGCTATGTGTGGGATCCGACAACCTAGTTGTTTATCCTTGGTAGCCTCTCTTATGGGAAAATGTAGTCTAGTGCTTCCACTAAGCCATGGTAGTCTACTACAGCCCGGTTCACCGGAGTCCTTCTAGCCCAGCACTACTGCTTCGGAACACTTAGACTGGCCGGCGTGTGATTCACATCGTTCCTGTGTCTATCCTTTCGGGGAAATGTCACGCGGTGACTTTTGGAGTCCTGCTAGGCTGCTATAGCCTGGATTCCCAGAGTCCTGTTAGCCTAGTTGCTACAGCCCGGATTCACACGCTGATGACTGACATGCTCGATGTTGTTTCATGTATGCCTGTTGCTGTAAGTTAGTGCCACTTTGGGTTCACGACTAGTCATGTCGGCCCGGGTTCTCTGTCATATGGATGCTCGCGACACTATCATATACATGAGCCAAAAGGCGCAAACGGTCCCGGGCCAGATAAGGAGACACCCGTGGGAATACCGTGCGTGAGGCCGCAAAGTGATATGACGTGTTACATGCTAGATCGGAGTGACTTAGAATCCGGGTCCTGACAACTTTGGTATCAGAGCCTGACTGCCTGTAGGATTACCAAGCCAACCTGGTCGAAGTTGAGTCTAGAAATTATTTAGCTATATAGGGGAATTGATTGTGGAAGGGAACGTAAGGCTCTTTTACTCCTTATACCTCATGCCTTATGATTTGAGTCATCCTATCTTTCCTACAGGGTTAAGGAACTAGGCTTTCTCTTCCGTCTATCAGGATCACGAGTTACTACTCCGTAGTCTCATAGGATTGGTTTATCAGAGTCATATCCCAGTTCGAGTACCTCCGGTGTAGCCTGTTTGGTAATTATCTCAGAACGTTGAGTGATGATGTTGAGTATGGTACTACCACATCATTTGCAGGATGTCTCATTTTGAGCATTTTACTGCCGTTATGCTGCCGGAATTGTCCTAGGAGTTTGAGAGATACTAAATTCTTGTGCTACCTTCTGCATCCTTGTTTTCCTTGGTTTCGTTCTTCAGGATGTTGTTGGTTAACCGAAGTTCTGTTGCTCGTAGTCGGAACCACGGAGAAGGTAGGGATGAGGATCCTCCCGACCAGTCTTCATTGGCAGAGTTCATGTTAGAGATGGAGAGGAACAAGCGTGAGTCTAACCGCTTGTTAGCACGTATTGAGGAGAACACTGCCCATCAGTAGAAAGAGTCTGCGTCCATTCATGACTTCATTGGCCTAAAACCACCTACCTTCCATCATCCCATTGAGCCACTCGATGCCGATGACTAGCTCCGTAGTATCACTATCAAGCTGCGTTCTGCGAAAGTAGCTGAAAGTGCCAAGGTCACCTATGCTGCATATCACCTGGAAGGTCATGCTAGTCTTTGGTGGAAGAACTTGAGTGTATGCTTCTAGTTGGTCAGATTCCTACCTGGAGAGATTTCACTGAGGCTTTTCGCGAGCATCACATTCCTCAAGCTCTCATTGACTGCAAGAGAGAAGAGTTCTGTAGTTTCAGCAAGGGTAAGATGGTTGTTGATGTTTACAGTAGAGAGTTTGAGAACCTCACCTGCTATGCTACAGAGGAGGTGTCCACAGACGCCAAGAAGCAGGCTAGGTTCCGGAAGGGTCTCAACCCCAAGTTGCATCGTGATCTCCACTTGCACCATTGCAATACATTCCAGGCTCTTGTGAACAAGGCCATTAATGCAGAGACAGCTCAACTAACTTACGAGGAGTCTCGTAAGCACACCCATGATTTGGGTTCTTCCTCCGGTTCTAGTTCTCAAAAGCGCTGGATTTTGGTTCCGAACTCCGCTCTTCCACCCGGTTATACACCAAGGCCATCTTGTGTGGCACCTCACCCAGTTCAGCAGTATGCTCCACCCAAGCCTGTTGGTAGACCGCCTTCTAATGCGGGTCCACGTCCTACTTCAGGGACTTGTTTCACATGCGGAGAGCCAGGACACTATGCACGTGACTGCTCTCAAACCAACTATCCTCCACCCCTGCCTGAGAAGTCTGTTGGCCGTGGTAAACCACCATGCAAGATGATCAGTGTCAAGTCAGCTCCCACTGAATGTGGATGTGTGCATCACGTCTCAGCTAAAGACACTCATGATGATCCGGATGTCGTTCTTGGTACACTCCTTGTCAACTGTCATCCAGCTTCGGTTCTGTTCAATACCGGAGCATCTCACTCCTTCATCTCTGAAGGCTAAGCTCGTTTGCACGACATGTCATTTTGTGATATGCCAACTCCACTTGAAATCCAAAATCCAGGGTCTAGATGGCAAACTACCAGAATAGGCCATGGTAATGAAATCCTTGTTGACAGACTTGTATTCCTTGCATCACTTATAGCCCTCAAGTCTAAAGATATTAACATCATCTTGGGTATGGACTAGATGAAAGCTCATTATGCCAAGATTGATTGTTACACCAGGTCTGTTCAACTTACACATCCATCCGGCAAGATAGTCACTGTCTCCACTAGAGTTGCAAAGCGCCAACTCTATTCTCTTAATGCCAACCCTCTTCCTGACCTTGAAGATATCCCGGTAGTCCGTGACTTTCCGGATGTCTTTCCTGAGGAACTGCCAGGTATTCCACCTGACAGAGATGTAGAGTTTGTCATAGATCTTATCCCAGGAACCGCTCCAATCTCTAGGAGACCTTACAAGATGGCACCCTTAGAACTAGCTGAGCTTAAGAAACAACTCAATGAATCCTTGCAAAAGGGTTTCATCCTTCCTAGTTCTTCTCCCTGGGCTTGCCCCGTCCTCTTCGTCAAGAAGAAGGATGGTACGGACCGAATGGTTGTAGATTATCGTCCCGTTAATTTGGTCACGATAAAGAACAAGTATCTGCTCCCCAGGATCAACGATCTGTATGATTAGCTCGCTGGATCCTCAGTCTTTTCCAAGATGGATTTGAGGTTAGGCTACCGGCAAATCAAGATCAGAAATGGGGACATTCCTAATACGGCTTTTGTCACTCGTTATGGCCAGTACGAGTACACCGTCATGTCCTTCGGCCTAACCAATGCTCCAGCTACATTCTCCCGCTTGATGAACTCGATCTTCATGGAGTACTTAGATAAGTTCATCGTGGTTTACCTCGATGATATTCTTATTTACTCGAAGAACGAGGAAGAGCATGCCGAACATCTTAGACTTGTGTTAGAAAAACTCAAAGAGCACCGCCTTTATGCCAAGTTCTCCAAGTGCGAATTTTGGTTGCCGGAAGTGACCTATCTCGGCCACGTAATCTCTGGTAAGGGCATTGCTGTCAATCCCAACAGAGTTCAGGCCGTTCTTGATTAGACTCCGCCTGAAACGGTTAAGCAAGTTAGGAGTTTCCTTGGCCTAGCCAGTTATTGTCGCCTCTTCGTTGAGAACTTCTCCAAATTGGCCAAACCTCTCACGGAACTTCTCAAGAAAGATAAAAGGTTTGAGTGGTCCCCACAGTGTGAGTACAGTTTTCAGGAACTGAAAAGATGCCTGACTTCTGCTCCCATACTTGTGCCACCGGATTTCACTAAGGACTTTGTTATCTATTGTGACGCCTCACGACTGGGACTAGGTTGCAATCTTATGAAAGATCGCCATGTGATTGCCTATGCATCTCGACAGTTGCATCCACATGAGGAGAATTATCGTACACATGATCTAGAGCTTGCAGCCGTAGTCTATGCACTTAAGACATGGCGACATTACTTTCTTGGTAAGCGTTGCGAGATTTACACCGATCACCAGAGTCTCAAGTATATCTTCACCCAACCAGATTTGAACCTTAGACAAAGACGTTGGTTGGAGTTGATCTCAGATTACGACTTAGGGATCACTCACACTCATGGTAAGGCCAATGTCATGGCTGATGAGCTAAGTCGTAAGTACTATTGCAACAATCTCATGTTGCAGCAAGGCCAACCACTTCTCCATGAGGAATTCTGTATGCTTAACCTTCACATTGCTCCTCATGGATTCCTTTCTACCTTGGTGGCGAAACCTACCCTTGAGGATCAGATCATTACTGACCAGAAGTTTGATAAGGGTGTTATCCGCATTAAGAGGAACATTAAGAAGGGAGTTGGTGGTAGTTTCTCTATAGATGATCGAGGTGTTGTTTTCTTTGAGAATCGCTTGGTAGTTCCCAAGAATCAACATCTTCGACAATTAATCCTTAAGGAGGCGCATGAATCTCCTCTCATGATTCATCCCGGTATTACTAAGATGTAATAGGACCTACGGTAGAGGTTCTGGTGGACTAGGATGAAGAGAGAAATCGCTGAGTTCATTGCTAACTGTGACGTTTGTCGTCGCGATAAGGCGAAACATCAAAGACCTGTTGGCACCCTTCAGCCTTTAGCCATTCCTGAGTGGAAATGGGATAAAGTTGGTATGGACTTCATCACCGGATTTCCCAGGACCAAGAAAGGGAATAATACTATCTTCATAGTCATTGATCGTCTTTCCAAAGTGGCTCACTTCCTACCTGTTCAAGAGAATATCACCGCTAGTCAGCTCGCTAACTTATATATTTCTTGAATAGTGTCACTTCATGGTGTTCCACTAGAGATCAATTCAGACCATGGTAGTCTTTTCACTTCTCATTTCTGGGAGAGTTTCCAAACTGCCATGGGCTCCCATCTTTCTTTCAGTACCGCTTTCCACCCTCAGTCAAGTGGTCAGGTGGAAAGGGTCAACCAAATTCTCGAAGACATGCTTAGAGCTTGTGTTATCTCATTCAGTATGGATTGGGAGAAATGTCTTCCCTTCGCCAAGTTTGCTTATAACAATAGCTACCAATCCAGCCTCAAGAAAGCTCCTTTTGAGATTCTGTATGGACGAAGATGTCGAACACCTTTGAACTGGTCAGAAACCGGTGAAAGACAATTCTTTGGACCGGATATGATCCAGGAGGCAGAAGAACAAGTTCGCGTCATTCGTGAGAATTTGAAAACAGCCCAATCTCGTCAAAAGAGCCAATATGACCGCCGTCATAAGGAAGTGGCTTATGAAGTTGGCGACAAAGCTTACCTTCAGGTTACCCCTTTGAAGGGTACCCATCGTTTCGGTATCAAGGGCAAGTTGGCTCCTCGTTACATTGGTCCTTTTCGCATTCTCGCTAAACGAGGAGAGGTTGCCTACCGGTTGGAACTACCCCCACATCTTTCCCGAGTACATGATGTCTTCCATGTCTGTCAACTCAGGCGTTGCTTCTCGGATCCCATCCGCGGAGTGGACCACGAAACGCTTGATCTCCAAGATAACCTCACATATCGAGAGTACCCTGTTTGCATCCTTGATCAAACAGAGTGTGTCACCCGACGTCATAACATCAAATTTCTCAAGGTTCAGTGGTCTCATCATTCTGAGAGAGAAGCTACTTGGGAGCGAGAAGATCGTCTTCGACTGGAGTACCCCACCTTCTTCCCGTCGACCCCTGGATGAGATTCTTTCGAGTGGGGGCGAGTTGTCACATCCCTAGTTCTGGTATGACCTAGGCTAGCCTTCTTGTGAGCATCATGTTTAAATTTCTTTTAAATTTGAATTGGGGATTTGTGAAACCCTCAGAAATCATTTCTAGAAATAACACAGATAACAGTTGCTCCAAAAAGGTCCAAGAAAATGTTCATGTTGGTCTCTGAAAATATTGGTTAGAGGTAAAATTCAAACAAATATTTTCAGGAGCTCATAAATATTGATTTTGGCCATTTGGAATTAATGCAATAATTATTTGCATTGGATATATATATGTTATATTTATTTATATATGTCCAATAATTCTGATTTTTATGTGAGGGGCTCTGGAATATTTCAACTAGCTCCTACAATAAATTTCAGAAGAAAATAAATTGATTTAGTGTTTTACTAAATTAGAAAACAAATTACAAAAATAGGGAAGAAAACAAAAAAGGGGAAAACCTTACCTAGACTTACCTGGGCCACTTGCTGGCCTGGCTCTGTGCCGGCCCAGCCAACTGGCCCCTGCCAGTCGTCCCTCTCCTCTCGCCAGGAGGACAGGGGCGTGTGCCCGCGGCACGCACGCACGCGTCCGGCCACCTCTTGCCTGTCTGCCTCACTCCCTCGTCGCCCTGGACGCCCTGGACGACACCGCGCGCCGCCCCGCACCTCTCTCTCTCTCTCTCTCTCTCGTGGCCTCCCCTCCTCTCCCTCGCTCTCTCACGCGAATGGCCGAGCGCTGCTGTCGCCGCCGTTCACTGTAGCCGCAGCCACTGCCTCCCCCTCGCCCTCTCTCCGTGTCTGCAAACTCTGCCGCGACATCCTCTACGTCCTTGACGAGCCAAGCAACCGGGGACGCCCCACGGAGTCGTCACCGCCATCTTCTTCACCTCCAGCCGCCCAAGATCGCCGGCGCCGCTCCGTCGACTCCAGAGCCTCCCCCGAGCCACTGGGCACGCCTTCCGAACCAACGTGAGTTCCTGCACGTCCTGCCCCTAACCTCGTGGCTTGCCGCTCGCCGTAGCTTCGTTCCCCGCCATGGCCGTAGCTCTTCGCCGCCGTCTGTGTCGCGCCGTCGCGGTAACCGCTGCAGCTCGCAACCACGCGTGTCACCGTGCTCCTGGTGACGCTAGGAGGCTGTCGAGGCACTCCGCAGCCCCTGCCGTGCCCCGTAGCTCGATCCCACCTGAACCCACGCGCCGACCGCAACCTTGAGCTTCACTCCGGCCACCCCAACTCCTCCTACCTGTTCCGCTGGATGCGCGAGAGCCCGGGCTACGCCCCGGTGCCCTTAGTCGCCGCCCCCGTGGCCTGTAATGCGAACGCCGCCGCGTCCAGAGGTCGTTGGCGTTAACCTCGCCGGCCCGACGTGCTGGCCCAGCCTGCCAGGTAATCACCACTTAGTTAACCTTGAGACACTGACAGTGGGCTCCAGCGTCACTAATTGTAGTTAGATTAGTAAAAACCCTGTTAACTAACTGAGTCACTGACGTGTGGACCCCACACGTCAGGTTTGACCTGGTCAGCCGCGGTTGACTCGCTGACGTCATGCCACTGTCATGCTAACGCAGTTATTCATTTTCTGGTAATAATTAAATTAGGAAAATCCAGAAAATGCTATAAACTTCAAAAAATCACAGAAATTCAACCGTAGCTCAGCTTGTAATAAGTTATATATGAAAAATTATCAGAAAAATTCAGTCTATCCATCTGTACCATTTTCATGCATGACAAACCAACCTATACATGTTGTATATATGAAAGCACATTTATGGCATTTAAAGGGACTTAAATTAGAGTTGCATTTGAACCTTTGGTTCAAATGGACCTCTTCCAAGTTGAATGCTAAATGCATTAGCTCAAAACACATCACATATTCATGCCATGTTCATGCATCATATTGTTGCATATGATTGTGTATTGATTGTCGACACCGTTCCTTCTCGATAGGTCCTGCTCTGGAGAGTGCTAAAGAGTACCTGTCTATGGAGCAGTGCCCCCCTGTTGAGCTACCACGCAAGCAAACCCCCTTGTTCATTCCGGTATAATCCTACTCTCTCGCTCCTACTCTTATTTATTGCATTAGGACAACAACGATTCAACTGCTACTTCATGCTGCGGTAGTTGAATCCATTCCTCTACATGACCTGTCATTGCCACAATAAATAGTTAAAACCCACTAGCATGTGTAGGAGTTGATTGAGCATTGTTGTGTTCCTACCATGCCATGGCTGCTATTGCTTAGAGTTGTGCAGGTCTGATTCATCTGCAATGAATTGGAGTGTTACGATATGTTCTGGTGCTAAGAGTTAAGTGTGTGAACACGATTTGGTAAAGGTAGCGGTGAGAGGCCATGTAGGAGTACATGGTGGGTTGTCTCACTGGAACCGTCCTTAAGCACTGAGCTCCGTGTATGTCGTCCAATGACTAGCATTACCACACATTGGAATGCTTAAGTGCCCCTCTCGACTTATTAATTAACTTGATCTCTATCCAGGAGTTGCAACTAGTTTCTGGTGTTTGTGGTAGTGCTTTTTTTCTACCGAGTGGCACCCGGCAGGGTGGACTTGGGACAGACTAGGCACCGTGGCCCGGTGTACCAAGTGGCACCCGGATGGTGGGCTCGGGAACCCTGTACACATCATTTGGGGCTGTGAGCGAGACCCCGGCCGGATCTCCTTGTGGATGGAACCCGAATAGGCGATAAACCTGGACAAGAGTCTTGTGTGGTTAGTCAGGTCGTGGCCGACACCCTCGCCAGGCTTCCGGTTGAAGGTTGCCGAGGTACATGACGTGTACATGGTGATAAGTGGTGAGAGCGTGTGTGAAGAAGTACACACCTGCATGGTTATCATGATCTATTCGAATAGCCGTGTCCTCGGTTATGGACTTCTTGGATGCTTATGTGGTACATAGACAACTTAAAGTGGATACTCTAAAATGCTCAAGACAAGGGTGAGTGCTATGGATGGCCATCTCGTACAGAGACGGGGATGAATCCATAGTAGTGTATTGATGTGGTGATTAGTGGACTCGTGTGCGCTGCGTCACCTCAAAGAAGTTTCTCGTTGTCGTAGAACAGGATAGCCACTGAGTCAAGCTGGCTTGCTGCAACTAAACCCCACATTACCTTCTTGATACAAATGCATGTATGATAGGATCTGATGTAAGCCTTGCTGAGTACCTTTGTACTCACGTTTGCTTTATTTATGTTTTGCAGGTGAGACATCTGTCTCACTAGTAGTACTGCATGGACTTCGACGAGTATCTTGTTACCTTAGCTACGATCTTGTACCCTTGGGAGGGTCTTGTAGATAGTCAGGCTTCTCAGCCTTTTTCTTGTGTAGTTGTCTGTACTCAGACATGTAATGCTTCCGTTGCTTGTATGCTCTGAATGATGGGTCGTGAGACCTCTGCTTGTATTAATGCTATATGGCTCTTCTGGGCCTTTATCTATATGAGTTTGAGTTATGTTGTGATGCCATGTTGTACAACACATACTTGCATGTTATGCGTACGTGTGATGTGTATTGCTATGTGTGGGATCCGACAACCTAGTTGTTTATCCTTCATAGCCTCTCTTATGGGAAAATGTAGTCTAGTGCTTCCACTAAGCCATGGTAGTCTGCTACAGCCCGGTTCATCGGAGTCCTGCTAGCCCAGCACTACTGCTTCGGAACACTTAGACTGGCTGGCGTGTGATTCACATCGTTCCTGTGTCTGTCCTTTCGGGGAAATGTCACGCGGTGACTTCTGGAGTCCTGCTAGCCTGCTACAGCCCGGATTCCCGGAGTCCTGTTAGCCTAGTTGCTACAGCCCGGATTCACACGCTGATGACTGACATGCTCGATGTTGTTTCATGTATGCCTGTTGCCGTAAGCTTGTGCCACTTTGGGTTCACGACTAGTGATGTCGGCCCGGGTTCTCTGTCATATGGATGCTAGCGACACTATCATATACATGAGCCAAAAGGCGCAAACGGTCCTGGGCCAGGTAAGGCGACACCCATGGGAATACCGTGCGTGAGGCCGCAAAGTGATATGACGTGTTACATGCTAGATCGGAGTGACTTAGAATCGGGGTCCTGACAATGGTGCCCCGCCCCCTACGCCTACAAGTATGTAGATGTGTGTTGCAAACACCACACATTACCAAAAATTCAAATAAAATGTGAGAATGTTTGATATATAGTGTTGTTTAGATTGTTCGATATTTAGTTGTAAGCTGCAAACGCCACACATTATCAGAAATTCAAATAAAATATGAGATTGTTTGATGTATAGTATGGTTTAGATTGTTCGACATTTAGCTGTGAGTTGCAAACGCCATGCATTATCACATTATGGTATAACATATGCAAAACCACAATACGCGTATCACCGCTATATTCATGGTGCATATGTTTAAAACACTATGATCTCCTATTCAAATATATGAGTCCACTTTCATATCAAATTATGATCTTTGTTAGTCTCTTACACCCAGACAATCCTCTAACCTTTGTAGCTACCACTAACTTTCTCTCGTGCATGCACACGCCCTCCTCGCCCTCTCGCTCCCTCAGCATTCTATCCATCGTGCAAATTCATTTATTTTTTATTTAGGTCATTCTCCCACAGTCTCCATAACTCCTTTCCGACACACACCAATCGATAAACCTCTCCAGCGATGTCTGCCTACAACATACACACGCACCTTCAATCTCCTCCTGTATGTGTCCTTGCCTCGTGTCTCTCATACGGTCCCACACACGTGTAAACTCTCGCCCCTCTTTTCATCGATCTCACAACCGCACAATCCTCCCCCTATCTAGCTAGTAGTTGGGCCTCTCACACCACCTCCTAGCTCCATTCTCTCTGTCTATCCATCTCGCTGGGCCTTATTTGCCTCTACCAAATGGATGTACACTGACCGATCTCCCGCTATAAATATAGCTAGCTAGGTCCTTATAACTCATTATTTCCCACGCGTCGATCGACCTACCTCATTAGTTATGTCTCTCCCTTCCTCTGACAAACAACAATTGATCTACCGATCTAGTTAGGTTTGCTTACCAAACACATGGTTGCCCTTCATCATCCATTGATGCGTCCCGACAGATCTATCACGCACAGGCACACACAGAAACACATCCCCACTATTATTGATAATATTGCAGTTCCACCCTCAGTTTGTCTAGTAGGCCTCTCCCACCATCTTCGAGAAGCAACTCCATCACCAATCCAGCACTCTACCCCTCTTCCTCCCTCTCTCTCTCCTCTCTCTTTCTGTCCAATCCTATTTCCCGTCCTTCAGTTATGTATGGATGTCGAACGATCTCCCTCAAGACATAGCTGGGTCTCTCCTTCTAAACACATACACGAGTCGTTCTACTTCTATAGTTAGGACTCTGCCTACCCCTCCCCCACCCCCTCCCACACACACAAACACTGATACATCGAGCGCTCTATTCATGTCTCCCTGCCACACACAAACTTGACATGTGCCCTCTGACGTTCCGGTAGGTCAGTCGCCCTATATCTTTGACTTGCACACAGACACAATTTCAATGGCTCTCTTCATCGATCTCGCACCCACCCACTTGATTGTCTCTTTGACTCTATTGATATCTATGACCCTCCCTCTATTCTCGTGGATCACCGAACCCCCTATAGATGATATGGATAGGCCTCCATTTAAAACACATTGCATGCAAAATTTTGTTTGAGATGTCATCGACACATATTCCCACAAATACATTCACGAAATCAACATCCACCCCCCAAAACAAAAAACACTCATGAACGCACAAGCCATTTGTCTTGCTTTGTATCTCTCACACACACCCACGTAGGTGGGGGACATGCATGAAGAGAAGGGGTGCACGCACGGCGCACGTAATCCCGTCTCTTTCCCAACCACACCCGCGCGGGTGCACGGTGGAGCTCATTTCTATACGAAAAGGTAGCCCACGTGGTAATTTGACATGTGTACTGGTTGTCCACTAGATGGAGGGAGGATCGTCTACCACTGGCGAACAAACAAATTACGACTTGACGCGTTATGTTAAAAAAGGGGCAAACCAGGTGGGGGCTACCATAGAGGCAAGGCTCTATACACATTGGAGTACTTTTGATGTGTCCCGTCAACTCGCAGAACAAGGAGAAGCTTGCTTAGTACGCCGTCTCCCCCGCCCATGGGCGCGGTGGCTCGTAGGATGAGGTGAAGCTTGCTTACTAGTAGTAGTATTGTACGCCTTACACCCGCTCCCTCGCCCATGCGCGCGGTGGCTCACAGGACGAGGAGAAAAATTTACTACTCCCTCCATTTACTCCTCGTCCCTACTACCTTGGTTAGAGAGAGTATCATATTGTTTGGAATATATATGTCCTTTAGTAGATTTCAATATGAACTACTAGTACATACTCCAAACAATGATGTATATAGACGTATTTTAGAGTGTAGATTCACTCCTTTTGCTCCGTATGTAGTACATATTGAGGCCCTGTTTGGTTCATAAGTCCTAGGAGTTTTTCTAGTCCCAACTAAAAATTCCCTACTCCTTAAAAAGTCCCTCCCTGTTTGTTTTCAGGGACTAAAAAGTCCATAGTCCCAATACAAGAAATATGTCAACTAGTGACCTTCTGTCAGTGACCCTGGAAGAATTGGTCATAGATTTATGACCGTTTCAGACCAATTGGTCAAAAGCTGTTCGGGGGGCACCAAACCCTAAACCATTACGGCCATTTTGGTCAGAAAGGTCGTAATCTCCTTACACGAAATGGTCATAAAGCAGATAGCACTGGTCCGCTGCCTTATTTCTAGCTGATGATGACCAATATAGATGGTCATAACCTTGTAAATTGTGGTGGGTTGCTATGACTAGGCGCCACCTCGTCAGTTTTCCCTATGTGTCATGTCCATGTGGCAATTTTTGCCCCAGGTTGTGAAGCAACCTATATTTCTGTCATTCCCAAAATTCCCCAAAAAATATCATAAATTCTTTGGGTCATATCTTTGTCAAATATGTAAAAAACCTTCCTTGCCTAGTTCAAAAATAATTCAACAATATTCATTTTCCTATTCTGTTCAGAACAACACTTTGTGAAGGAAGTACCACTTTGGCTTGTCGAAATAGTATCCATTTTCTACAGTGCTTTCCTATGCCCAAATAACCACCCTCCACCAAATGTCAGCTCAATCCATTCATTATTTTGAGCCCAGCTTCGACATTCGTATTTATGTCCAGTGTGGTACTTTGCAAAGCAAGTACCACCTAGGCTCCTCCTTTTGAGCTGAAAATTTGTGAAGACGGTCTTCTTAGTAACTGATCATCCGCAGCCAAAACTCACGCCCATTAGCCATATACATTTCCTGTACCGCTAATCAAACACTTGGATGCTAAGTCATGTTTGAGCATCGATCGGTCTCCTCGTGAGAATCTTATGTTGTAATTTTCTTCCTAGCACCTACCTGGGGAGTGCCCAACCCACTAGACATGCCTAGGCCGCCCAGAACACATGGCAACGCCAAGGTCACGCGGTGACCACGCGGCGGGCATGCGAGTTTACGCGATCTAGAGTTGGGGCCCTCGGCCACCGCCAAAACCTCGACGTATCACCACCAAACCATGTATTTATGATTAAATAGGTACTTATGTAACTAGAAATGATTTTTGGAAAAAACAAATAGCAAACTATGAGGCAGCTGCAGTTCAAATTTGACCCGCTTCCAACTGAATCGACGGAAATTTGTCTTTTTCACGAGAGGTGGATCAAAACATTTTACACCCAACCATTTTGTCAATTGTGCATTAAATGTGTCCTAGTATTTTATAAAATTGATTTGGTCCAATTTTGCAACAATTATTTGGGAGGTCCTTCACAAAAAAACATCCTTTTGGGCACCCGAAAAATGGAAAATGGTTTTTTCATTCAAAGAAAATGAAAAGTTCCTTAGGAAACATTGTTTGCAATTCCAATATGCACCCTTGTGCACAATATGAGATCATTTGAACAAACTATGCCATGAATGTGGCCATAAGATTGATCATTTGGCTTGAAAGCCATTGATCTCCACACGTGATAGCTCGTTTCTAAGCACACTTTTTAAAAATAATTGCCGTATTACAAGTTTGTTATTTTTCCTGGGAACTTTGCCACATATAATGACACAATGCGAAGGTTTCCTAACTTTTTGATTTTTTTTTGAAATTTTTATGCCCATTTCAAAATGCGGTCAAAACGGCAGGAATGACCGTCCCTAGCTAGTGGTTGAATATTGGAATTTTTTTGGTGTTTCTCTGATTAAATAGATACTTATGTACCTAGAAATGATATTTGAAAAAAAATAAAGAGCAAACTATAAGGCAGCTACAATTCAAATTTGACCCGCTTCCAACAGAATCGGCAAAAAATTTTCTTTTTCACCAGAGGTGGATCAAAACTTTTTACACCCAACCATTTGGTCAATTGTGCATTAAATATGTCCTAGTATTTTAGAAAATTGATTTGGTCCAATTTTCCAACAATTATTTGGGAGGTCCTTCACAAAAAACCTCCTTTTGGGCACTCGAAAAATGGAAAATGGTTTTTTCGTCCAAAGAAAATGAAAACTTTCTTAGGCAACATTGTTTGCCATTCCAATATGCACCCTTGTGCACAATATGAGATCATTTGAACAAACTATGCCATGAATGTGGCCATAAGATTGATCATTTGGCTTGATAGCCGTTGATCTCCACAAGTGATAGCTCGTTTTTGAGAACACTTTTTAAAAATAATTGCTGTATTACAAGTTTATTATTTTTCCTGGGAACTTGGCCACATATAATGACACAATGCAAAGGTTTCCCAATTTTTTGATTTTTTTGAATTTTTTATGCCCATTTCAAAATGCGGTCAAAAAGGCAGGAATGACCGTTCCTAGCTAGTGGTTGAATCTCGAAATTTTTTTGGTGTTTCTCTGATTAAATAGATACTTATGTACCTAGAAATGATTTTTGAAAAAAATAAAGAGCAAACTACAAGGCAGATACAGTTCAAATTTGACGCGTTGCCACCTAAATCGCTGGAAATTTGTCTTTTTCACGAGAGGTGGATCAAAACATTTTACACCCAATCATTTGGTCAATTGTGCATTAAATATGTCCTAGTATTTTAGAAAAATTATTTGGTCCAATTTTGCAACAATTATTTGGGAGGTCCTTCACAAAAAAACCTCCTTTTGGGCACTTGAAAAATGGAAAATGGTTTTTCCGTCCAAAGAAAATGAAAACTTCCTTAGGCAACATTGTTTGCCATTCCAATATGCACGCTTGTGCATAATATGAGATCATTTGAACAAACTATGCCATGAATGTGACCATAAGATTGATCATTTGGCGTGAAAGCCATTGATCTCCACACGTGATAGCTCGTTTCTGAGAACACTTTTTTAAAATAATTTCCGTATTACAAGTCTATTATTTTTCCTGGGAACTTGGCCACATATAATGACACAATGCGAAGGTTTCCCAATTTTTTGATAGATTTTGCATTTTTTATGCCCATTTTAAGATGCGGTCAAAACGGCGGGAATGACTGTTCCTAGCTAGTGGTTGAATCTTCGAATTATTTTGATGTTCCTCTAATTAAATAGATACTTATGTACCAAAAAATGATTTTGGTAAAAAAATAGATAACAAACCATAAGCTAGCTGCAGTTCAAATTTGACCCGTTTCCAAGTGGATCGGCGGAAATTAGTCTTTTTCATGAGAGGTGAATCAAAACTTTTGACACCCAAGTATTCGGTCAATTATACATTAAGTATGTTCTAATATTTTAGAAAATTGTTTTGGTCTTATTTTGCAACAAATATATTGTAGGTCTTTCAAAAAAAACTCATTTTCGGCCCTTGAAAAATGGAAAATCGATTTTTCGTGCAAAGGAAATAAAAACTCTCTTTATCAATATTGTTTGCAAATCTACTATGTAAACTTGTGAAAAATATGATATCATATGAATAAATATTTGATAGGACTTTCATAAAAACTCATTTTGAGCACTGAAAAATGGAATGAACTTTTCTATCTTGAATTGATCACGACCAATTTATATGGTCATAAGGTCATCAAATGGTTTGTTGCGTTTTGATTGGACCATGAGCGTATCACGCGGATCATGCATCAACCACCGTCGGATGCTTCCGGATCCAACGGCCCAAACCCACCCGAGCCAAAACCCTAGGTCAGTCCTCATGGACATTTTCCACCCACCCCCCGCCTCCATTCTTTCTCTCCCTCCCTCCTGCGCCTCCACCAGTGAGCCCCTCTGCTCTCCCTCGCTCCGATCTGGTGGAGCCGCCGCCCCCAACCTCTCTCTCCGACTTCGATCCGTCGCCGCCTCCAACCGCTCACACCCCACTCCTCTTCCCCTCCTCCTCTGGCAGCCCAGTCGTCATCACGACCGAGGACCAGAGACGCGGGCAGGGAGCTTGAGGCGGAGGAGCAGCAGTAGCGGCGGCAGTGGCAAGTCAGGGCAAGGCCAGCAGCGATGGGGTTCATCTCCTTCGTCAAGAGGGTGCTCTTCGCCTCCGTCTTCCTCCTCTCCGCCTACCAAGAGTACGTGCGCGTGAACCCCCCTCTTCCCCCTCTCGCCCCGCTAGATCTCCGTTCGTTTCTTCTTATGATCTTATGATCGACCGACTTCGTTTCTTGTTTTGGATCAACGACCAAAGTGGTTACGTCCGTTGGTATATGTATATGCCGTTTTTTTGGTCGATCACCACAAGAATTAGATTCGGACAAGGACAAGCATTCAGGTTTTGTTTGGTATGGTTTCCAGATCGGGCCGAAAGAGGAGGAGTTCAGCTCGGGTTCTCCACGTACGTACGCCCATACCGTGTAGCTCATGATTCCTGCTGAGCTAGAGCTACTACTGTGTCTGTTGTGTATGCATCACCTCAGGTCAGGCCATCTCGACTGAACATCAATGGATTTGGAATCCATATACTGTATCAGCATGTTTTATTTTACCCTTTACCAATTTTTCGATTTTTGTGGCATTTTCATTTGGAAATTACTTTACTTTGTTGTATTTTGGAATGTTGTGCCCTCCTTGAAGTAATGCTGAGCGTATGACAACTGGAGCTTATTGGTTGTTGTGTTCTTCTGCTGTGTTGTTGCACACTCAACTAGCATCTGTATTCGGGCATTCCAGTGATGGTGCTGACCCCAACGATGTCGCCGCGCGACCTGGTGAGCAGCAGCTATGAGAGCTGCACGCCGACGGTACCGAGCACCATGAGCAGCAGCTGTTGCATGCCAATTGATTGCTCAGCTCCGCCAACAGCGGCAGTACCAACAGCCTGGTGACTGACTCAGGCCAACCTGAGCCTCCATAGCCTCGTCTCCTCCATGGTCGCGGTTCTGCAGTGTGGCAGGTTCGTGGATGACCCACAGCTAGCATGAAGCTGCTGGCCGCCACAGAGGATGTACCTCCAGCTAGTATAGAAAGACGGGTGAGGGGAGGAGATGACAGCGCCGTTGCTCCGGCCCACCGGCTAGCTTGGATCCCCCCTCAAACTCCAGAGCTTCGAGGCCGCCGTTCTCCTCTAGTTCCTCGCCACCATGGTGAGACGATGAAAGGGGGTCGGGATTATACATTATTTTCTGGAAGAGAGAGATTAGCTAGTGGCGTTTCTTTTTAGCGAGATGTGAACAGGTTAATGCGAGCGCTCGGAACAACTAAATCATGTTGCTGCCCGATTAAGTATTTGGGCGAAATAAATAGGTGACAACATCACATGCATGCTCGTCAACCTCAGCCACTTCGTGGTACCCGCCTCTCCCCCTCCCCTCCCTCCCTCGCTTACATGCCCTCAACTCCCATGGATCTGAAGGCTTGCGGTTTATGTTTGTTTACCTCGATTGCTTGCTTCGTGCAGTCAAGAATTGGGGTAGATCATTCGCATCTGCCCACCCTTCGCCTCCCCTAGCTACAAATTTCTATGACACATTGGCCAAACCTGCCAACTAATAAAGTGTATCCTAGTTTGAAGGTTTACTGTTTCATAATAGCCAAATAAATAGCCTGCATTTAATCATTCTTTTGCTACTTTAGATATAATAATGTAGTGGAAAAATTCATGAAATCATTATGGCAGTAAATACTACAGTTCTAGTTGGCCCAACCTCAATTCTGGAAGTACAAATTATTGCTATTTTCTCATAATATTATAGCATGAAACATACTATCTAGAAACTATTTCTCTGTTGTCATTGCTTTCCTAATTGAATCTTCATTTCAGATTACATACCACTTCTTCCACTGGAAGAGGGGAACTCCATTCGCTGATGATCAAGGGATGTATAATAGATTGACTTGGTGGGAGCAAATGGACAACAGCAAGCAACTTACTCGCAACAGAAAATTTCTTGTTGTGGTTCCTGTAGTCCTCTATGTGTTATTCTGTTTCAATTTTATTAATACTACTTTTGGGAGCTTACTTGGCAAGGAACAACATGGCAGGATGTATGCACAAAGATTGATTCTGGCTAGTCAGGAATACTACACTTATTCATTAATTATGCAAAGAACACTTGTTAGTAACATCTAGGTCTAACTTGTATATTCACGTCATTATATATGTGTAAGGATTGGGCATTACTCTAATGCTCTATTCACGCCATTATACATGTGTAAAAAAATTTCAATTAACTTCATTATCTTTAATAATTGACTATTCACTTCCGGTTAGTAGTAACTTAAACTTGGCGGCAAACTGGTTAAATACTTGGCTGTGATCACGTTTGTGGTTGGTGTGCGAGCAAGCAAAATCAAAAATGATCCCAACTGATCATATTATTTTTGTGTTTGCTATAATTGTCCATGGACATTTAATCTATTTTGCGTATATTAGGTAAAATAGCAGAGTACACCAATTACCATTTTGTCTGTTGACATACATTTCCAAAGACCTTTTAGCGCAGAGTTCATATAGTTACACAGTGCTTTTTAGCTTACATATCATACAGTTATGCAGTGCTCCCTACACTGTCTGTTTGCTATATATATCATTCATGTATTGTTGGATAGTACTAACTACATACCAGGGCGAATTAACCACAATTTGCCACAATTTGCAGCAAATTGTGGTTAATTCGCCCTGGTATGTAGTTAGTACTATCCAACAATACATGAGCGGCCGTGCTCCACCAGTTGTTTTGTGGTTCTTGCAATCAAGGGAGTTTCTCGCAAGACAGGGCCCTCCCTCTTCTACTTCTTCTACCACCTGTTGTTGTTGATTGGTCTATGCACGGTGGGTAATCCATCAATGTTTATTTGCTACTGCTGTAGTAGCTGGTATGCTTGATGTGTGTTTCTATTGTTTTGCTAGAACCATAAATCCTGATGCATGATGATTATAGTCTGGTTTGCTAGATCTGTTCTATTGGTGCTTAAAATTTGACATGCCTGGATTCATTCTTGTTCTTACAGTTCTTTTCATTTCTATGATCAATTTAGTTAGAGTTGCACATGTCAGTATACTATAAACCAAAAAAAACCTAGCTAGTGAGAACATTTCACTCCATGAACATATACTGGTTAGTGTTAGTCACACTATTTATCTACATGGCATTTCCTGTCAATTCTTGTTTATAAGTTATTGGATTCCACATTGGCTATTGTTTGATGTTCTGTACATATTCTTATTCTTATATTTTCATTCTTATTCTTTGCACAGGTGAAGTGCGAGTCAAAGTCCGAAGCTGTCAAGCATATCAACAAGTAGTAGCATATTGTGTGTTGTAATTGCAGGCAGTAGTAAGCATATCTGGCTTGTAGTATATTGTAATGATTGTAATAGACTAATGTAGTGTTGTTTTGGATGAATTTCGATAATTATTGTGTATGTGGTTTGAATACCTGTGAAATGGAAACCTGACAATGGAGTCCAAGTTATAATGGCTGTTTGGCAAAGTTCGAATTTTTTGATGTGTGGGACCAATTTTGGGATAAGCATGACAAGTGGGACCAATCTGTGGTGGGACCAGTTGCAAAATAAAATGGCTGAAAATAGAAAATCAATAGATCGGCAAAAAGGCCATGCCCTAGAAAATAGAAGGCCAAATTGTTGGGCCAGGCCCATGTAGCTAGAGAAAATTAACAGAAAAATATCTATTAAAAAGGCTGAATTAATGGGCTCGGCCCATCTAAAGCACCGAAATGGACCAGGCCGATTCTAATTTGACCTTTTCAGTTGGTCGCAATTTTGCCACATCAGATTGCCACGTCGGATCTGACATGGCCTCGGCAAACAGCCAGTGATCAAAACAAAAGGTCATGGGTTCAATGACCTTCTGTTTTGGTCGTAAACGTCTACGACCTTCTCACAGAGAAGGTCGTTAATTTCAGTTTACGACCGCCAGCTTTTGACCATCTGTTTGTTCAAAAAAGGTCACAAATGAAAATGAATGACCTTTCAAGGACCAATAGTGAGGGTCACAAGTTGACATATTTCTTGTAGTGTCCCTCCCTATAGGTTATTGAACGACCATGTTACCCCCAGTATACAGAAAAATAACAATCAAACAACACCATAGGGCGGCGGGGCAATGGGTGCAGGGAGGGGCATTTTTGGAAAAGTCCCGAAAAAGACTCTCCTTGAGAGTCTTCTTCATTAAGTCCTCAAAAGCAAGTTTCAGTCCCTAGTAGTCCCTCCCGTTTGGTTAAAAAGTCCCTAAGAGGGACTTTTTTATAGTCCCTACACCAAAAAGTCCCTGGAAACAAACACCCCTTGCATAAAGTTGAGACACTTATTTTGGAACAGGGGGAGTACATATTTGCTATGATCTATCAATCATTGAAATGCAATAGCATGCTTGTTAGCCTCCTTTGTATTTGATGAAATGTTGCAACGGGAAACCTTGGACGCAAGATACATGTAACAGAAGCTGGAAGCTTCATAGCATTGTACTATCTCGTTGATAAATTACAGTATGTACTATACTAGTACTTCCTCCATTTTTAAATATAAGTCTTTGTAGAGATTTCACCATGAACCACATACAGATGTATATAGATGCATTTTAAGTGTAGATTCATTATTTAGTTCCGTATGTAGTCCACCTAGTGGAAACTCTACAAAGACGTATATATTCAGGAAGAGAGGGAGTACTATGTAAAGAGTTAGGTGTTGCACGGTGTCTAGAAAATATGGTGATAGTGTGAGGTGGGCCATGTATTCACTAAGCCTGCGTGTTTTCACTGCCCTTGCACTCCTCTTCCGTAAGAATTAAGAAAAATGTAATCTAGTAGTACCTCCTTTCGCCAAAAGCGTGGGACATCCAGCAGTCCTACCGCCTCAGTAATAATGACCAATGAGCCTTCAAATCACATAGACCCAGCAGTAAGTTGGACAGACGAAGCAACCATCACTGTCGAATCCGCTTCTCCCTTCAACGCAGGCGCCAGTGAGAGGTCGCGTCCGCTCTGCCCGGGCATGAATGCGGCATCGATTATGTGGAGCGACGCTGACCGTTTCGGGCAAGAAGCGCGCGCGGGCGATGGAGGGGCTTTGGGTGGGCCAGGCTGGTCAGGAGCGAGCGTGGCAGTTGTCCGCCTGTCCCTACCCGACGCCCAGAAACAAGAGGATGCACCGACTCTCATGACTAAAATCGTACACTACACACCATCTCTCGGTAGAAGTAGGTCGATCTGTCGCTCTCTCTAACACACACATGATGTTAAACACACACACACACGCACACACACACACACACAGGTTCCTAGAATAGGAAAATCGTGCGAGTACGAAGCCACAGGAAGTGAGATACAAATGGAGTATGTACAAGAAGCGAAGAGGTGACGAATATTCCATCAAACATGGACTGAGGAGTAGTACTCCCTTCGTCTAGGTGTTAAGTCATCTTACGAAAATCAGATATTCCCAAAATGTTTAGGTGTCGTCCATTAACTTTGCATCTCAATCCCCTCCTGGCCTCGTTGCTAGCGAGTGTTGTTACTTAGGGAGCATTTGGATCCTTAGAAAGAACAACTTATAGCATAGCCGGGCAAGGTTAGGCATTTGGAACTGTTAAAATATGTTAGCTTTTGTGGGCCAGCTAGCTTGGGTGGGCTAGAAAAACCTTGCTAGCTAAGGAGAGCCAGATCGGCTCGCTTCCGACGGAAAACTTCGCGTAGTAGTAATATAGACTAGTAACATATGCATGTTACTAGTCCAAGTTACTCACCCCTATGACCAGCCTAAGCAATGTAACCAAACGCTCCTTATTCTGCCTTGTTATCTCCCCTAGAAACCCAATGCATGGAGCGCAACTACGCGTTGATTAGTCGAGAAATCAAAGTCGGCTTGCATGCCCCTGCATGGTAGCGAAAACGGCACCTCTTAGTTGTTTGGATTAATTGTTGCATTTAGGGACAGAAATCAGGGCTTTGATTGGAGGAATGACCGGTCAAGTTTCTCCTTCTCCTCCAATCTGCTTGCACCTTGGTCACGCTGCACCTTCTAACGTGACTTATTACACCTAGACGGAGGGAGTCGTATGAGATACGGTGGCACACTGACTTAGGTCGAATACAAGTTCCCAAAATTGTGTGCATGTTATAATAAGGATTCACTTAAAATAGTACGTGAGCGACCAGAGGGATCAATTGGACATTGTTCTCGAGCAGTAGCGAGATGTGTGAGGTAAGATACACCACTGGCACTTTTGATTTTTCTTATTAATTTGTTTGTTTCACCCTCTGACTGGTGGGACCCAATGTACTACGTGGAGAGAGGTAAGGTGACTAAGGCCGCATTATTTCTGAACCACTATGGATAGTCTTACCACCAAAGCCACATGACACGATTATGATTTAAATCCCAATGACTCCCACACAAAAAAACATGGCATGCTTGTCACACGAATGCAGGAATGTATAAAAGGTTATTGTCCTCTCGTTGAACATAACAGGAGGGGTGTGTAGCTGGTTAGCCTGTTCGCTCATCAAACTTGAGGTCTCGGGTTCGATAACTACACTTGAGCATAATTCGTGCCAGGAGGATTCTTTGACTGCTCAAAATGGATGGATACGGAGCTATACGATCAGTTGCAGCCTCGGCGCTTGTTTTCTGGGGTTTGCACTCTTCACACTCTCTCGAGTATATATATACACGCTGGAGCCTCAACACTTGTAGTTGCTCTCTTCACACTCTCTCACCCTCTCAAGATCTAAACAAGACTTCGTTGGCCTCTCTCTCTCCTCTCACCGCTGGTCTGCTTGTAGTTGCTCTCTTCGCACTCTCTCACCCTCTCCAGATCTAAACAAGACTCCGTTGGCCTCTCTCTCTCTCCCCGCACTACTAGTCAAAGAGCCGGCGGGTTCCGTCCGATGGGAAGGGAAGGTGGTTTAACGTTGTCGCCGTCGGCGAGGGAGGGAATCCACTACCGGCACAGCTGTTCGCTTTCACCCAGCGGCGGCACGGGAGGGCCTCCGACCCCTTCTTCTTCGTCGTCGTACATAGTGTGGGCCGAACGGCCTCCGGTCGCCCACCGAACCACACCCCAAGAACCTTAAGGTATAACTTACTTATTCCACATGCATTGCTATAGCTGCATGTGGGATTTTTCCGCTTCTGCACTCTAATCTAGGTGTTGGATCAAACAGGAAAGTAGCGGGGAAAGTTGTGTACCATGAATCTAGGACGTGGTTCAAAGAGGAAAGGAGTGGGGGAAAGTAGTGGGAAAGTTGTATAACATGAATCTAGGATGTGGTTCAAAAAGGAAAGGAAGGGGGAAAGTTGTGGGGAAAGTTGTATCGCATGAATCTAAGACGTGGTTCAAAGAGGAAAGGAATGGGGGAAAGTAGTGGGGAAAGTTGTATAGCATAAATCTAGGACGTGGTTCAAAGAGGAAAGGAAGGGGGCAAAGTACTAGTACAGACTGGCTATCCAGCACCTACGTTGGTCGAAAAAGGAAAACAATGAAAAACGCAATACGCACATGTGTAACGAACTGATCTTTTGTTTTGTTTTGGGGGACAAGGCTGTAGAGTTTGAGAAGGACTAGGATTGCTACGCTCACATAGGGAAAGGTGTCTAAAGATAACAAAACTGGGACCAACACAAATATGCTCCTTGGTTGATTGTTCTTTGTTGCAACAGACTGTGCATCACCCCAGTACATTGGTAGATGCACATGGTGCTGGTGCATCCATTGTCCCGTGCAACTCTTTAGCTGTTGTTAATCTAAGGCCCTGTTTGATTAAAACCTCCCTAGTCCCTACCTGCCTGCTTCCAGGGACTAAACATGGAGTAGAGGTTATTAAATGACATGATAAAAGACAATGTTACCCCTAGTAATGAACTAATAGAGACAAGGTGCGATGCATGGCAGGGTCTTCTTTCTTTAGTCCCAAATGCCCACTGTTAGTCCCTAAAAGTCCCTCATGTTTGGTTTAGATGGGAATGACACGGAGTTTTTTTAGTCCCTCCACCAAAATGTCCCTGTAAACAAACACCCTCTAATAATGCCACTGGAAAATTGATGCAATGCTACAGTTAAAAGAAAATTACATGTTTAACGAATTTTATTATTAATATAATCTCTCTGTTAATATTAATCAATGCCACCGTTTGAGAAATGCTACGGTCTTGCTATCTTTCTCATTTAGATAAGGTAGTTGCTTCTTTTTGTTGGCTTATGTGTCATCCACCGTTATTGACCACTACTTGTTTCCTTTGCACCTCTGTGTAAACAGGGTTATCCACTTCACCTTGTTGCCATTGTGACCTTTTGTTGCACTGCACAAAACACTTTTGTTTTAAGAGCGTTTTGTGCAGTTCGACCAAAGTGTCACACCAACAATGTTGCTTGATTGCTTGAACTTAGTGGAACTGCACAATAGGAGATCTTACTTCTTATCTGTGTTGGCAAATTTGGTTCATATCTTCTTCTTGTGAGTTGTTTGAATTCCGTGTCATGAGAGGTCAGTACTAGCCTTCTTTCACATGGTTCTGCAGTGTGCTTTCATATGTTGTGCTACTTGTACGGTAATGTTGCTTGATTTTAGTGAACTGCACAAATGGATACAAGACTTCCAATCTGTATGTGCACCATAATATCCCATTGAGGTACGATAAGGATATTTCACAGCTGTTGGCCTGTATTTTTCCACTTTCATTAGAAAATTAATGTCATGCCAAATCTTAGATTATAGGCGAAGCTTGTCTGTTATTGAACCAAGTGATGAAGGGGAAGAACAAGCGGAAGAAAAACAAAAATCAACTCCCAGTGCTGTAATGAAGCACCGGAACTGTGGTGACACAAGTAATGATATAGTTTTGCATTTTAATTTATTGCTATGGCTGGAACGAGCAATTTTTTTGCCACTGATTTGATGCCGCTCTTAATGTAATACATAATTATCTCTACTTGCGCAAACAGGGATCTTCTTTGAAGACACCATATATTTTAGTGGAACTGCACAAGAAGATTTTGGAAACATTAAACTAATCGAGGAGTATATAGTAAGCATGGCCACCACAGTAGATAGCAATAGATGGTTCTGGAGAAATGCTTCATCTGTATGCTCTACACAATAAGCCTCCTCACAAAGGTTGGTACTCGCCCACTGATCTCATCCATATGATTGAGCTTTGTCATCTCTATTTGTGTTGTGCTACTGTTTAGATACTGTCATCAAAGAGTGGCATTGTCCTTGAGAAGTGCTTCATCTCTGCTATTTTAAATATTTCCTTTCCTTTTTTCGAGCAAACAGGGGTGCGAGCATTTAGTTGTCCTCTTATCTTTGCACAACAGGATCATCCTCCTCTAAAGAAGAAAATGGAGTACGTGAAGTGACTAGTTCCGATTATGCCAGTATGAAGGATGGTTAAATTACCCCCATAGTACCAAACTAACTTCTTCTTAGAAGGACTGACAAATCTCCATTTTCTTGATGTGATGCGCGAGTACAATGTTGTTCTAGGATTCTTTCTAGTGAGTTGCGTTTTTCTAAAAGTGTGCTCTACATGGACCATGTAGGTGCCTATTTAAACTGTCAATTCATAGTATAGTTTGCTTTATACTAATCACTTTTTTTGTATTTGTGCAAACAGGGGTGCTCAGCTTGATTTCAATGGGAACTGCACAAAATGTTCATGAATACATTAAATCATTCATTCCCACCACAAGAAAGGAGATGCCAAGCGAATTTGGTTGATTTTGGTGGAACTGCACAAGAAGAACAGCTAGTTTATTTAGCACGAGGTGCCATGTCAATGTCTGAACTGATGGAAAACCCTGCCGATTCCTCCATCGTAGGCATTTGATATTTTGGAATGGGACAACCTTGTCAAATTTTGCTCATTGATTTTAGCAAGAAGACGTGCGTTTGATATTTTCAAATGGGACGCCCTTTGCTGTCAGCAGCATTGATCCATTTTTTTCTTTATTCTTTAGTTGTGAAGTAAATATTGGCTCTGACATGTGAACCGCTGAGATGCATAATCATCAATTGTTTTGAATGTTCTCTATGAATTGCCAGGCTTGTGTGTTTGATTGCAATGTACAGGAACGCTAAAAAGCTGCTCAAACTCTTTGTACTCCTTCTGTTCCTTTTTACTTCCCACATTGTGAAAGTGCATACTTTTTTCTATAAGATTGGTCAAAGTAGAGATACGTTGACTGCAGACAAAACTTGTATGCAGACTAGAAAGGGCCGGAGGGAGTACATGTGAAACTGCAGCAAATGAGGTGATCACCCTGGGAATAATACTAGTACGTATTGTTTTGCATGTTCATCCAATGCCAGTGATACAAGAATTCGAACTAATCAAAATAAATCCATTCATACACGGTCGGATTTCATATAAACAATGTCGATTTCATTACATTTCATACATTCTTCCACTAAAAGGGGTGCGCTGGATGTATAATTAATTAACCGAAGCTACCCACCTGTGTCCGGTAGCATACAACTGAAGTGCTCAAGTTCTCTAGCAAATGACTGTATCACATGAGCTTGCTCAACCACGGAGTGGTCTTCAATCATCTTGTAATCATAGAATTTCTCCATGATGTACAGCTCAGTGCCAGGAACCGGAGGGTAGGAGAGGTGGCCTTACATGGACCCGAGCAGCGGCGACCTACCGTGTTCTACTCTTCCTTGTTTTTATTGTGACGCGGCCCCGTTGGCAGCGGGGCGGTGCCTCGGCGGAGCCGGCGATCTCCTCTGTCTCGTTGCCGGCAGGCGGCGCCTAGGCGGAGCGGGGGAAATCCTCCACCTCATTGCCGGCGGGGTGGCGCCTCAGCAGAGCCGGCGGTGTGCTCTGCCTCATTGCTGGCGCCGCGGGGCCTCGGCAGAGCCGACGGTGTCCTCTGCCTCGCTGTTGGCACCGTGGGGCCTCGGCGGAGCAGGGCCTCGTCGACGCCAGCGGAGCGGGGACTCGTCGGAGCCAACATTGTCCTCTGCCTCGTCCTCGGTCTCACAAAATAGCGCCTCACCCACTTCATCGCCCTCTTTGTAGGCTGCCGCAGCCTCCACCACCCACATGCGGTACTGCCAGCACTCGAGGTGGCCCTCGCGGGCGAAGCTGTACGAGTCTAGCAGCACCTCCTGCTCCGCTCGCTCCGCGTCGGTCTGCTCCTCCGTGTGCAGGTGCTCCTGGAGGATATGGTGGTTGTAGGTGTCGTCGGCCTGTGCCTCCCGGAACTACTCCTCACGCTTCTTCCTCACCGTGTCCATATATAGGGCGCGGGCCTCGCCGATGGTCATGGTGCAATGCACCGGTGAGGATGGCGCGGAGGAGGGGGTTGGCATCGGATCGTCGACTACCATGTTCTCCATTGGGACGTCGTCGTTCTCCGGCTGCCTGTCGGCCAGCCAGTCGGTGGCAATGGCTGCCATCTCCTTGTGGTCCGTCGTCCACCCG
The DNA here is from genome assembly GCF_056163025.1 of Triticum urartu. Classification (NCBI taxonomy): domain Eukaryota; kingdom Viridiplantae; phylum Streptophyta; class Magnoliopsida; order Poales; family Poaceae; genus Triticum; species Triticum urartu. Next base: position 259,629,764 of record NC_141875.1, read on the forward strand.
CCCGAAGAGCACTGGAGCGAGAGGAAGCCATGGTGAGAAGTAATGGTGTGGACAGGAGAAAGGGAACAGATGCGGATGACTGTGACTATGGCCGGCGCAGCAGTTTATATAGCAATGGTGGGTGGCGGAGGGACGGACGTGTGGCACCGGAGTAGCCGCCTAGGCAACCGTGTATCATTAATATGGGCGGCAGAAGGATGGACGGACAACACTTGTGTCGTTTGAAGGCGGAGCAATCGCCTGCACCGGGAAGCGGGGCGGGTGGCATTGATCGCTTCGGGTGGAAAGCGCGCGCGGGCGAGGGAGGCGGTCTGGTTGGGCCAGGGCAGCAGCGGGTCGGTCCAGCAGCCGGACATGCTGGCTCGCCAGCTAGCTCGCCGAGCTGAGCGACGACAATCAGACAATGGATGTAGCATCCGACCAGGAGCCGACGTCACTGTCCAAGCCGTTTCATGTCGTGTTCACCATAGAGCTGGTGCGGCCGCACTTCGACGCCCTAATGGCGGAAGAGCTACCAGCGCAGGAGGACCTATGCTGCAACCTCCGTCTCCTCAACGAGCACCGGTGAACAAGTGAACGACAATGTCGTCGCGGACATGTGGCCCTATGATCCTGGCTTCCCGAATGAGCAGCGGGCGCTGTATTAGACCATCTATAGGGCCCGTGAGGCCCTCTCCGTCGTCCTTCGAGTTGTTGCGCTCGTCGTGGCGCCGCCGTCTCGTGTTGTCAACATGGTCAACGGACATGAGGATGAGGAGATGACTTTACTTGGAGAGAATGACAGTGGGGACCCACCAGGGCCAAAGCCGCACGTACGCAAGTGCCTCCTTATTAGTATATAAAACTATAATTTTTTTTGCTTCCTCCTGGTTTTCTGACATCACGGTCCCACACCATTGTCAACCTATGTAGTCAATAAACGAGAGAATTGCACAAGAAGCGGCCGACAACTGGGACCAAGCAGGTCGAGTAGTATTTGTGTTTTTGAGGTGTGAGTACTACAGAGTTTTTCTTGAGCGATGTTTAGCCCAGATATTATTTTTTCTCCTCTGAACAACAACGAAAACATCCATCCAGGTATTAACTGGGCAGGCTGTGGCCCGTCTAGCCCAGGCCAGATATCCAGCCCAGAAATGGCTAGCCCAGCTATACTTTTTTAGGAATACCTAGGTAAGGTCAAGTTGTCATTCTCCGCCCCGATGGGCTGCAAATCTTTCCTAGGAGGGATGCATTAGGCTTAACAATAAAATGGGATTTAAGAAATAATAAATGGGATGTAATTATAAAAACTGGGCAGTAACTATGAAAAATGCACCAAACACGTAATTACTTTATAAAATATTATTTTTTGGATATTGAAAATTTTAATTTCATTAGTTGTTGCGAGCGCAATGTTTTGTTGGATTTTTACATAATATAAATTTATATTGAAATTGTATTTAATCTGACTAGAAATTTCGGGATAACAATATTTCAGATCCCATCAAAATGCGGGAAATTTTATTGAATTATGTTTTGAACGGTTGGTTGAAATGGGCTGTACTTTTAACAAACTGTAAATGGGCTATAGTAAATTCCATTAGAATTCAAAAATTGGCTGCACATTCTTACAAATCTCAAATGGGCTATAAGTTCTCTGCCACACACTTGTGGCCTTACTAAGTTGACGCGTCCCATAAAAAAAAGTGTTGACGGGTATGCAAGGCTTTGTCAACTTATAGCAGCAGCAGTTCTAGAAGCAGTGGTTGTTGGATGTCCATCCAACGGATGCCGTGCTTCTTCTTCAATCTCGGATATTCTAGCTTCACCGGCTGATACGTCTCCAACGTATCTACTTTTCCAAACACTTTTGCCCTTGTTTTGGACTCTAACATGTATGATTTGAATAGAATTGACCTAGACTGACGCTGTTTTCAGCAGAATTGCCATGATGTTGTTTTATGTGCAGAAAACAAAAGTTCTCCGAATGACCTGAAACTCCACGGAATACCTTACAATAAATAATAAAAAATCCTCGCCAAAGATGAAGACCAAGGGTCCCACACCCTTCTCATGAGGGTGTGGGGCGCCCCCCCTAGGGCGCGGCCCCTACCTCGTGGCCCCCTGGAAACCCCCCGACTCCAACTCCAACTCTATATAACTGCTTTCGGGGAGAAAAAATAAGAGTGAAGAAATCATCGCGTTTTACGATACGGAGCCGCCGCCAAGCCCTAAAACCTCTCGGGAGGGCTGATCTGGAGTCTGTTCGGGGCTCCGGAGAGGGCGATTCGTCACCGTCATCATCATCAACCATCCTCCATCACCAATTTCATGATGCTCACCGCCATGCCTGAGTAATTCCATTATAGGCTTGCTAGATGTTGATGGGTTGGATGAGGTTCACCATGTAATCGAGTTAGTTTTGTTAGGTTTTGATCCCTAGTATCCACTATGTTCTGAGATTGATGTTGCTATGACTTTGCTATGCTTAATTCTTGTCACTAGGGCCCGAGTGCCATGATTTCAGATCTGAACCTATTATGTTTTCATCAATATATGAGAGTTCTAGATCCTATCTTGCAAGTCTATAGTCACCTATTATGTGTTATGATCCGTTAACCCCGAAGTGACAATAATCGGGATACTTACCGGTGATGACCGTAGTTTGAGGAGTTCATGTATTCACTATGTGCTAATGCTTTGTTCCGGTTCTCTATTAAAAGGAGGCCTTAATATCCCTTAGTTTCCATTAGGACCCCGCTGCCACGGGAGGGTAGGACAAAAGATGTCATGCAAGTTCTTTTCCATAAGCACGTATGACTATATTCGGAATACATGCCTACATTACATTGACGAATTGGAGCTAGTTCTGTGTCACCCTATGTTATGACTGTTACATGATGAACCGCATCCGGCATAATTATCCATCATTGATCCGATGCCTACGAGCTTTCCATATACTGGTTTACGTTTATTTACTTTCCCGTTGCTATTGTTACAATCACTACAAAACACCAAAAACATTACTTTACTTTCATTACTCTTTTGTTACCGTTACCATCACTATCATATTTCTTTGCTACTAAACACTTTGCTGCAGATACTAAGTTTCCAGGTGTGGTTGAATTGACAACTCAGCTGCTAATACTTGAGAATATTCTTTGGCTCCCCTTGTGTCGAAACAATAAATTTGGGTTGAATACTCTACCCTCGAAAGCTGTTGCGATCCCCTATACTTGTGGGTTATCAAGACTAATTTCTGGCGCCATTGCTGGGGAGCATAGCTCTATTCTTTAAGTCACTTGGGATTTATATCTGCTAGACACAATGAAGAACTTGAGAGATCCACAAACCAAGATATATCCCTCAACTACGAGGGGAGGTAAGGAACTACCATCTAGCTCTCCACTTGATTCATCTTCTGTTATGAGTAAGCTTGCGACACCTACACCTGCTTCTGCTATTCACTGTGATATGTCACATGTTATTGATGATGCTACTACTGCTATGCATGATTCTTATGATGAAACTACCTCTATGCCTGATACTACGATGCCACTTAGTGATTTTCTCGAGGAACGACTTGCTAGGGCTAGCGAGATTGAAAATATTGAATCTGATTATGAAGATGAAAGTGATGATGAAGAATCACTTGTTATTCCCGAGGGTTATTTATTTGATCAAGATGCTTCTTTAGTTATTTTAGCCTGCAAATATAGATATGAACTCAAAAGGTTATTTGTAAATGGAATAAGGAATCTCCAAATGCTAGGATGAGACCTGACCCTGCTTTTGCTACTTCACCTATATGTGTTGCTGATAAGGATTATGAATTCTCTGTTGATCCTGATATAATACTTTGGTTGAATCTGATCCTTTTCATGGCTATGAATCTGAAACTGTTGTAGCACATCTTACTAAATTAAATGATATAGTCACCTTGTTCACTAATGATGAGAGATCTCGCTACTTTTATATCCTTAAAATATTTCCGTTCTCATTAAAGGGTGATGCTAAGATATGGTTTAATTATCTTGATCCTGGTTGTCTGTGTAGTCCCCAGGATATGATTTATTACTTCTCTGCTAAATATTTCCCCGCTCATAAGAAACAAGCTACTTTAAAGGAAATATACACTTTGTGCAAATTAAAGAAGAGAGTCTCCCACAAGCTTGGGGGAGGCTTCTCAAGTTACTTAATGCTTTGCCTGATCATCCTCTTAAGAAAAATGAAATACTTGATATCTTTTATAATGGACTAATCGATGCATCCAGATATTACCTGGATAGTTATGTTGGTTCTCTTTTCAGGGAAAGAACACCTGATGAAGCTGAAATCTTATTGAATAATATGTTGACAAATGAAAATAATTGGGCACCTCCTGAGCCATCTCCTGCCCCAATTAATGATCCTATTCCTAAAACAACTCCAAAGAAGAGAGGCATTCTATTTCTCAGTCCTGAAGATATGCAAGAGGCAAAGAAATCTATGAAAGAAAAAGGTATTAAAGCTGAAGATGTTAAGAATTTACCTCCTATTGAAGAAATACATGGTCTCAATTTACTGCCCGATGAAGAAATATATGATCTTAATCCTTTATTTATTGAAGAACCTCCAGACCTCGATAACCCGACATATGTAGTAAAGGTAAATTCTCTCTATAGATATGATAAAGCTGAAATCCCTCCTACTAAAATTGCTAGTCAATGCTTGGATGAGTTTGATAATTTTATGTTTAAGCAAGAAGACTTCAATGCTTATTTTGGTAGATAATTAAAACAAGATCCTGATGTGATTAAATACTTGGGTGATTATATGGCTAATATTAGAGGTGAACTTAAACTTGTTAGCAAACATGCTTCTATGGTTACCACTCAAGTAGAACAAGTACTTAAAGCTCAAAAAGAATTGCTCAATGAGATGAATAGTAAGAAAAATGATTATGCTGTTACAGTGGCTACTAGAACTGGTAGAATGACTCAGGAAGCTTTGTATCCTGAAGGCCACCCTAAGAGAATTGAGCAAGATTCCTAGAGAAATAAAATTGATGCACCTAGTTCTTCAAAAAGGAAGAAAAAGAAAAATGATAGAACTGTGCAAACTTCTAGTGAACCTATTGCTGAACCACTTGATAATCCAAAGGATATTTCTATTTCTGATGCTGAAACTCCATCTGGTAATGAACATGAACCTAATGAAAATGTTAATGATGATGTTCATAATAATGCTCAATCTAGTAATGATAATGATGTAGAAATTGAACCTGTTGTTGATCTTGATAACCCACAATCAAAGAATCAACATTATGATAAGAAAGACTTTGTTGCTAGGAAACATGGTAAAGAAAGTCAACCATGGGTTCAGAAACCCATGCCTTTTCCTCCCAAACCATCCAAGAAAAAGGATGATGAGGATTTTGAGCGCTTTGCTGAAATGATTAGACCTATATTTTTGCGTATGCGATTGACTGATATGCTTAAAATGAATCCTTATGCTAAGTACATGAAAGATATTGTTACAAATAAAAGAAAGATACCGGAAGCTGAAATTTCCACCATGCTTGCTAAATATACTTTTAAGGGTGGAATACCAAAGAAACTTGGAGATCTAGGAGTACCTACAATACCATGCTCCATTAAAAGAAACTATGTTAAAACTGCTTTATGTGATCTTGGAGCCAGTGTTAGTGTTATGCCTCTCTCTTTATATCGTAGACTTGATTTGAATAACTATTGAAATATCTTTGCAAATGGCTGATAAATCAACTGCTATACATGTCGGTATTTGTGAGGATGTGCCTGTTGTGGTTGCAAACGTTACTATTTTAATAGACTTTGTTATTCTTGATATTCCCGAGGACGATAGTATGTCTATTATTCTTGCAAGACCTTTTCTTAATACTGCAGGGGCTGTTATTGATTGCAACAAAGGCAATGTCACTTTTCATGTTAATGGTAATGAGCATACGGTACACTTTCCGAGGAAACAACCTCAAGTTCATAGTATCAATTCTATCGGAAAAATTCCATCGACTATATTTGGAGGTTTTGAATTTCCTCTTCCTACTGTCAAGAAGAAATATGATATACTAATTATTGGGGATGTGCATATCCCCGTTGAGGTAACCTAGTGTTATTCGAAATTTCTCCGGTTTCATTTTAATCGGAATGAGTTTGTTAACAAGACTTGATCAACCTTGTTAGTGGATTCCTTTTGATGAGCATGAGATGGATGAAACTAGAAGCACAACCTTCTGTACCCCACTTTTACTTTTTGTTATTTATATTAAATAAAGTAAAAATAAATAATTTTCTGTCTGTTATCTAATTATCCGTGCAATATAAAAATACCTCGAAAATAAAAGCTCTCCAAACGCCCTAAAAATTAAATATGATTTTTTCTAGAATATTTGAGGATTTATCGAACAAAGAACACACCAGGAAGCCAACCACCTTGCCACGAGGGTGGAGGGCGCGCCCCCTGCCTCGTGGGCCCATGGTGGCCCTCCTCCACTTATTCTTTCGGCCACACACTTCATTTTCCTCCCCCAAACATGAAAAGCCAACTCAAACCCGAGTCCAAGCTCGTTTTGCTGCCATTTTCGATCTCCTTGCTCAAAGCACCTCTCACAAAACTGCTTGGGGAGATTGTTCCTTGGTATGTGACTCCTCCATTGGTCCAATTAGTTTTTGTTCTAGTGCTTTATTCATTGCAAATTTGTGTTGCTTAGGTGACCCTGTTCTTGAGCTTGCATGTCAAATTTATATGGCCAAAAGTAATTTTGATGCATGATATAGGCCCTAGGCACTTGTAGGAGTAGTTGCTATCAATATTATTGAGTTCGATTTACTTTTATTTTGAAGTTACTAAAAATTTCAGAATTTTTTAGAAAATGATGAGGAGATTATTGAGGGGCTCATCGAGCCAAAGCTCGAAGGAAAAGGCACCGAGGCCTAAGTATAATTTGCCGCGCACCGCGGAGGTTCAGGCGTGTGAATGGCCTTCCGAGGATTTCTTGAGAGCAGCCGGGATTTATGAAGATTTTCATGAGTTGGCTCCTAATGCAGGCCTCACAGCTTTCCTCCACGACCAATGCGATCAGTATCTCTTGCTCACAAATACCTTTGTGCAAAACTTTCATTTTCATTCTAGGAGCTCACCACCTACGGTGGAGTTTCATTTATATGATGAGCATAAGGAGATGTCACTTTATGATTTCTGTCGGATTTGTTTAGTCCCTTTTGGGGGCAAGATAGAATAACCACATCATGATGATGTGGAGGAATTTATTAATACTATCACTCTAGGGGAAACTAGGAAGGTTTCTGATGCACGAATCACTAGCATACATTTTCCTGTTTTACGTTACTTTGCATTATTTGCTAGTCGTTGCTTAATTGGTCACAGAAACTGTGGAAACCTTAGTATCCTTGATATTATTATTTTGCTCCAGGGTTTATACAATGATAAAACTTTTAGTATGGGCGTCATTATTGCTAAACGGTTAAGTATGAACCGTACTAAGGGTCCCATATTTGGAGGCATCTATGCTACACGCCTAGCTGCACATTTTAACATTCCTATTAGGCATGCTGAGAAGGAAGAAAAAGTGCTGCCTCGTGTTTGTTTAGATTATAAAAGTATGGCGGCACATGATTTTATTGTTAAGAATAGGGCAGGACAGCTTAAATATCAATTGTTCTTTAATAAACATCATCCTGAGACCATTACCTTCCTGCTCCTGCTTTGTTTGATTTGACTGTAGGCAAGTACCTTGTTCCGTTGACGGCTATTCACGCCTACCGAAACCCTGCACCAGCCAAGGAGCCAGAACCGGAACCACAATTTGATCCTTCACGACAGTCTAACTATTAGTGGGATCCGGAGATGATTGCCAGCTAGTGGCAATCGGAGCCTTCTTCTTCCTCATCACAGTACGACCCCAAAAACTATTATTATGGATATTAGCCAGGCCAGCCATGGTCATAGACCAACATAGGCCAAAAGCCTAATCTTGGGGGAGTACGTATTTCTCACCGACATTACATTTATGTTCACACACTCATTGCTAGATGTCGGTGCTTATACTTTTTCATTGTATCATCCATGCTAGTTTATTTCCTTTTATGCTTTCTTCTTGTGTGTTTGATAAACCTTATGAAAAACCAAAAAAATTAGTTGTAGCTTTTAATTAATTTACTTTCCATGCTTGTAGTAGTAATTAAAATGAAAACCCAAAAATATTTCCCGTTCTTCTTTTGCTTGTTGGGAGCTTTCCCGTGTAAATAGTTTTATTTCTTTTCTTTTCTTTGGGGGTCAGTAGGAGAAGACCATGATTAAATTGTTGAAGTGGCTCTTACATGCATTATTGTTTGTCTGAAAAAAGAGCCCATATTGCCTTGTCTTCTCCTGTTTATTGAATGCTCGTAGATTCCAGCTTAGTCCAATGCACGTGCACTCTTATTATTATTCACATCGTTTGGTCGTGCAAGTGAAAGGCAATTATGATGATATATGATGGACTGACTGAGATGAGAAAAGCTGGTATAAACTCGACCTCTTTTGTTTTTGTAAATATGATGAGTTCATCGTTCTTGATTCAGCTTGTTATGAATAAACATGTTTGCAATGACAATTAGAGATCATAGTTGCTTGTGCCATGTTTGATTAGCTATGAGTTATAATGGTTTCTTGCGTGCCAACATGCTATTAAAATGGTTATGATGTGGTATGATAGGGTGGTATCCTCCTCTGAATGATTTAAGTGACTTGGCTTGGCACATGTTCACGCATGTAGTTGAAACAAATCAACATAGCCTTCATGATATTTATGTTCATGGTGGATTATATCCTACTCATGCTTGCATCCAATGTTTATTAATTTTAATCCATGTACATGACTGTTGTCGCTCTCTAGCTGGTCGCTTCCCAGTCTTTTGCTAGCCTTCACCTGTACTAAGCGGGAATACTTCTTGTGCATCAAATCCCTTAAAAACCCAAAGTTATTCCAGATGAGTCCACTATACCTTCCTATATGTGGTATCTACCTGCCGTTCCAAGTAAATTTGTATGTGCCAAACTCTAAACCTTCAAATAAATATCCTGTTTTGTATGCTCGAATAGCTCATGTATCAACTAGGGCTGTCTGTATCTTCCATGTGAGGCGGCTTATTCTCAAGAGTAGTGGACTCCGCTCCTCACTCACGAGATAAAGGGCTGGTCACCGGGATGCCCAGTCCCATGCTTTATGCAAACTAAATCAAAAATAATTGCAAACAAAGCTCCCCCTGGACCTGATGTATGTTGGAGGCACTCGTTGTTTCGAGCAAGCCATGGATTGATGTTTGTTGGTGGAGGGGGAGTATAAACTTTACCATTCTGTCTGGGAACCGCCTATAATGTGTGTAGCATGGAAGATATCGCCATCTCTTGGTTGTTTTGTTGACAATGAAAGTATACCGCTCAAAATATTATTCACCTCTGTTTCAAAACCGAGCTCTGGCACCTCTACAAATCCCTGCTTCCCTCTGCGAAGGGCCTATCCATTTACTTTTATGTTGAGTCATCACCCTCTTATTAAAAAGCACTAGCTCGAGACCGCAGCTGTCATTTGCATTCATTACTGTTAATTTATATTGGGTGTGACTATGACTGGATCTCTTTTACCATGAATTACAATGTCTAGTCAGTCCTTGATCTTTAAAGGTGCTCTGCATTTATGTTTTGCAGTCTTAGAAAGGGCTAGCGAGATACCATCTTGTTATATCATATTATGATTGTTTTGAGAAAGTGTTGTCATCCGAGTTTTATTATTATGGCTCGCTAGTTGATTATGCTATTGATATGAGTAAACATGAGACCTGAGAATTATTGCAAATGTGGTTAGTTATAATCTTTGCTGAAAACTTGAACGCTAGCTTGACATATTTACAACAACAAGAGCAAACAGAGTTTGTAAAAGTTTTTCTTTATTTCTTTCAGTTTGTCAACTAAATTGCTTGAGGACAAGCAAGGGCTTAAGCTTGGGGGAATTGATACGTATCCAACGTATCTACTTTTCCAAACACTTTTTCCCTTGTTTTGGACTCTAACTTGTATGATTTGAATGGAACTAACCCGGACTGACGTTGTTTTCAGCAGAATTGTCATGATGTTGTTTTATGTGCAGAAAACAAAAGTTCTCGGAATGACCTGAAACTCCACGGAATACCTTACAATAAATAATAAAAAATCCTCACAAAAGATGATGACCAGGGGGCCCATACCCTTCTCACGAGGGTGGGGGGCGCCCCCCCTAGGGCGCGCCCCCCTACCTCGTGGGCCCCCTGGAAACCCCCCGACTCCAACTCCAACTCTATAGAACTGATTTCGGGGAGAAAAAATAAGAGAGAATAAATCATCGCGTTTCACGATACGGAGCTGGCGCCAAGCCCTAAAACCTCTCGGGAGGGCTGATTTGGAGTCCATTCGGGGCTCCGGCGAGGGGGATTCTTCGCCATCGTCATCATCAACCATCCTCCATCACCAATTTCATGATGCTCACCACCTTGCGTGTGTAATTCCATCGTAGGCTTGCTGGACGGTGATGGTTTGGATGAGATTCATCATGTAATCGAGTTAGTTTTGTTAGGGTTTGATCCCTAGTATCCACAATGTTCTGAGATTGATGTTGCTATGACTTTGCTATGCTTAATGCTTGTCACTAGGGCCCGAGTGCCATGATTTCAGATCTGAACCTATTATGTTTTCCTCAATATATAAGAGTTCTAGATCCTATCTTGCAAGTCTATAGTCACCTATTATGTGTTATGATCCGTTAGCCCCGACGTGAGAATAATCGGGATACTTAGCGGTGATGACCGTAGTTTGAGGAGTTCATGTATTCACTATGTGCTAATGCTTTGTTCCGGTTCTCTATTAAAAGGAGGCCTTAATATCCCTTAGTTTCCATTAGGACCCCGCCGCCATGGGAGGGTAGGACAAAAGATTTCATGCAAGTTCTTTTCCATAAGCACGTATGACTATATTCGGAATACATGCCTACATTACATTGACGAATTGGAGTTAGTTCTGTGTCACCCTATGTTATGACTGTTACATGATGAACCGCATCTGGCATAATTATCCATCATTGATCCAATGCCTACGAGCTTTACATATACTGGTTTACGTTTATTTACTTTCCCGTTACAATCACTACAAAACACTTTCATTACTCTTTTGTTACCGTTACCATCACTATCATATTACTTTGCTACTAAACACTTTGCTGCAGATACTAAGTTTCCAGGTGTGGTTGAATTGACAACTCAGCTGCTAATACTTGAGAATATTCTTTGGCTCCCCTTGTGTCGAATCAATAAATTTGGGTTGAATACTCTACCCTCGAAAGCTGTTGCGATCCCCTATACTTGTGGGTTATCACCGGCCTAAAAAATGATTCCTCCCCCTGACATCTGGGGCACACCATTTCGGAAGCTGACCTGTGGGCCTACTAAGTTGACGAGTACCAAGGGCTTTGTCAACTTAGTGAATATAAACGATTCTAGATGCAGTGACCGTACGATGTCCATCCAACGGCCGTCATGCTTCTTCAACCTCTGGTCTTCTTACTCCAGCCGCCCAAAGCAGCGCCGCTCGTGCCGCCTGCTCCTGCCTCCCGTGCCCAGCTATGCTGCCGTGGAGGCCTCACCATACCCTACTACACCCACTGCTGGCCAGGCCATCCCTCCACTCACCCACACCCCCTGTTATTCTGTGGCGACAGCAGCCTCACACCGCAGCCGAAGCAGTGAACCCTCGTACTCCTCTCCGTGTGGGTATCCAGTGCCGCGTCTTCCCTGGCTCCACATCATCCCCATCCTAGGCCTCGCCGTCGTCCACCGCGATGGTGCTCTCGGCGCGACGTGGTCAATGTGGTTAACGACCGACTTTGGAAGAGTACTGTACGTGGAGAGGCTGACAGCTGGGTCCATGGAAGCCGCAAGGAAGTGCCTCCTTATTACGTGCAAAATAATTATTCCTCCACCTAATAGCGGGGACCCACCGGACGACCCACCATATTTTGCAAAAAAAATTGTTTCCCCCCTGACTGTTGGGACCCACCAGCTACATCTTCGCACGCAAGGAAGTGCCTGACAGTCGGGACCCACCTGGTCGAAGCGTACGTGGCGTTGTCATTCTGGCCCCGAACGTGTACGTACATACTGGTCGATGTATTGGCGCGCACGTGTCGTAGTAGGGGCACGCACGTAGCATGTACATGTACATCCAGCGGCCAGTGTGCAAGAAATAAAATACGGCCACGTACATACATACCGGTGGGGTCTTAAACGCCTACTCGCGCATACGTATGGCCAGGGCTCGTGTAAATGGTTGGGTCGGAACGGAGAAACTGCGTCATCGTCGTGTTCATGGGGAGGAAATAGAATGCGTCGTGTTCATCGGGAGGCAACGGAATGCATGGGAGCCAACCGGCTTGGACAGAACCGCCGATGGAAACAAGGCCTGGCGTACCGCACAACGGAGGAAACGACCATGTGTTCGACCGGCCACGTTCGAAATGGGATCATGTTCATAGGGATGGGTCTGGCGTACTGCAAAACGGAGGAAACGAAACTCCTACGGTCGGAACGGGGGTCCTGTTCATCGGGAGGGGTGTGGCGTACCGCAAAACAGAGGAAACGGACTTGTGTTGGAGCGCTATGGTCGAAACTGGGGTCCTGTTAATCGGGAGGGGTGTGGCGTACCCCAAAACAGGACTCCACGGGATATTGTTCATCTCCACCGCTGACACCCTCCATCCTCCACGGGCTACTGTTCGTCCACCGTCGACCTCCTCCAGCCTCCACCTGCGACTGTTCATCCACGGGCTCGTGTTCATCCAGCCTCCACCGCGCGCTACTCCACGGGCTCCTGTTCAACCAGCCCTCTCCACGGGCTCCTGTTCAACCACCCCTCCACGGGCTACTTTTCATCCAGCCCTCCACCGTCTACTATTCATCCAGCCCTCCACGGGGTGGTCCTGCTCATCCAGCCCTCCATGGGGTCCTATTCATCCAGCCGCAACCGACTCGATGGATCGGGGTCCTGTTCATCCAGAGGCAACACCATGGGGTCCTGTTCATCCACCCAAACTGGGAACTGTTCATCCAAACCCCCTTAGCAACGCTCACTTTTCATCTAGAGGCAGCATCGATTGGCTTCAGTTAGCAGCAGTAGCGAAGGAATCGCTCGATCGAGTTCAGTTAACAGCCATCGATCGATCGCTCGGGTTCAGTAACGCGTAGCCTGTAGTGCAATCGCTCGGGTTCAGTAGGCGAACGCCTCGCTCGGGTTTAGTTAGAGCCCAACGCGTCGCACCCACGCGCGTGCGTGTATGAGAGAAACGCGCATCGCTCGGCTCCGACCACCCACCGTAACCGGGAACACCCCGATATTTTCCTCGCCCTCGCTTCTACCACGGGTTTTTCCGTTATGGACGGCCCAAAGAATGTCATGCAACTGCGTCTCCGGCCCGCCCAGGACAAAAAGCCCATTTTCTGTCATGATTTTTTGTCATAGAAGAAGGAGCCCACCACATCTATGATGATACCGGGTTTTGTCACAATTATCGTCATAGAAGTGTCATAAGTATGACAGAAAAATATTTCGTTCGGGCCAAAATGTCATGGATGTGTCTGTTTTTTGTAGTGCATGCATGAACGTGTATGTGTTGGATCTTCCAGCATGCACTGCATCATGATCGAATTGACATGGTCTTCCTAATAACAACTGACACGCGTTCATTGGCACAACATCATAGGCAACCTTGTCAATATCAAAAGTTACACGTACCTTCTGTGTGATCTTTAATTTTCCGGAATTGTACAACCACTCAACGTGATGTGGCTGTGGACGCTGCCACATGGATAAACACAAAGCTTACACTAGATCTTTGCTAATGGCGTTGGTAAAGGGCCAGCATCAATTATCATCTTGCAAGCATGATTCTTGATCTTACACCGTGTTTTAAAAACACTCCACCGTTGCCCCTTTGCACCACCATCCTCTTGCACATTCTCCACTAAAAGATTCAACCCTTCTATCGGTGCATTGATTTCTTCCTTTATTTCTTCTTGCACTTCTCTTCTTTTCAGCAAATGACTTTTCCTATCTGAAACAAATACATCTATTGGCATTGGAGTAAAACAAACTTGTTGGCCCTTCCATGATAGCAAGTAAGTATTTTTCTTGGCATTCCGAACAGCTCTAACACGCTTGCACCAACGATTTCCAAGTAGCATATGATATGACACCATGGGCATAAGACAAACATAAAAAATTATGCATAACAATATTTTCCCAAGTCAAAAATTGGCAAAATCGGATGCATAATTTTTATTTCACCTCTGAACCACTTCAGCATGTACGGTCTTTACATAGGTGACATATGCACTGCCAATTTGTCCACCACCTCGATGCTCACCATGTTGACCGGAGAACCTTCATCGATCGTCAAATTGACACGCCGTTCCTTGCTGATGCCTTCCTCCTCCATCAATATGTTTTTGCTCAACATGTCGATGCTCGCCTCCGCACACGACATTGCAAAACTGAATCACCGTGACTAACCTTTGCTCTGAATACCACTTGATGAAACACAACCTAGCGAGATGCTAATTCGCGTGCATAGATGGCCCGATCTTTCACGATGATGCTTGATTAATTGTTCGTCCCCCTATTCCTCCTTGTAACCTCCAAGAATAATTTTTGTCCACATACAAAAATACACGAATAAAAATATGACCCCCCTTGTATCAACACATATATTTCGATGTGATGATCAACCCTCCGTCGCTAGTAAATTTCCACAATGGAAAAATCACAGATGATACAAAAGATATGGTCGCCCGATACTCAGACAATTTACTCCATTGTTCATAACTCATGAATAAACTCAAAACTAATGTGATTACAAGGCCGTAGCCTAGTTTTTATATGCCAAAAAATAATACGTCAACTCTAAACCTAGATGCTTAGACTCCAACTCCCTCACACATCATGTGCTAACTAAGAAAAACAAATCCTAACAAGAAAAGGAAAAGGACTCACATACGTGCTAGCTAGCTAGCTAGCTCGCTGACTCAAACAAATGGATAAGAATCTAACAAATCTGCACCAGGATTCTACCTATCATAACTCGATACGGAGGGGTATGAAAATTAGGCTCCACCGAAGCCAGTGTTGGCACCACCTTAATCTCCTGTATTTTCTTGTAAGATGCATGGTTCTATTCTGATTCCTTTTTTTTTGAAAACCAAGTTGATCTCTTGCCATTTTATGCGTACATGACTTTCCTTCTCTCTTCTCTTTGATCAAACATAATTGTACACCTTTAGACTCCATGTGTACAGGTCTCTGCACTAATGTGCCAATGACATCTACTGGTTCCAATGCGTGCATCATATAATTGGTCTTTGGTCTGCTAATTGCCAAATTGATTCTCGGTCTAAAAAGTTCGCATACATGACCATCCTTTCCTCGAAGAAATCTGACTGCTTGCATGGCATTAGTTTCCGTAACATTTTTATGACCTCTCTACAAAACTAGATTAGCTTTGATATAATTAACAATTGATGATGCCATACCCGTATCGTTCGTGTCCTCCTGCCCCCTCCCTGGCCGGAGTGCCGCCACCGACTGCCCTCAGATACGGGCGCCTCGACCCCTCTCTCTTCACCCTAGCCACTCCAGCACCCTCTCATCACCACCACCGACTCACCCCTCACTCCATCTCCTCCACCCAAGACCTCGCCATCAGCCTCATTCGCCATGGTCGACACTCTCGTCGACCTAGGCCTCCCGGCCATAGCTGCTGGGAGGAGCTGAAGCGGCTCACTCCCCCGAGCACGCCCATGCCTCTGGCGCCCAAAACGGTGGCCTGCAACTCCGGCAATCGCTACCAAGAGACGCCCCTCCCCCCGGCTCGTCCATACACAGAAGGAAGACGAAGGCGCCACGTCAGCCGGTAGGCCCCACCTGTCAATGGCTCGGCACAGGGCTTGAGCCACTGACGGGTGGGCCCCGTCTGTCTAAGTGGATATGGGTCCAGTGATACGTCTCCAACGTATCTATAATTTTTGATTGTTCCATGCTATTATATTATCTGTTTTGGATGTTTAATGGGCTTTAATTTACCTTTTTATATTATTTTTGGGACTAACCTACCAACCAAAAGCCCGGTGCAATTTGCTGTTTTTTTTCCTATTTCAGTGTTTCGCAGAAAAGGAATTTCAAACGGAATCCAAACAGAATGAAACCTACAACAGAGTTATTTTTGGAACAAACGTGATCCAGGAGACATGGAGTGGACGTCAAGAAATAAGCGAGGAGGCCACGAGGTAGGGAGGTGCGCCCAGGGGGTAGGCGCACCCCCCACCCTCGTGGGCCCCTCGTAGCTCCACCGGCGCACTTCTTCCTCCTATATATACCCATATACCCCGAAAACATCCAGTAGCACCACGAAACCCTATTTCCACTGCCCCAACCTTCTGTACCCGTGAGATCCCATCTTGGGGCCTTTTCCAGCGCTTTGCCAGAGGGGGAATCGATCACGGACGGCTTCTACATCAACACCATAGCCTCTCCGATTGTGTGTGAGTAGTTTACCACAGACCTTTGGGTCCATAGTTATTAGCTAGATGGCTTCTTCTCTATATTTGGATCTCAATACAAAGTTCTCCTCGATTCTCTTGGAGATCTATTCGACGTAATTCTTTTTGCGGTGTGTTTGTCAAGATCCAATGAATTATGGGTTTATGATCAAGATTATCTATGAACAATATTTGATTCTTCTCTGAAATCTTTTATGCATGATTTAAATATCTTTGCAAGTCTCTTTGAATTATCAGTTTGGTTTGGCCTAATAGATTGATCGTTCTTGCAATGGGAGAAGTGCTTAGCTTTGGGTTCAATCTTGTGGTGTCCTTTCCTAGTGACAACAGGGGCAGCAAGGAACGTATTGTATTATTGCCATCGAGGTTTATATCATATTTCTTGAGTTTATCCCTCTACATCATGTCATTTTACCTAATGCGTTACTCTGTTCTTATGAACTTAATACTCTAGATGCATGCTGGATAGCGGTCAATGTGTGGAGTAATAGTAGTAGATGCAGAATCTTTTCGGTCTACTTGTCGCGGGCATGATGCCTATATACATGATCATGCCTAGATATTCTTGACAGTAATTTGTTCACAAACTGTAGAATTTGCTATCTTGAGGGAAGCCACTAGTGAAACCTATGGCCCCCGGGTGTATTTTCCATCATATTATTTTCATATCAACTGCTATTTTTATTACCGTTTATTTTGCAATCTTTATTTTCCAATCTATATCATAAAAAATATTTATCTTATTATCTCTATCAGATCTCACTTTCGTAAGTGACCTTGAACTGATTGACAACCCCTTTATCGCGTTGGTTGCGAGGTTCTTGTTTGTTTGTGCAGGTACTAGGTGACTTGTGTGTTATCTCCTACTGGATTGATACCTTGGTTCTCAAAACTGAGGGAAATACTTACACTACTGTCCTGCATCACCCTTTCCTCTTCAAGGGAAAACCAATGCATGCTCAAGAGGTAGCAAGAAGGATTTTTGGCGCCGTTGCCGGGGAGGTTGCATCAAGTCAATACATACCAAGTACCCATCACAGACTCTTATCCCTCGCATTATATAATTTGCCATTTGCCTCTCGTTTTCCTCTCCCCTACTTCACCCTTGCCGTTTTATTCACCCTCTTTTCTGTTCGCCACTTTTCCGCCCACCTCTTTTTGCTTGCCTCTTGCTGCCATCATGTCTAAAATTGGGGGGGGGGGGTTATCGTTGATAAGGATAGTGGTAATAACATGGAAAACTTGGATTCTTTTGTTTATCCTCATGAAGAACCTACTATTTTACACACTAGAAAGTTTTGGATTGGTAGTGGTAATATTATTGGAAAAGGAGTTATTCAAGATTTCTTTACTTGTGCCGGTGCTTTGACCACCATGAGCGGGTCTATTTTCGTAAGACTCATAGTCTTGCGGATGCTCTATC
This sequence comes from Triticum urartu, assembly GCF_056163025.1. Classification (NCBI taxonomy): domain Eukaryota; kingdom Viridiplantae; phylum Streptophyta; class Magnoliopsida; order Poales; family Poaceae; genus Triticum; species Triticum urartu. Next base: position 259,647,821 of record NC_141875.1, read on the forward strand.
GTTGTTTGTTGTTAAACTTGAAAGACCATTTTTCCATATGCATCCTTGCATACAGAGGATCTTTCTAGAATTTTCTAATATTGAGCATTCTTCTGTTAAGCGAGCGTGTACCATATTTTTAGCTCATGAGTTCAGATTAATAATAAAAGAGGCCAATGAAATTTGTGTGCATTACAGGGTGGATGTCGGCCGTCCTCCCATAGAAGCAATCCTTTTTTATCAAGAGGACATAATGCGCTTACGATCTTTAGATCATGTTGCTTTCAACGAAAACCATAGAAAGAAGGTTCCTACCGATGTTCTTGTTGACAAGATCTCTGAACTTAATGATAATTTTGCTATCCAAAAGAATGGGTTGGGTTTTTCCCTTGAACAAAGGCTCATGACTTTTTGCCAAAAGAATGCTTATAATGATGAATTGGCTGTGCAATATGAGGGGCCAAAGGAGGAATCAATACCTCCCGAGCATGATCTTGGGGACTTTTGTCCCATTAAATTTAGCCCTTTTGATTACTTTTGCTTACCACAAAGAAAACTTTCCGCTGAACGTAGGGATTATGAGATGATTTTTCGCGATTTGCCTTATCATTATCATGACAATACCTAGATCTATTCTTGTTTTTATGCCTAGCTAGGGGCGTTAAACAATAGCGCTTGTTGGGAGGCAACCAAATTTTATTTTTGTTTCTTGCTTTTTGGTTCTGTTTAGTAATAAATAATTCATCTAGCTTTTGTTTAGATGTGGTTTTATTCTTTTAATTAGTTTTTGTGCCATGTAGAACCTTTGGAAAGACTTGGGGGAAGTTTATGTGATCTTGCTGTAAAAATCAGAAACTTTAGCGCTCACGAGATTTGTTGCCACTTTTTACTGTATAGTGTGATTAGGTTGATTCTTTTTGCAGATGATTAATAGAAAAATTCCTCACGTACACCAACTTATTTCAGAATTTTTGGGGTTATAGAAGTATTCGAAACCTACAGATTACTACAGACTGTTCTGTTTTTCACAGATTCTGTTTTTCGTGTGTTGTTTGCTTATTTTGATGAATCTATGGCTTGTATTGGGGGGTATGAACCATAGAGAAGTTGGAATACATTAGGTTTAACACCAATATAAATAAAGAATGAGTTAATTACAGTAACTTGAAGTGGTGGTTTGTTTTCTTATACTAATGGAGCTCATGATATTTTCTGTTGAAGTTTTGTGTTGTGAAGTTTTCATGTTTTGGGTAAAGATTTGATGGATTTTGGAACAAAGAGTGGCAAGAGCCTAAGCTTGGGGATGCCACAGAAGGCATCCCCTCTTTCATCTTCGTCTATCGGTAACTTTACTTGATGCTATATTTTTATTCACCAGATGATATGTGTTTTTCTTGGAGCGTCTTGTATGATTTGAGTCTTTGCCTTTTAGTTTACCACAATCATCCTTGCTGTACACACATTTTGGAAGAGACACACATGAATCAGAAGTTATTAGAACACTCTATGTGCTTCACTTATATCTTTTGAGCTAGATAAGTTTGCTCTAGTGCTTCACTTATATCTTTTAGAGCACGGTGGTGGTTTTATTTTATAGAAATTATTAATCTCTCATGCTTCACTTATATTATTTTGAGAGTATTATAAAACAGCATGGTAATTTTCTTTGGCTATAAAATTGGTCCTAACATAGTAGGCATCGAAGATAGGTATAACAAAAACTATCATAAAAAGTGCATTGAGTACTATGAGAAGTTTGATACTTGATTATTGTTTTGAGATATAAAGATGGTGATATTAGAGTCATGCTAGTTGAGTAGTTGTGAATTTGAGAAATACTTGTGTTTAAGTTTGTGATTCCAGTAGCATGCACGTATGGTGAACCGTTATATGATGAAGTTGTAGCATGATTTATTTATTGATTGTCTTCCTTATGAGTGGCGCTCGGGGACGAGCAATGGTCTTTTCGTACCAATCTATCCCCCTAGGAGCATGCGCGTAGTACTTTGTTTCGATAACTAATAGATTTTTGCAATAAGTATGTGAGTTCTTTATGACTAATGTTGAGTCTATGGATTATACACACTCTCACCCTTCCACCATTGCTAGCCTCTCTAGTACCGCGCAACTTTTGCCGGTACCATAAACCCACCAATTACCTTCCTCAAAACAACCACCATACCTACCTATTATGGCATTTCCATAGCCATTCCGAGATATATTGCCATGCAACTTATGACCGTTCCGTTTATTATGACACGCTTCATCATTGTCATATTGCTTTGCATGATCATGTAGTTGACATCGTATTTGTGGCAAAGCCATGTTCATAATTCTTTCATACATGTCACTCTTGATTCATTGCACATCCCGGTACACCGCCGGAGGCATTCACATAGAGTCATATTTTGTTCTAAGTATCAAGTTGTAATTTTTCGAGTTGTAAGTAAATAAAACTGTGATGATCATCATTATTAGAGCATTGTCCCATCTGAGGAAAGGAAGATGGAGACTATGATTCCCCCACAAGTCGGGATGAGACTTTGGACGAAAAAAAGAGAAAGGCCATAAAAAAGAGAAGGCCCAAAAAAAGAGAAAAAAATGAGAGAAAAAGAGAGAAGGGACAATGCTACTATCCTTTTACCACACTTGTGCTTAAAAGTAGCACCATGATCTTCATGATAGAGAGTCTCCTATGTTGCCACTTTCATATACTAGTGGGAATTTTACATTATAGAACTTGACTTGTATATTCCAATGATGGGCTTCCTAAAAATGCCCTAGGTCTTCGTGAGCAAGCAAGTTGGATGCACACCCACATAGTTTCTTTTTGAGCTTTCTTACACTTATAGCTCTAGTGCATCCATTGCATGGCAATCCCTACTCACTCAGATTGATATCTATTGATGGGCAACTCCATATCCCGTTGATATGCCTAGTTGATGTGAGACTATCTTCTCCTTTTTGTCTTCTCCACAACCACCATTCTATTCCACCTATAGTGCTATGTCCATGGCTCACACTCATGTATAGCGTGAAGATTGAAAAAGTTTGAGAACATCAAAAGTATGAAAAATTGCTTGGCTTGTCACCGGGGTTGTGCATGATTTAAATATTTTGTGTGGTGAAGATGGAGCATAGCCAGACTATATGATTTTGTAGGGATAACTCTCTTTGGCCATGTTATTTTGAGAAGACATGATTGCTTTGTTAGTATGCTTTAAGTATTATTATTTTTATGTCAATATTAAACTTTTATATTGAATCTTTCGGATCTTATCATTCATGCCACAATAACGAAAATTACATTGAGAATTCTGCTAGGTAGCATTCCACATCAAAAATCCTATTTTTATCATTTACCCACTCGAGGACGAGCAGGAATTAAGCTTGGGGATGCTTGATGTCTCCAACGTATCAATAATTTTTGATTGTTCCATGCTATTATATTATCTGTTTTGGATGTTTAATGGGCTTTAATTTACCTTTTTATATTATTTTTGGGACTAACCTACCAACCAAAAGCCCAGTGCAATTTGCTATTTTTTTCCTATTTCAGTGTTTCGCAGAAAAGGAATATCAAACGGAATCCAAACGGAATGAAACCTACAAGAGAGTTATTTTTGGAACAAACGTGATCCAGGAGACTTGGAGTGGACGTCAAGAAAGAAGCGAGGAGGCCACGAGGCAGGGAGGCGCGCCAGGGGGTAGGTGCACCCCCACCCTCGTGGGCCCCTCGCAGCTCCACCGACGTACTTCTTCCTCCTATATATACCCATATACCCCGAAAACATCCAGGAGCACCACGAAACCCTATTTCCACCACCGCAACCTTCTGTACCCGTGAGATCCCATCTTAGGGCCTTTTCCAGCGCTTTGCCAGAGGGGGAATCGATCACGGAGGTCTTCTACATCAACACCATAGCCTCTCCGATTGTGTGTGAGTAGTTTACCACAGAGCTTCGGGTCCATAGTTGTTAGCTAGATGGCTTCTTCTCTATATTTGGATCTCAATACAAAGTTCTCCTCGATTCTCTTGGAGAACTAATCGACATATTTCTTTTTGCAGTGTGTTTGTCGAGATCCAATGAATTATGGGTTTATGATCAAGATTATCTATGAACAATATTTGATTCTTCTCTGAAATCTTTTATGCATGATTTAAATATCTTTGCAAGTCTCTTCGAATTATAAGTTTGGTTTGGCCTACTAAATTGATCGTTCTTGCAATGGGAGAAGTGCTTAGCTTTGGGTTCAATCTTGCGGTGTCCTTTCCAAGTGACGGCAGGGGCATCAAGGCACATATTGTATTGTGGCCATCGAGGATAAATAGATGGGGTTTATATCATATTGATTGAGTTTATCCCTCTAAATCATGTCATCTTGCCTAATGCGTTACTCTGTTCTTATGAACCAAATACTCTAGATGCATGTTGGATAGCGGTCGATGTGTGGAGTAATAGTAGTAGATGCAGAATCGTTTCGTTCTACTTGTCACGGACAAGATGCCTATATACATGATCATGCCTAGATGTTCTCATAAGTATGTGCTTTTCTATCAATTGCTCGACAGTAATTTGTTAACCTACCGTAGAATTTGCTATCTTGAGAGAAGCCACTAGTGAAACCTATGGCCCCCAGGTCTATTTTCCATCATATTATCTTCATATCAACTGGTATTTCTATTACCGGTTATTTTGCAATCTTTATTTTCCAATCTATATCACAACAATACCAACAATGTTGATCTTATTATCTCTATCAGATCTCAGTTTCATAAGTGACAGTGAAGGGATTCACAACCCCTTTATCGCGTTGGTTGTGAGGTTCTTGTTTGTTTGTGCAGGTAGTAGGTGACTTGTGTGTTATCTCCTACTGGATTGATACCTTGGTTCTCAAAACTGAGGGAAATACTTACGCTGCTGTGCTGCATCACCCTTTCCTCTTCAAGGGAAAACCAATGCATGCTCAAGAGGTAGCATCCAGCTCAGAACCGCGTCCCGTGCGGGAAGGCGTAATCATGGGAATACGTCTCCAACGTCGCCCATGCACGCGTGTGGCTGAGCTCTAGGCCGGCCAGTGTGCTGCGGTGTTAAACTGCGCCCGGTGCGCGTAATAAGGGTAACTGGTTATTCTTTTTCTTTTTCCAGGAATGTTGTAAAATCCATAAACAATTCAAATGGACTCCAAATTTTATGATTCAAATTTCTAGCAGTTCATAAATTCATTCTCTATCATATGGTTCAATTTGCACATTTTCTACAAACTTTTTCTTCACAATAATTTATCTAATCCCATTTTTCCATTTCTGTGATAAACTTTAGAAAATCACAAAGAGCCCATTTTTGATCCAAATTCCGTGATTCAAATTCCTAGATACGTCTAAGTTAATAACTTGGATTTGGAACATTTTTCCCAATACCTTATGTGGCACATAAAATATTTGTCCATTTCTTGTTGTATAACCAGCTTTGCAAATCCCTAGAAAAATCATTACAACTCCAAATCTAGTGAAACCAGCTCCTAGGTGCTTATAAAATCATTCCTTGTTAAATGGGTGACATTGCTCATTTTTCCAAAATATGTTCGTGTACACTTCTTGCAAATCCATAAATCCCTTGATTCCATCATACTGAAATGTTCAGAAATATGTACTGATCCAATCCCAATGCAATCACTTTGGTCATATTTCGTATGACCAAGGGTATCCTAGAAAAGTCTAATTACATTTTAGAGCACTTTTAGTTTTGCCTTGTTGTGTTGCTTATTGTGATTGTTTCCAATGTTAGTTGACGAAGTAGACAGAATGCTTGGAGGTGGACCAGAGGAGTTGAAGACTTTGCGAAGCCAGGCAAGTATCCCTTTCACCATGTTTAGCGCCCAAGATGAGATTCTATCCCAATCCCGTGGTGAATTCATTATTGGGGCACAACCGCATTTCGAGCGCATAGCAAGGTGGATATCATTACAACATACCATGTACTAAATAGATGAGTATACAAGATAAAGGATTACACTCGCCACAAGCTACATCATTCATACAACAGTACATCAGTTCATGGCAAACATCATAGAGAAGAGCAGGATCCGACTACGGATTAAATCAAACGAAAAAGAAGAACGACATCCACCCTGCTAATCCCATGCTCCCCCTTCCCGAAACATATTCCCTTGATCGAAGAAGAAGAAGAACCCCAAAAGGAATCAGGCATCGCTCTCAAGTCAGAACATCGCATTACCTTTACCTACAACTGTTGTTGTTGTAAACTGTGAGCCACGAGGACTCAACAATCCCATTACCATGGATATCAAGACTAGCAAAGCATAAAGGGTATGGAAAGGATAAGTGGTGAGGTTGCAGCAACGGCTAAGCAATGTATGGTGGCTAACTTATGAGTGAAAGAGTAAGAAGAGTAACTACGCAAAAGTCGCAAACTAGTAACGATCAAAAAGTGATCCTAAAATACTTACGTTCAAACATAACCCCATCATGTTCTATTCTCGACTCACTCAAAAACAGACAATCACGGTTACACACGCGGTTGGTGTATTTTAATTGACTTCACTTCAAGCCCTCTACAACCGGATATTAAAAATTTTTGATCTGCCACATCACCGCGGGCACGACTCTCGAAAGTTTAAACCCTGCAGGGGTGTCCCAACTTAGCCCATGACAAGATCACAATCCGCGGAGACAATCCTCCATCGCGGGGCCCTCCAATCAGACTCGGAATCCCGGTGCACCAGACATTTCGACAATGGTAAAACAAGTCTAGCAAGACCTCCCGACGTGCTGACACCCTGATAGTAGCCGCGCATATCTCGTCTCAGGACACGACGGATGAGCTAAGCGTACAGGTATTATTATGGAAAATCATCGGGTTCATGATGTCCTATGCCAATTAATTATTAGGTTCAAGTATTATTATGGCAAATGTTAAAACCCATGTTGGGCCTTGCTGGAAGAGTTTTATTCAAAGTGAAACGTCGAGAGGGTCCCATACCCCTCATCGTGTTAGGGACGGAAAATCAAGGAACATAACACCTGTATGACAGAAACTAGGGTGACAAGAGTGGAACAAAACACCAGGCATAAGGCCGAGCCATCCACCCTTTACCAAGTATATATGTGCATTAATTAAATAAGAGATACTGTGATATCCCATGATATCCATGTCCCATAACAACGGTTTGCTAACAACCTGCAACTGCACCTGCAACTAGCAATGCTATAAGAGAGGCTGAGCAAAGCGGTAACATAGCCAAACAACGGTTTGCTAGGAAGGGTAAAAATGTTAGGGGCTATCATGGCAGTTTGGGAGGCTTGATAAACAAGTGGTAGGTAGCACGACATAGCGATAGCATCGAGACAACTAGCATAGCAAAGATAGTAGCGAGATCCAATGTGACGGTCATCTTGCCTGAAATCCCGCTAGGAAGAAGAACGAGTCCATCAAGTAGACGAAGCAATGTATTCGAATGGATCCTCACAATCGCAATGTAACCGTAACTATCAAGGAGAAGCGCAACCGTAATGAAGCAAACATCATGGTAAACTAACGAATGTAAACATGGCATGATGCACAATCAAGTATGATGCATGTCCGGTTTAAAGAGGCATGGCATGGCATGGCAAAGTGCAGCAAACAACACTACAAATTAAATGGAGCTCAATATGCAACAAGTTGCATATTGATGAGACACAACATTCATTTACTTATTTCTCTCCCGTTTATGTACCCAACAATTTTAAATGTTGTTAAACATGGCAAGATGTGAAGCATAATTAAACTAACTATTGAGGCAAGTTTAAATGAGGCCGGAAACATCAAACAACAATTCCGGAAAATCCCCATATGCATGTAGCAATTTTTTAAGCAAACAACAAATTACATTTTAAAAGTTATTATCATGATGTGAATGACATATGCAATTTATATACCATTTTTATGAAGATGTCGGCATGTTAAAAGATATGGAGCATTTTGCCACCACGGCGGAAAGAAAGGGGTGCCACGGCAACATTCCGGCTACTCCGATAACTCATTGAGATGTCGGTGGCAAAAGGAAGTGTGACAGGAGCGTGTTATGCAAGGATAGTGGGGTGATCCCTATAACCGGGTGTCCCACATGACGGTGGCAAGGAAAGGAGTGACAACATGCGACGAACAAGTCGGGCATGGTGCAAATGCGAGCATCTCATACAACAAAAGCATTCTTCCACGGGTCATCGTCTCGACAGGTATACCTTCGAAGTGTGCATTATCGAAACGAATCAAGTTCTGAGCGGTGTAGAGGAAGTAAACGCTCTCGGGACGGTCGTAGTGGAAGTAGTCGTTCATGTGCGTAGATGTTCTGGGTCACGACAAGGAACTTGACGTCCACGGGGTCTTCGTCGGTTGATGGTTGTGGTACACGTTTCGTAGCCGTTCGAGTCATCGATAGAGGAACTTGGTGGTCCATGTAGTCGAACTTGGCGCATCCAAAGGTGTAACGCCCATGATGCGACTATAGCTCCCACTTGTCGAGGCATGACTTAGAGGCATAACCGCATAGTGGTTTGTCGCAAGAAGGGTCATCTTCACAAACATCCCATGTAATGAACAAGCCAGGGATAAATCGAGTTGGCTTACACTCGCCATGTCACACAATACATAAATAAGTCATACATCATCAGAATACACTCATAGTCCGACTATGGACAACCAAATGAAAAGGAAGATAAACCCAATTGCTAGATCCCCGATCGTCCCAGCTGCGCTCCACTACTGATCATCAGGAAATGAAACGTAGTAACGACCAAGGTCCTCGTTGAACTCCCACTTGAGTTCGGTAGCATCACCTGCACTGGTATCATCCGCACCTGCAACTATTTTGGAAGTATCCGTGAGTCACGAGGACTCAACAATCTCACACCCACGAGATCAAGACTATTTAAGCTTATGGGTAGGATAGGGTAATGAGGTAGAGTTGCAGCAAGCGCTAAGCAAATATGGTGGCTAACATACGCAAATAAGAGTAAGATGAGAAGCTACGCAACGGTCGTGAAGCTACAAGTGATCAAGAAGTGATCCTGAAACTACTTATGTTCAAACATAACCCAAAACCGTGTTCACTTCCCATACTCTGCTGAAAAGAGACCATCATGACCACACACGCGATTGATTCATTTTAATTAAGTCAAGTGTCAAGTTCTCTACAACCGGATATTAACAAATTCCCATCTGCCACATAATGGCGAGCATGGCTCTCGAAAGATTAAACCCTGTAGGGGTGTCCCAACTTAGACCATCACAAGCTCTCACGATCAACGAAGGATATTCCTTCTCCCAGAAAGACCTAGTCAATCTCGGAATTCTTGTTACAAGACATTTCGACAATGGTAAAACAAGACTGGCAAGACTTCCCGACTATGCAGACAAATCCCGACAAGAGATGCACATATGTCATTCTCAGGGCACACCGGATAGGTCAAGCTACAAGTAAAACCAACCCTCAAGTTTCCCTGAGGTGGCCCCGCAGGCTGCCCGATTTGGACCAACACTCAGAGAAGCTCTATCCCTGGGGGTTAAAATAAAAATGACCCTCAGGTCTGCAGAACCCAAGGGAAAAGTTATAGGTTGTTAGGAAAACGTAAAACCAAGGTTGGGCCTTGCTGGAGGAGTTTTATTCAAAGCGAACTGTCAAGGGGGTCCCATAACCCCAACCACGTAAGGAACTCAAAATCAAGTAACATAACATTAATATGACGGAAACTAAGGCGGCAAGAGTGGAACAAAACACTGAGCAAAAGGCCAAGCCTTTCACCCTTTGCCAAGTATAGATGCATTAATTTAAAATAAAATATATTGTGATATCCCAACATAACCATGTTCCAACATGGAACAACCTGCAAGGCACCTGCAACTAGCAACGCTACAATAGGGGCTGAGCAAAAGTGGTAATTAGCCAAACAACAGTTTCCTAGCAAGGTGGGTTAGATGCTTGACATGGCAATATGGGAGGCATGATAAACAAGTGGTAGGTAGCGTGACATAGCGATAGAACGAACAACTAGCAAGCAAAGATAGAAGTGATATCAAGGGTAATGGTTATCTTGCCTGCAAAGTTCTCTGAGTTGTCGAAAGCTTGCTCCTCGTTAGCGTACTCAACAGGTTCCTGATTCACATACTCGTCTCCCGGCTCTACCCAAATAAAGAACACCAGCAATGGAACAACAATCAATCACGGTGCAATGCACAAGCAACATGATGCAAGACATGGCATGGAATGCGAGATATGATGTGCAATGCATATGGGTACACCAGAAGGAAAAGAATGATCAAGGCATCAACTTGTCAAAACAAGTATGTCGCTGGAAAGATGAGGTGATTTCGGTCGAAATCGACATAAGGATCACCAGAAACGGATGCACGGTTTGTAGACGACAAGCAAAACAATAATGACACAAATCTGCGATTAACAACGTCATATCACTTAGAATGCAACAAGAAACTATGCTACAACACTCCAACAAGACAACAAAACATATTATAGTAAATTAAACATGAAGCCCTACAAATCATGAATACCGATCTACTGCTAGTTCTCACTAGAACAAGCTCAAAATAGCATGGCAAAAATGCAAATGATATCAGCTCCACAGACTTAAGAGAAAATGCTAAACATGACAAAACAGCATCATATAGCAATGTTTCGAGCTAGCAAACTACAGGAAAATATCATGGGAAACAAAGTCATGGCATGCTATTACTAAACACATATAACAAAACTCCCTTACTGAACTTAACAAAAGATGCATATAACTGATTTGGCAGCCATGCAAACATGGCAAGTTACATTATCAGTTTCGGCCTTAGAAGAAAAACAGAGTATGGCAGGAACAGATTTATGATAGCAACTTTGCAAGCTCAATGAACTCACCACAAGGCATTACATGTCATAACAAGGTAACCAACAGTACGTAGACATGTTCAAGAATATAAGCATGGCAAGAGAAAGATCATAGGTTACATGCATCACCAGCAACACCCATGGCAAAGTTGAATCTCATGTTAACCATCTGCCATAAACAATATTTAGCAAAAGTAGACCAAGGAAATATCATGCTATAGTGATCCATAATTACAACCAGTGGCATGAATTGATAGAGAAATACCACATCTTAAAAACATGCTTACTGAACTATCTCAAAATGTGCATGGATCTCATGGTAGAAACAAGTTTACATGGCATCAAAATGTCTGAAAACAGCAACATTATGAAGCCTACTTTGCATGCTTGTGCTAGTCCCCACATAGATCATAAAAATACAAGACTTACACCTCTGTAAATCTGGCACGATGGAGCTCATAAAACATGTAGACATCATGCTCACAGGATGCACACACAAAATGCAACGAAAATGACAAATCATCAAGTTCTGTTAAAATCCAGCAGACAACATCGAATAACACTTTTTGAATGATGATTAGGTCATGATTATGGACAGTAACATGCATGCAAATGACACTAACAAGAGGAGAATCATGCGGCGAACATTTTGACATATCATATGCACAAATCGGAGTCACGGACATGGAGATATAGCATGTTGAACAAGGCATCATAATTTTAGGTTTTCGGGACTTGGTGGAAAAACGAAGTCAACCTTTGTAGATCTAGGGTTGGCACGGACTCCGAGGTTTGCCCAAAGAACTCGCCGAAACAGGAGGAGATGGTGGTGGCAGGAGCTTGAGGGTGCTCGCCGGAGCCGCGGTGCATCGGATCCGGTGGCCGGCGAGGTGCAGACGACGGCGCGGGGGCGATGCGGCGACCGGTGATGAGGCGGCGGTGGAGGAGCGTGACGGCGCAGTGAGGCGGCGGAGCATGCGTTGGTGGCGGCCGGCGCTGGGCGGCGGAGGCGGTGGCCGGACGCACTAGGGCGCGGGGGAGGCCGGGCGGCGCACGCGGGCTAGAGGGCCGCACCTGGGCCCCGCGGGCCGCGACGCCAGGAGGTGGCGGCGGGCCATGTGGCGCCCTTTGGTTGGCTGCAGGCGGCGGCACGGTTTCGTCCAGTGAGGGGCGGACGTGTTCGGCGGTGGAGGGGAGCGGGGCTAGGGTTTCATCTGCGAAAATTTCGGGGGAGAGGCCATTTATATATAGATAGAGGGAGCCAGGAGAGTCCAAATGAGGTACAGTTTTCACCCACACGATCATGATCCAATGAGGGAGAGCATGGAGGTGGTTTAGATGGGCTAGTTGGCTGTTTTGGAGGGGTGTTGGGCTGCAACAAAATAGGGGCTTTTACGGTTACCCGGTTAACCGTTGGGGCATTAAACAACCTCCAAATGGAACAAAATTTGACAGGCGTCCTACCGATGATGTACCAATGCCACTCGACAAATCTCGACCCATTCCGAGAACGTTATTCTTCCGCTCACGAAACAAGATTAAATGGGTGCAACAGGTGCATGTGGGAGTGTCGGATCGCGAAACGGACAACGGGGAAGATGACTGAATGCATGAGACGAACACGAATGCAAATGAGATGCACACGATGACATGAGAAGAAGTGCATGACAGGAACAAAATGAAAAACAAAAGACAAAACCCAGCCATGAAGGGAATATCATATCACATAGCCGGAAATGGGAAGAGTTGGGGTTACAAATAAGGGAAGTTACATCCGGGGCGTTAGAACACTCCACCACTACAAGAGGATCTCGTCTCGAGATCTAGGATTGAAAGAACTCCGGATATTGGGAATGGAGGTGATCCTCGCGTTCCCAGGTGGCTTCTCGATCGGAATGGTGTGACCACTTCACTTTCAGGAATTTGATTGACTTGTTGCGAGTCTTGCGCTCATTTTCTTCAAGAATAGCAATGAGATGCTCATGATAAGACAAGTCTTCTTGGAGGGAAATCTCTTCAAAGTTGATAGTGCGCTCAGGTGTCTTGAAGCACTTGCGAAGCTGTGGCACGTGAAACACATCGTGCACATTTGCGAAGTTGGACGGAAGCTCAAGTTGATAGGCGAGGTCTCCTCTTTTTCCAATGATCTTGAAAGTACCCACGTATCTTGGGGAAAGCTTCCCTTTGATACTGAAGCGACGAGTGCCTTTCATTTGAGAGGCATGGAAGTAGAAATGGTCTCCGATCTCAAAAGCCAACTCACGGTGCTTGCTATCATAGTAAATCTTCTGGTGCGATTGTGCGGCTTTGAGATTTTTACGGATGACTTTACACATTTCTTTAGCTTCTGTGATCAAGTCGTTGCCAAGAAGTTGGCGTTCACCAGTCTCTGACCAATTTAGAGGAGTACGGCACTTTCTGCCATATAGAATTTCGAATGGGGCCTTGCCCAAACTTTCTTGGAAGCAGTTGTTGTAGGAGAACTCAGCATAAGGGAGACAATCTTCCCACTTCATACCGAATGAGATGACAGAAGCCCTGAGCATATCCTCGAGGATTTGGTTGACTCGCTCCACTTGGCCACTTGTTTGAGGATGGAAAGCCATGCTGAAGCGAATGTTGGTGCCCATGGCCTTCTGAAAAAGTCCCAGAACTTAAAAGTGAAAATGCTTCCGTGGCCTGAAGAGATCAATTGTGGAATACCGTGCAAGGAGACAATTCTAGAGGTGTATAGCTTTGCCACTTTTGTGAGCTTGTCAATGACAACGAAGATAGCATCATTCCCACGCTTGGACTTAGGAAATCCAGTGAAAAAGTCCATTTCGATATGATCAAACTTCCATTCTGGAATAGCAAGAGGTTCGAGGAGACCAGCTGGTCGTTGGTGTTCTGGCTTCACCCTTCGGTAGACATCACATTCATTCACGAATTGAGCAATATCTCACTTCATTCGAGTCCAGCAATACGACTGCTTGTGGTCATGGTACATCTTCGAACTGCCTGGATGAATGGATAGAAGAGAACTGTGAGCTTCGTTCATTATGACCTTCCTTAGATCACCTTTAGGAACCACAATCCCTTCCTCGAAGAATAAAGTGTCTTTGTCATCAATGCGATAGCATTTGTATTTGGGTAAGCCCTTGGCAATACCGCGTTTCACCTTCTTCACCATGGAATCAAGGAGTTGTGCCTCACGAATTTGATCTTCCAAAGTAGGAGTGACTTGAAGGTTGGCAAGAAAACCTTGAGGAACAACTTTGAGATTGAGCTTGCGGAAAGCTTCACAAAGATCCGGTTGGAAAGGCTTGAGGATTAAGCTGTTGCAATAAGCCTTCATGCTCAAAGCATCTGCAATTACATTGGCCTTGACTGGAGTATATTCAATACTTGGATTGTACTCTTGAATCATTTCGACCCAACCAGTTTGCCTGAGGTTGAGGAAGGAATGAGTGAAGATATACTTGAGGCTCTCGTGATCTGTCAAAATGTGCACTTGCCTTCCCGACAAGAGATGTCTCCATGTTATTAATGCATGTACAACTGTCGCCAACTCAAGATCGTGAGTGGGGTAGTTCCTTTCATTTGGCTTCAAATGACGAGAGGTATAAGCCACAACTTTCTTCTCTTGCATTAACACAGAGCCGAGACCTTCCAATGAGGCATCACAGAAAACATGGAATGGCTTGGATTCATCAGGATGAGTCAAGACAGGACCTGAGACTAGCTTCTCTTTGAGAGTGTTGAAAGCAACATCACACTCAGGAGTCCAGACATACTTGACATGCTTTTGGAGGAGGTTGGAAAGAGGCTTTGCAATCTTAGAGAAATTCTCAACGAATCTTCGGCAATAGCTTGCAAGACCAAGAAAACTGCGGAGCTTCTTGACATTCTGAGGAGGTTCCCAGTTCACAATTGTAGAAACCTTCTCAGGATTAATAGCAATTCCCTTGGAGGAGATTATGTGACCAAGGTAAAGAACTTCATCAAGCCAAAACTCACATTTGGAAAACTTCGCATAGAATTGATACTCTCTGAGCTTGTCGAGCACCAATCTCAAATGCTTGGCATGATCCTTCTTATTCTTGGAGAAGACCAAGATATCATCCAGATACACCAGGATAAATTCATTTGTGTAGGGGTTGAAGATGAAGTTCATCATGAGAGAGAACATTGGAGGAGCATTGACAAGGTCGAAAGACATGACAGTATATTCATCAGAACCAAAACTTGTTTTTAATGTTGTCTTGGGAATATCTTGTTCATGAATGCGAATCTGATGATAACCCATACGGAGGTCAAGCTTGGTGAATACTTTAGCACCTTTAATTTGCTCAAATAGCTCATTGATGTTGGGAAGTGGATACCTGTTCTTAATTGTATTCTTATTCAATGGACGGTAATCGACACAAAGTCGGTCCGTGCCATCCTTCTTCTGGACAAAAAGAACACCACAACCGCATGGAGATGAACTCAGTCTGATCAAACCCAGACGCTCTTGTTCATGGAGCTATTTCTTAAATTCCTTTAGCTCCTTTGGTCCAAGCTTATAAGGACGCTTGCAAACGGGTTCCGTACCAGGCTCAAGATCGATAACGAATTCAACTGGCCGGTGAGGAGGCATTCCCGGAAGCTCTTCTGGAAAGACTTTTTGGTATTCACAAACGACTGGAATCTGAGAAATTGCACCTAGATCGCCCTACTCATTCAGAGAAAACAATTGAATGGTCTCGTCACGAGTGGCATAGATGATCACATCCTCAAAAGAGTGTGTCAATTGAATCTCCCTGGCAGCACAATCAAGTTGAGCCTTGTGCTTAGAAAGCCAGTCCATGGCGAGAATTAGATCAATATCCGAGTCGCCAAGAACAATTGGAGAAGACAGAAATTTAAAGTTGCCCATCTTGATGGTACATCAGGAGCTATCAATCTAGAGCTCAATCGTTTACCCGGAGAAATGGCAACCATTGGTTTACCCAAAATGTGAAGAAGTGAATTCATGCTTGGCAAAAACGATCTTGACTTGAAAAAATGCAATGCACCAGAATCAAATAAGACTTTTGCAGGAATATCATTAACTGGAAGATTACCCACGATCACTTCTCAAGAATCCTCTATTTGAGCTGCATTCGGCATGTTCACCTTCGCATGCTTGGGATTATTCTTGACCACTGCATTGCTAGATGATCTCACAGGAGGAGGAGGAGGAGGAAGGCGCCTTTGGTTGAAGCACTTGTTTGCATAGTGACCTTTCTGCTAACACTTGTGGCAAGTCACCTCTGAGAGTGGACTCAGAGGTGACCTTGGAGCTTGAGTCTGAGAATTGTTCTGATAGCCTGGGTTGGGTGCATGGGAAGATCTATGGCCACCTTTGTTCTTCTGCTGGTAGGGTTGACGAAATGGAGGAGGAAGCCAGAACTTCTGTTGCTTAGCTGCCACTTGTGAGGAAGAAGAAGACTGAACTGCATCCCTGATTCTCTTCTTTGATGCCTCACACTTGAGCTGAGCACTGATACGTCTCTATCGTATCTATAATTTTTTATTGTTCCCTGCCAATATTATACAACTTTCATATACTTTTGGCAACTTTATATACTATTTTGGGACTAACATATTGATCCAATGCCCAGTGCCACTTCCTGTTTGTTGCATGTTTTTTGTTTCACAGAAAATCCATATCAAACGGAGTCCAAACGGGATAAAAACTTACAGAGATTTTTTTGAAATATATGCGATTTTTGGGAAGAAGAATCATCATGAGACGGTGATCTACACCAACACCTCCATCATCTTCACCAACATCTTCATCACCTTCCCCCATCTATATACAGCGGTCCATTCTCCCGCAACCCATTGTACCCTCTACTTGAACATGGTGCTTTATGCTTCATATTATTATCCAATGGTGTGTTGCCATCCTATGATGTCTGAGTAGATTTTCGTTGTCCTATCAGTAATTGGTGAATTGCTATGATTGGTTTAATTTGCTTGTGGTTATGTTTCTGTCCTTTGGTGCCCATCATATGAGCGCGTGCGTGGAGCACACCATAAGGTTAGTTTTATGTTGATAGGACTATGTATTGGAGGGCAAGAGTGACAGAAGCTTCAACCTATCATAGAAATTGATGCATACGGGATTGAAGTGGGACCAATTTATCCTATTGTTGTGGTTGGGGTTTACCATAATGAACATTATTAGTTGCGGATGCTTGCTAATAGTTCCAATCATAAGTGCATAGAATTCCAAGTCAGGGTTAACATGCTAGCAGTAGCCTCTCCCACATAAAACTTGCTATCGGTCTAGTAAAGTAGTCAATTTCTTAGGGACAATTTTGCAACTCCTACCACCACTTTTCCACACTCGCTATACAAACTTTACTGCTTCTTTCCCTAAAACAGCCCCTAGTTTTTAGTTACGTGCTCTTTATATTCTTGCAAACCTATCCCGTTATACCTACAAAGTACTTCAAGTTTTATACTTGTTCTAGGTAAAGCGAACGTCAAGCGTGTGTAGAGTTGTATCGGTGGTCGATAAAACTTGATGGAATATTTGTTCTACCTTTAGCTCCTCGTTGGGATCGGCACTCATACTTATCAAAAGAGGCTACAATTGATCCCCTATACTTGTGGGTTATCAAGACCTTTTTCTGGCGCCGTTGCCGGGGAGTTATAGCGTGGGGTGAATATTCTCGTGTGTGCTTGTTTGCTTTATCACTAAGTAGTTTTTATTTTGTGCTCTTGTTTTCTATCTTTAGTTATGGGTAGGAAACGCAAAATACCAAAAAATAGTGGTACCTACTGAACCAATGGTTGAAGAACCACTCAAAATCTATCACACTACTGATGCTTTTTACTTGGATCATCTTCGATCCCTATGTGCTCGGGATGAAACCCCAACTAGCTTACTTGATGGCAAATATTTAGGTGACAATGCTTGTTATGTGCGACACCACATATCTAAAAAAGGGAAACTTTTACTGGATCAAATTCATCGTTTGCAGTGCCATGCTTGGAATTTGTGTGAAATATATGATTGTACTTTTTGTTCTATAGACCCTAAGAAACACCTTCCTTACCAATGTGAGTTTAGTGATAATGGAATCATATCTTCGTATACTAAGGGTGTTTATAATTACTATGATGTTCAACAAATTGAAGAATTTGGTGCTTTTAGGGGTACTTGTGAAATTGCTTCTTTTATTGAAGAGTGTGATACTACTCTCTACACATCTAAAAATTGGCCATACTTAAATATTTCTATGATAATTATGCTTCTAATCCTTATATTAAGCCATATATTGAGGACTCCTCCGCTGGCCAAGAAGAGACTAATATTTTGCAGGAGTCTATGGAAGAAGAAATTAATGACATTGTCAGCTCATTGGATGAAAATGATGACAAGGAGAGCGAAGAACAAAAGGAGGAAGAGTGGGTTGATCACCCGTTCCCACCATCCTATGAGAGTAACTATTTATCCCTTACATTGTTTAATTTCCCTTCAAATTTACCAAAGGATGAATGCTATGATGATTGTTATGATCTCGTTGATTCTTTTGAAATATCCCTTTGTGATGATGCTTGCTATGCTTGTGGCCAAGATGCCAATATGAATTATGCTTATGGAGATGAACTAGCTATAGTTCCTTATGTTAAACATTAAATTGTTTCTATTGCATCCACGCATGATAGTCCTATTATCTTTTTGAATTCTCCCGACTACACTATATCAGAGAAGTTTGCCCTTATTAAGGCTTATATTGATGGGTTGCATTTTACTACTACACATGATGATTTTGATAGGTATAATATTCATGTGCTTGCTGCTCCTACTTGGAATTATTATGAGAGAGGAACTACATCTCCGCCTCTCCATGTTTCCAATATAATAAAATTGGAAGAAACTGTCTATACTATTCAGTGGCCTTCACTATGTGTGCATGAATGATTCTTTTATGACATGGCAATGCATAGGAAGAGAGTTAGACTTCCTTGTTGCATGATATATGTTACTTTGTGCTCACTACTAAATCACAAATCGTTATTAATTAAAATTGGCTTTGATATACCTTGGGATCCGGGTGGATCCATTACTTGAGGACTATATGCCTAGCTTAATGGCTTTAAAGAAAGTGCTGGCAGGGAGACAACCCGAAAGTTTTAGAGAGTCATTTATTTATGTTGTGTGCTTTTATAAAGTTAAAAAAAAGAGGGGAACCTAAAACTTTTTCCAAAAGAAAAGCGAAAGTGAGAAAGACGAGCATTGTTAAGGTGGGAGATAGCCTTGAACTTTGTTCATGCCCATGGAAACTTTGTGACCCTTGATTACAGAAACTTTTCAACAAAAATAATTATCCCCTAGTACAAATCCATTCTATCACAAAAATAATGTGCCAAGATTTGTCTTTAGGATGTTTATATTGCTTGTTGGTTTGTGCGGTGCAAAACAGAAACTTCGGTTGTAGTGTGCGATTTTACATTTTTTACTAGAACGTCAAACGGTTCTGAAAATTTTTGCACTGCTTTCTATACAAATTGTTTATGTTTACTAATTTTCTTAGAATTTTTGGAGTAATAGAAGTATGGCGAATGTTCAGATTACTACAGAACTGTCCTGTTTAAGGCAGATTCTGTTTTTGATGCATTGTTTGCTTGTTTTGATGAAATTATCGATTTATATCAGTGTATTAAGCCATGGAAAATTTATATTAAAGTAGCTACAATGAAAAAACAAAATATGAATTGGTTTGCAACAGTACTTAGAGTAGTGATTTGCTTTATTATACTAACGGATCTTACCGAGCTTTCTGTTGAGTTTTGTGTGGATGTAGTGATCAAAGATCGAAGAGGTCTCGATATGAGGAGAAGGAGGAGAGGCAAGAGCTCAAGCTTGGGGATGACCAATGCACCCCAAGTAAATATTTAAGGAGGATCAAGCATCTAAGCTTGGGGATGCCCTGGAAGGCATCCCATCTTTCTTCAACAAGTATCGGTATGTTTTCGGATTCGTTTCATTCATGTGATATGTGCAAATCTTGATGCGTCGTTTCCATTTAGTTTTCAATTTTCTTTGATACACAATGCTGGTATGAGATAGTCCATGGTTGATTTATATAATGCTCTTTGCACTTCACTTATATCTGTTGAGTACGGCTTTATAGAATGCTTCATGTGCTTGACTTATATCTTTTGAAGTTTGGATTTCCTGTTTCCCTACACATAGAAAACCGCCATTTCTAGAATGCTCTTTTGCTTCACTTATATCTATTAGAGCACGGGCTTATCTTTAGTAGAAAGAATTAAAATCTCTTGCTTCACTTATATCTACTTAGAGAGATGATAGGAATTGGTCATTCACATGGTTAGTCATTAAATCCTACATACAACTTGTAGATCACTGAATATGATATGTTTGATTCCTTGCAATAGTTTTGCGATATAAAGATGGTGATATTAGAGTCATGCTAGTGGGTAGTTGTGGATTGTATAAATACTTGTGTTGAAGTTTGTGATTCTTGTAGCATGCACGTATGGTGAACCGTTATCTAACAAAGTTGGAGCATGAGGTATTTATTGATTATCTTCCTTATGAGTGGTGGTCGGGGACGAGCGATGGTCTTTTCCTACCAATCTGTCCCCCTAGGAGCATGCTCGTAGTACTTTGTTTCAATAGCTTCTAGACTTTTGCAATAAGTATGCGAGTTCTTTATCACTAATGTTGAGTCCATGGATTATATGCACTCTCACCCTTCCATCATTCCTAGCCTCTTCGGTACCGTGCATTGCCCTTTCTCACCTTGAGAGTCGGTGCAAACTTCACCGGTGCATCCAAACCCCGTGATATGATACACGCTATCACTATCACGCCCAATATGCGACTCTATTCTAAAGGAACTCGAAGGTCCCGCGCCCGGCCGCGCCTCTGAAGTCCCTGGGCGCGAGCCCCACCTCACCTGGCCAGTAGCCCTGCGCCCATGCCCGCCTTCCCCTGACCCCCAGGCCATCCCCTTATCACGCTGGCCGCCCTCTGCCTCATGCCCGCTCGTCCACACCGAGAGTTGCTGCTGCCACTGCTTGTCGAAGCTGCTGCTGCCTTCGCCTGCGGCCGTCCGGGCTGCCGTGCTGCTCCCTGATCCCGCTCTCCTCTGCTACTAACTGCTGCTGCATTTCAGTGACTGAGATTTTCTTCTAATTTAGTTAGTTAGTCTAATTAGTTAGTTTAGTTTAGGCACTAGTTTAGTTAGTTAGTCTAATTAGTTAGTTTAGGCTCCTTGTTTAGGGACTAGTTTAGTTAGTTACTCTAATTAGTTAGTTTGGTTTAGGCACTAGTTTTGTTGCCCCGTGTGTCCATTTCAGTGACTGAGATTTTCTTCTAGTTCCGAGGAGAAAAGAATTTGTAAATGCACCATTTACCTGATTAAATGGCCTCCTCCTCTGCTCTACTGCTTACCTAAATACTAATGGCGTGATACTAGTGGCGCACCTGTAGTGTGCCATTAGTAGGCAAAACAGGTGCGCCACTAGTAGGCCTTTTCCTAGTAGTGACATAAGCCTCCTTATATCTTCCTCAAAACAGCCACCATACCTACCTATCATGGCATTTCCATAGCCATTCCGAGATATATTGCCATGCAACTTCCATCATCATATACATGACTTGAGCATTTATTGTCATATTGCTTTCATGATCGTAAGATAGATAGCATGATGTTTTCATGGCTTTCCATTTTTTTGATTTCATTGCTACGCTAGATCATTGCACATCCCAGTATACCGCCAGAGGCATTCATATAGAGTCATATTTTGTTCTAGTATGGAGTTTTAAGTAAATAAAAGTGTGATGATCATCATTATTAGAGCATTGTCCCATGTGAGGAAAGGATGATGGAAGCTATGATTCCCTCACAAGTTGGGATGAGTGTCCGGACTTTACAAAAAAAGAGGCCAAAGAAGCCCACCAAAAAAACACACAAAAATGAGAGAAAAGAGAGAAGGGACAATGTTACTATCCTTTTACCACACTTGTGCTTCAGAGTTGCACCATGTTCTTCATATAGAGAGTCTCTTGAGTTATCACTTTCATATACTAGTGGGAATTTTCATTATAGAACTTGGCTTGTATATTCCAACGATGGGCTTCCTTAAGTGCCCTAGGTCTTCATGAGAAAGCAAGTTGGATGAACACCCACTTAGTTTCAGTTTGAGCTTTCATACACTTATAGCTCTAGTGCATCTGTTGCATGGCAATCCCTATTCCTCGCATTGACATCAGTTGATGGGCATCTCCATAGCCCGTTGATTAGCCACGTTGATGTGGGACTTTCTCCCTTTTTGTCTTCTCCACACAACCTCCACCATCATATTCTATTCCACCTATAGTGTTCTATCCATGGCTCACGCTCATGTATTGCATGAAAATTGAAAAGGTTTGAGAACATCAAAAGTATGAAACAATTGCATGGCTTGTCATTGGGGTTGTGAATGATTTGAATACTTTGTGTGGTGAAGATGGAGCATAGCCAGACCATATGATTTTGTAGGGATAACTTTCTTTGGCCATGTTATTTTGAAAATACATGATTGCTTTATTAGTATGCTTGAAGTACTATTGTCTTAATGTCAAATGATAGACTATTGCTTTGAATCACTCGTGTCTTAATATTCATGCAATGATTAGATTGCACGATCAAGATTATGCTAGGTAGCATTCCACATCAAAAATTATCTTTTTTATCATTTAACTACTTGAGGAAGAGCAGGAATTAAGCTTGGGATTGCTAATACGTCTCCGTCGTATCTATAATTTTTTATTGTTTCATGCCAATATTATTCAACTTTCATATACTTTTGGCAACTTTTTATACTATTTTTTGGACTAACATATATATCCAGTGCCCAGTGCCAGTTCCTGTTTGTTGCATGTTTTTTATTTCACAGAAAATCCATATCAAACGGAGTCCAAATGGGATAAAAACTTATGAGGATTTTTTTGGAATATATGTGATTATTGGGAAGAACAATCAACGCGAGACGATGCCTGAGGAGGCCACGAGGCAGGGTGCGTGCCCCTGACGCTCGTGGCCACCCCGTAAGGCGGTTAGTGCCCTTCTTTTGCCACAAGAATTAAAACATCCAAATACAAATCGTGTTATAATTGCATCCCAATCAGAGTTACGGATCTCCGGGAATATAAGAAACAGTGAAAGGCCAGAATCTGGAACGCAGAAATAGGGAGAGACAGAGAGACAGATCCAATCTCGGAGGGGCTCTCACCCCTCCACCACCATGGAAGCCATGGACCAGGGGGTAAACCCTTCTCCCAACTAGGGAAACTGTCAAGGAAGAAGAAGAAGAAGGGGGCCCCTCTCCCCCACTCTCCCGGTGGCGCCGGAACGCCGCTGGGGCCATCATCGTGTGACAGCGGTCTACACCAACACCTCTGTCATCTTCACCAACATCTTCATCACCTTCCCTCATCTATCTACAGCGGTCCACTCTCCCGCAACCCACTGTACCCTCTACTTGATCATGGTGCTTTATGCTTCAAATTATTATCCAATGATGTGTTGCCATCCTATGATGTCTGAGTAGATTTTCAATGTCTTATCAGTAATTGGTCAATTTTTATGATTGGTTTAATTTGCTTGTGGTTATGTTGTTGTACTTTGGTGCCCATCATATGATCATGCGCATGGATCACACCATAGGGTTAGTTGTATGTCGATAGGACTATGTATTGGAGGGCAAGAGTGACAGAAGCTTCGACCTAGCATAGAAATTGATGCATATGGGATTGAAGGGAGACCAATATATCTTAATGCTCTGGTTGGGGTTTACCTTAATGAACATTATTAGTTGCGGATGCTTGCTAATAGTTCCAATCATAAGTTCATAGAATTCCAAGTCAGGTTAACATGCTAGCAGTAGCCTCTCCCACATAAAACTTGCTATCGGTCTAGTAAAGTAGTCAATTGCTTAGGGACAATTTCGCAACTCCTACCACCACTTTTCCACACTCGCTACATAAACTTTATTGCTTATTTACCTAAAACAGCCCCTATTTTTATTTACGTGCTCTTTATATTCTTGCAAACCTATCACGTTACACCTACAAAGTACTTCTAGTTTTATATTTGTTCTAGGTAAAGCGAACATCAAGCGTGCGTAGAGTTGTATCGGTGGTCGATAAAACTTGAGGGAATATTTGTTCTACCTTTAGCTCCTTGTTGGGATCGACACTCATACTTATCGAAAGAGGGTACAATTGATCCCCTATACTTGTGGGTTATCATGACCTTTTTCTCACGCCGTTGCCGGGGAGTTTGTTTTCTTTATCACTAAGTAGTTTTTATTTTGTGCTCCTGTTTTATATCTTTAGTTATGGGTAGGAAACGCAAAATACCAAAAAATTTAGTGGTACCTACTAAACCAATGGTTGAAGAACCACTCAAAATATATCACACTACTGAAGCTTTTTACTTGGATCATCTTCGATCCCTATGTGCTCGGGCTAAAACCCCAACTAGCTTAGTTGAGGGCAAATCTTTAGATGAGCATTCTTGTTATGTGCGACACGGCATATCTGAAAAAGGGAAACTTTTACTAGATCAAATTGATCGTTTGTAGTGTCGTGCTTGGAATTTATGTGAAATATGTGATTGTACTTGTTGTTCTATAGACCCTAAGAAACACCTTCCTTACCAATGTGAGTTTAGTGATAATGGAATTGTATCTTCATATACTAAGGGTGTTTATAATTACTATGATGTTCAACAAATTGAAGAATTTGGTGCTTTTAGGGGTACTTGTGAAATTGCTTCTTTTATTGAAGAGTGTGATACTACACTCTACAAATCTGAAAATTTGGCCATACTTAAATATTGCTATGATAATTATGCTTCTAATCCTTATATTAAACCATATATTGAGGACTCCTCTGCTCTACAAGAAGAGACTAATATTTTGCAGGAGTCTATGGAAGAAGAAATTAATGACATTGTGAGCTCATTGGATGAAAAAGATGAGGAGGAGAGTAAAGAACAAAACGAGGAAGAGCTGATTGATCACCCGTTCCCACCATATAATGAGAGTAACTCTTTATCCCATACATTGTTTAATTTCCCTTTGAATTTACCGAAGGATGAATGCTATGATGATTGTTATGATCCCATTGATTGTTTTGAAATATCCTTTTTTGATGATGCTTGCTATTCTTGTGGCCAAGATGCCAATATGAATTATGCTTATGCAGATGAACTTGCTATAGTTCCTTATGTTAAACATGAAATTGTTGCTATTGCACCCACGCATGGTAGTCCTATTATCTTTTTGAATTCTCCCGACTACACTATATCAGAGAAGTTTGCCCTTATTAAGGATTATATTGTTGGGTTGCATTTTACTACTACACATGATGATTTTGACAGATATAATATGCATGTCTTGGTGCTCCTACTTGCAATTATTATGAGAGAGGAACTACATCTCTGCCTCTCCATGTTTCCAATATAATAAAATTGGAAGAAACTGTTTATACTATGCATTGGCCTTTACTATGTGTGCATGAATTGTTCTTTTATCACATGCCGATGCATATGGAGAGAGTTAGATTTCGTTGTTGCATGATATATGTTACTTTGTGCTCACTACTAAATCACAAATCATTTTTAATTAAAATTGTCTTTGATACACCTTGGGATCCGGGTGGATCCATTACTTGAGGACTATATGCCTAGCTTAATGGCTTTAAAGAAAGCGCTGCCAGGGAGACAACCCTGAAGTTTTAGGGAGTCATTTATTTCAGTTGTGTGCTTTTATGAAGTTTAAAAACAAAAAAAATAAAGAGGGGAACCGAAAACGTTTTCAAAAAGAAAAGCGAAAGTGAGAAAGACGAGCATTGTTAAAGTGGGAGCTAGCCTTGAACTTTGTTCGTGCCCATGGAAACTTTGTGACGCTTGACTACAGAAAATTTGCAAAAAAAATTATCCCCTTGTACAAATCCATTGTATCATAAAAATAATGTGCCAAGATTTGGCTTTAGGATGTTTACATTGCTTGTTGGTTTGTGCAGTGCAAAACAGAAACTTCGGCGGTAGTGCGCGGTTTTACATTTTTTACTAGAAATTCAAACGGTTCTGAAATGTTTTCCACTATATTTTTATACAAATTGTTTATTTTTCCTAATTTGGTTAGAATTTGTGGAGTAACATAAGTATGGTGAATGTTCAAATTACTACAAAACTGTCCTGTTTAAGACAGATTCTGTCTTTGATGCATTGTTTGCTTGTTTTGATGAAACTATCGATTTATATCAGTGGATTAAGCCATGGAAAAGTTATATTACAGTATCTACAATTGAAAAACAAAATATTAATTGGTTTGCAACAATACTTAGAGTAGTGATTTGCTTTATTATACTAACGGATCTTACCGAGCTTTCTGTTGATTTTTGTGTGGATGAAGTGATCAAAGATCGAGGAGGTCTCGATATGAGGAGAAGGATGAGAGGCAAGAGCTCAAGGTTGGGCATACCCAAGGCACCCCAAGTAAATATTTAAGGAGACTCAAGCGTGTAATCTTGGGGATGCCCCAGAAGGCATCCCATCTTTCTTCAACAAGTATCGGTATGTTTTCGGATTCGTTTTGTTCATCTGATATGTGCAAATCTTGGAGCATCTTTTGCATTCAGTTTTGACTTTTCTTTCATGCACCATGCTGGTATGAGATAGTCCATGCTTGATTTATATAATGCTCTTTGCACTTCACTTATATCTTTTGAGTATGGCTTTATAGAATGCTTCATGTGCTTCACTTATATCTTTTGAAGTTTGGATTGCCTGTTTGCCTACACATAGAAAACTGCCATTTGTAGAATGCTCTTTTGCTTCACTTATATCTGTTAGAGCGTGGTCTTATATTTTGTAGAAATAATTAAACTCTCTTGCTTCACATATATATACTTAGGGAGATGATAGGAATTGGTCATTCACATGGTTAGTCATTAAATCCTACATAGAACTTGTAGATGACTGAATATGATATGTTTGATTCCTTGCAATACTTTTGCGATATAAAGATGGTGATATTAGAGTCATGCTAGTGGGTAGTTGTGGATTGTAGAAATACTTGTGTTGAAGTTCTTGATTCCCATAGCATGCACGCATGACGAACCGTTATGTAACGAAGTTGGAGCATGAGGTTTTTATTGATTGTCTTCCTTATGAGTTGCGGTCGGGGATGAGCGATTGTCTTTTCCTAACTATTTATCCCCCTAGGAGCATGCGCGTAGTACTTTGTTTCGATAGCTTCTAAACTTTTGCAATAAGTATGTGAATTCTTTATGATTAATGTTGAGTCCATGGATTATATGCACTCTCACCCTTCCATCATTGCTAGCCTCTTCGGTACCGTGCATTGCCCTTTCTCACCTTGAGAGTCGGTGCAAGCTTTGCCGGTGCATCCAAACCCCGTGATACGATACGCTCTATCACACGTAAGCCTCCTTATATCTTCCTCAAAACAGCCACCATACCTACCTATCATGGCATTTCCATAGCCATTCCGAGATATATTGCCATGCAAGCTCCATCATCATCATATACATGACTTGAGCATTTAGTGTCATATTGCTTTGCATGATCATAAGATACCTAGCATGATGTTTTCATGGCTTGTCTGTTTTTTGATTTCATTGCTACGCTAGATCATCGCACATCCCGGTATACCGCCAGAGGCATTCATATAGAGTCATATTTTGTTCTAGTATTGAGTTTTAAGTAAATAAAAGTGTGATGATCATCATTATTAGAGCATTGTCCCATGTGAGGAAAGGATGATGGAAGCTATGATTCCCTCACAAGTTGGGATGACTCTTCGGACTTTACAAAAAAAAGAGGCCAAAGAAGCCCAGAAAAAAAGAGGCCAAAGAAGCCCACCAAAAACACACACAAAAAATGAGAGAAAAGAGAGAAGGGACAATGTTACTATCCTTTTACCACACTTGTGCTTCAGAGTAGCACCATGTTCTTCATATAGAGAGTCTCTTGAGTTATCATTTTCATATACTAGTGGGAATTTTCATTATAGAACTTGGCTTGTATATTCCAACGATGGGCTTCCTTAAGTGCCCTAGGTCTTCATGAGCAAGCAAGTTGGACGCACACCCATTTAGTTTCAGTTTGAGGTTTCATACACTTATAGGTCTAGTGCATCTGTTGCATGGCAATCCCTACTCGTCGCATTGACATCAATTGATGGGCATCTCCATAGCCCATTGACTAGCCTTGTTGATGTGAGACTTTCTCCCTTTTTGTCTTCTCCACACAACCTCCACCATCATATTCTATTCGACCTATAGTTTTATATCCATGGCTCAAGCTCATGTATTGCGTGAAAGTTGAAAAGGTTTGAGAACATCAAAAGTATGAAACAATTGCTTGGCTTGTCATCGGGGTTGTGCATGATTTGAATACTTTGTGTGGTGAAGATGGAGCATAGCCAGACCATATGATTTCATAGGGATAACTTTCTTTGGCCATGTTATTTTGAAAAGACATGATTGCTTGATTAGTATGCTTGAAGTATTATTGTCTTAATGACAAATGATAGACTATTGCTTTGAATCACTCATGTCTTAATATTCATGCCATGATTAGATTACATGACCACCATTATGCTAGGTAGCATTCCACTTCAAAAATTATCTTTTTTTATCATTTACCTACTTGAGGACGACCAGGAATTAAGCTTGGGGATGCTAACACGTGTCCGTCGTATCTATAATTTTTTATTGTTCCATGCCAATATTATATAACTTTCATATACTTCTAGCAACTTTTTATACTATTTTTGGGACTAACATATTGATCCAGTGGTCAGTGCTAGTTCCTGTTTGTTGCATGTTTTTTTTGTTTCATAGAAAATCCATATCAAATGGAGTCCAAACGGGATAAAAACTTACGGAGATTTTTCTTGGAATATATGTGATATTTGGGAAGAAGAATCAATGCGTGACGATGCCCAAGGGGGCCACGAGGCAGGGGGGTGTGCCGCTGACTCTCGTGGCCACCCCGTAAGGTGTTTGGTGCCCTTCTTTTGCCACAAGAAAGCCAATATCTGGATACAAATTGTGTGAAAATTTCAGCCCAATCGGAGTTACGGATTTCCGGGAATATAAGAAACGTGAAAGGCCAGAATCTGGAACGCAAAAACAGAGAGAGACAGAGAGACATATCCAATCTCGGAGGGGCTCTGGACCCTCCGTAGCCATGGAAGCCATGGACCAGGGGGTAAACCATTCTCCCATATAGGGAGAAGGTCAAGGAAGAAGAAGAAGAAGAAGGGGGGGGGCTTCTCCACCACTCCCCCGGTGGCGCCGGAACGCCGCTGGGGCCATCATCGTGTGACGGCGATCTACACCAACACCTCCGTCATCTTCACCAACATCTTCATCACCTTCCCCCATCTATCTACAGTGGTCCACTCTCCCGCAACCCGCTGTACCCTCTACTTGAACATGGTGCTTTACGCTTCAAATTATTATCCAATGATGTGTTGCCATCGTATGATGTCTTAGTAGATTTTCATTGTCCTTTCGGTAATTGGTCAATTGCTATGATTGGTTTAATTTGCTTGTGGTTATGTTGTTGTCCTTTGGTGCCCATCATATGAGCGTGCGCGTGGAGCACACCATAGGGTTAGTTGTATGTTGATAGGACTATGTATTGGAGGGCAAGAGTGACAGAAGCTTCAACCTAGCATAGAAATTGATGCATACGGGATTGAAGGGGGACCAATATATCTTAATGCTATGGTTGGGGTTTACCTCAATGAACATTATTAGTTGGGGATGCTTGCTAATTGTTCCAATCATAAGTGCATACAATTCCAAGTCAGGGGTAACATGCTAGCAGTAGCCTCTCCCACATAAAACTTGATATCATTCTAGTAAATTAGTCAATTACTTAGGGACAATTTCGCAACTCCTACCACCACTTTTCTACACTCGCTATACTAAATTTATTGCTTCTTTACCTAAAACAGCCCCTAGTTTTTATTTACGTGCTCTTTATATTCCTGCAAACCTATCCCGTTACACCTACAAAGTACTTCTAGTTTTATACTTGTTCTAGGTAAAGCGAACGTCAAGCGTGCGTAGAGTTGTATCAGCGGTCGATAAAACTTGAGGGAATATTTGTTCTACCTTTAGCTCCTCATTGGATTAGACACACTTACTTATCGAAAGAGGCTACAATTGATCCCCTATACTTGTGGGTTATCAAGCACTTTCTTGCTTGAGGGCCATGTTATAGAATTGATCAAACTTAGTAAGCTCAACAAGAACGAGAGCTAACTGCAGATCTTCTTTGAGGCCACGCCCAAAGTGATAGATGATGCTCTTTTCATCAGGAACATCCTGCCTTGCAAAGCGAGCAAGTTTCGGAAACTGGATGTTGTATTGTTACATGGACATGCTTCCTTGCTTGAGATTGTGGAACTCCACACGCTTTCTCTCAGCAACACTTGTTGGAATATGATGAGCTTTGAAGTCTCGTCAGAAATCATCCCAGGTAATCACTCGAGCATCTCTGGAATCTTGGTATTGTTGATACCAATCGACTGCTCGGTCCTTGAGCGGAAAAGAAGCGAACTTCACATAGTCCTCAGGCCTGACATTGAGACATTCAAAATGCTTGTTGACGTCCACGAGCCAATCATCGATGTTTGTGGCCTCGGCACAGTAGCTGAAAGACTTTGGCTGATTTGCAAGGAACTGGTTGAGGGTAGCAAACTGATGCAGATTGTTGAAATTCCCTTAGCCTTGATTTCCTTGGTTGCCTTGGCCTTGGTTGCGCTCTTGCAAGAGTTGCAAAAGCATACGGACTTTGGCATTGTTGGCTGCCATGACAGCTTGCCATGCCTCCGGAGGCGGAGATGGAGGTGGAGGGTTCGCCTGACTCCCATCATTGCGTTCCGGATTCAGACGCGTTGGAGGAGCCATCCTGAAGAGGGTGACATCCATTAGAATCTTGATAGAAAAATAAACAAGCTGAATCAATGGATAGAAATTGCAACATATAGTCTTCACAATAAACATTCGAACAAGGATGAACGAATGAAATCCAAAGTTAACATCACACGCCCATTAAGGTGAGAAGCCACTTAGATAAAGGTAGATGAATGAAACAACAAGGTACGACTGGAACAAATAAGTGGCAAGGATTATCCAATCACAAACCAAATCTCAGCGAGAAGAAAAGCTAGAGCTACTTGAATTCCCACCTATAAACACCCGAAAATTTCTGGTTATGCAATTCTGTGTTGGGGATATAGCGAGGCACAATATATATCACACAACTAACAAGCCCCACACTCCAACTGTATCCATCCGTCAACACATAACCAAGAAAACTCTGGAAATCGTGTAGCTCAACCTTTAAAAAGCATCTGTTATACGAGTTATACGAGTTATGGCAATATGAATTCAGCTTCTGGCGCGATTGGCATTCACCAGTCTCTGACCAATTGAGAGGAGTACGACACTTTCTGCCATATAGAATTTCGAATGGGGCCTTGCCCAAACTGGCTAGGAAACTGTTGTTGTAGGAGAATTTGGCTTAAGGGAGACAATCTTCCCACTTCACACCGAAAGAGATGACACAAGCCCTGAGCATATCCTCAAGGAATTGGTTGACTCGCTCGACTTGGCCACTTGTTTGAGGATGGAAAGCCATGCTGAAGAAAATGTTGGTGTCCATGGCTGTTTGAAAGGTGTCCCAGAACTTAGAACTGAAAATGCTTCCGCGGTCTGAAGAGATCAATTGTGGAATACCGTGCAAGGAGAAAATTCTGGAGGTGTATGTCTCTGTCAACTGAGCTGCTGTGATAGATTCTTTGATTGGAAGGAAATGATCCACTTTTGTGAGCCTGTCAGTGACAACAAAGATAGCATCATTCCCACGCTTGGACTTAGGATATCTAGTAACAAAGTCCATTTCGATATGATCAAACTTCCATTCTGGAATAGCAAGTGGTTGGAGGAGACGAGCTGGTCGTTGGTGTTCTGCTTTCACCCTTCGGCAGACATCATATTCATTCATGAATTGAGCAATCTCTCGCTTCATTCGAGTCCAGCAATACGACTGCTTGAGGTCATGGTACATCTTCAAACTTCCTGGATGAAAGGACAGAAGAGAATTGTGCACTTCATTCATTATGACCTTCCTTAGATCACCATTAGGAACCACAATCCGGTCCTCGAAGAATAAAGTGTCTATGTCATGAATGCGATAGCACTTGTATTTGGGTAAGCCCTTGGCAATACCGCGTTTCACCTTATTCACCATGGTATCAAGGACTTGTGCCTCACGAATTTGATCTTCCGAAGTAGGAGTGACCTGAAGGTTGGCAAGAAAACCTTGAGGAACAACTTGGAGATTGAGCTTGCGGAAAGCTTCACAAAGATCCGGTTGGAAAGGCTTGAGGATGAAGATGTTGCAGTAAGCCTTCCTGCTCAAAGCATCTGCAATTACATTGGCCTTTCCTGGAGTATATTCAATACTTGGATTGTACTCTTGAATCATTTCAACCCAACGAGTTTGCCTGAGGTTGAGGTTGGGTTGAGTGAAGATATACTTAAGGCTCTTGTGATCTGTGAAAATGTCCACTTTCCTTCCAACAAGAGATGTCTCCATGTTATTAATGCATGGAAACCTGCCGCCAACTCAAGATCATGTGTGGGGTAGTTCATTTCATTTGGCTTCAACTGACGAGAGGTATAAGCCACAACTTTCTTCTCTTACATTAACACAGCGCCGAGACGTTGCAACGAGGCCTCACAGAAAACTTTGAATGGCATGGATTCATCAGGAGGAGTCAAGACAGGAGCTAAGACAAGCTTCTCTTTGAGAGTGTTGAAAGCAACGTCACACTCAGGAGTCCAGTCATACTTGACATGCTTTTGGAGGAGGTTGGAAAGGGTCTTTGCAATCTTAGAGGAATTCTCAATGAATCTTCAGCAATAGCTTGCAAAACCAAGAAAACTACGGAGCTACTTGACATTCCGAGGAGGTTCCCAGTTCACAATTGCAGCAACCTTCTCGGGATTAATAAGAATGCCCTTGGCGGAGATGATGTGACCAAGGTAAAGAACTTCATCAAGCCAAAACTCAGATTTGGAAAACTTCGCATAGAATTGATACTCTTTGAGCTTGTCGAGCACCAATCTCAAATGCTTGGCATGATCCTTCTTATTCTTGGAGAAGACCAAGATATCATCGAGATACACCAGGACGAATTCATTTGTGTAGGGGTTGAAGATGAAGTTCATCATGCAAGAGAATGTTGGAGGAGCATTGACAAGGCCGAAAGACATGACAGTATATTCATAAGAACCAAAACTTGTCTGAATGCTGTCTTAGGAATATCTTGTTCACGAATGCGAATCTAATGATAACCCATACGGAGGTCAAGCTTCGAGAATACTGTAGCACCTTTAAGTTGCTCGAATAGCTCATTGATGTTGGGAAGTGGATACTTGTTCTTAATTGTCTTCTTGGTCAATGGACGGTAATCGACACAAAGTTGGTCCATGCCATCATTCATCTGGACAAAAAGAACACCACAACCCCACGGAGATGAACTCGGTTTGATTAAACCCAGAAGCTCTTGTTCATCGAGCTGTTTTTTCAATTCGTTCAGCTCCTTTGGTCCAAGCTTAGAAGGACGTTTGCAAACGGGTTTAGTACCAGGCTCAAGATGATAACGAATTCAACTGGCTGGTGAGGAGGCATTCCTGGAAGTTCTTCTAGAAAGACGTCTTGGTATTCAAAAATGACTGGAATCTGAGAAATTGGGTCTAGCTCACCATTCTCATTGAGAGAAAACAATTGAATGGTCTCGTCATGAGCGGCATAGATGATCACATCCTCAGAAGAGTGTGTGAATTGAATCTCCCTGGCAGCACAATCAAATTGATCCTTGTGCTTAGAAAGACAGTCCATGCCGAGAATTAGATCAATATCCGAGTCTCCAAGAACAATTGGAGAAGATAGAAATTTATAGTTGCCCATCTTGATGGTAACATCAGGAGCTATCAAACTAGAGCTCAATCGTTTACCCGGAGAAATGACATCCATGGGTTTACCCAAATGTGAAGAAGTGAATTCATGCTTGGCAAAAAATGGTCTTGACATGAAACAATACGATGCACCAGAATTAAATAGGACTTTTGCAGGAATATCATTAACTGGAAGATTACCCATGATCACTTCTGAAGAGTCCTCTGCTTGAGCTGCATTCAACATGTTCACCTTAGCATGCTTGGGATTATTCTTGACCACTGCATTGCTAGATGATCTCACAGGAGGAGGAGGTGGAAGGCGCCTTTGGTTGAAGCACTTGTTTGCATAGTGACCTTTCTGTTGACACTTGTTGCAAGTCACCTCTGAGAGTGGACGATGATAAGGAGCACTTGACCTCGGAGCTTGAGACTGAGACTTGTTCTGATAGTCTGGGTTGGGTGGGTGGGAAGATCCATGGCCACCTTTGTTCTTCTGCTGGTAGGGCTGATGAAACGGAGGAGGAGGAAGCCAGCACTTCTGTTGCTTAGCCGCCACTTGTGAGGAAGAAGAAGACTGAACTACATCCCTGATTCTCTTCTTTGATGCCTCACACTTGAGCTGAGCACCTTCTTGCTTGAGGGCCATGTTATAGAATTGATCAAACTTAGTAGGATCAACAAGAACGAGAGCTAGATGCAGATCTTCTTTTAGGCCACCTCTGAAGTGATAGATCATGCTCTTTTCATCAGGAACATCCTGCCTTGCGAAGTGAGCAAGCTTCCGAAACTGGATTTTGTATTGCTACACAGACATGCTTCCTTGCTTGAGATTGCAGAACTCCTCACGCTTGCTCTCAGCGACACTTGTTGGAATATGATGAGCTTTGAAGTCTCGGCAGAAATCATCCCACGTAATCACTCGACCTCCTCTGGAATCTTTGTAATGTTGATACCAATCGGCTGATCGGTCCTTGAGCTGAAAAGAATCGAACTTGACATAGTCCTTAGGCCTGACATTGCTACATTCAAAATGCTTGTTGATGTCCACGAGCCAATCAGCGACGTCCATGGCCTCGGCACAGTAGCTGAAAGACTTTGGCTGATTTGCAAGGAACTGGTTGAGGGTAGCAAACTGAGGCAGATTGTTGAAATTCTCTTGGCCTTGATTTCCTTGGCCTTGGTTGCGCTCTTTCAAGAGTTGCAAAAGCATATGGGCATTGGCATTGGTGGCTTGCCATGCCTCTGGAGGCGGAGTTGGAGGGTTCGCCTTACTCCCATTATTGCATTCCAGATTCAGATGCGTTGGGGGAGCCATCCTGTAGAGGGTGACATACGTTAGAATCTTGATAGACAGATAGACAAGCTGAATCAATGGATAGAAATTGCAACATATAGTCTTCACAAAAAACATTCGAGCAAGGATGAACGAATGAAATCCAAAGTTAGCATCACACGTCCATTAAGGTGAGAAGCCACTTAGATAAAGGTAGATGAATGAAACAACAAGGTACGACTGGAACAAATAAGTGGTAAGGATTACCCAATCACAAACCAAATATCTGCGAGAAGAAAAGGTAGAGCTACTTGAATTCCCACCTATAAACTCCCGAAACTTTCTAGTTATGCAATCTGGTGTTGGGGATATAGGGAGGCACAATATATGTCACACAACTAACAAGCCCTACGCTCCAATTGTATCCATCCGTCAACACATAACAAAGAAAACTCCGAAAATCATGTACCTCAACCTTCAAAAATCATCCATTATACGAAGTATGGCAATACTCCTGAACTCTTGCCCCAGTACTAGGTGGTGTCGAGGTTATCTCACCAACAACTGCAGATTTTTGATGTCGGCGAACTCAGGTATTCCAGAACTACAACGATAAAATTGTGATGAGAACACCTCAAAGCTCAACTCCACAGGACACTGCCACAACCCCTAAATGTCAGAAGGCACCATGAACAATGTTCTTATCAGAAGAATATCAGAACGAGTCCAAGATACCCGTGAGATCCTAAATTTTTTTCATGATATTTGGGGAGAGGAAAGTCAAAACATCTACGCCAGGAGGCCCCACCAAAGAGACCAATGGACTGAGGCGTAAAAAGAATCCTACTCTCCGATATATATAATCCTAAGACTCAAAACATTTTTGTTCTAGACTCAGCAACGTCAGCGATTCGATCAAGCAGGGGGCTCCTAAGTTGGGGATGGCTCTGATTACCAACTTGTAACACCCACGTTGCGGCTATAGCTCCCACGTGACGAGGCACGACTTAGAGGCATAACCGCATAGTGGTTTGTTGCAAGAAGGGTCATCTTCACAAACATCCCATGTAATGAACAAGAAAGGGATAAATAGAGTTGGCTTACACTCGCCATGTCACACAATACATAAATATGTCATACATCATCAGAATACACTCATAGTCTGACTATGGACAACCAAATGAAAAGGAAGATAAACCCAACTGCTAGATCCTCGATCGTCCCAACTGGGCTCCACTACTAATCATCAGGAAACGAAACCTAGTAACGACCATGGTCCCCGTCGAACTCTCACTTGAGTTCGGTAGCATCACCTGCACTGGTATCATCGGCACCTGCAACTGTTTTAGAAGTATCCGTGAGTCACGAGGACTCAGCAATCTCACACCCGCTAGATCAAGACTATTTAAGCTTATGGGTAGGATAGGGTAATGAGGTGGAGTTGCAGTAAGCGCTAAGCAAATATGGTGGCTAACATACGCAAAAAAGAGTAAGATGAGAAGCTACGCAATGGTCGTGAAGCTACAAGTGATCAAGAAGTGATCCTGAAACTACTTACGTTCAAACATAACCCAAAAGCGTGTTCACTTCCCGGACTCCGCCGAAACGACACCATCATGGCCACACACGCGGTTGATTCATTTTAATTAAGTCAAGTATCAAGTTCTCTACAAACAGGATATTAACAAATTCCCATCTGCCACATAACCGCGGGCACGGCTCTTGAAAGTTTATACCCTGCAGAGGTGTCCCAACTTAGCCCATCACAAGCTCTCAAGATCTAGGAAGCATATTCCTTCTCCCGGAAAGACCCAATCAGTCTCAGAATCCCAGTTACAAGACATTTCGACAATGGTAAAGCAAGACCAACAAGACCGCCCGACTGTGCCGACAAATGCCGATAGGAGCTACACATGTCTCGTTCTCAGGGCACACCGGATAGGTCAAGCTATGAGTAAAACCAACCCCCAAGTTTCCCTGAGGTGCCCCCGCGGGCTGCCCATTCGGACCAACACTCAAAGGAGCACTGGCCCGAGGGGTTAAAATAAAGATGACCCTCGGGTCTGCAGAACCCAAGGGAAAAGTTATAGGTTGTTAGGCAAATATAAAACCAAGGTTGGGCCTTGCTGGAGGAGTTCTATTCAAAGCAAACTGTCAAGGTGGCCCCATAACCCCAACCGCGTAAGGAACACAAAATCAAGGAACATAACACCGGTATGATGGAAACTAAGGCGGCAAGAGTGGAACAAAACACTGAGGAAAAGGCCAAGCCGTCCACCCTTTTCCAAGTATATAGATGCATTCATTTAAAATAAGAGATATATTGATATCCCAACATAACCATGTTCCAACATGGAACAACCTGCAAGGCACCTACAACTAGCAACGTTAACAGAGGCACAGAGCAAAAGTGGTAACTTAGCCAAACAACAGTTTGATAGAAGGTGGGTTAGACCTTTGACATAGCAATATGGGAGGCATGATAAACAAGTGGTAGGTAGCGCGGCATAGCGATAGAATGAACAACTAGCATGCAAAGATAGAAGTGATATCGAGGGTGATGGTCATCTTGCCTGCAAAGTTCTCTGAGTTGTCGAAAGGTTGCTCCTAGTTAGCGTACTCAACAAGTTCCTCGTTCACATA
The DNA here is from genome assembly GCF_056163025.1 of Triticum urartu. NCBI lineage: Eukaryota > Viridiplantae > Streptophyta > Magnoliopsida > Poales > Poaceae > Triticum > Triticum urartu. Next base: position 259,685,662 of record NC_141875.1, read on the forward strand.
CTCGTCTCCCGGCTCCACCCAAAGCAAGAACACAAGCAACGGAACACAAGCAATGCACAAGCAACATGATGCAAGACATGGCATGGAATGCAACATATGATGTGCAATGCATATGGGTACACCAAAAGGAAAAGAATGACCAAGGCATCAACTTGTCAAAACAAGTATGATGTTGGAAAGATGAGGTGATTTCGGGCGAAATTGATATAAGGATCACCGGAAACAGATGCACAGTTTGCAAAAGACAAGCAAAACAATAATTACACAAATATGCAATTAACAACATCATAGTACTTAGAATGCAACAAGAAACTATGCTACAACACTCCAAAAAGACAACAAAGCATATGACAATAAAGTACACATGAAGCTCTAAAAATCATGAACACTGAGCTCCTGCTGGTTCTCACTAGAACAAGCTCAAAATAGCATGGAAAAAATGCAAATGATATCAACTTCACAGACTTAGAGAAAATACTAAACATGACGAAACTACATCCTATAGGAACATATCATGGCAAACAAAGGCATGGCATGCTAGGACTAAACACATATAACAAAAATCCCTTACTGAACTTTAACCAAAGATGAACAGAAAATGATGTGGAACCCATGCAAAAATGGCAGGTTATATTATCAGTTTCAGACTGGGAAGAAAAATAGAGCATGGCAGGAACAGATTCATGATAGCAAATTTGCAAGCTCAATTCACTTACCACAAGGCATTACATGGAATAAAAAGGTAACCAACAGTAAGTAGACATGTTCAAGAAGCTAAGCATGGCAAGAGAAAGTTCATAGGTTACATGCATCACTAGCAACACCGATGGCAAAGTTGAATCTCATGTTAACCATCTGCCAGGAACAATATTTAGCAAAAGTAGAGCAAGGAAATGACATGCTAGAGTGCTCCATAATTACAACCAGAGGCATGAGTGGATATCGCAATACCACACATTCAAAACATGCTTATTGAACCATCTCAAAATATGCATGGATCTCATGGTAGCAACAAGTTTACATGGCATCAAAATGTCACAGGAAAAGGACTTGGGAAAATCTCTAAGTGTTTGAAAACAACAACATTATGAAGCCTACATTGCATGCTTGTGCTAGTCACCACATAGATCACAAAAATACAAGACTTGCACCTCTGTAAATACGGCATGATGGAGCTCATAAAACATGTAGACATCATGCTCATAGGATGCACACATAAAATGCAATGAAAATGACAATTCATGAAGTTCTGTTAAAATCCAGCAGACAACATCATATAGCACTTTTGAAACGATGATTAGGGCATCAATATGGACATTACCATGCATGCAAATGTCATTAACATAAAGAGCATCACGAGGCAAACATTTTGATATATCGTATGCACAAATCGGAGTCACGGACATGGAGATATAGCATGTTGAACATGGCATCATAATGTTAGGATTTCAGAACTGGAAAAACGAAGTTAACCTTTGTAGATCTAGGGTAGGCACGGACTCGAAGGTTCGCCGGAAGAACTCGCCCGACCAGGAGGAGACGGTGGTGGTAGGAGCTTGAGGGTGCTCGCCGGAGTCGCCGGGCACCGGATCCGGTGGCAGGCGAGGTGCAGACGACGGCGCAGGGGCGGCGCGGCGACCGGTGATGAGGTGGCAGCGGAGGAGCACGGCGGCGCAGGGAGGCGGCAGAGCACGCGTCGGCCATAGTAGGCACTGGGCGGCGGAGGTCAGCAGTGAGAGGGGCGCAGTGGCGGAGGCGGTGGCCGGACGCGCTAGGGCACGGGGGAGGACGGGCGGCGCGCGCAGGCCGGCCTGGGCCCCTCGGGCCGCGGCGGCGGGAGGTGGCGGTGGGCCACGTGGCGCCCTCTGGTTGGCTACGGGCGGCGGTGCGGTTTTGTCCAGTGAGGGTCGGACGTGTCCGGCGGCGGAGGGGAGCGGGGCTAGGGTTTCATCTGCGAAAATTTCGGGGGATAGGCCATATATATAGGTAGAGGGAGCTAGGAGAGTCCAAGTGAGGTGCAGTTTTCGCCCACACGATCGTGATCCAATGACGGAGAGCATGGAGGTGGTTTAGATGGGCTAGTGGGCTGTTTTGGAGGGGTGTTGGGCTGCAACAAAGTGGGGCTTTTATGGTTACCCAGTTAAACGTTGGGGCACCAAACGACCTCCAAATGGAACGAAATTTGACAGGCAGCCTACTGGTGAAGTACCAAGGTCACTCCACAAATCTCGACCCATTCTGAGAATGTTATTCTCCCGCTCATGAAACACGATTATAGGTGTGCAACGGGTGCATGTGGGAGTGTCGGATCGTGAAACGGACAATGGGGAAAATGACCGGATGCGTGAGACGAACACGAATGCAAATGAGATGCACATGATGACATGAGATGAAATGCATGACATGAACAAAACGCAAGGCGAAAGACAAAACCCAGCCACGAAGGGAATATCATATCACATAGTAGGAAATGGCAACAATTGGATTTGCAAATAAGGAAACTTACATCTGGGGCATTACAGAAGGGTACTTGGTGAAATCACGTAGTCGTACACGGGTTGTAGAGGTACTTGACGCATCCCAGATGTGTAGACATACCCACACGTAGATGAACTTGACGGGTCCCGTGAGTAGTCGTACTAAGTGAATCCGCGTGGTTGTACATATCTTTATGATGTAGCCGAACTTGGTGAAAAACCCATTGAGACGGTAGACGTGCACGGTCGGCTTGATGGAACTTGGGGAAACCAAAACCTTTGGTGTTGGCGTATAGTGGCAGTAGTGCAGGAAGGAGAGGGCATGGCCGATGGGAGCAGCAACGAGCTCAGTAGGGCTCAGGCGCCGACAGGAGAAGCGAGAGGCAGCGGCGTCAGGGAACGGTAGAAGGACGGAGCAGCTCCGGCGAGCAGGGGACGGTCGGCGGTCGGGACGAATAGATCAGCCCCTCTCCTGACCAGATCAGGCGATAGCTGCGGCTAGGTGGCATGGGGTCGAGGGCGACGGGGACGAGGTCGGCTGCTCCGGCGCTTTCGAGGTGGCAGCGGGGCTCGGGCTCCTAGCGTCACCAATGAGCGGGAGGAGGAGCGGCGGCGAGGCGGAGGTGCGGCTGCTTGCTGGTTGTGGGGAGCTCCAATAACGACGAGATGTAGGACGCCGACCTTGGTGCGCCGGTGCTCGAGGCGAGGAGCAGGAGACGACGCAGACGAAGTCGTGGGGGCGCGGGGACCTGCTCCGTTGAGGCAAAAGGAGGCCAAGGTAGGAGCGGCGTGGGTTGTGGTCGCCGGCGGCGACCGAACGCGGCGGCGGGATGGCGAGGTGGTAGCGGGGGCTCCAGGCGGCACGAAGGGGGAGAGGCACGATGACAGCAGTTTCGGGCCAGATCGAGGAGGAGGGAGGCGAGCGAGGTGACGAGGAGGCAGAGGGGATCGAGCAGAGGTCTCCCCTGCGACTAGGGTTAGATAGGCACCGGCTGGGCGTTGGGACATCTTCGTGGATGGGGGAAAAAGGCCAGGAGGAGTTGGGCTTCGGGAGGGTTGGTGGGCCTAGGAGGTCGGCCCAGCGGAGAGGGAGGCTGCTGGGCTCGCCACCCCCCTCTCTCTCTCCCAATAACAGTAAAAAACAAAGGAAAGGAGAAGAAAAGGAAGGGGTTAGGGGTAGAATTTGGCATGAGGTTAATTTTCCTGGACCCATAAAAATATGAGGAATTAAAAAAATGGCAAGAGGAGTTTTAGAGAAAATAAATTCGCACATGTTGAATTTAATTGAACAGGTTTGCATTTTAAAGCCCATTCGAATGGACTCAAAATGGGCTGAGATTTGAGGAGATGCTCCCACACATTAGATGTGATTTTTTGGCAGATTTGCAATATTTATGGAGAAGTAAAATTGCAACTCAATTTTAATAAAAGGTCGAAAAGAAAGGATAGGAAGTTGAGTCAGATAAAAGAAAAGTTGAAGAATAATGCAAATGTGTTATGTGTGATTCCAAGTTAATGTAATATTTATTATAGCCCCCTAATATATTGGGAGGATATGTTTTAAAGAGAATTTCACCATGTGAATTTCCCTCGATTTAAATGGATCGAAGACCCATACAATTTATTTAGTTGAGTTTTTTAAAAAGGGGCGCAAGATGACATGATGCAATGCAAATGATGCAATGATGAATTCAACAAACAAAACAAATCACACGACGAATCTCGGAATCCATGGAAGGCATCTGGAGCGCTGGTCTCGGGTCGTCACACCATGATACCCCTCTCTTGTTCTGTCACAACCCTAGATCTTTGTTGCAATTAGTTGCATTAAGTGAGCATCATGCATCATGTCTAAATTCCTAGAATTTGAATTGAGGGAATTCTAAAGCCTCAAAAATTAAATCAAGGGCAAAGAACCCTAAAAAGTGCATTCAATGAACCCAAAATGCCTTCATTAATGTTTGGCATTTTGGCAAGGTATTTGATCCAAACCAAAAATATTTAACATTTTTAAGGATTTAGTTGGGACTTAGAATACAACTATTTGAATTTGAATTATATTCTTGGCATTTTGGCAAGGATTTTGGCAAGGTATTTGATCCAAACCAAGCTATTTGAATTTGAATTATATTCATACAACTAGAATATATTTTCAAATACCTCAGATATGTTTTATGAGCATTTGGAAATGTCCATAAAAGCTACATAAAAATATTCAGGGAGTTTGGTATTTGGTTTGAAGTTCACTTGAATTTTAAAACAGTGGCAAAAGATATTAATAAAAAAACACAAAACAGAAAACAAACAAGAAAGAAATAGGGAACAGAAACTCACCTGACTTACCTGTTGCCGGCCCAGCCCACCAGCGCCTCTAGGTTGTCTTCAAACTCAGGCAGCTGCATGGCAGCAGCACAGCAACCGCGACCACCTCCTGCTACCAGCGACAGTGGCCTCCCCCGAGTCTATATGGATGCCAGGAGATGCCCCTGATCCTCCTCGACCTCTCCCCTCTTCTGCAGCACTCTCTCCCTCCCTCTAGCATTCGATTTCATGGCCACCGAGAAAAACCGTCGGTCGCCGCAGCCCGCAGGCATAGCAACCGCCGTTGCCTGCCCTCCCCGACGTGTTGCAGGGGTTCGCCGTGAACTGTTCTTCCTCACGGCCGAACCAGGCGACCCGGGACGCACTGTAGACTCGACCCCGACCTCTTCTTCAACCTCTGACGGCCGAGATCGCCGTCTCCAGATCCTCACCTCCAGCGCTTCCCCGAGCCCGCTGATCTTCCCTGCAGCACCGTTGTGAGCTTACCTTCGTTTCCCCCTCCTCCCTGCGCCGATTACATCGCCTAGCCGCTGATCCCACCTCGGCCGAAGCTCGCCACCGCCGTGCCTCTTCGGCCCCATGGCTAAAGCTCACGAGCATTGCTTGCAAGTGCACCATTGTGTTCAGCGCCTCCACAGGAGACGAACATGACCACCCTAGCAGGTTTCCGGTGAGGTACAAACTCCGACCACCGTGCAAACGGATGCCGCCGTCGATTCAGGCCATCTCCGGTGATACCGGTTGTTCCATCAGATGCGTGAGAACGACAGCTAACCGTAGCCACAAACCACGCGTAGAATGGTGCCCTATAGCGAGCGCACGGTGAACCTCCACCGTCGGCTGTGGTCGTAGTCGGTTAACCTCCGGCGATGATGATGTGGCATCGTCATTAGGGCTTAATCGCGTATAATGTAATCACACCATCCGCTGACTTCTGGGCCCCACCAGCTAAATAACCTCGGGTTATTTTCTGATTAGATTTAGTTAAACCAGGCGGGACCCACGCGTCAGAGTTGACTACGCTTACATGGTCGTTGACCGGACCCACTTGTCTGTGAGCCTAGCCATCACTGTGAGACTGACAAGTGGGACCCACTGGTCAGGTTTGACCTGGGCCTGGCGTGTTGACCTGCTGATGTCACACTGATGTCATGCCGACACAATAAGCTATTTTCTGGATTACTTCTGTTTAGGATATTCTAGAAAATTAGCAAAACTTCTAAAAATCATAGAAATTCAACCATAACTCCAAATGAAATAATTTATATATGAAAAATGATCAAAAAAATCCAAAGAATATGTTTATGGCATTTCCATGCATGGTAGGAGAACTTATGGCTAATGTCTAGGACAAATCAAATGTTCGGCATTTAAATAAAAACATATGGAGTTTGAATTTGAACCTTGGTTCAAACCAACTTCGTTTAATCTGGTTGCTAGATGCATTAGCTCAAATCACATCATATTGCCATGTCATGATCATGCATCATATTGTCGCATTGCATTGATTGTGTTCTTTCTCTGTTGTCAGTGTTTGTTCCCCCTCAGTAGACGTGGTTCCGACGATGAGTTCGATGACACCGATGAAGGGCTATACTATCTTCACAAGTGCCAGGCAAGCAAAATCCCCTTGTTCATTCCGATACAATCCCAGTCTCTCGCTCCTGCTCTCTTTTACTGCATTAGGACAACAAAGATTCAACTGTTACATGCTGCGGTAGTTGAACCCCTTTTCCTTTGCATGACCTGTCATTGCCACAGTAAATAGATGAAACCCACTAGCATGAGTAGGAGTTGTTTGAGCCCTGATGTGCCTACTCATTCATGCTTGTTTGTCATGCCTGCTACTGCTTAGAGTTGAGTCAGGTCCGATTCATCGGGGATGAATTGGAATGGTGATGAACATGTCCTACTGTGTGTGAGCAAAGCGTGTGAACACTATTTGGTAAAGGTAGCGGTGTGAGGCCATGTAGGAGTACATGGTGGGCTGTCTCATTGAAGTTGTCCTCCGGAACTAAGTTCCGTGTTTGTGATCCATGAATAGCTACTACCACTCATTGGGATCCTCAATTGACCCTCTCCACTTATTAGCCGCCCTTGTCCTCTGTCCAGGAGTTGCAAGTAGTTTCTGCTATTTGTAGTTGCTGGAGGTTGTGCACAGTGCTGACCCAAGGGGTGGGCTGTGATGCGGTAGCCACATGGCTGGGTATGCCGGGCGCCCATTTGCTGTCGCGGAACCCTGCACACATCGTTTGGGGCCATATGTGGAAACCTCGGCCGAACTCCCTGCGGATGGAACCTGAATAGGCGATAAACCTGGACTATGGACTTGTGTGGTTAGTTAGGTCGTGGCCGACACCCTCGCCAGGCTTCCGATTGAAGGTTGCCGAGATACATGACGTGTACATGGAGGTAAGTGGCGAGAGTGTGTGTGAAGAAGTACACCCCTGCAGGGTTAACATCATCTATTCGAATAGCCACGTCCACGGTAAATGTCCTCTGGGTTGCCTGTACAGTTCATAGAAAAGTGAAAGTGGATACTCTAAAATGCACAAGATAAGCGTGATTGGTATGGATGGCGTTCTCGTAGGGAGATGGGAGCGGATCCATAGTGGTGTATTGATTAGTGAATCTGTGGACTCGTGTGCGCCACCTCAAAAGAGTTACTTGCAGTAGTAGTTCAGGTTAGCCACTGAGTCAAAGCTGGCTTGCTGTAGTTAAACCCCACCATCCCTTTGTTGATACTGACGCATATGTAGTTAGTTCTGATGTAAGTCTTGCTAGGTACATTTGTACTTACGTTTTCTTAATTTATGCTTTGTAGAGAGACTCCAGTCTCGCTACTGCTTGTTGCTCCGCATGTGCTTGTTGCTCGCATGCTCTGTATGTCGGGTCATGAGACCCATGTTTGTAATACTTGGCTCCTCGGAGTCTAATGAATAAATACTTTGAGTTGTAGAGTTTTGTTGTGATGCCATGTTGTATTTAGACATATCGAGCATATTGTGTGTATGATTGAAATGCTTGGTTTGTGTGGGATCCGACAACCTAGTTGTCTATCCTTGGTAGCCTCTCTTATGGGGAAATGTAGTCTAGTGCTTCCACTGGGCCATGGTAGTCTGCTACAGCCCGGCTTACCGGAGTCCTATTAGCCCAATTGCTACTGCTCTAGAACACTTAGACTGGCCGGCATGTGTCCTTCTTCGATCCTGTGTTTGTCCCTTAGGGGAAATGTCACGCGGTGTCTTTCGGAGTCCTGTTAGCCTACTACAACCTGAATTCACGCTCTGATGACCGACATGTTTGTTGCTGGGTTATGTATGCATGTCCCTGTAAGTTAGTGCCACTTTGTGTTCACGACTAGTCATGTCGGCCTGGGTTCTCTGTCATATGGATGCTAGCGACACTATCATATACGTGAGCCAAAAGGTGCAAACGGTCCCGGGCCAGGTAAGGTGGCACCCATGGGGATACCGTGCGTGAGGCCGCAGAGTGATATGATGTGTTACATGCTAGATCAATGTGGCTTAGGATCGGGGTCCTGACAGCTTTGGTATCAGAGCCTGACTGCCTGTAGGATTACCAAGACAAACTGGTTGAAGTTGAGTCTAGAAATGGTTTAGTTATATAAGGGAATTGATATCGGAAGGGAACGTAAGGCTCTTTTTACTCCTTTACCTTATGCCCTTATGATCCAAGTCATCTTATCTTTCCTACGGGGTTAAGGAACTAGGCTTTCTATTCTTTCTATCAGGATCATGTGTTACTAATCCATAGACTTATAGGATTGATGGTTTCAAGCCTCAGTTCAATTTCTACTACTTCCTTGTGTTGATAGTTGGTCTGGAACCTTGATTTTGTGATTCTATGTGATTATGCCACCAATTTGCAGGATGTCTCAAATCCTTTTTGAGTGTTTACAGCCGTTATGTTGTCCGAGTCATCCCAGGTTTCTAAATAGTCTAATGCATTTGCAAATCCCTTCTTTTCATTCTCGATGTTCCTTTGGGACAGATTAACCACACTAATCGTCGAGTTGAGGTACTCCATTGCCTCGGCGTATATGTTAAAGCTATTATTATGGCCCTAGGCATCCTAGAGAACCACCCACTAATCTAGCAATGCTTGATATCCCCAGTGTGATAATTCTGGCCACCATTCTCGAAAGCATCTCGTGATGTTATTTAATTAGTAGGCATTCCATTTCTCGGTTCCTGAACTCGAGATTCACCCTACTTCATGTTGGTAGTGTTTGCTAGTTCCTTTAGGATATTAGTAACCTTTGCGATAGTCCTCGAGGTGCGCGGTATTTCCTTCTTCCAAATACCACGAACTGCATATGGCAGAAGTTCTCTTGAACCAAAGGATCACAACCAGGGCGCTCCTAATGAGTTCTCCATTCTACAATGTGAATCTGCCAGTGCTTCCTTTTCTGCATGGGTTATCCGGAAGAAACATGTTGAACTTGGTTCGACATACTAGTTTATGCATCCACAACTCAGAAAGTTATATGTTCCTTTGAGTTGTCCCTCTTTAGTTGTTATCCGACCTTCGTCTATCAATTGATAGTCAGGAGTAGATGTGCATTCATGTTCATCGTTGCCTTTTACTCTTGAGGTCCATCGAGCCATTCCATTACGGAATGACTAGGAGAAACAAACTCCAGCACCTCATCCATATCTTGGATTGGGTCAAAGCAGTTGTGCTCCATAGATAAAAATGCCAGTCCAACTTTTGTTCTGTTCTACTTGGAGTATTACCGTCTTATGTCAAGAATATCATGGGAATTGCACACCATCTTATGAATTCTTGAGATAGTGATACCTCTCGCCATCATTGTTTATTCCTCGGTCCCCGTGTTATTATAACCGGAACACCGACATGTGAACCGTGATGTGTCGAATCAATACTCCTAGCAAACCTGTTGCTTGGTAGTTAATGGACATTACTCTCATTCTTACCGTGTTGGATATTGAATTACCATTCTAAGATTGTTCTTGCTACCTAGTCCATATTTCCTAGTGCACTCTTTGATCAATGAGTTAGGATTGTACTAATCTCTCCCTCTTTTGATCATATCGTCTTGCTCTGAAGAGCAAGATTGTTCTCGAGCTTAGTAACATATCTGTGGATCGTGATTTTCTGATTATCTTCTAGGAAGGATCACCAGGTTGTTTCCTGACCGTTATGTTGAGCCCGTGATCAGGTTGGTTTTCTTGTAAATCACCCCTTCTCCAAGAATCTATGTTGGATACCCCTAAGCTAGTTGGTCAAGCTAAACAACAACTTTGAGAGTTGGAAGATAAAGCTTTTCCTTACTTAGTTCATTCTAAAGGGATATCTTCTGAGTGTGTGTGTTGAAGAAAGATGATATCTTCATCGATTGGCCCTCGTGATCAGTTATTGGGTCTATTGTCTTGTCCAAACTTTGATTTGAGTGTGGGCTATCCTCAAATCAAATCAGAACCAACGATGTTCGTAATGTCGTCTTACTCGTAGTTTTCCCTAGAGCATACTCCGTTATATCTTTTGTTTTGACCAATGCTATCGCCTTGTTCACATAGTTGTGGGATTCCATCTTCATGGGAATCTTGATGACTTGTTGTTGAGCCCATCAGCAGCATTTTATCTCCTTCATGATTCATGTTCAACATCAAGCTAGTGTTGGAAACTTCTATAAGCATTATCTTCATGTCCCGTTCATGAAGCATATGTTCGGATGAAAGAAGTGACTTCCTCTAACACATGTGCATTTGATGCAAGTTGCCGCTGTGAATTTGAGAAAGTCAATGTTGCTTCCTATGGAATCATCCCAAGTCAGTCATGCATGTGCGAAGTATACATTGGTTTGTGAGATTAGCTACCTCCATTCCACATGTATTTCCTAGAAAGCCAAGTCACTGATTGATTTGTTCAAGGATAATAAGTTCTAAGTGCTAGTCTTGAAGGTACCAGACGGATTTGTACAAGACTCTGTTGTCCTCGATGATGGTTCCCCACCTAAACTCGATAGTGTTTTATTATAAGACTACTACGTGGTCATGCTTGTTTGGGACAACATGTTCACATATGTGTAGCAGAACCAGCTCATGTTTTGGAGCTTGCTATCGTAGTTCATTCCCCGAGAATCTCGCAACATCATCTCGTCAAATTGTGTTGCAAACCTTCCTTTTTCTTTCTAGACTTAATGAGTCTGGAATGTTCTGACCCCAACCAGATCTGAATCTCAGGAAGATAGGATGGGTGAAACGTCTTCCAAGAACTATAATATTAATATCTCTATAGCCCAGTAAAGTGGATGTCGTGGCCAACACACCAGCTAGAAGATCTATTATTGTAGTATCTTGATTGAAGAAGTTGGCCACCTCCCCAAAAGGATCTCGTAGGATTTACTTCCGTAGTTATTCCTTATGGATTCTTGAGCTACCAGAGTCCCACCTGCAACTTGATGTTCTAGATACCAAACCATTTCAATGAATGGGTTACGCTAGCACATCAAGGAGAACATTAGAAGTGGAGTGCTAATTGTCTCGTGGTCCATCATCTAGATTTTGTTCCCTTGCCCTCGCTATGGTGAAATTTGAGAAGATTTTATTTTCCTTTGCATCTGCATCATCTATCACTATTCATCATGGTAGTATGTTGTGTTGCCATGATCCTTGACACGGATGTTGGTAAACCTTGATGAATATGGAAGTTCTCAAGTTCTTGAGAGTACGCGCAAGCTCTAGCTTTTATCGTTGGCATTAACTGGGATTTCTTCCCAGTTTTCTTCGGTTCTGCTATAACCGCTTCACACTGTGGAATCGCTCTCTATTATTGGGTTTCTCCCTAGTTACTAGAATCATTCCCAGCATTTGCATCTTGTTCCCATATTGCACCACCATTGTGCCATCCTACTATGGACTACCCTTCTCAGTAATTACTGACTAGGATCATCGTCAAGTAGTTCTACCAGGGGTTCCATTCATTTTCGATGATAAGAAAAATCATCCATTGCATTGTCTTCAACAAGGTAATCCACATCATCCATACTAGTCTGAGTGTGCCATTCTACCGAACTCCTCCAACGATCGCTCAAGATTTTCCCTAACCTGCTATAGAGAGTCACAATAATCTCTATATCCAAAGTAATTCTTTTTGCCACTTAAGGTAATAATTCTATGAATCACCCTCCTATATGATGTCTCGTTAAGATATCATGGCGACTCAAATCCTCGCTACATTGACAACCATTCACCACCCTTTAAATTGTGGAATTTTTGTCTACCTAGTGAACCTTCATCATCTGTCTCACTCTGTCCCTCTAGTTGTATGCTCCGTGTCTCAGCTCGAGAGATGTTTCAATGTCTCACTCTATGAGTTGATCCTGAGTTGTTCGATCTTCTAGGAGATCGATCCTTTTAGAGTTTTCCTTTAATCTCATTGTCATGTTGGTTGGAGTTCTCAGAGAAATACATAAAGACCAAGATGGTGATCGAATCAACGTTCTTATGAAGTGCAACCCGGATCGAGAAGATTTTGATAACTTTGTGTCCCCTCTTCCTCTTACCCTACGTCTTGAATCTTGGGATGAGATTCTTGTTTAGTGGGGGTGAGTTGTCACAACCCTAGATCTTTGTTGCAATAAGTTGCATTAAGTGAGCATCATGCATCATGTCTAAATTCCTAGAATTTGAATTGAGGGAATTCTAAAGCCTCAAAAATTAAATCAAGGGCAAAGAACCCTAAAAAGAGCATTCAATGAACCCAAAATGCCTTCATTAATGTTTGGCATTTTTGGCAAGGTATTTGATCCAAACCAAAAATATTGAATATTTTTAAGGATTTATTTTTGGGAATTTGAATTTAAATCAATAACTATTTGAATTTGAATTATATTCATACAACTACAATATATTTTCAAATACCACTGATATGTTTTATGAGCATTTGGAAATGTCCATAAAAGCTACATAAAAATATTCAGGGAGTTTGGCATTTGGTTTGAAGTTCACTTGAATTTTAAAACAGTGGCAAAACATATTAATAAAAAAACACAAAACAAAAAACAAACCGTAAAGAAACAGGGAACAGAAACTCACCTGACTTACCTGTTGCCGGCCCAGCCCACCAGCGCCTCCAGGTTGTCTTGAAACTCAGGCAGCTGCGTGGCAGCAGCACAGCGACCGCGGCGACCTCCTGCTTCCAGCGACGGGGGCCTCCCCCGAATCTACCTGGATGCCAGGAGATGCCCCCGATCCTCCTCGACCTCTCCCCTCTTCTGCAGCACTCTCTCCCTCCCTCTAGCGTTCGATTTCGCGGCCACCGAGAGCAACCGCTGGCCGCCGTAGCCCGCAGGTGTAGCCACCTTCATTGCCTTCCCACCCCGACGTGTTGCAGGGGTTCGTTGTGAACTGCTCTTCCTCACGGCCGAACCAGGCGACCCGGGACGCACTGTAGCCTCGACCCCGACCTCTTCTTCAACCTATGACGGCCGAGATCGCCGGCTCCTGTTCCTAACCTCCAGCGCTTCCCCGAGCCCGCTCATCTACCTTCTAGCACTACTGTGATCTTACCTTCATTTTCCCCCTCCTCCCTGCGCCAATTATGTCGCCTAGCCGCTAATCCCACCTCGGCCGAAGCTGGCCGCTGTCGTGCCTCGTCGGCCCCGTGTCTAAAGCTCACGAGCTTCGCTTGCAAGTGCATCACTGTGTTCAGTGCCTTCGGAGGAGACGAACACGACCACCCACTCGCCCTTCTATGCACCCTAGCAGGTTTCCTTCGAGGTCCGAACTCCGGCCACCGCGCAAACGGACGCCGCCGTCGATTCAGGCCATCTTCGGTGATGCGGTTGTTCCATCAGATGCGCGAGAACCACAGCTCACCGTAGCCACAAACCACCTGTAGAATGGTGCCCTGTAGCGATGGCACGATGGACCTCCACCATCGGCTGTGGTTGTCGTCGGTTAAACTCCGGCGGTGATGACGTGGCACCGTCATTAGGGCTTAATCATGTTTAATTTAGTCACACCAGCCGCTGACATCTGGGCCCCACCAGCTAAATTATCTTGGGTTATTTTCTGATTAGATTTAGTTAAACCAGGCAGGACCCACGCGTCAGAGTTAATTGCACTGACATGGTCATTGACCGGACCCACCTATCTGTGAGCCTAGCCATCACTGTGAGACTGACCAGTGGGACCCACTAGTCAGGTTTGACCTAGACCTAGCGTGTTCACCTGCTGATGTCGCACTGATGTCATGCCGACGCAATAAGCTATTTTCTACATTACTTCTATTTTGGAAATTCCAGAAAATTAGCAAAACTTCTAAAAATCATAGAATTTCAACTATAACTCCAAATGAAATAATTTATATATGAAAAATGATCAGAAAAATCCAAAGAATCTGTTTATGGCATTTCCATGCATGATAGAACAACTTATGGCTACTGTCTAGGACAAATCAAATGTTTGAATTTGAACCTTGGTTCAAACCAACTTCATTTAATCTGGTTGTTAGATGCATTAGCTCAAATCACATCATATTACCATGTCATGATCATGCATCATATTGTCGCATTGCATTGATTGTGTTATTTCTCTGTTGCTGGTGTTTGTTCCCCCTCAATAGACGTGGTTCCGACAATGAGTTCGATGACACCGATGAAGAGCTATACTATCTCCAGAAGTGGCAGGCAAGCAAATCCCCCTTGTTCATTCCGATACAATCCCACTCTCTTGCGCCTGCTCTCTTTTACTACATTAGGACAACAAGGATTCAACTGTTACATGCTATGGTAGTTGAACCCCTTTTCCTCTGCATGACCTGTCATTGCCATAGTAAATAGATGAAACCCACTAGCATGAGTAGGAGTTGTTTGAGCCCTGATTTGCCTACTCATTCATGCTTGTTTGTCATGCCTGCTACTGCTTAGAGTTGAGTCAGGTCTGATTCATCGGGGAAGAATTGGAATGGTGATGAACATGTCCTACTGTGTGTGAGCTAAGTGTGTGAACACGATTTGATAAAGGTAGCGGTGAGAGGCCATGTAGGAATACATGGTGAATTGCCTCATTGAAGCCGTCCTCGGGAACTGAGTTCTGTGTTTGTGATCCATGAACAGCTACTACCACTCATTGGGATCCTTAATTGACCCTCTCGACTTATTAGCCGCCCTTGTCCTCCGTCCAGGAGTTGCAAGTAGTTTGTGGTGTTTGTAGTTGCTGGAGGCCATGCGTAGTTCTGACCCGAGGGGTGGGCTGTGATGCGGTAGGCATGTGGTCGTGTATGTCAGGCCCCTGTTTGGTGTCACGGAACCCTGTACACATCATTCGGGGCCGTATGTGGAAACCTCGGCCGGACTACCTGCTGATGGAACCTGAATAGGCGATAAACCTGGACTAGGAACTTGTGTGGTTAGTCAGGTCATGGCCGACACCCTCGCTAGGCTTTGGCTTGAAGATTGCCGAGATACATGATGTGTACATGACGGTAAGGGGTGAGAGCATGTGTGAAGAAGTACACCCCTGTAGGGTTAACATCATCTATTCGAATAGCCACGTGCGCAGTAAAGGACTTCTGGGTTGCCTGTATAGTTCATAGACAAGTGAAAGTGGATACTCTAAAATGCGCAAGATAAGCGTGAGTGCTATGGATGGCGTTCTCGTTGGGAGACGGGAGCGGATACATAGTGGTGTATTGATTGGCGAATATGTGGACTCGTGTGAGCCACCTCAAAATATTTACTTGCAGTAGTAGTTCAGGTTAGCCACTGAGTCAAAGCTGGCTTGCTGCAGTTAAACCCCACCATCCCTTTGTTGATACTGATGCATATGTAGTTAGTTCTGATGTAAGTCTTGCTGGGTACATTTGTACTCACGTTTGCTTAATTTATGTTTCGCAACGAGACTCCAGTCTCGCTAGTAGTTGCACGTGGACTTCGACGTTTAGCTTGATACCTCAGCTACGATCTTGTGCCCTCGGCAGGAACTGGTAGATAGTCAGTCTTCTCAGCCTTTTTCATTTGTAGTTGTCTATACTCAGACAAGTTAAGCTTCCGCATGTGCTTGTTGCTTGTATGCTCTGTATGTGGGGACTTGAGACCCATGTTTGTAATACTTGGCTCCTCGGAGCCTAATGAATAAATATTTTGAGTTGTAGAGTTTTGTTGTGATGCCATGTGGTATTTACACCTATCGAGCATATTGTGTGTATGATTGAAATGCTTGGTATGTGTGGGATCCGACAGCCTAGTTGTCTATCCTTGGTAGCCTCTCTTATGGGCAAATGTAGTCTAGTGCTTCCACTAAGCTATGGTACTATGCTACAGCCCGGTTTACCAAAGTCCTGTTAGCCCTGTTGCTACTGCTCCGGAACACTTATACTGGCCGAAATGTGTCCTTCTTCAATCATGTGTCTGTCCCTTTGGGGAAATGTCACGTGGTATCTTTCGGAGTCCTATTAGCCTGCTATAGCCCGAATTCACGCGCTGATGACCGACACGTTCGTTGTTGGGTCATGTATGTCTGTCCCTGTACGTTAGTGCCACTTTGGGTTCACGACTAGTCATGTCGGCTCGGGTTCTCTGTCATATGGATGCTAGCGACTATCATATACGTGAGGCAAAAGGCGCAAACGGTCCTGGGCCAGGTAAGGTGGCACCCGTGGGGATACTGTGCGTGAGGCCGCAAAGTGATATGATGTGTTACATGCTAGATCAATGTGGCTTAGGATCGGGGTCCTGACATGTTCATCAATACTTTTCCAAGTGCATGATGATGATGACGACTTCGTTATGGATCGTTGCATTGATGCAGCCCCGATGATACTTGCATGTTCATAGCTCTACCTTGTGCTTAGAGATATAATGAATACTTGATGTTGACGCTTGATGTTGCATATATGCCATGATCATCCCTTTGTTACAATCTTTCAAAAAAAACCTCGGGTGCCCCTAATGCCCGTGGGTGATGTTGCGCTAGGTCACCACTTGATGATGAAGTGGTGCACCGATGTAGGTGAAAATGTGTTGTTTACATAGACGGATTGGATCTAGGATTTACAACCGTCCCAACCAAACACGTACAACCATACTTCCCCTTATGGGAAGGGGTGTTATTGATTATCTAGTCTGATACTAGCATGGTGCCCACATTACTAGAGACGGGGGTGATGTGAGCTCACACTCGGGATGGGATCGTGCTTGTATAGGCCGCCATGGCTGTTTTTACAGGGTACCGGACACACCGTTGGTCCCTTTGTGTAGTTGTGAAAATAAAAGGGCAGAGTCCCAAGATCTTTATGATTATACACGAGGGCTCTGTACCAATGGATGGACTATATGTTAGTGTCACCTAGGGAAAGGTAGTGATCGGGAGCTTACCCCGGGTACTTGAGGTACTGCGGGTCGTGGTTGACATGGAAGCTTCCCGAATCTTGTGGGTAAAGTGTACAACCTCTGTAGAGTGTAAAACTATTTGAATAGTTGTGTCCACGGTCAAGGACAGTTGGGTGGTGCTGCTTCGACCATTCCCACATGTTTCCGAGAAACAACACAAATTGAAAATGTTGATGAGAATCATGATAAGTTGGAGATTGAGTTGTGTGAAACTCCTTCTCAATGTTGATATCTGTAATCCCTTGATTCATGATCATAGATGCATTATTAACACCACAAGTATTGATCATACTTGCATGAGAAAAAATATCTTACCACCAACATGCCAACATAGTGATATTATCATGCATATGTCATCCTGTTACCATACATGGGTTGCTTGCGAGCACATTCAATGTACTCATTGGCATGCAACTAGTTATTTTATTGGCCAGGCATGAAAGAAGAGGATGTAATGAAGCATACCTTGGTGACGATCATGCGATCTAGGACGCTTTCTAGTCAGAATGCCTGTAGGGTTAAGGCAGATGGCATGGGTTCACGCTATCATTGAAGATTTCCGCTGCGGATTTATGAAGACTTGGCCATAAAGGTCATATTTGAGTAAAACGGTATGTACTGGATGTAAGACTCTCGTTATTCAGTGAGCATTGATCTCGGGGATCACTGTACATGGGCATTTGGTGATCACGACTTATGAGTCGGGGTCCCCATAGAGCTGGTATCAGAGCCATCCTGACTGTAGGAAGCCTTAGTTAGCATGGTCGTTAGTTATGGTAAAACTATCACTAATTATCAAAAACTATCTATGCTTCTCTTCCCTTCTGAAGTTTACAAAGACGAAGATATATTTTCCTTATTGATCTCTTTCCCTTCAAAACTTTTTTAAATGGTCGCTAGTACCCTTATGCCCCTGGCCACTGGATTCCTTGTAATCCTTGTGGATAATCTAGAAGGAAGACGCCTTGCCAAACATTCACCCACATCTTTTGAACAAAATTTGGCCGACACCACGACAAGATAGAAGACACCTTCTTAAGGATTGAGGAAACCAAGACTCAAAAGATGGTGACACCCTTCACACTACCCTAGGATGACGCAACCTTGTCCAACGACGATCAGGGTGTAAGATATGTAGGATCATGATAGACATCGCTAATAGAGACACCATGTCCTTACCATTGTTGTATCGGCAACCACCGGTGGATGAGAACCTCGCCATTTGGTCCGCCTCATTATAGTGAGCAGGAAAATGGTTCGCTTCATCCCCCGCTCTTGGTGTCCATGTTGTCATCAACGTAATCGACAGGTTGGACCTCTACTATGCCTTTTTAACGTGATTACATAAAAGATTGCTTACCTAGAACCCTTGACGCCTTAGAAGGCAGAAGAAATCATCATGATTAAGAAGACAATAGAACACCGAGTCAATACCAGCTACGACGAACCACCTTCACCCCATCAGCTTACCAGATGAGAAGTTGTCAAAGATTATTCCCGCCCAACCCAGATAATTTCATCGAACAACTACAAGAGACGTAGCGACACCTAAGGAAGATCCAGAAGACTGCATGTCCTTCTCTCCGAACATGAAGCAAAGCACGACTATTGAGTTCAAGAACCCCTAGGGTAGGATGAGTTGTGTACCCCCTATGCGAAGGCGAGTCCATCTGATGGTTCAAATGGAACCATGTTCTGTGTTGCTTGGTTTTATTCATTTGTGCTTTGATATAAGTCGCTCTTTTGCCCTAGGCAACAAGTACGTGCTATATCACCTGGCTTATCTTAACGCTTGTGTTTGGTTCTTTTGGCACCTATTTGTTTGCACTTGCACTATAGAATCCCCTTTAGGCACCTCCTCTATGCTACTTTTCCCTGTCATCTCTCTCATCAATTTAAGACCGACATACAAGATGCACCAAGGATTCCACTTGGCAAAAAACTATCACTAAATACTTTTGCTACAGCCTACTCGACCAAGTGTGTCGGAGTAAATAACCATGGGTAGCCTAGCCGGCTCCCCCTGGTCCTTCTGAAAAAATTACGAGCCGATTCGACCCTCAAGAATCCAAGACACAGGGCCGACTTCCCCTTGCCGGCTGTCTCCAGGGCGGCTATCGGAAGGCGGCCCGACTTCAGCCCTCATGAAGAAACGCCGCGGGAGGGCCGGCTCCGAGAAGCCGGCCACGAGAGGGCCGACTCCAAGAAGCCGTCTCCCATAAAGCGGTCAATATCGTACCCTCAAAGTCTGCATCCACATAACGGCGATGTGACGGGGCGTGGCTATAGTGAAGCCTGCCACCCCCGAATCGCGGAGCACGCCTGGCACAGTGCGCCGTACGGGTGGCCATGACCCGTCCGGCGCGACACTGTTTCCATAATGACCCTGATGTCAACCACGACGGATCGCCGGCGCGGCCCTTGGGCGGTGGGCCCCTTCGGGCAGAGAGACACCCGAAGGCGGCCAGGCCTCCCCCAGTCGGCCCAAGATAGAGCCGGCTCCCCACAGCCGGCTTGCCACCTCCCTCGAAGTAGACGCCCCATTAAGGAGACAAGACGCGGTGAGGCTACAGCGATCGCCCGCCGGGCGGCTGCACTGTAGCCATGCCCACCTCGGCGAAGCCCTCGTCACCGAGATTAAGCAACAGTAACCAGCCACCGACAAGGCCCTGGACAGTGGGGCCTGCCTGTCGACCAAGGAGCCGGCAGCCGGCTGGACCCACAAGCCGGCGGGCCCTAGCAGCCGGCGCAGAAGCCAGAGAGCATAGACACAGACGGCTGGGCCCCACGCCCAGCCGGATTACCATTGTACCCCCGGGTGGTAGGCCTATATAAACCCCCCGGGGCATCCATGCAAAGGGAGATCGATCCATGCTAGTTTTAGACACCACGTAGGGAGGAGAAGAGAGCAAGTCTTGCCCTTCTTCCTCCTCTCGCCAAACAGCTCAAGGAGCATCGTGTAGCTATTTATTCATCTAGTGATCATGCGGAGACCCCGCAGAGCAGCAGTAGGGGTGTTATCTCCACGGAGAGCCCTGAAGCTGGGTAAGATTCGCCGGCGTACATGTCTTCGCCTCATCCCGTTTCCAGGCACCGGCGACGTCTTATTGGCTCCCATAATGATAAGCCACCCGTTGGCATATGTTGCACCTACCACCCGACATTTGGCGCCCACCGTGGGGCCAGGTGCACCGTCGTCCAGAGACCTGTTCTGGACGGGAACCCTCTTCCTCCCCCGCGAGCGTAGCCAGCCCGGCACGCCCGATGGCGCTTGCCACGACGTGCTACAAGGCGTCACCAACATCTATGCGGCGAGCAGCCTCGCCGATCTCCTTGACAAGACCCTCATCTCCGACGAGCTCGCCTCTGACGCGGGCACCGACCACCTCGTCAACCTTCTCGGCCAGCTCCACGTCTCCGGCGAGCCTGCCGTGGACTTGGAGTCGGTTGGCTCCATCGATCCGATGCCTGTCGACTCCGACACGGCCTCACTCGACACTTTCCCCACTGACGTCGCGATCTACAACGACCCGCTTCCCCGGGCCGATGGCTACGATGCTGTCACCATCGAGGTGATGGTCATCGGCCACGGCGGCGCTTCCGACGAAAGCGCCCACAACGCCCCGCACGCGGCGGTCCACGACTTGTCCATCCCCCTCCCGGCCGATGCCGACGCTGAAGCACTGGAAGCTCGCCGCCTTGCCCTCCTCACGGAGGGCCGGAAGTTGGTTTCCATGAGACGCCTCGCTGAGGCCCATCGACGCGAGGCCGACCGCGCCGCCTTTGGCATGCCGCCCCAGACGGGCCCAGCCGGGCCGGCGTTGTCAGACAGCGCGGCGCTCTCGTCGCCGATACGCTAGGAGTCGACTGCCCAGTCTACGCCACTCTGCTCGAGAACCTGCGCGCCGCCTGGGTGGCCGTAGACGAGCTGGATGGGCTGGGGGCCGAAGAACTCCCCCACATGACCCGACGCATCCAGCAGCTGATCGATGTGGCTGCGCGGCGGCACGAAGTCGACGCCCGCGCGGAAAGCCCTCCCCCGTGCCGAGATCACGGCGCGACGTCCCGGACGCCGACTACGGGCAAAACCCGCGCGCGGCACGAGAAAGAGCCGGCTGCCAGCCGAAGCCGAACCCAAATCTCCATCGAGCGAGACGCAGAAGGCCTCCCCCGGGCCGTGGAGAGAGATATCCCACCCCGCCGCCTGTTGCGCATCCGACGCTCAGCGGCCGGCTAGGTCGCCGCGAAGGAGTCGGCGAGAACGACGCCCGCCATCGGATCGACCGCCTGGCGCGATCCCTGGCGCTAGAAGAAGAAGACGATGTCGGCCCGCCTTGCTTCGGCCCCCGCATCCGTGACGAGCCCTTCCCCAAAGGGTTTTCGCTCCCAAGAGACACGCCCAAGTACAACGGCTCCGTGAAGCCGGAAGATTGGTTGATCGACTACTCCACGGCGGTTAGCATAGCCAACGGCAACAGGTGCGTTGCCCTGAAGTACGTGCCCCTCATGCTGCAGGGCACGGCGTGGACCAGGCTGAACAGCCTCAGGCCATACAGCATCAATAGCTGGCTAGACTTCACAGAAGCCTTCGTCCGCAACTTCACCAGCACCTACAAGCGGGCTCCCAAGCCCAGACAGCTCTCCTTGTGCGTACAAGGCCCCGCCGAGTCCACTCGCGACTACCTCACGCGTTGGGCCGAGCTCCGCAACTCTTGCGAAGGGGTGCACGAGGTGCAAGCCATAGAATACTTCACTGCCGGGTGCCGAGAAGGCACCCTCCTCAAGCAATAGCTCCTCTGCGACGAGCCGACTACCCTCGACGAGCTTCTGGTCATAGCGGACAAGTACGCCACCGCCGACTCCTCGATGAAGACCGAACTTCGGGTAGACGCGTCCGGAAAGGTACTCAACCCGGCGCCCAAGACGCCGGCTGGGGACTCCAGCCGACGCCCACACTAGAACGACCACAAGCGCAAGGGCCCCGTGCCGCCCTCCACCTGTCGGCAGGTGGCAATAGTCGAAGACAAGCAGCCCGAAGCGCGGCCCGCACCCAAGAAGTAGAGGGGCGGCAAGCCGGCCTTCTCCTACGAAAAGACTCTCGACGCCCCGTGCAAGTTCCACAGCGGCGCGAAGCCGTCCAACCACACGACCCGGAAGTGCCACTGGCTCACCCGAATCTCCAAAGGCGAAGGGCTCGCACCGCCTCCGCCTGCCGGTCCGCCGCCTCCAGCTCCGCAGCCGCCAGCCGCTCGGCCCACAGTCGGAGCCGTGCACGATGAGTTCCCTGACGAGCATGCCGCCTATGTCATCTTTACGAGCCAGCCCGAAGACCGGCGCAGCAAATGCCAAAAGCACCAAGAAGTCAGCATGGTTGCTGCAAACCCCGCCGAGCACATGCACTGGTCAGAAAAACCTATCAGCTGGAGCCGGACCGACCACCTAGAGGTGATGCCGTCTCCCGGCTCTTATGCGTTGGTTTTGGATGCCACCCTTGCAACGGATAGACGCGCTGCCCATTTCTCCCGCGTGCTGATAGACGGCGGGAGCAGCATCAACATCCTGTACCGTGACACCATGGAGAAGCTGAATGTCAAGACGAAGCAACTCATGCCAAAGCTTCTGCATCCCGGAGCACGCCTGGCACAGTGCGCCGTACGGGTGGCCATGACCCGTCCGGCGCGGCACTGTTGCCACGATGACCCTGATGTCAACCATGACGGACCGCCGGCGCGGCCCACGGGCGGTGGGCCCCTTCGGGCAGAGAGACACCCGAAGGCGGCCAGGCCTCCCCTAGTCGCCCCAAGATAGAGCCGGCTCCCCACAGCCGGCTTGCCACCTCCCTCGAAGAAGAAGCCCCATTAAGGAGACAAGACGCGGTGAGGCTACAGCGATCGCCCGCCGGGTGGCGGCACTGTAGCCATGCCCACCTCGGCGAAGCCCTCGTCACCAAGATTAAGCAACAGTAACCAGCCGCCGACAAGGCCCTGGACAGTGGGGCCTGCCTGTCGACCAAGGAGCCGGCAGCCGGCGGGACCCACAAGCCGGCGGGCCCCAGCAGCCGGCGCAGAAGCCGGAGAGCGTAGACACAGACGGCTGGGCCCCGCGCCTAGCCGGATTACCATTGTACCCCCGGGGGGTAGGCCTATATAAACCCCCCGGGGCATCCATGCAAAGGGAGATCGATCCCTGCTAGTTTTAGACACCACGTAGGGAGGAGAAGAGAGCAAGCCTTGCCCTTCTTCCTCCTCTCGCCAAACAGCTCAAGGAGCATCGTGTATCTACTTATTCATCTAGTGATCATGCGGAGACCCCGTAGAGCAGAAGTAGGGGTGTTATCTCCACGGAGAGCCCCGAAGCTGGGTAAGATTCGCCGGCGTGCATGTCTTCGCCTCATCCCGTTTCCAGGCACCGGCGACGTCTTATTGGCACCCACAATGATAAGCCACCCGTTGGCATATGTCGCACCTACCACCCGACAAAGTGCAATCCTGTAGAGTTATGTTTACCACTCAAGCCTCTGTGACCTTGCTCAACACTTCATTCATTATGGAACTAGTGGACATAGTGAATGAGCACATCATCATCTTAAGGTAGCACCAGAACTGGCGATGCCATAGGGAAGACCAATTTGAGGATATAGGAATAGGGAGAAATGACTTGATGAGTTTATATCAGTGACCTTGAGGAATTATCTGAGAATCTTTGGTGGATTACGAGGCTTTCATGTTGGTAGATGAACTTGGTGGGATCATGTTAATAGAGTAGCGTAACTTTCATCACCCTGGTGTAAATTGGATTTTATAGGACAATTGTGATCACAAGCTGGAATTCCTGGAGGTATAAGGTTTTGACTTAACCATGGGATATTCATTGGAAAGTAGTAATGGTATGAAAATGACTTGTAGGGACGAGTAGGAATACTCGCTGGAGTTAAAATTTGGATTAAATAGGTGATCCTAGTGGAGTATAGATGCTGAGTAAGTCTACATTGTTCAGAGAAAGTTGGATTTATAATGATGATCTCGATCATGATACCATGTTTCTTGGTGGATAATAAACTACGGATACTGGGTTGTTGTCAGACTGAATTCAAGGATCTGTATGCACCTAACCACGGAGTTTACTTGACCATGATAATGGAAATTGGTGGACCCACTATAGTAAAGATAGACTTTCAAGTATTTGGGATTATAGGAGATTGGAAGGTCAAGTGGAACACCATAGACAATTGGATTTCTAGAATTAATGAATCATGTAGTGATTGCTGTAATGAATGGGCCGTTGGAGTTGATTCTTAGGAAGGAAACAGGAATTTGGATTTCCATACGACGTGTTTACATAGGGTAGAGATGCACTATCTTGGACCTTGGAAGAATAAGCTGAGTACTTGGATTGTGATATTTAGTTCAAGCCTAGCAGCTTGTATGGATTTTACATGAGGATAACCCTACATATGAGTTTGGGGATAGTTGATATGATTTTCTTTAGACCTCCTCTCGGGAATCTTGAGGATGTCTATAGCACGAGTTGACCTAGGTTGACTTTTATGAGATGATGCTTTCAGTGATGTAAGGTGATCTTGATTGGGAGATTAGATAGAACAACCAGCATCCCAGAAACTGTGCTCAAGGATAAGATGATGAACGTTCACCCGCACCTTAGAATCGTTGAAACCCTTAAAGCTTCACCGAGCCACAACATGGTCGGAGCATGACCTTGGGCCCTGAATCTAGGTCAAGAATACCCCGACTAATGCTCGACCTTGACCACCACCAATGACCCAACCTACCTTATGCACCCCATGAACGAGGACTTCATGGAGTACCTAGACAAGTTAGTTGTCATCTTTATTTGGTTACATACTTGTCCACCCGATGATAGAAGAAGAGCCATTCGGCTAGTCAGAGAACATCTAAAGACCGCCATGTCAAGCAAGGAGAACTATCACAACCACCATCGTCAAGAAGTAAACATCCGCATCGGAGACCATGTGTATCTACGAGACACTCCTCTCAAAGGAACCCAGCATTTCCATGTCAAAGGAAAACCCACACCAAAGTTTATCGACCCCCTCCGGGATCATTACACAACGAAGAGAAGATGGTTACCAGCTAGATTTTCCACCTGATTTATCCGATGTGCATGACATTTTCCACGCGTCACAACTCCAGAAGTGTTTCCAACTTCCTAACAATCCTGATTCCTACAAGGACATCGGTCACCAGACCATTGACCTCTAGCTCGACCTGACCTACGTGAGATACCCATTTGCAAGATGGATCAAGATGAATGCCATACACGAAGCCGCACCATCAAGTACTTCAAGTTCAATGGAGCACCACACGAAAGCAGAAGCAACTTGAAGACGTGAAGACTACCCTAGATCCGAGTTTTCTTATTCCTTTCCACGCCTATTTTGGGAATCTCAGAGATGAGATTCTTGTAAGGGGGGTAGGTTTGTCACACCCTTGTTTTCATGCCACTACACTTAAGCTAATAAATCATGACAAGATGTGGTTTGACAAAAACTTTTGAGTGTTTTGGTATTTACCTTGATTTGGATTTTTGTGCTATTTTCAAAGTGCTCTAAAAGTCATATAGTAACTTCCATCCCTATACTTCATCTCCTTGATCCAGAACCTTGCCCAATGATCATGACATGTGTATATGACATACTAGTATTTTCTTGCAAAAATAATTTGGCCAAGAAGTATTTTCTAAATTAGGTTTTCCAAAAAACCCTGATTTAAGGCTTGAACTACAAGTAGATAATTTAAGGTATGAAAAATATTTCAAAAATTATATTTGACTCCAATGAGATATAGGACTCCCCGAAACAACAAAAATACTATTTTAAAAGTTGTTTTACTCTTTTATTTAAAGTCTTTTTCTTAAGGCCAGAAATGGTCTTTAATAGGTTAACATTATTTTAATGTTTCAAAAATATTTGATAAAATTTAGGGAGACTCAGTGGACATGTATTGCCTGTATATATGAGTTTCAACACATGGTCATGACCAAACTATTGGTCAAATCCTTCAAAAACCATTTATGGATATTTCAAGCTTTGAAATATTTACAAAGGAAATATTCTCCATTAAATCCAAGATAATTCCACCATGCCACAAATGGCTTACTTGGTGATATTGACAAATCTCATGTCATGGAGAATAGTATAACCCCATGAAACACTCTCAAAACCGTTTCTGTCCTTTTCCATGTTTGGACAACTTTGCACTACCAAACATCTCCAAATGACCTCCAAGTTGGCACAAATGCTAAAATGGTCTAATAATTCATCTAGACCAAGTGGCACTAGTTGTAGAACAAGTTAACTTGATCAAAGCTTGTCAAAACCATCTTTGTCCAGAACCAAATTAGAGCAACTCTACATTGCCAACTGTCTCCTTTTGACCCCAAGTTTTGGGGACATGCTCAAATCTTCAAATGATGACACTACACCAGGAGGTGCAGCAAGGAGAATAGATTTGCATGAGTAAATCTTGGAAAATCCATTTCTGTTGATTTCTAGGGTTTGCCAAAGTTACATTGGAAACTTCCTTCGAATGAGCTCAAACTTGGTGACCTAGCTCATTGCTTTATTCCATTTTATCCTGTTAAATATCATGTCAAGGAGAATCTAGTTGCTTGCCCAAACTTGCATCAAACACCTTCTGACATTTTACCAAAACAACTGTTTTGATCCCTTCCAATCTTCTCCACGAGCTAAACTTTTTACTAGAGCTTCATCTAGTCACCCTCTACCTCGAGTAACTCCCTCCCAACAAGAGCTCTATGATTGAGGGGTAACCCCCCCTTTACCTATATGGACAGCCATGGTATTGCTACTTTTACCTTCTTCTCTCCCCATTCCTTCAGCTCTACTCCTACCTTAGCTCTTAAGAACTCTTGGGCATCTCCAGAACCTCCAAGACACAAGTGGACACGCTTGTGCCCATAGTTTATGCCAATGCCAGCCAAGACCGTGCTCTGGAGCATGCTACAGTGCGCTCACGCATTGTCGCCGCCCCCATTCCAATGCCTCGACCACCTAGGGCCTCCCTCCTCGTGTC
This sequence comes from Triticum urartu, assembly GCF_056163025.1. Classification (NCBI taxonomy): domain Eukaryota; kingdom Viridiplantae; phylum Streptophyta; class Magnoliopsida; order Poales; family Poaceae; genus Triticum; species Triticum urartu. Next base: position 259,712,916 of record NC_141875.1, read on the forward strand.
TCCCAAGGTTTCCTCGAAATCTGATGTTTGCTTGAACTACGTCGGTATTTCCCCAAAGAGGAAGGGATGATGCAGCACATCAATGGTAGGTATTTCCCTTAGTGATGGGACCAAGGTTATCGAACTAGTAAGAGAACCATGCAACACTACGTGAACCGCACCTGCACACAAATAACAAATACTCACAACCTGACATATTAAAGGGGTTGTCAATCCCTTTCGGGTAACGGCGCCAAAAGTTGGCAAAAAGACGGGATAAAAATATGATAGATTGGATAAATAGATCTCACGGGAACGCGAGATAAAATATATAAGAATAAATTGCAGCAAGGTATTTTTGTATTTTTGGTTTAATAGATATGAAAATAAAAGCAAATAAAAATAGATCACAAAGGAAAATATAATAAAGAAGAGACCCGTGGGTCGTAGGTTTCAGTAGTGGCTTCTCTTGATAAAAATAGCAAACGGTGGGTGAACGAATTTCTGTTGGGCAGTTGATAGGCATCACATCCACACATCCAGGCAATGATCATTATATAGGCATCACATCCAAGATTAGTAGACTGACTCCTGCCTACATCTACTACTATTACTGGACACATCGACTACTATCCAGCATGCATCTAGTGTATTAATTTCATGGAGAAAAGGAGTAATGCAATAAGAATGATGACATGTTGTAGACAAGATCTATTATTGTAGAAATAGACACCATCTTGTTATCCTTAATGGCAACGATACATACGTGTCGGTTCCCCTTCTATCACTCGGATCAAGCACCGTAAGATCAAACCCATCAGAAAGCACCTCTTCCCATTGCAAGATAAATAAGTCCAGTTGGTGAGACGAAACCCAAAGATCTGAGAAGAAATACGAGGCTATAAGCAATCATGCATATAAGAGATCAAAGAAGACCTAAATAACTTTCATGGATAAAAAGATTGATCTGATCATAAAATCAAAGTTCACCAGATCCCAACAAACACACCGCAAAAAGAGTTACATCATATGGATCTCCAAGAGACCATTGTATTGAGAATCAAATGAGAGAGAGGAAGCCATCTAGCTACTAACTACGGACCCTGGTCTACAAAGAACTACTCATGCATCATCGGATAGGCACCAATGGACATGATGAACCCCTCCGTGATGGTGTCTAGATTGGATCTGGTGGTTCTGGAACTTGCGGCGGCTGGAATTGATTTTTGTCGACTCCCCTAGGGTTTATGGAATATTGGGGTATTTATATAGCAAAGAGGCAGTTCGGGAGGCCACCAAGGTGGGCACAACCCACCAGGGCGAGCCTGGTGTCCTGTGCTCACCTCGGGCTCCCTCGTCGGTACTTCTTTGGCCCACTGGATGTATTTTGGTCCAGAAAAAATCCACAAAAAGTTTTGCTACATTTGGACTCCATTTGATATTGATTTCCCACAATGTATAAAACATGCAGAAGACAACAACTCGCACTTGGTACTATGTTAATAGGTTAGTACCAAAAAATGATATAAAAGGACAAAAAATGATTGTAAAACATCCAAGAATGATAGTATAACAACATGGAACAATAAAAAATTATAGATACGTTGGAGACATATCAACATCCCCAAGCTTAATTCCTACTCGTCCTCGAGTAGGTAAATAATAAAAACATAATTTTTGATGTGGAATGCTACCTAACATGCTCATCACATATTCTTTTCTTTGTAGCATGGACATTTGGACTTCTATATGGTTCAAGTTTTGACATGAGACTTAAATACTCAAGCATATCAACAAGCAACCATGTCTTTCAAAATATCAATGCTAAAAAAGTTATCTCGAGCCCATTATGCTCAATCATTGATCCATTCATGAAACACACTCGCATATTAGCTACACCCAATGCTCAATTACGATCATAGTGCCCCATAGTTGGTGTTTTATAAGAGAAGATGGAGAGTCAAATTAGAAATAAAAATTGCATAAAGTAAAAGAGACACCCTTCGAAGAGGGAAGTAGGGATTTGTAGAGGTAAAAACATTTTGGGAGGCATGCTTTTCCTGTCAACGAGAACGATCGAGTAGTTCCCAATACTTTCCATGCTAGATATATCATAGGCGGTTACCAAACAGAAATTAAAATTTATTCCTTTTTCAACCATACTTTCACTATCCATGGCTAGCTGTATCCATGGGTGCCTTCCATCGGGGGCGCAGACAAGCCCCAGGCCCCAGGGCGTGGGCCCGGGGCGTGAGGTCCAACTCCTTTGGTGAATGTACTACTACCAAATATGTGAGGCCCAAATCTAGGAGCAATGCTTGAAAGCGGCCCAGGGCACGCTGCCGGTATGGCTCCGCCCCTACCTTCCATACCAACACTTTCCAAGGAATTTATTATTTGATAACATAAAGTAAATTCATTTTTCATTTCGGGACCGCGCATCCCTAATACCTTTGGCTTACTCTCGTGCAATGAAAAGTGAATAAACACTCATCGTGAGAATAAAATATCTAGCATGGAAATATATTAGCCACCCCAACCGTTTCATGAGCGGTACGAGCACAAAAAAGAGAAGTTTGTTTTGAAAATTAGAGATGGCACATACAAATTTGCTTAGAATGGCACGTAAATACTTCATATAGGTAGGTATGGTGGACTCATGTGGCAAAATGGTTTAAAGGATTTTGGATGCACAAGTAGTGATCATACTGAGTGCAAAATGAAGGCTAGGAAAAGATTGAGAAGCGACCAGCCAAGAAACCAAAAATCTCATAAGCGAGCATTAAGTGCAATTAACACCGAATAATGCACCACAAGTAGGATGCAATTTCATTGCATAACTATTGACTTTCATGCTTGCATAGGGAATCACTAACCTTAACAACAATATTATTACTAAAGCAAAATTACTCATAAACATGACTCACATATCACATCATCTTATCTCAAAACTATTACAAGGAATCAAGTTTATTTTGTCCAATGATGTTCATGAAAGGTTTTATTATATCCTCCTTGGATATCTATCACTTTGGAACTAATTTTCATGTGTTGCTTTTGATAAGCTCAAACAAAAATAAGTTAAGATTATGAGCATAAAATTTATTTCTCTGAAATTAATTTAAGTGAAACAAAAGAGAATTCCTTAAAAAGTAACAAAGCACACCGTGCTCAAAAAGATATAAGTGAAGCACTAGAGCAATTGCATAGCTCATAAAGATTTAAGTGCAGCATAGAGAGCAATTTTAACAAGTCATGGCATAATTTTGGCTCTCTCAAATAGGTGTGTCCAGCAAGGATTCATGACTTAAAATAGAAAGCAAAACAAGAAAATACTCATATCATACAAGACACTCCAAGCAAAACTCATAATCTGTGAAGAATAAAAATATAGTTTCGAGTAAAATACCGATGGTCGTTAGAAGAAAGAGGGGATGCCACTCGGGCATCCCCAAGCTTAGTTGCTTCCTTCTCTTTGGATAATAGCTTGGGATGCTATTGGCATCCCCAAGTTTAGGCTCTTCTTATTCCTTATTCCTTTATCCATCATAATATCTCCCCAAACTTGAAAACTTCAATCACACAAAACTCAACAAAACCTTCATGAGATCCATTAGTATATGAAAGAAAATCACTACTATTAGTATTGTTGCAAACCCATTCATATTTTTTCTTGCATTATATCTACTGTATTCCAACTTTTCTAAAGCAAAAACTCTTCAAAGAAAACCATAGTATCATCAAAACAAGCACACAACGCAAAGAAAACAAAACAGTTTGTATCCATCTGAATATTTCAAATACTTCTATAACTCCAAAAATTCTAAAAATTTAGGTAAACGTGAGAAATTTGTATATTAATCGGCTGCCAAAAGAATTGGTATTTTGTGAACCTCCTGTTAAGAATGAGAGTTATTTTTGTGAGCGCAGAAGTTTCTGTTTTTCAGCAACATCAAGACAACTATCACCCAACATGATCCCAAAAGCTTTACTTGGCACAAACACTAACTAAAACACAAAAAAACAATCATAATAGTAGCATAATTGTGCAAACACACAACAACAGAAAGAAAAAGACAAAAATAATTTTTATTCATTGGGTTGCCTCCCAACAAGCACCACCGTTTTATGCCCCTAGCTAGGCATGAAATTTCAATGATGCTCACATGGAAGATAAGAATCGAAACACAAAGAGAGCATCATGCAATATAACACAAACACATTTAAGTCTAAGATACTTCCTATGCATAGGAATTTTATAAGCAAACAAATTATCAAGACAAGAAACATCTAACATAAGCAAAGGAGAGGAATGAAACATTGAAAATGTCAACACAACGAGAGGTAATTTAGTATAATGAAAATTTCTACAACCATATTTTCCTCTCTCGTAATAATTACATGTGAGATCATATACAAATTCAACAATATAACTATCACATAAAATATTCTCTTCATGATCTACATGCATGCAGAGTTGACACTCTTCCAAAATAGTGGGATTATCATCAAGTAAAGTCATGACCTCTCCAAGCCCTTTTTAACAAAAAATTCATAAGATTGAACACTCTCCAAATATGTGGGATTATTTTTAGCTAAAGTTGACATTCTTCCAAAGAGAGGGCACTCCCTACACCCATGGGCATATGCACCCACTTTTCAAAAAATGCATTTTAAGCATGTTTTGAAGTGTCAAAAAATTCAAAAGAAAAGATCACGCATACATATTCACAAATGTGTGTACACGGCACGAAGTTTTGCGAAAAAATATCTTTTTGTTATGTCTCCACAAGAAAGACAAATTTCGGTGCTTCTAAATAGTGTTCGACGACACAATTTTTTGTCTTTTTTGCGCAGGCCACAAAAAAATTTATTTTTCCGTGAAACTTTATGCACGCACGTAGAACATGGAGACATACCCGTGCAACTCTTTTGCAGATTTTTTTAGCATTTAGAAATATGTTTTCCAATGTGGGTTCATATGTATCCGGGTTCATCCATACACTTCACTTCTTCCAAACCCACTTTTAATATTATCACAAGCATATTCACCATGAGGCTTAAATAAACTATCAAGATCATAAGAATCATTATCACCCCAATCATGATCGTTGGAATAAGTAGTGGACATAGCAATATTAGCATCCCCAAGCTTGGGGTCTTCCATATTATTAGCAGAATTGACATTAATAGGATTTATGATAACATCATTGCAATCATGATTTTCATTCAAGGATCTATCATGAATCACTTTATAAATTCCTTCATTTAACACTTCATCACAATTCTCAGATTCATAAATCTCAAGCAAAACTTTAAGAAAGATAATCTACTGAACTCAATTCGCTAGCAATTGGTTCATCATAGTTGGATCTTTTGAAAATATTAGCAAGTGGATAAGGATCCATATAAATAGATTTTTAGCAAGCAAAGATGCAAGAAAATATAAGACTCATGGCACACAAACAAAGATAGCAAACAATAGATCTGACGAGAAAAAGGCGAACGAAAAAACGGTGAATAAAAATGGCAAATTTTTGTGAAGTAGGGGAGATGAAAACGAGAGGCAAATGGCAAATAATGTAAATTGCAAGGAGATGATATTTGTGATTAGGAACCTGGTAGATGTTGGTGATGTCTCCCCAGCAAAGGCACCAGAAACTCCTTTTGATGTTTGCTTGAACTACATCGGTATTTCCCCGAAGAGGAAGGGATGATGTAGCACAACAACGGTAGGTATTTCCCTCAGTGATGAGACCAAGGTTATCAAACCAGTAGTAGAGCGACACAACACTACGTGAAGGACACCTGCACACAAATAACAAATACTAGCAACCCGACGTATTAAAGTGGTTGTCAATCCCTTTCGGGTAACGGCGCCAGAAGTTGGCAAAAAGACGGGATAAAAATATGATAGATTGGATAAATAGATCTCGCGGGAACGCTAGATAAAATAAACAAGAATAAATTGCAGCAAGGTATTTTTGTATTTTTGGTTTAATAGATCTGAAAGTAAAAACAAATAGAAATATATCCCAAAGGAAAATATAATAAAGAATAGACCCGGGGGTCGTAGGTTTCACCCGTGGCTTCTCTCGATGAAAATAGCAAATGGTGGGTAAACCAATTAATATTGGGCAATTGATAGAACTTCAAATAATCATGACAATATCCTGGCAATGATCATTATATGGGCATCACGTCCAAGATTAGTAGACTGACTCCTGCCTGCATCTACTACTATTACTCCATACATCGACCGCTATCCAGCATGCATTTGGTGTATTAAGTTCATGGAGAAACGGAGTAATGCAATAACAATGATGACATGATGAACCCCTCTGTGATGGTGTCTAGATTGGATCTGGTGTTTCTAGAACTTGCAGTGGCTGGAACTGATTTTCGTCAACTCCCCTAAGGTTTCTGGAATATTGGGGTATTTATTGAGCAAAGGGGCGGTTCGGGAGGCCACCGAGGTGGGAACAACCCATCAGGGAGCGCCTGGACCTCCAGGCGCGCCCTGGTGTCTTGTGGTCACCTCGGGCTCCCTCTTTAGTACTTCTTTGGTCCACTGGATGTCTTCTGGTCCAAAAAAATTGACAAAAAGTTTCAATGCGTTTGGACTCCGTTTGTTATTGATTTCCTACGATGTAAAAAATATGTAGAAAACAACAACTGGCACTTGGCACTATGTCAATAGATTATTATCGAAAAATGATATAAAATGATTGTAAAATATCAAAGAATGATAATATAACAGTATGGAACAATCAAAAATTATAGATACGTTGGAGATGTATCAAACGTCCATGACATGCAATGATATCAGGCTCCTCCTCCCTTGCCCTCTTTCCCCCTCCGCGAGTTCGCCTGAGTGCGTCATAGGCCACGTCCATGGTGCACCGCGGCCCCTCCATTTAGAGGCCCTCCTGAGCTCTCCCATTGCCTCTTCCTGCTCTCCCTCTTCCCCAGCAACCTCCCAGACAACCTCCCTCTCCCACTTGTTGATGGAACACAAACTAGGGAGATGCTAATTCGCGCGCAGATGGCCCGATCTTTCATGACAATGCTTGATTAACAGTTCGCCCCCCTATTCCTCCTCGCAACCTCCAAGAATAATTTTCGCCCATGTAAAAAAATACATGAATAAAAATAATGACCCCCTTGGATCAGCACGTAGATGTCGATGTGATGATCAACCCTTTGTCGCTAGTAAATTTCCACGATGGAAAAATCACAGATGATACACAAGATATGGTCGCCCGAAACTCGGACGTTTTACTGTGTTGTTCATAACTCATGAATAAAATCAAAACTAATCTGATTACAAGGCCGTAACCAGGCTTTTTATAAGCCAAAAATAGTACATCAACTCTAAACCTAGATGTTTAGACTCCAACTCCCTCACACGTCATGTGCTAACTAGGAAGAGCAAATCCTATCAAGAAAAGTTAAAGGACGCACGTACGTGCTAGCTAGCTAGCTCGTTGACTCAAACAAAAGGAAAAGAATCTGATAAATCCACACCAGGATTCTACCTATCACAACTTGATACGGAGGGGTACGAAAATTAGGCTCCACCAAAGCAAGCGTTGGCTCTGCCTTAATCTCCTATATTTTCTTGTAAGAAGCATGGTGCCATTCTGATTCCATTTTATTCTGAAAGCCAATTTGATCTCTTGCCATTTTATGCGTACGTGACTTTTCTTCTCTCTTCTCTTTGATCAATCATAATTCTACACCTTTAGACTCCATGCATATAGGCCTCTACACTAATGTGCCAATGACATCTCCTGGTTCCAATGCATGCGTCATATAGTTGGTCTGTGGTCTGCTAATTGCCAAATTAATTTTCAGCCCACAAAGTTCACTCACATGACCATCCTTTCCTCGATGAAATATGACTGCTTGCATGGCACTAGTTTCTGAAACATTTTTATGACCTCTCTGCTTAACCGGCTTAGCTTCGATAGAACAAATAATTGATGTTGCCATGCCGTATCACTCATGCCCTCCTGCCCCCTCAATGGTCGGAGTGCCGTCGCCGACCACCACTCGGATTCGGGTGCCTCGGCCCCTCTCTCTCCTCACCCTAGCTACTCCAGCGCCCTCTCATCACCACCACTGAGTCACCCCTCACACCATCTCATCTTCCCCGTGTATCGGTGTTCTGGGAACTAGGGTACCCAGACTTGCCTGCCTGCGGCCCACGGCGTGGCTCCATCAGTGGCCTGGTATGGCCCATCTTCAGCATTGACAACACAAGACCCTCGCGAGGGACCAAGTCTCGTGAGACGGGTGAAACCAAGACCTCCAAAGTGAGTGGCCTCCCAAGGTCGGCTCCTGAGGAGCGGAGATTCCTATGCAGGCGCCCACCTCGTGAGGTTAAGGTGACACAAGCCATGACGACAAAGTCCAGGAGGGTGCTAGCGGGTGCAATACAACAGGTTTCCTCTTCGGTGCTAACACTAGAAAAAAAGACACATCCGTGGCATTTTAGGTCGAACGAATTTTTTTCTATCATGCTTATGACACTTCTGTGACGATAATTGTGACAAAACCTGGTATCATCATAGATGTGGTGGGCTCCTACTTCTATGACAAAAAATCTTGGCAGAAAATGGGATTTTCATCCTGGACAAGCTGGAGATGCAACTACATGACATTCTTTGGACCATCCATGATGGAAAAAATTGTGGTAGAAGTGAGGGCGAGGAAAATTTCGGGGAGTTCCCGGTTACGGTTGGTGGTCGGGGCCGAGTGATGCATGGAGGTTTGCATGTTTCTCTCGTACACGTACGCGCGTGTGTGCAAGGCGTTGCGCTCTAACTGAAGTCGAGCAAGGCATTGGGCTCTAAATGAACCCGAGCGATTGCACTAGCTATGTTATTGAACCCCGTTTGATCCCTTGTCGTTAACTAAACCTGAGTGATTCCTTCACTATTGCTGCTAATTGAAGCCAATCGAAGTTGCCTCTTGATGAACAGTTACTGGCGGGGGTTGGATGAACAGGATCCCGTGGTAGCAGAGGCCGTTGCCGCTGGATGAACAAGACCCCGATCGAGGAGGCGTGAGGGTGGATGAACAGTAACCGGTGGAGGGACCCTATACGTGGAGGGCTGGTCGGACAGGACCCCGTGGAGGGGCTGGTTGAACAGGACCCTGTGGAGGGCTGGTTGAATAGTAGCCGGTGGAGCCTGGATGAACAATACCCCGTGGCGGGCTGGATGAACAGTAGCCATTGGAGGATGGATGAACAGGACCCCGTGGATGAACAATAGCTTATGGAGGCTGGAGGAAGTCGATGGTGGATGAACAGTAGCAGGTGCAGGCTGGAGGAAGTCGACGGTGGATGAACAGTAGCCCGTTGATTCCTGTTTTGCGATATGCCACACCCCTCCCGATCAACAAGACCCAGTTTTGACCATACGCTGTCGAGGAGAAGTTCGTTTCCTCTGTTTTGCAGTACGCCACACACCTCCCGATCAACAAGACTCCATTTCGACCGTACGTGGTCAAACACAAGTCTGTTTCCTCCGTTTTGCGGTATGCCAGACTCTTCCCAATGAACATGACCCTGTTTCGACCGTACGAGGTCGAACAGAAGGCCCGTTTCCTCCGTTCTATAGTACGCCAAACTTTGTTTCGACTGTTCCGTCCAAGCTAGTTGGCTCCCGATGAACACGACGCGTTCTGTTGCCTCCCGATGAACACGACGCGTTCCATTGCCTCCGCATGAACACGACGCAGTTTCTCTGTTCTGACCCAGCCGGTTGGATTCCCATGAACAGGATTATTCGTTGTACACGTTAGAGACCCTGCTCGTATGTACGTACATAGCCATATTTACTATCTTGCAGCATGGCCATAGGTACGTGTACACAATATAGACGGGACTGCGTGACATGCTACGTCGGCACCTCTACTTCAACACATGTCGCTCCTTAGTCAGCCACGGTACATCGCTGCGGAGACACAGATCAACCGCTATGTACGTACACGTTCGCGGCCAGACAGATAACGCTACCTTCACTTCAACCTGGTGGGTCCCAGCTATGAGGGGGTAAGAAGGAAGTTCCTTCCATGCGAAGATAAAACCAATGGGTCCCAGCTATCAGGGGGGAATGTTTTTTCGCGAAATACAGAGGCCCTTCCGGTAGGTCGAGGTGTTAGGTGGAGGAATTTTTATTTTGCAGATAATAAGGAGGCACTTCCTTGCGTGCAACCATGTACCCAGCTATCAGCCTCTCCACATACAGTCCTCTTTTGATGGCTGTCATTCGCTGACCGCATTGATGACGTCGTACCGCCCGAGAGCACCAAGGTGGTGGACGATGGTGCGACCTAGGAAGGGACCGACCCTGAGCTGGGGAATACGCAACAGTGGATGCCCACGCGTAGGGGAGTACGATGGTTGACTACTTCTGGTGTGGTTTGATGCTGCCATCTCCGGAGAATAACAGGTGGTGCGGGTGAGTGGATGGAAGGCCTGGCTAGTAGTAGTATGGTCGGGCGGTGAGGCATGCGCGGCAGCACAGCCGACCACAGGAGGTTGGAGGAGGCGGTACGGCGGGCACATGTTTGGGAGGCTGGAGCAACAAGACCAGAGGTTGAAGATGACGCTTGGCCGTTTGACTAACATCCAACGGTCAGTGCAGCTAGATTCGTTTATTGACTAAGTTGAGAAATCCCTGCGTACGCATTAACTTAGTAGGCCCACAAGTAAGCCTCCAAATCTGGTGGGTCCCAGCTAGCAAAGGGAATCAAATTATTATTTTTTGTGTAATAAGGTGGCACTTCCTTGCGTGCGAAGATGTAGCTGGTGGGTCAAACCTGTCAGGGGGAGAAATTATTTGTTTTCACATAATACAGGGGCACTTGCTGCGTGCGGGCATGGGCCATGTGGGTCCCTACTTGTTAGCCAATCCAAGGACATGCCTCATCCGATGGCTGTCGTTTGTTGACAAAGTTGACCACGCCGCGCCAAGAGAACCAACGCAATGAACGATGGCGAGTACTATGAAGGGAACGACCCGGAGCCGATGAAGACATAGTAGTGGATGCCCACGTAGAGGGGAGTATGAGGGTTAACTGGTTCGGCTACGGTGTGAGGCTTCCGTCGCCGGACAAGCCTTCCGTACGCCTTAGTAGGCCCACAAGCCTTCCGTACTAGTCACTGAGTATAATTCTCAAGAAAATAGTAGGCCCACAAGTGAGCATCACATCTGTGGCAGAGAACATATAGCCCATTTGCGATTTGTAAGAATGTACAACCCATTTTTAAATTCTAATGGAATTTACTACAACCCATTTTACAGTCTGTTAAAATTACAACCCATTTTCTAGCCAGGACAATGATTAATAATTTCAACCAACCTCTCAAAACAGAATTCAACCAAATATCCCACATTTTGATGGGATCTGAATTATTTTTATCCCAAAATTTCGAGTCAGATTAAATATAATTTCAAAATGAATTTGTATTAAGTAAAAATCTAAAGAAATAATGCGCGCGCAATAAGTAATGAAATTAAAATTTCCAAATTCAAACAATAATATTTTTTAAACTAATTACCTGTTTGGTGTGTTTTTGTATATTCACAGCCCAGATTTTATAATTACATCCCATTTATTATTTCTTAAAGCCCATTTTCTTGGTAGGCCTAATGCATCCATCATAGGAAAGATTTACAGCCCAGCGGGGTGGAGAATAACAAGCAGACCTGGGTTCGGTATTCCACAAAACAAGTATAGCTGGGCTAGCCATTTTCACCTTGAAAAAATAATATCTGGGCTGGATATTTAGTTGACATAAAATAATAGCCTGGCCTAGATGGGCCATAGCCCGCCCAGTTTATACCCTGCTCCTCTGAACAATAGCAAAAGCATCACTCAAGAAAAACTCCGCTTACACCTAAAAAACAAATACTGCTCGAGCTGGTGGGTCCCAATGTCGGCCGCTCCATGTGCAATTCTCTCATTTCTTGACTATATAGGTTGATGATGGTGTGGGATCGTGATGTCAGGAAACCAGGAGCAAGCAAAAAAAAATTATAGTTGTATATAATAAGGAGGAACTTGCGTACGTACGGATATGGCCCTAGTGGGTCCCTACTCTAATCCTCTCAAAATAAAGTTATCTCCTGATTCCTCATCTTCATTGACCATGTTGACAATGCTCGGTGCCACGACAAGTGCAATAACTCGAAGGACGACGGAGAGGGCCTCACGGGCCCTACTAATGGTCTGATACAGTGCCCACTGCTCATTCAAGAATCCATGATCATCGGACACCTTTGAGCACCTTCGAGAGACTGAGACGACATGAAACGGTAAGGCCACCCTTGGGAACTCTGGATTGTTTCACACCTATATTAAGATAGAAGTGTAATTTACTTGTCATCGGAAACAACACGTAAAATACAGGTGTAATAAAAATCATGGGCCGGAGGTCTGTAACGAAAACCAGCGAGTTACACGTGTAATTTGAGAGACTAGTGTACATTTTACTAGACAAAATCGACCAACCAAGCACTTCGCTCAAGACCATCTACTTTTATTTACAAGCGTCAGTTTTACAAGCGGTTTTGGTTGGAAAACAACGATCCAATCACGGCGTATGATGATGAGCTGGTTGGAAGATCATATGGTTTCACCTCTAACCTACCCGAGTTGTTGTATAGGCTATGAATGAAACATAAGACAGTGGACATCTTAAGCATAGAAACAACAGAAGAGGATGATCTTCTTAACATGCAAATCACAGGGATTATATCAACGTGCAAAACAATATAAAGCATTATTCTCAGGAGGCATGGTGAACAGCTCATGACGCCGCATGCCACAACATTCCAAGCTCTACTTTGCAATCAAACTCACAAGGTCTGGCATTACATAGACAACACTCAGAACAAACTCTTAAAATACCTTACATAAGTCAACATTCATGTGACTATGCATCTTAGTTGAGTAAATATTTACTTCTAAACTGAAGACAAGAATAGGAAAAAACGATCGACACTGCTCACAGCAAAGGGCGTCCCACTCAAAAAATATCAAATGCATGTCTTCTGGCTAACATCAATTACCAAAATTTGACAAGGTTTTCCAATTCCAATATATTAAACTAATGTCTTCTTGCTAACAACAATGATTAAACTTTGACAAGCTTTTCCCATTCAAAATATGTAATGCCTACGATTATGGAATGGGCAGGGTTTGTTATGAGTTTGTCATGTGATAGTCCGGTGGCTCAAGGTGATGACGAATGATTAGAGAACCATTCGATGTATTGTGCATGATGAAGTATTATGGAGGACACGAAACATCTGAACATTTTGTGAAGTTCCACTAAAACCAAGCTGAGCATCCCTGTGGATTTTGTATTTACACTACTAGGGAAAACACTACCAGTAGCGTTGGTTTTTAGCATATTAATAGCGTAGGTACCCGCGCTACTACTACGACGCTACAACTAAATTTTAGCAGTAGCACGTTTTTTACCCCACGCTACTAATAACAGACATAGCAGTAGCGCTAGTGCACCACGCTACTACTATACCAAGCCCACGCTACTAATAATGGAATAGTTATAGCGTGTCTATGATACACGCACACTACTAGTAACTAGTTAGGATTAAAAAAAATTAAAAATCTACCTATTCCAGTTTAGACATACATTTCATACTACTCACATACCTGCATTTCGTAATACATATATGGTATGCGTACATCAATCATACATATCTGACATAGATAATTAATATATATATGTATATATATATATACAACATATGCCACCCGTATAGGTCATCGGCGTCGTCGCCTCCGCAAGCCAGTGTTGGTGGTGTTGATGTCGTCGTCATCATCGCCGCCGCAACACCGTGATGATGTTGTCGTTGTCGCCATAGTAGCACCGTGATGATGCCATCGTTGTCGTTGCTGCCGCAGCCCCGTGTCGATGTCTCATGCCCATGTGTTCCCGACTAGAAACTCACAAATCCTAGAATTAAACAACGAACGAAGACCACTACTAGGAACTCACAATGACCTGGAGCATTAGTACAATATAATAGTAACTTATAGAGCACTTAGTAACAATAGCGTAAACAAAAGCATATAGCAGCAGCATAGTATATATGAATTATAAGCAGTACCAAACAGACCAGTCATAGAAATTGGGGAAAACCCAACTTAAGAAGGATACAGTGCTAGGCATGACCACAAGTGAAAGGAGATAAGGAATTCCAAGGCGGTACCAAATCTTATTATAGATTCTGAATCCAAGATTTTGAGGCAAATTGTAACAAGCAAAGGTTGTGCACCAAGTAGAAGTAATTCCCAGGTCATCCGCAAGCAATCAAGAAGGCATCAGCAACAGCAGATGTATTACCAACATTGTACCCTTTACTGCCAGGTCATTTCCATTTAACTCTTGGTTGCAGATGTATTATTGCTGTAGTAATAGAAATCATCAGGAGTAACAACACTTGGTGTGTCAATCAATAAGCATCAGAACCAACAAAGATCTATCTAGCTACACAACTGTCCTAGTATTACGGTCTATTTGAGTAGAAGAAAACAGAGTTGTTCTAAAACAGAACAGAGGGGAGTTTGTAGGTACCTGGGTTTGGCCATGGACGACAAATTAGGACAACTCAGAAATCTGTCAACTAAAAATTTCCATGATGAACAATCCTTCACACTTCTGAGACGGATGGCTCATCTGCTGCCAATCAATGTTCATAGGATAGTTCAAAAGTGTACCAGATAATTAGTTTTTTGTGAAAGCTAGAGCAAATGAACCGCAATCAAGTACAGGTGAACACTGAACAGACTTATGGACTCATCCCCAACAACTTACCAGTATATTGCCACTCACCTCTCACCCATGGATGAACACTAAACATACTTAGAGGTCAAAATTAGGAATTATTTGGATGCACCTCACCTCTCACCCATTAGTATGAAAACTATAGATTAGACCGGCCAGCATGTGACCCTAACCAAGAATTAGAAGTACCTTGCCTGCATGTGGTTGGCTGCTAGAGTTAGCATGTATGTATGCACAAACATCAAGGTTACAAATTGGTTGACGATCAAATAATTCAACTTGCTCATCCAACATTTGAGTTGGAACTTGATCAATGGCTGGCTGGACATGAATAATGCATGAATCAGATATTACTAGATACATGAGTAGCATCAGCATACCCTCTGGTCCTTGCAACCTACACCTTCCTTGTAATCGAGTGCTGATCTGCACAGAGCTCAGCACACGTCCCCATATGGAATTCATTGTACACGTCCCACAGCCCATCCTTGAGCATCCCGTTGATGAGGACGTCATGCCCAAACCGCGACCCTCGTCTACATTTCATGTTAATAGAGGACCTTGTTAATGTTGGGCATACCCAAAGACTTGGGTTTACCGGGCGCCCTACAACGATGGATGAAGAAAATATAAAAGGACAAAGTATACTGCACAAATACACTTTATTTTTTACGACCTTAACTTTGCAGGCATTCAGATGGAAGAGATGAGCAGCAACCAACTATATCTATGTGTGTGTATGTCCCCCTGACTTTGCTGCAGTTCAAGTGCAATTAGGATGTGCTAATAATTAGTTTGATCTTTACAGTTTATTTTCCTTCTCTGCTGATGCCATCTTCAGTTAAGCATAATTGGAAAATTTTGAATTTTAAACTGTATGTGTGATCAGCCATGTACACGCAACTACAGGCAGGGTTTGTACAGAAGTCACACACACACAGGGAGAGAGAGAGCAGCAGCTGTGTGCATTCTCTTTACTGATTGATTGCTAATGAGTATTTACTGCACATGCTTTATTTACCAACTTGCAGCAGTTGTGTGCATTCTCTTAGAATTTATTTATTTATTGGTTTCCAAATGGACTAAGCAATCAATGTTGTCAATCATCTATCCGGAATGGATCCAATATAGTAAAAAGCTACTATTCCATGCCCAAAGAAATTGGTAACCTCTTATACATCCCTATCTCTAAACTAATAATTAGTACAAGTAGTGGATGTCCGTCTAACAGAAGAGGAAAATGCAGACTCCTTCCTCTGCTCCAGCGACTCCATCTTGCTCCTACAGAGCAGAGGACGGAGGGAGACACTGCCAACGGCTAATGCTATCCTTTTGTTAGAGAAAGGTGTACTCCACACTATAATATATTCCGGCAAAGAAAATCTAAGACCATCCTTGCCCGATCTTGATAGCATCAGGAATCACTAACCCTAGCTTGTAGCTACAGATCCATCACTTACATATTAAGCAGCAATGGTGTCCAAACTCCAGCTCTTGGTAGGTATTGCGATGCCACCGGCTCCTGCTCCAGGCGACCTCTGCTCCACCGGCCACCGGCAGAAACATCGGCTTGCCCAGACTAGTAGTGGTGGTTGCAGCCAGGGGGTCGGTGCCCGAAACCCTAGCCGCGGGCAAAGGTGCAGGATTTGAGGCATGGATCTGGATGGAGGGGAGGGAGGGGCGGAGATTGGGCAGCATTGGGGTGCGTTGCGCGCAGCCGGAGCTCGCCGGAACTGGCAGGCGTGTGTGGTGGCGACGGCAAGGGGATCGTGGCGGAGAGGAGCTTGACCGCGGGGTGGGGGTGAGCATCACGAGAGATAGGTTTTTTGAGGATTCTCCAGAGAGAGTTGGGCGTGGTGGGTGGTGCGGTAGTGGACATGCTCAGAAGTATCGTGGGTGTCTCGCCCGGGCTATAGGTATTCACTTAGTAGTAGCGCACGTTTTCTACCCCATGCTATTACTATTGTCTGATGAGGGGACAAGGTGAAAATCATTTAGTAGCAGCGCAGGTTTTTTGTGCCCGCGCTACTACTATGTCATTTTGAGGATTAGCACGTTTTTTTGCCACGCTACTACTAAATGTCTATCTATAAGGGTTTTCCTAGTAGTGCTATATGCTGCAAGAAAACAAAGACACATCAACGCACACATGAATATTGGCCCAGTGTCAACCCGCCAATTGGTGGACTGACAAATTGGAAGTATGGTAAACAGATTACCATACCAGATACCCCATCATTGTTGCTTAGAGTGACATTGATAGACATGGAGTCCTGTCCTGGCTTCTTGCACTTGTTTGTGCACTTCTTTGCCCAATGTTCCTCCGAACCACAAGTAGAGGAGCCATCTCTCTTTTTGTCTTTCTTCTTACCCTTCTTAAAGGTAGTATTCTACTGGACAGAGTTATTTCCCTTCAACTTGTGGGAATTTTTCTGCCTTGAAGACGTTGTAGCTCCATTCAGAGGGGCATGGTTTGTCATCAGTTTGAACATTGAAATGGCACATGGAGCCGGATTAACTAGCGTATCTTTTTGTGCATTTCCACTAAAATCAAACAATGTCTTGAGTAGCATGGTGGATTTCGTATTTAAATGTTGCAAAGTGTTAAACACGTTGGCATCTCCGTTTAAATAGATAGTCTGATGGCTCAAGGTGACGATGAATGATTAAAGAACCATTCGATGTATTATGCATGATGAAGTATTATGGAGGACACGAACCATCTGAACATTTTGTGCAGTTCCACTGACATCATGTTGAGCATCCCTGTCTGCATAAATACAGAAAAAGCAAGATAAAAATAATAGTGGTACTAGTTGATTAAACATGCACTTACAACTATAATCATCCTCATTATCTTAACAAGAAAAGATAGCAATACAATAGCTTGAATTAAACATTTATTCAAGACAACAGAACAATATAATCAACACAATATAACAAAGCACGATCATGTGTGTCGGATTTCGGGTTCCGGCAGACCCTTGAGGTTCGAACACTGGGGTGCGCGCGGAGATTTCACCTTCTACCTACCTGCACCCCTCCGCCTCGCTAAGATCTAAGCTATGGAAAGAACAGCACAAGAGACACAGGGTTTATACTGGTTCGGGCCACCGTTGTGGTGTAATACCCTACTCCAGTGTGTGGTGTGGTGGATTGCCTCTTGGGCTGATGATGATGAGCAATACAAGGAAGAACAGCCTCACGAGGGTCTGTTCTTGGCTGGGGGGATGAACAATCCTTCACACTTCTGAGACGGATGGCTCATCTGCTGCCAATTAATGTTCATAGGATAGTTCAAAAGTGTACCAGATAATTAGTTTTTTGTGAAAGCTAGAGCAAATGAACCGCAATCAAGTATAGGTGAACACTGAACAGACTTATGGACTCATCCCCAACAACTTACCAGTATATTGCCACTCACCTCTCACCCATGGATGAACACTAAACATACTTAGAGGTCAAAATTAGGAATTATTTGGATGCACCTCACCTCTCACCCATTAGTATGAAAACTATAGATTAGACCGGCCAGCATGTGACCCTAACCAAGAATTAGAAGTACCTTGCCTGTATGTGGTTGGCTGCTAGAGTTAGCATGTATGTATGCACAAACAACAAGGTTATAAATAGGGTGTGTACTAGTTAATTGGTTGACGATCAAATAATTCAACTTGCTCAACCAACATTTGAGTTGGAACTTGATCAATGGCTGGCTGGACATGAATAATGCATGAATCAGATATTACTAGATACATGAGTAGCATCAGCATACCCTCTAGTCCTTGCAACCTGCACCTTCCTTGTAATGGAGTGCTGATCTACACAGAGCTCAGCACACGTCCCCATATGGAATTCATTGTACACATCCCACAGCCCATCCTTGAGCACCCCATCGATGAGGACGTCATTCCAAGCTCAACTTTGCAATCAAACTCACAAGGTCTGGCATTACATAGACAACATTCAGAACAAACTCTTAAAATACCTTACATAAGTCAACATTCATGTGACTATGCATCTTTAGAGAAAATATTTACTTCTGAACTGAAGACAAGAATAGGAAAAAACTATCGACATTGCTCACAGCAAAGGGTGTCCCACTCCAAAAATATCAAATGCATGTCTTCTGGCTAACATCAATTAGCAAAATTTGACAAGGTTTTCCAATTCCAATATATTAAACTAATGTCTTCTTGCTAACATCAATGATTAAACTTTGACAAGCTTTTCCCATTCAAAATATGTAATGCCTATGATTATGGAATCGGCAGGGTTTGTTATGAGTTTGTCATGTGATAGTCCGGTGGCTCAAGGTGATGACGAATGATTGGAGAACCATTCGATGTATTGTGCATGATGAAGTATTATGGAGGACACGAACCATCTGAACATTTTGTGAAGTTCCACTAAAACCAAGCTGAGCATCCCTGTGGATTTCGTAATTACACTACTAGGGAAAACACTACCAGTAGCGTTGGTTTTTAGCATAGTAGTAGCGTAGGTACCCGCGCTACTACTACGACGCTACAACTAAATTTTAGCAGTAGCGCTTTTTTACCCCACGCTACTAATAACAGACATAGCAGTAGCGCTAGTGCGCCACACTAATACTATCCCAAGCCCACGCTACTGCTAATGGAATAGCTATAGCGTGTCTATGATACACCCACACTACTAGTAACTAGTTAGGATTAAAAAAAAATCTACCTATTCTAGTTTAGACATACATTTCATACTACTCACATACGTGCATTTCATAACACATATATGGTATGCGTACATCAATCATACATATCTGACATAGATAATTAATATATATATATATATATATATATATATATAGGACAGCACTATTCTAATCCCAGGATTAGAATAGTTATTTGGATCACAGCAGCCCCTATATAGGGCCTGATGGACCCCTCCCAAACTTCCCTGAACTGCCCGCCCAACCAGACATCATCCCACCCGATCTCGAGCCGCCCCGACAGGATCCACCTGATCCCCTGATCCCGAGCCGACCCACCCCCTCCTCGCCGCTCCTCCCCTCGATCCCCGACCTCCTCCCCTCCTCGCTGCCCATCTTCGCCGGATCCGCCGCCGCCGCTCCTTCCCCAGCTCCTAGCCGGCCGGATCCGCCACCTCCCCTCCTTCCCTAGCTCTTGGCCGGCCGGGTCCTCCACCTCCCCTCCGTCTCCAGCCCCTGGCCGGCCACCGGCGCGGGCGAGCGAGCGACAGCGGATGCCGGCGCGAGGGAGCCCGCGTCGCCTGGACTTCAGGAAGCCGCATCCTCGTCCCATCGCCACCGCCCGAAGCCTTGGAAGACCAGATGACCGGCCCGACGCAAGCTACGGCGAGCGGCGCGACCAACAGAGCAACTCTTCCGCGGAGGCGGCATCTGCTGCGACCTCAAATTCAGCGGCAACAGTACATGAACTTCCTCCCAATTTTGCCTTCTTCTTCAATCTTGCCTTCTCTGACCTTCTTGTTTCATGCAGATGAACTTCGTGCCCTCTGCAAGACATGGATTGCCATTGAATTCCTCTCATACCTCCATGACGAATTTTTCTCAAGGTGGCCTATCAGCTGCTGGAAAAAGGATGGCCGACCTTCTAGCCAGTGTATGGTTGAACTTCTTCCTTCCTTCAGTTTGTTATTTGCTTACAGCTATGTGAATTTCAGGTGGTGTGTGAGCATCAGTCCAGGCTACAAAAAGCTTTTTTAAAATCTGCCTGCCTGCTTAGAACCATGTGAAGTTCTGGTAGTGTATGAGCCTCAGTCCAGGCTACAAAACAGCATTGTAAAATCTGCCTGCCTGCTTACAGGCATGTGAAGTTCAGGTAGTATGTGAGCCTCAGTCCAGGCTACAAACACTATAAAATCTTCCTGCATTCACATTCACATGTGCAAAAGCCATGTGAAGTTCAACTAGTAAGTGTGCTAGAGTTCAGGTTGGTATGTGTCTGGTTCTGTGCAAAAAAAAAAGGAAAATAGAACATGCATGTGATATGACATGAAGGTCAGGTTGGTATGCACTAGCAGTCCAACCATTCAAAAACTCATGAAGGTTCACGTTTTTTAACTGTAGACAGTATTTCCCCTTTGCAAAACAAGAAGTTCAGGTTGTGGAGAGTGCTCGGTTCAGGTACATATAAGTAATCAAATATTGTAGAATTAAAAAACATGATGTGAAGTTCATTCTGTGAAGGGTGCTCAGTTCAGGAACAAAGGCATTGGCAGATGCTCAACTCAGTGCATAGTGTGATGGCTCTCACCACTTTTATATGAGAAGTTAAGGCTGTGAATAATGCTAAGTTCAGTTACAAAGGTATATGCAGATATAACTTGTGTGCTAATAGACATTTTTTTCTTTTATGTCAACAAGACGAGAGACGCATGAAGAAGCTTAGAAGTTCTCAGCAGCAAGTACACAACCCAAAGCCTGTACGCGTTGCACCACCCCCTCAATGGGTCACACCTCAAACGCACCAACGGCATTACCAACCTGCTCCAGACCAAAAATGGATGACACCCGAAACACACAGATACTTCCAAGAAGCTGGGTCACATCCCTATCCGCACAGGTTTGCGCCACCACCTGATTGGGTGACGCCGGAAATCCCCCGCGGATTCTTTGTATCCACCAGCAGACTCCCAAGCACGCCGATAGAGGAGGGGGTTAGCTCAAGTCCTGCGTGTAACTCTGGGGGTTATCCCGGTGTGCCTCATCAATGCCAAAGCGAAGCAACTAAACCGGATCCTAGGACAAATCCAACAGCAACACACAGGGAGGAGAGTGATCTGCACACTACCACCGTTTGATCCTGCTGCTGCTGCTACAGGTCAGAATTCTACGGGGCATAAGGTAGATGGATTGCTTCACAAAACAAAAGAGCAAACCAAGACCAGGATCGCAATACCTCCACAACCACCTCAAGCAAAAAGGACGCAAACAAGAGAGAGGCCATCTTCAGCCCTCCTTCCTCCTCGTGATCCACTACTGCATCCTGCTATGATTACTCCGCCATGCCCCATCCCAAAGGGACAGCAGCCAACACCGGCGGAGTTGCGTTCATACACACACGTAAGTGAAACAAAAAAATATTTATATACACATCTTGTATTATCTGCATATTTTCTGCTCCCTCCAGGATAACAAGTTCATAAATTGCATTTTAAGGTGCGGTTTGGATTATTATTTTTCTTTTTCTGCAGACGCCAGATCTATCGGATTATCTAATACCAATACTAAAGATGCGATTCAAAGATGTAGAGAAAGCAAGGGAATTTTATAACAGATACGCCAGACACGCTGGTTTTGGAATCAGGAAGACGGGTGGAGATGACAACCACAAGTATTTTGTTTGCGCCTTCCAAGGGATACACACATCTTCTGTTTCAGAGGCCAACAGGAAGCAAAACAAAACATCGCAGAGGACGGGCTGCAATGCAAGAATGAGGGTGAAGGTGCAGGAGGACGGCACATGCGTGGTAGTGGACATTGAGTACAATCATAGTCACCAGCTCATGCAAACTGATGACATGCTGGTATTTTTGCACTCACACAAGAATTATGACCCCACTATTTTGGAGTACATAAAGCTCCTGCAGTACCATGATGTGAAGCACACAGCAATCATGTCCATGCTATCTGAAAATGAAGATGGAAGCTACTTCCTAAGCATGATCGGACGAGACCTACTAAACCAGTAAGTATTCAAACACCCACATACTGCAATCTAAAATAGCATCCTAGCTCACAACCCTTTGCTAGCAAAAAATAAACAAATGCATGTTTGCATGTGATTTGCAGGAAAGCCATGAATGCAAGGAAAGATGATTTGGATGATGTATTGAAACTTGTTTCATTCTTCAAAGACATGAAGGCAATAAATGATGAGTTTTTCTATGATATCCAAGTGGACAAGGACAAGTCAATTAAAAACATTTTCTGGTCCAATGCAAGCTGCCGAGGAGCCTATCAAGACTTCGGCGATTGCGTAACATTCGACACGACTTACAAGACCAACAGATTTCATGTGCCCCTGGGAGTGTTTGTTGGAACAAACCATCACTTCTAGTCAACGATATTTGCTATTTCCCTGATAAGAGACGAAGATGCAAAGTCATTCAACTGGTTGTTCGATACATTTCTACGGTGCATGAACAACAAGCACCCAACTTGCATTCTAACAGGTGAGTTCAAAAAAAAAACTCCTTAAGTTTCATCATCTTTTTCAGTGTATGGGTCTGTGTTTGTTGGGTACATTTGTTTTGTCTGAAAATAATGTAAAGAATGCAGTTCAACCACTGTAAGCACAGAAGTCCAACTAGAAGTACAAGAAAGCAAAATTATCTGTCACATGTTTAGAAAAAAATTAGTTATGAATGTGAAGTTCAAGTACATCAATCATAGAAGTTCAAGGACAAATCTGTAAGATAAATATATGTAGCATGTTCAGAAAAATATAGTTATTTACGTGAAGTTCAAGCACCGCCACCACAGAAGTTCAACAACAATGCTTTAAGAAAAAATTTGATTGCGACACTACTAGTTTGTCCTACTACTAACTGTGATGTTCAAGCACTGATACCAAAGAAGTTCAGCAACGCTGCTGTAAAGAAAAAAATACATGTGACATTCTTAGATACCATACTGCCAAGATGTGTAGTTCAAGTACTTGTACAACATAAGTTCACCATCGGTACAAAAAAAGAATCAAGTTTCATTTTTTTAATTCATGCAGACCAATGCCCATCAATGGCGAAAGCTATACCACAATCATTTCCAAACACCGTCCACAAGCTATGCCATTGGCACATCACGAAGAAGTATGGGGAATACCTCGCGTTGTTGTACAAAAAGTATAAAACATTCACAGAGGAGTTCACAGCTATATTAAACTGGCTGTTGATGCCAACGGAGATTGAAGATGCCTGGGCTAAGCTTGTGCACAACTACAAACTGGAGAACGACCAGATGATGATGCAGCTCTGGAGTGATAGGAAGATGTGGATTTCAACATATTACAAGAACATATTCTGTGCTAGAATGACTTCCACAGAACGAAGCGAGAGCATGAACCACGTGCTAAAGAAAGGGTTTGTCAAGGGGACCCAGAACCTACACAAGTTTGCTAGGAGGGTCAATGCTTGCATACAAACTCGGATGCAGAAGGAGAACGAGCAAACAATCACCAGCATGGTATGATGACAAGTACAAAACACCCCCATCATGTTCTGTTTTACCTTCAACATGTGCACTTTGAATTTAAAAAAATGAAACCCATGACTCTGCTTCGACTAATATCTCACTTTTTGACATGTGCAGACCAATCCTGTGACAAAAACAACTTACAGCTACGAGGAAGACATGTCTATCAAGTACACAGAGCCGTGTACACTGAGATGAGGAATAGGCTGAGAAAGGCCACACTATTTCACGCAAAGCGTATAGCAGAGCCCACTAAGTACCTTGTGTACTACCACAACAAGCCTGGCAATGATGACGAAGAAAGATTTTCCTGGTCAAAGCATGAATTCCAGGTTGTAGCTCACCCAGAGAAGGAAATATACGAGTGCGAATGCAAGCTCTGGACACACACAGGTGAGCGAAAAAACAAGATCATTAAATAGCTAGACTAGTAGTATCATATCAAAATTTATGAAACTCACTGCTGGCTCACAAACTATGTATTCTGCATTCATCACAAAAATGTAGGCCTGTTCTGCCTTCACATCATGAACATACTGGACTACATCAAGCCTGACAAATTTCCAAACAAGTATATCCTCAAACGGTACACAAAGACTGCAAGATCACAACTAACCTTTGATACAAGGGACTACAACACAACTACATCGGATGGCAGCTCAAGGCTATCGAAGCAAGACATCTTGCTGCAGCTGAATTTGATGGTTAACAAGAAAGCGATGAGATGTGACCAGCACTATGACAGAGCCTACTATGTTCTCAAGAGGCTTGTGGAAGAGCTTTATGCAATACATTTAGCAAATCAAGCGGATGCTGACGAAAGGATGGCTGAAGAGGACGCTGAAATTGAAGATGACCTTCATTATTATGCAGCTGAAATGCTCAACGCCGCCGCTGAAGCCAACCAATGCAAGCAGGGTGATGGCCAATCAATGGAGCAGCAACAGCAAGAGACGATGAAATTGCCGTTGTATTCTGAAACAAAGGGTAGGAAGAAAATTACTGTAGCAAAGAAAAGTGACAAGACAGCTCAAATGAAGGCAGCACCTGCAGGAAGAGTCGTCGTGCACGATGAGAACGGAGTGCCACTTGGACACAGGAAATGCAGTTTGTGCAACCAGGTTGCGGGACACAACAAGCTAACCTGTCCAACACTATAGGAAAGAAACAATGCTGAGGAGATCAAGCAAACCAAATCTCAAAAACAGCAGCCCAAAGTTATGGAACAAAAGAAGGGACCACAACCAAAGAAAGCAAGTAGCGGAGTTTGTAGCATACACAAGGAGTATGAACCACATAATACAAGAACATGCCCGAAGCACGTAGATGCTGAAAAGACAAGCAAAATGCGAGAGAAGAAACAGAAAGCAAGACCTAGAGCCAACAACAAGAAAGTGGTGGAAGATGAAGAGGAAGACGAAGAGGAAGACGACGTCGAAGAAGAGGAAGACGAAGAGGAAGAGGAAGTGGAATGCGACGATGAAGAGGAAGAGGACGATGAAGAGGAAGAGGTACATGTCAAGCAAAAACCTATACCACCAAAGCCTTGGAGGAGCGCAAGGCTCATGAACAGTTAGAATAGGTCAATTAACTCAATGCACAACTTGTGTCATGTCAATGTGCAGAACATTATGTCATCCCCTGGTAACATACACTGTGAAGTTCAAGTAATATTACTGCAGAAGTCCTGGTATGTTATGGCAGGAAGTGATGTGCTGGTGCTGTATTGCATGAAAGAGCAAGCAGTAATAAATTGAAAAACATACACTATGAAGTTCAAGTAATATTACTGCAGAAGTCCTGGTATGTTATGGCAGGAAGTGATGTGCTGGTGCTGTATTGCATGAAAGGGCAAGCAGTAATAAATTGAAAAACATACACTGTGAAGATCAAGTAATATTACTGCAGAAGTCCTGGTATGTTATGGCAGGAAGTGATGTGCTGGTGTTGTATTGCATGAAAGAGCAACCAGCTAAATAATCATACAGTTTTGAAGTTCATGTCAGCTTAAAGAAGAAGTTCTGGTATGTAAAATCGATGTAGGAAAAGAATATGCTTAAAAAATAAAGTTTCGCCGCATAAACTAAGGTTAGCAACCCTAAGACAACGCGTTCAAATGTGAAGTTCTGCTTGGATACGTGCAGAAGTTCATGTACAATGCAACAAAGATAAAGAAACATCAACAATATTTGTACACAGATTTACATATGAAATACGTTCGCACTTGAAAAAACACAAAAAACAAATATAGATTCTACGCAAAAGCATACATATTGGTTGGGTTGAACATTACCAACACATTACACAACACAGAATATCCTCTCAATCTGAAACCAGCAGCCCAGCCACATCTCAAAGCAGAAGTTCAAGTCTACGATCATATGTTGGGAGCCCAAAAATAAACAACACAAAAAAAATCAAGTAGTTCAACCAAAACTGAGGCAGAAGTTCTGGTCCATCTGATGGCGCAAAAACATTCAACACATCGATATTGAAAAACGACGCAGTACATTCAAATTCACAAAGCCAAATCATTCTTCACACCAAATGCATTTGTCCACAATATCATAAGTAATAATGCTGCACCTATAGATACACAAATCACTAAAAACATTCTTACAACCAAATCTTTACGGAATTGTTCCAATCATTATCAAACCTAAAAATCTGTACGAAATCAAATCTACAATGAAACTAATGTTTCGCATTCACGGGCCAACGGACTGGATCTCTTTAGGGAGCTCTGAACGCATGACTTCATTCTTCTCGCTAAAAATCAGAGTGTGCATGAACTCATCCTTCCAGTCATCTGCAGCAGCCTGCAAACAAAGAAAGGTGAAAACGATGGTTTAGTAATGGATATCTAAAACCACAACAGGAGCGTCTCAGCAAAAACACACAAGAATAATCAAAGGATGATGAGACAAGAACAAAGACAGAACATACTTCCACATCACCAAAATCTTCAACAACCTCATCGCCATCATACAAAGAGCAGAACTTCACGGCAAAGAAACCACAATCATTACTCTTCTGCTTCGGAACATCGATGAAAGTCGGCCTCTTTGCAATAGTCACCCAGTTAGGCTGCTTGCTCGCCTTGTATGTAGCCTTGCCGTACACCTCCTCGAGAAACCCAACAAATCTCTTCATCTGCCAAAAATAACAAAATTAGATGAAGTCAAAAACATGTTAACCACAATAGTTAAGTTCAGGTACATAAAAAAGCGACACTTGCATAAGATCCACCTAAGCAAAATAGCAGAAGTTCAACTTCTAAATGACAGTCAGTTCAAGCAGTATTACCAAAATAGAGGCATCAACATATTTTGTCAACACAAGGCATAATAAACTTCATGTCAAACAAGAGAATGTGAAAGGAGGTTCAGGCTACGAAACACTCACGATATTTTGGCAGTCCCCGTGGAAACTCGTTCGCGACGTTTCCATATTAGCGTAAGAAAGTGAATCAAGGATGTCAATGCTCCCACGATATCTATTCACCACGTACACACTGTAGTGCGCCGTTGTGCCAATTGGCTTGAATAGAATCAAGAAAACCTACAAAAGAATGAAAGGACCGGTGAACACAAACTATAAAGCATATGTACTCAAGAACCGGCATGAACAAAAACTTCTTGACAAACTCAGCAAAAGGATGGACATGAAATTAAAAAAAGCAAGAGTTATGAAAAACTAACCAGCTTTGCATTAAGAAGGTCTTCTTCCTTGCGAACAAACATTGGGAGGAGAC
This sequence comes from Triticum urartu, assembly GCF_056163025.1. NCBI lineage: Eukaryota > Viridiplantae > Streptophyta > Magnoliopsida > Poales > Poaceae > Triticum > Triticum urartu. Next base: position 259,740,696 of record NC_141875.1, read on the forward strand.
CAGGAGATTTTTCTGCATCAAACTTTGGAACTGTTGCGGCATAGAAATCATACTCCAGGCAGTACTGAGCATTCACCAAAACACAACTAAAACACCTCCCAGATGCCACTACAACAAAACTAAGGCAAAAAAGGAGATAGGGGTGCAAAGAACTAAAACCTGTATGAAGTAGGGACTAAGTACAACCCTGTCAGCACTAGTGAAAATCTCAGAGGTCTCCGGCTTATCCTTCCACAAATTTATGAGATAATCCATTATGTCTCCTTCCATCTGCTGCCTTTCACCGAAAAGCGTATAAAGGACACGTCCTGTGAGGTCAATCACATTCCCAGGGATGGTAAACATGCAGTAGCTTGTCCTGCAGAATACAAAAGGTTGGTAAAAAAATATATTAGAAGTTCAGGTACAACAACAAACAGAAGTTCAGACACTATAACTCAAAAGGCAAGAGGAGACATAAAACAGAAGTTCAGATACTACGACAACGGCAGTTCAGACAGTACAACAAACAGAAGTTCAGACACTATAACTCCAAGGCAAGGGAGAAATGAACAGAAGCCCACATACTACAACAACAGAAGTTTCAGACACAGGGTAGCATCTCTGGCAGCAACAAAGTTAAAGAAGAAGAAAACTCACTCAGAATACTTCTCCGGACCGTCTTTACTCAGCACATACTGTTTCAACTTCCGGGCCTCGGATAGATGAGGGTATATGTATTTTTTCAGGGGAGCGACAGGAGAACGCCACTTCAAAGGCAATCGTGATGCTCTCTTGGAGGAAGTTATGTTCCCAGACTCAGCTGCCGGTTTCCTCCTGGTAATCACAGCATTCATCCCACCTCTACCAGCAACAGTACCAGCAGCACATTTAACATTCTTTGGGTAAGCAATCTTCTCAAAATCATCATCGGACAAAATCACTTTTGCTTCGCCTGCTTCGCCTGCTTCGACTGCATCAGCCTTCCTGTAGCAAGGGGTTTTTGGAGTACCACGAATACCACCAGCCTGCTTCCCCAACTTGGAAAGAATGAGAGTCCGAGGTCTATCATCTTCTATCGGAGCTGTACTCATCGGTTCCTCCCTAGTCTGGTATTCCTGTGACCCGAGGAATGAGTAGTGGTAATCGGTCAACTCCAACGGATCCACTATCAAAGAAAAAAGGAAGAGAAAACATCACCATTAAAATACAAATGAAGTTTACGAACATCACAATGTTCAGTCCAACTAATAAAGATGACATGGTTACTACTCAAGCTGACCTAAAAAAATTAGTTGCAGTCAAAAAATAAATGAAGTTTAGGCACAACCAGAGGCACAGTTCAAGATAAACCGATGAACTGAAATCATCATCTCTAAGTTCAATTAGGAAAGAAAATGCTCATGTCCATTTAAGCAATGGAAGGACAGAAATTACTGAAACAAAACACACAAGCAAAATTAAAAAAAGATAGAAATGAAGTTCATGTACAAATAAAATGCTCCTCTCCTTCCAAAACCAGCAGCCCAGCCAGGCATCAAGAAGAAGTCCATGTTCAGAGAAAAATATGAAGTTCAGGTAGCATAAAAGATGCAGTGGAGGTAAGCAGCACAAGTTCCAAAAATACTTACGTGTGTAGTAGCCAAACAGAGCTTGGAAGTCTGTCTCAAACAGGTTAGAAGAAGCGATTGAGTACAACCACGTCTTCCTGATATCCCCGATATTCTCATGGGAATAATTTGCAAGAACCCCGTCATGATACGAATTAACATTCATAGGCATGAAGAATCCGCAGTCGATACTGCCATCAAAGAAGTAAAAGAAATAGTGTTAGGACAGAAAAAGAAAGCCAACGAATTAAACACGTCACAGCTTAAGTACAACTATAGTTAAACAGATGTGATAAAGAGAAAAAGTCGAACTCATACTTGTTTTGCTGCTGGGGGACATCAATCCAATCTAGAGGGAAATGGTCGATGCTAAGAAGACTGAAGGGTGTCTCCCTGTCATTGCTGGCATCCTTCCAAAGCCTCTTGATTTTGTCGGTCATCCGCTGAAACAGGCGTACCGCACATTCATCTTTTGGTCCATAGTAGGAATCGAGAAGCTGGAACGTTGAATTCTTCAGGTCAAGGAATACCGACACCCAATGACCGACACCACACATGGAAGCAGGAATCTCAGGCGGTTCGAAAGTAGGGAAAACAACCTGAAACATCATAAACACATGAATCATTAAAAACTGAGAATTAATATCAGAACGGTACAAAAGAAAAATAAAACAAGTATTAACACAGTGGATCGCACTACAAAACTAATACAGAGGCAAAGAACAAGATATTGCATACCAAATCATGTGCATCCATGCTATCTGGACCACTCGCCCTGAAGTACTTCCTCACACGGGAATCAAATTGACCTCTAAAAATCTTGTCCTAAAATAATGCAGACAACACCAACATATTAAAAAATAGAAAAATGAGACAAACAGGTTTTAACTAAAATGGTAAGGAACAGAAAAGAAAACAAATCACTGTATGGTTGACTTACACAAACCCAATACGGCAGGATGAGTTTATCCGATCCTTGGTACTTTGCACGTAGACAGTAGAGTGCACACTCAGCCACATTAGATGTAAGCATTCCGCGAGGACCAAAAGATATTGCGACTTCTTGAACAGAAGCTTCACACTCCTTGTTTCGCAACATAATCATTTCTCTAAAACAAGCGAATAGAAAGTAAAACAAGTTCAGCAGCAGGAAACTCAGGAAGTTCATAACACATGTAAGCACAGAAGTTCAGCTATATCACAACAGGCAGTACAGTGCAAAAGAGGCCAGAAATTCAGAACCAGAGAAGAAAAAAAACAAGAAGTTCAGGTACATAGATTTGGGAAGTTTTGGTAAGAAACCACAGGCAGTTCACAGGGGGTACATGGATGATGTAAATATTGAGCAGCTGCACTCACCTCTTGGAACGATCATTCCTAAGCCTAGTTACACTGTAATAAAAGTCATCAACCTTCTTTCGGACGACAGCAAGGTCACTATCTGCTCACCTAAAAGAAAATATCAATTAACAGCAACACTCGAAGCACATAGATTCATGACAGTTTCAATTAAGACCAACATTCAAGCACAAACCAACCTTTGATACAAGGGACTACAACACAACTACATCGGATGGCAGCTCAAGGCTATCGAAGCAAGACATCTTGCTGCAGCTGAATTTGATGGTTAACAAGAAGCGATGAGATGTGACCAGCACTATGACAGAGCCTACTATGTTCTCAAGAGGCTTGTGGAAGAGCTTTATGCAATACATTTAGCAAATCAAGCGGATGCTGATGAAAGGATGGCTGAAGAGGACGCTGAAATTGAAGATGACCTTCATTATTATGCAGCTGAAATGCTCAACGCCGCCGCTGAAGCCAACCAATGCAAGCAGGGTGATGGCCAATCAATGGAGCAGCAACAGCAAGAGACGATGAAATTGCCGTTGTATTCTGAAACAAAGGGTAGGAAGAAAATTACTGTAGCAAAGAAAAGTGACAAGAGAGCTCAAATGAAGGCAGCACCTGTAGGAAGAGTCGTCGTGCACGATGAGAACGGAGTGCCACTTGGACATAGGAAATGCAGTGTGTGCAACCAGGTTGCAGGACACAACAAGCTAACCTGTCCAACACTATAGGAAAGAAACAATGCTGAGGAGATCAAGCAAACCAAATCTCAAAAACAGCAGCCCAAAGTTATGGAACAAAAGAAGGGACCACAACCAAAGAAAGCAAGCAGCGGACTTTGTAGCATATACAAGGAGTATGAACCACATAATACAAGAACATGGCCGAAGCACGTAGATGCTGAAAAGACAAGCAAAATGCGAGAGAAGAAACAGAAAGCAAGACCTAGAGCCAACAACAAGAAAGTGGTGGAAGATGAAGAGGAAGACGAAGAGGAAGACGACGTCGAAGAAGAGGAAGACGAAGAGGAAGAGGAAGTGGAATGCGACGATGAAGAGGAAGACGACGATGAAGAGGAAGAGGACGATGAAGAGGAAGAGGTACATGTCAAGCAAAAACCTCTACCACCAAAGCCTTGGAGGAGCGCAAGGCTCATGAACAGTTAGAATAGGTCAATTAACTCAATGCACAACTTGTGTCATGTCAATGTGCAGAACATTATGTCATCCCCTGGTAACATACACTGTGAAGTTCAAGTAATATTACTGCAGAAGTCCTGGTATGTTATGGCAGGAAGTGATGTGGTGGTGCTGTATTGCATGAAAGAGCAAGCAATAATAAATTGAAAAACATACACTATGAAGTTCAAGTAATATTACTGCAGAAGTCCTGGTATGTTATGGCAGGAAGTGATGTGCTGGTGCTGTATTGCATGAAAGGGCAAGCAGTAATAAATTGAAAAACATACACTGTGAAGATCAAGTAATATTACTGCAGAAGTCCTGGTATGTTATGGCAGGAAGTGATGTGCTGGTGTTGTATTGCATGAAAGAGCAACCAGCTAAATAATCATACAGTTTTGAAGTTCATGTCAGCTTAAAGAAGAAGTTCTGGTATGTAAAATCGATGTAGGAAAAGAATATGCTTAAAAAATAAAGTTTCGCCGCATAAACTAAGGTTAGCAACCCTAAGACAACGCGTTCAAATGTGAAGTTCTGCTTGGATACGTGCAGAAGTTCATGTACAATGCAACAAAGATAAAGAAACATCAACAATATTTCTGCATAGATTTACATATGAAATACATTCGCACTTGAAAAAACACAAAAAACAAATATAGATTCTACGCAAAAGCATACATATTGGTTGGGTTGAACATTACCAACACATTACACAACACAGAATATCCTCTCCATCTGAAACCAGCAGCCCAGCCACATCTCAAAGCAGAAGTTCAAGTCTACGATCATATGTTGGGAGCCCAAAAATAAACAACACAAAAAAAATCAAGTAGTTCAACCAAAACCGAGGCAGAAGTTCAGGTACATCTGTTGGGGCAAAAACATTCAACACATCGATATTGAAGAACGACGCAGTACATACAAATTCACAAAGCCAAATCATTCTTCACACCAAATGCATTTGTCCACAATATCATAAGTAATAATGCTGCACCTATAGATACACAAATCACTAAAAACATTCTTACAACCAAATCTTTACGGAATTGTTCCAATCATTATCAAACCTAAAAATCTGTACGAAATCAAATCTACAATGAAACTAATGATTCGCATTCACGGGCCAACGGACTGGATCTCTTTAGGGAGCTCTGAACGCATGACTTCATTCTTCTCGCTAAAAATCAGAGTGTGCATGAACTCATCCTTCCAGTCATCTGCAGCAGCCTGCAAACAAAGAAAGGTGAAAACGATGGTTTAGTAATGGATATCTAAAACCACAACAGGAGCGTCTCAGCAAAAACACACAAGAATAATCAAAGGATGATGAGACAAGAACAAAGACAGAACATACTTCCACATCACCAAAATCTTCAACAACCTCATCGCCATCATACAAAGAGCAGAACTTCACGGCAAAGAAACCACAATAATTACTCTTCTGCTTCAGAACATCGATGAAAGTCGGCCTCTTTGCAATAGTCACCCAGTTAGGCTGCTTGCTTGCCTTGTATGTAGCCTTGCCGTACACCTCCTCGAGAAACCCAACAAATCTCTTCATCTGCCAGAAATAACAAAATTAGATGAAGTCAAAAACATGTTAACCAAAATAGTTAAGTTCAGGTACATAACAAAGCGACACTTAGATAAGATCCACCTAAGCAAAATAGCAGAAGTTCAACTTCTAAACGACAGTCAGTTCAAGCAGTATTACCAAAATAGAGGCATCAGCATATTTTGTCAACACAAGGCATAATAAACTTCGTGTCAAACAAGAGAATGTGAAAGGAGGTTCAGGCTACGAAACACTCACGATATTTTGGCAGTCCCCGTGGAAACTCGTTCGCGACGTTTCCATATTAGCGTAAGAAAGTGAATCAAGGATGTCAATGCTCCCACGATATCTATTCACCACGTACACATTGTAGTGCGCCGTTGGGCCAATTGGCTTGAATAGAATCAAGAAAAACTGCAAAAGAATGAAAGGACCGGTGAACACAAACTATAAAGCATATGTACTCAAGAACCGGCATGAACAAAAACTTCTTGACAAACTCAGCAAAAGGATGGACATGAAATTAAAAAAAGCAAGAGTTATGAAAAACTAACCAGCTTTGCATTAAGAAGGTCTTCTTCCTTGCGAACAAACATTGGGAGGAGACCAGGAGATTTTTCTGCATCAAACTTTGGAACTGTTGCGGCATAGAAATCATACTCCAGGCAGTACTGAGCATTCACCAAAACACAATTAAAACACCTCCCAGATGCCACTACGACAAAACTAAGGCAAAAAAGGAGATAGGGGTGCAAAGAACTAAAACCTGTATGAAGTAGGGACTAAGTACAACCCTGTCAGCACTAGTGAAAATCTCAGAGGTCTCCGGCTTATCCTTCCACAAATTTATGAGATATTCCATCTGCTGCCTTTCACTGAAAAGCGTATAAAGGACACGTCCTGTGAGGTCAATCACATTCCCAGGGATGGTAAACATGAAGTAGCTTGTCCTGCAGAATACAAAAGGATGGTAAAAAAATATATTAGAAGTTCAGGTACAACAACAAACAGAAGTTCAGACACTATAACTCAAAAGGCAAGAGGAGACATAAAACAGAAGTTCAGATACTACGACAACGGCAGTTCAGACAGTACAACAAACAGAAGTTCAGACACTATAACTCCAAGGCAAGGGAGAAATGAACAGAAGCCCACATACTACAACAACAGAAGTTTCAGACACAGGGTAGCATCTCTGGCAGCAACAAAGTTAAAGAAGAAGAAAACTCACTCAGAATACTTCTCCAGACCGTCTTTACTCAGCACATATTGTTTCAACTTCCGGGCCTCGGATAGATGAGGGTATATGTATTTTTTCAGGGGAGCGACAGGAGAACGCCACTTCAAAGGCAATCGTGATGCTCTCTTGGAGGAAGTTATATTCCCAGACTCAACTGCCGGTTTTCTCCTGGTAATCACAGCATTCATCCCACCTCTACCAGCAACAGTACCAGCAGCACATTTAACATTCTTTGGGTAAGCAATCTTCTCAAAATCATCATCGGACAAAATCACTTCTGCTTCGCCTGCTTCGACTGCATCAGCCTTACTGTAGCAAGGGGTTTTTGGAGTACCACGAATACCACCAGCCTGCTTCCCCAACTTGGAAAGAATGAGAGTCCGAGGTCTATCATCTTCTATCGGAGCTGTACTCATCGGTTCCTCCCTAGGCTGGTATTCCTGTGACCCGAGGAATGAGTAGTGGTAATCGGTCAACTCCAACGGATCCACTGTCAAAGAAAAAAGGAAGAGAAAACATCACCATTAAAATACAACTGAAGTTTAGGAACATCACAATGTTCAGTCCAACTAATAAAGATGACATGGTTACTACTCAAGCTGACCTAAAAAAATTAGTTGCAGTCAAAAAATAAATGAAGTTTAGGCACAACCAGAGGCACAGCTCAAGATAAACCGATGAACTGAAATCATCATCTCTAAGTTCAATTAGAAAAGAAAATGCTCATGTCCATTTAAGCAATGGAAGGACAGAAATTACTGAAACAAAACACACAAGCAAAATTAAAAAAGATAGAAATGAAGTTCATGTACAAATAAAATGCTCCTCTCCTTCCAAAACCAGCAGCCCAGCCAGACATCAAGAAGAAGTCCATGTTCAGAGAAAAATATGAAGTTCAGGTAGCATAAAAGATGCAGTGGAGGTAAGCAGCACAAGTTCCAAAAATACTTATGTGTGTAGTAGCCAAACAGAGCTTGGAAGTCTGTCTCAAACAGGTTAGAAGAAGCGATTGAGTACAACCACGTCTTCCTGATATCCCCGATATTCTCATGGGAATAATTTGCAAGAACCCCGTCATGATACGAATTAACATTCATAGGCATGAAGAATCCGCAGTCGATACTGCCATCAAAGAAGTAAAAGAAATAGTGTTAGGACAGAAAAAGAAAGCCAACGAATTAAACACGTCACAGCTAAGTACAACTATTGTTAAACAGATGTGATAAAGAGAAAAAGTCGAACTCATACTTGTTTTGCTGCTGGGGGACATCAATCCAATCTAGAGGGAAATGGTCGATGCTAAGAGGACTGAAGGGTGTCTCCCTGTCATTGCTGGCATCCTTCCAAAGCCTCTTGATGTTGTCGGTCATCCGCTGAAACAGGCGTACCGCACATTCATCTTTTGGTCCATAGTAGGAATCGAGAAGCTAGAACCTTGAATTCTTCAGGTCAAGGAATACCGACACCCAATGACCGACACCACACATGGAAGCGGGAATCTCAGGCGGGTCGAAAGTAGGGAAACTACCTGAAACATCATAAACACATGAATCATTAAATCTGAGAATTAATATCAGAACGGTACAAAAGAAAAATAAAACAAGTATTAACACAGTGGATCGCACTACAAAACTAATACAGAGGCAAAGAACAAGATATTGCATACCAAATCATGTGCATCCATGCTATCTGGACCACTCGCCATGAAGTACTTCCTCACACGGGAATCAAATTGACCTCTAAAAATCTTGTCCTAAAATAATGCAGACAACACCAACATATTAAAAAATAGAAAAATGAGACAAACAGGTTTTAACTAAAATGGTAAGGAACAAAAAAGAAAGCAAATCACTGTATGGTTGACTTACACAAACCCAATACGGCAGGATGAGTTTATCCGATCCTTGGTACTTTGCACGTAGACAGTAGAGTGCACACTCAGCCACATTAGATGTAAGCATTCCGCGAGGACCAAAAGATATTGCGACTTCTTGAACAGAAGCTTCACACTCCTTGTTTCGCAACATAATCATTTCTCTAAAACAAGCGAATAGAAAGTAAAACAAGTTCAGCAGCAGGAAACTCAGGAAGTTCATAACACATGTAAGCACAGAAGTTCAACTATATCACAACAGGCAGTACAGTGCAAAAGAGGCCAAAAGTTCAGCACCAGAGAAGAAAAAAACAAGAAGTTCAGGTACATAGATTTGGGAAGTTTTGGTAAGAAACCACAGGCAGTTCACAGGGGGTACATGGATGGTGTAAATATTGAGCAGCTGCACTCACCTCTTGGAACGATCATTCCTAAGCCTAGTTACACTGTAATAAAAGTCATCAACCTTCTTTTGGACGACAGCAAGGTCACTATCTGCTCACCAAAAAGAAAATATCAATTAACAGCAACACTCAAAGCACATAGATTCATGACAGTTTCAATTAAGACCAACATTCAAGCACAAACATTCAAAACATAAGCACATCTCAGCTGCTACATCAGAAAAGATAAAATGACAGCATCATAGACATCACAACCCATGCATTACAAACCTCCACCCACATACAAAACAGGTTCACTTAACATTCATTACAACCCACACGACAAACAACAAAACTAGAAGTTCAACTTAGACCACACAGGCAGTTCACAGGGGATATCATGGACTAAACCAAACAACAAAGAGGGAAGGGGATGGGGAAAGAAGAGAGAAGCATGCTCCTCTCTTCATGGATCCTTGCCTATACCAGTGGCAGCACTGGAATGATCAACCTCCTCTCCATAACTATCGCTTTCGGTATCTTCATCATCGTCTCCAGTAGACGTTGCAGCGTCGTCGGGAAGGACACCAACAGCAGCTGGAGCAACTGGAGAATCAGATATCTCCATTTGTCTTGCCCTGCTCAGCATCAGAAACCTCAACGCCAATGGACGAAAAAGGTTCAGTCAAGACCACCCCGTCGGAGCAGCCGGTGCTTGAGATGGACATGTTTGCAACCTTCTCTGGAGCAACACTAACATCATCATTCTGCAACTGCAAAAAAGAAACAAAAAGTCATTACAAAGGGCTGACTGAACCTCATGCACAGGGGCAGCAAGTCCGTCTCAGGGGCAAACAAGACAAATGGACAAGAAAAAATGGTACCTTATTTTCACTGCCATGAACCTCATCAACTATTACGCCACTAGCGGGAGCAGGTTCATACACAGGGGCAGCCTCATGCACAGGAGCAGCTTCATGCGCAGGTAAAACATCCTCCTCAACCCTAGCATCATCATCAACAGCCTACAAAAAGAAATCATGTAGAAAACAAAATTCCTAATCAGCAGAAGTTCAGATTGCATAATCAGTGAAGGTCAGCTATCACAACTGACATATAAATGGAAGTCCAAATACAGTAAACATAGCAGGTCAGATATCAAACTCCTCTAAGATACAAAAGGGAACACAAAAGGGCCAGTCATGGAAGTTCAGGTGCTGTAGCAGTTGAAGTTCAGGTTCTATAAACAGAGAAGGTCACATAGGAACACTTGTGCTAAAAAACAGTTTACGACACATGAAATCAATAACGGGCGCCTATGACTACAAACAGTAATAACTGAAAGCTAACATTGAACATTATTGCAAAGAAATATCAAAAGCCAACATAAACAAACCTCTTTGGTACGCTCCACGTGGCCTCCTTCACGACCCGAACGAACAGAATCCTGCCTCTGAATCTGTCTCACAACAACACTTGCCTCATCTTCAAAAGGCTTGCAACGAGCATCCTGCATTTCCTTGAACAGCCCAACGCTAGTCCGGAGGTGGGAAGTGCTCTGACGAAGCTCTTGAAGAAATTTAGCTTCAATAGATAAGAGCCCCTTCGAAGACTCGGCATCAAATCCATGTCCGGGAGGAAGAATCCCATCAATGCGACTAAGACGCTCAGCAGTTGAAGGAACACGAGCCAACTCCCCACAAAAAGTTTCAAGAAGACTGTCAATCTTAACCAGAGAAACATTGGCAGCTTCAAACAAATTCTTGGAAGAAACGCCACCTGCAGCACTCACACGAGCAGAAGAACCTCCTGGATCTACAGGGGGGCACCGGTATTAACATCCTGGGAGAATTCAAATCTTGGGGAAGTTCCACTCCCTAGGCCGGTAGAACGAGGCATAGTTAGAACATGACGTTCAATAACCCTAAAGAACACAACCTCAGCCTGTGTCTTCCACTGCATACAAAAACAAAAGTCAACGCGTCAGAAAACAAATGAAGGAACATGGGAACAAAAAATATACGAGACAATACCAGAAGTTCAAGTTAAACTACACAGGAAAGAATAATGCATATAAACACTCACAGGGAGTCTCCAAAACACCCAGTTGTCTGGGTCATCATCACCCTTCGCGACCAAGTCAGCCGCATCAAGCTCAAGAAGCTTGGCCTGATCCATGAAATTGATGCGAGGGGTCCTCAAGTCAATATTAGGCGTCTTGCCAATGATAATGCAGTCCAGATACATAAGCAGCGGTGCGATGGCACAGCCTGTGACAGATTTTCCTCTGCTAGTACCTTGCTGATACCTAACAACAGCACTCCAAATATCGTCAACAACCAACTGGCAGTAGTCCATGTCTGCCATGTCCTCAAACACAAGGTTCTCGGCCATTGCTGCCTCCCTAGACACTCGTGTAGACGTTCCAGGGATAACCACCTTCATGAAAACAATAAGGTAAAACACCTGCAGAGCAAGATCATCCTTCGTCTCATCCTTCACAAGTTCAGCGAGGATATTCCGCAAATCCTTTGTCTTGAAGGTCGTCACTCCTAGCATACCCAAGCTTGCCCTTCAACCTCATAACAGCATCATCGAAACCATCATTCGAGGGCCTAGGGGGGGGTACGATTACCTTGAGGGAACCCAAAGAGATGGTGAATAGCATCCCTTGTAATACGTATAACCTTGTTCGCCTCACCCATGTCCAAAATCATGGTTGAAGGGTCAATCCTCGTGTAGATTTTGCCCATCAAAGGATAAGAAATGTTGGAATCAACCTTCAAGTCAAACACACAACCAAAACCAGCCTTGATAACCCTCGTCTTGTGCCTATGTTGTAGCATTTTCGCACACGTCTTGACCTCTCCTAGTGAGCAGCGAACCGTCTTGTTAAAACGTTTCGCCTCACCTCCTCCTTGGCACCTTCTTCGGGCACTTTGCCTCCTCTCTTCCTCCTCTCAGGCCGCAGCACAAGCTGATACTAAAAAAAATACATTGACAAGGAAAAAAGGTAGAACAATGAGACACACAAGCTTCACCAAAATTCCACTAATTCCTACATACGCACCACATCTCAGAAGTCCAACTATGTCTACATAGGCAGTACAACCATGTATGACCAGAAGTTAACATGCTTTCAAAAATGTTGGAAATTTACAAAAGCAGAAGTTCAACCATGTATACCAAGGCAGTAATCAAACATGTATCTCAGAAGTCCAACTATGTCTACATAGGCAGTACAACCATGTATGAACACTAGTTAACATGCTTTCAAAAATGTTGGAAATTTAAAAAGCAGAAGTTCAACCATATACACTAAGGCAGTAATCAAATATGTATACAAACAAGTTGAGCTAATTTCTTCATGTATATACCCAGAAGTCCAACTATGTACACAAAGGCAGTGATACCATAAAAGCAAAGCACGTCGGCTAATTTATTCGTCTATATTGAGATGGAGCAGAAGGTCAGCTATGTACGCCAAGGCAGTGCTAAAAACAATAAACCTACAGCAACAACGGCAAATGCTCTAAAAAACAGTAAACATGAGACATTCATACCTGATTAGCGGCAGCATCATCATCGACATTGTCCTCATCATCAGCATTGAAATCAGCATCATCCTTGTCCTCTGGATTAACACGAGAACGCTTCTTCACACACTTGTTGACCTTTGCAAGTGGAACCTTGCGCTTCACGTCGCATTTCTTACCCTTACCAGATGCACCAGCACCAAGCGGAGAAGGTGTAGGCACGGCAGTGGCAAGCACACGAGGATTACGGCGTGGCGTACCACCAAGGCCTAACCCTTCATCTTCAACAACTTCTGCAGGCCTTGAAGCACGTGGGCTCCTCCGAGGAGTAACTTCACCAACTACTAGCTTCCTCGTAGCAGTCTTCTTGATTTTCTTCTTAACAGGGACAACCTTGCCATCACTAGCACACGACATGTCTTCCTCAACATTGAGCTTAGCCGCATGAACAGATCCAGGAACATCAGAACCTTTCTCAAGGCGGGCCGCCATCTTCTTGTCAAAATCTTCTTGCTTCTTCCTCTTACGTTGGTCCTCTAGGAGAACCTGAAGAGGCACATGCTTGGGTTGCGTGACAGGTTTAGTGCCATCAACAGACTACGACTTCATCTCTGACATCTGAAGATAGCACAAAGGATCCGGAACGGAATCACAACCTTTGACTGACGGAGCCACCTCCTCAGCAGCAGTAGGGGTTTCTAATAAACCCAACTCAGATAAAACATCGTTGATGGTGTTCACAGCTTCCTCCTCTGTGGACACATCTGCAAAGAACACAAAAAATCGAAGCAAAAAATAAAAAAAGACAGGAACAAAAACAAAAACAAACGACAAGAACAAGCTAAAAAAACATGGCTAAAAACTTTCAAATGAAAAAAGGGGTTTCACATACTAGGTGAAGCAAGAGCTGCAGAAGCAAGATCCTCAAGGCTTGAAAAATTCTCAAGGCTCGAAGCAACCTCGGCCATCACAATCAAAGGGATAATGGGTGATTTAGCCGCATCAAATATTGGAGCATCAGTATTAACCTCTGAAGCTCCATCTTGATCGCAGGCATTTTTTTCAGAACTATTCAACTCATCACCAACTACAAAAAATGCAAGTAAAAAGGTAGCTGAGTTCTAATCCGCAATCCTACACCAAAGGGACTTCTACTTTTACAAGAATGTCGAATACCCAGAAGTTCAACAATACCTAACAAAGCAGTAAACACAAAAAACAACCTAAAAATCTACAAACTAAATATAAAAACAATCTACACCAGAGGGGCTACTACATATATCATGAATGTCCAGAAGTTCAACGATACATAACAAAGCAGTAAAACAAAATGTGCATAACAGAAGTTCAACCAAATTTCATTACAATCAAACAATAATTAAAACCAGAAGTTCAACTATGTGACCCAAGCAAGTAGCAAATAAAAAAGATGTAGCATGACCACAAACAGTATTTCACAGGCAAACTAAATATCAATGCCATCAACATGATAACAAAAAAAACAAAGATATAAACTACAAAAATGAAACATCTGGGAAGTCCAACAACACTTGGTGACAAAGTTTCACCTGCAAAAATCATCAACTACAAAGTAAGCAAACACTCTACTAACTCAAACTAATGGTAAAAAGCATACACATAACCATTACTAGAAGTTCACACTATTAAGAATGGCAGTCCTACATGAATACTAAGTGAAGATATGGGCAGACATATACGAGAATAATGCTATTTAAAATACAAGATACAACTACATTAAGATACCTGGAGAAGGTTTTGAAGCCATGACAACACAACCGCCTTGATGAATGCAACTCCTAACACTAGAACAACCTGCTAAAAACATTAGATCTAGCAACAACCATCCATCACACCACACCCTCTCTTACATTCATCTGACTGCTAAAATCAACAAAGGGGAAATGAAATCCACACAAGTATGAAGGGACAAATAGCACACACAAGCATCTCACAAACAAATCTGACCATGGGGAATTGAAATCCAACCACCACACGCACAAGAACCCTACCTAATCTACCACCAAACCATCAGAAGATGGGGGAGGGAGGCGGACGCGAGAGCACACAGAAGAAACAGCCAGGCCTCGACAGATCTGGCGAAACTAGAAGCAAGCATTAGGAGGGGGGAAGCACTTGTACCTCTCCAGACGACTCCCGCACGCACGAATCCGCGTCGGTTCTTCCACTCCCCACGATGCCACACGCACCTTGCAACCGCGCAGGAAGTTGCCGCCCTCGCTTCAGAGCAGAAGAGAGCGGGCTGGGCGAGAGAGAGCGGGGCATGGGGTAGAAATAGGAGCGGGGGCATGCGCTGGTTACTCCAGCAGGAGGGCAGGGGACAGGGGCGGAGAAATCGGGGGGAGTTGGAGGAGAGGAAGGCAGCGGAGCGACGGAGAGGGGGGAGAGAGCGAGCGACAAGGGGAGAGGAGTTTTCTGATAGGTGGTCGCGAGGGAGATGGTCACTTAATGCCTCTTTGTCGTGGGACTTGCAGCGCCACTGAATTTACGCTTTTACCCCCCAATAGCTAAAATAGTAAATACATGTGTAGATAAATAAATGCACCATTTGAATGCATCTATTATAGTGAGATAAGATCACAAAACAACACAGCTAATATCCTCAAAACCAAAAATAGATGGCAAATACAGTACTAAAGGAAGAAACATATATACATAAATATGCCCTAAAAAACAAGAGAAAAGAAGTTCAAAAAATAAAGAACAGAAGTTCAAGTACACGAATAAAAGAAGTAAAGGATTAAGAATAAATAAACCATGTAGAAACAGAAAGAAGAAGTTCAACTACAAAAACAGATGAAGTTCACCCTAAACCCTAAAAACCCTAAGATAGATAGTGGGGTCACGGATGTGACGGACTCGCCTCCACATGCGACGACGCGGCACGCCACGTTGTCGCCTGCTCCAGCTCGTTCCTGTCTCGGCCTCGCAGGGGGAGGGGAGGGGGGTTCCTGACCCCCCTCCCCCCCTGCTCGGCCTCGCACTACCGATTTGCAACGCGCTAGGATTTGACAGCACGCAATGCGGTTATTCTGTTTCCACCCCCACCGCACGCACCCTAAACCCTAAAAACCCTAAGATAGATAGTGGGGTCATGGATGTGACGGACTCGCCTCTGGATGCGACGACGCGGCACGCCGCGTCGTCGCCTGCTCCGGCTCGTTCCTGTGTCGGCCTCGCAGGGGGAGGGGAGGGGGGTCCCGACCCCCTCCCCCCTGCTCGGCCTCACGCTACCGCATTGCTGCGCGCTAGGATTTGACAGGACACAATGCGATTATTCTGTTTCCACCCCCACTGCACGCACCCTAAACCCTAAAAAACCCTAAGATAGATAGTGGGGTCACGGATGTGACAGACTCGCCTCCGCATGCGACGACGCGGCACGCCGCGTCGTCGCCTGCTCCGGCTCGTTCCAGTCTCGGCCTCGCAGGGGGAGGGGAGGGGGGTCCCTCCCCCTGCTCGGCCTCGCTCTACCGCATTGCTGCGCGCTAGGATTTGACAGGACGCAATGCGGTTATTCTGTTTCCGCCCCCACCGCACGCACCCTAAACCCTAAAAACCCTAAGATAGATAGTGGGGTCACGGATGTGACGGACTCGCCTCCGCATGCGACGACGCGGCACGCCGTGTCATCGCCTGCTTTGGCTCGTTCCTGTCTCAGCCTCGCAAGGGGAGGGTAGGGGGGTCCCGACCCCCCCTCCCCCTTGCTCGGCATCGCGCTACCGCATTGCTGCGCGCTAGGATTTGACAGGACGCAATGCGGTTATTCTGTTTCCACCCCAACCACACGCACTATATTTTCTAAAACCTCAAATTAACATGTTAAAAACGATTATCATACAGAAGTTCAGGATAGTTATTGAGTGAAGACCAACAACTATTATAAGTACAAAAACATACTAGAAAAAATAAAAAAATATGCATATCCGTCGGCCAATTCCGTGGCTGCTCATGGGACTAAGTCAAAAAAATCCAAACCAACGCAAAGAATGAAAAATAACATAAAAAGAAAGAAATACAAAGGACTTGCTGCATTACTTTGCAAAGAAGGAAAAGCAGAAGTTCATGTACGAACAACATAGAAGTGCAGCTTCTACAATGACCCTTAGATGATCTGGAAAAAGTGCATGCATACTTGGGCTAATCCCATGATTGCTCACGAGACAAAAGTCTAAAAACAACATCTGAAGAATTAACATTACAAAGAAAACCAAACAAAGAAAATATAGAGCACCATGCACCTTCGCCTTACAAATGTGGAATGCAATCTGGAAAACTAGAAGTTCAACCATTAATAAAAAAGGTCCAGATCCTGCTGAAGATAGTGGATGATCAAAAAACTATACCAAAACATAGACTAAGGGAAAAGAGGATGCATGTGTCTGTGGTCCAGCTCCACACTTACACACTAGCTTCAACAAATTGCAGAAGAAATCTAGTAAGGGTTTTTGATTCCTGGAATGTAATCTGTCCTGGAATATCAATGTCAAAAAAGATGGACCTGCATTCATGAAAAGTTTCATTGCTGTGACATAAAAAACCAAGAAAGAAACACCTTAGGAATAATAATTTTTAGTGTCGAAGAAACAAAATGCATGAGGCGTAAGTTAACTAATCAAATGTTCTAAATAAGATAAGTTCAATAATTAGCTTCGTAAATCAATAAATTTATATAAATATGTGCTTCTCTTGTGACTCCGCGAGGCATAAGTGAAGTCCAACAAACTATTAGAAGTACGAAAACAAACTAGAAAAAACAGAAAAATATATGCATATCCATCGGCCAATTAATTCCATGGTCACTCATTGGGCTTAGTCAAAAAAATCAAAACAATGCAAGAATGAAAACTGACAGAAAAAAGGAAAGAAATACAAAGGACTTGCTGGATTACCTTGCAACGAAGGAAAAGGAGAAGTTCAGGTATGACAATGCAGAAGTCTGAACAGAAACCCGGCCAGACCCACAGAATCCACCTGATCCTCCCCCGATCTCGATCCTGATCCGCCCCAGCCCTGACAGGACCGAATGAAGGAAAAGCAGAAGTTCAGGTATGACAACGCAGAAGTCCAGCTTGTACAACGACCATTAGATGATCTAGAAATAATGAATGAACGAATTCGTCTGAAGCATAAAATCATCTGCACAAGATTACAACACGTCCGCACCCCCTTGGAAATGATCTGGCAACTCCCTTTCCACAACTAAATTGACCAGAGGGCAAATTTCAAAACCACAAAAATAACCTGTGCAAAAACCCGCCGGAGTGCTAACATCAAATCTCTAGAAATCAAACCGTATGGACCCTCCCGATTAAATCTGACGACTTAGTAAGCCTTGAATTTCACTAAAGTACGCAAATCAGCCAGCAAACTTTATAGAAAAACGAGAAATCAACAGGAGCGCAGGCTGCAGCTCGGGCAGATGAAGAACAGGGCGATTTCAAATTTGTTTGAAATAACAAGAATTTGTGCACCAAACTCGTACCAAAACCTAATTCCCATCGTGCCAGAGCTTCGACAACATCCACAACATGCATTAAACTTGTTACATACACAAGTTCATCACCGCCTCGAGAGCAAATCCGCCAATGACCGGAATTCCTATTTAAAACGGGCATTTAGTTGCTAAAAACTGTTTACAAATTACACTTACATAACAAACAGCATGAATGATCAGAAAAACTCGGGGTAGATGGCACAGTTGTGAAGATAGCACGAAGGTCGGGTTCGTACAGAGGGAAGTTCAGGCGCGTTACTCAGGCAGTTCAGGTTGTGATCAGAATATTATTCTGATCCCGTGATCACAATAGTGTTTATGTATGTGTATATATATATATATATAAACACACACAACATACGCCACCCATATAGGTCATCGGTGTCGTCGCCTCTGCAAGCCGGTGTTGGTGGTGTTGATGTCTTCGTCGTCATCGCCGCCGCAACACCGTGATGATGTTGTCATTGTCGCCATAGTAGCACCGTGATGATGTCATCATTATCGTTGCTGCCACAGCCCCATGTCGATGTCTCATGCCCATCTGTTCCCTACTAGAAACTCACAAATCCTAGAATTAAACAACGAACCAATACCACTACTAGGAACTCACAATGACCTGGAGCATTAGTACAATATAATAGTAACTTATAGAGCACTTAGTAACAATAGCAGAAACAAAAGCATATAGCAGCAGCATAGTATATATGAATTATAAGCAGTACCAAACAGACCAATCCTAGAAATTGGGGAAAACCCAACTTAAGAAGGATACGGTGCTAGGCATGACCACAAGTGAAAGGAGATAAGGAATTCCAAGGCGGTACCAAATCTTATCATAGATTCTAAATCCAAGATTTTGAGGCAAATTGTAACAAGCAAAGGTTGTGCACCAAGTAGAAGTAATTCCCAGGTCATCCGCAAGCAATCAAGAAGGCATCGGCAGCAGAAGATGTATTACCAACATTGTACCCTTTACTGTCAGGTCATTTCCATTTAACTCTTGGTTGCAGATGTATTATTGTTGTAGTAATAGTAATCATCAGGAGTAACAACACTAGGTGTGTCAATCAATAAGCATCAGAACCAACAAAGATCTATCTAGCTACACAACAGTCCTAGTATTACGGTCTATTTTACTAGAAGAAAAATAGAGTTGTTCTAAAACAGAACATTGGGGAGTTTGTAGGTACCTGGGTTTGGCCATGGACGACAAATCATGACAACTCAGAAATCTGTCAACTGAAAATTTCTATGATGAACAATCCTTCACACTTCTGAGACGGATGGCTCATCTTCTGCCAATCAATGTTCATAGGACAGTTCAAAAGTGTACCAGATAATTAGTTTTTTGTGAAAGCTAGAGCAAATGAACCGCAATCAAGTACAGGTGAACACTGAACAGACTTATGGACTCATCCCCAACAACTTACCAGTATATTGCCACTCACGTCTCACCCATGGATGAACACTAAATAGACTTAGAGGTCAAAATTAGGAATTATTTGGATGCACCTCACCTCTCAACCATTAGTATGAAAACTATAGATTAGACCGGCCAGCATGTGAGCCTAACCAAGAATTAGAAGTACCTTGCCTTCATGTGGTTGGCTGCTAGAGTTAGCATGTATGTATGCACAAACATCAAGGTTACAAATTGGTTGACGATCAAATAATTCAACTTGCTCATCCAACATTTGAGTTGGAACTTGATCAATGGCTGGCTGGACATGAATAATGCATGAATCAGATATTACTAGATACATGAGTAGCATCAGCATACCCTCTGGTCCTTGCAACCTACACCTTCCTTGTAATCGAGTGCTGATCTGCACAGAGCTCAGCACACGTCCCCATATGGAATTCATTGTACACGTCCCACAGCCCATCCTTGAGCATCCCGTTGATGAGGACGTCATGCCCAAACCGCGACCCTCGTCTACATTTCATGTCAACAGAGGACCTTGTTAATGTTGGGCATACCCAAAGACTTGGGTTTACCGGGCGCCCTACAACGATGGATGAAGAAAATATAAAAGGACAAAGTATACTGCACAAATACACTTTATTTTTTACGACCTTAACTTTGCAGGCATTCAGATGGAAGAGATGAGCAGCAACCAACTATATCTATGTGTGTGTGTATGTCCCCCTGACTTTGCTGCAGTTCAAGTGCAATTAGGATGTGCTAATAATTAGTTTGATCTTTACAGTTTATTTTCCTTCTCTGCTGATGCCATCTTCAGTTAAGCATAATTGGAAAATTTTGAATTTTAAACTGTGTGTGTGATCAGCCATGTACACGCAACTACAGGCAGGGTTTGTACAGAAGTCACACACACACACAGGGAGAGAGAGAGCAGCAGCTGTGTGCATTCTCTTTACTGATTGATTGCTAATGAGTATTTACTGCACATGCTTTATTTACCAACTTGCAGCAGTTGTGTGCATTCTCTTAGAATTTATTTATTTATTGGTTTCCAAATGGACTAAGCAATCAATGTTGTCAATCATCTATCCGGAATGGATCCAATATAGTAAAAAGCTACTATTCCATGCCCAAAGAAATTGGTAACCTCTTATACATCCCTATCTCTAAACTAATAATTAGTACAAGTAGTGGATGTCCGTCTAACAGAAGAGGAAAATGCAGACTCCTTCCTCTGCTCCAGCGACTCCATCTTGCTCCTACAGAGCAGAGGACGGAGGGAGACACTGCCAACGGCTAATGCTATCCTTTTGTTAGAGAAAGGTGTACTCCACACTATAATATATTCCGGCAAAGAAAATCTAAGACCATCCTTTCCCGATCTTGATAGCATCAGGAATCACTAACCCTAGCTTGTAGGTACAGATCCATCACTTACATATTAAGCAGCGATGGTGTCCAAACTCCAGCTCTTGGTAGGTATTGCGATGCCACCGGCTCCTGCTCCAGGCGACCTCTGCTCCACCGGCCACCGGCAGAAACATCGGCTTGCCCAGACTAGTAGTGGTGGTTGCAGCCAGGGGGTCGGTGCCCGAAACCCTAGCCGCGGTCAAGGTGCAGGATTTGAGGCATAGATCTGGATGGAGGGGAGGGAGGGGCGGAGATTGGGCAGCATTGGGGTGCGTTGTGCGCAGCCGGAGCTCGCCGGAACTGGCAGGCGTGTGTGGTGGCGACGGCAAGGGGATCGTGGCGGAGAGGAGCTTGACCGCGGGGTGGGGGTGAGCATCACGAGAGATAGGTTTTTTGAGGATTCTCCAGAGAGAGTTGGGTGTGGTGGGTGGTGCGGTAGTGGACATGCTCAGAAGTATCGTGGGTGTCTCGCCTGGGCTATAGGTATTCACTTAGTAGTAGCGCACGTTTTCTACCCCATGCTATTACTATTGTCTGATGAGGGGACAAGGTGAAAATCATTTAGTAGCAGCGCAGGTTTTTTGTGCCCGCGCTACTACTATGTCATTTTGAGGATTAGCACGTTTTTTTGCCACGCTACTACTAAATGTCTATCTATAAGGGTTTTCCTAGTAGTGCTATATGCTGCAAGAAAACAAAGACACATCAACGCACACATGAATATTGGCCCAGTGTCAACCCGCCAATTGGTGGACTGACAAATTGGAAGTATGGTAAACAGATTACCATACCAGATACCCCATCATTGTTGCTTAGAGTGACATTGATAGACATGGAGTCCTGTCCTGGCTTCTTGCACTTGTTTGTGCACTTCTTTGCCCAATGTTCCTCCGAACCACAAGTAGAGGAGCCATCTCTCTTTTTGTCTTTCTTCTTACCCTTCTTAAAGGTAGTATTCTACTGGACAGAGTTATTTCCCTTCAACTTGTGGGAATTTTTCTGCCTTGAAGACGTTGTAGCTCCATTCAGAGGGGCATGGTTTGTCATCAGTTTGAACATTGAAATGGCACATGGAGCCGGATTAACTAGCGTATCTTTTTGTGCATTTCCACTAAAATCAAACAATGTCTTGAGTAGCATGGTGGATTTCGTATTTAAATGTTGCAAAGTGTTAAACACGTTGGCATCTCCGTTTAAATAGATAGTCTGATGGCTCAAGGTGACGATGAATGATTAAAGAACCATTCGATGTATTATGCATGATGAAGTATTATGGAGGACACGAACCATCTGAACATTTTGTGCAGTTCCACTGACATCATGTTGAGCATCCCTGTCTGCATAAATACAGAAAAAGCAAGATAAAAATAATAGTGGTACTAGTTGATTAAACATGCACTTACAACTATAATCATCCTCATTATCTTAACAAGAAAAGATAGCAATACAATAGCTTGAATTAAACATTTATTCAAGACAACAGAACAATATAATCAGCACAATATAACAAAGCACGATCATGTGTGTCGGATTTCGGGTTCCGGCAGACCCTTGAGGTTCGAACACTGGGGTGCGCGCGGAGATTTCACCTTCTACCTACCTGCACCCCTCCGCCTCGCTAAGATCTAAGCTATGGAAAGAACAGCACAAGAGACACAGGGTTTATACTGGTTCGGGCCACCGTTGTGGTGTAATACCCTACTCCAGTGTGTGGTGTGGTGGATTGCCTCTTGGGCTGATGATGATGAGCAATACAAGGAAGAACAGCCTCGCGAGGGTCTGTTCTTGGCTGGGGGGATGAACTGCTAGGAGGAGTTCAGTCACCCTTCTCTCTCTCTCTCTCTCTCTCTCTCTCTCTCTCTCTTCTTGATTCTCTCTCCGATTTCGATCCCTCTACCCTGTGGGTGGCTAGTCCTATTTATAGGAAAAGGCCCTGGGCCTCTTCCCAAATATTGAGCGGGAAGGGCGCCAACAATTGGCCATTTTGAAGGGGAACATCTGGTACACTTATCCTGACTAAAGTTGGTCCTCGCCTGCCAAAGGCTCTGGTGGTGACGCTGGCTTGGGCTCCACAATGACTTCCTTCCTGCCGTTGGGCCGGTCTTGGTCTCGTTGCACCGAAACGAGTGGCTTTGCTTGATGCTCTCACCTGCGCTTGCTCCCTTTGCACCAAAGAGGAAAGGAGGACACTGCGCGGGCTAGTGCCCGCCTGGCACCCTTGGTCGTCATAGCTTGCGTCACGGGCACCTCGTGAGGTACCCCGCCTTGATCTCTCCGCCTCCTCGCGAGCCAGCCTGATGAGGCCGTGCCTGAGGAAGCTCCGTGTCGTCCGCCCCGCGAGGCTTGGCCCCTCGCGAGGGTCTTGGGTCTGTGTTGATGATGACGGGCCGTGCTGGGCCCCCTTTGAGCCATGCCGCAGGCCGCAGACAGGCAAGTCTGGGGACCGCCATTCCTAGAATGCCGACAGTAGCCCCCGGGCCCAAGCCATGCCTAGACTTGGCCGTGCAGGGAGGCGAAAGGGCATGGGCGAAGTGCCGCGGGCCCTAACAGCCTGCGGCCTTGGGCGCCGCGTGGCGGTTGATTGGGCGTGGGTGGCACTGTTCCCCCACGCCCCCCTTATTTTGTGCCATGCTAGGCGGACTCGTCGTCGTACACAGCCGCTCCCCTTTCTGTTGCTCGAGCGCCCTCTGTGCTTCCTCCGCTCGAACTCCAGCTTCTGTTTTCAATCCAATCTCGAACCTTCCCCTCCCCTTCCCATCGCCATGGCTCCGACAAAGAAGGGAAGAGGGAAGAAACCCATGCCTCCGCCTTGCTCGCCGCCGTTGGCGGCCCCTGCCGAGGGCTTGGGCAAGGTTAGCTCGGCTCTGGCCACTATCTTCAACGAATGCGGGAGGACGATGGCCTGGCCCGCGTCTCACTTCTCCATCGATAGGATAGTCACCGAGGTCCAGTATTTCGCCGACGCCCTGTGGGTGGGTCTGGTTCCCTCCTTTTCTGATTTCTTCAATGCCGTGCTTTCCCACTATCATATCCACATGATGCATCTGGGTCCTGAATCCATCACCCTTCGTTCGGTCTTCGCCATTGTTTGCGAGGCAATGATGGGTATCCTTCCTTCGGTTGCCTTGCTGTGCCACTTCTTCTCTCTACGTCTTGTCGACCCTACCCAATGCTCGGCGTGCGTGAGCTTCGCTGCCGCGTCTGAGACAGCGGCCTCAGGGATTGACTTCAGGCTCCCTCCGCCTGCGGCTGGGTTCCGCGAGCGGTGGCTGTATGTGGATGTAGCGGTGCCCAGCCCCCTGCTATCGGAGCCAACTTCGTCTGCTGTCCCCAATTCGGGCTGGGGCCAGTAGACGCTTGAGAGCCCCCGGCTCGTCTTCGTCTGGCACCGCTTCGCGTTCTTGAGGTCGCTTGGCGTGATAGCGCCCAAGGTGGTGAAGGAGTTCCTTCTACGCCGCGTTGCTCCTCTCCAAAGCCACTCCCGCCGGATGTGGGCCTTCAGCGGGCGTGATGATCGTATGAGGCTCCAGGAAGAGGACCTGACGCCTAAAGTGCTGAGGACAGCACTCTTGATCCTGACTGGGGACCCCAACCCTGGCAGCATCCAGCAGGGAGGGGCCTTGCTGTACCTCTGCCAGAACAGGGGTGATTTTGTGAATCAGATGCTTATCTTTGATGAGTGGGGGCCGCGCCCCGCCGGCCTCCAGGGGCCTCGCAAGAACCCAGTGATGGTGACTGCCCTTCCAGTCGGCCAAGGCGACTCTTCCTCAAGTGGTGGAGCAGGGAGGCATGAGGCGCCAGAGGCCGAGGGGGCTCCCGGCGGGATGACAGTGCCGGGCGATGCTCATGAGGGAGCAGCTCTTGGGGCCCGTGCCGCTGAGGTTGAGGGTGGCAAGCAGCTGCTCTCAGCGCCTGTGACTGAGGCCGCTGAGGCTCCAGCTGCTTCTCTTGGCGAGGCGATTGGCAGCGCGCATCAGGCAGGCGCCCCCGACGCGGATCACCTTGACGCTCCGTCTTCGTCGCAGGTTGATCCCTGCGCTCAACTCATGGGCTGCTTCCGCATGGACTTTGAGGCCCTCCGGAAGAGAAGGGAGGCCCTGGGCAACGATTACCCTTGTCGCCTGCTGAAGCATAGGAAGTACTTCACCACTGATGAGTAAGCCTTCTCCTTTCCCATCTCCCGATCCTTCTATTGCTTTTACTGATCCTTGCTCCGCAGGCCCCTTCCAGCCGAGCTCGCGGAGACGGCTGAGCTGTCGTTCCCCTCCACCGTCCTCAAGCGCTCCGAGCACCAGAGCCCTTGTGGTGAGGGCGATCGGAGAGGCGAACCGTCCCGAGGCACATCGTGGCCCTGCGCACCTCGCGATCCTCCTTCGCGGGCCTTCTCGTGGCATAGCCAGCCTGCCGTGGGCTTCTCGCCTGGTCGTGGACTGCGATTGGCTGAGGCGCTCCCTGCACTCTTTATTTGGGGATGGGCTGGCTCGAGGCCGGGCTTCTGGCATGGCGTGCCCAGCCGTCGCGAGAGTGCCAGCCCCCAGCCCCCTGCCCGGAGGGGGAGTGCTGATTCGTGGCCCCCGGCGCTTGCTTGGGGCAGATGATGGTGTGGAAGACGTGCTCGAGCGCGCCCGGGAGCATCACACTCTTCGCCAAGGATTCCTTCGAAGGGTGGCTGACGCGGTGAGCCTGCTAGGTGAGGAGCTTGCTGATGAAGACGCGCGCCTTGAGGCCGAGGGCCTGCGCTTGGCTGCAGAGAGGCGCGAGCTGGAGGGCGCCATCGCCCTTGCGCGCCGTCAGCGCGATCTTAACGATGCAGAGGCCAAGGCGTCGCTGGTGGCCTATCGGGAGGCCCGATCTTGTCCGCTGAGGAGGCCCGGGAAGCTGACCGGCGGCAAGAGGCGGCGGAGGAGCGGGCTCGGGAGCTCCTGGCCTGGTGCCACTCACTGGAGGAGCAAGTGGAGCTGCGCGAGGCAGCCCTCGCGTCGATGAAGGTGGCCTCTGGCGACCCGGCAGAGCTACAGAAGCGTGAGGAGGCGCTGATGCCGGAACCTGCTGAACGTACCCGTGAGTACGAGCGTCTGGAGACGAGGGAGCGCTTGGTGACGTAGGCGGAGGATGATGTCGCTGCACGGGAAGCCCGTGTCCTGGAGGAGGTCGGGCGTCGGGTGGCGATGGCGCGCTTGAACCTCGAGCACGAGTTCAAGTAGAGGCTGGGGTTGATCCGGGCCGAGGCTAAAGGTAGGACTGCTGCCTTGAGGGCCAAGCTGGAGGAAGCGACGCGGCGAGCCGATGCTTTCCGGGCCGCCCTTGAGGTAGCGCAAGGGGAGTCAACCACCTCCCAGGCCGAGGTGCTCCTTCTTCGCCAGCGGGTGGAGGAGGCTGAGGTCGTCGTGCGCCAGAATGCGGACAAGATACGTCAGCGGCGGATCCTGGAGCATGAGCACGGCCCCATGCTCACCATGCTCCGGGAGAGAGCCAACACAGCCTTGGGCAACATCTGCGAGGCGGCTGTTGGCGAGCCGCATGCAGTCAACTACGCCGGCAACCTTCAGTTCTTCACCGACGTGGTGACGCAGCTGGAGGCGCGGTCGGTCAGGGCTGACAGGTTGGTGGAGGAGAGGAGCCGTGCCCTGCTCGGGCGCGCCTTTTCTCGCGTCTTCAGCCATCTCCGGAACATGGATCCCCACTTCGATTTCGACGCCGCCATCGCCCCAGTCCCCCAGGCCGTCCGAGACGACCTGGTGCACTGGGTGGAAGACAATGTGGATGCTCTTGTCAGGGCCTTCGCTTCAGACAACGACGGTGTGATCGTGGCTGCCGACGAGGGCGGTGTGGTGAAAGGCCCTGCCGCCGCTGGCGGTGACGCAGACAGCGATGGCGAGTCCAGCGACGCCAGCAACGGTTCGGGTGGTGCTCCTGAGGACGCATTGGGGGATTTATCCGACTGATTGTGCATCGTTCCTGCTTCCTTACCCTGCATGAATAGAACTCAGGTTTTGGCCCGATGGCTGTGAGAGCATTTTGGAGGGGGAGCCCCTCATGTAAAACTTGTGTTCATCGTATTAATAGACGTTACATTGCCCATGCGCCCGCGCCAAGTGGTTGGCTTAAGCGATGCGCTGGTCGGCTAGTTTACCTTTGTCCCGTGCGGGCCCTGTGGGAGGCTGTGGTGTCCCGAGTGTTCCCTAATCGAATCCATAGGATCTGCAGTAAAAAAAACCCTCCTGAGAGGACGCGGCGGCGGCGGCGGCAGTCTGGGCTGCACGCAAGCTAGGCCTGACCCGGCTCGCGAGGGGCTCACGAGGGGAGGCAGCTGAGGCGAAGTGGTAATCAAAACGCGAGAAATTGCTCGAACAAGGTTAAGCACCCATTCCCCGAACACACGCAAATCTCAAATTCGAATCCAACTTAAATCCAGCGGGGGAAAGTGACAACCAAAGGGAAAAGCAATGAAAGCACACAAAAGGCCGCGTCCGGCACCTAATCTAGTCTTGGACGTCTTCTCACCAGCGCGGAGCTAAGTGTTGCCACTGGGCGTGGGAGGGAGCCCCAGGGCCTGAGGCCGGCACCCCTGAGACTCCGGGGCGTGTATAGCCCCACTCAATATTACGTGAGAGTGTCACGGGGCGGCGAGCTTCACAGGCACTGGGCCTTCTTCACAGCTACCGGCCTTGCTTCATATCGCCAGACGAGGGCCCTGCCTTGCGCCACACTCTAGTGCCATCAACGACGACCAGAAACCAGGACGCCGCCGATGGGGTAGAGCGGTCGCCAGCGGTTCCCCCGACGACCACGGGTCCTCCGCCAGGGGCAGGCCCTGAGGCACCTCCCCAGCAGAGGGCCTACCTCCTGAGAACACCTTGCTCCGAACGCCGCGGTGGTGATGTCGGATCTCGGCCCCTCTCCTGTAGCCCCCTGCGCCCTCCACCCGAGGGGTAGGAGACTGTGGGAGCGGGGCAGCTGCTCGCTGTGGCGACCTGCACCTCATGTGATCCATGATTAGCGTATGCCTGCTCCTGAGGAATTAGCGGTACCCGATAATCGCTGCCTCCAGCGTGGCTGGTGGGACCGTCCCGGGGCTCCTGGAAGAGCTCAGCTTCTGGCGCCTCATCCCCCCAGCTTTGGCCGAGGAGCAAGCCTTGTTCGCCCTCGTGAGGGTGCCCTTGGTCCATCATGTGGGGCACGTATTCTTCTGGCGCCGTCATCCCGAAGGCCACGCCGTAGAGCTCCACGTGCCATGCAGCTCTGCTTGACGCGCCCACCGTGGGGTGGTAGCGCGGCTGTCCACTGGGGCCGTGGGTCGTGTCGAGTCCTTCTTCTTCACGGACCGGGAGCAGGGGCAGCGCCGCCGCCGGTCCGGTGCCGACAGCTTCACTGGCGATGGAGTAGCCTTAGAGCCCGCGGGCGCGCGCGGAGCCCCCGCGCGGGCCGCCCTGGGCTTGAGATGGGAGCTGGGTGCAGAAGGGGTCAGCCCCCGAGGAGGCGAAGCCCAGGAGCTCTGCCACCCGCTCCAGCAGCACGTCGCGGCCGCCCTCCAGCAGCCTGCACTGCAGCAGCTCTCGGGCCACCGTGAGCATGGCCCTCGAGTTCACCTGCTCCCAGCAGGTGTACAATGTCGTGGTCGCGGCTTGATTGGAGGACCTTGCTGCTGACCGCGCCTGCCGCGGTTTGAGAGCTGTCGAAGCCTGTCCGCGTCGCCCGCGGCCCGCAGCGCCCTGCAGACGGCGAGCTGCCTAGGGCATGGGGTCGCCCGAGGCGAGCGGCTCTGCGCTGGCGGGCCACGCCGCCCAAGGATTTGGGTTGCCTGCCTGGTCGCCGGACATGGTGATGACGACGCGACGGGACACGAAGCGGTAGAAAGTGGATTCCGGCGCACCCCTACCTGGCGCGCCAAATGTCGGATTTTGGGTTCTGGCAGACCTTGAGGTTCGAACACTGGGGTGCGCGCGGAGATTTCGCCTTCTACCTACCTACACCCCTCCACCTCGCTAAGATCTAAGCTATGGAAAGAACATCACAAGAGACACAGGGTTTATACTGGTTCGGGCCACCGTTGTGGTGTAATAACCTACTCAAGTGTGTGGTGTGGTGGATTTCCTCTTGGGCTGATGATGATGAGCAATACAAGGAAGAACAGCCTCGCAAGTGTCTGTTCTTGGCTGGGGGGATGAACTGCTAGGAGGAGTTCAGTCACCCTTCTCTCTCTCTCCTCTCGATTCTCTCTCCGATTTCGATCCCTCTACCCTGTGGGTGGCTAGTCCTATTTATAGGCAAAGGCCCTGGGCCTCTTCCCAAATATTGAGCGGGAAGGGCGCCAACAATTGGTCATTTTGAAGGGGAACATCTGGTACACTTATCCTGACTAAAGTTGGTCCTCGCCTGCCAAAGGCTCTGGTGGTGACGCTGGCTTGGGCTCCACAATGACTTCCTTCCTGCCGTTGGGCCGGTCTTGGTCTCGTTGCACCGAAATGGGTGCCTTTGCTTGATTCTCTCGCCTGCGCTTGCTCCCTTTGCACCAAAGAGGAAAGGAGGACACTGCGCGGGCTGGCGCCCGCCTGGCACCCTTGGTCGTCATAGCTTGCGTCACGGGCACCTCGTGAGGTACCCCGCCTTGATCTCTCCGCCTCCTCGCGAGCCAGCCTAATGAGGCCGTGCCTGAGGAAGCTCCGTGTCGTCCACCCCGCGAGGCTTGGCCCCTCGCGAGGGTCTTGGGTCTGTGTTGATGATGACGGGCCGTGCTGGGCCCCATTTCAGCCACGCCGCAGGCCGCAGGCAGGCAAGTCTGGGGACCCCCGTTCCCAGAACGCCGACAATGTGGATGAAGGCCGATACTGACCTCATTTGTTACAGCTGCACCGCTGACTAACTTGGTCATACCTTTCTTTGTGGAGTGAATTTTGCACCCCATTTGTTGTTGACTTGAGTTTTTCTTGGTCTGTAGACTAGTCATGTCACCAGCATCTACAATACTCTAAAGCTTCTCTATCATTCATTCTATAATGTAGTGCAAACAATGACTGCTTCTCTCTGCAAAGTGGTAAGACCAACTAGACCCACTAATGCAATAGTTTTCCTTAAACACATTGGCTCCTTTTGTGCAGTTCAACTAAAGTCATAGTCGAAATAAAATCGAGCAGAAGTTTTAATATCCCTGTATGCAACAATTGGTATAAGGGAAACAACTACTGAGAAATAATGGTTGATGACTTATACTCCCAGAAGAAAAACATCTACCGATCTACCTTATCTTAATGGAAAACAAAGCAGGGCGGTAGCTCAATCAGTGCGATTCATTCATATTAACTGAGACATTATCTTAATAATGCCTTGTTTCAACATGTATAAAGAAAGACAAAGCAGAAAAGTACCATTCTTAAAACAATGCGACTGATTCATATTAAAAGAGATATTATCTTGACAGTACCTTGGTTAAACATGTAGAAAGAACTACAAAGCAGGATGGTACCATTCGTAAAACACTTTAACTGATATATAATAACAGAGACATTATCTGAACAATATATTTCTTAAACATGTACTCTGGCCGATCCCTAATAGAAATGGTACTCCCGCCGATCCCTAACAAGTGTTGCAGTTTTGAACTCAGATCCAGTAGTTAATTTTGAGAGTGGCATTGCTTAATTTTACTAGTGGTATTAGATTAACAAAAAGCATAAACAGTTCCAGGGGAGAGTAGACGCAACAACACCACATGCTTCCATCTACTTATAAAGGGGTGATGCATAGTTTGTTGTAACAAAGAAACAAGCATCATGTCTAGGTTGGTCCCATTTTTGTTCACTACTTAATGGGAAAAGACAGCAATTCAATAGCTTCAATTCAACATTTATTTAAAACAGTACCAATACAAGTAGCACAACATCTCAAAGCACACTACACGATCATGTGGATGAAGGCGGGTATTGACCTTTCATGATGCAGACAAGATCACGTATGAATCTGCCAACACGAATAGGAAATCCAATCTCGTTTTGTGCAGTTGCACTGAAATCAAGCAAAGTCGTCGGTGTGACATACGCGATCTTGAATAGATACCCCTGTTTTAATAGAGGCAAAAAAGGAAACAATTACTGGACAATAAAGGAGGATGAAACGTACTGTGATAAAAAGAAGCATCCAACTTATCTTGATGGAAAACAAAGTAGGATAGTAGCATTTCTAACACGGTTGCATTGATTCATATTAACAGAGACATTCTCTTAAAACAACATTCATTAAAAATGTAGTTTACTTTTAACAGTGGCATTGCTTCAATTTTCTAGTGGCATTCTTAGATTAACAACAGCAAAATAGTGGTATGGGACATGGGACATGCCAGCACCATGTGTGTCCACACGTATAAATGGGTGATGCAGAGTATGTTGCGAAGCAACATATCTGTGTTGGTCCTATATTTTTTCTCTTTGAATATTTCTCCAATGTTAGGGTAGAAAATCTAGTCCTGGACAAACTACCTGTCGGCGTTCTGGGAACGGGGGTCCCCAGACTTGCCTGCCTGCGGCCTGCGGCATGGCTCAAAGGGGGCCCAGCACGGCCCGTTATCATCAACACAGACCCAAGACCCTCGCGAGGGGCCAAGCCTCGCGGGGCGGATGACACGGAGCTTCCTCAGGCACGGCCTCATCAGGCTGGCTCGCGAGGAGGCGGAGAGATCAAGGCGGGGTACCTCACGAGGTGCCCGTGACGCAAGCTATGACGACCAAGGGTGCCAGGCGAGCGCCAGCCCGCGCAGTGTCCTCCTTTCCTCTTTGGTGCAAATGGAGCAAGCGCAAGCGAGAGCATCAAGCAAAGGCACCCGTTTCGGTGCAACGAGACCAAGACCGGCCCAACGGCAGGAAGGAAGTCATTGTGGAGCCCAAGCCAGCATCACCACCAGAGCCTTTGGCACGCGAGGACCAACTTTAGTCAGGATAAGTGTACCAGATGTTCCCCTTCAAAATGGCCAATTGTTGGTGCCCTTCCCGCTCAATATTTGGGAAGAGGCCCAGGGCCTTTGCCTATAAATAGGACTAGCCACCCATAGGGTAGAGGGATCGAAATCGAAGAGAGAATCAAGAAGAGAGAGAGAGAAGGGTGACTGAACTCCTCCTAGCAGTTCATCCTCCCAGCCAAGAACAGACCCTCGCGAGGCTGTTCTTCCTTGTATTGCTCATCATCATCAGCCCAAGAGGCAATCCACCTCACCACACACTGGAGTAGGGTATTACACCACAACGGTGGCCCGAACCAGTATAAACCCTGTGTCTCTTGTGCTGTTCTTTCCATAGCTTAGATCTTAGCGAGGCGGAGGGGTGCAGGTAGGTAGAAGGCGAAATCTCCGCGCGCACCCCAGTGTTCGAACCTCAAGGGTCTGCCGGAACCCGAAATCCGACACTACCCGACCCCCAGTTTCTTTCCTCTTTCAACAAAGAGATAGGTTCCTTACAGATGTGTGTACTGGGTTACCCCCTTTTCCCCTTTTCGACCAACAAAGCGGATGGATAGCAAGTCTATACTACTTTCCCTCCCTCCTTTCCTCATTGAACCACATCCTAGATTCATGCTCCACCCCACCCCACCATTCTTTCCTATTTGAAGTAAGACCTAGATTCGAATAAAGAATCGAAAAAGATACGCATGAAGCTAGAGCAATGACGGTTTCAAAGAAAGTTATACCTTAGGGTCGTCGGGATGTGGCTAGGCATGCGGCGGGAGGCCGGATCATCCCACACTACGTATGACAACAAGGAAGAATGGGTCGGTGGCCCTCCCACACAGGCGCTGGGTGAATGAGAACAGCGCATCTGGCAGTGGATTGCCTCCCTCACCTAAGGCGATAGAGTGAACGCTGCACCTCCTCCCCTTCCCAGTGTGACGGGATCCAGACGGCTCCTTCACCAGCTATGAGGGGGCAGAGAGAGACAGAGGCCAACGCAGTCTTGTTTAGATCTGGTGAAGAGGGTGAGAGACTGTGAATATAGCAAAACTCTAGCAAAGGAACGCTGAGCCTCCAGCATGTGTACATATATATATGTAGTGCGGTGAGAGTGTGGAGAGTGCAAACCCTAGTGAACAAGCACTGAGGCTCGAGATATATAGTGGAGTGGTTTTCTTTTTGTCTCCATAACAGTCATTTTAAATTGTGTAAATATGAAACGAAACTCTTCATTTAACGTACCAGTGAAGAAAACTACTTACGATCAACTAACGATCCACGCGTCCTGGTCACACTTCCTATCCTTCACGTGCGGTACACAACGCTCCGTTAAGTGAACAACCACACATGCGCCAAATTATTGGAAACCTGTGAGAGTGTGTACAAATAAAGAATTTTAATTTCAGTTATCGGAAAGGTTTGAGAGTATGTACAGTTTTCCCTCTCTCAATAATTATGGTTTGTTGTGTTCGGCCTAAACTTGGTCAAACTTTACAAAGTTTGACTTTAGTCAAATCTAATATGTAGAGGAAATAAAAATGCAGGGCTACTACGTCCATCCGGGTTTTTAGTCCACACCATTTTTTAATCAAAGTTTGACCACATATTTATTTTATAGTTGGACAGATGAAATTACATGGGAGCTGAAGACAAAGTTGTGAGAAGGCTTAGAAATCAATACCAAACTTATGCTCTTAGTACGAACATCGATCCTTCTTCGAGGAAACATTTGGTTCATAACCAATTGTGTTTTAAAATTGCACAAGTGTGAAGGACTGCGTCTCCAATGCTACCAAGGTGAACTGATGAAGGATATCATCTTTGTGGGTAACAAGCACATAGCACTGATGGAAGACATCTTGTTTTTCGTTGAAAATTGATCAGCTTCACCAGCCGATGAAACCATGAGGCGTAACCATGAGCGTCCATAGGTCATCATGGTGATGCATCAGCCAATGAAGTTCGACAAATCCTCACTGTGGTATGTTTCTTCACGGTAATCAAGATCAAGGAAGGAAGAACCACATGGCAGAGGAAAGTGAGGCGAAACAACAATGGCCGTCCAATTTTGTGCAGTTCCACTAAAATTGAGGAAGACATGCACGGGTATGGAGATACGCATCGTTGTTTGTGAAAATATAAAAAAAGGATATAGTGTTGTTAGTTTGTTTTGGCAGTGGTACAAGATTAATAACGACATCTCAATTATCAATATGAATTAATGAAAAGTGCACCAACAACCAGAAGCATCATGATTATCTTGATGGGAACTAAACCAGGATACCCGAGAAAAAAAGCAGGACATAAGCATTTATCGATGCCTCTGGATTGACATCAGCGTTACTTAAAAGGGACATCACTTTACCATGGGCATTGCTTCATTTATCCAGTGATAGTATTAGATTAGCACCAGCAATAGGAGCATATGGACAATGACCGCACAACCACCATGTACTTTTGTCGAAAAAACAGGTATACCTCCACTGAGGCATAAACCAGGAAAACTTTTCGAATGGCCTTTCCTCTATAATAGTAAAAAATAGGTGATGTTAGACTAGCCGACGAACCTTAGTTACAGTACATGGGGATCTGGGGAGTCGTGGCAAAGAAGAAAACCCACATGCGGCAACCTGGGGAGCTGGACCAATACAATGAAGCATGAAATCCAAAAGAAGTTATACCTCAGGTGGGCGAGATGTCGCTTAGGCGGGCGGGCGGGATATGCCCACACAACTGCAGCCAACAAGGGCGCGGAGGACTTTCGTCCGTGCCAGTGCCGGCTCAGAGAGGACAGTGCGCATCGGCTTCCTCCATCGCCGATGGCGACAACGTCAACTCTACATCTCCTCAACTCCCGCAACGGACGGGATTCGGCTGGATCTGTGACCATTGGTGAGGAGAGAGATAGAGTGGACACTGCCATCTTGTTTAGATATGGAGAGGGTGAGAGAGCGAGACGCGAGAAACCCTACCAAACAAGAGGCTATATATACAATGGAGTAAAAAATCTCTCCATAGCAGTGGTTTTAAATAGAATACACGCGTTCCCAGAAAAAAGAAACGAAAACTGGTGGACAATTTTTTTAACGTACCAAGAAAGAAAACTCGATCAAAAACACGCCCCCGCTTCTAGGTCGCAGTCTGTATCGGGCACTGGTGGTCCACGACACTCCATTATTAAGTGAACAAATTAAAGGGTGAAATTATTACGTACGTACCTAAGCTGCCTCTTCGTGTACAAATACACTCCATCGTGTACATGCGGGTATCTCGGAGGCAGAGTGAGTGCGTGTACATTTCTTCTTGTACGACGTACTCCATTTATCACACTTCATATTGTTTCCCACTCCTATGATATTCCTATCCAAGGAACAAAATTAGGTGGTATTAAGTTTGTGTGTGTAGGGACAATGAGACATCGATGGTGTGTACGAGTAGTCGCGAGAGTTGTCGCACACACACACATCGACATACACATGCATATCCGTGGGTATGTAAAATTCCATCCCCATCTCCATCTCCAATCATATTTGTCCAACTAGCAGATTATGTATGGAACAATATTTACATATAACATCTCTTGTTTGCGGGCATCCGAACCACTGCCACGCCCGCTCCTGACCAACCCGTACCCTCTTCATCACCCGTGTGTGCTTCCCACCCGAAACGAATAGTGCCACATTCATGCCCGGCCAGAGCGGACGAGACCTCTCACTAGCACTGGCATTTAAGTGGCGCGCCGGCTGAGAGGCGCCGCCCGCGCACCTCCTGGTGCACGCGACGGCTCCGCGTTCGAAGGTCACCACGGCCGGCCACAACATGCATGTAAAAACTTCTTGGGAGTCCATGCTACAGCTAGCTATCCTCCCTCTCCTTGTTAATCTTTTCCGGTAGTGCTAGTACTCCATGGCGCTATCCATCGACAAGTAGGCGGGAAAGTTATCGTATTCTTGGTTTAAGGTGAGTGGCATGCTAAGTGACTGTGTAGGGTGGAGCTGTGGAGGAGGGTGAGACATGAACACGATAGACATGATTTGAATGTTGGTTTTGCTCGATGGCACGATCCAACGAAACCAAACATTGGTTTCTCTCTGTTTCCATTTTTTTCTCTAGAAAAATGGAAACTTTCCACTCCATATTCATTCCTACTCCAAGGTTGCCCCGTTACAACATTGCATCAAATACAAAGGAAAACTAACACGCATGTTGATGCATCTCAATGATTCACAAATCATAGCCAATATTTACTTCACAACTAAAGACAAAAGTTGTGAGAGTGTGTACAAAA
Source organism: Triticum urartu (assembly GCF_056163025.1). Classification (NCBI taxonomy): domain Eukaryota; kingdom Viridiplantae; phylum Streptophyta; class Magnoliopsida; order Poales; family Poaceae; genus Triticum; species Triticum urartu. Next base: position 259,776,996 of record NC_141875.1, read on the forward strand.
AAATCTACTGAATGGGTCCCTATGACGTAAACATTGATCCCTAAACAGGATTTATTTTCCATTCTAGGTAGAACCTTGCGAAGGAAAGAAGGCTGGCACCCTCGAATCATATGATGCTTTCGTGCAGTTCCACTAAAATCGAGCCGAGCATCCCTGTTGGCAAAGATATTGTAGAAGTGTGATTAGAATAATAGTACTGGCACTAGTTCATGAGACATAAACTCATCACAAATAGAAGCCAGTAGAAGTAGAGAAAGATCCACATGGAGATGGAGCTACGTGGGGAGCTACGGCAGTGGTGCAAGCCGGCTCCAAAAGGAAGTTGTACCTAGGATGTCGGGCTGTAGCTTGAAGGACGGTTAGGAGGCTGCATCAGCCCATACCGCGGGGACCCGCAATTAGGACGCACCAACAGTGGGTTTTCTCCCTCGCCGCTATCAACTGCGTCTACGCAGAACATCGTCACCTTCCACCCAGCGGCGGGATCAGGCCGGATCTGTGACCAGTGGTGTGGTCACCGTCATTCTATGCATGTGAAGAGAGAAATCCAAGCAAGCAGGCTTGTAGCTTAGGCTCCTGCTAGTGTATATATAGTGAAGCGGTTTTCTTTTTATGTCCATATCAACCATTTTATATTGCATACATGTCATTGAAGATTCAAATGATGGTTGCTTCTTCCAACTAACTTACTATGTGATTTGACTGTTCCTGAGTGGCCCCTACACGTACGCCCCCTATGTGTATGACCATTCTTGAGTCTCACTTGTACTTATCTCTATTTTCTTGCATGACACATAGACAGGATGCGCATAGAGGAATTTTCTTACTGCACGTTGTTACGTAGTGCTACGAGTACCTACTCCCTCCTTCCGGTTAACTAGTAGTACTCCCTCTGTCCTGGCTTATTGGCCCCTTTGTACTCAATTCATGGGCTCGTTTTCCTCAAGAAATTGTCTTTACCAATGTATTAAAATCGGGAATGCATGCGTGAACAATGAATGATTAAACCGTGCATGCAACATTTTGACAAAGCATAGACTTATGAACATGTGAATGTGAGGGACTACAACCTCGTGTATGCATGCCACAGTCACACATACACATGGACGCAAAAATGGACGCGATGCCCTAATGCATGCATGTCCGAGGACACGAGGAAAACACATGGTCACGCTCAAGTGCTCAACCTACACGTGCATGCACACACATACTCAGCCAGGGTGAGCTAGTGACCGTATAAACACTTGAAAATGTATATATTGAGCGCAATGAGCGTAATATGATGTCCACTAACCGTATTTTTACAAATATACAGTGATAGACAGTGTATTTATCTCATTTCAAATTAAGCCATATTAATGGGAAAGGAGGCAGTATGGACTAGCATTACTTTGTTGTGTCCCGTCAACTTGTCGAACGAGGAGAAGCTTGCAGGATGGGAGAAGCTTGTGCATGGTGGCTCGCAGGACAAGGAGAAACTTTTTACTAATGCAAGCTCTTCCTCGCTCAGGCGGTGGACATGCAACAGTTAATTCGGTGTCAGATTGCTAGAAGCATACACTGTAATCGTACCATTATTGTTCGACTTCCCGAAGAGGCGAACAACCAAGCGCAAAGTTTACTAGTACTATTAGTACTACTATAGAGTTATGTACAACTAGGAACCGGATGGTGGAGTGTCTGCACTTTATTTTATTTTAAAATGTGGTAAAGCAATCTTCAACACATTTGGTTCCCTTCGAGAATATTTTCTCTTTTTTGTTTTTTGGTAGAAAGACTGTAAGGGAACCACCTACAGTATAATTGGTGCAACAAACCCAAATCGCAAGGACCATGCCTTGAACCTGCATGGGTGGGAAGGCATTAGCCCCTTCCCACCACTAGGCTTTGCCTTAGTCTGCATTTTCTCATTTTTTGTTATTCAGCATGTAAACAGGTCAGCAAACCTTGCGGCGCATCTTTGTGCGAATCGTGCTTGCTGCACTTTCAATGTGACCGAGAGCTGGCTTGATGAAACACCTCGCTTCCTTCTTCTTTTTTGAGGGGTACCTCGCTTCCTAGTGACCAGTCTCTTGGATGATCATCCTAAGAATGCTTATATATGAATAAAGCTCCCTCATTTACCCGCAAAAATGATTAAGCCATATTAACCGGACTAGCACTACTTTTTGATGTGTCACGTCAACTTGCAGAATGAGGAGAAGCTTGCAAGACAAGGTGAAGCTCGCTTTTGCCCTCTTCGTCTACCTCAAGCCTAGTGGCTCGCAGGACGAGGAGAAGATTTTGACTAATGCAACCTACCCTCGCCCAGGCGATGGACATGCATCAGTTCATTCAGTGTCAGATTGCCAGAGGCATACACTGTAGTACCATCATTGTTCGACTTCATGAAGAGGCGAAGAGCCAAGCACAAGGTTTAGTAGTACGAGTAGTACTACTGCTAGTATACATGTACTAGGAACCGCATGGTGGAGCCTATGTACTCTTATTTTATTTTAATCCCTGATAAAGTACAATTTTATTCGGGAGAAGTGCAGAAAACGGCAGCCCAGTAGTAGTATTAAAAAACATCAAACATGTAATGATGATATCGATCAACCATGCTCGAATATATCTTGGCCTCCGTGCGAGCATGTCCGTGTGTTCACGCTCATAGTCTCTCTCAAGGTATGGTCGGTTGGGCATTTTGCCATTAATTGAGATCGGTTTGCTCACACTCCAGTCCCACATGTCAGTGATATGCCAAGAGGAAGTGCGTTGACCGACTGGCCATTGGCGTACTTGGTTTCGCACCTTCATACTACTCCTCCCTCTGTCATAGTTTATGGGGCACGCTTCATTCTCATGCATTTATCTCCATGCTTTCCCACCACCAGAGAGATTTTAGACGCATTTGGTTTAATGCTCAATTAATTAGGTCATGGTAACCGCAATCAAGTCCATAATTTTCTCTCGATGTACTAGGTGTGTACGCGGAGTGGAGTAAGTGCATGCATGTGTGTACCCTTGGTGGAAGCACTGCATGCATGTGTGTACTAGTAATAGACGTCGTGCTATAATTTACCAATGCTATTTTTTAGGCCGATCGCTAGTCGCCTTGGTCCTAGAGATTGTTGAAGCGTTGTATAAACAATGACAGAGGGAGTAGTATGAGCGGATTCAAAGAAGAGCGTATTGATGGTTGCTTCTTCAGAGTAACTTACAGTGGGAAAGGTGGGGCTTATGATTTGACTGGTCATTACTCACTATTAGTGCGGCGCAACAACCGGCCTGAGTCTCCCATGCGGTTGTGCACTACTCCCTCCGTTCTTAAATATTTGTCTTTCTAGATATTTCAACAAGTGACTACATACGAAGCAAAATGAGTGAATATACACTCTCAAATATGTCCATTTGGAATTTCTAAAAAGATAAATATTTTGGAATGGATCCGGATGCTAAAGAGGCTTCTGGCAATGCTCTCAAGCCTCCATCATTTGTTTACATATTTGACGTACTCTACAAATAGTTTTCCAGAGACATGAAATTGTACAATGCTCTGAGCTTTTAGCTTATGTTTCGTGTCTCTTCCCATCCATGCTCTTTCAGAAAAATAAAAAACTAACTTCCTTGCTAATGCATCTCAATGACTAGCAGATAAGAGCTAATATTACATCGCAACTGAAGACAAAGTTCTGGGAAGGTGTTAAATTAAAATTGATACATGCTTTCATTGGCAGCAACTTCCCCCCTGCTCTGTCTAAATCAACAAGGCATGTTGGGAAAAAGGTAGCTATCTAGAGCATGCAACATTATGATCATTTTGTGCAGTTCCACTAAAATAGAGCTAAGCGTCCCTGTTCCATAGATATTATGTGTGATTACAATAATAGAGGACTATTTATGAAACACTAAACACACAAATAGAAGCCGGTCACCTTTCAGTATATCTTAGGACTAACTAGTTGGAGAATATTAAGCAAATAGTTGGAGAAGATTAGGCTCGGAGTTGGATGAGGAGGATAGAGCAAAACCAATCTCCCTTTGTGCAGTCACACTGAAATGTGGAGATGTTGCCCGTGTGACATTTTAGTACAACTGCATAAAACACTCTTAATAAAAAAGTGATTTGTGTAGTTCACCAAAAGTTCGCAATCGCAACAAGGTTAAATGGATAGCCGTGATTGCAAAAAAGAGGTAGAAGTTACTGGCCAATAACAGTTGATGACACATACAACGACAAAAAGGAAGCATATTCCTTATCCTAAGGGAATATAACAACACGATTGTGCTTGTCTAAAATGGTGTGAGGATAAGGTTGCAATATGGAAAGTACACCGGACGAGCTATGTTTTGGGCAAAGAACTATGGAAGAACCACATGCAAGATTTTCCACATGCAGTGACATGGGAAGACGGGCAATGGAGCAAGGCCGGAGGGGATACCTGTGTGCCATCGGGATGTAACTAGGAGAGCGGCGGCGAGCGGGATTTTCCCATACTACGGCAGCGAGCAAGTGGCATAGGCCCTACCGTGCCAGAGCTTAGTCAGAGGGAATGGCGGGTACCGCAGATCGGGATGTGCTACCTCGGCGTCGTCGAACGAAGAAACGTTGCACATCCTCCCTTTCCGCCGGTGGACGGGATACGGCCGGACCAGTGACCAACGGTGAGAGAGAGAGAGAGAGAGGCCGCCGCCACCTTGTGAGAGATACTCTGAAGAGAGACAAACCCCGGCAGGGAGGCTCCATTGTATATAGTGGAGCAGACTAATTTTTTCTCCATAAAAATTGATTTGTATTCTATGTACGTGGCATTGAGCGATATAACTTTATTTAAAAATAACGCGCCAACGCATCAAGTCAAACTTTGTTTCGTGCACGCGTGGTACATGAGCTCCATAGGTAAACAACCGCTACATGCGCTCAAATTAGCACGTGGGATGCCATTTCGTACAGAAATGAGCTCCATCGTGTACCCGCGTGGGTGTGGCTGGGCACGAAGCGTGAGTACGTGCACCTATTCTCTTCGTGTATGTACACCACCTACGTGGGGTTGTGTGAGGGAGATACAAATGTAGAGAGATATGGTGTGTGGGTTCGTGAGTGTTTTGGGGGTGGCATGAGAGATAGACAGGGAATATGTGTCGATGATATTTCAATAAAAAAATGTAACATATTCAATGTGTGTGAAATAGAGGCCTGGATATATCATATATATAGAGGGGGTGATCCACGAGAAGAGAGTGGATGTACCATCGGCGTGAGGTATCCATAGAATCGAAGAGAGGGATGCTGTGTGTGTCACGATCAATAAAGAGTGCCATCGAATTTGTGTGTGCCCACGTCAAAGATATAGGGTGGCTGGCCTACTGGACCATGAGAGGGGACAGGTGCAGTTTGTCTGTGTGGCATCGATACCTACCTATAGTGCTCAACTATCAGTTTGTGTGGGGCGGGGGGTGGGGGTGAGAGACCTAACTATAGAGGTACAATGGTGGTATATGTGTGGAGGAGGAGAGAGACCTACCTTATGTATTGAGGGAGATCGATTGGCATCCATGCATATGTGTAGGGGAGGAATAATGTTGGGAGAGAGAGAGAGAGAGCTAGAGTATCGGAGGGGCTGGTGGTGGAGTTGCTTCTAACAAATGGTGGGATAGGCTTGCTAGACAAACGGGGGGAACGCCTGTAGTATCAATAAGAAAGGGGATGCTTGCCTGTCTATGCACGTGCGTGTGAGAGGCGGGTCAGGAGGCATGCACGAATGATGAGGGGGGATGATATGGCTCTGGTAAGAGACATAACTACATTGGGAGATCAATCATCCTTTGTCGGAGAAAGGAGAGACATAACTTGTGAGGTACGTCGATCGATGGGTCGGGAAAATAGTTAAAGTCAACGTAGGTATATGTAGGGGGATCGATCGGTATACATGCATGTATGTGTTAGAAGCAAATAAGGCCCAGAGAGAAGGATAGAGAGACAGAGAGAGGGATGCAGCTATATCAAGGGGGAAGGAGCGTGCGAGTATGAGATCAATGAAAATAGGGGTGGGAGTGAGGCATGGACGGTGAGAAGAGAAGAGGGAAAGCTTGTGTTTGTGGTAGGCACACCTGGCTAGAGAGGCATATCGATCGATGTGTGCCGTAAAGAAGGAGCTGGGGAGGCTACACACCATGGGTGAACGACCTAAAGTGAAAAGACGAATGTTGAGGGAGGGTGAGAGGAAGGTAGGCGTGTGCATGCACGAGAGAAAGTTAGCGCTAGCTACAAAGATAAGAGGATTGTGTGGGTGTAAAAGATGAATAGAGATCATAATTCATTATAAAAAGTGAATTCAGACATTTGAATAATTTATCATAGTGTTTTAAGCCGACACATGCTTGAATATATATAACGGTGATACGCATGGTGTGGTTATGAACACGTTATACTACATATATAACAGAGTTGGTGATGATGGTGTGCCTGCCATCCTGCAATATAGGCCGCTCGATTTATATCTGACGGATAGGAAGGAACTATGGCAAATTTGAAAAATATACCCACACCCCTCTCCACATTTGCAAATAAGGCCTTCCCTCGATCATCTTCATGTTTCGTGCAACGCATGGGCATCTTGCTAGTACTACATATGATATATAGAACATGGATTATAAATTGTGATAATGTGTGGCTTCTGCAGCTCAGGGCTAAATACTTGTCATAATGTAGGGGGTGGGGCACTATACTTTGTGTGATAAACACAGTGTACTTATGGAACATGGTTTCGATTATGAATATCTAGTTAGTACATCGAATGTACTTATATTTGGAATCAACATCAAGTGTATTCAAAAAATTGAATTCGAGTTCATAAAGTATGAATAGTTCATATCTATCTCTATAGTAATCATGTGCTGTGTTGTTAAGGTAATACATGAATGATGGTTGACGTTGGCAACAATCATGATTGTATATTCTAATTCAAATAGAGAAACAAATTGAAATTTAGTTCGAATTGCAGAGGTAGTATAGACATTTGGAATGCACTAAAATGTTGGTATGAGTAGGTTACATTCATTATACAGCCAGCGAAAAAATTTAATTGGACATAACATGGATTCATAGCTTTGAATAGCATTTGTATAATAAAATGGGACAAGACTCTCTTTGTGTGGTGTGAATAGTTTTATTTTTTTCATATTTTTCGTTGAGGGAAGTGCGAATTGATTTGGTACGTACAAGTACAATATTACACGTTATGCTTGTCCCTAAAATTCAACCCGCGCCTTGCTATATCCCGAAAATTCAGATATAATGCTCCTGAAACCTGAGCCTTCACAACCTGCGCCTTGATATCCCAAAATTACAACGCGCGCGAAAACTCCCTCCAGCTGCCAAATCCCGACACGCGAAACCCCCTTCTAAGCCTGAGCCAAAAGGGCTGCTAGTTCAAGTCGGTGGGGGTACTTTTGTAACACACGCTACATTTTGGACAAGCGCGTCCCTAAGTCATGGTTCCCCCCTCCCATCGCCTCCTTTTCGCCATTCGAAATGCCAGGCTGCCATAACCTATCTGCTCTAGCCGCGAAACCCCACCCTCCTCCATCAGCCACCTCACCACAGCCCAGCCAGAGCCTCTTCCTAGATGATGTCGTCCAACGCAACAAATTGACATCCCTCATCCACCTCCCCAGATGAGGATCTATCGTCCATCTCATCGTCCTGCCCGTTCAGCCACCCCGTCCTCCACCTCCAAAGAGCTGCTCCGACGATTGCCTCATCTATCGCGGCTGCTCCATCCACACAGCGTCGCCTTTACCTGCTCCAACCGAACCGCAACATCCTCATTGACTCCTCGGACGAAGCCAAGGCCTACTCGGCGCCACCAAAGAGGTTGTACACTCATCGCATTGCACCTTCTCCTTAACTCAACCTCCCGATGTTGATGGTGCTCCATCCCTCACCCCCATGGCGTGGCTACCTCGAAGCTGGCACCGTGGGCGACATCTCCACGGTGCCTCTCCCCTAGTGCGGCACTCCTTCGATGCTAGCGTCCATACCAGCCGGATCTGCTGCTGCTACTTTGGTCATCATAGTTTAGACATCATATATGCTAATGCCCTCTGCTTAGCATATAAATCACATATGTGAATTAAATCATGCGATCCTGATTACTTAGATAACATGTATGTGAATTATGTCATGCGAACCTGTTTACTAAAGACATCATATCTGTGAAATTATGTCATGCTATCTATTTTAGTTAAACAATATACATGTCAACTATTTCATGCCCTCTTTTTTCCACACTATCTATTGCATCTATCTCTCATACAATGTCTGCACATTCAACTATATTTCCTATTTATCAGCCATTTGAATTGGAGCGAGTGATGGCAGTATCTAGCAGAGTAAAAACACAGTCTTCAAATAAAATAGTGCTAGCTCTTAGTGGAGATAGCACCCCGGTCGTACATGCATGAGAACCAGACCTACCACACATAACCCAGACTCTCGCAGGTTGTAACCCTACTGCAATGGATAGAGAACCAACTTCACCCAATATAACCCCAACTATAGCAGATAGTAAGCCAGTTCCTATTGACACGACACCATCTCCACTACAAAGCTCCCAAACAAGAGCGGTTAGTAAGGCAGCTCTAGTGCCCAAAGAGCCAGTACTACCACAACAAACCCCAACTCCACCAGCTAGTACACCTATTCCTGTGGAGGAAGCACAACCAGCCATTCATAGTTTAGCATCTATCACATTTTATGTTGTTAAATCCTATGTGTGTATCTTACCATCATGGAAATATTATACTGAAGATGAAGGAAAATGCCAGTTGCAGGTGTTGTCCAAGAGTTATGTGTAAGTAATGTTATTCATGGCAATTACTTTGCTTTTTCCCATACATTCTACCTCCATGATGGTTATAATACAACAAATTTTCCCATTTTTCTCTATAGAGAAGGACCGGTTTGGAAACTCAGGATGAGGTAACATGTGCTAATACCTCTGCTATCTTCAAGAATACTTGGTGGCAGTATCGGAATTACCTAAAGAGAACATACTTCACTGGCAAAGAAACTTATCAAATTCCCTTACATTCTCCTAAGACATATTTACTGGATGATGACTAGGAACACCTTGTTCTGTATTGGTCCCGAACAAAGAATGTGGTAAGGTCTATGATCTCATTTTTTATTTTTAAGTAATATATGCTTGCGTCTTACTATACTCTATTCATGTAGAACAAGTGCTTAAATTTGAAGAACAACTGTTCTCATTTAAGATTCCATTGCTATCGTGCATACTGCTTTGCGCTTGTATCACTGTACTTACTCATACAAACTTATTTTTAAATTGAAGGATCCAGTCGAAACACCAATGGCACAACATGTATATTTACGCATGTTTCTTTAACAGGTTTGCTCTTATAAATAGCTTTGCTGATTTCAATTTCAATTGTGTACACAATTAACTTCTCATATCATGCACATTACTAGCATCACAACAAAGCTAGTAGTGTTGTTGTACGTGTAGACCCGTGGTACCCGGCCATCTGAAATCTTGTTGTGTTGTGTAGTTTCCCACGGTTTGTATTCTTTCTGTGTTGCTTTGTCTTGAACTGATATGATTTGAACCGTGTCTTTATTTTGATTTGGCAAGACAATGTAGTGATCATAGGACATACATATATGTTTGTTTGATGCTTCTATAATGTACTACATGGAAATAGAAGACTTGGTAGTTTAATCTTGTCCACCTTACTAATGAACCGGTTCACCAAAATGAGTTTCATATACTAGTACATGCTAAACCCGTTGATACGTCCATTTTGCATCATGCTTTTATATCGATATTTCTTGCATTATGGGTTGTTATCACACATTCACTACTAGGAAAACGGCTATAGATGAAATCAACACTAATGGCACACCACGTGTGTGGTGCGCCATTAGAATATAGCAATGGTGCACCACATACAGGTACGCCATTAGGAATATATTACTAATGGCGCACCTGGTGTGCGGTGCGCCATTAGAAGTTTTGAAAAAAAATTGTTACTAATGGCGCACCGTGGGTGCGGTGCGCCATTACTAGTTGACATAGTAATGGCGCACGACACCCACGGTGCGCCATTAGAAGTTTTAAAAAAAAGTAAAAAAAATTGTTAGTAATGGCGCACCAGTGGATAGTGCGCCATTACTAGTTTTTAACTAGTAATGGCGCACTGTCCACAGGTGCGCCATTACTAAGTTTTTTTTCAAAAAATATTCAAAAAAATTCAAATTTTTTATTTTTTTTCGAAACTAGTAATGGTGCGCCGTGGGTGTGGTGCGCCATTACTACTTTAACTACTAATGGCGCAACACCCCACGGTGCGCCATTACTAGTTTGCCCGGCTTCCACCGAATGCACCCCCCCCCCCCGTGGACCGCCTTTTTAGTTTAAAAAAAATAAAAAAATGATAAAAAATGTCAAAAAATAAAAGAAAATAAGTTTGCCATGTGATATGTGGTCTAGTTGTTAGGAAAACTTACAAATATAAATTTCGACTTTATTTGCAAAATCTCTCTGGAAATTTGTAAAATGGGCATAACTTTTGCATACGAACTCGGATTAAAAAGTTTTATATATGAAAAATCATCTACTTGAAAAGTTACATCCGAATTTAACCATGGGAACCCCATTAAACATTTTCAAAATCCCCAAAAACATAACACAAAAAAAGTTACGGGGCTTTCAAGATCTAGAGGCAAAAAAATAAAAAAAAGGTTTTGAAATATTTTTAATTTTTTTTCAAAAAATGATACGTAATATGACCGGGAAGTTTGAAATATTTTTCAAAATTTCATCATAGTCATGAACATGAACAAAGTCCTAGACATCAACAAGGTATAATAGGATTGATATGCCAGATATATCAACAAGTGGCTGTGAAGTGAGATGTTGCTGGGGTTGGATAGAACTGTGAAGTTAAGCGTGCTTGGGCTGGAGTAGTGTGAGGATGGGTGACCTTTCGGGAAGTTTGACCGCGGAGTGCGATTTGACCTGAGATTAAGAAAAAAATGAAAAAAAAATTGAAATTTTTTGAAAAAAAATTAAAAAAATCTGAAATTTTTTTTGAAAAAAAATTGTTACTAATGGCGCACCGTGGGCCATACTAATGGCGCACCAGCGGTGCGCCATTAGAATACCAGATTCTAATGGCGCACCACAGGTGCGCCATTAGAAAAAAATTCTAATGGCGTGATGCTAGTGGCGCACCAGTAGTGCGCCATTAGTAGCGAAAATAGGTGCGCCACTAGCAGAAGATGGGTATCGGAGGGCCACCAGGGGGCCCATGAGGTAGGGGCGCGCCTAGGGGGTAGGGCATTCCCCCACCCTCATGGCCAGGGTGTGGCCCCCGTCTGGAACTATCTTCGCTCAATATTTTTTATATATTATGTAAATAACTTCCGTGAAGTTTCAGGACTTTTGGAGCTGTGCAGAATAGGTCTGTAATATTTGCTCCTTTTCCAGCCCAGAATCACAGCTGCCGGCATTCCCCCTCTTCATGTAAACCTTGTAAAATAAGAGAGAATAGGCATAAGTATTGTGACATAATCACTGACCTGAGATTAAGAAAAAAACGAAAAAAAATTTGAAATTTTTTGAAAAAAATTAAAAAAAATCTGAAAAAAAATTTGAAAAAAATTTGTTACTAATGGCGCACTTCTATGTGGTGCGCCATTAGTATACCAGATACTAATGGCGCACCATGGGCCATACTAATGGTGCACCAGCGGTGTGCCATTAGAATACCAGATTCTAATGGCGCACCACAGGTGCGCCGTTAGAAAAAAATTCTAATGGCGTGATGCTAGTGGCGCACCAGTAGTGCGCCATTAGTAGCGAAAATAGGTGCGCCACTAGCAGCCCTTTTTCTAGTAGTGATTATGTCACAATACTTATGCCTATTCTCTCTTATTTTACAAGGTTTACATGAAGAGGGGGAATGCCGGCAGCTGTGATTCTGGGCTGGAAAAGGAGCAAATATTACAGACCTATTCTGCACAGCTCCAAAAGTCCTAAAACTTCACGGAAGTTATTTACATAATATATAAAAAATATTGAGCGAAGATAGTTCCAGACGGGGGCCACACCCTGGCCACGAGGGTGGGGGGAATGCCCTACCCCCTAGGCGCGCCCCTACCTCATGGGCCCCCTGGTGGCCCTCCGATACCCATCTTCTGCTATATGAGGTCTTTCATCCGAGAAAAAAAATAAGAAGCAAGCTTTTGGGACGAAACTCCGCCGCCACGAGGCGGAACCTTAGCGGAACCAATCTAGGGCTCTGGCAGAGCTGTTCTGCCGGGGAAACATCCCTCGGGAGGGGGAAATCATCACCGTCGTCATCACCAACTATCCTCTCATCGGGAGGGGGTCAATCTCGATCAACATCTTCACCAGCACCATCTCATCTCAAACCCTAGTTCATCTCTTGTATCCAATCTTTGTATACAAACCTCAGATTGGTACCTATCCTTGTAGTTGATGCTAGTTGGTTTACTTGGTGGAAGATCATATGTTCAGATCCATTATGCATATTAATACCCCTCTGATTATGAACATGAATATGCTTTGTGTGTAGTTACGTTTGTTCCTGAGGACATGGGAGAAGTTATGCTATAAGTAGTCATATGAATTTGGTATTCGTTCGATATTTTGTTGAGATGAATGTTGTCATCCCTCTAGTGGTGTCATGTGAACGTCGACTACATGACACTTCACCATTGTTTGGGCCTAGAGGGAGGCATTGGGAAGTAATAAGTAGATGATGGGTTGCTAGAGTGACAGAAGCTTAAACCCTAGTTTTTGGGTTGCTTCGTAAGGGGCTGATTCGGATCCATATGTTTCATGCTATGGTTAGGTTTACCTTAATACTTCTGTTGTAGTTGCGGATGCTTGCAATGGGGGTTAATCATAAGTGGGATGCTTGTCCAAGTAAGGACAGTACCCAAGCACCGGTCCACCCACATATCAAATTATCAATGTACCGAACGCTAATCATATGAACGTGATGAGAACTAGATTGACGATAATTCCCATGTGTCCTCGGGAGTGCTTTCCTTCATATAAGAGTTTGTCCAGGCTTGTCCTTTGCTACAAAAAGGATTGTGCCATCTTGCTGCACCTTATTTACTTTTATTACTTGCTACTCGTTACAAATTACCTTATCACAAAACTATCTGTTACCGATAATTTCAGTGCTTGTAGAGAATACCTTACTGAAAACTGCTTATCATTTCCTTCTGCTCCTCGTTGGGTTCGACACTCTTACTTATCGAAAAGGCTACGATAGATCCCCTACACTTGTGGGTCATCAAGACTCTTTTCTGGCGCCGTTTCCGGGGAGTGAAGCACCTTTGGTAGGTGGAATTTGGTAAGGAAAAATTTATATAGTGTGCTGAAATTTACTTTCACTTGTTACTATGGAACATAATCCTTTGAGGGGCTTGTTCGGGGTATCTTCACCCCGGCCAGTAGAGCAAAGAGTTGCTCCTCAACCAACTGAACCTACTGAAAATGTTCACTTTGAAATTTCTTCTGGTATGATAGAGGAACTGCTAGCTAATCCTTTTGTGGGAGATGGAACACTGCATCCCGATTTACACCTAATCTATGTGGATAAAGTCTATGCATTATTTAGGCTTGCAGGTATGCCCGAGGATGTTATCAATAGGAAGGTCTTCCCTTTATCTTTGAAGGGAGAGGCATTGACATGGTATAGGCTATCTGATGATATGGGATCATGGGACTACAAGCGATTGAAATTGGAATTTGATCAGAAGTTTTATCCTATGCATTTTGTTCATCGTGATCGTAATTATATTTATATAATTTTTGGCCTCGTGAAGGAGAAAGCATCTTTCAAGCTTGGGGGAGGCTTAAGTCAATGTTATATTCTTGCCCCAATCATGAGCTCTCAAGAGAAATGATTGTTCAAAAATTTTATGATCGGCTTTCTCTCAGTAATCGCTCCATGTTCGATACTTCTTGTGTTGGATATTTTATGATGGAGACTATTGAATTCAAATGGGATATATTGGAAAGAATTAAATGCAACTCTGAATATTGGGACCTCGACGAAGGTAAGGAGTCAGGTATAACACCTAAGTTTGATTGTGTTAAATCTTTTATGGATACCGATGTTTTCCGTGAATTTAGCACTAAATATGGACTTGACTCTGAGATAGTAGCTTCTTTCTGTGAATCCTTTGCTACTCATGTTGATCTACCTAAGGAGAAGTGGTTTAAATATAATCCCCCCATTAAAGTAAAAGCAGTTGCACCTATTAAAGTTGAAGAAAAGACTATCACTTACAATGATCCTGTTGTTCCTGCTGCTTATATTGAGAAACCACCTTTCCCTGTTAGAATAAATAATCGCGCTAAAGCTTCAACTGTGGCTAAAAAAAGTAATATTGAGAGACCTAAACCCCCTGAGAAAATTAAAGTTGAACCTATTATTGCTATGGTTAAATATCTCTTGGCCGATAATATTCATGGGCATGTTATTTACTTCTGCAATGAATCTGCCAGAATTGCTAGACCTGATGCTAAAAATAAACATAGACCTGTTGTAGGAATGCCTATTATTTTTGTTAAAATAGGAGATCATTGCTATCATGGCATATGTGATATGGGTGCTAGTGCAAGTGCAATACCTCATTCCTTGTACCAAGAAATTATGCACGATATTGCACCTGCTGAGATAAAAGATATCAATGTTACCATTAAACTTGCCAATAAAGATACTATTTCACTGATTGGGATTGTTAGAGATGTTGAAGTCTTGTGTGGGAAAGTTAAATATACTGCTGATTTTCTTGTTGTTGGTTCCACACAAGACGACTTTTGTCCCATTATATTTGGTAGACCCTTCTTGAATACTGTTAATGCTAAGATAGAGTGCAATAAGGATATTGTTTCTGTTGGTTTGGGGGATATGTCTCATGAGTTTAATTTTGCTAAATCTCATAGACAACCCCATGATAAAGAATTGCCTAGTAAAGATGAAATTATTGGTCTTGCTTCTATTGTCGTGCCTCCTAGTGATCCCTTAGAACAATAATTGCTAGACCATGAAAATCATGTGTTCATGAATGAAAGAAGGGAAATAGATGAAGTATTCTTCAAACAGGGACCTATCCTGAAACACAACTTGCCTATTGAAATCCTAGGGGATCCTCCTCCACCGAATGGTGATCCTGTGTTTGAGCTTAAACCATTGCCTGATACTCTTAAATATGCTTATATTGATGAAAAGAAGATATATGCTGTTATTATTATTGCTAACCTTTCAGAGCACGAAGAGGAGAGATTATTGAAAACTCTGAAGAAGCACCGTGCTGCTATCGATATACTCTTGATGATCTTAAGGGCATCAGTCCCACTCTATGTCAACACAAAATAAATTTGGAGAAACACGCCAAACCACTTATTGATCACCAACAACGGCTAAATCCCAAGATGAAAGAAGTGGTAAGAAAGGAAATATTAAAGCTCCTTGAAGCAGGTATAATTTATCCCGTTGCTGATAGTCAGTGGGTAAGCCCTGTCCATTGTGTCCCTAAGAAGGGAGGTATTGTTGTCGTTCCTAATGATAATGACGAATTGATTCCGTAAAGAATTGTTACAGGTTACAGGATGGTAATTGATTTCCGTAAATTAAATAAAGCCACTAAAATGGATCATTGCCCTTTGGCTTTCATTGATCAAATGCTAGAAAGATTATCCAAACATACACATTTTTTCTTTCTATATGGTTACTCTGGTTTCTCTCAAATACCTGTGTCAACTGATGATCAAGAAAAGACTACTTTTACTTTCCATTTCGGTACCTTTGCTTATAGACGTATGCCTTTTGGTTTATGTAATGCACCTGCTACCTTTCTGAGATGCATGATGGCTATATTCTCTGTCTTTTGTGAAAAGATTTGTGAAGTTTTCATGGATGATTTCTCTGTTTATGGATCCTCTTTTTATGATTTCTTGAGCAACCTTTATCGAGTTTTGCAGAGATGTGAAGAAACTAACCTTGTCTTGAATTGGGAGAAGTGCCACTTTATGGTTAATGAAGGTATTGTCTTGGGGCATAAAATTTCTGAAAGAGGTATTGAAGTTGACAAAGCTAAGGTTGATGTTATTGAAAAGATGTCATGTCCCAAGGACATCAAAGGTATAAGAAGTTTCCTTGGTCATGCCGGTTTTTATAGAAGGTTCATTAAGGACTTCTCAAAAATTTCCCGGCCTCTGACTAACCTATTACAAAAATATATTCCTTTTGTCTTTGATGATGATTGTGTAGAAGCATTTGAAATACTTAAGAAAGGTTTGGTTTCTACACCTATTTTTCAACCTCCTGATTGGAATTTACCCTTTGAAATTATGTGTATAGGGGCTGTACTAGGACAAGGAGTTGATAAGAAACTAAATGTTATTCAATATGCTAGTAAAACTCTAGACAATGCCTAGAGAAATTATGCTACTACTGAAAAGGAATTCTTAGCGGTTGTATTTTCTTGTGATAAGTTCGGACCTTATATTGTTGATTCTAAAGTAACTATTCACACTGATCATGCTGCTATTAAATATCTCATGGAAAAGAAAGATGCTAAACGTAGACTTATTAGATGGGTCCTCTTGCTTCAAGAATTTGATTTGCATATTATTGATGGAAAGGGAGCTGAGAACCCCGTTGTAGACAACTTGTCTAGGTTTGAAAATGCTCTTCATGACCCACTACCTATTGCTGATAGCTTTCCTGATGAACAATTAGCTGTCATAAATGCTTCTCGTACTGCTCCATGGTATGCTGATTATGCTAATTACATTGTTGCTAAATTTGTACCACCTAGTTTCACATACCAGCAAAAGAAAACGTTCTTCTATGATTTAAGACATTATTTCTGGGATGACCCGCGTCTTTACAAAGAAGGAGTAGATGGTGTTATTAGACATTGTGTACCTGAGCATGAACATGTACAGATCATACGCAAGTGTCACTCCGAAGCTTATGGAGGACACCATGCTGGAGATAGAACTTCACATAAGGTATTGCAATTCGGTTTTTATTGGCCTACTCTCTTCAAGGATGCCCGTAAGTTTGTTTTGTCTTGTGATGAATGTCAAAAAATTGGTAATATTAGTAGACGTCAATAAATGCCTATGAATTATTCACTTGTTATTGAACCATTTGATGTTTGGGGCTTTGATTAAATGGGACCTTTTCCTTCCTCTAATGGGTATACACATATTTTAGTTGCTGTTGATTACGTTACTAAGTGGGTAGAAGCTATTCCAACTAGTAGTGCTTATCATAACACCTCTATTAAGATGCTTAAAGAAGTTAATTTTCTGAGGTTTGGAGTCCCTAGATATTTAATGACTGATGGTGGTTCGCATTTTATTCATGGTGCCTTTCGTAAAATGCTTGCTAAGTATGATGTTAATCATAGAATTGCATCTCCATATCATCCACAGTCTAGTGGTCAAGTACAATTGAGTAACAGAGAGCTCAAATTAATTTTGCAAAAGACTATTAATAGATCTAGAAATAATTGGTCCAAGAAACTTGATGATGCATTATGGGCTTATAGAATTGCATGTAAAAATCCTATGGGTATGTCTCCGTATAAAATGGTTTATGGTAAAGCATGTCATTTACCTCTCGAATTAGAACATAAGGCATATTGGGCTATTAAAGAGATCAATTATGACTTCAAACTTGCCGGTGAGAAGAGGCTTTTTGACATTAGCTCACTTGATGAACGGAGAACCCATGCCTATGAAAATGCCAAGCTGTTTAAAGAAAAAGTTAAAAGATGGCATGATAAGAGGATACAAAATCGTGAGTTTAATGTAGGTGATTATGTATTGCTATACAACTCTCGTTTAAGATTTTTGCAGGCAATCTTCTCTCTAAATGGGAAGGTCCTTACGTCATCAAGGAGGTCTATCGTTTTGGTGCCATAAAATCAACAACTTCGAAGGCACAAATCCGAGGGTGGTGAGCGGCCAAAGAATCAAACATTATATCTCATGTAATCCTATAAATTTTAAAACTAATGTTATTGAAACCGTAACCCCGGAGGATTACATAAGAGACACTTTCCGGAACGTTTCAAACTCCAAAAAGGAATAGGTACATGGTACGGTAAGTAAACCGACTCCAAAATAGTTCTAATGGCAATTTTTCTTCGTTTTGGAATATTTAAGAAAATAGGAAAATAAGAAGCAGAACAGAAAGGACACGAGGCTTCCACGAGGGTGGAGGGCGCGCCCCCTGCCTCGTGGGCATCTTGTGTGCTCACCAGACTCCGTTTTCTTGCACGATACTTCTTTATATAATCTACCGAAGGTTTTGACCACCGTATCACGCAAATATCTCCTGCCTTTGTTTCGAGCTGTCCTGCTGCAGATTTGAGCAACATGTCATCCCAGGATTCAGAAGGAGAAAGCTATGTGGCTGATTACCTTGCATATCCTAAGGTCTATTGGGATGTGGAGCATTGTGGTTGGACTACGGAAGAAGAAGAGGACTATGAACCCAAGGGAAAGGAGGATACGAGCTCAGATTAGGATGAAGCCCCATTACCTCAACCTGGGGACATGCATGTGGAGTTCAAAAAGTCAAGCCTCCCTGATAGAGCAAAGAACCCTAAGATCGAGTTTATCCCTTTTCGCCTCTTGCAGGAAAACAAACAGGAATTATGCAAGAAGATATTAAGCATTGAGCAGGAGATTGATGACCTAAGGGATCAAAATTCTGTCCTCAAGCACAAATTAAGGAAGAAGCCTACGCCATCAACAAAACCATCACCTTCTTCACCAACACAGAAGAACTGAGCATCGGGTATGGGCACTCTCCTTGGCAACTTCCAAGCTTGGGGGAGTGCCCCAGTATCGTATCACCATCACTTTTATCTTTACCGTTTTTCCTAGTTTGATCCTTTTGATAATATCTTGATCTAGTAGAATAAAGTTTTAGTATGATCTAGTTGTGAGTTTTGCTTTATGATCTTCCTATATAATCGAGTCGTTGAGCTATATATACTAAAGATTAGTGTTGAGTCAAGGGCTTGATTATTTTGCTATGATCTAGAGGGAATAAAATAAAATAGAAGAAATAAAAATAAATAAAGAGATCATATGGATCTTATGGAGAGTAATGAGCTCACATATAAAGAGTATGATGAATAAAAGTTGTTGAGAGTTGACAAACTTAGTTTTGGTCATTGTTGCAATTAATAGGAAGTAATAAAGAAAGAGAGGTTCACTTATAAATATACTATCTTGGACATAGTTTATGATTGTGAGCACTCATTAAAGTATGACATGCTAAAGAGTTGACGTTGGACAAGGAAGACAACATAATGGGTTATGTTCTCTTGCATCTGAGATAAATTATATTTTCATGGATCATCCAAAATTTTGATCTTGCCTTTCCCTCTCATGCTAGCCAATTTCTTTGCACCGAGTAGAGATACTACTTGTGCTTACAAATATCCCTAAACCAAGTTCTGCCATGAGAGTCCACCATATGGATTGAGTAAGATCCATCAAGTAAGTTGTCATCGGTGCAAGCAATAAAAATTGCTCTCTAAATATGTATGACTTATTAGTGTGGAGAAAATAAGCTTTATATGATCTTGTGATGTGGAAGAAATAAAAGCGGCGGACTGCATAATAAAGGTTCACATCACAAGTGGCAATATAAAGTGACGTTCTTTTGCATTAAGATTTCGTGCATCCAGCCATAAAAGTGCATGACAACCTCTGCTTCCCTCTGCGAAGGGCCTATCTTTTATTCTTGTCTTATACTTCATACAAAGATTCATGGTGATATTCACCTTTCCTTTTTACATTTTATCCTTTGGCAAGCATAATGTGTTGGAAAGATCCTGATATATATAGCTAATTGGATGTGAGTTTTCATGAACTAGTATTGTTGACATTACCCTTGAGGTAAAACATTGGGAGGCAAAACTATAAGCCCCAATCTTTCTCTGTGTCCGATTAAAACTTCATAACCATAAATATCGCGTGAGTGTTAGCAATTATGAAAGAATAAAAGATGGTTGAGTATGTGGATTTGCTGAAAAGCTCTTATATTGACTCTTTCCTATGTTATGAGCTAAATTGCAATTGCCTCAATGACTGATATTAGAGTTTGTTGGTTCTCAATGAAGTTTATGATTCATACTTGAAATTGTGATTGAATTGTTACTTTAGCATAAGATATTATATGACAATATATATATGTTGTTGTTCTAAGAATGATCATGACGCCCTCATGTCCGTATTTTTATTTTTATCGACACCTCTATCTCCAAACATGTGGACATATTTTTCGATTTCGGCTTTCGCTTGAGGACAAGCGAGGTCTAAGCTTGGCGGAGTTGATACGTCCTTTTTGCATTATGCTTTTATATCGATATTTATTGCATTATGGGATGTTATTACACATTATGTCACAATACTTATGCCTATTGTCTCTTATTTTACAAGGTTTACATGAAGAGGGGGAATGCCGACAACTTGGATTCTAGGCTGGAAAAGGAGCAAATATTAGAGACCTATTCTGCACAGCTCCAAAAGTCCTGAAACTTCACGTAAGTTTTTTCCAGAAAATATATAAAAAATATTGAGCGAAGAAAGTTCCAGAGGGGGGCCACACCCTGGCCACGAGGGTGGGGGGCACGCCTTACCACCCCCTTAGGCGCGCCCCCTGCCTTATGGGCCCCCTGGTGGCCCTCCGATGCGCATCTTCTTCTATATGAGGTCTTTCGTCCGACAAAAAAAAGAAGCAAGCTTTCGGGACGAAACTGCGCCACCACGAGGCGGAACCTTGGCGGAACCAATCTAGGGCTCCGGCAGAGCTGTTCTGCCGGGGAAACTTCCCTCCGGGAGGGGGAAATAATCACCATCGTCATCACCAACGATCCTCTCATCGGGAGGGGGTCAATCTCCATCAACATCTTCACCAACACCATCTCATCTCAAACCCTAGTTTATCTCTTCTATCCAATCTTTGTATCCAAACCTCAGATTGGTACCTGTGGGTTGCTAGTAGTGTTGATTACTCCTTGTAGTAGATGCTAGTTGGTTTGCTTGGTTGAAGATCATATGTTCAGATCCATTATGCATATTAATACCCCTCTGATTATGAACATGATTATTCTTTGTGAGTAGTTACGTTTGTTCCTGAGGACATGGGAGAAGTCTTGCTATAATTAGTCGTGTCAATTTGGAATTCGTTCGATATTATGATCAGATGTATATTGTCATCCCTCTAGTGGTGTCATGTGAACGTCAACTACATGACACTTCAACATTGTTTGGGCCTACAGGGAGGCATTGGGAAGTAATAAGTTGATGATGGGTTGCTAGAGTGACAGAAGCTTAAACCCTAGTTTATACGTTGCTTCGTAAGGGGCTGATTTGGATCCATATGTTTCATGCTATGGTTAGTTTTACCTTAATACTTCTGTTGTAGTTGCAGATGCTTGCAATGGGTGTTAATCATAAGTGGGATGCTTGTCCAAGTAAGGACAGTACCCAAGCACCGGTCCACCCACATTTCAAATTATCAAAGTACCGAACGCGAATCATATGAATGTGATGAAAACTAGCTTGACGATAATTCCCATGTGTCCTCGGGAGCGCTTTCCTTCATATAAGAGTTTGTCCTTTGCTACAAAAAAGATTGGGTCATCTTGCTGCACCTTATTTACTTTTATTACTTGCTACTCGTTACAAATTACATTATCGCAAAACTATCTGTGACCAATAATTATAGTACTTGCAGAGAATACCTTACTGAAAACTGCTTATTTCCTTCTGCTCCTCGTTGGGTTCGACACTCTTACTTATCTAAAAGCTACGATAGATCCCCTACACTTGTGGGTGATCACCTGTAATGTGTTTGCTTGTTTCTTTTAGAATGCTGACAGAATATTGTGGAAGAGTGCCTTATCAAGCAATGGTAAAGGAAGTAATGCATATAAGGTTCAGGATAGTGAGACATCCTTTTTGGTCTCCAACAAAGCTGATAAAGCTACTAAGGAAAACTATCTTGACGATAGTGAGACAACCCCAAAGTCCTGTCTTGGTTTAGTGTTCGAGTTACTGGCCACTACCACTGGCACAAGCTATTCAAACTAACTGTATGAATCAGTATAGTTTCTTGAGTCTCAACTACAAGTTGAAAGACACCGATCAGCTATGCTGCGACAAGAAGCAGAAGGACCGCAGAAGTCCCTGGAACACTCAGTTGCATACTTTCTGGTGCAACAACAAGCATTAGAGGATTTTAGCGCCAAACAAGACAAAGCTAATAAGCTTGCTAAGCTTATTGCTAGCATGGTGGATACCTAGGATAACGTTTCTTGAGCTCTTCTGAAGTTGTTTCAGTTATGGACTTGTTTTGCTGCCACGTTTATTTGCATTGGTGGCCAATTTAGACGGCCAGTGTATGTAATATGCTGCTTTGTTCCCTATATTTGCACTGGTGGAGAACTTTGATGCCCAGTGGATGTAATATGTTGTGACAGCCTGGCTTATTAGGGATGATAGGCTACTCGTATCAATGAGGAATTCCTTCTTTTCCGGAAGCCCATTCAGACAGAACTCCAAAGTTAAGCATGCTCAGCTTGGGTTAATTTCAGGATGGGTGATCGACTGGTAAGTTGCTCCCGGGTGCGCATGAGTGAGGACAAAGTGCACAGAGAAGACTAGTATTGATCTGTCGGGCCAGTCTAGATCCCGCCAGGAGTAACGACCACCGGCGGGTGTGTTTGTGGCGTTACAAATTGGTATCAGAGCCGACCCTCGTGGCTATACGGTTGTCTGCGGACAGGTGCGCGGTCATGTTGTGCATGACATTTGTGATCCATCGTGGCACACGACATGGCACATGTGCCGGACTGGAAGCACAGACGTATGTGCCAAGAGGAAACGTTCTTGTGGCCCGACGAGGATGTCGGTTCCTTAGAGTGGTGGTGTATGTGATAGCTTGGCTTATTAGGGATGATAGACTACTCATATCAATAAGGAATTCCTACTTTTCCGGAAGTCCATTCGGACATAACTCCAAAGTTAAGCATGCTCAGCTTGGGGTAATTTCAGGATGGGTGACCGACCGGGAAGTTGCTCACGGATGCGCATGAGTGAGGACAATGTGCGCGGAAAAGACTAGTATTCATCTGTGGGGCCAGTCTAGAGCCCGCCAGGAGTAACGACCACCGGCAGGTGTCTCCGGGGCGTTACATATGTGTAATAGCCGTAATAGCCTATCGTTAGTTGCTTGCTTATTTATTTCCTTATTGTCTTGTTTAGTTGTTTGCTTGTAGTCACTGCAGTTCTTTTTGTGCCTTTTTCTAGTGGCCACAATAACCTATTTTTTGTAGCTAGGCCACAATAACCATGGCAACACACGGACCATTGTAACCATGGGCCTCCGACGGGCCATAGGATCCATGGGCCTTCTACGGGCCGTATGATCGATGGGCCTTCTAGGGGTCGTAAGATCCATGGGCCTTCTATGGGCCGTATAATCATTTTGCCAAAAATGGGCCGTACTATTTATGAACCATAACGGGCCGTTAATAGGCCCTATTTGATAACGCTATGAAAACAACCCAATGGGTTAATGGTCCACAAACGGGCCGACTGTAACTATGGGTTGATTTGGCCCACAAACGGAACAGGCCAGTAACAAACCGAATTCTAGAAATGAGCCCAAGAATGAATGGGCCCTTAGAAGGCCAAAACTTAACATAGGCTGGAAACGGCCGACAGAATAATGGACCGTTAATGGGTATAAAGCGATACACTATTCATTTTGGCCTAGTTTCATCTTGGGCATTTAATGGGCCCAGAGTTACAAAGGGCCTCGTATGGGCCGAAAGACGTCATGGGCCATAAATGGGCCGACAGTTACAACGGGCTAGAACCATATTGGACGGCCCAGATAACGCTACTGGGCCAAATTCCGGTAGGCCGTGAGGGGCCGTGAATTAGCGGGTTGTAAATGGGCTATATGTGAACAAACCGTTAACATGCTTTCTGTGGGCCGGCCCGCTACCTTTTGACCAAGTCAAATGGGCCAGCCCTTTCACTGGAATGGGCCTCTGGTGGGTGGTGCCACGTGTTGACGAATCGTAGGCGCATTCTGTCCAATGAGTGGATGACATCTGTCCCAACGGTGAGCCAACATGTGGTTCCTCTAGCCATTGAGAATTTTACACGTGGAAAATCGCCATTGGTCGTTGCTGTTAGCAGGTTATCGGATCCTAACCGAAAACTGATAGCTTAACGAGGACCCGTTACGGTGGATGCCATGTGTCGGCCACCCTTGACGGAAGCACTTCTGTGACGCACGATTTATCATCATGGAACACTTCTACGATAGCACATGTACGACTATCTTAATTCTGTCACGAAATCATCATGGATGTACATGCATGACAGAAAATGTGGCCTACTATGACAAACATGTATCATCACGGAAGTGTATTTTTTGTAGTGTAAGGAGGCAAGCGCAGGCCCGGAGTGCCGAGGAATCAACCAAAGGTTTCCATTTTCGTGCTACAAGACGAAGACTGCCAGGACGGCAGGACGGAGGTCATCACCGAGCCCACCACCATGTCACAACTAGAAGGCAGGTGAAGACCACCTTTCGTCGGGATAATATGTATTATTTGTCTCCCATCAAACTTGGCCGTCGTGGGATCCCTTCCCTCCTTCATTTTGGGGGAAGAGGACCAAGGCAACTATAAATATAGGTTAGCCACCACCATAGAAGGGGATCGAGCCATCCGAACCCTCACCAGCTCACACCTACACAAGAACAGACCTCCTAAGGTAGTTCTTCCTCCATTCTAGTTCATCCTCAACCCACCTCAAGGCTAATCCACCACAAAGCAGGAGCAGGGTCTTACACCGCAAGGTGGCCTTAACCAGGGTAAACTGTTGCGTCTCTTTCCTTTCCCGTTCATCGAGATAGGCTGTGAGAGCAACGAGTTGGTAGGCTGGGGAGATCGAGTTCTTCACAAGGACCCTAGTGTTCAAATATTTCTTGGCTTCGCAGATCCCAGAATCCGACATTTGGCGCTCCAGGTAGGTGTGTGTCAAAGATTCACCTACTCGTCTGCTATATCCAGCCCTCACTGTCCGGCTCTCATGGTGGTCGTCGCTCCACTGGTCGGGCGCTTGGCGCATTCAGAGGCACTACGGGCCACTAGGCTTTCACCCCCGCCCTGCGGCAGGTGCACTGGCCGCCAAAGTTCAGGCCGGAGATGCCACCTCGATACGGCGGCACGGCGGATCCGGCGGGGTTTCTCCAGGCGTATGCGGAGGCTGTCTGGGCAGCCAGCTGCGACGAGAAGGTCATGGCGAATTGGTTCCCCATGGCCCTTATGGGTGTGCCGCACTCCTGGCTCCTGGGCTTGCCGGAGTCTTCAGTGGCATCCCGGGAAGAGCTGCGGGGCCTCTTCAGCGCGCGCTTCACAGCACCGGTGCCCCATGCCGCCGCGGACCTCCTTGGCGGCTCGTAGGACCTTCCTCGGAACGCCACACCAAGAAATTCTTCCAACAGGCAGGTGCCGCCCACGGGCAGCGGGGAGCCCCTCCGGGATGGGTGGCGCCTAAGGCCAACCTCACCTTCGACTTGAGGGTACACTCCGAGACCACAATCGGCGCCGACGCGCTCCCTATGCTCTGCACCCCCACCATTTGTAATGTGGCATTCACCAGGACCCTCATCGACAGCAGTGCTGGCCTCAACGTCCTCTTCGTGGAAGCGTTCAGCCTGCTTCATGTGCCTTACGCCTGGCTCCTCCCCACCAAGCCTTTCTCGGGGGTCGTTGACGGCTCCACTTTCCCTCTAGGGAAGATCCGCCTCCCAGTCACCTTTGGCACACACGATAACTACCGCACCGAGCTCATCGACGTCGACATCGCCCGCATCGGCCTTCCATACAAGGCCATCCTCGGGTATCCAGCCCTGGCCAAGTTCATGGCGGCGACCCATCCCGGCTACAACCTCATGAAGATGCCGGGAAGCAGCGGCGTACTCACGATGGCAAGGGATGCAAAGGATGCACTCTTTGCCCTCATGCTCGCCTTCAAGGCCACGGCGGCCGCGCGGCTAAACAGGGAGGGAGCTCTAGAAGGCCCGGGGGCTGTGCTAGCAGAGAAGAATCAATTGTTTTCTCAAGACCGGGCCGAGACGAAGCAGGTGCCGGTCGACGAAGATGGGGGATCAGGCTCCACCTTCACCATAAGGCCCGACCCCCCCCTAGATCAGGAAGAGGCATTGGTCAGCTTCCTACGCACGAACAAGGACGTGTTTGTGTGGGAAGCGGTGGACCTGGTCGGGGTTCCGTGTTGGTTAATTGAGAACCACCTAATGGTGTGCCCCAACGCACGCCCGGTAAAGTAGATGGCGTGGCGGCAAGCACCGGATAAGCAGCCGTCCATCTTCCAGGAGACCCACAAGCTACATGAGGCCAACATCATTCGATAAGTACGGCATCTAGATTTGGTGGCGAACCCAGTTATTGTCCCCAGGAAGGGCAGGAAGGAGCGCATGTGCGTCGATTTCACCAACCTCAAGAAGGCTGGTCCTCAATACCCTTTCCCTCTCCCACATATCAATCAGATCGTCGGCTCCACCGCTGAGTGCGATTTACTGTGCTTCCTGGACGCCTTCTTGGGCTATCGCCAAATCAATATGGTGGTGCAGGATGTTGAGAATACGGCCTTGCTGACCCCGTGTGGGGTGCACTGCTACACCTGCATGTCGTTTAGGCTGCGCAATGCCGGGGCAACGTTCCAGCAGCTGATGCACATCGCCCTGGGTAAGCAGCTTGGGAGGAACGCTGAGGCATACGTCGATGACATAGTGGTGAAATCTCGGGAGTCAAGAACACTTATCGAAGATCTGAAGGAAACATTCGCCAGCCTGCGCAAGGTGAACCTGCGACTCAACCTAGAGAAATGTGTGTTTGGCATCCCATCTATCAAGCTACTTGGTTTCCTAGTGTCGCACAGAGGGATCGAGGCCAACCTAGAGAAGGTCAAGGCTATAGAGAGGACGAGTCCGCCACAAACCCTCAAGGAGATGCAGAAGCTGGTAGGGATGGCGCCCTACCTTTCTTCAAGCTGATGAAAAAGAAGGGCCCATTCGAGTGGACTCTGGAGGCTGACACGGCCTTCCAAGATCTCAATAGATACCTCACCAGCACATCAGTGATGGTAGCATCTCGCCCCCTCAAACCCTTGGTGCTCTACCTGGACGACACACTTCACTCCGCTAGGGCAACGCTTGTGGTGGTCTAGGAGGAGCGCCCGGTTAAGCGCACGCGGCACAGCGCCCTGCACCCGGCCGAGATGCTGCAGCCTTAGGGAAATACTCCTATGGCCTCAGGCATCGCTCAGCGGGACTCCTCAGGATGGCGCTCTTGAGGCCATGACTGCCCCGTCAGATGAACAAACTCCTGAGGTTCCCTGGCCTCGGGAGGCACGGGGCCCCGCTGACGCTTCCACCCTCGTTGAGCACCTAGTGTACTTTGTAAGCACAATGGTGCGTGATGCGCGGGCGAGCTACCCCATGCCGCAAAAGCTTTTGCTCGCACTCCTCGTTGCCTCCCGGAAATTGCGTCACTACTTCCAAGGCCACCCCATCAAGGTTGTCTCAGCTTACCCCTTGGAAAGGGTACTCCGGAGCCCTAACGCCGTGGGAAGGGTTGCCGAATGGAACATTGAATTGCAGGCGTTCCAGATCGAGTTCAGCACCACCAGCATCATCAAGGGTGCGACCCTCGCCGATTTTGTGGTGGAGTGGACTGACGCCCCCGACCAAGACGTAGGCGAGGACCGTTCTCTCGCGCCCGGAGACGAAGCACCGGACGGTTGGGTCATGTACTTCGACGGTGCATTTGTGTGTCAGGGCGCGGGGGCTGGAGTTGTGCTGATCTCGCCCACCCAGGACAAGCTCGACTACGCCATGCAGCTCTGCTTCCAGCATGGTGAGAAGGTCTCCAACAACATTGCGGAATGTGAGGGCCTAATTGCCAGCCTCACCATCAGGGGCGACTCCCAGCTCCTCGTCAACTTCTCCAACAAGGCATACAAGCCAAAGGACAAGCACATGGAGGCATACCTTGAGGACGTACACAGATTTGAGAAATGATTCTTAGGCTAGGAACTGCAGCACATGCCACGGGGCACGAACAAGGAGGTGGACGTCATCGCCAAGAGAGCGTCCCGGCGTCAACCTCACGAGTCTCGCATCTTTGAGGAGCGGCTCTTCAAGCCGTCGGCAGCTCCCCCTGCTGCATGACCATCATCGCCACGGGAGGAGCTCCCCCCCGGTGCCTACTTCGGGTACCCCAGCTTGTGGCCCAACCTCGGGAGCCCACCTGCTCCTTGTGCTCAAGCCTCAGGAGGGGTGCTGGACCGAGGAGTTTAACGCGTACCTACTCCGAGGAACCTTGTTGGAGAAGGAGGAAGATGCAGAGCATGTGGCCCGCTAGGCCACTTCATACTGTATCTAGGACGGCGAGCTATACCGAAGGCGCCCGAATGATCTTTCTTTATGGTGCATCCCAAGGGAGCAGGGATGCGAGCTGCTGGCCGACATACATGGCGGGGACTACGGGCATCACTCCTCATCATGCACCCTCGTGGGCAAGGCGTTCCACAGCAGATTCTACTGGCCTACGGCCCTCAATGATGCCACTATGCTCGTAAGATCTTGTGACGCCTGTCAGTTCCACGCTAAGCAAATTTACCAGCCCGCTCAGGGCCTCCAGACTATCCCGCTCTCGTGGCCGTTCGTGGTCTGGGGATTAGACATCCTAGGCCCGTTCCCACGGGCGCCCTAGGGCTCCTGCTACCTTTACGTCGCCATTGAAAAGTTTGCCAAGTGGGTGGAGGTGGAGGCCGTCCGCACCATCCCAACTAGCTTGGCCATCAAGTTCGCCAAGGGCATCATGAGCCGTTTTGGGGTTCCTAACGGCATCATCATCGACAATGGCTCTCAGTTCACGAGCAACCTTTTGAAAACATATTGTGCTAACCTTGGAACGCAGATATGCTACGCTTCGGTGGCACAACCATGGAGCAACAGCCAGGCCCAGCGCGCCAAGGTGGAGGTCCTGACGGGCCTCAAGGCAAGGACCTTCAAGAAGAAGCTCGACGCCTATGGCAGGGGCTGGCTCGATGAGCTCTAGTCCGTGCTGTGGTCCATCCACACCACCGCGACCAAGCCCACGGGCGAGAGTCCGTTCTTCCTCGTCTACGGAGCCAAGGCGGTCCTACCACACAAGGTCACCCATCACTCCGCATGGGTCTTGGCGTTCGACGAGGCACACTAGGATCCCTCGCGGGGGATGGAACTCGTGCTGGGGAGAAGCGCCACCGCAAGGCCTTACTCCATGCAATGACGTACCAGCAGGTGCTGTGGCGGTTTCACTGTCGCAGCATCCACTCCAGGACGCTCGAGGTGGGTGATATCGTCCTGAGGCGGGTCCTCTCCATGAAAGGGCTTCATAATTTCTCACCCATGTGGGAGGGCCCATCCAAAATCGCCCGTGTCTCCAGGCCTGGTGCCGCAAGCCTGGAGACAGGTCGGGATCCCCTTCCAGAATGCTTGGAACATCCAGCATCTCTAGAAGTTCTACCCATGAACAAGGCTTCGTGCCTGTGCAGATCTCCGCTCATGACACTCTCATGTAATAATGAGTTGGGGATGTACAGGCCCCGGAGTCTCCTGAGTGCCGCCTCTGGGCCTCACGGGGGCTCCCACCCATGTCTTAGTGGAGTCCCCAGGCTCCGCGCTGGTGGGAAGACAAGAAGACTACACTAGGTGCCGGACGCGGCTATTCTTTTGTTGCTTTCTGTAGCTGCTTTGCAACTTCTTGAATGAAATTTGAAGTTTTTGCATTTTTCATTCGCAAGGGTCGGGAAATCTCCTTCTTTTTCTGTCCTTGTAGTCTTCACCCTTTGAAATTTTTCCTTAGGGAGAGTGGCAGTTGCCCGTCGCTCTTCCTCGCGCGTCCCACGCACGGGGGCTGCGTATGGTATGTGCGCCTGGTCTCGCCAACGACCACAAAAACCTTGCTACCCCAGCTTTGGCACGTTAATCCTTGCGGGACTCTCTCTAACGATCTCACGGGCAGGCGCACCCTCTCGAGTCCATGCCTCCGGGCATCGCGACATGACACACTAGCCGCAATTAACCCACGCTAGGGGGCTTGCGCGAGTTATGGAGCCTCGTGAGGTTTTCTAACCCTGTAGCCAGATGGCACCTCCAGGGGTTCGACCATCCTCGAGTCACCAAGAAGGAAGCCCTCGGGAGTCTACCGCAAGCACATCAAGCTAAGTCACCACAACCACACCCAGCAGCAACACCGATATCATGACATAGCATAAAAGTAACGAGCATAGCATAATGGCGCAAGCACCATGGTTCATTACATGCCCCAATAGCGCCTTCTACTTCTTTCGATGCAGGAGAAAGAAAGATACAAAAGTGAGCCGCGCAGCTACAACGGCTCTGGAGGCCCGGCTCCAGCAACACTCGAGCTCAGTCGGAGTCTTACTCCTGCTTCACCGGGCCACGCCGGTGATGCAGCATGTTGTCCTTCCCAGACCGAGCCTAGTGGTGTGGTGGCTCATCATAGGTGCCATCGCTCGTGCTCTGCCCAGAAGAGGAGCCTGCGCGGCCGTCGCTAAGGGCAAGCTCACTGTCAGCGGCGACGCCGATGTTGTCGTCCTCATCGTCGTTGTTGGATTCTGGGTTCCGGCAAACCCTTGAGGTTCGAACACTGGGGTACGCATGTAACACCCTCAATGCGACTATATCAACCACATGTCGAAGCATGGCTTAGAGGCATAACCACATTGAAAGCAATGCCGCAGGTGAGGTAATCTTCACAAGAACCCATGTAATACAATAAGGGAAAAGGATACATAGTTGGCTTACACTCGCCACGTCACACAAATACATAAATAAGTCATTACATTCATCCAAATACACTCAAGGTCCGACTACGCAACCAAAATGAAGATAAACCCCAAATGCAACATAGTCCCCGATCGCCCCAACTGGGCACCTCTACTGATCATCTGGGAAAGACACGTAGTAACGACGAGAGTCTTCATCGAACTCCCACTTGAGCTCGGTCATATCATCCGGAACGGTATCATCGGTCCCTGCATCTGGTTTGGAAGTAATCTGTGAGTCATGGGGACTCAGCAATCTCACACCCTTGCCATCAAGACTATTTAATCTTATAGGTAAGGGTAAAGGTATGATGTGGAGCTGCAGCAAGCGACTAGCATATATGGTGGCCAACATACGCAAATGAGAGCGAGAAGAGAAGGCAAAAGCACGGTCGAACAACTATGATCAAGAAGTGATCCTAGAACAACCTACGTCAAACATTACTCCAACACCGTGTTCACTTCCCGGATTCCGCTGAGAAGAGACCATCATGGTTACACACGCGGTTGGTGCATTCTAATTAAGTTAACTTTCAGGTTATCTACAACCGGACATTAACAAATTCCCATCTGCCCATAACCGCAGTCACGACTTTCGAAAGTTCAAATCCCTGCAGGGGAGTCCCAACTTAGCCCATCACAAGCTCTCACTGTCAATGAAGGATATTCCTCCTCCCAAGACATTCCGATCAGACTCGGCATCCCGGTTACAAGACATCCTCGACAATGGTAAAACAAGTCCAGCAACACCGCCCGAATGTGCCGACAAATCCCGATAGGAGCTGCACATATCTCGTTCTCAGGGCACACTCAGATGAGACATCCTACGAGTAAAACCAACCCTCAAGTTGCCCCGAGGTGGCCCCGCAGTCTACTCGGTCGGACCAACTCTCAGAGGAGCACTGGCCCAGGGGGTTTAAATAAAGATGACCCTTGGGCTCTGGAAACCCAAGGGAAAAAGAGGCTAGTTGGCAAATGGTAAAACGAATATTGGGCATTGCTGGAGGAGTTTTATTCAAGGCGAACTGTCAAGGGGTTCCCATTATAACCCAACCGTGTAAGGAACGCAAAATCCGGGAACATAACATCGATATGACGGAAACTAGGGCGGCAAGAGTGGAACAAAACACCAGCGTAAGGCAGAGCCTTCCACCCTTTACCAAGTATATAGGTGCATTAAGATAAACAAGATAATATGGTGATATCCCAACAATAAACAAGTTCCAACAAGGAACGATCTCCAATCTTCACCTGCAACTAGCAACGCTATAAGAGGGGCTGAGCAAAGCGGTAACATAGCCAAACAGCTGTTTGCTAGGACATGGTGGGTTAGAGGTTTGACATGGCAATATGGGAGGCATGATAAGCAAGTGGTAGGTATCATAGCATAGGCATAGCAAAAGAGAAAGCATCTAGCAAGCAAAGATAGAAGTGATTTCGAGGGTATGGTCATCTTGCCGGCAAATTTCTCAGAGCTGCCTTGATCATCGAAAGCGTACTCAACGTGCTCCTCGTTCGCGTACTCGTCTCCCGGCTCTACCCAAAGCAAGACAACAAGCAAAAGGAACACAATCAACCACGTGCAATGCTCAAGCAACATGATGCAAAACATGGTATGATATGCGGGATACGGTATGTGATGCATATGCATGAGTTGGAAAGTAAAGATTGAACCTGGCATCAACATGGAAAGCCAAGAGTGCCACTGGAAAGAGGAGTTGATTTCGGTTGAAATAGATATAAAGATCACTGGAATCAGATGCACGGTTTGGAAATGGCAAGCAAAACAAATATGGCACTGGTCTGCGATAATCAGCACGAGACCATCTAAATGCATCAAGAACAACATGCTACGGCACTCCAACATGGCGACAAAATACATGGCAGGGATCCACTCATGATTCTTGTCAAAAGATGAACACTGAGCTATGGCTAATTCACTCAATAGCAGGTTCAAACAAGCATGGCAAAAGTGCAAAAGATTACTGGTTTCAGACTTAGAGAAATTAAGAGCATGTCAGGAATTTATCATCAGGAAGCAATGTTTAGAGCACGATATCTACATGCTACAGGAACATATCATGGAAAAGCAAGGCATGGCATGAAGCTACGCAAAGCATATAACAAAAGTCCCTTAGTGACTATGAGCCAAAAGGCATTAGAAAATACAATTGGAAGCATGTGAACATAGCAAAAACATAAACAGATTCAGACTTTGTGAAAAACTGGAGCATGGCAAAACAGTTAACGAGTAGGCATGTTTATGACCTCGATGCACTCACTACGAGGCATTGCATGACAAACTAAGCATACACCCAGAAAATAAACATGGAATAGAAGCTAGACATGGCAAGAACAACAACATAGCATGCACGGATCAACAACAACAAGCTCGGCAAAATCGCTAAACATGTTAACAATCTGCCAGGAACATTTTATAGCAAAAGTAGAGCTCGATTGACTCAAGCTAGGGTGCTCCATAATTGCAAACAAAGTCATGGATGGATAGAGCACCACAATATCAACAAAACATCCTTACTGACCATGCTTAAAAGAGGCACGGATCACTAGGAAACAACATGAACATATGGCATAAAATAATGACAGGCAAGGACTTGGTGAAATTCTAAGTCCCTGAAATCAGCATCATTGGGTAAGCTACTTTGCATGCTTGTGCTATTCACCACAAAGATCACAAAAATACATGGCATACACCCCTGTAAATATGGCATGGCATATATCAAAACACATGTAGAGCTCAGGATTATAGCATCCACACATTAATCATGGCAAAAATGACAAAAGTGCATTTGCTGAAACAGATCTGAAACTATCCTCACATAGCCCTCTTCCAACAATATTTCGGGCATCAAGATGAGCTCAAATGAAAATGATGCAATGAGATGAAATGATGTACTCGTCGAGATGAACATTTTGATATGCTACACGCACGAATCGGAGCTACGATGAGGAGGTTATGGCATGTCAAACTATGCAAAAATATTAGGGTTAGGGACGAAAAAGTCAACCCCGAGATGATCCAGATCTAGATCCGACGCGGGTTACGAGGTTCGCCGGCCGG
This sequence comes from Triticum urartu, assembly GCF_056163025.1. Classification (NCBI taxonomy): domain Eukaryota; kingdom Viridiplantae; phylum Streptophyta; class Magnoliopsida; order Poales; family Poaceae; genus Triticum; species Triticum urartu. Next base: position 259,811,109 of record NC_141875.1, read on the forward strand.
ATTTCGTCGGGGGGGGGGGGGGGTGCCGGAGTCGAGGGAGAGAGGCGGCCGGAAGGCGAGGTGGCGCCGGCGTTGAGGTGCGGTGGCGCCGAGCGTTGGTGCGCCGGTGTCAGCGAGGTGGTGCGGCGGCCGGAGGGATGGCGTCGCCGGCGATGGCACGCGGCGGCGTCAGGCGGCCGGACGCGAGGAGGACGGCGGTGGCTCGCGGGCGTGAGTCGGCGCGAGGGAACGGGCCGCGGGGGCCTCTCGCGGGCCTCGGCGGGCCGCGGCGTCGGCGGGGAAGTGGGGACCAGCCCGGGCCACGTGGCACGTCTCGGTTGGCTGCGGGCAGTGGCGGACGTTGTCCGGCGCGGGCCGGACACGTCTGGTGCGCGGAGGAGCATATTTTTTTAGGGTTTGGAAGAGGAGATCCCGGATTTTCGGGGAGGGACCTATTTATAGAGGTAGAGGGAGCTAGGATGCTCGAAATGAGGTGCGGTTTGCGGCTACGCGATCGTGATCAAATGATCTAGATGATGGAACAGGTTTAGGTGGGTTTTGGGCCACTTTGGATGGGTGTTGGTCTGCAACACACACGAGGCCTTTTTGGTCCCTCGGTTAACCGTTGGAGTATCGAACGAAGTCCAGATGGTATGAAACTTGACAGGCGGTCTACCAGTAGTAAACCAAGGCTGCATGACAAGTATCAGTCCAATCTGAAAACGTTTAACACCCACACACCGAAAGAGGTAGAAAGGGACATCGGAGGACATAGGAGCGCCGGAATGCAAAACGGACAACGGGGAAAAGCTTAGATGCATGATACGAACACGTATGCAAATGCAATGCACATGATGACATGATATGAGATGCATCACAAAGACAAAACACACGAAGACAAAACCCTGACAACGAGGAGATAAAATAACTTAGTGCCGGAAACGGCAAGAGTTGGAATACAAATAAGGTAGATTACATCCGGGGTGTTACAACGCACGAAGATCTATCTTGTCACAGCCCTAACTTCAGCCTTGTTGTGGTCTAGTCTTGGTTGTTGCATCATGTTTAAATCTTCTTAAACCTGAAATGGGGATGTCCAAACCCTAGCACAAAATGAAATGCAACTAGGATCAAAATAAAAATATTTTCAATGAACCCAAAATGCCCTTCATAAATGCCCATCATTTTTGAATTGGTCTAGAACCTCTTCCAAAAAATGATGCCCATATTTCTAGGCCATTCTGGATTTTTGAATTAACTCATATTGTATTTGAATTGGGGCATTTAAATACTATAAATATTTTTAAATGCTCCAACAATTTTGGAATTAGTTGAGGCCCTCTGGAATAATTCATTTAGTGCCCATAACTATTTTCAGAATTTTTAAAAGTGATTTGGTTTGAAACCCAAATTTAAACAAATTTGCATAAATAGAAAAACAGAACAAAAATAGAAGTAAGACAGAGAGGGAAACCTTACCTGGGCCTCACCTATGCTGGCCCTGCCCACCTGGCTTGGTGCCAGTCATCCCTAACCTCTGCGAGTAGGCAGAGGAGGGACAGCGCACGGCGCGCGCGTGGGCGCCACGGCACCAGGCTGCCTGCCTGCGTCGCCTGGCCACCGCGACGCCTCGCTTCCTCTCCTCGACACCACCTTGACCCCCTCGTTCGGTCCCTCTCCCTCTGGACGCTCTTCCCTCCTCTGCTCTCTCTCCCTCGCACGCACCCGAGCGGCCCCGTCACCGCCGACGTGCACCACCGCGGCCACCGGCCTCCACACGCCTCTCTGACGCACCAAGTAGCTCCGCAGCTGAACTCTACACCGTCCCCGCCAAGCCACACGAGCGGACGCGCCCTGCAGCAGCTTCCCTGACCATTTCTACAAGCTTCGGCCGCCGAGATGACACCGATGAAGAACTATACTATCTTCAGAAGTGCCAGGCAAGCAAAAACCCCTTGTTCATTCCGATACAATCCCAGTCTCTCGCTCCTTCTCTCTTTTACTACATTAGGACAACAACGATTCAACTGTTACATGCTGCGGTAGTTGAACCCCTTTCCTCTGCATGACCTGTCATTGCCACAGTAAATAGACGAACCCCACTAGCATGAGTAGGAGTTGTTTGAGCCCTGATGTGCCTACTTATTCATGCTTGTTTGTCATGCCTGCTACTGCTTAGAGTTGAGTCGGGTCTGGTTCATTGGGGATGAATTGGAATGGCGATGAACATGTCCTACTGTGTGTGAGCTAAGTGTGTGAACACGATTTGGTAAAGGTAGTGGTGAGAAGCCATGTAGGAGTACATGGTGGGTTGTCTCATTGAAACCGTCCTCAGGAACTGAGTTCTGTGTTTGTCATCAATGAACAGCTACTACCACTCATTTGGATCCTTAATTGACCCTCTCGACTTATTAACTGCCCTAGACCTCTGTCCAGGAGTTGCAACTAGTTTCTGGTGTTTATAGGATATGTGTTGGCGGCCGTGCATAGCGCTGACCCTAGGGGTGGGCTATGATGTGGTAGATACACCGTGGCACGGTGTACCGTGCGCTTGTTTGGTGTCTCGGGAACCCTGCACACATCGTTTGGGGCTGTGAGCGAAACTCCGGCCGGATCTCCTCGCGGATGGAACCCGAATAGGTGGTAAACCTGGACTAGAGACTTGTGTGGTTAGTCAGGTCGTGGCCGACACCCTCGCCAGGCTTCCGCTTGAAGGTTGCCGAGATACATGACGTGTACATGGTGATAAGTGGTGAGAGTGTGTGTGAAGAAGTACACCCCTGCAGGGTTATCATTATCTATCCGAATAGCCGGATTCCTCGGATATGGAAACTTAGACCCCTTGCATAGTTCATAGACAAGTGAAAGTGGATACTCTAAAACTCGCAAGATAAGCGTGAGTGCTATGGATGGCCTTCTCGTAGGGAGACGGGAGCGGATCCATACTGGTGTATTGATATGGTGAATATGTGGACTCGTGTGCGCCACCTCAAAAGAGTGGCTTGCAATCGTAGTTCAGGTTAGCCACTGAGTCAAAGCTGGCTTGCTGCAGTTAAACTCCACCACCCCCTTTGTTGATATTGATGCATATGTAGTTAGTTTTGATGTAAGTCTTGCTGAGTACATTTGTACTCACGTTTGCTTAATTTATGTTTTGCAGAGAGATGTAGTCTCACTAGTAGTTCCGTGTGGGCTTCGAAGTTTAGCTTGCTACCTCAGCTACGATCTTGTGCCCTCGGCAGGATCTGGTAGATAGTCAGGTTTCTTAGCCTATTTCATTTGTAGATGTCTGTACTCAGACATGTTAAGCTTCCGCATGTGCTTGATTTGCATGATATGATTGTTGGGTCATGAGACCCATGTTTGTAATATCTCGCTCCTCGGAGCCTAATGAATAAATGCTTGAGTCGTAGAGTTATGTTGTGATGCCATGTTGTATTTACACATATCGAGCATATTGTGTGTATGATTGAAATGCTTGGTATGTGTGGGATCCGACAATCTAGTTGTTAATCCTTGGCAGCCTCTCTTATGGGGAAATGTAGTCTAGTTCTTCCATGAGCTATAGTAGTCCGCTACAGCCCGGTTCACCGGAGTCCTGCTAGCCCAGCACTACTGCTCAGGACACTTGACTGGTCGGCATGTGTTTCACTTCGTTCCTATGTTTGTCCCTTCATGGAAATGTCACGTGCTGACTTCCGGAGTCCTACCTAGCCTGCTACAGCCCGGGTTCCCCAGAGTCCTGTTAGCCCAGTGCTACAGCCCGGATTGACACACTGTTGACCGACATGCTCGATGTGATTCATGTATGCCTGTCTCCATAGGTCTGTGCCGCTTTGGGTTCACGACTAGCCATGTCGGCCCGGGTTCTCTGTCATATGTATGCTAGCAACACTATCATATACGTGAGCCAAAAGGCGCAAACGGTCCCGGGCCATGGTAAGGCGACACCCGTGGGGATACCGTGCGTGAGGCCGCAATGTGATATGAGGTGCTACCGGCGAGATCGATGTGACTTGGAATCGGGGTCCTGACAGTGTTGTTATCAGAGCCTTACTGCCTGTAGGATTACCAAGCCAAACCGGTCGAAGTTGTGTCTAGAAATGCTTTAGTTATATAAGGGAATTGATTGTGGATGGGAACGTAAGGCTCTTTTTACTCCTTATCCTCATGACCTTCTGATCTGAGTCATCTTACCTTTTCTACGGGGATTAAGAACTAGGCTTCTCATCTTTCTATTAGGATCACGTGTTACTAATCCGTAGATTCGTAGGATTGTTGGTCTCAAGCCTCAGTTCAGTTTCTACTACTCCAGTGTGTTGTTAAATGGCCTCAGAACCCTGATATGATGTTGTTGAGTGGTTATGCCACCATTTTTCAGGATGTCTCAAATATTTTTAAGCATTTACAGCCGTTATGCTGTCCGAGTCATCCCAGGTCTCTACATAGTCTGATGCATTTGCAAATCCATTCTTTCCATTCCCGATGTCGCTTGGGGCCAGTCCAACCACACTAATCGATGAGTTGAGGTACTCTATTGCCTCGACATATATGTTGGAGCTATTATTATGACCCTAGGTGTCTTAGGGAGTCACCTAGTAATCTAGCAATGCTTTGTATTCCCAGTGTGATGACTCTGGCCATTAATCCCGAAGCATCCCGTGATGCCATTAGTTAGTAGGCATTCTATTCCTGGGTTTTGAACCCAAGATTCACCCTACTTACTTAATGTTGATAGTGTTTGCTCGTTCCTTTAGGTTATTAGTAACCTTTGCATTAGTCCTCGGGGTCTGTGGTATCTCCTTCTTCTAAATACTATGAACCGCTTATGGCAGAAGTTCTTTGAACCAAAAGATCGCAACCAGAGTGCTCTTGATGAGTTCTCCATTCTATTGTGACTCTGCCAATTCTATCTTCTGCATGGGTTATCCGGAAGAAACATGTTGGACTTTGTTCGACATACTAATCCATGCTTCCACAACTCAGAAAATTATATGTTCTTTGAGTTGTCCCCCTTTAGTTGTATTCCATCCTTAGCCTATCAATTGATAGTCAAGAGTATGTGTGCATCCGCTGTCGATGCCTATTATTCTTGTGGTCTGTCAAGCCATTCTATTCCAGAATGACTAGGAGAAACAAACTCCAGTACCTCATCCATATCCGGGATTGGGTCAAAGCAGTTGTAATCCACAAATCAAATGCCAATCCAGCTTTTGATTATATTCTACCTTGGAGTATTACCATCTTTATATCAAGAATGTCATGGAAATTGCACACCATCCTATGAACTCTTTATACAGTGATACTTCTTGCCATCATTATTCATTCCTTGGTCCCCGTGTTATTGTAACCGGATCACCGACAAGTGAACCGTGATGCGTGAAATCTATACTCCGGAGTTGCTTGGTAGTTAAATGGACAATAACCTCATTCTTAGCGTGTTGATTTCGAATCATCACCCTAAGGTTGAGCATGCTACCTAGTCCATTTTCCCTGGTGCACACTTCGATCAATGAGTTAGGATTGTGCCAATCCCTCACTTATTTGATCATATCGTCTTGCCTTGAAAAGCAGGGTTATCCCCGAGCTTAATAACACATCGGTGGTTCATGATTTTCTGAATATCCTCTCAGAAGTATCACCGGGTTGTCCCCTGACCGTTATGTTGAGCTCGCGATCAAGTTGGCTTTCTTATAAACCACCCCTTCTCCAAGAATTTGTGTTGTATATCCCTGAGCTAGTTGGTTGAGCTAGAGAACAACTTGGAGAGTTGGAAGATAAAAGCTTGTCTGACTTAGTTCATTTTAAGGGATATCTTTGTGTGTGTGTGTGTGTGTGTTGAAGAAATATGATATCTTCACCTATTGTCTCAATCCTTTGATTTGAGTGTGGGCTATCGTCAAATCAAATCAGAACCAACGATATTCGTAATGCTGTCTTACTCGTGGTTGATCCCTAGAGCATACACCATTATATCTTTTGGGTCTGACCAATGCTATCACATTGTTCACATAATGGTGGAAGTCCAGTGATATGGAAATTCCGATGAGTTGTTGTTGAGCCCATCGGCAATATTCTCATCTTGTCCATGATTCATGTTGAACATCTAAGTTAGTGTTGGAAACATTTGTAAGCATTTCTTCATCTCCCGTTCATGAAGTGTATGTTTTGGTGAAAGAAGTGACTTTCTCCAAGTTCACGTGCATTAGGTGTAAGTTGCCGCCATGAATTTGAGAAAGGTTTGTTTTTGCTTCCTTTGGAATCATCCCAAGTCAGTCATGCATTCGTGCGAAGTACTCTATGGTTTGGTAGATTGTTTACCTCCACTCCATAGGTGTTCCTAGCATACCAAGCCACTTATTGATTAGTTCAAGGATAAGAAGTTCCTTTTTAAGAGCTAACCCGGGCTTAATAAAGGACTTTGTTATCTGCAATGATGGTTCCCACCTGAATATGATAGTGTTTCGTTGTAAGACTACTACGTGGTCATGCTTGTCTGGGACATCGTGTTCACATGTTTGTAGCAGAACTGGCTCATGTTTTGGAGCTTACCACCGTAGTCTATTTCCCAAGAATCCTGCAACGTCATCTCGTCGACTTGTGTTGCAAACTTTCATTTTTCTCTTTAGACTTGATGAGTCTGGAATATCCTGACACCAACCAGATCTGAATCTCAGGCAGATATGATGGTTGGACCTTTTCCCAAGAATTATAATGTTGGTCTTTCTAAACCAGTAAGGTGGATGTCATGGCCAACACACCCAACCGGAAGACCTATCATTGTAGTATCTTAATCGAGGAAGTTGGCCACCTCCCCAAAAGGATTTCATAGGATTTACTCCAATAGTTATTCCTTATGGATTCTTGTGCTCCCGAAGTCCGACCTTTTACTTGATGTTCTAGATACCAAACCATATCTATAAATGGGTTACGCTAGCACATCAAGGAGAACATTAGAAGCGGAGTGCTAAATGTCTCTTAGTCGAACATCCAGATTTCGTTTCCTTGGGATCGCTAAGGTGAAATCTGAGAAAGTGTTGTCCTCCTTTGTATCTGCATTGACCATCACTATTCATGATGGTAGTAAGATGTGTTCCAGGATCCTCGACACGGATGTTGGTAGAACCTTGATGAATATGGAAATGCTCAAGTTCTTGAGAGCATGCGCAAGCAAAATAATCCCTTGCGTTGTCTTCAACAAGGTAGTCCACATCATCCATTCTAGTTTGGGTATGCCATCCCTACTTACTCCGCCAAACGATTGTTGTGAATTGACTTAGGCTGGTATGAAGAGTTTCGATGATCCATGGATCAAAAGTAATTCTTTTTGCCACTTAGGGGAATAATTCTACGAGTCACCTCCTCCAACATGTCTCGTTAGGGAATCATGGCAACTCAACTCCTCGCTATGTTGACAACCGTTCACCACCTTCTTAAGTGTGGAATTGTTGCCTACCTAGTGAATCTTTTCCATCCGTTTCACTCCATCCCTCTAGGTGTATGCTTCGTGTCTCAGCTCGAGAGATGTTTATATGTCTCATCCCGTGAGTTGATCTTGAATTGCTCGATCTTTGAGAAGATCGATTTCTGGAGAGTTTCTTTCTGTCATCATAGTTGGATGAAGATCTCGAAAGCAAGGATGTCAAGAGCAACAGGATGCAATGGATCAACATCTTCGGGAAAGGCAGTTGGATCATGAAGATTGTGATAGTTTGAGTCCCCTCTTCCTTTTATCCTACGCTTGAATCTCGGGACGAGATTCTTGTTTAGTGGGGGCGAGTTGTCACAACCCTAGCTTCAGCCTTGTTGTAGTCTAGTCTTGGTTGTTGCATCATGTTTAAATCTTCTTAAACCTGAAATGGGGATGTCCAAACCCTAGCACCAAATGAAATGCAATTAGGATCAAAATAAAAATATTTTCAATGAACCCAAAATGCCCTTCATAAATGCCATTCAATTTTGAATTGGTCGAACCTCTTCCAAAAAATGATGCACATATTTCTAGGCCATTCTAGATTTTTGAATTAACTCATATTGTATATGAAATGGGGCATTTAAATACTATAAATATTTTTAAATGCTCCAGCAATTTTGGAATTAGTTGAGGGTCTCAGGTATAATTCATTTAGTTCCCATAACTATTTTCAGAATTTTTAAAAGTGATTTGGTTTGAAACCCAAATTTAAACAAATTCGCATAAATAGAAAAACAGAACAAAAATAGAAATAAGACAGAGAGGGAAACCTTACCTGGGCCTCACCTGTGCTGGCCCAGCCCACCTGGCTCGGTGCCAGTCATCCCTCACCTCTGCCTGTAGGCAGAGGAGGGGCAGCACACAGCGCGCGCGGGGGCGCCACGCCACGAGGCTGCCTGCCTACGTCGCCTGGCCACCGCGATGCCTCACGTCCTCTCCTCGGTGCCGCCTCGACCCCCTCGTTCGTTCCCTCTCCCTCTGGACGCTCTTCCCTCCTCTGCTCTCTCTCCCTCGCACGCACCCGAGCGGCCCCGTCGCCGCCGACGTGCACCACCACGGTCACCGGCCTCCACACGCCTCTCCGACACGCCAAGAAGCTCCGCAGCTGACCTCTACACCGTCCCCGCCAAGCCACACGAGCGGACGCGCCCTGCAACGGCTTCCCCGACCTCTTCTTCAAGCTTCGGCCGCCGAGATCGCCAGCGACCGTGTGCCCTCCCTGATGCCTCCCCGAGTTCGTCGTCCGCCTTGCTCAAACCTCCGTGAGCTCCTGCCACTAACCCCTCTCTTCCCCGCGTTATTTGCACCATGTAGCCACCGGTTCCACCGGAGCCGCGAGCTCGGTTCCGCCGGCCAAATCGCCACCGTGGCCACAGCCACCGCGCTTTGTGTCCGAGCACACCACCATGCTCAACACGTTCTCAGGAGCCCGTAGCCACCCGCAGCGCCGCCTCCCGAGCTCTGTAGCGCCACCCCGAGAATGTCGAGCTACTGCCGCCGCTAAACCTCACCGTCGGCCACTTTTTTGGCCACCCCAGCTCGCCCCGTTTGCACCGTTGGATGCGCGGGATCACCAGCAGCTTGTAGATGCTCTCCGTCGTCGATTTGGGCGCCGGAGGAGCGAACCTGAGCCCATCCGCCGCACCTGTCATCGCCGGCGTCGAGCCGCCAGCGCGTTAGCCCCAGTTGACCAGGGGTTTGACCTCCCCTAGCTCAATGACAGGTGGGGCCGCCCCGCTAACTAATGTAGATTAGGGTTAACTAAACCTAGTTTAGCTACTAACACACGGGACCCACAGGTCAGTTTGACCTGGGCTGCCCCGTTGACTCGCTTACTTCATGCTGACGTAGTGCTGACGCAGTAATGCATTTTGTGGAATTACTTAATTTCTAAATAATTAGAAAATCCAGAAAATATCCAAACCTTCTAAAAATCATAGAAAATCAACCGTAGCTCCAAATCAAATAATTTATATATGAAAAATGATCAAAAAAATCCAAAGAATCTGTTTATGGCATTTTCATGCATGTTTGAGCAACTTAAAGTTCCTGTATAAGACAATTTGAATAAATGGCATTTGAAATGCCTTACATGGAGTTTAACTTTGAACCTTGGGTTCAAACCAACTTCATTTAAATCGTTGCTAGCTGTATTAGCTCAACTCACATCATATTGCCATGTCATGATCATGCATCATATTGTCGCATTGCATTGATTGTGTTCTTCCTCTGTTGTCGGTGACTGTCCCCTCTCAGTAGACGATGTTCTGACGATTATTCGATGACACCAATGAAGAACTATACTATCTTCCGAAGTGCCAGGAAAGTAAAAACCCCTTGTTCATTCCGATACAATCCCACTCTCTCACTCCTGCTCTCTTTTACTGCATTAGGACAACAACGATTCAACTGTTACATGCTGTGGTAGTTGAACCCCTTTCCTCTGCATGACCTGTCATTGCCACAGTAAATAGACGAAACCCACTAGCATGAGTAGGAGTTGTTTGATCCCTGATGTGCCTACTCATTCATGATTGTTTGTCATGCCTGCTACTGCTTAGAGTTGAGTCGGGTCTGATTCATCGGGGATGAATTGGAATGGCGATGAACATGTCCTACTGTGTGTGAGCTAAGTGTGTGAACACGATTTGGTAAAGTTAGCGGTGAGAGGCCATGTAGGAGTACATGGTGTGTTGTCTCATTGAACCGTCCTCAGGAACTGAGTTCTGTGTTTGTGATCCATGAACAGCTACTACCACTCATTGGGATCCTTAATTGACCCTCTCGACTTATTAACTGCCCTAGTCCTCTATCCAGGAGTTGCAACTAGTTTCTTGTGTTTATAGGAGATGTGTTGGCGGCCGTGCGTAGAACTAACCCTAGGGGTGGGCTATGATGCGGTAGATACACCATGGCACGGTGTACCGGGCACCCGTTTGGTGTCTCGGGAACCCTGCACACATCGTTTGGGGCTGTGAGCGAAACTCCGGCCGGATCTCCTCGCGGATGGAACCCGAATAGGCGATAAACATGGACTAGAGACTTGTGTGGTTAGTCAGGTCGTGGCCGACACCCTCGCCAGGCTTCCGCTTGAAGGTTGCCGAGATACATGACGTGTACATGGTGATAAGTGGTGAGAGCGTGTGTGAAGAAGTACACCCCTGCAGGGATATCATCATCTATTCGAATAGCCGGATTCCTCGGATATGGAAACTTGGACCCCTTGCATAGTTCATAGACAAGTGAAAGTGGATACTCTAAAACTCGCAAGATAAGCGTGAGTGCTATGGATGGCCTTCTCGTAGGGAGACGGGAGCGGATCCATAGTGGTGTATTGATATGGTAAATATGTGGACTTGTGTGCGCCACCTCAAAAGAGTTGCTTGCAGTCATAGTTCAGGTTAGCCACTGAGTCAAAGCTGGCTTGCTACAGTTAAACTCCACCACCCCCTTTGTTGATACTGATGCATATGTAGTTAGTTCTGATGTAAGTCTTGCTGAGTACATTTGTACTCACGTTTGCTTAATTTATGTTTTGCAGAGAGCCGTTAGTCTCACTAGTAGTTCTGTGTGGGCTTCGAAGTTTAGCTTGCTACCTCAGCTACGATCTTGTGCCCTTGGCAGGATCTGGTGGATAGTCAGGCTTCTTAGCCTTTTTCATTTGTAGATGTCTGTACTCAGACATGTTAAGCTTCCGCATGTGCTTGATTTGTATGCTATGATTGTTTAATATCTCGCTGCTCAGATCCTAATGAATAAATGCTTGAGTCGTAGAGTTATGTTGTGATGCCATGTTGTATTTACACATATCGAGCATATTGTGTGTATGATTGAAATGCATGGTATGTCTGGGATCCGACAATCTAGTTGTTTATCCTTGGCAGCCTCTCTTTTGGGGAAATGTAGTCTAGTGCTTCCATGAGCCATAGTAGTCCGCTACAGCTTGGTTCACCGGAGTCCTGCTAACCCAGCACTACTGCTCAGGACACTTGACTGGCTGGCATGTGTTTAACTTCGTTCCTATGTCTGTCCCTTCGGGGAAATGTCACGCGGTGACTTCCGGAGTCCTGCCTAGCTTGCTACAGCTCGGGTTCCCCAGATTCCTGTTAGCCCAATGCTACAGCCCGGATTCACACGCTGTTGACCGACATGCTTGATGTGATTCATGTATGCCTGTCTCCATAGGTCTGTGCCGCTTTGGCTTCACGACTAGCCATGTCGTCCCGGGTTCTCTGTCATATGGATGCTAGCGACACTGTCATATACGTGAGCCAAAAGGCGCAAACAGTCTCGGGCCATGGTAAGGCGACACCCGTGGGGATACCGTGCGTGAGGCCGCAATGTGATATAAGGTGTTACCGGCTAGATCGATGTGACTTGGAATTGGGGTGATGACATCTCTCCCCCGCGAACCTACTCTCGCAATGATCTATAAGCGTAGCTCACCGAACCCGAAGAACAAGGGACACAATGGTTTATACTAGTTTGAGCCACCGTTGTCGTCTAATACCCTACTCCAGTGTAGTGTGGTGGATTGCCTTGTAGGCTGAAGATGAACACGTAATAGGGATGAACAGCCTCCTCTCTATGGTGGATTGCCTCTGGATGATCCCCCTCTCTATGGTGGTGGCTAGTCCTATTTATAGAGGTCGTGGTACCCTTCCGAAATATTAGGCGGGAAGGGATCCCACAACGGCCAGTTTGAAGGGGGACAACTAGTACAAGTTATCCTAACAAAAGGTGGTCTCCGCCTGGCAAAGGCTCTGGGGGTGATGTCGTCGTGGGATCCGCGGTAACCTCCGTCCTGCCGTTCTGCTGGTCCTGGTCTCGCTTCACCAATATGGAAACCTTTGCCTGATGCCTTGGGACTCCTCGTCTGCGCTTGCCCCTATAGCACGAAAGAGGCAACGAGTACTCTGCGCCCGCCTGACCTTGGTCGTCATGGATCACGTCATGCGCTCCTCGCGAGGTGCCCCTTGCATAGATATCTCCGCAATTCGGGAGCCATCCTTGGGAGGCTGCCCCTGAGGAGGTCTTGGCGTCGTCCGCCTCGCGAGGCTTGGCCCCTCGCGAGGGGCTTGAATGGTTGCTGATGAAGATAGGCCATACCAGGCCGCTGGTGGAGCCACCCCTGGGTCGCAGGTAGGCAAGTCTGGGTACCCTGTTCCTAGGACGCCGACAGTAGCCCCTGGGCCCAAGGTGCGCTCGAACTTGGCTTCGAGGTGAGGCCAAGGGTCAAGTGCGTAGCGTCGTGGACCCCAATAGACTGCGGCCTCGATTGATGCGTGGCGATTGACGGGTCGTGGGCATCTCCACTTCCCAACGCCACCTCAGCAACTGCCCGACTTGACGAAACCCTATTGCATGCAAAAGGAAGTCATTATTACCTTAGATCATGGAGGCCGGCGGTTGGCCTCCCTCTGGCTATATATGAGGAGAGGGGCAGAGCCCATGTCGCTCATCTCTTCCTCCATTCCACCTTTTCTTCTTCTTCCTCCTTGCCGTGACCCTCATGGTGCCAGTGAACAGGTTCTCAGCCGCCGAGAAAGGGAAAACTCGCCAGGTGGGGCCTGGCTCACCACCGCCTAAGTGGGGGCGTGGTCGCCCCCGCAAGCATGCCGAAACCCCCGCAATGGTCCCTCATGGGCGTGGGCAAACTTCCTTGGGGTCCGGCGCCGTCTTTGGTGGCCACGGCGGTGCCTCTTCGCCCGGCGGGAGCCGCCTAGGTCGTGGCAGCCCCGTCCATGAGGGGAGGCGCGCCATGGTCGCTCGGCCTCCCCGGCCGCGCTTCCACTCGGCGGAGGTGCTGTCGGAGTTGGTCGTGTGGTCAGAGAACCTGGCTGGCACCTGGCTTCAGCTTCCGTGCTCCTGGCTTCACCTTTCGTGCTCCTTTGCTGGCGAGCTGCCGACCCCCGGTCCTGGAGGCCTTTGGCTGCAAGCAGACGACTGTTGCAGCAAGGCTTCGTGGGTTGCGGTGGTGGTCTTCGTTGCGGGCAATGTAGCCCTGGCCCGCAGCTGGCAGACGTTCACCCGCGTGCGTGGTCTGAACAAGCGGTGCACCCTCAACTTCAAGCACGACGGTGCAATGACCCTCTTCATGAGGGTGTTCGGGGAAGACGGTCGCCCCGCCGGATGCTGCCCGAAGACGCCGACGATGGTGGCGAGGTGCTTCGCCTGGGCGATGGCCGTGACGAGCATGAGGGTGAACTCACCCTCGCTGGAGGCCACGGTTCGCCCAGCTACGGCGGATCCTCCTCCAGTGGTAGCACCAGCAGTGGCGACTACGACTAGCTGACACGCCGTCGGGCTCACTTCGAGGATGGTGGCGGGTCATCCCGTCGTCCCGCCCGGTGAAGCATGAGGAGGGCTTTGTCTGAGTCCGAGGGGCCGATCATCATGCGTAGCCGCGTCTTTTGATCCGCTTTTGCTTGTCCTCTCCTTCCCTTTCCTCCTGCATCGTCAGAAACGAATATGGGGCCCTGCGAGGGTGCGTAATGAACCATGGTGCTTATGTTGCTTTTGTGGTGTGTTTATTGTTTCCGGGTTGTTTTGTGAAATCAGTGACTTATGCGGGTGTATAGGGGTAACTTAGTGTGACGTATCTGGGGTAGCCTTGACCTTGTGAGGGCGCGCACCTCTAGGGACCTGGTGTTGCTTCCCCGCTGCCGGCTTGAGCGATATTGTGGAGCTGCAAAAAAACGTTAAGAAATCCTTATCGCTTCTTGCACGAGGCCCGAGGCATGGGTTTGTCATGGCTAAACGCACGGCGTCGCGATACCCGTGGGGCACGGACTAAAAAAGGGATGCACCGATCATGAGCTCAAACGAGGACGCCTTGCGAAGACAAGGGGAGTGCGCACGCGTGCTCACCTGTCCATCCCCCTCGCGAGGCGCGTGACGGAGAGCGTCGGGCGACTACCGCCCTCCCCAGGCGGAAAACGAAGTATCGAGGGAAGAATTGGAAAGAAGAGGGGGCATAACCAAGCCATCGAGAAACACCGGAACTCCAAATTTCATTGAAGGGAAAAGGGCAAGCCATCTACGGAAAGCAAACTAATAGCCGCGTCCGGCACCTAGTCTAGTCTTCTCACCAGCGCGGAGCTAAGTGCTGCCACTAGGACGTGGGAGAGAGCCCCCAGGCCCGGAGGTGGCACTCCGGAGACTCCGGGGCGTGTACAGCCCCACTCATTATTACGTGAGAGTGTCACGAGTAGAGACCTTCACAAGCAGTGGGCCTTGCTTCATGGGTAGAACTTCTAGAGGTGCTGGATGTTCCAGCCATTCTGGATGCGGATCCCGTCCTGCGTCTCAAGGCGCGCAGTGCCAGGCCTGCAGACGCGGGCGATCCTAAAGCGGCCCGCCCACATGGGTGAGAGCTTGTGCAGCCCTTCCTTGGAGAGGACCCGCCTCAAGACGATATCGCCCACCTCGAGCGTCCAAGAGCGGACGCTGTGACAGTGGTACCATCGCAGCACCTGCTGGTATCTTGCCGCTTGGAGCGAGGCTTCACGGTGGCGTTCCTCCCCCAGCACGAGGTCTATCCCCCGCATGGCATCCTCCTGTGTCTCATCAAATGCTAGGACCCACGTGGAGCGCTGCCTGACCTCGTGAGGGAGAACTACTTATGCTCCATAGATGAGGAAAAACAGGGTCTCCCCTGTTGGCTTGGTGGTGGTGGTGCAGATGGACCACATCACGGACTGGACCTCATCGTGTCAGCCCCCGCTGCAGTCTTCGAGCTTCTTCTTGAAGGTCCGTGTCTTGAGGGCTTTCAAGACCTTGACGTTGGCGCGCTCGGCTTGGCCATTGCTCCTGGGGTGTGCCACTGAAGCATAGCAAATCTGATGCGGTTAGGGACCCCGAACCGGCTCACGAGGCCCTTGATGAACTTAACTATCGACCCGGCTGGGATGCTGCGGACGGCCTCCACCTCTACCTATTTGGTGAACTTGTCGATGGAGACATAGAGGTAGCGGTAGCCCCCAAGCACTCGTGAGAATGGACCCAAGATATCTAGCCCCCAAGCCGCGAATGGCCACGAGAGCAGGATAGTCTGGAGGCCCTAGGCCAGCTAATGGGTTTGCTTCGCATGGAATTGGCAGGCCTCGCAGGACCTCACCTGCTCGGTCGCGTCGTTGAGTGTTGTGGGCCAGTAGAACCCGTTGCGGAACACCTTGCCGACAAGGGTGCATGAAGAAAAGTGGTTCCCGTAGTCTCCACCGTGTATGTCAGCTAGCACGTCGTTCCCCTGCTCCCTAGAGATAGATCGCAAGGAAACATCATTTGGTCGCTTTCAGTATAGCTCAGCATCCTGTATGTAGTATGTCATAGCCTGCCGGCCGACACGCTCCGCGTCGTCCTCCTTCTCCGGAAGTGTCCCTTGCACCAAGTATGCCTTGAACTCCTCGGTCTAGCACCCCTCCTAAGGCTCGAGCGCCAGGAGCAGACGTGCTCCCGAGGTCAGGCCGCAAGCGGGGGCTCCCGAGGTTGGTGGTTGGGAGAGTTCCTCTCGAGATGATGTAGTCTCCACGGCTTCAGGGGTCGCCGAAGGCTTAAATAGTTGCTCTTCGAAGACACCAGGTTCTTGGGGTAGAAGCCTTGATGCCCTCTTGGCGATCTCGTCAGCCTCCTTTTTGGCGTCGCGTGGCACATGATGTAGCTCTAGGCCCAAGAATTGCTTCTCCATCTTGCGCACCTCCATGAGGTACGCCTCCATATGCTCATCCCTTGGTTCGTACACCTTGTTGGAGAAGTTGACAAGGAGCTACGAGTCACCCCTGATGGTGAGACGCTTCACCCCCAAGGCTGTAGCGTCCTTGAGGCCCGTGATCAATCCCTCGTATTCCGCGATGTTGATGGAGACCTTCTCACCCCGCTGATAGCAAAGCTGCACGGCATAGTATAGCTTGTCTTAGGTGGGCGAGATGAGCACAGCTCCAGCCCCCATGCCTTGCCGTGTGAAAGCGCCATCAAAGTACATGAGTCGGCCATCCGGTGCTTCATCTCCCGGCAAGAGGGATCGGCTCTCACTCACTTCGGGCTCCTGAGGGTCGGTCCATTCTGCAACAAAGTTAGCGAGTGCAGCTCCCTTGATGACCCTGATCGTGCTGAACTCCAACTGAAACGCTTGTAGTTCAATGTTCCATTCGGCGACTCTCCCCGCAACGTTGGGGCTACGGAGCACCCTCTCCAGGGGTAGGCTAAGACGACCTTGATTGGGTTTCCTTGGAAATAATGGCGTAGCTTGTGCGAGGCCACCAAGAGCGTGAGTAAGAGCATCTGTGGTATGGGATACCGTGCTCTCGCATCCCGTAGCACAGTGCTGGCGAAGTATACTAGGTGCTCGACGAGGGCGGGAGCGTCAATGGAGCCTGTGTCCTCCTGAGGTTGTGGTGCCTCCTGAGGTGAGGGAACCTCAGGAGCCCAGACTCCCATCGGGGCCTCCTCAGGCCTGGGAGCGCCCCTTGCAAGGCCTGATCATCAGCTGATGCCGTCGTGGCCTCGGTAATGCCGCCTTGGTGCCGCATCGTACCTGCCGAAGGTGCAGCGTTGCTCGGCGGGCTCTTTGTCTGGCGCTCCGCTCGGACAACCACAAGTGCCGCGCTGGCGGAATGGGGCGTGGCAGCCAGGTAGAGCACTAGGGGCTCGAGGGGACGAGGCACGACCATCATTGGTGGGCTGGTCAAGTATCTCTTGAGGTCTTGACACGCCAGGTCGGCCTCTAAGGTCTATTCGAGCGGGTCCTTGGTCTTCATCAGCTTGATGAACGTCAGGGCGCTCTCCTCGAACTTGGAAATGAAGTGCCCCAACGAGGTCACACAGCCTGCGAGCTTCTGCATTTCCTTTAGGGTTTGCGGCGGGTTCATGTCTTCTATTGCCTTGACCTTCTCCGGATTGGCCTCGATCCCGCGGTGCGACATGAGGAAGCCCAACAACTTGCCAGAAGGGACACCAAACACGCACTTCTCTGGGTTGAGCCGCAGGTCCACCTGGCACTGGCTGGTGAAAGACTCCTCTAAGTCCTAAATGAGGGTTCTTACTTCCCTAGATTTTACCACAGTGTCATCAACATAGGCTTCTGCGTTCCTCCCTAGCTGCTGGCCCAGGGCGATGTGCATCAGCCGCTGGAAGGTCACCCCTACGTTGCATAGTCCGAACGACATGTAGGTGTAGCAGTATACCCTGCACGGGCTCAAGAAGGCCGTCTTCTCCACGTCCTCCACCGCCATCTTGATCTGGTGGTACCCCAAGAATGCGTCCAAGAAGCACAGCAGGTCACACTCAGCGGTGGAGTTGACGGCCTGGTCAATGCGTGGGAGCAGGAATGGGTCTTGGGGGTAGGATTTGTTGAGGTTGGTGAATTCGACACACATGCGTTCCTTCCCGCCCTTCTTGGGCACAACGACGGGGTTTGCCAGCCACTCCAGGTATCGAACCTCGTGAATGAAGTGTTCAACTACCGCATCGAGCTCATCGACTTCGACATCGCCCAAATCGGCCTCATAGAAGTGTTCCATGACATTACCAAAATTATCATCATGGAATTGTCCACTTCCATGACGATAAATCGCGCGTCTTGAAGTGCTTTCATCAAGGGTGACCGACATATGGCATCCACCGTAACGGAACACGGTTAAGCTACTAGGTCCAATTTTGGATCCGATAATCCGCTAACAGCCCGGACCAATGATGATTTTCCACATGTAAAATTCTCATTGGCCGGAAGAAACACGTGTTGGCTCACCGTTGGAACAAATGTCATCCATTCATTGGACAAGAGACGCCTATGATACGTCGACACATGGCACGGCCCAACAGAGGCCCATTTTGGTGAAAAGGCCGGGCCGTTTGACTTGGTCAAAAGGTAATGGGCCGGCCCACGGAAAGCCTGTTAACGGCATGTTCGTATATATCCCATTTACGGCCCGCTAACTCATGGCCCGTTACCGCCTATCCGAATTAAGCCAAGTAGCTTCATCTGGGCCTTCCAATATGATTCCAGCCCATTGTAACATCCGGCCCATGTATAGCCCATGATCTCTTTCAGCCCAAACGGGACCATCTGTAACTCTTGGCCCATTAACGGCCCGTCGTGAATCTGGCCCACAATGAACAGTGTACCCCTTTATACCCATTAATGGCCCATTATTCCATTGGGCCATTTGCAACCGGTGTTATCTTTCGGCCTTCTCAGGGCCCATTTATTCTTGGGCTCATTTCCAGAATTTGGTTACTTACGGCCCGTCATTGGCCTTTTCTGCCCGTGGGCAAAATTCAACCCGCGTTTACAGTCGGCCCGTTTGCGGCCCATTACTCCGTTGGGTCGTTTTCATAACGTCATCAAATACGGCTAATTAACGACGGCCTGTTATTGTCGGCCCATGAACGGACGATTCCAAATCTAGCCCATTTACGGCCAATAGTGCGGTCTGTTATTGGCCCATGTTTGGCCTATCGATCATATGGCACGTAGAAGGCCCATTGATGCTATGGCCCGTAGAAGGCCCATTGATGCTACAGCCCGTAGAAGGCCCATTCTTTCTATGGCCCTAAGAAGGCCCATTGTTTCCACGTCCCGTAGGAGGCCCATGGTAACTACATTAAATATGTAGCCCATGGTTATTGTGGCCTAGTTTTAAAAAATAGGTTATTGCGGCCACTAGCAAACTGCGGAGAAAGAACAACACTGACTACAAGCAAACAAATAAACAAGACAACAAGGAAATAAATAAGCAAGCAACTTATGCTAGGATATCATGGCTATTACACATATTACATCCACTGGGCATCAAACTTCGCCACCAGTGCAAATATAGGGAACAAAGCAACATATCATATACACTGGTTGTCAAAGTTGGCGACCAGTGCAAATAAACGCCGTAGCAAAACACGTCCAGAACTGAAACCACTTCAGAAGATCTCAAGAAACAATATCCTGGGTACCCATAATGCTGGCAAGATGCTTAGCAAGTTTATTAACTTTCTCTTGTTTGGCAGTTAAATCCTTCAGCGCTTGCTGTTGCACCAGAAAGTATGCATCTGAATTCTGCAGGGACTTCCTCGGTCCTTCAGCTTCCTGCCACGGCACATCTGATCGATGTATTTCAACTTGAAGTTGAGACTTAAGAAGACGAACTGATTCAGGCAGCGAGTTCAAAGAGCTTGTGCCAGCAGTAGCGGCCAATAACTCTAACACTACATCCAAATAGGACTTTTGGGTTCTCTCACTATCGTCAAGGTAGTTTATATCAGCTTTCTTGGAGACCAACAGGGATGTCTCACTATCTTGAACCTTATCTGCATTACTTCATTTTCCATTGCATAACGGGGTACTGTTCTCCAATATTTTGTCTGCATTCTAAAAGAGAAACAAGCAGACACATCACAGGTTTACCATGTCGTATATGAAACTCATTTTCGTAAATCAGTTTAGTAGTAAAGTGCACAGGATAACAACATGAAACAAACATATATCTATGTACCATGGTCACTTTATGGTCTATATCATTCTTGTGTTTGTTGCCAAATTAAGATAGAGACAAATTTCAAATAATATTGGTTCAAGACAATGCAGAATAGACAGAATATAAGTGTGGGAAACTATAGAGCAATAACAACCCTTGTAATGTCCATGACATGAGAACATAACTGTTTATTCAATTGAAATTGAAATCAACATAGGGCAAGTTACAACAGCAAACCAGTTAAAGAAACATGTTTATAACATACCTGTTGCGCCATTGGAGTTCCAATTCCATCCTTGAAATTTCAAAATAGTTGGTCTGAGTAAATAGAGTGATGTAGGAGCAAAGGAATTTGAACCGTAGCTATAGAACCTGACCTGAGAACAATTCTTCTTCTCATTTAAGCATTGAGTTGGGATTCAGAGTGGTAGTCCTCGTGCTTTGGGCACTGCAGTTCCCTTACTAACTGCTCGTGTTTGGGTGCTCTGTGGTGGAGACGGTGTTGTGTCAACTGGAACTGGGTTACTATCTGTTGGGCTTGGGGTTAGAAGGGGTGTAGCTGGTTCTCTGTCCAACTGGGTAGGGGTACAGTCTGCGAGAGTCTGGGTTATGTGTGGTGGGGCTGGTTCTTGGGCAAGTACAACTGTGGTTCTATCTGCATCAACTAGTAGCACTATCTTTTCTGAACATCGTGCTATTACTCCCTTAGATACCGCCATCACCCTCTCCAATTCAAATTGTTGATAAACAAGAAAAGTAATTGAATGTACAAACAATGTATGATAGACATGTCCAATGGATAGTGGGGAATAAAAGAGGGCATGAAATAATTCACATTTATGTTGTCTAACTAAACAGGATAGCATGACACAATTTCACATATATGATGGCTAACTAAAAAGGATAGCATGACACAATTTCACACTATGATGGAAAACTAAAAATATGATGACTATGTAAATAGAATGACATGATATAACTATATAATGTGTTTATTAAATAGGTTGGCATGCCATAATTCACATACATGCCGCCTATGGAAACATGATAGCATAATATCATTCCCGGATAGAATGACATAATTCAAAATATGATGACTGTAAACACTAAACAGGATGAGATGATATAACTATATGATGTCTTTATTAAATGGGTTGCCATTCCATAATTCAAATAGATGCTGTGTATGTAAACATGATGGAATGATATAATTCAAATATATGATTTATATAGTAAGCAAGTAAGCAGATGGCAATCCATATATGATGTAAAAACTAAGCAATGCAAAGACAACATGCATGACATGGGTAATATAACCCTGCCAAGTTTGAGCATAGACCTCAGGGGGGAAATAGGACTGGTCATTAGTCTCTGAATCCTCCTCTGAGGATTTCTCTATATCCAGCAAGATGTCTGCTTCAGCAGGTAGCATTGTCTGCTATGAATACCTTGTTTTCACTCTAGATACTTCCATCACCGCTTCAAATGGCTGATGCACAGGAAGAGTAGTTGAATATACAAATGTTGTCGACAAATGGATCATGTAATACAAAATAAAGACATCATGATATAATTCACATACGTGATGATTGGCTCAATAGCATGGCATTGCATAATTCACATATATAATGCCTTTGCAACAAGATAGCATTGCATAATTCACATATATAATGTCTTGCAACAAGATGGAAATGCATAATTCAAATATATGGTAATTAGACACTAAACAGGTGGTATTCACACAAAGCATGTCTAAACTTATCAAATGACATAGCAATGCAAGACACCATACACACGATATGAGCAACATAATCCTGCCATGTTAGAGCATACACCTCAGGGGGGGGGGGTAGGGAAATAGGACTGGTCATCTGTCTCTGAATCCTCCTCTGAGGAGCTATCCGTAACCAGCATAGTTTGCTCTGAAGACCTTGTTTTCACTCCAGAATTTTCCATCACCGTGTCAAATGGCTGATGCACATGAAGAGTAGTTGAATGTACTAACATTGTTGACAAATGTAATACGTAACGAAAAAAAGGATGGCCTAATATAATTGACATATAAGATGACTGGCTAAGCACGATGTCATTGCAAAATTCACATATATGATGCTTTGCTAAACAATATGGCATTGCATAATTCACATAAACGATGAATAAACTAAACATATGGCATTCACACAAAGCATGTCTAAACTAACCAGTTGACATATTTGATGTATAAAGTAAGCAATGCAAGGCACCATATGCATGATATAACCAACATCAGCATGCCAAGTTAGAGCGAAGATCTCAGGGGGTAAATAGGAGTGGACTTCTCCTTCTGAATCCCCCTCAGAATAAATATCTTCCTCTCGATTATAATCTGAAATGGGTGGAGGGGGGATGCCTTTGCGCCTACCATGGAGCGATGTCTGCATGAAATTTTATTGCCATGCAAGGCTCCTATCTTTTTCTCTACATGTTCAGTTCCATTGTTTACAATAACTGACATGCATAGGAATAAAACATAGTGAGATTATGTAAGGAGTGCATGCAGAAATCAAGAGTGATGGTAGAAACCTGTGGATTGACCCAAAACCAATGATAGCGGGCAGATAATGGCTCGAGTTAAAAAATACAGATAATGGCTTGTTTACTGTTTGTTTCCCACCCAACATGAAACTCATAGTAGACACCAGAGATTTACCAGATAGTAGATAGATACTATTGATTGCGACCCCGATATGTACCCCAAAACCATTTAAAAACTCAAGTTTGACCATTAGTTTGGAGCTGAGTCTAATCAGTGAACAGGATGATAAAGTAGCATGTAATATTAAGCGATGCATAACGTAAGCAGACACGAAAGAGTGCGACCTCTCTTGCGGACCCGTGTAGTCCTCAAAGTCATCTGCTCGGTTGATGATGGTAATGCAGTTGTCATGGCTGCCGGCAGCGGGGAAGAAGATCTGAGGTAGCAAAAGACAGTCTGGAGGCCGGATCCCTGCTGTGCTAGACTCTTTTGTCGTTCGAGCAGCTGAGCTTGGGTGGAGATGGCGTAGAAGGAGCGGGACAAACCACACAAGGTTTTCTTTGACAACTATCTGTAAGAAAAGTAATTATGTAAGGGCTCGTTTGAATTGGAGGATTCTAACAACGCAGGGATAGGAAATACAAAGTAGCAGGATAGGAATGCACGTGCAAAACAGAGAATTTAAAAACATAGGATTTCTGCCAATCTGGGTGTTTGGTACACAAGAATTGGAAGATCACAGGATGCAAAGAAGCCTGGTGAGATTATGTCAAACAACAAGAAAATGTACGGTTATAATGCTATTATGCTACTATCTCTTAGTCTTGTCCTTCATGAATAGGAGTTCGAAAAGGAGGGCAAGTGGAAATTAAAGTCCGTACGCTTTTTACTTCAAGGAGACACTAAAGGAACAAATCCTATAGTTTTCCTTTGCTCCATTCCTTTGAACCAAATGCATGAATAGTAGTACCAAAGGAAACTTTACAATTTCTATGTTTTTCCTTCACTTTTCCTTTCAAGCACTGGCGATTCTAGTAGGCGGGCTTGAGCAAGGAAAAGCTACACACAAAAAAAGTTTTTTGTGCTACTTGCCTACTTCTACTACTTTGGACCCAGGCCACTGCCGTACTACCTCAACTCCCAGGCCCATCCACAAATGCACAGCTCAAACACGCAGAGATAAATAATGATGGCATTCAAGAGAGTCCATCACGGATAGCTAAGTTGCATGGTATCTCACTGCTTGTCATATAGTAGGAGAAACTAATCTTATTTCACGTTACTGCGTGTGCTTAGTGGACAATATATATAACATGTAGAGTAAAAAAGAGATGCAACAAGTGTACAACCTCTTTGGCGAAGCCATGTCAATCTCAGCGTGATTGGGTTCATCGGTGAGGATGATCCAGCTGACTTGGCTGTCGGAGGAGGGGAAGAAGATCTTAGGCGTCTGGAGATGGATCCTGGGGTACTGCTCTACTGTGATGGAGGGTTTCGTCGTTGGAGCAGCTCCAGTGAGTTGTACGACGCCGAGGCTGAAGCAAGACAAGAGAGAGAACATTAACCTGAGTGGAATTCTAATAGCATCTCCAATAGATGACGTAAAACACATAACCAAAAAGTGCTAGATGTAAAATACATCAGCCGCTCATCTCTGAACTTAACTGTCAAAACTGAATTTAACCGTCGAAACTGAACTTAATTGTTGAAACTAAATTTTCTATCGAAACTGAATTTTACTGTCAAAACTGAATTTTACTATCGAAACTGAACCCACTAGCTAGTAGCAGAAAAGCAGCAGCAGCAGCAGCGCATGTGAGAACCGGGGCAGCTGGTCGTGTAGCAGCATCAGGTGAGGCTACCCTGAACCGCCAGCCACCACCGGCCGAATAGCCGCCCCCGCCGCCCTGCTCACCCCGAAACCACTCCCCACCGCGAGTCCGCCGCCACCCCAGCTATCCCTCTAGGCCCCCCGTGCCGAGCTTTTTCTTCGGCGATCCCCACAACACTGCCCCACCACCGCCGGCGACCACCGCCCCCACCCTGAACCCTAAGATAGATAGTGGGGTACCTCTCCAACGAGCCCCCTCCCTGCTGCGACTTGTTCTTCCTTAACTTTGGCGAGCCCCCCCCTGAAAATCGACTGACCCGAAATTCGATTCGGCCGACTAAGGTGTAGCTAAATCGGAGCAGCATCACAAGCAAGAGCAAGAGCGCGAGCAAGATCATACCAAGCAGGGGACCAAGAGCAAGAGCAGAGTAGCAGTGCGAGCGACAGCTAAAGCAGCAGCAGCTCCTACTGAGGTGGACGTCGCTGCCGAGCGAGCGACGCCGTGGAGGAAGTGGCCAGTGACGCCGCCATGGATGGAGCCGCACTGTGTCGGCTCGGGACGGAGCGTCGGCAGCACCGTGAGATCGAATCAAGAAGAAAATGCAGCAATTAGTGTAAAACCTCTTTGGTGGCACCGATTAGGCCTCAGCTTCATCCGAGGTAATGGTGATGATGATGCTCGTCCGGTGGTGCAGGTGAAGACAGTGGTGTGGGAATGGATGTGGCGCGAAAGACGAGGGGAACATCGGGGTAGCTCCTTGGAGGTGGAGGACGGGGTGGCTGAACCGGCGGGACGACGAGTTCGATGACGGATCCTCATCTGGTATGGTGGACGAGGGACGTTGCTACCTCTTGAGCACTGTGTTGGATTTCCCCGAAGAGGAGAGGATGATGCCGCAAAGTAGCGTAAGTATTTCCCTCAGTTTTTGAGAACCAAGGTATCAATCCAGTAGGAGGCTATGCGTGAGTCCCTCGTACCTACACAAAAACAATAGCTCAACGCAACCAACGCGCTTAGGGGTTGTCAATCCCTTCATGGTCACTTAAGAAAATGAGATCTGATAGAGATGATAAATAATATTTTTGGTATTTTTGGTATAGAGATGCAAAGTAAAAAGTAAAGCAAAGTAAAAAAGCAAAGCAATAATAAAGTGATGGAGATTAATATGATGAGAAAGAGACCCGGGGGCCATAGGTTTCACTAGTGGCTTCTCTCAAGAGCATAGGTATTCTACGGTGGGTGAACAAATTACTGTTGAGCAATTGACAGAATTGTGCATAGTTATGAGAATATCTACGTAAGATCATGTATATAGGCATCATGTCCGAGACAAGTTGACCGACTCCTGCCTGCATCTACTACTATTACTCCACTCATCGACCGCTATCCAGCATGCATCAAGAGTATTAAGTTAAAAATAGAGCAACGTGTTAAGCAAGATGACATGATGTAGAGGGATAGTTTCATGCAATATGATAAAAACCCCATCTTGTTATCCTCGATGGCAACAATACAATATGTGCCTTGCTGCCCCTTCTGTCACTGGGAAAGGACACCGCAAGATCGAACCCAAAGCTAAGCACTTCTCCATGGCAAGAACAACCAATCTAGTAGGCCAAACCAAACTGATAATTCGAAGAGACTTGCAAAGATAACCAATCATACATAAAAGAATTCAAAGAAGATTCAAATATTATTCATAGAGAGACTTGATCATAAACCCACAATTCACCGGTCTCAACAAACACAGCGCAAAAAGAAGATTACATCGAATAGATCTCCACAAGAGAGGGGAAGAACATTGTATTGGGATCCAAAAAGAGAGAAGAAGCCATCTAGCTACTAACTATGGACCCGTAGGTCTGAAGTAAACTACTCACACTTCATCGGAGGGGCTTGGATGATGATGTAGAAGCCCTCCGTGATCGATGCCCCCTCCGGCGGAGCTCTGGAACAGGCCCCAAGATGGGATCTCATGGATACAGAAAGTTGCGGCAGTGGAGATAGGTTTATGGCTCCGTCCCCGATCGTTTGGGGGTACGTAGGTATATATAGGAGGAAGGATTACGTCGGTGGAGCTTCGAGGGGCCCACGAGGCAGGGGGCGCGCCCAAGGGGGGCGCCCTCCACCCTCGTGACCGCCTCGTGGCTTTCTTGACGGAGGGTCCAAGTCTCCTGGGTCTTATCTGATGAGAAAATCACGTTCCCAAAGGTTTCATTCCGTTTGGACTCCGTTTGATATTCTGTTTCTCCGAAACACTGAAATAGGCAAAAAACAGCAATTCTGGGCTGGGCCTCCGGTTAATAGGTTAGTCCCAAAAATAATATAAAAGTGGAAAATAAAGCCCAATATAGTCCAAAACAGTAGATAATATAGCATGGAACAATCAAAAATTATAGATACGTTGGAGATGTATCAAGCATCCCCAAGCTTAATTCCTGCTCGTCCTCGAGTAGGTAAATGATAAAAAGAGAATTTTTGATGCGGAGTGCTACTTGGCATAATTTTAATGTAATTCTTCTTAATTGTGGTATGAATATTCAGATCCGAAAGATTCAATACAAAAGTTCATATTGACAAAAAAATGATAATACTTCAAGCATACTAACTAAGAAATTATGTCTTCTCAAACTATCATGGCCAAAGAAAGTTCATCCCTACAAAATCATATAGTTTAGTCATGTTTCATTTTCATCACACAAGAATGCTCTCATCATGCACAACCCCGATGACAAGCCAAGAAAATGTTTCATACTTTAGTAATCTCAATCCTATAAACTTTCACGCAATATATGAGCGCGAGCCATGGACATAGCACTATGGGTGGAATAGAATATAATGAGGTGGGTTATGTGGAGAAGACAAAAAAAAGGGAAAGTCTCACATCAACGAGGCTAATCAATGGGCTATGGAGATGCCCACCGATTGATGTTAATGCAAGGAGTAGGGATTGCCATGCAACGGATGCACTAGAGCTATAAATGTATGAAAGCTCAACAAAAGAAACTAGTGGGTGTGCATCCAACTTGCTTGCTCATGAAGACATAGGGCACTTGAGGAGGCCCATTGTTGGAATATACAAGCCAAGTTCTATAATGAAAAATTCCCACTAGTATATGAAAGTGATAACATGAGAGACTCTCTACTATGAAGATCATGGTGCTACTTTGAAGCACAAGTGTGGTAAAAGGATAGTAACATTGTCCCTTCTCTCTTTTTCTCTGATGTTTTTTGGGGCCTTTCCTTTTTTATGGCCTTTCTCTTTTTTGGGGCCTTCTCTTTTTATGGCCTTTTTTTAATTCCTCACTTGTGACAATGCTCTAATAATGATGATCATCACACTTCTATTTATTTACAACTGAATGATTACAACTCAATACTAGAACAAAGATGACTCTATATGAATGTCTCCGGCGGTGTACCGGGATATGCAATGAACCAAGAGTGACATGTATGAAAGAATTATGAATGGTGGCTTTGTCACAAATACTATGTCAACTACATGATCATGCTAAGCAATATGACAATGATGAATGTGTCATGATGAACGGAATGATGGAAAGTTGCATGGCAATATATCTCGGAATGGCTATGGAAATGCCATAATAGGTAGGTATGGTGGCTGTTTTCAGGAAGATTTAAGGAGGTTTATGTGTGAAAGAGCATATCATATCACGGGATTTGGATGCACTGGCAAAGATTGTGCCAACTCTCAATGTGAGAAAGGGCAATGCATGGTACCGAAGAAGCTAGCAAGGATGGAAGGGTGAGAGTGCGTATAATCCATGGACTCAACATTAGTCATAAAGAACTCACATACTTATTGCAAAAATCAACAAGTCATCAAAAACCTCAGTACTACGCGCATGCTCCTAGGGGGATAGATTGGTAGGAAAAGACCATCGCTCGTCCCCGACTGCCACTCATAAGGAAGACAATCAAGTAACACCTCATGTTTCAAATTTGTTGCATAACGTTTACCATACGTGCATGCTACGGGACTTGCAAACCTAAACACAAGTATTTGTCAATTTCACAACTACTCAACTAGCATGACTTTGATATTATTACTTCCATATCTCAAAACAATCATCAAGCATCAAACTTTTCTTAGTATTCAACACACTCATAAGAAAGTTTTATTATTAATCTTGCATACCAAGCATATTAGGATTTTGAGCAAATTACCATGCTATTAAGACTCTCAAAATAATCTAAGTGAAGCATGAGATATCAATAGTTTCTATAAAAAAATCCACTACCATGCTCTAAAAGATATAAGTGAAGCACTAGAGCAAAACTATAAAGCTCAAAAGATATAAGTGAAGCACATAGAGTATTCTATCAAATTCCAAATCATGTATGGCTCTCCCAAAAGGTGTGTACAGAAAGGATGATTGTGGTAGACTAACAAGCAAAAAATCAAATCATAAAATACGCTACAAGCAAAGCACATATCATGTGGTGAATAAAAATATAGCTCCAAGTAAAGTTACCGATAGAACTAGACGAAAGAGGGGATGCCTTCCGGGGAATACCCAAGCTTTGGATTTTAGGTGTCCTTAGATTATCTTGGGGGTTCCATGGGCATCCCCAAGCTTAGGCTCTTGCCACTCCTTGTTCCATAATCCATCAAATCTTTACCCAAAACTTGAAAACTTCACAACACAAAACTTAAAGTAGAAAATCTCGTGAGCTCCATTAGCGAAATAAAACAAAAGACCACTTCAAGGTACTGTAATGAACTCATTATTTATTTATATTGGTGTTATACCTACTGTATTCCAACTTCTCTATGGATTATAAACTATTTTACTAGCCATAGATTCATCAAAATAAGTAAACAACACACGAAAAACAGAATCTGTCAAAAACAGAACAGTCTGTAGTAATCTGTAGCTAGCGCAAGATCTGGAACCCCAAAATTTCTAAAATAAATTTCTGGACGTGAGTAATTTATCTATTAATCATCTACAAAAAGAATTAACTAAATATCACTTTCCAAATAAAAATAACAGCAGTTCTCGTGAGCGCTAAAGTTTCTGTTTTTTTACAGCAAGTTCAACAAGACTTTCCCCAAGTCTTCCCAACGGTTCTACTCCCTTCATTCCGAATTACTTGTCTTGAATTTGTCTTGAATAACTCTCTCTCTCTCTCTATCTCTCTCTCTATCTCTCTCTCTTTCTCTATCTCTCTGTCCCAACCTATTTCCCGTCCTTCAGTCATGTATGGATGTCGGCCCATCTCCCTCAAGACATAGCTGGGTCTTTCCTTCTCAACACATATACGAGTCTTTCTACCTCTTTAGTTAGGCCTCTGCCTCCCCTCTCCCCCCACCCCCCACACACACAACGATACATCGAGCACTCTAGTCATGTCTCCCTGCCACACAAGAACTTGCCCCGTGCCCTCTGACGTTCTGGTAGGTCAGTCGCCCTGTATCTTCGACTTGCACACAAACAATTTCGATGGCTCTCTTCATCCATCTCGCACCCACACACTTGATCCTCTCTTCGACTCATCGATATCTATGACCCCTCCCTCTCTTCTCGTGAAAATTTTACTACTCCCTCTGTTTACTCCTCATCCCTCCCTTGGTTAGAGAGATTATCATATTGTTTGGAATATATATCCTTTAGTATATTTAGATTTCAATATGAACTACTAGTACATACTCCAAACACTGATGTATATAGAGGTATTTTAGAGTGTAGATTCACTCATTTTGCTCCGTATGTAGTCCATATTGAAACGGACGTAACATTACGCACTCTCCCACGCCCCACGACCCTCGCCCATGTGGTAGACGTGCATCAATTCATTCGGTCTCATATAGCCAGAAAGATATATACTGTAGTACCATTATTGCTCTACTTCCCGAAGAGGCGAAGAGCCAATCGCAAGGTTAATATTTTGGAGATGCCAAGTGCAAGGTTTATAGGAGAACCAGTAGTAGTTGTTGCGTCATTTATGAATAAAGTTTTTTTCTTCAGTGGCACGTACGTTATATAAATAGGTTCATATGGAGTGAAAAGGAAACCGCTCCACTATATACATAGGCAGGACGAGCCTACACGGTTGCTTGCTGGGGTTGTTCTCTTCAGTCTTAACACTCTCTTGTCCAAAATGACTGTGGCCACATATCTAACATCTCGGCGGATCACGACCGCCGGGGGAAGGGGTGGATGCATAGTGTAGATGTGGTCGCCATCACTGATGGCGAAAACCCACTGTTGGCACATCCCGATCAGGGGTCCCCGCCGTTCTCTCCACAAAGCAGGTGAGGTTGCGTTCGTCCGTTGCTCACTGTCGCGATTTGGGCAGTTGCCTCCTCCCACCGCCATCCTCTAGGTTGAGCTACGTCCCGACATCCCTCAGGTACAACTCCCTTTACAACTGGCTTCTACGTACTGTATTTGTGATGAGTTTATGTCATATCAACTAGTCCCAGTGATCTTATTCTAATCACGCTTCTTCAATTTCTTTGCCACGGGGATGCTCATCTCGATTTTGGTGAAACTACACAAAATGATCCGATGGTCAAAGGGTTGCAAACTTATTCATTTCTTCGGAAGCTCCAACGTTACCAGCAAATTAAAGCCTGGTTAGGGTTTACGGTTCAAGGTCTAGGGACTGCATGGATCATTTTTTCTTTAGCTGTCTTTGTTCCAAAATAAGTGTCAACTTTAGTAGTAGTACGACTTTGTACTAAAGTTTGCATAAAGTTGAGACACTTATTTTGGAACGGAGGGAGTACATATTGGCTATGATCTGTCAATCATTTAGATGGAATAGCATGCATGTTAGTCTCATTTGTATTTGATGAAATGTTGCAACGGAAGCCTTGGACGCAAGATACACGAAACAGAAGCTGGAAGCTTCATAGTATTGTACAAATTCATCTCGCTGATAAATTACAGTACATACTATACTAGTACTATGTAAAGAGTTAGGTGTCGCATGGTGTCCAGAACATATAGTGATAGTGTGAGGTGGGCCATAT
The DNA here is from genome assembly GCF_056163025.1 of Triticum urartu. Lineage (NCBI taxonomy): Eukaryota > Viridiplantae > Streptophyta > Magnoliopsida > Poales > Poaceae > Triticum > Triticum urartu. The sequence goes on from NC_141875.1 coordinate 259,842,376, forward strand.
AATCACTGAGCCTGCGTGTTTTCACTTCTCTCACACTCCTCCGCCGAGAATGGAGAAAATTTTAATCTAGTAGTACCTCCTTTCGCCGAAAGCGTGGGACATCTAGGAGTCCTACCACCTCAGTAATAATAACCAATGAGCCGTCAAATCACATAGACCCAACAGTAAGTTGGACGGATGAAGCAACCATCACTCTTTAATCCGCTTCTCCCTTCAACACAGGCGCCAGTGAGAGGTCGCGTCCGCTCTGCCCGAGCATGAATACAGCACCGATTCTTTGGCGCGGTGCTGACCGTTTCAGGCGGGAAGTGCGTGTAGGCAATGGAGGGGCTTTGGGTGGGCCAGGCTGGTCAAGAGCGGGTGTGGCAGCTGTCCCGCCTGTTCCGACCAGATGCCCGGAAATGAGAAGATGCACCGACTCTCGCGGCTAAATCGCACACTACACTCCATCTCTTTGTAGGAGTAGGTCGATGTGTCGCTCTGTCTAACACACACATGCTGTTAAACACACACACACACACCGAGGTAAAATGAGTCTATATCTCAATTAATGAAGACTTGCATGTTACCATCCATATGTTACTACCTACTATGAAAGTAGTAACATAGACTAGTAACATATGCATGTTACTAGTTCAAGTTACTCACCACTATGACCAGCCTAGCAATGTAACCAAATGCTCCTTACTCTGCCTTGTTATCTCCCCCAGAAACCCAATGCATGGAGCGCAACTACGCGTTGATGCATACGTGGCCCAGCATGGTAGCTAAAACGACATCTCTTAGTTGTTGTAATTAATTGTTGCATTTAGAGACAGAAATCAGGGCTTTGATTGGAGGAAGGACCGGTCAAGTTTCTCCTTCTCCTCCAATCTTCTTGCACCTCGTTTCGAAGAAAACAATTTGCTTGCACCTTGGTCTCGCTGCACCTTCTAACGTGACTTATTACACCTAGATGGGGGGAGTAGTACGAGATACGGCGGCACACTGACTTAGGTCGAATACAAGTGACCAACATTGTGTACATGTTATAATACGGATTCACATAAAATAGTACATGAGCGAACAGAGGTATCAATTGGACAGTGTTGACGAGCAGTAGCGCGATGTGTGAGGTAAGATACACCGCTGGCCCTTTTAATTTTTCTTACTAACTTTTTTGCTTCACCCTCTGACTGGTGGGACCCAACGTACTACGTGGAGAAAACTAAGGTGACTAAGGCTGCATTATTTCTGTACTACCAACACTGCTTTAAATCCCAAAAGACCTTACTACCATAGCCACATGACACGATTATGATTTAAATCCCAATGACTCCCACACCAAAAAACACATCATGCTTGTCACACGAATGCAGGAATGTATTAAAGGTTATTTTCCTCTCGTTAAACATAACGTGGGGGTGGTTTAGCTGGTTAGCCTGTTCGCTCATCAAACTTGAGGTCTCGGGTTCGATAACTATAGTTGAGCATAATTTTGTTTTTGTTTAACTTCTTTCTTCCACCCAATGACAGGTAGGCCCCGCATGATAGAGAGAGAAAGTGATCTGGGGCGGTGCCAGGAGGATTCTTTGACTGGTCAAAACGGATGGATACGGAGCTATACGATCTCGTAGTGACCTTATAATCACCTCATCACGTATACGTTGGCTGTAGCCTTGGCGCTTGTTTTCTAGGGTTTGCACTCTTCACACTCTCTCTCGAGTATATATATATATACACGCTGGAGCCTTAGCGCTTGTAGTTGCTCAATTCACACTCTCTCGTGCTCTCTAGATCTAAACAAGACTTCGTTGGCCTCTCTCTCCCCTCACTGCTGGTCAAAGAGTTGGCAGAATCCATCCGTCGACAAGGGAAGGAGGCTTAACGCTGTCGCCCTCGGCGAGGAAGGGAATCCACTACCGGCGCAACTGTTCTCTTTCACCCAGCGGCGGTGCGGGAGGGCCTCTGACCCATTCTTCCTCGCCACCATACATCGTCTGGGCCTAACGGCCTCCGGTCGCCCACCGAACCCCACACCAAGAACCTTAAGGTATAATTTACTTATTCCACATGCATTGTTGTAGCTGCATGTGGGCTTTTTCTGCTTCTGCACTCCAATCTAGGTGTTGGATAAAATAGGAAAGTAGCAGGGAAAGTTGTACAACATTAATCTAGGACGTGATTCAAAGAGGAAAGGAAGGGGGAAAGTACTAGTATAGACTGGCTATCCAGCACCTATGTTGGTCGAAAAAGGGAAACAATTTCAAACGCAGTACAAACATCTGTAACGAATTGATCTTTTGTTTTAGGGGACAAGGCTGTAGAGTTTGAGCAGGACAAGATTTGTTGCGCTCACATAGGGAAAGGTGTCTAAAGATAACAAAACTGGGACCAACATAAATATGCTCCTTGGTTGTCTTTGTTCATTGTTGCAACAGACTGTGCATCAGCCCTTCATACATTGGTAGATGCACATTGTGCTGGTGCGTCCACTATCCCGTGCAACTCGTTAGCTATTGTTAATCTAAGGCCCTGTTTGGTTAAAAATTCCCTAGTCCCTACCTGCTTGGTTCCAGGGACTAAACATGGACTAGAGGTTATTAAATGACATGCTAAAAGACCATGTTACCCCTAATAATGAACTAATAAAGACAAGCTGGAAAAAGTCCCAAAAAGACTCTCCCTCAGGTTTTTTTTTCTTAGTCCTTTAAAGTCCCTCCTATTTGGTTTAGATGGGACTGACACGGACATTTCTTAGTCCCTACACCAAAATGTACCTGTAAACAAACACCCTCTAATAATGCCACTGGAAAATTGATGCAATGCGACTGTTAAAAGCAAATTACATGTTTAACGAATTTTATTGTTAATATAATATATCTGTTAATATTAATCAATGCCACAGTTTGAGAAATGCTATTGTCTTGCTTTCTTTCCCATTTAGATAAGTTAGATGCTTCTTTTTGTTGGCTTTTGTGTCATCCATCGTTATTGCCCACTAGTTGTTTCCTTTACACACCTCTGTGTAAACAGGGTTATCTACTTCACCTCGTTGCTATTGTGACCTTTTGTTGCACTGCATAAAACACTTTTGTTTTAAGAGTGTTTTCTGCAGTTCAACCAAAATGTCACACCGATAATGTTGCTTGATTGCTTGATCTTAGAGGAACTGCACAAGAGGAGATCTTACTTCCTATCCATGTTGGCAAATTTGGTTCAGATCTTCTTCTAGTGATTTGTTTGAATTCCGTGTCATGAGAGGTTAGTACTAGCCTTCTTTCACATGATTGTGCAGTGTGCTTTCATATGTTGTGCTACTTGTATGCTAATGTTGCTTGATTTTAGGGAACTGAACAAATGGAGACAAGACTTCCAATCTGTATGTGCACCGTAATATCCCATTGAGGTAAGATAAGGATATTTCACAAGTGTTGGCCTGTATTTTAGCACTTTCATCTGAAAATTAACGTCGTTGTTTAGTGCTATACTTGTGCTCCCTAATAGACATGCCAAATCTTACATTGAAGGCGAAGCTTGTCTGTTATTGAACCAAGTGATGAAGTGGAAGAACAAGTAGAAGAAAAACAAAAATCAACTCCCGGTGCTGTAATGAAGCACTGGAACTCTGATAACGCAAGTAATGATATAGTTTTGCATCTTAAATTATTGCTATGGCTGGAACGAGCAATTGTTTTGCCACTGATTTGATGCCACTCTGAATATAATATGTAATTATCTGTACTTGTGCAAACAGGGATCTTCTTCGAAGATACCATATATTTCAGTGGAACTGCACAAGAAGATGTTGGAAACATTAAAGTAATTGAGGAGTATATAGTAAGCATGGCAACCATAGTACATAACAACAGATGGTTCCGGAGAAGTGCTTGATTCGTATGCTCTACACAATAAGCCTCCTAACAAAGGTTGGTACTCGCCCACAGATTTCATCCATATGATTGAGCTTTCTCAGCTCTATTGGTGTTGTGCTACTTTTAGATACTGTCATGAGAAAGTGGTACTTTCCTTCAGAAGTGCTTCATCTGTGTTGTTTTAAATATTTCCTTTCCTTTTTTTCGAGCAAACAGGGATGCTAGCATTTAGTTGTCCTCTTGCCTTTGCACAACAGGATCGTCCTCCTTTGAAGAAGAATATGGAGTACGTGAAGTTCCTAGTTCCGATTATCCTAGGATAAAGAAGCCAAGCCTGTCTTCTTAAGAAGTGAGCGGTCGAAGGATGGTTACATTATTGCCCACAAGAGCAAACTAACTTCAGCTCAGAAGGACTCATGGACCTGCATCTTTGTTGCTGTGATGGCCGGTACAATGTTGTTTAACGATTCCTTCCAGTGAGTTCTATTTTTTTAAATGTGTGCTCTGCATGGATCATGTAGGTTGACTGTTTAAACTATCAATTCATAGTACAGTTTGCGTTATACTAATCACTTTTTTGTATTTATGTAAGCAGGGGTGATCAGCTTGATTTCAATGGGAATTGCACAAAATGTTCATGAATACATAGAATATTCTCGAAACATTCATTTCCGCCACAAGAAAGGAGGTGTCGATATGTTCAAGGCATTGCAACATATAAAGGCGAAATCATACAAGCTACGCAGGAATTTGGTTGATTTTGGTTGAACTGCACAAAAAGAACAACTGGTTTATTTAGCACGAGGTGCCATGTCAATGTCCGAACTGATAGCAAACCCTGCCCATTCCACAATCGTAGGCATTTGATATTTTGGAATGGGAAAACCTTGTCAAAGTTTGCTCATTGATGTATGCAAAACAACACAGATTTGACATTTTGGAATGGGACAACCTTGTCAAATTTTGCTCAATGATGTTAGCAAGAAGACATGCGTTTGATATTTTCGAATGGGACGCCCTTTGCTGTTAGCAGCATCTATTGATTTTTCTTTATTCTTTAGTTGTGAAGTAAATATTAGCTCTGACATGTGAATTGATGAGATGCATAATCATCAATTGTTTTGAATGTTCTATATGAATTGCCAGGCCTGTGTGTTGATTGCAATGTACAGGAACACTAAATTTTGTACTCCCTCTGTCCCCTTTTACTTAGCACATTAGATTTCTTTCAAGTCAGTTGATTTTACATTGTGAATGTTGATATTTTTTTCTGTAAGATTGGTCAAAGTAGAGATACTTTGACTTCAGACAAAACTTATATGTCAACTAAAAAGGACCGGTGGGAGTACATGTGAAACTGCTACAAACGAGGTGATCACCCTGGGAATAATGCTAGTACGTATTGTTTTGCATGTTCATCCAATGCGAGTGATACAAGAATTCAAACAAATCAAACTAAATTCATTCATACACTGCCGGATTACATGTAAACATGCTGGATTTCATTACATTTCATACATTCTTCAACTAAAAAGGGGTGCGCTGTAGGTATAATTAATTAACCGTAGCACCCAAGTCCGACTGAGCAGAACAGAAGCTTCTTCTCTAGCGGACTGAGCTTTAGTGAAACAACAGCATGTGCAGTTGCGTCACTTACATTTGGGCCAGATGCCTCTTGGGCCCACACGCCAGTGAGCCAACTGCACCTGCACTTAAGTAACTCAAGCAGCGTCCTTCTCCAGTATAGCTCTCCGACTCCACGTCACCACCAAGAAGCTAATCAGACATCAATGGTCAACCCGCCTAGCTTGGCTTCAACCGGAGGGTAGCAGCGGTGGCCTTACTTGGACCCGAGCGGCGGCGACCTACGGTGTTCTACTCTTCCTTGTTTTTTGTGTCGCGCGGCCTCGTTGGCAGCGGAGCAGGGACTCGACGGGGCCGGCGATGTCCTCTATCTCGTTCCCGGAGGGGCGGCGCCTCAGCAGAGTGGAGGATATCCTCCCTGTCGGTGTCAAAACCGGCGGATCTCGGGTAGGGGGTCCCGAACTGTGCGTCTAAGGCCGATGGTAACAGGAGGCAGGGGACACGATGTTTTACTTAGGTTAGGGCCCTCTTGATGGAGGTAAAACCCTATGTTCTGCTTGATTTATTCTTGATGATATGAGTATTACAAGAGTTGATCTACCACGAGATCGTAGAGGCTAAACCCTAGAAGCTAGCCTATGGTATTAGTGTATGTTGTCCTACGGACTAAAACCCTCCGATTTATATAGACACTGGAAAGGGCTAGGGTTACACAAAGTCGGTTACAAAGGAGGAGATATACATATCCGTATTGCCTAGCTTGCCTTCCACGCCAAGTAGAGTCCCATCCGGACACGAGACGAAGTCTTCAATCTTGTATCTTCATAGTCTAACAGTCCGGCCAAAGGATATAGTCCGGCTGTCTGGAGACCCCTAATCCAGGACTCCCTCGGTAGCCCCTGAACCAGGCTTCAATGACAATGAGTCCGGCGTGCAGTATTATCTTCGGCATTGCAAGGCGGGTTCCTCCTCCGAATACACCATGGAAAAATTTGAATACAAGGATAGTGTCCGACCCTGCAAAATAAGTTCCACATACCACCGTAGAGAGAATAATATTTCCACAAATCTAATCTTCTGACACGTTTTGGCAACATGACATTATGCCATGGCCCGGTGATTATTCGAACCGTTTCCTTTAACTAGCCCCGCACATAACGCGAGGCAGCTTTTTGACACGTTTTGTGAAAGCAGAGATCGTGTCCCCCTTATTACGGGATTCTCATCAATACGGGCGTGGGTAACCCAACCGCACCTAGGACTCCTCGATTTTAGGCAAGTGCCAAACGGCCACAAGGAGGACGCTTGATATTCACCCTCTTTATAAAGGCTCAAGGTTTTTACTTTTTTCCTCCCATGCTCAATCGAATCCTTCCCCCGCCTCGAGTTCTAACACCCAAATCCTAGGTCAGGTGCTTCGGACCTTCAATCATGTCCGGATCCAACCTCCAAGGCCGGTGGATGCCCTCCTCCGTCATGGAAGAGGATATCAAGAAGTTGAGGGAGGCAAGATACTTGACCGCCGAAGTCTTGCATCGGCTGCCCGCCTGAGGGCAGGTCGTCCCTACTCCCAAACCCAACGAAGACGTCGTGTTCATCTCCCACTTCCTCCGAGGACGAGGCCTTACTCTGGATCCCTTTGTAAGGGGTTTGATGTTCTATTACGGGCTTGATTTCCACGATCTAGCCCCAGATTCCTTTCTCCACATCTTGGCATTTATTGTCGTATGTGAGGCCTTCCTCCGCATTACCCCTCAGTTCGGCTTGTGGCTCAAGACCTTTGATGTGAAGCCGAAGACGGTCGAGGGGCAGTATGCAGCGTGCGGAGGTGCATTAATAAGCAAGATTGCTGGAGCTCCGTGGCCAAAAGGTTCCTTTCCAGAGGTGTCCAGATTATGGCAAAGGGAGTGGTTCTACATCACTGCTCCTAGAAGTGCCAAGTGGGTAGCTCCCCCCCCGCCTTTCGCTCGGGCCCGCCACCACAACTGATGTCATGGATCAGCAGGGGGCCGAGCTGGGGTCCACCCAAGGACGTGCCCATACTGCAGAGCTGCATCCGGGATCTCTTCGAGGGAGATTTTAGTTTGGTTATGGTAGTGGAAGTCATGCCGGTTCGTCAAGTCCAGCCTTGCAAACGCTGGCCCCTCCGTTTATGGGAATTCAACCGAGAAGGACCGTGCGCTATTCAGAATTTCCTCGGCCTGACGCATGAGGAGATGTACAAGTCATTCTTCGGACCCCAGATAGAGTGTTCGGACACCTCTGAGGACGTGGGCCTGAGCAGCAACCACACCGCGGCCCAAGTAAGCAACCCTCTAGCCGAACACACTGTCTTTCTTTTATCAGGAAATCATTCTAAAGGATCGCTCTTTGAAAAGGACTGGATAGCAAAGGCGAAGATGATCCGGTGTTCGGCTCCCCTTCCCGAAGGCTTGGAGAATCCGGTGCTGGAAAAGATGCTCGAGCCAGCACCTTGCCTGGTGCCCGCGAAGGAAGATGAAGGGGGGAATAAAGAGGGCCAAAGCGGGCCTCCACCGCTATCTGTTCCAACCGAGGGAACGAGCACCTCCGTGAGGGAGGATAGCCAAGAGAAGGAGTCTGACATTCCTTCGCCCCAGGGGAGGAAGAGGACTACCTCTGATGATCCGGAAACCAAGGTTTCCAAACGGGAGAAGAAAACCCCACCAGAGGATCCTGTCTTAGAGGGTGCTTTTGCTACACAAAGGTCATACAGGGATCAGCCCTCTAACGGGTCGTAAGTGATCAAAATTTACTTAATAGTAGAGATATTCTACCTTGCTTCCGAGGAAAATAACCGAAGCGTTTATCTTGCAGTTCGGATCTTAGCCCTTATCAACAGAGCTCGTCTTCAGGGGACCTTCTTCTGAAGATGATGGAAAGCGAAACGCCTCCCCCGGACTCCCCCGCTCAAGAAGCATGCGACCTTGAAGTATCATCACGGAGGGCCTATTTAGATCCGGTGAGGCCAGAAGATAATCCCATAGTCACCCGATGTCCCCAACATCCGGCTCTTGAAGAGGGCAGACAAAAGAGTCCAACGCTGTCTGGTATACGGTCGAACGCACTGAGGGATCGGCTGAAGCGAGCAACCATCTCGGAAGAACACCGTATGTTAATGGGTACAGTGATGGAAAGGATTTTGTCCGCCGAAAGTGGGTTGCATGACGCCTTTATGAGTCTACTAACGGGCTTTTAGGTACGTAAAATGATATACCTTTGTGATGGTACCACACATTTTTAGGTGTTCCCGGTGTAGATAGTAGCCCCTGAGACTCTGGTTGTCACCGGGAACGGTGGCAAATAGAGGATCGTATTCCTATGTAATAATCATACCGCCTTTATGTGCATGTGGTGGAAGCTCCAGTGGCTAGCCGGACTCATGTGTTTGCCGAACTAAAGCGGCAAATGGATGCGGCCGATGCCGACATCGAGCTTGTTAACAAGCGGCTTGACGAGGCACAGGGTAAGTGATATTTTCTGGTGAATGTCACATAGTAAGAGCAGCGTGATGCCAATATCTTTAATATATTGTGACTGCAGATGGAGCTGCCACTATGGAGACCCTTCGGGCGGAACTTGCTCAAGCCAAAGAACAAGCAAGGAGTAGTAATGCGGCTGCTTTGAAGGCGGCCGGAGAGTTAAGAGCCGAGAAGGCCGCACATTGTGAGAGCAAAGAGAAAATGGCCAAGATGGCTATAGTGTTAAAAGATACTGCCGACCGTTGTCAGGTCCTTGAAGGAGAAAACCGAACGAAGGCGACGGACCTCGAAAAGGCCACGATGGCGACCAAAGACACCCGCTCTGCCATGAGAGCGAAGAAGGAGGAACTGCGTGAAGCCAGTGATATTGTGGCTGGGAAGCCCTTTTTGCTGCTGAGGAAGTTCAGAGATCCGCAGTACACCCCTCTGGATCGGCTGTGGAGTTCGGCAGACGCATATCTGGATTTGACGGTGAGTGCTATTGATACGGCCGAATACTTCCGAGATCAAATAGATCGTGAAGTGGACAAGCTATTCTGGTCGCAGTTTAACATTCTAGAGCGTCCGCTTCCACTAACTGATCAGCTTGCCGAATGGCCCGAACTCAATAGATTGTCCGGACTTGCCATGGGGTCCGTCGTAGATCATCTGTGGTCGCAAAAACCGAAGCCGAACAGCTATTTCAGCTTAGTGCAGCAGTTCCTTGGTGCGATGCCGCACATCAATGCGATGAAGAGGTCGGCGTGCATAGAAGGCTCACGAATGGCCTTTGCCCGTGTCAAAGCATATTGGGCGGAAATGGATGCTACCACTGTTGCAGCGCAAGGTTCGGCCATAGGCCGAGTGGCTGCCAAGCACTATTTTGAAGAAGTTCTTGAGGGTGCTCGTTTGATAGAGGCCCAGTGCTCGAAGAATATTATGTTTGAGTGACATGTATTCCCATTGTAAAAACAATGTTTTATTAGTTTTATCAAGGCTGTATTTATACTTTTGCCCGAAAGTATTGTGATGCCTCCTGTGCGGCCGTTTTATGTATACATGTATATAACCTGAAAGATTGCAGTCGTCGGCTTCAGCCCCCATGCATATAATGCGGGGGTGTTCGCAAAAGACGTGTATTCAGACTTAATCCAACGTCTTGGTCCTACTAAGGAGGTGATAGCGCAGCGAACTAGGCAACCGGACTATAATGCTTTAACACTTTCACTTAGCCATAGGAGTTTGACAGTGGGGCTACTATATAGCCCCTGGTGGCGCCGCACTCACCCGAGTTCAGGGTGCGTACATGCCCAGCCGGGAAACGGCCCTTCGTTAAGGCGGAGGAATTCTAGGATTTCGATAGGTCATCGAGTGGTTGACCAGTCTCGCGCTATATCATGACAGTCAATTTTCGGCTTTCTCTACTGAGGTGCTCATCCGGATGAACCAGGGCACAATCGCAGTAGTTCTGCTGGTGCCGCCTCAGCCGATAGAGCGAAACGTAAGGCAGCAAAACACAGGAGCCGGGCAAACCCAACATTTGACCCAAGACATGATTCGGAGCTGATGCATATAAGGCCAAACCCGCGACGCCGAACACTCCCTAAGGTATTCGGTCTTTATGGTGTAAATCGGGCCTAAATAGTGCCCTTTGTAAGAAGCCCCTAGTGTCCAGGTACGTGCATTGTTCTGACATGGCCACATGCCAAGATGTGAGCATCCTTATCAATTGTACTGAGAGAAAGTAAAAAAGGTGGATGCAGGGTCTTAATCTAAAGAGAATCCTTGGAACGGGTCCCTGCTACACGTCTGCGTCTATGTCTCCGTTGTGCCGTATCCTGGATGGGTGTAGCACGATTTTCATCTGTAAAAGAGAGGAACTTAGGTGAAAAGTTGTCGTGCAAAAACGTGGGTTTAAAGAAACCATCTACAGTTCAACATGAGTAAAAGTTGCCACTTGTCTGCGTGCGTTGAGCCCCTTGTGTTTGTAATAGGGGTGTGGCCATCAAACCTGTATGAATTTCATATAGCTGCGCCGGACTCGTCTAACCGTGTCCGTGGTCTTGACGACCTATCGAATGCTTTAGTTGGTGAGGCCGTTTTAGTGTGCGGCTACCAAGGTAGCCGCACTCTCTTCGGCACGCAGGGATCGCTCAATATTTCCATTTACTGTAATGATGCCACGTGGACCGGGCATCTTAAGTGTGAGGGAAGTGTAAGGCGGTATTGCATTAAAGCGAGCGAAAGCTTCGCGTCCAAGTAGTGCTTGATAGCCACTTTGGAATGGAGCAATGTGGAAGGTTAAATTTTCACTACGTAAGTTATTGGGGAAGCCGAATATAACCTCTAGTAGCAGGGAGCCAGTGCAATGAGCCCCTGGGCCTGGCGTTATTCCTCTAAAGGTAGTATTGTTGTGGCAAATTTTCATTGGGTCTATCCCCATTTTGCGGATTGTGTCCTGATATATCAGGTTTAAGCTGCTGCCGCCGTCCATCAGGACTCGTGTGAAGTGGTATCCGTCAATTATTGGATCTAATACCAAGGCAGCCCACCCTGTGTTCTGGATACTTGCTGAGTAATCCTGATGGTCGAAGGTGATCGGTTGAGACGGCCAGTGGCAGAACTCCGCGGTGATAGGCCCTTGGGCATGTTTGACTTTGAGTGCCGCTTTGGTTCTCCCCTTTATCACGTGTAACACGTTTACTGTTTTGACTTCTGGTGGAAATTTCTTCTGTTCCCCAGTGTTTTGCTTGCGAGGCTCATCCTCGTCTTCGCTTGGTGTATCCTTCCCCTTATGTTCGGCGTTGAGCTTGCCGGACTGCTTGAAGACCCAACATTCTCTATGGGTATGAATTGCAGGTTTATCGAGGGTGCTTTGGATCTGACATATTTGGTCCAGAATTTTGTTTAAGCTGGACAGTTCATCTCTGGTGCCTTTAGAGGGCGGCTTTTGCTGACCTGGTCCAGAGCTTCTGAACCCGGCGTTTACCATCGTGCTCTTCGGGCTGTCTTCTTTATTCCGGCGCTTATTATTTTTGCTGCGTCGTGATTTCCCGTTTTCATCTCTAACTTCGGATGTACGTGGGTCTCTAGTGCTGCCTCGGGCTAGCCAGCTATCCTCGCCCGTGCAAAAGTGGGTCATGCGGCTTGTAATGTTGCCATTGTTCTCGGCTTTTCTTGGCCGAGGTGCCTAGCAAGCCATTCGTCTCGGACATTGTGTTTAAAGGCTGCCAAGGCCTCGGCGTCCGGACAATCGACTATTTGGTTCTTTTTAGTAAGAAACATGTTCCAAAGCTTTCGGGCTGACTCTCCGGGCTGTTGAGTTATATGACTTAGATCGTCTGCATTCGGTGGTCGGACATATGTCCCTTGAAAATTTGCCCGAAAGGCGTCTTCGAGCTCTTCCCAGCTTCCAATGGAGCTTTCGGGGAGGCTTTTAAGCCAGTGCCGAGCAGGCCCTTTGAGCTTGAGTGGTAAGTACTTGATGGCGTGGAGATCATCCCCTCGAGCCATATGGATATGGAGGATACAGTCCTCAATCCAGACCCATGGTCTGTTGTTCCGTCGTATGCCTCTATGTTTACGGGTTTGAATCCCTCTGGAATATCATGGTCTAGCACCTCATCGATGAAACATAGGGGGTGTGCGGCACCCCTGTATCTGGGTGTACCATGGTGTTTGGATGTTTGTTTTATTGCATCGTATGCTGGAGCGCGCTTGCGTGGTCCATAAATGGATCTGGTTGCGTCATCCTTTTGATGCGAGTCCTCGCGTGGGTCGCGCATTGGCTTATGTGCGGCGTTGTTCGCCGCTTTATGTTGGCCGTGAGGTCCTCTATCCGGCCGGATGGCCATTTTAATTTTTGGTTGCGGGGGATCTAAGGCCTCCTCATCGAATTCAGGTAGCAACTTCTGCTTCGGGTAGCTCTTGGTTTGGCGATTACTGTCATACTTCGCTGCTGTGTTGAGTACTTCACTCCACTTTATTTTGAGTGTGTCTTGTGCGGCCTTGAGACTTTGCTTCTATTTTTTTCGAGTCCTCGCCGTGACAACAAGTCTTTGGTGGGCATTATGTTGCTCCTGATGCCTGTCCGGTGTGATGTCGTACGGACTATTATCTTCGACGGGGTTGGGTTGTTCGGCTTGATTTTCCGTGTTACCGTGATCGGGAAATGGTTCACCCTGCTCTAACGCTAGGTCTATGTGATCGTTATTTCTGCCAGGGTGGGATTTGGGGTGGAGTTTACGCCGCCGCTTTGACTGCTGCTCGAGGGAACCACCCGTCGCTGCGTCCTTCCGTTCCTCGTTGTTATTTTTCTTTGGGTGTGTCCACCATGTATACGTCATGTGATGAAGTGGGCGTCCAGTGCCCTATGGGCAGTGGTTCCTCTTCGACTCCTGCATCGTCATCCATGTAGTCGATGTCTTCGGAGTCGAAGTCGAGCGTGTCGGTTAAGTCATCGACAGTGGCTACTAAGTGGGTGGTGGGTGGGCGGTGAATTTCTTCGTCATCCGCATCCCAATCCTGCCGGACATAGTCCGGCCAGGATAATCCTGACAAGGAGAGAGACCTTAATGAGTTCAGTATGTCACCGAAGGGCGAGTGCTAAAAGATATCCGCGGAGGTTAACTCCATGATCGGCGCCCAGTCGGATTCGACAGGCACGGGCGCACGCGGTTCGGAGTCCGTGGCCTGAGAATGATCCGGCAGTTTGGCAACACGGCTCTGATGAAGGGTAAGGTTGATATTTGGCTCGATCGCCGCTGAGGGTACGGCCTCCTTCACGGGGTCCACCCACCCGTCCATGGATGGCACAACTGGCTCCGAGTTGAGGCTCGGCGCGGCTGCTGGTGCGATCTCCTGAATACGGTCCGATGATAGAGCTAAATCGAACTCATCGTGACCGCATGGCACACAAGGTAGGGGCTCGAATCCATCGAAGATCAAGTCTCCGCGGATGTCGGCCGTGTAGTTTAAGCTTCCAAACCTGACCTGGTGGCCAGGGGCGTAAATTTCGATCTGCTCCAGATGGCCAAGCGAGTTGGCCCGCAGTGCAAAGCCGCCGAACACAATGATCTGTCCGGGGAGAAAAGTCTCACCCTGGACCACAACGCTATTGATGATCGTAGGAGCCATCAAGCCTAACAGCGACGACACAGAGGAACTCTCAATGAAAGCACCAATGTCGGTGTCAAAACCGACGGATCTTGGGTAGGGGGTCCCAAACTATGCGTCTAAGGCCGATGGTAACAGGAGGCAGGGGACACGATGTTTTACCCAGGTTTGGGCCCTCTTGATGGAGGTAAAACCCTACGTCCTGCTTGATTTATTCTTGATGATATGAGTATTACAAGAGTTGATCTACCACGAGATCAGAGAGGCTAAACCCTAGAAGCTAGCCTATGGTATGAGTGTATGTTGTCCTACGGACTAAAACCCTCCAGTTTATATAGACACCGGAAAGGGCTAGGGTTACACAAGGTCAGTTACAAAGGAGGAGATATACATATCCGTATTGCCTAGCTTGCCTTCCATGCCAAGTAGAGTCCCATCCGGACACGAGACAAAGTCTTCAATCTTGTATCTTCATAGTCTAACAGTCCGACCAAAGGATATAGTCCGGCTATCCGGAGACCCCCTAATCCAGGACTCCCTCACTCCCCCTCGTTGCCAGCAAGGTGGGGCCTCGACTGAGCCTGCGATGTCCTCTGCCACATTATAGGCAGGCGGGGCCTCGACAGAGCCGGCGGTGTCCTCTGCCTCGTTGTTGGCGCCTTGGGGCCTCGGCGGAGCTAGCGGTGTTCTCTGCCTCGTTGTTGGCGTCGCGGGGCCTCGGCGGAGCAAGGCCTCATCGACGCCAGCGGAGCGGGGACTCGTCGGAGCCGACATTGTCCTCTACCTCATCCTCGGTCTCGCCAAACAGCGCCTCACCCGCTTCATCGCCCTCTTTGTAGGCAGCCGCAGCCTCTGCTACCCGCATGCCATACAGCCAGCGCTCGAGGCGGCCCTCGCGGGCGGAGCGGTACGAGTCGAGCAGCGCCTCCTCCTCCGCCCGCTCCGCGGCGATCTGCTCCTCCGCCTGCAGCTGCTCCTGGAGGAGATGGTGGTTGTAGACGGCGTCGGCCTGTGCCTCCCGGAACTACTCCTGACGCTTCTACCTCACCGTGCCCATGTATTGCGCATGGGCCTCACCGATGGTCATGGTGCAATGCACCGGCGAGGATGGCACGCAGGAGGGGGTTGGCGTCGGATCGTCGACTACCATGTTCTCCATTGAGACGTCGTCGTCCTCTGGCTGCCTGCTGGCCAGCTAGTCGGTAGCAATGGCTGCCATCTCCTTGTGGTCCGTTGTCCGCCCGTCCCGAAGAACGCTGGAGCGCGAGGAAGCCATGGTGGGAGTAGAGGTGTGGATAGGAGAAAGGGAACGGATGCAGATGACCACAGCTATGGCAGGCACAACTGTTTATAGAGCAATGGTGGGCGGTGGAGGGACGGACGTGTGGCACCGGAGTAGCCTCCTTGGCAACCTCGTATCATTAATGTGGGTGGTAGACGGACGGACGACGCTTGTGTCGTTTGAAGGCGCAACAATTGCCTGCAACGGGAAGCGAGGCGGGCGGTGCTGACCTTTTTGGGCGGAAAGCGCGCGCGGGCGAGGGAGGCGGTCTGGGTGGGTCAGGGCAGTAAGACTCGTGCTTGGCAGTGGGTTGATCCGGCAGCCAGGACATGCTGGCTCGCTAGCAAGCCCGCCGAGCTGAGCGATGACAATCGGAAGATGGATATAGCTTCCTACCATGAGCCGGCGCCACTGTCCAAGCCGGTTCATGCCGTGTTCACCATAGAGCAGGTGCGGCCCACTTCGACGCCCTAATGGCGGAAGAGGTACCAGCACAGGAGGACCTGTGTTGCAACCTCCATCTCCTCAATGAGCACCGGTGAACAAGCGAACGACGATGCCGTCGCGGACATGTGGCCCTATGATCCTGGCTTCTCGAATGAGCAACAGGCGCTCTATCAGACCATCCGTAGGGCCCATGAGGTCCTCTCCATCGTTCTTCGAGTTGTTGCGCTCGCCGTGGCACCGCCGTCTAGCGTTGCCAACATGGTCAATGGCATGAGGAATCAAGAGATGACTTTACTTGGGGAGGATGACAATGGGGACCCACTAGGGCCATAGCCGCACGTAGGCAAGTGCCTCCTTATTATATACAAGTGCAATATTTTTTGCTTCCTCCTGGTTTCCTGACATTACAGTCCCACAACATTGTCAACCTATGTAGTCAATAAACGAGAGAATTGCACAAGGAGCGGACGACAGCTCGAGCAGTATTTGTCTTTTTGAGGTGTGAGCACTACAAAATTTTTCTTGATAAATGTTTTCGTTGTTGTTCAGAGGAGAGCAGGGTATTAACTGGGCGGGCTGTGGCCCGTCTAGCCCAGGCCAGATATCCAACCCAGATATTAATTTTTTCAAGCTGAAAATGGCTAGCCCAGCTATACTTTTTTTTGAGGAATACCCAGGCAAGGTCAACTTGTTATTGTCCGCCCCACTGGGCTGCAAACCTTTCCTAGGAGGGATGCATTAGGCTTAACAAGAAAATGGGCTTTAAGAAATAATAAATGGGATGTAATTATAAAAACTGGGCAGTATCTAAAAAAATGCACCAAACACATAATTACTTTATAAAATAATATTTCTAGATTTTGAAATTTTTAATTTCGTTAATTGTTGCGCGCGCAATGTTTCGTTAGATTTTTACGTAATACAAATTTATATTGAAATTGTATTTAATCTGACTAAAATTTCGGGATAAAAATATTTCGGATCCCATCAAAATGTGCAAAATTTTATTAAATTCTTTCTTGAACGGTTGGTTGAAATTATTAATCGTTATCCTAGCTAGAAAATGGGCTGTACTTTTAACAAACTGTAAATGGGCTCTAGTAAATTCCATTAGAATTCAAAAATGGGATGTACATTCTTACAAGTCGCAAATGGGCTATAAGTTCTCTGCCACACACTTGTGGGCCGACAAAGTTGACGCGTATGCAAGGCTTTGTCAACTTATAGTCATCACACGGTTCTAGCAGCAGTGTCCGTTGGATGTCCATCCAACGGATGTCGTTCTTCTTCTTCAGTCTTGGATATTCTAGCTTCAGCCGCCCAATGTGGTCAATGACCGACTTCCATCGAAAGAGTAATGTATGTGGAGAGGCTGATAGCTAGGTCCACGGCGCAACAAGGAAGTGCCTCCTTGTTACAAGGAAAATAATTATTCCTCCACCTGACAGCAGGGACCCACTAGATGGGCCACCGTATTTCACGAAAAAAACGTTTCCCCCTGACTACTGGGACCCACCACCTACATCTTCGCACACAAGGAAGTGCGTCCATATTACGATAAAAAAATGATTCGCCCCCCTGACTGCTGGGACACACCAGCTACTTCTTCGCACGCAAGGAAGTGCCTGACAGTCGGGACCCACCCGGTCGAAGCGTACGTAGTGTTGTCATTCTCGTCGCGAACGTGTACGTACATACTAGTCGACCGGTCTGTCTGTAGGCTGCAGTGGTGAACCGTGGTCGTGTAAGGAAGGACACGTGTGGTAGTTGAGGCACGCACGTGTGGTAGTAGACGCGCGCACGTAGCATGTACATGTACTTACAGCGGCCAAGTTGCAAGAAAGTAAATACGACCACGCACGTACATACTGTCGGGGTCTCGAACGCCTACTCTCGCAAACGTACGGCCAGGGCTCATGTACATGGTTGTGGCTAGGTCAGAATGGAGAAACAGCGTCGTTGTTGTGTTCATGGGAAGGCAACAGAATGCGTCGTGTTCATGGGGAGGCAACAGAACACGTGCTGTTCATCGGGAGCCAACCGGCTTGGACGGAACATGAGATGGAAATGAGGCCTAGCGTACTGCAGATCGGAGTAAACGGCCTTGTGTTCGACCGGCCATGGCGGAAACGGGATCCTGTTCATCGGGAGGGGTCTAGCGTACCGCAGAACGGAGGAAATGGACCTCCTACAGTCGAAACACGGTCCTGTTGATCGGGAGGGGTGTGGCGTACCGCAAAACGGAGGAAACGGACTTGTGTTGAAGCACTACGGTCGAAACGGGGGTCCTGTTCATCGAGAGGGGTGTGGCATACAATAAAATGGGACTCCATGGGATACTATTCATCTCCACCATCGACCTCTTCCAGCCTCCATGGGCTCTTTTTCATCCACCGTCGACCTCCTCCAGCGTCCACCTACGATTGTTCATCCATGGGCTCCTCTTCATCCAGCCTCCACCGCGCGCTCCTCCACTGGATACTGTTCAACCATCCCTCCCCACGGTGGTCCTACTCAACCACCCCTCCACGGGCTACTGTTCATCAAGCCCTCCACCAGCTACTGTTCAACCAGCCCTCCACGGGGTCCTGTTCATCCAGCCCTCCACGGGTTCCTGTTCATCCACCGGCTTGATCGATCGGGGTACTGTTCAACCAGCGGGAACGACCTCTTCTACCATGGGTTCCTGTTCATCCAACCCCCCACCGGGAACTATTCATCCAAACCCCCTCAAGAACACTCACTGTTCATCCAGGGAAGGAGGCAGCAGTGTTCGATCGGCTTCAGTTAGCAGCAGTAGCAATGGAATCACTCGGGTTCAGTTAACAGCAAGGGATCGATCGATCACTCGTGTTTAGTAATGCGTAGCCTGCAGTGCAATCACTCGAGTTCAGTTAGAGCCCGATGCCTCGCTCTGGTTCAGTTAGAGCCCAACTTCTCGCTCGGGTTCAGTTAGAGCCCAACGCCTCGCACACACGCACGTACGTACGAGGGAAACGTCCATCGCTCGAGCCCCGACCACCCACTGTAACCGGGAACTCCTCGATATTTTCCTTGCCCTCGCTTCTACCATGGTTTTTTCCATTATGGACGGCCCAAAGAATGTCATGTAGCTACGTCTCCGGCCCGCCCAGGAAGAAAATCCCATCTTCTGTCATGAGTTTTTATCATAGAAGTAGGACCCCACCACATCTATGATGATACCGGGTTTTGTCACAATTATCGTCATAGAAGTGTCATAAGTATGACAGAAAAAAAATTATTTGGCCCAAAATGTCATGGATGTGTCTTTTTTGTAGTGGTGGCAGGTTGAGCAACCAAGCGTGCGGTGCGCCATCGAGGGCCATGGGGAACCAATTACCCATGACCTTGTTGTCGCCTCCCGCATCCAGGACGGCCTCGTCATAAGCCAGCAGGAATGTCGACGGATCCGCCGCTCCATCGAAGCGAGGCGGCATCTCCGGCCTAAACTTGGGCGGCCACCGCACCTGTCGTAAGGTGGGGCTGAAGGCTTTGAGCCCCCTGGCGCCGTCATGGTCGCTCGTCGGTACATTCGGTGGACGAGCGCCGGTCATGGGGACCGAACGGGGAAGTGGAGCCGGCGGAGGAGCAAAACTTCGGCACACCCCTACCTGGTGTGCCAAGTGTCGTATTCTGGGTTCCCTCAAACCCTCGAGGTTCGAACACTAGGGTGCACACGAAGATCTCTCTCCGCCATGAACCAACTCTTGCAACGATCTCTAAGCCTAGCTCACCGAACCCGGAGAACAAGGGACACAATGGTTTATACTGGTTCGGGCCACCATTATGGTGTAATACCCTACTCTAGTGTGGTGTGGTGGATTGCCTTGTAGGATGAAGATGAACACGTACAAGGGATAAACAGCCTCCCGAGGAGAGGTGTTCTTGAGCTCGATGAGCTTGTGTGTGTGAGGATGGTCTGGATGATCCCCCTCTCTATGCTGGTGGCTTGTCCTATTTATAGAGGCGCTGGTCCTCTTCCCAAATATTAGGCGAGAAGGGATCCCACAATGTCCAGTTTGAAGGGGGACAACTAGTACAAGTTATCCTAACAAGAGGTGGTCTTCGCCTGGCAAAGGCTCTGGTGGTGACGCCATCATGGGCTCCATGGTGACCTCCGTCCTGTTGTTCTTGGTCTTATTGCACCAATATGGAAACCTTTGCCTGATGCCTCGGGACTCCTCGTCTATGCTTGCCCCCTTAGCACCAAAGAGGCAACGAGTACTCTACACCCGCTGGCACCTGCCTGGCCTTGGTCGTCATGGCTCCTGTCATGCGCTCCTCGCGAGGTGCCCCTTGCATATATATCTCCGCACCTCGGGAGCCAGCCTAGGGAGGATGCCCCTAAGGAGGTCTTGGCATCATCCGCCTCGCGAGGCTTGGCCCCTCGCGAGGGTCTTCAATGGTTGCTGATGAAGATAGGTCGTACTAGGCCGCTAGTGGAGCCACACCCTGGGCCACAGGCAGGCAAGTCTGGGTACCCCCGTTCCCAGGACACCGACAGTCGTTGTCGCTCTCCGGGTAGCACCCCAGGCGCCGACCTTAATATAGAGGGTCACGACGCCGTCATAACTAAGTGCAGGGTGCACCTCCCATGAAGGACGCACACGCGGGAAACGGATGCCACCCGCGTTTCAGGAACACGTTGCCCGCAGTGGTGACTTCAACGTCCACCCACGAGGCCTTGCTGAGCAGCCGTCGGCCTACAGCCAGGGGCCACCGGGCCCTCCAGCCGGCAGCGCGCTCGGGAAGGAACATGTAAGCTGGAACTAGATGCCCGCTGGCCTCCCCGACCATAGGACGAATTCCGGAGATGCGTTGGCTGAGTGGGAGCGCGACCGTGGTGGCCGGGCGATCGCCGCGCGCCTCCCCCCATCGCTGAGGTCGCCCCATCTGTAGTGGCTCATACTGCTAGAAGCGGCACCACCGAGGCTGCCAGAGGCAACACCGACCATCGAAGTGGTGCGCGCGCGCCCCCGAGAGGCCGCCGCCGGAGTCGCCGTGTGCTTTCGGGGCTGCCCACGACCTCTCTTGGGTGGCGGCGAGCCCGGCTCCTCCTTTGGGGCCTTCCATTTCTCCACCATAGAACACCTCCTCACCAGCGCCATGGATGCTTCGATGAGACGACGAAATAGGAAGGAGGAAGAAGGAGCAAGAAGCAAGAAGATAGAGATGAGCAGGGGGGCTACGCCCCCCTCAATGTATAGTCTGAGGGAGGCCAACCACCGGCCTCGATGATCCCCATTAATGATGATCCTTTTGCATGCAGCAGGTTGTTGTCAAGTCGAATGGTTGCCGAGGTGGCGCGGGGAAGCGGAGATGCCCACGTCCCATCAAGCGCCATGCGTCGACCGGTGAGGGAGTCCTGGACTAAGGGGTCCTCGGTTGTCCGATCTATTGGATATGGGCCGGATGATATGTCCATTTTGCATCATGCTTTTGTATCGATATTTATTGCATTATGGACTATTATTTCACCTTATGTCACAATACTTATGGAAATTCTCTCTTACTTTGCAAGGTTTACACAAAGAGGGAGAATGCCGGCAGCTGGAATTCTGGTCTGGATAAGGAGCAAATATTAGAGACCTATTATGCGCAACTCCAAAAGTCCTGAAACTCCACGGAACGTCTTAAAAGAAATAAAGAAAAATCCACGCCAAAGATGAAGGCCAGGGGGCCCACACCCTGCTCACGAGGGTGGGGGGCGCGCCCCCCTATCTCGTGGGCCCCCTGGTGGCTCTCTGATGCCCATCTTCTCCTATATGACGTCTTTCGATGAGAAAAAAATAAAGGAGGAACTTTTCAGGACGAGACTCCGCCGCCACGAGGCGGAACCTTGGCGGATCCAATATAGAGCTCCGGCAGAGCTGTTCTGCAGGGGAAACTTCCCTCCCGGAGGGGGAAATCATCACCATCGTCATCACCAACGCTCCTCTCATCGGGAGATGGAAATCTCCATCAACATCTTCACCAGCACCATCTCATCTCCAAACCCTAGTTCATCTCTTGTATCCAATTCTTGTCTCAAAGTCCGGAATTGGTGCTAGTAGGTTGCTAGTAGTGTTGATTACTCCTTGTAGTTGTTGCTAGTTGGTTTAATTGGTGGAAGATTATATGTTCAGATCCTATATGCATATTATTACCCCTCTAATTATGAACATGAATATGCTTTGTGAGTAATTACGTTCGTTCCTGAGGACAAGGGAGAAGTCTTTCTATGAGTAGTCATGTGAATTTTTTATTTGTTTGATATTTTGAGAAGATGTATGTTGTCTAGCCTCTAGTGGTTTTATGTGAACGTCGACTACATAACACTTCACCATTATTTGGGCCTAGAGGAAGGCATTGGGAAGTAATAAGTAAATGATTGGTTGCTAGAGTGACAGAAGCTTAAACCCTAGTTTATGCGTTGCTTCGTAAGGGGCTGATTTGGATCCATATGTTTCATGCTATGGTTAGGTTTACCTTAATACTTTTGTTGTAGTTGCAGATGCTTGCAATAGAGGTTAATCATAAGTGGGATGCTTGTTCAAGTAAGAAGAACACCCAAGCACCGGTCCACCCACATATGAAATTATCAAAGTATCGAACGCGAATCATATGAACGTGATGAAAACTAGCTTGATGATATTCCCATGTGTCATCAGGAGCGCTTTTCCTATTATAAGAGTTTGTTCCGGCTTGTCCTTTGCTACAAAAGGATTGGGCCACCTTGCTGCACTTTATTTACTTTTGTTACTTGTTGCTCATTACAATTTATCCTATCACAAAACTATCTTTTACCACTTATTTCAGTACTTGCAGAGAATACCTTGCTGAAAACCGCTTATCATTTCCTTCTACTCCTGGTTGGGTTCGACACTCTTACTTATCGAAAGGACTACGATAGATCCCCTATACTTGTGGGTTATCAATACTCTTTTCTGGCGCTGTTGCCGGGGAGTGTAGCGCCTTTCGTAGGTGGAATTTGGTAAGGAAAAATTTATATAGTGTGCTGAAATTTACTGTCACTTGTTACTATGGAAAGTAATACTCTAAGGGGCTTGTTCGGGGTATCTTCACCCTGTCCAGTAGAGCAAAGAGTTGCTCCTCAACCTACTGAACCTATTGAAAATGAAACTCCTTTTAAATTTCCTTCGGGTATGATGGAAAGACTGCTAGCTGACCCTTTTACAGGAGATGGAACAAAGCATCCTGATGAGAACTTAATATATGTGGATGAAGTTTGTGGATTATTTAAGCTTGCAGGTATACCCGATGATGTCGTTAAGAAGAAGGTATTCCCTTTATCTTTGAAGGGAGACACATTGGTATGGTATAGGCAATGTGATGATATGAAATCATGGGACTATAAAAGATTGAAGTTGGAATTTCATCAAAAGTATTACCCTATGCATCTTGTTCATCATGATCGCAATTATATATATAATTTTTGGCTTCGCAAAGGAGAAAGCATCGCTCAAGCTTGGGGCAGGCTTAAATCAATGTTATATTCATGCCCCAATCATGAGCTCTCAAGAGAAATAATTATGCAAAGTTTTTATGCTCGGCTTTCTGAAAACAATCGCACCATGCTCGATACTTCTTGTGCCGGCTCTTTTATGATGAAGACAATTGAATTCATATGGAATTTATTGGATAGAATTAAATGCAACTTTGAAGATTGAGACCTCGACAAAGGTAAGGAGTCATGTAGGACACCTAAGATTGATTGTGTTAAATCTTTTATGGATACCGATATTTTCTGTAAGTTTAACACTAAATATGGACTTGACTCTGAGATAGTAGCTTCTTTTTGTGAATCTTTTGCTACTTATGTTGATCTCCCTAAGGAGAAGTGGTTTAAATTCTATCCTCCCATAGAAGTAAAAGTAGCTGCACCTATTCAAGTTGAAGAAAAGACTGTCACTTATAATGATCCTATTGTTCCTACTTCTTATGTTGAGAAACCACCTTTCCCTGTTAGAATAAAGGATCATGCTAAAGCTTCAACTATTGTTTGTCAAAGCAATATTAAAACTTATACACCTCCTGATCAAGTTAAAGTAGAACCTAAAATTGCTATTGTTAAAGATCTCTTGTCTGATAATATTGATGGGCATGTCATTCAGTTCGAAGGTGAAACTGCTAGAATTGCTAAACCTTGTGCTAAAGATAAACATAGACCTGTGGTAGGCGTGCCTGTTATTTCCGTTAAAATAGGAGATCATTGTTATCATGGCTTATGTGATATGGGTGCTAGTGCTAGTGTTATACGTCATGACTTATACAAAGAAATTATGCATGATATTGCACCTGTTGAGTTAGAAGATATTGATGCCACAATTAAACTTGCCAACAGAGATACTATTTCAGCAATGGGAATTGTTAGAGATGTTGAAGTCTTGTGTGGGAAAACTAAATATCCTGCTGACTTTCTTGTTCTTGGTTCCCAGCAAGATAGCTTTTGTTCCATTATATTTGGTAGACCCTTCTTAAATACTGTCAATGCTACCATAGATTGCACAAAGAATGTTGTTACTGTTGGCTTGGATGATATGGTTCATGAGTTTAATTTCTCTAAATTTAGTAAACAACATCGTGAGGAAGAATTACCTAGTAAGGATGAAATTATTGGTCTTGCTTCTATTGCCGTACCTCCTAGTGATCCTTTAGAACACTATTTGCTAGACCATGAAAATGATATGTTCATGAATGAAAGAAGGGAAATAGATGAAGTATTCTTTAAAGAGGAACCTATTATGAAACACAATTTGCCTGTTGAAATTTTAGGGGATCCTCCTCCACCCATGGGTGATCCCGTGTTTGAGCTTAAACCTTTGCCTGATAATCTTAAATATGCTTATCTTGATGAAAAGAAGATATATGCTGTTATTATTAGTGCTAACCTTTCAGAGAATGAAGAAGAAAGATTATTGAAAACTCTAAAGGAGCATCGTACTGCTATTGGACATACTCTTGATAAATTTGGAAGGAGATGCCAAACCAGTTCGTGATCCTCAACGACGTCTGAATCCTAAAATGATAGAAGTGATAAGAAAAGAAATACTAAAGCTTCTGGAGGCACGTATAATTTATCCCGTTGCTGATAGTGAGTGGGTAAGTCCTGTCCATTGTGTCCCTAAGAAGGGAGTTATTACTATTGTACCTAATGATGAAGATGAATTGATTCCACAAAGAATTATCACAGGTTATAGGATGGTAATTGATTTCTGTAAATTAAATAAAGCTACTAAGAAAGAACATTACCCCTTATCTTTTATTGATCAAATGCTAGAAAGATTATGCAAACATACACACTATTGCTTTTTAGATGGTTATTCTGGTTTCCCTCAAATACCTGTGTCGGCTAAAGATCAATCAAAGACTACTTTTACTTGCCCTTTTGGTACTTCTGCTTATAGACGTATGCCTTTTGGTTTATGTAATGCACCTGCTACCTTTCAAAGATGCATGATGGCTATATTCTCTGACTTTTGTGAAAAGATTTGTGAGGTTTTCATGGACGACTTTTCCGTCTATGGTTCCTCTTTTGACGATTGCTTGAGCAATCTTGAATGAGTTTTGCAGAGATGTGAAGAAACAAATCTTGTCTTGAATTGGGAAAAGTTCCACTTTATGGTTAATGAAGGTATTGTCTTGGGGCACAAAGTTTATGAAAGAGGTATTGAAGTTGATAAAGCCAAGGTTGATGCTATTGAAAAGATGCCATGTCCCAAGGACATCAAAGGTATAAGAAGTTTCCTTGGTCACGACGGATTTTATAGGAGGTTCATTAAGGACTTCTCAAAAATTTCTCGGCCTCTGACTAATTTACTACAAAAAGATATACCATTTGTCTTTGATGAAGATTGTATAGAAGCATTTGAAATACTTAAGAAAGCATTAGTCTCTGCACCTATTGTTCAGCCACCTAACTGGAATTTACCCTTTGAAATTATGTGTGATGCTAGTGATTATGCTATAGGTGTTGTTCTAGGACAAAGAGTTGATAAGAAATTAAATGTTATTCATTATGCTAGTAAGACTCTAGACAATGCTCAAAGAAATTATGCTACTACTGAAAAAGAGCTTTTAGCAGTTGTATTTGCTTGTGATAAGTACAGATCTTATATCGTTGATTCTAAAGTAACTATTCACACTGATCATGCTGCTATTAAATATCTTATGGAAAAGAAAGATGCTAAACCTAGACTTATTAGATGGGTTCTCTTGCTACAAGAATTTGATTTGAATATTGTTGATAGAAAGGGAGCTGAGAAGCCCATTGCAGACAACTTATCTAGGTTAGAAAATATTCTTGATGACCCAGTACCTATTAATGATGACTTTCCTGATGAACAACTAAATGTTATAAGTACTTCTCGTTGTACTCCATGGTATGCTGATTATGCTAATTATATTGTTGCTAAGTTCATACCACCTAGCTTCACATACCAGCAAAAGAAAAAGTTCTTCTATGACTTGAGACATTACTTTTGCGATGACCCGCATCTTTATAAAGAAGGAGTAGATGGTGTTATTAGACATTGTGTACCTGAGCATGAACAGGAACAGATCCTACGCAAGTGCCATTCCGAGTCTTATGTAGGACACCACACTGGAGATAGAACTGCACATAAGGTATTGAAATCTGGTTTTTATTGGCCTACTCTCTTCATGGATGCCCGTAAGTTTGTCTTGTCTTGTGATGAATGTCAAAGAATTGGTAATATTAGTAGACATCAAGAAATGCCTATGAATTATTCTCTTGTTATTGAACCGTTTGATGTTTGGGGCTTTGATTATATGGGACCTTTTCCTGCCTCTAATGGATATACACATATTCTAGTTGCTGTTGATTACGTTACTAAGTGGGTAGAAGCTATTCCAACTAGTAGTGCTAATCATAACACTTCTATTAAAATGCTTAAAGAAGTTATTTTTCCGAGGTTTGGAGTCCCTAGATATTTAATGGCTGATGGTGGTTCACATTTTATTCATGGTGCCTTCCGTAAAATGCTTGCTAAATATGATGTTAATCATAGAATTGCATCTCCTTATCACCCACAGTCTAGTGGTCAAGTAGAGTTGAGCAATAGAGAGCTCAAATTAATTTTGCAAAAGACTGTTAATAGGTCTAGAAAGAATTGGTCTAAGAAACTTGATGATGCATTATGGGCATATAGAACTGCATATAAAAATCCTATGGGTATGTCTCCGTATAAAATGGTTTATGGAAAAGCATGTCACTTACCTCTTGAACTAGAACATAAGGCATATTGGGCTATTAAAGAACTCAACTATGATTTCAAACTTGCCGGTGAGAAGAGGTTATTTGATATTAGCTCACTTGATGAATGGAGAACCCAAGCTTATGAAAATGCCAAGTTGTTTAAAGAAAAAGTTAAAAGATGGCATGACAAAAGGATACAAAAGCATGAGTTTAATGTAGGTGACTATGTATTGCTATACAACTCTCGTTTAAGATTTTTTGCAGGAAAACTTCTCTCTAAATGGGAAGGCCCCTACGTTATCGAGGAGGTCTATCGTTCCAGTGCCATAAAAATCAACAACTTCGAGGGCACAAATCCGAAGGTGGTAAACGGTCAAAGAATTAAACATTATATCTTAGGTAATCCCATAAATGTTGAAACCAATATTATTGAAACCGTAACCCCGGAGGAATACATAAAGGACAATTTTCGGAACGTTTCAGACTCCAAAAAGGAATTGGTATGTGGTACGGTAAGTAAACCGACTCCAAAACAATTTTTAAGGCAATATTTCTCCGTTTTGGAATATTTAGAAAAAGAGAAAAATAAGTAGCAGTCCGGGAAGGACACGAGGGCCTCACGAGGGTGGTGGGCGCGCCCTACCCCCCTGGGCACGCCACCTACCTCGTGAGCGCCTCCTGTGCCTTTCGGACTCCGTTTTCTTGCACGTTACGTACTTTGGTCGGTAAAAATTCATTATATAACCTGCTGAAGGTTTTGACTCCTGTATCATGCAAAATTCCTCTGTTTTTGTTTTCGAGCTGTTGCTACTGCAGATTAGGGCAAGATGTCTTCTCAAGAGTCAATCGGGGAGAGCCGGGTATCTAATCCGGCATCGGAACCAAGGGCAAACAGCGACGCTGACCACTTTGGGCCAGTAACGGAGGAAGAGATGGAGGCTGACCTGATGGGATTAGATGCCATGGAGGATCAAGAAGTCACCTCTCGCCTCCGAGCTGGGTTCATGATGGGGGAACTACAGAGCTCAGCTATTCCAAACTCGGTTATCCCTTCTAATGTTAGATTTCTTTCTTATGAAAATATGAAGAGGAGTGTCACTTGTTCTCCCGCAGCTATGAAACACCCTTGGGTGCAAGGAGCTTTAGCTGTCACAGGAAAGCTTCGCAAGGAAATAATGGACCTCAAACAGCAAGTCAATAAGCTCGAGGAGGAGAACCGCATCCTGAGGGGGAATCATCGCCAAGAATATTACACCGACACCAAAGAAGGAGACATAATCACATGGGTATGGGCACTCCCCTTGGCAACTTCAAAGCTTTGGGGAGTTGCCCCGGTATCATATCACAATCACAACTCCTATCTTTACCGTTTTTTCTTAGTTTGATCCTATCAGTATTATCTTGATCTAGTAGAATAAATTTTATGGCATTATATAGTTTTGAGTTTTGCTTTATGATCTCTATATGTAATTGAGTCCGTGAGCTATATATAATAAAGATTTGTGTTGAGTCAAGGGCTTGATTGTTTTGCCATAATCTTGGGTGAATAAAAGAAAGAAGAAAATAATAAAAAAAGAAACAAAGAGTTCATATTGATCTTATTGAGAGTAATGACTTCACATAGAAAGAGTATGATGATTAAAAGTTGTTGGGAGTTGGCTGACATAGCTTTCGTCATTGTTGCAATTAATAGGAAGTAATAAGGAAAGAGAGGTTTTCACATATAGATATATTATCATTGACATCTTTTATGATTGGGAGCATCCATTAAAATATGACATGCTAAAGAGTTGATGTTGGACAAGGAAGACAACGTAATGAGTTATGTCTTTATTATATCTGAGATAAAGTATGTTGTCATGGTTCCTCTAACTTGTTGAGCTTGCCTTTCCCCCTCATGCTAGCCAAATTCTCAGCACCAAGTAGAAATACTACTTGTGCTTCCAAAATCCCTAAACCAGTTTTGCCATGAGAGTCCACCATATCTACCTATGGATTGAGTAAGATCCTTCAAGTAAGTTGTCATCGGCGCAAAGCAATAAAAATTGCTCTCAATATGTATGATTGATTGGTGAGGGAGAAATAAGCTTTATACGATCTTTTGATGTGGAAGTAATAAAAGCGACGGACTGCATAATAAAGATTCATATCATAAGGGGCAATATATAGAGACGTTCTCTCGCATTGAGATTTTGTGCATTCAACCATAAAAGCACATGGCAACCTCTACTTCCCTCTGCGAAGGGCCTATCCTTTATTATTATCTTCTACCTTATGCAAGAGTCATGGTGATCTTCACCTTTTCTTTTTCATTTTATCCTTTGGCAAGCTTAGCATGTTGGAAAGAACATGATATATATATATATATATCTAATTGGATGTAGGGGAGCATAAACCATTATTGTTGGCATTACCCTTGAGGTAAAAGGTTGTGGGGCAAAACTATAAGCCCCTATCTTTCTCTGTGTCCGATTAAAACTCCGTAATCACAAGTATCGCGTGAGTGTTAGCAATTATGGGGGACTAAATGATAGTTGAGTATGTGGACTTGTTTTCTAGCTCTGACATAGACTCTTTCCGATGTTATGATAAATTGCAATTGCTTCAATGACTGAGATTATAGTTTGTTGGAACCCAATAAGGTTTATGATTTATACTTTTGCATTGTGAATAGATCATCACTTGAACATAAGTAATCATATGACAAAATCTATATATGTTGCTGTTATGGGAACAATCATGATGCCTTCATGTCCGTATTTTATTTTTATCGACGCCTCTATCTATAAACATGAGGACATATTTATTGTTATCGGCTTTTTGCTTGAGGACAAGCGAGGTCTAAGCTTGGGGGAGTTGATATGTCCATTTTGCATCATGCTTTTATATCGATATTTATTGCATTATGGACTGTTATTTCACCTTATGTCACAATACTTATGGCTATTCTCTCTTACCTTACGAGGTTTACA
This sequence comes from Triticum urartu, assembly GCF_056163025.1. NCBI lineage: Eukaryota > Viridiplantae > Streptophyta > Magnoliopsida > Poales > Poaceae > Triticum > Triticum urartu. The sequence goes on from NC_141875.1 coordinate 259,872,348, forward strand.
TAAAGAGGGAGAATGCCGGCAGCTGGAATTCTGGTCTGGATAAGGAGCAAATATTAGAGACCTATTATGCGCAACTCGAAAAGTCCTGAAACTCCACGGAACGTCTTAAAAGAAATAAAGAAAAATCCACACCAAAGATGAAGGCCAGGGGGCCCACACCCTGCTCACAAGGGTGGGGGGCGCCCCCCTAGGGAGGGCCCCCCTATCTCATGGGCCCCCTGGTGGCTCTCCGATGCCCATCTTCTTCTATATGAGGTCTTTCGATGAGAAAAAATAAAGGAGGAACTTTTCGGGACGAGACTCCGCCGCCACGAGGCGGAACCTTGGCGGATCCAATCTAGAGCTCCGGCGTAGCTGTTCTGCCGGGGAAACTTCCCTCCCGGAGGGGGATATCATCACCATCGTCATCACCAACGCTCCTCTCATCGGGATAGGGCAATCTCCATTAACATCTTCACCAGCACCATCTCATCTCCAAGCCCTAGTTCATCTCTTGTATCCAATTCTTGTCTCAAAGTCCGGAATTGGTGCTAGTAGGTTGCTAGTAGTGTTGATTACTCCTTGTAGTTGTTGCTAGTTGGTTTAATTGGTGGAAGATTATATGTTCAGATCCTATATGCATATTATTACCCCTCTAATTATGAACATGAATATGCTTTGTGAGTAATTACGTTCGTTCCTGAGGACAAGGGAGAAGTCTTGCTATGAGTAGTCATGTGAATTTTTTTATTTGTTTGATATTTTGATAAGATGTATGTTGTCTAGCCTCTAGTGGTTTTATGTGAACGTCGACTACATAACACTTCACCATTATTTGGGCCTAGAGGAAGGCATTGGGAAGTAATAAGTAGATGATGGGTTGCTAGAGTGACAGAAGCTTAAACCCTAGTTTATGCGTTGCTTCGTAAGGGGCTGATTTGGATCCATATGTTTCATGCTATGGTTAGGTTTACCTTAATACTTTTGTTGTAGTTGCGTATGCTTGCAATAGAGGTTAATCATAAGTGGGATGCTTGTTAAAGTAAGAACAACACCCAAGCACCGGTCCACCCACATATCAAATTATCAAAGTATCAAACGCGAATCATATGAACGTGATGAAAACTAGCTTGATGATATTCCCATGTGTCCTCGGGAGCACTTTTCCTATTATAAGAGTTTGTTCCGGCTTGTCCTTTGCTTCAAAAGGATTGGGCCACCTTGCTGCACTTTATTTACTTTTGTTACTTTTGCTCGTTACAATTTATCCTATCACAAAACTATCTGTCACCACTTATTTCAGTACTTGTAGAGAATACCTTGCTGAAAATCGCTTATCATTTCCTTGTGCTCCTCGTTGGGTTCGACACTCTTACTTATCGAAAGGACTATGATAGATCCCCTATACTTGTGGGTCATTACTGGACTGTTGGGCCGTGAAGATACAAAGATCGAAGACTCTACCCGTGTCCGTATGGGACTCTCCTTGGTGTGGAAGGCTAGCTTGGCGACCAACTATGAAGATTCCTTTCTCTGTAACCGACCTTGTGCAACCCTAGATCCCTCTTGTGTCTATATAAACCAGAGGGCTAGGTCTATAGATACTCTCTGAATAATCATAGCCAGGTTAGACTTTTAGGGTTTAGCCATTACGATCTCATGGTAGATCAACTCTTGTAATATTCATATTCATCAAGATCAATCAAGCAGGAAGTAGGGTATTACCTCCATACAGAGGGCCCGAACCTGGGTAAACATTATGTCCCCTGTCTCCTGTTACCATCGATCCGAGATGCATAGTTCGGGACACCCTACTCGAGATCCGCCGGTTTTGACACCGACATTGGTGCTTCCATTGAGAGTTCCACTGTGCCGTCGAAAAAAGGGTCGATGGCTCGCCTTGTTCTCAAGGATAATGTTACCTTCGGAGGAACACTGGCCCCAGGACAAACCCTCCGACTAGGCGGCTTCATTATGACCGCCCGTTTGGCCACTAAGCCGATGATGGCTTCTCGGGTCATCAAAAATCCCCTTCATGTTGACTCTAAGTACTCCAAGAAGATGGATCCGGCGGAACTATCGCCTTTAAACGAGCACCTAGATCGCATCGCCGACTTGGGGTCGCCATGGACTATGATGGAGTTGGGCTTAAACCCGACCAGAGAGAAATTAGAACTCCATGGATCACCCATCAAGTAGCGGTAGTATAGGAGCAAGAAGTCAACTATTCCTCTATATTAAGAACGAACTATGTTCGGATCTCCAAACTTGAAGAGCCAGATACCTAGAATCGGATGACAAGCCCAAAAACAAAGCTGACATCTCGAAGCCCGAACTACTAAATCCAGAGATTCTCCAAACTCTGGATCCCAATCTGGGTCAGGGTTTGGATTTCAATCCACCCACCCACCCAGACATCAGCGCTCTGATGGGCATACGGCAGCAGTACACGGAAACGGCCCACCACTTCTCGCCCAGGTTCTTCCTTGTGAAAGATAAGATTGAAGATTGCAACGACGAAGACGCGATCACAGTGTTCCGCAGTAATTGCATGGATGAAGGAATCCTCAATGTCATCAACCATCGTCGCATATCATGCTTGACAGACTTGGCAACCATAGTATACAAGTACTGCGCAATGGAAAGCGCCTGGAAAACTTAGGCAGCCTGCTAGGAACCGCCGGTTTCCATCCAATCCCTCATTCAGGTGAAAAGGACGCACCCTAGTGGCACACTCGACCCAATGACAAATAAATACAAGCCATCACGAGACGCGGAACGGTTCTGGAGGGATGGCTCGATGGACTATGCAAGCTACACACAACACCGGACACTATATCAACTCATAGCCTTAGAGCATGTTGGATACTCCGGCAGGTGGCCAAGAACATCGAGGATATCCTCACCAAAAATAACCTAGAGGAATATCCTCCAGAAGGCTACGACCCCTTAGTACTGACGGTCTTCGAGACATTCACTGAAAAAAAGCGTAAAAGGGCACTCCGCAACCTTGCCGAAGTCTGCCAAATCGCAGCAACAAACCCTTGGAACGACATTGCCATAACTTTCAATGACGATGACGAATCAAAAGTCGGGACAATCCGGGCACCAGCCGCCTTGGTGCTCAGTCCGATCGTGGACGGCTTGCGGCTCACCAAGGTTCTCATGGACGGCGGCAGCAGACTAAACCTCATTTACGAGGACACACTCAGTAAATTGGAAATAGATAGGATCTGCATCAAGCAAAGTAGCACGACTATCTGTGGAATTATTCCCAGTCGAGAGGCAGGATGTGCGGGAAAAATCACCCTCGACGTGGTATTCGGCACACTGGAGAACTATCGGACCGAAGAACTAACCTTCCAAGTGGGTCCTTTCAACAGCGGATATCATGCCCTATTGGGGCGAGATGCATTCACACGCTTCCAGGCTATACCTCACTATGGGTATATGAAGCTCAAGATGCCGGAGCCCAACTGCATAATCACTCTTGCTAGTGATCCGGACATAGCACTCCGCGCCAAAAACAAAACCGCATCACTCGCCCTTGAGGCATTATCTGAAGCCCTCGCGGCCGAAGAATTAATCGCATTACGCTCTATGGTGGATAAGGATGAAGTAATCTTGGACAAACGACACAAATCCACCTCCTTCAAACCAGCAGAAGAAATAGTCAAATTTCCAGTCCATCCAACGGACCCCAAGAAGATGGCATCTATCGGAGCACAATTAGACCCAACGGTAGACACCGCGCTATGAGAATTTCTGTGTGAAAACTGGGATATATTTGTGTGGCATCCGTCTGATATGCCAGGAATCCGATGCAGATTGGTCGAACACAGCCTCAACATATTGAAGGGATACAAACCGGTCAAACAAACACTGCGGCATTTTTCTGAACCCAAACGTCAAGCAATGGGGGACGAGCTAGCCAAGCTAATCGAGGTCAGATTCATTAGAGAAATAAATCACCCAGACTTGGTGATGGTGCCAAAGAAGGATAAATCCTGGCGCCTGTGCGTCGATTTCAAAGACCTCAATAAGGCCTACCCTAAGGATCCCTTCCCCCTCCCCCGCATCGACCAGATTATCGATGCTACCGCAGGACATAGTTCGCTATGCTTCCTCGAGCATATTCCGGATACCATCAAATCAAAATGAAGGAGTCCGATCAAGCCGCAACGGCATTCATTACCCCATACGGGCCATTTTGCTTCAACACCATGCCCTTCGGCCACCTACCAATGCATGATTCAAACATGCCTGGAGAAATAGATCGGCAAGATAGTTGAAGCATACCTGGACGACGTCATCATTAAAACTAGGCACATCAACTCAATAATTGACGATTTACGTCTCACATTTGACAACCTCCGTACATATGACATCAAGCTCAATCCGGAAAAGTGTGTTTTTGGTGTTCCTGCTGGAAAGCTACTGGGTTTCATTGTTTCCAATAGAGGAATTGAAGCAAATCTAGCCAAAATCCGAGCCTTGTCACAATTGGCCACACCAACGGACCTTAAGCAGGTCAAAAAACTCGTTGGGTGCGTGGCAGCTTTAAGCCGCTTTATCCCTAGATTGGGGGAAAAGGCATTGCCTTTGTATCGCCTCCTCCGGCGCACCAATCACTTTGAGTGGACGGATGCGGCAACAGACGGACTGGAAGAAATAAAAACCCTTCTCACGAGCAACCCAATCCTAGCCGCACCGAACGTCAGCGAACCCATGTTATTATACATATCGGCAACACAGTAGGTGGTGAGCACCGTGCTCATCGTGGAACGAGACCAGTACCTTCATTACCAAAAGATAGCATACGCGGTCTTCATGGCACGCCAGAAGCTACGACACTACTTCCAAGAATGTTCTATCATGGTGGCTTCCGAAGTACCACTCAATGATATAATAAACAACTGCGATGCTATGGGCCAGATAGCCAAATGGGCCATTGAGCTCCTTCCATTAGACATAACATAGAAACCGCGCCGAGCCATCAAATCCCAAGTACTGGTGGACATCGTCGCCGAATGGACAGAGGCCGAGCTCCCTAAAGAGTACGGCACATATTCCAACTGGTTTATGCATTTTGATGGTTCCAAAATGCTGGCAGGATTAGGAGCGGGCATCGTTTTAACCTCTCCAACTAGAGACGTAGTCCTGTACGTTCTCCAAATATTATACACAGACTCCAATAACGCAGCCGAATATGAGGCCTTATTACATGGTCTCTGGATGGCTGTCTCTATGGGCATACAACGCCTGGAAGTGCACGGGGATTCAAACCTCACAATATCTCAAATAAATGGAGATTTTGATGCCAAAGATCCGAAGGTGGCGGCTTACCGCAATGCTGTCATAAAAATGTCGGCTCGATTCGAGGGGCTTGAGTTTAATCACGTGGCTCGAGAAAGTAATCAAGCGGTGGACGTCCTCGCTCACATTGGCGCCAAGCGCGACCCCGTCCCACCTAATATCTTTATGGAAAGGCTCTTCAAGCCATCCTTGGTGTGGCAAAGGCAGAGCAGCAACACCATTTTGGATCCAAATACAACCCCAGCCTCAGAAAACAACGATATCATCGAGGGCTCAACCACCGAAATAACACCGTCGGCCCACCTAATCATGGCAGTCATTGCCCCATGGACTGAACCCTTCTTGGCCTACCTTAATACGAAGGGTTTTTATCATTTCCGCCACTAGTTGTGTTCCACTACTCACTTTTGCCATTAGAAGTTACAACTACTCAAAAATGCCATCGATTTGTGAGATGCTTGCTCAAAAATGCCATTAGATATCTCAAAAATGCCATCATTCCGTTAGATGTTTGCTCAAAAATACCATTAGACACTGCTATTTTCACGTCAAACCCGACGACCATGTTATATGACAAAAATAAGCCTAGACCCACATGTCAGTTCTCTCTATCTCACAATGATAAGTGTGGCCCCACTTGTCAGGAGTAACCAAGCAAATAATTTTACAGGAAAATAAGAACGTTGTTGGGAACAAGTGGACCCCACACTTTATTGTAGTGAGATAGAGGGAGAGCTGGCATGTTGGTTCATAGGTATTTATGTCATTATAACATGGCAAAAGAGATTTGAGATCACAATAATGGTGTCCAGTGGCATTTTTGAGCATGTGTCTAACGAAGTGATGGCATTTTTAAGCAGTTGAAATTCCTAGTGGCAAAACTGAGTAGTGAGACACAACCGATGGCATAAATGATAAAAACCCTAGGAGGAAAGAACTCCCAGAGGACCAGAATGAGGCTCGCCGCATTATTCGGCGCTCGAAGGCCTACAAGGTTCATGAAGGAGAGATCTACAAGAAACGCGCTACCGGAGTTCTTCAAAGATGTATCTCCGAGGAAGAGGGGCGACAACTCTTGGCTAAAATTCACTCCAGACTCGGCGGGCACTACGCTGCAGATCAGGCCCTTGTTAGCAAGGCCTTTCGTACAGGTTTTTACTGGCCGATGGCCTGAGCAGATGCACAGGACCTTGTCCAACGTTGCATCAGATGCCAGCTATTCGCCAACCAAAGCCACATGCCCCCACCGCTCTACAAACAATCCCCATCACTTGGCCTTTTGCAGTCTAGGGGCTCGATATGGTGGGACCCCTTAAAGGAGAAACCATGAGAGAAAGTACATGCTGGTCATGGTGGATAAATTCACTAAGTGGATAGAAGCCAAACCAGTCAAAACGGCCGAGGCGGGGACAGTAATAGACTTCATATCCGGCGTGGTGCACCGTTATGGTGTTCCACCCAGCATCATCACCGATAGCGGCTCCAATTTCACAGCCGATGAGGTGAAAACTTGGTGTGCTAATCTGGGCATTAAGCTCGATTACGCCTCTATATATCACCCGCAAACAAACGGTCAAATCAAGGTTCTTTGGTCTCACTCGTTTGTCAAAGAAGCAACTTAGCTTTACCTCTCCTCTTTCTCTTCCGTTGTCCCTCCAGTGCCATTCTAGATCTCGGGACGAGATCCTCTCATAGTGGTGGAGTGTTGTGACGCCCCGAGACCAATGTGCCAGGTGTCTTCCAATTATTCTCTGTTGTTGCCTTGTCATTGCTTGCGTGTCATGCATCTCATTTCATGTCATCACATGCATCGCATTTGCATACATGTTCGTCTCATGCATCCGAGCATTTTCCCCGTTGTCCGTTTTGCAATCCGGTGCTCCTATGTCCTCCGGTGTCCCTTTCTACCTATTTTCATGTGCGGGTGTTAAACGTTTTCGGATTGGACCGATACTTGTCATGCGGCCTTGGTTTACTACCAGTAGACCGCCTGTCAAGTTTCGTGCCATTTGGACTTCGTTTGATATTCTAACGGTTAACCGAGGGACCGATAAGGCCTCGTGTGTGTTGCATCCCAACACCCCTCCAAAGTGGCCCAAAACCCACCTAAACCCGCTCTATCATCTAGATCGTTCGATCACGATCGTGTGGCTGAAAACCGCACCTCATTTGGACTCTCCTAGCTCCCTCTACCTATAAATATGTGTCCCTCCCGGAATTTTCGCGCAGATGAACCCTCACCTCCTCCTTCGCGCGCCGCCGGACATGTCCGCTGCCACCGCCACCTCACTCTGGCCAATGAGTGCTTGCCACGTCACCCTTCCTCGCCGCCGTAGCCAACCGGACAGCGCTGATGACCCACAAGTATAGGGGATCTATCGTAGTCCTTTTGATAAGTAAGAGTGTCAAACCCAATGAGGAGCAAAAGGAAATGATACGCGGTTTTCAGCAAGGTATTCTCTACAAGTACTGAAATAAGTGGTAACAGATAGTTTTGTGATAAGATAAATTGTAACGAGCAACAAGTAACAAAAGTAAATAAAGTGCAGCAAGGTGGCCCAATCATTTTTGTAGCAAAGGACAAGCCGGAACAAACTCTTATATAAGGAAAAGCGCTCCCGAGGACACATGGGAATATCGTCTAGCTAGTTTTCATCACGTTCATATGATTTGCGTTTGATACTTTGATAATTTGATATGTGGGTGGACCGTTCCTTGGGTGCTGTTCTTACTTGAACAAGCATCCCACTTATGATTAACCTCTATTGCAAGCATCCACAACTACAACAAAAGTATTAAGGTAAACCTAACCATAGCATGAAACATGTGGATCCAAACCAGCCCCTTACGAAGCAACACATAAACTAGGGTTTAAGCTTCTGTCACTCAAGCAACCCATCATCTACTTATTACATCCCAATGCCTTCCTCTAGGCCCAAATAATGGTGAAGTGTTATGTAGTCGACGTTCACATAACACCACTAGAGGCTAGACAACATACATCTTATCGAAATATCAAACGAATACCAAATTCACATGACTACTAATAGCAAGACTTCTCCCTTGTCCTCAGGAACAAACGTAATTACTCACAAAGCATATTCATGTTAAAAATCAGAGGGGTACTAATATGCATATAGGATCTGAACATATGATCTTCCACCAAATAAACCAACTAGCATCAACTACAAGGAGTAATCAAAACTACTAGCAACCTACTAGCACCAATCCCGGACTTTGAGACAAGAATTGGATACAAGAGATCAACTAGGGTTTGGAGATGAGATGGTGTTGGCGAAGATGTTCATGGAGATTGCCCTCTCCCGATGAGAGGAGCGTTGGAGATGACGATGGTGATGATTTCCCCCTCCCTGAGGGAAGTATACCCGGCAGAACAGCTCTGCCGGAGCTCTAGATTGGTTCCGCCAAGGTTCCGCCTCGTGGCGGCGGAGTCTCCTTAGAAAAGTTCCCTCTAAGTTTTTTCTCATTGAAAGACTTCATATAGCAGAAGATGGACGTCGGAGACCCACCAGGGGGCCCACGAGGTAGGGGGGCGCCCTAGGAGGGGGGCGCCCCCCCACCCTCGTGAGCAGGGTGTAGGCCCCCTGGCCTTCATCTTTGGCGAGGATTTTTCTTTATTTATTTTAAGATGTTCCATGGAGTTTTAGGACTTTTGGAGTTGCACAGAATAGGTCTCTAATATTTGCTCCTTTTCCAGCCCAGATTTCCAACTGCCGGCATTCTCCCTCGTTATGTAAACCTTGTAAAATAAGAGAGAATAGCCATAAGTATTATGACATAAAGTGAAATAACAGTCCATAATGCAATAAATATCAATATAAAAGCATGATGCAAAATGGACGTATCAAGTGCCACCTCACCGCGCCTCCTCCCGCGGCCCGCCGGACCCGAGGCAGGCCTGCCCGGGCCCGATCTGCGCACGCCTGCACCGCCGCCTGAGAGCGCCCGCGTCGCCACCGGGCCGCTCCTGCCCCGCCGTATCTCCGGTGTGCCGCCGCGCTACCCCATCGCCTGCCGTCGCGCCTCCTCAACGCCGGTGACCCTCGCCGTCGCCTCGGATTCCGCCCGTCGCCGCCTCTCCGTGCCTGGTGACCAGCCTCGCCTCCCGACCATCCCCGCTGCCAGCACCGCCCGGATCCGGTGCCGGCCGGCCGGATCCCGCCGCCTTCGCCTTGCCCCGGCCACTTCCGGCCTCGCGCCGCCGCGGAAATGCCGACCGCCACACGCTGCCTCCTGCTTCCCCGATCCAGGCGGGATTGCGAGGAGGACGACCACCGCATGGGCCCCACGGCCCAGCTCTGCTTCCTCGGCCCGCTTTGCCTTTTTCCTCGTTCTGGGCCGAAGCCCATGGTGAGCTTTGACCCTATCCAGCGCCATGTGCATCATTTAGTTATTTGACGCTCACCTGTTTTTTTTCACTAAGTCCCCAGATCCCAGAAATTTTTGCATTCTTCATCGCATCATAACTTCATCACCGTGGCTCCGATTCGTGCGTGTAGCATATAGAAATGTTCGCCTCGACGAGTGCTTCATTTCATCTCATTGCATCATTTTCATTTGAGCTCATATTGATGCCATAAATGCTATTGGAAGAGGGCTATGTGAAGATAGTTTCAGATCTGTTTCAGCAAATGCACTTTTGTTATTTTTGCCATGATTAATGTGTGCATGCTATGATCGTGAGCTCGACATGTGTTTTGAAGTATGTCATGCCATATTTACAGGGGTGTATGCCATGTATTTTTGTGATCTTTGTGGTGACTAGAACAAGCATGCAAAGTGGCTTACTCAATGTTGCTGATTTTAGGGACTTAGAATTTCACTAAGTCCTTGCCCTGTCCTTATTTTTATGCCATATGTTCTTGTTGATTCCTAGTGATCCGTGCCTCTTTTGAGCATGATCAGTAAGGATGTTTTGTAGATATTGTGGTGCTCTATCCATCCGTGTCTTTATTTGCAATTATGGAGCACCCTAGCTTGAGTCAATTGACCTCTACTTTTGCTATAAAATGTTCCTGGCAGATTGTTAACATGTTTTGCAATTTTGCCGAGCTTGCTGTTGTTGATCCGTGCATGCTATGTTGTTGTTCTTGTGATGTCTAGCTTCTATGCCATGTCTACTTGCTGGGTGTATGCTTAGTTTGTCATGCAATGCCTCGTGGTGAGTGCATCGAGGTCGTAAACCTGCCTACTCGTTATTTGTTTTGCCATGCTCCAGCTTTTCACTAAGTCTGAATCTGTTTTCGTTAATTGCTATGTTCACATGCTTGCAATTGTATTTTCTGATCCCTTTTGGCTTATGGTCAGTAAAGGACTTCTGTTATATGCTTTGAGCAGCTTCATGTCATGCCTTGCTTTGCCATCATATGTTCCTGTAGCATGTAGTTATCTTACTCTAAACATTGCTTCCTGATGTTAAATTCCTGACTTGCTGTTAATTTCACAAAGTCTGAAACCTGTTATCTTTTGCACTTTTGCCATGCTTGTTTGAACCTTCTATTGAGTGAATTAGCCGTAGCTCACTGTCCATCTTTTGTCAAGTATCATGAGTGGATCCCTGCCATGTATTTTGTTGCTATGTTTGAGTGTAGTAGCTTATGTATCTTGGTGCATTTAGGAGGCTTCTTGCTATTAATCGCAGACGGGTGCCATATTTGTTTTGCTTGCCATTTCCAAACCATGCATCCGATTCCGGTGATCTTTATATCGATTTTAACCGAAATCACCTCCCCTTTCTAGTGGCACCCTTGGATTTCCAAGTTGAGGCCAGGTTCAATCATTCCGGTGATCTTTATACCACGTTTGGCATCATGTTGTTTGAGCATTGCACGTGGTTGATTGTGTCTCCCTTTGCTTGTTGTTCTTGCTTGGGTAGTGCCGGGAGACGAGTACGTGTTCGAGGAGCCCGTTGAGTACATTTACGAGGATCAAGTCAACTTTGAGAACTTTGCAGGTAAGATGACCATACCCTCGAAATCACTTCTATCTTTGCTTGCTAGTTGCTCGCTCTTTTGCTATGCCTATGCTGCGATACCTACCACTTGCTTATCATGCCTCCCATATTGTTAAGCCAAGCTTCTAACCCACCTTGTCCTAGCAACCCGTTGCTTGGCTATGTTACCGCTTTGCTCAGCCCCTCTTATAGCATTGTTAGTTGCAGGTGAACATAGGAGTTTGTTCCTTGTAGGAACATGGATATTTTGTTGGGATATCACAATATCTCTTATTTAATTAATGCATCTATATACTTGGTAAAGGTTGGAAGGCTCGGCCTTATGCCTGGTGTTTTGTTCCACTCTTGCCGCCCTAGTTTCTGTCATATCGGTGTTATGTTCCCGGATTTTGCGTTCCTTACACGGTTGGGTTATAATGGGAATCCCTTGAAAGTTCGCTTTGAATAAAACTCCTCCAGCATGGCCCAACCATGGTTTTACCATTTGCCTCACCACCACCTACTTTTCCCTTGGGAGTCGCACGCCCGAGGGTCATCATTATTTTAACCCCCCCGGGCCAGTGCTCCTCTGAGTGTTGGTCCAAAACAGAGCCACTTGCAGCGCCACCTCGGGGAAACTTGAGGGTTGGTTTTAGTTGTACGTAGTGTTCATCCGGTGTTGCCCTGAGAACGAGATATGTGCAGCTCCTATCGGGATTTGTCGGCACATCGGGCGGTCTTGCTGGACTTGTTTTAAAATTGTCGAGGATGTCTTGTAACCGGGATTCCGAGCCTGATCTAGTCTTCCTGTGAGAAGGAATATCCTTCATTGACCGTGAGAGCTTGTGATGGGCTAAGTTGGGACAACCCTGCAGGGATTGAACTTTCGAAAGCCGTGCCCGCAGTTATGGGTAGATGGGAATTTCCTAATGTTTGGTTGTAGAAAACCTAAAGTTTATCTTAATTAAAATGCATCAACCGCGTGTGCCGCCGTGATTGTCTCTTCTCGGTGGAGTCCGGGAAGTTAACACGGTGTTGGAGTTATGCTTGACGTAGGTTGTTCTAGGATCACTTCTTGATCATAGTTTCTCAGACGTGCTTTGCCTTCTCTTCTCGCTCTCATTTGCATATGGTAGCCACCATATATGCTAGTCGCTTGCTGCAGCTCCACCTCATACCTTTACCTTACCTATAAGTTTAAATAGTCTTGATCACGATGGTGTGAGATTGCTGAGTCCCCGTGACTCACATATACTTCCAAAACCAGTTTGCAGGTGCCGATGATACCGTATAGGTGACGCAACAAAGCTCAAGGAGGAGCTCTATAAAGATCTTGTCCTTTGTGTTGTTTCGTTCTAGTCGATCAGTAGTGGAGCGCAGTTGGGGTCGATCAGGGATATGTGTAGCATTTGGGGTAGTCTTCTTTTATTTTGGTGCCTTAGTCAGACCTTGATTGTATCTGGAGGATGTAATGCTTTATTCATGTATTGTGTGAAGTGGCAATTGTAAGCCAACTATGTATCTCTCTCCCTTATTTATTACATGGGTTGTTGTGAAGATTACCTCACTTGCGACATTGCTTTCAATGCGGTTACGCCTCTAAGTCGTGGTCTGACACGTGGGAGATATAGCCGCATCGAGGGCGTAAAAGTGGTGGGTGAGGCGTAGTAAGGGAAGTCTTTCGAAGAAAGTGTCTTTTGAATTACTTACATTCGAAGCAGGAAGGAGGTCGGGGTAATCAGCGATGATAGGTACATCTATACCATCATAGCTTGTCTGATATAATACTCCATCCTCGAGCTCCACAAATATGTCCGGATCTTCTTCGTATCCGAGTTCAAGATCCCAGTTGTGATTCACCAGTTGAGGGGTAGGGTCATGGATCCCCTCGACAGCCTTTCGCCATTCCTGTCATGAGTGGATAGGATACTCCCCATCAAAGATAATTCAGGCAGAGGAGTAACATAGTGGAGTCAGAGCTTACCCAGCTAGGAGGATTATACATGGAAAATCTGTCTCGATATTGGAGACGGGTGAATGCCTCCTTCTCCCTTTATAAAGTTCGGCCAATATTTTAGCCAGAGTGGTGGGGGTCCTTGGACCATTCCGACCGCAACGTGAGGCGTCGTCTTCCCCATTATAGTGCCACATGGGCAGCCCTGTGTATTGGAGTGGTTGGAGCCCCCGCGCTATGGAGATCGCCATTACCTCGATTATTGACAATCCGGACTGGGCGAGCATCTTAATCTTGCCCAGCAGCAGACTGATCTATGGGCTATCCTCTTCCTCGAGGCTCCGAAGACGCCAGCTATGGCATTTCTTCAACGGAGCACTTCAAAATTCGGGGAGGCCCATACGGACTGGGTTGGGAAGAGCAACGTCATCGATATAGAACCATTCGGAAGGCCACTCTTCGGAAGCTGTCTTCGGTGTGCTGGACAGGTATCCGGTGCCGGTGATGCGCCACACTTCAGCTCCCCCCACTTCAAATATTGACCCTCCTTGATTACGAGGGACGAGGCAAAACAGTCTTCTCCATAAATTGAAATGAGCCTCGCAGCCCAGGAATAGCTCGCATAGAGCGACATAACCCGCGATATGCGGGATTGAGGTGGGAGTGAGACTATGCAGTTGGAGGTCGTAATACTCCAGCAGACCACGAAGGAAGGGATGGATCGGAAATCCGACACCTATTGACAAGAAGGGGACGAATCATACTCGTTCCCCCTGGATGGATTGGGGAAGTTCTCCGCTTGAACCCCACCTTTGAAGGACGCCATCCCTGCTCGTACGGGGACCAAATCCCCGGGAGGAAGAAAGCGCTGTGTTTGCAGCTTCACCAGCTGACGGTGAGAAACAGAACATCTCTCCCAATCCCCCTTTCCAGAGTTACGGGGATGAGAGGAAGAGCTGGGAGCGCTAGCAATGTTGGGGTGGTTCTGCTCCGCAAGCTTTGAGGATATTTTCCGTGGGATTTGGAAGGGATCTGAGATCTATTCTCTTTAAATAGGCACCTTTCTGGTGCGGTTAGGGTGGTATATGTAAAAATACCCTGACCTCTTGTATTTACTCGACACATGGAAGCTAAAGTCAAGAAGGCACGGAAGCTGAGGGGTGCGGCATTAAGTGGAGAGCCGAATATATTACTTTAAAGTTATGGGAGGAGGAACCTGCCTTGCAATGCCGAAGACTATCTACACTCCGAACACCTCGTCATTGAAGTCTGGTTCGGGGGTACTAAGGGAGTCCTGGACTAAGGGATCCTCGGGTGTCCGATCTATTGTATATGGGCCGGACTATTGGGCCGTGAAGATACCAAGATCGAAGACTCTACCCGTGTACAGATGGGACTCTCCTTGGCGTGGAAGGCAAGCTTGGCGAGCAACTATGAAGATTCCTTTTTCTGTAACCGACCTTGTGTAACCCTAGATCCCTCATGTGTCTATATAAACAGGAGGGTTAGGTCTGTAGATACTCTTCGAATAATCATAGCCAGGTTAGACATTTAGGGTTTAGCCATTACGATCTTGTGGTAGATCAACTCTTGTAATATTCATATTTATCAAGATCAATCAAGCAGGAAGTAGGGTATTACCTCCATAGAGAGGTCCCGAACCTGGGTAACATTGTGTCCCTCGTCTCCTGTTACCATCAATACGAGACACACAGTTCAGGACCCCCTACCCGAGATCCGCCGGTTTTGACAGTGACATCCGTGTTCGCAGGCAATGGGGGCCTGCAGCGCTTCGCCCTTGCCCTTTGGCTTCAGCTGGAAGCCAAGCCCGAACGCGCCTTGGGCCCGGGGGATACTGTCAGTGTTCTGGGAACCACGGTACCCAGACTTGCCTCCCGGCATCCCACGGCGTGGCTCCATCAGCGACCTGGTATGGCCTATCTTCAGCATCGACAATACAAGAGCCTCACGAGGGACCAAGCCTCGCAAGGCAGGTGACACCAAGACCTCCAGAGAGAGTGGCCTCCCTAGGTCGGCTCCTGAGGAGCGGAGATTCCTATGCAGGAGCCCACCTTGTGAGGTTAAGGTGATGGAAGCCATGATGACCAAGGCTAGGCGGGCGCCAGCGGGCACAGTATAACAGGTTTCCTCTTTGGTGCTAAGGTGGAAAGCGCAAGCGCGGAGCCCCGAGGAATTAGCCAAAGGTTTCCATTTCCGTGCTACAAGACCAAGACCTCTAGGACGGCAGGACGGAGGTCATCGCCGAGGCCACCACGACGTCACGTCCAGAAGCTTTGCAGGCGAATACCACCTTTCGTCAGGATAAGATGTACTATTTGTCTCCCTTCAAACTTGGCCATTGTGGGATCCCTTCCTGCCTTCATTTTGGGAGAAGAGGACCAAGGCCACTAGAAATATAGGTTAGCCACCACCATAAAAGGCGATCGAGCCATACGAACCCTCACCAGCTCACACCTACACAAGAACAGACCTCCTAAGGTAGTTCTTCCTCTGTACTAGTTCACCCTCAGCCCACCTCGAGTCTAATCCACCATAAAGCAGGAGTAGGGTCTTACATTGCAAGCTGGCCGGAACTTGGGTAAACTGATGTGTCTCTTTCCTTTCCCGTTGATCGAGCTAGGCCGTAAGAGCAACAAGTTGGTAGGCTGGGCTAGAGTTTGAATCTTTCTTGGGTTCGCGGAGCCCCGAATCCGACACCATGCCTGCCTCGCCATGCCCAGACCTCACCATCAGCCTAGTCCACCGCGACCGACACCCTCCTCGACCTTGTCCTCCTCGGCCAGAGCTGCTGGGAGGAGCCGAACCGGCTCACTCCCACGAGCATTCCCATGCCTCTGGCGCCCCAAACAATGTCCTACAGCTCCGGCAATCACCGGCGGGAGCCGCCCCTCCCTCATCTTGGGCGCACGCGGGAGGAAGACGAAGGCTCCGCGTCAGCCGGCGGGCCTCACCTATGAATGGCTCGGTGCAGGGCCTGAGCAATTGACAGGTGCGTGTAACACCCCGGATGTAACTTTCCCAATTTGTACTCCAACTCTTGCCGTTTCCGGCGTTAAGTTATATTTATTTCTCGGGTTCGGGTCTTTGTCTCCGTGTGTTGTTTTCGTTGTCATGCATCTCATATCATGTCATCATGTGCATTGCATTTGCATACGTGTTCATCTCATGCATTCGAGCTTTTTCCCCGTTGTCCGTTTTGCATTCCGGCGCTTCGTTCTCCTCCGGTGGTCATTTCTAGCTTTCTTTCGTGTGTGGGGATTAAACATTTCCGGATTGGACCAAGACTTGCCAAGCGGCCTTGGTTTACTACCGGTAGACCGCCTGTCAAGTTTCGTATCATTTGGACTTCGTTTGATACTCCAACGGTTAACCGAGGGACCGAAAAGGCCTTGTGTGTGTTGCAGCCCAACACCCCTCCAATTTGGCCCTAAACCCACCAAACTTTGCTCCATCATCTAGAGCGTTCGATCACGACCGCGTGGTCGAAAACCGCCCCTCATTTGGACTCTCCTAGCTCCACTTATGCCTATAAATACACCCCTCCGATTTCGGATCTCTCTCCCTCCCTGAAACCCTAGATCCATTTCCCACGCCGCCGCCGGACGAAAACCGCCGGGCCGGACGTGTCCGACCCGACCACCGGGCCGGACGTGGCGCTTCCGGATTCGCCACCGCCTCTCGCCCACTTCGCCGCCGCCACCAGCCCGCGGGGCCAGGGACGGGCCCTCCCGGCCCACGCGCGCCCCCGCGCCTTCCTCCACACCACGCCGCCGCCCTCTCCAACTCCGGTGGCCGGCGCCACCGCCGGCCACCACCGCGCCTCCGCGGCGACCCCGCCGCCTCGCCGCTTCCTCGGGCCGGCGCCGCCCCGCCGCACCGACCGCGCCGCCGTCCTCGCCGCGGACGCCGCCGCCCCGGTCTCCTCCTCGCCGCCTCCCCAAGCTCCGGCAAGGCCCCGACGACGATCCCCTCCTCCGGTGAACAGTGAACTCCGGCGAGTGCATCGGGAACCGCGCTGGATCTGGATCTGAAAAATCCCATCGGTTGACTTTTATCCCCGGAACCCTAATTTTTATGCAAACTTTGACCGGCCATATCTCCGCATCCGTAGCTCCGATTTGGGCATATAGTATATCAAAATGTTCGTCTCGACGAGCACATCATTTCATTCCATTGCATCATTTTCATTTGAGCTCATCTTGATGCCCGAAATGCTGTTAGAAGGAGGCTTCGTGAGTTAATTGTCAGATCTGCTAGTTCATCTTAGACTTTTGTCATTTTTGCCATGATTGTTGTGTGCATGATATGCCTGTGAGTCCTTCATATGTTTTGTTAAGCATCTTGTTGTCTTTCCAGAGCTGCAACCCATGCATTTTTGTGATGTGTGTGGTGACTTGTGCAAGCTTGCAAAGTGAGGCACTCGGTAAATCTGTTTTCAGGGACTTGGTAGTTTTTCTCTAAGTCTCGGATTGTTTAGTTCATGATGCCATATGTCCATGCTGTTTCCTAGTGATCCGTGCCTCTTTTGAGGATGATTAGTAAAGGAGTTTTGTTAATATTGTGATGTTCTATCCATCCATGTATTTTCTTGCAATTATGGAGCACCCTAGCTTGAGTCAATCGAGCTCTACTTTTGCTTCGTGGTGAATCTCGGCAGATCATCAACTTGTTTGCGATTTTGTCGATGTTGTTGTAGTTGATCCGTGCATGCTATGCCATTGTTCTTGCCATGTCTAGCTTGTATTTTGGGCCTTCTTAATGGATGTATGCTTGTCTTTCCATGACTCGCACCGTAGTGAGTGCATCGAGCTCGTTAACATGCCTTCGTGAGTTATATTTCAGCATGTCTCAGTTTTCACCATGTCTGAAAACTGATTATGTTTTTGCTATGTTTGTGTGCTTGTTAGTATATTTTGTGATCCCTTTTGGCTCAAGGTCACTAAGGGTCTTTTGTTAAGCTTGTTGAGTAGCTCCATGCCATGTTCTTCTTTGTCATAATCAGGTCCTATAGCATGTTGTTTTGTTGCTCCGAAGAGGGCTTCATGATCTGAAATTTCAGACAAGTGTTAATTTCACTAAGTCTGAAATCTGTTTTGCATTTGCGTTTTTGCCATGCTTGTTTGAACCTGTTGTTGGATGAATTGGCCGTGGCTCAGTGCTAGACTTTTGTTAAGCATCTTGAATGCTTCCCTGCCATGTATTTTGTTGTCATGTTTGGTGGCTGTAGCATGTTCATTTCATTGCATTTAGATGCCTACTTGCTGTAAATCAAATACCGGTGTCATTCTTAAATCGCTTGCCATTTCCAAACCGTAACTCCGATTCCGGCGTTCTTTATATCGTTTTCAAGCGATTTCATCCCATCTTTCTAGTGGCACACTTGTATTTCCATGTTGAAGCCAGGTTCATGCATTTCCTGTCATATCTTTCATTTTGCATCCCGCATCGCATCCCGCATAGCATGTCATCATTGCATCTTATTGTTTGAGCTTGCACGTGGTTGATTGTATCCTTGTTGCTTGTTTGTCTTGTTTGGGTAGAGCCGGGAGACGAGTTCTCTAACGAGGAGCCCGTTGAGTTTGCTTTTGAGGATCCAGTCAACTCTGACAGCTTTGCAGGCAAGATGATCATACCCTCGAAATCACTACTATCTTTGCTATGCTAGTTTGCTCGCTCTTTTTCTATGCCAATGCTACGATGCCTACCTTTTGCTTGTCAGCCTCCCAATTTCCATGTTGAACCTCTAACCCACCATGTCCTAGCAAACCGTTGATTGGCTATGTTACCGCTTTGCTCAGCCCCTCTTATAGCGTTGCTAGTTGCAGGTGAAGATTGGAGCTGTTCCTTGTTGGAACATTTATTTACTTGTTGGGATATCATTATATTGCTATGTTATATTAATGCATCTATATACTTGGTAAAGGGTGGAAGGCTCGGCCTCTCGCCTAGTGTTTTGTTCCATTCTTGCCGCCCAAGTTTCCGTCATATCGGTGTTATGTTCCCGGATTTTGCGTTCCTTACGCGGTTGGGTTATAATGGGAACCCCTTGATAGTTCGCCTTGATTAAAGCTTTTCCAGCAATGCCCAACATTGGTTTTACCATTTGCCACCTAGCCTCTTTTTCCCTTGGGTTTCTGTAGCCCGAGGGTCATCTTATTTTAGCTCCCCGCGGGCCAGTGCTCCTCTGAGTGTTGGTCCGAACTAGAGCCCTGTGCAGCGCCCCCTCGGGGAAACTCGAGGTTTGGTTTTAGTTGTACGGATTGCTCATCTGAGTGTGCCCTGAGAAAGAGATATGTGCAGCTCCTATCGGGATTTGTCGGCACATTCGGGCGGTGTTGCTGGTCTTGTTTTAACCTGTCAAAATGTCTTGTTGTACCAGGATACCGAGTCTGATCGGAATGTCTCGGGTGGAGGTCTATTCCTTCGTTAACCGTGAGAGCTTGTCATGGCCTAAGTTGGGACTCCCCTGCAGGGATTAAACTTTCGAAAGCCGTGCCCGCGGTTATGGGCAGATGGGAATTTGTTAATGTCCGGTTGTAGATAACTTGAACCTTAATTTAATTAAAATGAATCAACCGTGTGTGTTACCGTGATGGCCCCTTCTCGGCGGAGTCCGGGAAGTGGACACGGTGTTGGAGTAATCCTTGCGCAGGTTGTTCCTCTAGCTTCCCGCTCGCGCTTTGCCTCCTCTTCTCGCTCTCTCTTACGGATAAGTTAGCCACCATATATGCTAGTCGCTTGCTGCAGCTCCACATATGTTTTGCCTTACCCCTTCCTATAAACTTAAATAGTCTTGATCGCGAGGGTGCGAGATTGCTGAGTCCCTGTGGCTCACAGATTCCTACTATACCAGATGCAGGTCCAGGTGATTCCGCTCCAGGTGACGATTACGAGCTGAAGTGGGAGTTCGACGAGGACTCTCAGCGATATTATGTGTCTTTTCCTGATGATCAGTAGTGGTGCCCAGTTGGGGTTTGATTGGGCCGTGTCGCATGTTGGGTTTTCTTCTATTTTGGCGCCGTAGTCGGGCCATGAGTGTTTTGAATGATGTATGTTATTTATGTACTTTGATGTGACGTGGCGAGTGTAAGCCAACTATGTATCTCCCATTTTATTCTATATATTACATGGGATGTTGTGATGATTGCCTAACTTGCGACATTGCTTTCAATGCGGTTATGTCTCTAAGTCGTGCCTCGACACGTGGGAGCTATAGCCGCATCGAGGGCGTTACAGTGCGCCCCATCCGTTTAAGTGGATACGTGTCCATTCTAGAGCCACGTGCCGTGTAGGAAGGCGTAATCATGGGAATACGCCTCCGATGTCGCCCTGCATGTGTGCGGCTGAGCTCTGGGGCAGCCCAGTGTGCTACGGTGCTAAACTACTCCTGGTGTGCATAATTAGGGTAACTTCTTATTCTTTTTCTTTTTCCAGGAATTTTGTAAAATCCATAAACAATTCTAACGTTCTCCAAATTTGATGATTCAAATTTCTAGCAGTTCATAAATTCATTCTCTATCACATGGTTCAATTTGCACATTTTTTCCAGAAACTTTTTCTTCACAATTATTTGTCTAATCCCATTTTTCCATTTCTGTGATAAACTTTAGAAAATCACAGAGGGCCCATTTTTTATCCAAATTCCATGATTCAAATTCATAGATACTTCTAAGTTCATAACTTAGATTTGGAACATTTTTCCCAATACCTTCTGTGCAACATAAAATATTTGTCCATTGCTTCATGTATAGCCAACTTTGCAAATCCCTAGGAAAAGCATTACATATCCAAATCAAGTGAAACAGACTCCTAGGTGCTCATAAAATCATTCCTTGTTAAATGGGTGCCACTGATCATTTTAGAAAATATGTTTCTGTACACTTCTTGCAAATCCATAAATCCCTTGATTCCATCATACTGAAATGTTCAGAAATATGTACTGATCCAATCCCAATGAAATCACTTTGGTCATTTTTCATATGACCAAGGGTATCCTAGAAAAGTCCAATTCACATTTTTAGAGCACTTTTATTTTTGCCTTGTTGTGTTGCTTATTGTGATTGTTTTCAACGTTAGTTGATGAAGTAGACGCAATGCTTAGAGGTGGACCAGAGGAGTTGAAGACTTCACTGAGCGAGGGAAGCAGCCCTTTGACCATGATACCCCTCTTGTTCATCGATACTTTTCCATGTGCATGATGATGATGATGATGATGATGACATCGTTATGAATCTTTGCATTCATGCATCCTCGATGATACTTGCATGTTCCTAGCTCTACCTTATGCTTAGAGATGCAATGAGTACTTGATGTTGACGCATGATGTTGCATCTATGCCATGATCATACCTTGGTTGCAATCTTTCGAAAAAACCCTCGGGTGCTCCTAATGCATGTGGGTGATGTTGGGCTAGCTCACCACTTGATGATGATGTGGTGCACCAAAGTAGGTGAAAATGTGTTGTTTACAGAGACAGATTAGATTTAAGATTGACTACCATCCCAACAAAACACGTACAACCACACTACCCCTTATGGGACGGGGTGTTATTGATTACCTAGTCTGGTACTAACATGGTGCCCACATTACTAGTGATGGGGGTGATGTGAGCTCACACCCGGGATGGGGTAGTGCTTGGATAGGCAGCCATGATTGTTTTTACAGGGCATCGGACACACTGTTGGTCCCTTTGTGTAGTTGTGAATGTAAAAGGGTAGAGTTCCAACATCTTTATGATTATACACGAGGGCTGTGTACCAATGAGCGGACTCTATGTTAGTGTCGCCTAGGGAAAGACACTAATTGGGAGCTTACCTCGGGTACATGAGCTACTACGGGTCATGGTTGACACGGAAGCTTCCCAAATCTTGTGGGTAAAGTGTATAACCTCTGAAGAGTGTCAAACTATTTGAATAGCCGTGTCCATGGTCAAGGACAGTTGTGTGGTGCTGCTTACACTATGTCCACATGTTTCTAAGAAACAACACAAATTAGAAATGTTGATGAGAATCATGATAAGTTGGATATTGAGTTGTCTGAAATAACTTCTCAATGTTGATATCTGTAATCCCTTGATTCATGCTCATATATGCATCATTAACACCACAAGTATTTGACCATACTTGCGTGAGAAAAATTATCTTACCACCAACATGCCAACATAGTGATATTATCATGCGTATGTCATTCTATTACCATTCATGGGTTGCTTGCGAGTACTTTCGAAGTACTCATTGGCTTTCCACTGGTTATTTTATTGTCCAGGCATGAAAGAACGGGATGTAATGAAGCATACCTTGGTGACCATCATGCGAGCTAGGACGCTTCCTAGTCAGAATGCCCGTAGGGTTAAGGAAGATGGCATGGGTTCATGCTATCGTTGAAGATTTCGCTGCGAATTTATGAACACTTGGCCATAAAGGTCATATTTGAGTAAAACGGTATGTACTGGATGTAAGACTCTTGTTATTCAGTTTCTGTGTGTTCAGTGAGCATTGATCTCTGGGATCACTGTACACGGGCCTTCGGTGATCACGACTTATGATTCGGTGTCCCCACATTCACAATATGCCACTTCCATCCATGTTAAAAATGTTTAAATTGTTGTTTGCATTAAATTTGCATAATGACATGCTAAAATGATTAATTTCATAACTAAATAACTGTAGCTTTGAATTAAACAAACTTTATATGTAAATGGGTAGAAAAATGTCTATATTAACATGGTGGCATTACTTTACATGTTTAACGAGTACAAAATTGTGTATAGGGCAGAACAATACCCAATTCAAAAAAATTGTATGAGGATTTTTCGGAATTGTTGTTTGTTGTTTCCGGCCTCATTTAAACTTGCCTAGATAGGTAGTTTTATTATGCTTCACCTCTTGCCATGTTTAACAACATTTAATATTGTTGGGTACACAAATGGGAGCAAACTAAATAATTGAATGTGGTGTTTCGTCAAGATGCAACTCGTTGCATATTGAGCTCCACTTAACTTGTAGTTTTATTTGTGCACTTTGCCATGCCATGACTCATTAAACAGGACATGCATAATACTTGGTTGTGCATCATGCCATGTTTATGTGATGGTTGTTTACTATGTTCTTTGCTACTTTCGGATGAGCTTCTTCTCATTAGTTCCTGGTTTCATCACGATTGTGAGGATTCATTCGACTATGCCCGTTCGTCTTCTTCATGGACTCGATCTTCTTCCAACTAGGATTTCAAGTAAGATGGTCATTATCCTGGATACCACTACTATCTTTGCTTGCCAGTTGTCTCGATGCTATCACTATGTCGCGCTACCTACCACTTGTTTATCAAGCCTCCCAAATTGCCATGACAAGCCTCTAACCTTTCCACCATCCCAGCAAACCGTTGTATGGCTATGTTAAGACAAGCTCAGCCCCTCTTATAGCATTGCTAGTTGTAGGTGCAGTTTCATTTTGTTTCATGTTGGGACATGGATATCATGGGATATCACAATATCTCTTATTTAATTAATGCATCTATATACTTGGTAAAGGGTGGAAGGCTCGGCCTTTTTCCTGGTGTTTTGTTCCACTCTTGCCGCCCTAGTTTCTGTCATACTAGTGTTATGTTCCTTAATTTTGCATTCCTAAAACAGTTGGGGTTTATGGGCCACCCCTTGATAGTTCGCTTTGAGTAATAACAACTAAAACTTGCATAAGGACTTTCCGGACCCCGAGGATAATTAATCAACAACCTGGGCCAGTGGTCCTCATGAGTGTTGGTCAAAACTAGAGCACCTTGCGGCGCCCCCTTGGCAACTTGGGTCCCAGCGACCATGAACTTAGATCATCGGATCGTGGCCTGAGATGAGATATGCGGTGCTACTATCAAGGTGTCAGCACATCGGAGGTCTTACTGGTTTTGTTTTACCATTGTAAAAATGTCTTGTGCACCGGGATTCCGAGCATGACCGTAGTATCCCGAGATGGAGAATTGCCCCCACGGATCGTTAGAGCTTATCATGGGCTAAGTTGGGACAACCCTGCATCGTTTAAACTTTAGTGAGTCGTGCCCATAGTTATGTGGCCTATGGGAATTTATAATATCCGTTTGTAGAGAACTTGACACTACACCTGAAACAAAATACACCAACCGTGTGCTTAACTGTGATTGTCTCTTTTCGAGTGAGTTCAGGGTTACTTCTTTATCATTATTAGTTTTCGACTGTTATGCGTAGTTTCTCTTCTTATTCTTGAACTCGTAAGGTAGCCACATACAGTGCTTACTTCTGTTGCAACCTCACCACTTATCCATTCCATACCCATTAAGCTTTGCTAGTCTTGATACCCATGGTAATGGGATTGCTGAGTCCTTGCGGCTCATAGATTACTACTACAACAGTTGCAGGTACAAGTAATGCGATGATCGGACGTGAGAGCGATGCTTGAATGTTTGGACTTCTTCTTATACTTCTTCTTCGATCAAGGGATAGGTTATGGGTCGAGAGCCTGGGATTAGTAGGGTGCATGTGGTTCTTCTTTTTCGTTTGATTTCATCTGTAGTTGGATCCTGCTCTTATGTATGATGATTGCTATGTATTGATGAACTGTTGTACTCATGTTGTAGCTTGTGGCGAGTGTAAGCTTCTATTTTGCATTCTCATCTATACAGTAGATGGTATGTTGTAATGATATCCACCTTTCTATGTGCTTGAAATGCGGTTCTTCCCTGATCAATGGCTTCATCATGTGATTGGGATAGAATCGCATCTTGGGTGCTACACCCCAGCTCCTCGTACCTGCACCGTTTGACACAGATGAGAGACCTCGTCCCGTGGATGGCCTCGGCCGTTATTTTGGACACTGGAGGAGAAATCCCATAGCGCTGCGCCACGTTTGCCGTCGTCGGTGTCAAGTCGCCGGTGGCGTTGACCTTTTTGACCAGGGATTTGAATCCCTTGGGTAAATGACAAGTGGGGCCAGCCCCTCACTAACAATAGATTAGGGTTTTAGTTAGCGCAAATTGACACTATTAATTAGTTATGACAAAAACATGCGGGACCCAGAAGTCAGTTTGACCTGGACCAGTCCTATTGACTAGCTCACATCACAGTGACGTGGTGCTAATGGAATAAAATGTTTTCTAGGATTTAGTTTACTTGCAATAACCAGAAAATTCCTGAAAATGCTATAAACTTCTAAAAATCATAGAAAATAATCTATAACTCCAACGAAAATAATTTATATATGAAAATTGATCGGAAAAATCCAACCTATCCAATGGTACTATTTTCATGCATTTTAAAGCAAGTTAAACCTGCTGATCAGGTCAAATAAATTAAATGACATTTGAATATTAACATATGGAGTTTGAATTTGAATCCTTAGTCCAAACCAACTTCATTTAATCTGGTTGCTAGCTGCATTAGCTCAATCAATGGCATATTGCCATGCCATGATCACGCATCATATTGTTGCATTACATTGATTGTGTTCCTTCTCTGTTGCCAGTGTTTGGTCCCTCTCGATAGACATTGTTCCGACATTGAGATCGATGACACCGATGAAGAACTTTATCATCTTCAGAAGTGCCAGGCAAGCAAACCCCCTTGATCACTTCGATACAATCACACTCTCTTGCTCCTACTCTCTTTACTGCATTAGGACAACAATGATTCAACTGTTACATGTTGCGGTAGTTGAATCCATTCCTCTACATAAACCTGCCTTTGCCATAGTGTAGTACCCAAGATGCGATTTTATCCCAATCACGTGATGAATTCATGATCGGGGCACAACCGCATTTCGAGCACATAGCAAGGTGGATATCATTACAACATACCATGTACTAAATAGATGAGAATGCAAGATAAAGGCTTACACTTGCCACAAGTTACAACATTCATACAACAATACATCAATACATAGCAATCGTCATACAGAAGAGCAGGACCGACTACGAATGAAATCAAACGAAAAATAAGAACAACATCCAACCCTGCTAATCCCAGGTTCCCCGACCCGGAACCTATCCCTTGATTGAATAAGAAGAAGAACTCCAAAAGCAAGCAAGCATCGCTCTCATGTCAAAGCTTCGCAGAACCTGCACCTGCACCTGTTGTTGTAGTAATCTGTGAGCCACGAGGTCTCAGCAATCCCATTACCATTGGTACCAAGACTAGCAAAGCTTAATGGGTATGAAATGTATAAGTGGCGATGTTGCAGCAGCAATAAGCATTATATGGTGGCTAACTTACGAGTACAAGAATAAGATGAGAAACTAGGCAACGATCACAAACTAGTAATGATCAAGAAGTGATCCTGAACTACTTACAAATTCAAACATAACCCAAACCGTGTTCTCTTCCCGAACCTCGTCGAAAAGA
Organism: Triticum urartu; assembly: GCF_056163025.1. Lineage (NCBI taxonomy): Eukaryota > Viridiplantae > Streptophyta > Magnoliopsida > Poales > Poaceae > Triticum > Triticum urartu. The sequence continues at coordinate 259,898,931 of NC_141875.1, forward strand.
TGCAGTCAGGGTTACACACGTGGTTGGTTTTTTTAATTCGAATATGGTGTCAAGTTCTCTACAACCGGATATTAAGAACTCCCATCTGCCACATAACTGCAGGCATGACTCTCGAAAGTTTAAACCCTGCAGGGGTGTCCCAACTTAGCCCATGACAAGCTCATGATCCACGGAGACAATACTCCATCTCAAGACCCTCTGATCAGACTCAGAATCCCGGTGGACAAGACATTTCGACAATGGTAACACAAAACCACACTACTAGGGAAAACCCTAGTAGTAGCGCTTGAAATATGCAAAGCAGTAGCACTGGGTCCAGTGCTACTGCTAGCGTGCTACAACTAAGTTGTAGTAGTAGCACTTTTATGGGAAGCGCTACTGGTTAGTATTGTTAGCAGTAGCTCTTCTAGGACCAGCGCTATCGACAACTCTTCGTAGCGCTTATTCACATGAAGCGTTGTTAATAAGCCAGCGCTACTGCTAGGTTCTTTCCAGCACTACCGATGTTCCTGCTTTCACAGATTTTCCCCCTCTACGTATTTGTGATGTATTTATACAGGCTCTATACAATAGTTTCAGTAGATCAAATTAAACATGCATTATTCTCATCATATCATAGACATAAAGTAGTTTCATCATACCATCATCATCATCATCATCGTCATTCAACACAAATATCATCACATCTCGAAAATAGCGATACACAAGTGCGATCATGTCATGTCTCAAATAAGTGCAACTGCGTGGTCATGGCGCACACACAAGTTTCATCATCTCACCATGATGTAGAAGAGAAGAGCAATCAGCATGAGCAAGAGCGCGACTATGTAGTACCGGCGGTCCTGCCCCTACTCATGCTCGAGTGTCCACCTCAAGTAACTACTTTCTGCTTCGGCTCTGCTGTCGAACCTTCTGTGGCTAGCACCCGGCTACATGTGCACCTCGGCCTGAGTGGCTGGCAAGTGGTCGTAGACTCCTAGAGTCCTCCCAGCGTACACGGTGTAGTAGTCCTTCGCCATCTCTGATCTATGTACCTGCATCGTGAGTTGATGAACTGAACGATAATATTGTCAGGACCCCGATTCCAAGTCACATCGATCTAGCCGGTAACACCCCATATCACATTGCGGCCTCACGCACGGTATCCCACGGGTGTCGCCCTACCATGGCCCGTGACCGTTTGCGCCTTTTGGCACACGTATATGATAGTGCCGCTAGCATCCATATGACAGAGAACCCGGGCCGACATGGCTAGTTGTGAACCCAAAGCGGCACAGACCTATGGAGACAGGCATCCATGAATCACATCAAGCATGTCGGTCATCAGCGAGTGAATCCGGGCTGTAGCACTGGGCTAACAGGACTCCGGGGAACCCGGCCTGTAGCAGGCTAGGCAGGACTCCGGATGTCACCGCGTGACATTTCCTCGTAGGGACAAACATAGGAATGAAGTGAAACACATGCCGGCCAGTCAACTGTCCTGAGCAGTAGTGCTGGGCTAGCAGCACTCCGGTGAACCGGGCTGTAGCGGACTACTATGGCTCGAGGAGCACTAGACTACATTTCCCCATAAGAAAGGCTGCCAAGGATAAACAACTAGATTGTCGGATCCCACTCATACAAGCATTTCAATCATACACACAATATGCCCGATATGAGTACATACAACATGGCATCACAACAAAACTCTACAACTCAAGTACTTTATTTAAAGGCTCCAGAGAGCCATACATAACAAGTTCATACAGGTAGGGGTCACATGACCCGACACTCAAATCATACAAGCATACAAGAACAAGCGGAAGTAAATAGTCTGAGTACAGACACTAGAAAGCAAGAAGGCTTTCGAAGCCTGTCTATCTACATAAGGCCCTCCATGGCCAGGATCACCACCTGGGTGGCTAGTCACTCGTCGACATCAAGGTCTACGTAGAACCCATCGGAGGGGGCGGTGTTGTCGTCTGAAAATAGTAATTAAGCAAACATGAGTACAAAGGTACTCAGCAAGTCTTACAACAGAACCTACTATACATGCTCATTCTCAAGAAGGTGGTGGGGTTATTGCAGCAAGCCAGCTTTGACTCTTGGCTAGGCTATCCTACAGAACTCCACCAGTAAAATAGTTTTCACACACGAGTCCACAACTCACCAACACAATACTCCACCGGGAATCCTCCCTCGTCATCCTACAAGAGGGCCATCCTCGGTACTCACACTTATGTTTAGTCTTTTAGTAGTAACCGTTAACTTGTCTATGAACTGTATAGGCAACCAAGTAGTCCTTTACCGCGGACGCGGCTATTCAAATAGTTTTATACCCTGCAGGGGTGTACTTCTTCATACACGCGTTAACCACTTACCGTCGTTTACACGACATGTACTCGGCAACCTTCAAGCAGAAGCCCAACGAGGGTGTCGGCCACGGCCTACCTAAACACTCAAGTCTCTAGTCCAGGTTCATCGCCTATCTAGGTTCCATCCGCAGGGAGTCCGGCCGAGGTTTCCACATACGGCCCCGAACGATGTGAACAGGGCCCCGGGACGCCAAACGGGCGCCCGGCATACCCGGCCACGGTGTATCTACCACAAGATAGCCCACCCCTAGGGTCAGCTCTACGCACGGCCGCCAACACATAACCTACAAACACCAGAAACTATTTGCAACTCCTGGACAGAGTACTAGGGTGATTAAGAAGCCGAGAGGGTCAATTAAGGATCCCAATGAATGGTAGTAGCTGATTCTTAAAATCACACATACAGATCTCAGTTCTTAGGGACGGTCTCAATGAAACAACCCGCGATGTACTCCTACATGGCCTCTCATCGATACCTTTACCAAGTCATGTTCAACACATCCCTCACATTACGGACATAATCCTTTCACTCTAGCCCATCACCCAGATGAACCAGACCTGACACAACTCTAAGCATAGCAGGCATAGCAAGGTAGGGATCACATATATGGCTCAATGAACTCCTACACATGCTAGTGGGTTTCATCTAGTTACTGTGGCAATGACAGGTCATGCAGAGGATAAGGGTTCAACTACCGTAGCACACAACAGTTTGAATCGCGTTGTCTTAATGCAGTAAACAAGAGCAGAAGCGAGAACACGAGTTTGTATCGAAATGATCAATGGGTTGCTTGACTGTTGTAGTGGTAGTAGGGTACTGCCCTTCAGACGGATACTCGGGGTTATCCTCGGAGGCAGAACCTACCACGAAAGACACACCGAACATAATCACCACATGACAATATGCAACAATATGATGCATGCTATGACATGGCAGAATGAATGTGTCCTGGCCTAATGCAAGCTAAAACAGGATGGAATGAACTCACTTGAATCAAAGATTCAAATGTTAGCTCTTTTATCATGGCCTTATTAGTGCATTACCTTATTCTGCTTAAACAGCAAAGTTAACTTGTTTTGTCATGCATGAAACCATTACAGATGGATAGATTGAATTTTTCTGATCATTTTTCATATATAAATCTTTGCATTTGGACCTATGGTTGATTTTCTATGATTTTTAGAAGGTTTGGCTATTTTCTTGAATTTCCTATTTAAGAATAAATCCAGTAATTGAATTAATGCGTCAGCATGACATAGGTGTGATGTCAGCGGTCAACTGGGTTGGCCAGGTCAAACTTGACTGGTGGGCCCTGTCTGTCAGTGACTCAGCTAATTAACAGAGTTAAATTAACTCTAATTAACTGTCAGTGGGGCCTGGGCCCACATGTCAGTGAATGAACTAATTAAATTTAGTTAAAACTAATCCTAAACTAATTAGCAGGCCGGCCCCACCTGTCATAGACTAGGAGGGGAGTCAACCTGGGCCCACACGGGGGTCAAACAGGGTCAACTCGCCGGCGTCTAGCCGCCGGCGAGGCCAGACGCGGCGGAGCAACGCGGGATTTGCACTCCGGCGACCAAAAGGGCGGCGGAGACTATCTACGTGATGCAGGGAGGAAGCCGCGTCGAGTGGTTGCAGTGGGTGGAGCTGGGGTGGCCGGGAATGTCGCCGGCGACGAGTTTGGCGGCGACCGGAGCTCGGGTGAAGATGAACTAGTGGCTAGGGGGCACGGGGAGGCGCGAGTTTTGGTGCGTTGAGGTCCTGGAGGTGCGGTAGGACTAATGGACAGGGTGGCATGGCCATTGGGTTGCTGGAGTCTCATCGGCGACGAGCTCCGCGGCGGTGTGTGCGGGTGATCTACATGCAGTCGCTACGAGTCTCGAGAGAGAGAACGGAAAGGGTGGGGAGGTGGCTGAGCTCACGGGGGTCTCGTCGAGGCAGTCGGAGAGGTCGGGGATGAGCTGATGCGGCGGGGGCGGCGTAGGGGATCTCCGGTGGCCGGAGTTGAGGATGAGCTTGGTGCAGCGTCTCCGGGGCGAGCGAGCGCTCGGGCTTGGCCTACTCGATGTAGTCGACGACGGCGGAGCTCATGGACACGATGGCGCGGCGCGAGGACGACGGAGGGCGCGGCTACGACGATGGTGCGGCGACAGGAGCGTCGGCCATGGTGGGGAACGGCGAAGGGAGAGAGACGGGGGGAATGGCATGTCCAGGGGCTTCAGGGTGCGACGTGGAGGCGTCCAGGGGCGCGGGCGGCAAGCAGGTGACGCCGTGGCGAGCTCGGGCACGCCGACGTCACCTCCCTGCCTTCCTGGCGGGGAAGAAGCAGCTGGCTGGCGTGGGCCAGCACAGTGCTGGGCCGCCAGGTAGGCCGGCGGGTGAGATAGCTGGGTCGCGCTAGGTAAGTTTCTCTCTCTCTCTCTCTCTCTCTCTCTCTCTCTTTCTGATTACTTTTCCTTTTTCTATTTTTCTGCAACTGTTGGGCTTTATTAAAAATACCTAGACATCTTTAAAAATCCTGAAAATAATCAGGGGCTCTGTTTAGATTATTCCCAACAGCCCACACTTATTTCCAGAATTATTTGAGCATTTAAATTATTTTATAGCATTTAAATGCCCACATTCAAATACTTATGATTTAATTCAAAAAAATCTAGAATGTCCTAGAAAAGAGTGCACCATTTTTGCCAGGGGTTTTAGCCCAATCCAGAAATGATGAACATTTTGTGAAGGGCATTTTGGGTTCATTGAAAATAATTTTAGTAAACCCTAGTTGTTTCCAGGGGGTGCTGGGGGTTCTGTCTTCCCCATTTCAAATTTAAGAGCAATTTAAACATGATGCACACTCTAATGCTTGAACTAGCTAGGGTGTGACAAATATGCAACATAATGTACTTAAGAAAACAAGGAGGAATAATTAGCAAAATACAAGCAACCAATAGTAAACATAAATGACAAAGTTCCTAATACCCAAACTAATTAACTAGAGCGATCTACGCTAGTTCAGGACCACGGTTTAGTTACATCACATAGTTTCGCCGTGCATAAATTCAAAGTTTTGCCATAGAAAGATAGTAGTGACACATTGTCATCAACAATCAGTCCTCCATGCTGGCGGTCCAATCTTCATAGTCAGGGAGGAAGCTGAGCGAGTAGCAGTGCTCGGACATCTTCCCGCATGATTGGACCATGGTAGAACATCCCTGTTGGTTCAAGGACCTGCTTCATGATCACTTGGGAAAGTTCACACTGTACATGATAAAACTCAACTCTGATTCGATGATCCGGTGTCCTTCCTATGCTTGTGGTCCAGCTGACAATCTCATCATGGTTGGTAGTAGGTGACATGCAAAGGCGTTCATTATCCGTTCTATACTCGAGCAGCTGATGCATGAGGTAAGATCCATCAGACATACCAGTGTGTGGTTGCTGGATGTAGCAGAAGTCGGTCTTATGAGCGAAAGCCAGCCCGTGATTCCTGTAGTTTTTCACCTTGATATATCCACCAGACAGGCTGAAGGTTAACATGGCACTATCGAGAACACTCTTTATGTGCTTGTAATCCTTTTTCCAGAGGTTCTTCGATGAGTCCAAGTACATCACATGGGAGTATTCCGGGGACAGAATGATGAGGACAGCGCCCCCCCGCCCCACTGCGGAAATTAAGTACACCTCAAACTAGCCTCCATGCTTACGAAGGAATGATTAACACTTACGAAAGGTTATGTGCAGATGAATTACGTGGGATGATAAGGCAAGAGAATCACTTCCTTGTCCTTATTAGCGATCATGAACTTGCCGAGGCACTTGCTCGCATAGTAACGGTGCTCTTTGCAAACTGCCAAGAAGCTCTCGTGCATATAGAACAGGCCGTGATGCAGATATATTTGATGTTCTCGACCCTGACGAAGTAGTTCAAATACATCGCATACATGCGGATGAATTGGAAATCCAGCTTGGTCATGTGGAACATGTCGTAGATGTAGTCGAATTGCAGGATGAACCTATTCATGGGCCATCTCTCGACGTACAACTTCCCACATGGCAACTGAGCCGCGTAAAGTGGGTGTCCTGGTTTTTCCGCGAAGAGAAGGCTTTTCTCTCTGGCCAACACATCTTCATGCAGTCTCCTTAGATCATTGTTTAGTAGGTGCTGTAGCACTTCGGCAGGTAGGATCGGCTCACTGGTGACATGGAAGCACTTTGCACCTTGGACAGGTATTCTGTCTACCACCCGGGGCTTCAGAGGCGGCTGGCTGCTTGAAGCAGCTCTGGCGCCTTTAGGGCCTTTCTTGTCCGGTCTCCTCCTTTGCTTCTTGGTGGGTGGCGGTAGTGAGCCCACCATCTCTTCCCTAACCAGCACCCCTAGTGTTGTCGGGCTAATCAGTGGACGGGCCTCGAGGGATTTCTGGGTACAGGCGGCATATGGAGGCGTCTCCTGCGAGGATTGCTTGAAGAGAGACTTTTTGCATTCCACCTTAGGACTTTCCGGCTCCAGCAAATCAGGCAGCATCAAGTCATCACCTCCATGCTCATAGCCCGAGTCTTCGCCGTCCTGAGCCATCAATCCTCCATCATCATATGCGGTATTGAAATACTTGTCTGGGTCATCATCATCATCCTCCGTGTTATCATCAACATTTGCTTCTTTAACAACGGGGACTACATCATTTGTCACTAATGGAGGCTCTCCCTTGCGTCGTCCGCTATCACTTGCCATGACAGGTGCATGTAATGTGGTAGGTGGGGTGGTGTTCACACCTTCTTTAGAAGGTGGTGTTGGCGTGATACTGGGAACCTCATGTAATGCCCACGATGCGGCTATATCTCCCACATGTCGAAGCACGACTTAGAGGCATAACCGCATTGTAAGCAATGTTGCAAGTGGGGTAATCTTCACACAACCCATGTACTGAATAAAGGAAAGAATTACATACTTGGCTTACAATCGCCATGTCACACAATGCATAAATAACATTACATTCATCCAGATACAATCAAGGTCCGACTACGGAACCAAAATAAAGATAACTCCAAATGCAACAAAGTCCCCGATCGCCCCAACTAGGCTCCACTACTTATTGTCTGGAAAAGAAACGTAGTATCGTCCTGAGTCCTCATCGAACTCTCACTTGAGCTTAGTCGAATCTCCTAGAGCGGTATCATCGGTCCCTGCATCTGGTTTTGGAAGGAACCTGTGAGTCAAGGGGACTCAGCAATCTCACACCCTCGCGATCAAGACTATTTAAGCTTAATAGGTAGGGAAAAGGTATGAGGTGGAGCTGCAACAAGCACTAGCATATATGGTGGCTAACATATGCAAATGAGAGCGAGAAGAGAAGGCAAAGGCACGGTCGATAAACTATGATCAAAAAGTGATCCTAGAACAACCTACGTTCAAGCATAACCTGAGACCGTGTTCTCTTTCCGGACTCCGCCGAAAAGAGACCATCACGGACACACACTCTGTTGATTCATTTTAATTAAGTTAAGTTTCAGGTTTTCTACAACCGGACATTAACAAATTCCCATCTGCCCATAACCGCGGGCACGGCTTTCGAAAGTCCAAATCCCTGCAAGGGTGTCCCAACTTAGCCCATCACAAGCTCTCACGGTCAATAAAGGATCTTCCTTCTCCCAAGACAATCCGATCAGACTCGGAATCCCGGTTACAAGACATCTCGACAATGGTAAAACTAAACCAGCAAAGCCGCCCGATGTGCTGACAAATCCCGATAGGAGTCACACATATCTCGTTCCCAGGGCACACCAGATAGGTCAAGCTACGAGTAAAACCAACCCTCGATTTTCCCCGAGGTGGCCCCGCAGGCATCCCATTTCGGACCAACACTCAGAGGAGCACTGGCCCAGGGGGGTTTAAAATAAAGATGACCCTTGAGTCCGCGAAACCCAAGGGAAAAGGCTAGGTGGTAAATGGTAAAACCAAGGTTGGGCATTGCTGGAGGAGTTTTATTCAAGGCGAACTGTCAAGGGGTTCCCATTATAACCCAACTGTGTAAGGAACGCAAAATCAAGGAACATAACACCGGTATGACGGAAACTAGGGAGGCAAGAGTGGAACAAAACACCAGGCATAAGTCCGAGCCTTCCACCCTTTACCAAGTATATAGATGCATTAAAAATAGACAAGATATAATGATGATATCCCAACAATAAACATGTTCCAACAAGGAACAAACTCCAATCTTCACCTGCAACTAACAACACTATAAGAGGGGCTGAGCAAAGCGGTAACATAGCCAAACAACGGTTTGCTAGGACAAGGTGGGTTAGAGGTTTGACATGGCAATATGGGAGGCATGATAAGCAAGTGGTAGGTATCGTAGCATAGGCATAGAAATAGAGCGAGCATCTAGCAAGCAAAGATAGAAGTGATTTCGAGGGTATGGTCATCTTGCTTGCAAAGTTCTCCGAGTTGACGTTAGCTTGATCCTCGTAAGCGTACTCAACGGGCTCCTTGATCACGTACTCGTCTCCTGGCTCTACCCAAAGCAAGAACACAAGCAAATGGAGACACAATCAACCACGTGCAATGCACAAGCAACATGATGCAAAACATGGCATGATACGCGGGATGTGATGTGCGATGCATATGTATGTTTGGAAAGGAAATATTGAACCTGGCCTCAACTTGGAAAACCAAGAGTTCCACTAGAAAGATGAGTTGATTTCGGTCGAAATCGATATAAAGATCACTAGAATTGGATGCACGATTTGCAAATGGCAAGCAAAACAAAATATGACACTGATCTGCGATTAACAGCATGAGGCCATCTAAATGCATCAAGAACAACAAGCTACTACACTCTAACATAACAACAAAGCACATGTCAGTGATCCAATCAAGATGCTTGACAAAAGATGAACACTGAGCTATGGCTAATTCAATCAATAGCAGGTTCAAACAAGCATGGCAAAAGTGCAAAAGATATCAGGTTACAGACTTAGTGAAAATAACATGTCAGGAATTTAACATCAGGAAGCAAAGTTTAGAGCACGATATCAACAGCTACAGGAACATATCATGGCAAAGGAAGGCATGGCATGAAGCTACTCAAAGCATACAACAAAACTCCCTAATGGAGGCTCTCCCTTGCGTCGTCCGCTATCACTTGCCATGACAGGTGCATGTAATGTGGTAGGTGGGGTGGTGTTCATACCTTCTTTAGAAGGTGGTGTTGGCGTGATACTGGGCACCTCGTGTAACGCCCACGATGCGGCTATATCTCCCACATGTCGAAGCACGACTTAGAGGCATAACCGCATTGTAAGCAATGTCGCAAGTGGGGTAATCTTCACACAACCCATGTACTGAATAAAGGAAAGAATTACATAGTTGGCTTACAATCGCCACGTCACACAATGCATAAATAACATTACATTCATCGAGATACAATCAAGGTCCGACTACGGAACCAAAATAAAGATAACTCCAAATGCAACAAAGTCCCCGATCGCCCCAACTGGGCTCCACTACTGATCGTCTGGAAAAGAAACGTAGTATCGTCCTGAGTCCTCATCGAACTCTCACTTGAGCTTAGTCGAATCTCCTGGAGCGGTATCATCGGTCCCTGCATCTGGTTTTGGAAGGAACCTGTGAGTCAAGGGGACTCAGCAATCTCACACCCTTGCGATCAAGACTATTTAAGCTTAATAGGTAGGGAAAAGGTATGAGGTGGAGCTGCAACAAGCACTAGCATATATGGTGGCTAACATACGCAAATGAGAGCGAGAAGAGAAGGCAAAGGCACGGTCGATAAACTATGATCAAGAAGTGATCCTAGAACAACCTACGTTCAAGCATAACCTGAGACCGTGTTCTCTTCCCGGACTCCGCCGAAAGAGACCATCACGGACACACACTCTGTTGATTCATTTTAATTAAGTTAAGTTTCAGGTTTTCTACAACCGGACATTAACAAATTCCCATCTGCCCATAACCGTGGGCACGGCTTTCGAAAGTTCAAATCCCTGCAAGGGTGTCCCAACTTAGCCCATCACAAGCTCTCACGGTCAATGAAGGATCTTCCTTCTCCCAAGACAATCCGATCAGACTCGGAATCCCGGTTACAAGACATCTCGACAATGGTAAAACTAAACCAGGAAAGCCGCCCGATGTGCTGACAAATCCCGATAGGAGTCACACGTATCTCGTTCTCAGGGCACACCAGATAGGTCAAGCTACGAGTAAAACCAACCCTCGATTTTCCCCGAGGTGGCCCCGCAGGCATCCCATTTCGGACCAACACTCAGAGGAGCACTGGCCCAGGGGGGTTTAAAATAAAGATGACCCTTGAGTCCGTGAAACCCAAGGGAAAAGGCTAGGTGGTAAATGGTAAAACCAAGCTTGGCCATTGCTGGGGGAGTTTTATTCAAGGCGAACTGTCAAGGGGTTCCCATTATAACCCAACTGTGTAAGGAATGCAAAATCAAGGAACATAACACCGGTATGACGGAAACTAGGGAGGCAAGAGTGGAACAAAACACCAGGCATAAGTCCGAGCCTTCCACCCTTTACCAAGTATATAGATGCATTAAAAATAGACAAGATATAATGATGATATCCCAACAATAAACATGTTCCAACAAGGAACAAACTCCAATCTTCACCTACAACTAACAACACTATAAGAGGGGCTGAGCAAAGCGGTAACATTGCCAAACAACGGTTTGCTAGGACAAGGTGGGTTAGAGGTTTGACATGGCAATATGGGAGGCATGATAAGCAAGTGGTAGGTATCGTAGCATAGGCATAGAAATAGAGCGAGCATCTAGCAAGCAAAGATAGAAGTGATTTCGAGGGTATGGTCATCTTGCTTGCAAAGTTCTTCGAGTTGATGTTAGCTTGATCCTCGTAAGCGTACTCAACGGGCTCCTTGATCACGTACTCATCTCCCGGCTCTACCCAAAGCAATAACACAAGCAAAGGGAGACACAATCAACCACGTGCAATGCACAAGCAACATGATGCAAAACATGGCATGATACGCGAGATGTGATGTGCGATGCATATGTATGTTTCGGAAAGGAAATATTGAACCTGGCCTCAACTTGGAAAACCAAGAGTTCCACTAGAAAGATGAGTTGATTTCGGTCGAAATCGATATAAAGATCACCGGAATCGGATGCATGATTTGCAAATGGCAAGCAAAACAAAATATGACACTGATCTGCGATTAACAGCATGAGGCCATCTAAATGCATCAAGAACAACAAGCTACTATACTCTAACATAACAACAAAGCACATGTCAGTGATCCACTCAAGATGCTTGACAAAAGATGAACACTGAGCTACGGCTAATTCAATCAATAGCAGGTTCAAACAAGCATGGCAAAAGTGCAAAAGATATCAGGTTACAGACTTTGTGAAAATAACATGTCGGGAATTTAACATCAGGAAGCAAAGTTTAGAGCACGATAACAACAGCTACAGGAACATATCATGGCAAAGTAAGGCATGGCATGAAGCTACTCAAAGCATAAAACAAAAGTCCCTTACTGACCATGAGCCCAAAGGGATCAAAAAATACAATGGCAACCATGTAAACATAGCAACTTTCGTTAACAGATTCAGACTTAGTAGAAAACTGGAACATGGCAAAATAGATTCACGTAAGCATGTTTACGAGCTTGATGCACTCACCACAAGGCATTGCATGACAAACTAAGCATACACCCAGCAAGTAGACATGGCATAGAAGCTAAACATGGCAAGAACAACCTCATAGCATGCACAGATCAACTACAACAACCTCGGTGAAATCGCTTAACATGTAAACAATCTGCCAGGAACATTTTATAGCAAAAGTAGAGCTCGATTGAGTCAAGCTAGGGTGCTCAATAATTGCAAACAAAGACATGGATGGATAGAGCAAAACAATCTATACAAAACATCCTTACTTATCATGCTCAAAAGAGGCATGGATCACTCTGTAGCAACAAGAATACATGGCATAAAAATATTAACATGGATCCCTGAAATCAGCAACATTACAAGGGCTACTTTGCAGGCTTGTGCTAGTCACCACAAAGATCACAAAAATACATGGCATACACCCCTGTATAGATGGCATGGCATACTTCAAAACACATGTAGGGCTCAAGTTCATAGGAGGCATACATTAAACTTGGCAAAAATGACTAATGTCCAAATCCTGATACGAATCTGAAACTAACATTGAATAGCAGTCTAGCAACAGCATTTAGGGCATCAAGATTAACTCAAATGAACATGGTGCAATGGAATGAAATGAAATATTCGTCGAGACAAACAATTTGATATGCTACACGCCCAAAACGGAGCCACGGATGATGAGTTATGACATGCTAAAAAATGCAAACAAATACTAGGAGTTAGGAGAGAAAGTCAACCCGGCTAGATCTAGGGTTCGTCCGGTGCGCAAACCGAGGACGACCTCGAGCTCGCCGGAGACGGAGGGAAGCTCGCCGGAGGGAGTAAGAAGGGCGGCGAGGCACTCCCGGGCCGGATCTCGCTGGATCCGACCGGCGACGAGCCGGAGCGGCGGGGGGAGGCGCGGCGGAGGCGGAGCAGATGCAGGGCGGCGAGGCGCGTCGGCGGCGGCGCAGCGGAGCGGGCGGCGCGCGGCAGGGAGGTGGGCGTTCTGGCGGCGGGGTGCGGCGATGGGCCGGGAGGGCCGCGGTTAAGCCCCGGCGGGCCTGCGCAGTCGGCGGCGAAGTGGGGCTCCCGCGGGACGCGTGGCGCATGAGGATAGGCTTAGGAGGTGGGGCGGACGGGTCCGATCCGTTCGGATGTGTCCGGCGGCGCGAGGACAGGGAGAGACTAGGGTTTGGTCCGAAAATTTTGGGGGACATGCCTTTTTATAGGTAGAGGGAGCTAGGAGGCTCCAAATTGAGCACATTTTTTGGCCACACGATCGTGATCGAACGACCTAGATGATGCAAGGGGTTTAGGTTGGTTTTGGGCCACTTTGGAGAGGTGTTGGGCTGCAACACACACGAGGCCTTCTCAGCTCCTCGGTTAACCGTTGGAGTATCAAACGAAGTCCAAACGGCACGAAACTTGACAGGCGGTCTAACGGTATTAAACCAAGGCCGCTTGGCAAGTCTCGGTCCAATTCGATAACATTTAACACACACACACGAAAAAGATATAAAAGGGGACACCGGAGAACATAGGAGCGCCGGAATGCAAAACGGACAACGGGGAAAATGCTCGGATGCATGAAGCGAACACATATGCAAATGCGATGCACATGATGACATGATATGAGATGCTTGACAAAGACAAAAGCAACACGAAGACAAAAACCCGATAACGAGGTAATATCATAACTTAGTGCCGGAAATGGCAAGAGTTGGAATACAATTATGGCAAGTTACATACGGGGTGTTACACCTCGAGACGAAGAAGAGACTTCGGCCAAGGCTAGAACCAGCTCTTGGATGCACCAATCATCTTAGGGGTCTCGTCGTCATCGACTGGTACCAGAGGAGGCAAATCCTCGAAGCCTGTTAGGACACTGGCCATGTTAACCTTGACGACGCCATCGGACATCTCTCGGTTGTGGAACATGCGGTCCTTCGGCTTCACAATCGTTGCCTTTCCAACGGCCACCTTATGGCCTTTGATGTGTAGAGTAGGGTGCACCGGTGTCGTCGGTCTATGAAGGAGACATGTCTGCTCCGTCAAACATACGAAAGGCAACTAAAACGGAAGACTATAGACATGCTGGTGAAAAGGGTATTACTCGTAATTACTGTGAGGGCGTCGAGCTCAACCAGCGATGAAGGTCCACCGAGCATGCAAGAGACGGAGGTCGGGCTGCTATGAATAGGAGCGGGACCTTTTGCGGTTGCTTGAGAAGGTACTGGTGCTGTGGTGTTCGCCGAATTGCTCCCGGCAAAGCTGGGAATGGAAAAGTCCTCCGGCCGAGCATTTGGATTGTTCTTCGTGAAATCGAAAAGTGCCGCAATCAAGCTGACCACCGCGTCGGTGACCACTGCACTGACGACCCTGAGGAACTCTTCTTTGGTCTCAGCTTTCATCTTATTGACCGCAATCGTGAGCTTCTCGTCGATGCTTTGTTGAGTGACGATCAACCATCACTTCCTTCTTTCCTCTGGCTCCTCGGGGTAGCATGTCTTGCACGAGGCGCCATCTCCGACGCCGTGCACACGTCCATAGGACGGCGGCTTGTCCATCGGGACCTTTTTCAGTATGTTCAGGGCCTAGTTGAATGGGTTGTCCCACTTGGGCCTCGCTGACGACTGTGATGACACATCACTTTCGGCTGCCTTTTGGTGTTGCTCTTTCTGCAAAAGGAACATGGATGGTTTACTAATGTGACAAAACTTGCAGTCGAAATGATTGGAAGCCAATATGATAATGTGGTAATATAACAATTACCAGAAGTCTCATGAACTCCCTCGTGTTCGGGTCCGTGTAAAAGATATTTTTTCTTTATCCCACTTGTACCGGGCCCCGATCAAGTCATGCTCCAGCGGGTCGGTGAACTCCATAAAGGTGTCTGGGATTCTGTGACTTTCACGTTCGGCGTCCTCCTTGGCCATACGTGCCTCTTCCCCTTGTAACCATGGCTTCCGAGGCGGTGGGGAGGTGTGTTCCTGGCCTAGAGCGCCTTCATTTTCTCTGACTTTCCCTTGACACTTTCTTTACCGCAATTCTCCTTGAATTTTGCAAAGTCCTCTTCAGTTATTGACGGATTATCAGCATGAATCTTGGACCACGGTTCATTCTTCGCAATTGCTTTTTTCACCCAAACTTTCCAGGCGGACAAGTCGTTGGTGAACGTCACCATCGCCTTGTCGTTTATCTTTCTCATGGCGATGTCTTCCCACGGATCTTTATATTCTTCATTCCGGCCGGGGAACAAGAACCTATTGTGCAACTTCTTTAGGAGCATGTTCTCCATATGTTGTATGAGCCTCAACCTCCCGTCATTGTTGTTGGTGGAAACTTTCCCTGAGGATGCATCCAAGTTGATTGCCCTAGCACTTGCGCGCTTCCTCCAGCGCTGTTGGCTCTAACTTCTTGGGGTGCATCTCCGTGACCACAATTTGTCCGATGCCAAGCTCGTTTTGTCTTCGTGTCCTCTTCTTCTTTGTTGCTTTACCGGCTACGACAGCATCGTTGCCAGTCTCAGGGGTGGTGTCGGTGCCAGTGCCAGTGTCGTCGGTGCCACTGCTGCCACCATGCAACCCCATCTGGTGTTCGTCCAGGTAATCGAAATAGTGATTTGGTGCCTCGATGGGGTCTTCGAGATGAGCAGAACCACCCACGACTTTGGCGTCGGTAGGCATGTATCCTATTCAACAATTTTAAATAAAAGATATAATGAAGAGAAAAAGGGGCCTATATTTGGTCGGAATGTTGATTCATTCCCCTTCCGGTAAATCCCGGGTACTCCATATGTCCTAGTTTCTAGCACAAGTCATGCCGAAAATCACAGAAATTTTTGGCATGACCTTTGCTAAAAGTGGACATATGGAGTGCCTGAAATTTGCCAGAACAGAAATGAATCAACCTTCCGACAAAACATAGGCCACTTGGATATTCTACGACATTCAACAAACACTGCAAAATCATATAACATCAATGACATATATGATATAACATCAATGACATATGAGCATCATAGGAGCACATAGTGAAATGACCTCACTAAACATTGCAAAATAGTGGTCTCTTTTCAAACACCAAAAACCTTTGCAAAATAATCTCACTAAAAAATTGCTTCTGTTCTTCATTTATAGGAAGGGAGCTACTGTTTTATATTTATAGATATTTTATATACCTACAAAAATTGCCTAGCTAATTTTAATTTATAGCTATTTTATGTACCTACAAAATTTGCTACTGTTGTTTATAGATAATTTTTTATTTATAACTATAATGCTACTGTTTTTTATTAATAGCTAATTTTTTGCTAATTTACCTAAATTAGCTACTGCCCTAAACTAAATTTGCTACTGCCCTAAACATATTTGCTACTGTCCTAATTAAACTAATTTGCTACTGCCCTAAACTAACTGTGGTTCATCTCCTAGGATTCATCTAACTAGGGTTCTAATTCCGGCAAAACATAGAGATAGCAAAGAGCAGAGAGAGGGGGAGGTGGGGCGGGAGGGGGTACCTAAAGGGCAGAGAGCAAAGAGCGCGGAGGAGGAGGCGGGAGCGGCAGCGAGGCAGACTAGGAGGAGGTCGAAGCGGTGGGCACGGGCGACGACGGCGGGCAGGGGCCTAGGTGCGACGATGGCAGGCAAGGGCGACGGCGGAGAGAGGGAGAGGGGGGAATGGGACTTAGGTGAAATTTTGAGCCCGCTTGGCGGGGGCTTAACTCAAAATAGCGGTAGTGCTGGTTTAGAAACAACGGTTAGAGCTCTTGTCCTAAACAAGCACTACTGCTAAGTATTCCAATTTCTATTTTTTAATTCTAAAATAATTAGCTATAGCGCTGGGTAGTAAAGCAGCGCTACTGCTAATGGCACATAGGAGTAGCACTGGTTCAGGATCCATCGCTATAGCTAAGAAAAGGAAAATAATAAAAGAAAAGAAAACTAAAAACTAGAAAAGGAAAATAAAAAAATAATTGGAACAGTTACCAATAGTTTTCTTTTCAGCGCTACTGCTAAGTGTTCCAATTATTTTTTTATTTTCATTTTCTAGTTTTTAGTTTTCTTTTCATTTATTATTTTCTTTTTCTTTTCTGTTTACTTTTCTTTTTCTTTTGTACTACTTTCTCCCTTTTCTTCTTAGTTTTCTTTTCTTTTATTATTTTCCTTTTCCTTTTCTTTTCCCACTGCGCGGATATCACCGGAACCATGCATGTGGTGGTAACATATCAGTTGACCGAAAACGGTTACTTAAGTGCGTACACAAAATAGATACATATATATATATATATATAAATGTAGATTTCTGATCAACTGCATCCACGACGTTTCACATTGAGCTTCTTCCCTTTCTTGTTCGTTGCCGAGTAATTGAGCCCCTCCTTGTGACTTTTCTGGAGCCATGGAGTACGATCTTCCTTAGGTAATGTATTATTGATTCTTCTTTTCACGTATGCTTGATCGTCATCCTCATCTTCCCTCATCGGGTTACCGTATTGGTCATAGTCTTCCTCGTTGGCGACTCCATCCATTCCGACGATGCTCCTTTTGGATCTCCTCACGACAACACGGCTGGGATTGGCCTGGTCGGTTATGAAGAAGCATTGTGTCACGTGCTTAACGTGTACTCATGGCTCATCTTTGGCGATGATGTTAACATTCACGGGAGTGCTCTTCGCGTCGGGTATAGACATGGTGGTAAAATACTTGTTTTCTCTTACGACGTCCTTGGCCCATCTAACATGGAACATCATCACAACGTGCATTCCAGCATAGTCAAGCTCCCAGATCTCTTTGACCCTTCCGTAGAATCTTTCAGTTGTGCCATTGGCGTCGGTCACGCATTGAATTGTCACCCTGGAGTTCTGGTAATAACAGTACAAACCTCGAAGCCTCTTAGTAGGATCGCAAAGGCCTCGTTGCTATGTCTTGAGCTTGCGTTGGTTTTCCCCGGAGAGGAAGGGATGATGCAGCAGAGTAGCGTAAGTATTTCCCTCAATTTTTGAGAACCAAGATATCAATCTAGTAGGAGGCCACGCTTAAGTCCCTCGTACCTGCTCAAAACGATAGCTACTTGCAACCAACGCGATTAGGAGTTGTCAATCCCTTCACGGTCACTTACGAGAGTGAGATCTGATAGATATAATATTTTTGGTATTTTTGATATAAAGATGCAAAGTAAAAAATAAAAGCAAAGTAAAAAAGCAAAGCAAGATTAAAGTGATGGAGATTGATATGATGAGAATAGACCCGGGGGCCATAGGATTCACTAGTGGCTTCTCTCAAGAGCATAAGTATTGTACAGTGGGTGAACAAATTACTATTGAGCAATTGACAGAATTGAGCATAGTTATGAGAATATCTAGGCATGATCATGTATATAGGCATCACGTCCGTGACAAGTAGACCGAAACGATTCTGCATCTACTACTATTACTCCACTCATCGACCGCTATCCAGCATGCATCTAGAGTATTAAGTTAAAAACAGAGTAACGCCTTAAGCAAGATGACATGATGTAGAGAGATAAATTCATGCAATATGAAATAAACCCCATCTTGTTATCCTCGATGGCAACGTTGCAATACGTGCCTTGCTGCCCCTTCTGTCACTGGGAAAGGACACCGCAAGATCGAACCCAAAGCTAAGCACTTCTCCCATGGCAAGAACTACCAATCTAGTTGGCCAAACCAAACGGATAATTCAAAGAGACTTGCAAATATAACCAATCACACATAAAAGAATTCAGAGAAGATTCAAATATTATTCATAGATAGACTTGATCATAAACCCACAATTCATCGGTCTCAACAAACACACCGCAAAAAGAAGATTACATCGAATAGAACTCCACAAGAGAGGGGGAGAACTTTGTATTGAGATTCAAAGAGAGAGGAGAAGCCATGTAGCTACTAACTATGGACCCGAAGGTCTGAGGTAAACTACTCACGCTTCATCGGAGAGGCTATGATGATGTAGAAGCCCTCCGTGATGACGGCCCTCTTCCGGCGGAGCTCCGGAAGAGGCCCCAAGATGGGATCTCATGGATACAGAAAGTTGCGGTGGTGAAATTAGGTTTTTGGATCCTCTTCTGATCGTTTGGGGGTACGTAGGTATATATAGGAGAAAGGAGTACGTCAGTGGAGCACTGAGGGGTCCCCCACCCTCGTGACCTCCTCTTTGACTCCTTGGAGTAGGGTCCAAGTCTCCTGGATCACGTTCAGTGAGAAAATCACGTTCCCGAAGATTTTATTCCATTTGGACTCGGTTTGATATTCTGTTTCTCCAAAACACTAAAATAGGCAAAAAAACAGCAATTCTGGGCTGGGCCTCCGGTTAATAGGTTAGTCCCAAAAATAATATAAAAGTGGAAAATAAAGCCCAATATAGTCCAAAACAGTATATAATATAGCATGGAGCAATCAAAAATTATAGATACGTTGGAGACGTATCAGGCATCCCCAAGCTTAATTCTTGCTCGTCCTCGAGTAGGTAAATGATAAAAAAGAATTTTTGATGCGGAGTGCTGCTTGGCATAATTTCAATGCAAATCTTCTTAATTGTGATATGAATATTCAGATTCGAAAGATTCAAGACAAAAGTTTATATTGACATACAAATAATAATACTTCAAGCATACTAACAAAGCAATTATGTCTTCTCAAAATAACATGGCCAAAGAAAGTTATCCCTACAAAATCATATAGTCTGGCTATGCTCTATCTTCACCACACAAAGTATTTCAATCATGCACAACCCCGATGACAAGCCAAGAAATTGTTTCATACTCTAACTTTTTCAAACAAATTCAATCTTCACGCAATACATGAGCGTGAGCCTTGGATATAGCACTATATGTGGAATATAATGGTGGTTGTGGAGAAGACAAAAAGGAGAAGATAGTCTCACATCAACTAGGCGTATCAACAGGCTCTGGAGATGCCCATCAATAGATGTGAGTGAGTAGGGATTGCCATGCAACGGATGCACTAGAGCTATAAAAGTATGAAAGCTAAACAAAAGAAACTAGTGGGTGTGCATCCAACATGCTTTCTCATGAAGACCTAGGGTAATTTGAGGAAGCCCATCATTGAAATATACAAGCCAAGTTCTATAATGTAAAATTCCCACTAGTATATGAAAGTGATAACATGAGAGACTCTTTACTATGAAGATCATGGTGCTACTTTGGAGCACAAGTGTGGTAAAAGGATAGTAGCATTGCCCCTTTTTATTTATTTTCTCTTTTTTAGCCTTCTTTTTTTTCTTTGGCCTTTCTCTTTTTTTGGGACAATGCTCTATTGAATGATGATCATCACACTTCTATTTATTTACAACTAAATGATTACAACTCGATACTAAAACAAGGTATGACTCTATATGGATGCCTCCAGCGGTCTACCGGCATATGCAATGAATCAAGAGTGACAAGTATGAAAAAATTATGAACGGTGGCTTTGCCACAAATACTATGTCAACTACATGATCATGCTAAGCAACATGACAATGATGAATGTGTCATGATGAACTATATGGTGGAAAGTTGCATGGCAATATCTCTCGGAATGGCTATGGAAATGCCATAATAGGTAGGTATGGTGGCTGTTTTGAGGAAGGTATATGGTAGGTGTATGATACCGGCGAAAGGTGCGCGGTATTAGAGAGGCTAGCAAAGGTGGAAGGGTGAGAGTGTGTATGATCCATTGACTCAACATTAGTCATAAAGAACTCATATACTTATTGCAAAAATCTAGAAGTTATCAAAGCAAAGTACTACGCGCTTGCTCCTAGGGGGATAGATTGGTAGGAAAAGACCATCGCTCGTCCCCGACCGCCACTCATAAGGAAGACAATCAATAAATAAATCATGCTCCGACTTCATCACATAACGGTTCACCATACGTGCATGCTACGGGAATCACAAGCTTCAACACAAGTATTCTTTAAATTCACAACTACTCAACTAGCATGACTTTAATATTATCACCTCCATATCTCAAAACAATTATCATGCTTCAATCTTATCTTAGTAATCAACACACTCAAAAGAAAGTTTCACAAATCTTGAATACCAAGCATATTATTATTATGCAAATTACCATGCTATTAAGACTCTCAAAATAATTTTAGTGAAGCATGAGAGGTCAATAGTTTCTTTAAAACAAATCCACCACTGTGCTCTAAAAGATCTAAGTGAAGCACATAGAGCAAAATTATAACGCTCAAAAGATATAAGTGAAGCATATAGAGCAAAACTACTTAGCTCAAAAGATATAAGTGAAGCATATAGAGCAAAACTACTTAGCTCAAAAGATATAAGTGAAGCACATAGAGTATTCTATCAAATTTTAATTCATGTATGGCTCTCTCAAAAGGTGTGTACAGAAAGGATGATTGTGGAATACTAACAAAAAAAGACACAAATAATACAAGACGCTCCAAGCAAAACACATATCATGTTGGTGAATAAAAATATAGCTCCAAGTAAATTACTGATGGAAGTGGACGAAAGAGGGGATGCCTTCCGGGGCATCCCCAAGCTTTGACTTTTTGGCGTCCTTGGATTATCTTGGGGGTGCCATGGGCATCACCAAGCTTAGGCTCTTGCCACTCCTTGTTCCATAATCAATCAAAAGAATTCACCCAAAACTTGAAAACTTCACAACACAAAACTTAAAGAAGAAAACTCGTGAGCTCCGTTAGCGAAACAAAACAAAAGACCACTTCAAGGTACTGTAATGAAATCATTCTTTATTTATATTGGTGTTAAAACCACTGTATTCAAACTTCTCTATGGATTATAAACTATTTTACTAGCCATAGATTCATCAAAATAAGCAAACAACACACGAAAAAACAGAATCTGTCAAAAACAGAACAGTCTGTAGTAATCTGTAGCTAGCGCAAGATATGGAATCCCAAAAATTCTAAAATAAATTGCTGGAAGTGAGGAATTTATCTATTAATCATATTCAAAAATAATTAACTAAATAGCACTCTTCAAATAAAAATGACAGCAGTTCTCGTGAGCGCTAAAGTTTCTGTTTTTTACAGCAAGTTCAACAAGACTTCCCCCAAGTCTTCCCAACGGTTCTACTTGGCACAAACACTAATTAAACACAAAAAACACAACCATAACAGACGCTAAATAATTTATTTATTACTAAACAGGAGCAAAAATCAAGGAATAAAAATAAAATTGGGTTGCCTCCCAACAAGTGCTATCGTTTAACGCCCCTAGCTAGGCATAACAAGCAAGAATAGATCTAGGTATTGTCGTAGTAATAAGATAGATTGGTGAAACTGATTTCATATTCTCTATGTTCGGAAGCAAGTTTTCTTTGAGGCAAGCAAAAGTAATCAAAAGGACTAAATTTAACGGGACAAAAGTCCCCAAGATCAACCTTGGGAGGTATAGGTTCCTCCTTTGGTCCTTCATAATGCACAACCAATTCATCATTATAAGAATTCTTTTGACAAAAATTTGTGAGCCTATATTCAAGAGAATATCCTAGTTCATTATTTCGAATAGCCAAATCATCATTAAGTTCAGAAATTCTATCAACTAAAACATTGGTAGGAACCCTTTTTCTAAGATTTTCATTGAAAGCAATATAGTCTAGAGATTGAAAACGCATTATTTCTTCTTGATCAAAGAGGGTAGCCTCTATGGGAGGACGGCAAGCGTCCACCCTATAATGCGCAAATATTTCTTTGGCTTCTTTTATTATGAATCTAAACTCATGAGCCAAAAAGATAGTAATGACACGCTTAACAGAAGAATGCTCAATATTAGAAAATTCCAGAAAAATCCTTTGTATGGAAGGATGCATGTGCATGACTTGTCTTTCAAGTTCAACTACAAGCATGGCAATAGCGTCCGCAAGACTACTAGTTCTATGAAGGATAGAACTACCCATAGAAGGTAAAGCACTGTCACAAGTAAAGAAATCTTGAATAACTCCTTTTCCAATAATATTACCACTACCAACACGGAATTTTTTTGTATGAAAGATGGTAGGTTCTTTAGCAGGAGCATCAGAATTTTTCATGATATTATTATTGTACATATCGTCAATAATTTCCCCGATTTCGGACATAGAGGCAGAAGGTAAAGGACTTGACATAACGACAAGCAAACAAACACACGGGCAAGCGAGGCAAATAGAGCGGGAGGATAGAGAGAGAGAGGGCGAGTAAAATGGCAAGGGTGAAGTGGGGGAGAGGAAAACGAGAGGCAAATGGCAAAAAATGTAATGCGAGAGATAGGGATTGTGATGGGTACTTGGTATGTTGACTTTTTGCATAGACTCCCCGGCAACGGCGCCAGAAATCCTTCTTGCTACGTCTTGAGCTTGTGTTGGTTTTCCCCGAAGAGGAAGGGATGATGCAGCAGAGTAGCGTAAGTATTTCCCTCAGTTTTTGAGAACCAAGGTATCAATCCAGTAGGAGGCCATGCTCAAGTCCCTCGTACCTGCACAAAACGATAGCTACTCGCAACCAACGCGATTAGGGGTTGTCAATCCCTTCACGGTCACTTACGAGAGTGAGATCTGATAGATATAATATTTTTGGTATTTTTGATATAAAGATGCAAAGTAAAAAATAAAAGAAAAGTAAAAAAGCAAAGCAAGATTAAAGTGATGGAGATTGATATGATGAGAATAGACCCGTGAGCGATAGGTTTCACTAGTGGCTTCTCTTAAGAGCATAAGTATTCTATGATGGGTGAACAAATTACTGTTGAGCCATTGACAGAATTGAGCATAGTTATGAGAATATCTAGGCATGATCATGTATATAGGCATCACGTCTGTGACAAGTAGACCGAAACGATTCTGCATCTACTACTATTACTCCACTCATTGACCGCTATCCAGCATGCATCTAGAGTATTAAGTTAAAAACAGAGTAACGCCTTAAGCAAGATGACATGATGTAGAGAGATAAATTCATGCAATATGAAATAAACCCCATCTTGTTATCCTCGATGGCAATGATGCAATACGTGCCTTGCTTCCCCTTCTGTCACTGGGAAAGGACACCGCAAGATCGAACCCAAAGCTAAGCACTTCTCCCATGGCAAGAACTACCAATCTAGTTGGCCAAACCAAACGGATAATTCGAAGAGACTTGCAAATATAACCAATCATACATAAAAGAATTCAGAGAAGATCCAAATATTATTCATAGATAGACTTGATCATAAACCCACAATTCATCGGTCTCAACAAACACACCGCAAAAAGAAGATTACATCGAATAGATCTCCACAAGAGAGGGGGAGAACTTTGTATTGAGATTCAAAGAGAGAGGAAAAGCCATGTAGCTACTAACTATGGACCCGAAGGTCTGAGGTAAACTACTCACACTTCATCGGAGAGGCTATGATGATGTAGAAGCCCTCCATGATGACGGCCCTGTTCCGGCGGAGCTCCGGAACAGGCACTACTACTAAACTATTAGTAGTAGCGCTTTTGTCTGTACACCCACTACTAGTGAAAAGCCTAGTAGTATCGTGGGTTTAATGCCTATTAGTACTGCGGGTAACCGTGCTACTAGTAAGGCGCTACAACTATTACTTAGCAATAGCACGTGCGGCACAGGCTACTGCTAAGACATATAGCCGCAGCGCGTGTTTACTCCAACGCTACTGCTAATCTAACTAATAGTATCGTGTTTCCTGTCCATCGCTACTAGTATTATTTTTTCAATTTTTTATTTTTAGTGTATTTATACGCTGTTATACAAATTTTGGTATAATACCAATTACGAGGTTGTTATATCAATATGTCCATAATAGTGTGTCAAATGAAGGTGGATTAGGTTCAAGTGGAGGCAACATGTGGTGCATGTCAAAAGTATACTACTAATACAAACTCGATCTAGTTTGGACTAGTAGTCCTTTCGATGTGCACCACATGTTGCCTCCACTTGAATCTTATCCGCCAACACAAGCTATTTAATCATCATCATAGTCATTACCACCAACAAAAGCTATCTAATCAGCATAGTCATAGTGTAGCACACATCATCATCTTCAAACTCATTCTAGCTAGCTAATCACCACCAACACTAGCTGCGATAGCTATATCTAATCACCACCAACACTAGCTAATAATAATAATCATAGTCATTGCCACCAACACTATATATTTGATCATCATAACTCATTTCTAGCTAGCTAATCACTCTTGCTGCCGCTCTCTCTCTTAGGTTAAATAGCATAAAACATGTGTAGCACTCCTACTTCATCATGTTGGAGCATGTAGATGAACGTGTCTCCTAATCATGGGTCGCGCTTCAGATTGATTCCCCCTAGTACATCTCTGCGATCGTTCGCAATTTTGCTCCAGTCTTCAACTATTAAGCATTACTCGCTTTTAGAAATCCTGAATGCACTAAAGTGCATCGTAGGATGTCTTGGTTGTAAGCTATCCATTCTCATGCGACCTTTAGTCTCGATCCAATGAGGCACACCATTCATCGCGAGTCCCTGTTGAAGAACATCGTATAGTAACATACTTAGCAATGAAGTTTAGCTTAAAATATAATGTATGCAAAAGATGCACTGAGGACAAATAGTAAAGATCTTACCATCTTTCCTAAATAGATGTGACTGTAGTTTAGTACAAACACTATTGGTCGCACGCTTTGAGTACTAAGTATTTTATGTCCAGAAAAATAATTTGTCTTGATAGTATGAAGATCCTCAAGCCATGAAACATAATGACTTATCTCCTCGTAGTTTAGTTCAGCCCCGGGACAGTAGTAGGTCCTGCCTACTAACCGCTAGACATGTTTGCTTGAACGGAAATAAGCTGTCAATAGAAATTAGTTGTCAACTCTTTTTGAATAAACAATATCGGAGACATAAATATGGTTGAGAAACTCACATTATGGTATAACTGGAGGCGTCTGCACATCGACCTAGATATCGATATTACCTTCAATATCATCTTCCGGATGAATATCAAAGGTGATAACCATATCAGGCTCAAATGCATAAGTCTTGTATAGTTCTTGCCAAGTTTTGCATTCAAAATAGGTGTAGGTGTCTGCGTTGTATAATTTCGCGTGGAAAGTATAACCATGATTGGTCTTCAAGTAAACTCTCTTTACCTCCATAGTAGTTTTCATAGGACTGAAACATATCTTATCCAAGACAAAAACTGTTGCATGGCAGGGGATATGCTAGTAGAATAGTAAAATATTTAAATTAGAAGTTGAAACAAATGAAGGAGATGTCATGCTTAATTACAAAAAAGCCTTGTCATTGTGACTTACTATATCCACTTCGAAGTTCTCGTCCAGCTTGATGCTGAAGCGCCTATCATCATCTAGGAAGATTCTGTCACACAGGCCGGACTCGTCTTCACAGTATTCGCAAATACCGAAATCCTTTATGTCGTTAGAGATTTCCTATGTTCATAGTTGAAACATTAATTGAAAATCGATCAAAGGCAACTACGAGGATATTCAACTCACATATCTAGGGCGCTCGATAGTTCCTACATATTCTGGCACAAGTCATGCCAAAATTAACGGAAAAATCTGGCATGACCATAGGAAACATATCGAGCGCCTGAAATTTGCCGGAACGGAAATGAATCAATACTCCGGCGGAACATAGGCCACTCGGAGGTGTAACCCGCAAACATGACCGGCCTCTTGGGCAAGCACATATCCTATTTGAGCAACACAAGATATACATTTCAAAATATCTTATAGGACTCATATTGACATGAGCATTCAATAAGAAAAACCAAATCATAAAATAAATAAGTATTCAAATTAGCATGCATTCAATAAGCAAAAGTAAATCATCTCATGCGTCCGTACATCATTGAATATTATCACTAATACATATCAAAAAGTATCATACATATAACATCACTAATACAACTAAAACCCTAGCGCACGATGGTTATCGGCGCGGGCGGTGGACACCCAAAGAGAAGGACCCATCACAGGATCATAGCTCTAGTGCAATCCCTGGAGAACCTGCCAGGTATTGGAGAACATGTGCTCCAACGCAAACAAGTAGCGACAGACGTGCGCGTCCTCCTTGCTGACACGGTGACGTACCACCTCCGCGGGGTCGTCAAGCCTCTGCACCTTCACTGGCCCACGCGACCGCCACCAAATAAGGCTCGGGTCAACGACAGGCTGGCTCCTCAACAAGCTACGCTCCCGGTAGGTAGCGCCTCCCAGTACCAGCCGGCGAAGCCCAGTCCCGGACATGGCCCATCTGGTCAAGCAGGTGTCCTCCGCCGAGTCGACGACGAGGATGCGGGATAGGCATCATCGACGTCGATGCGGGAATAATTGCTTTAACTAAAAAAATAACAACAATGTGACATGTTCAACTAGTTCTATTAATTCAACTAGTTCTTACTAAAAATAAACTTACTATAAATAAAATTAAACTTGTACCTAATTAGTACCTAGTTCTTACTAACTAATTAGTACCTAGGAACTACTGCCCTAATTACCATCTAATTTGATGAACCTAGGGGTGGAAAGTGGTAGCGGATAATCCAAAATATCCGATATTCATATTCGATCGGATATTCCAATTATCCAACATAAAAGTCAAATAAGTGGTCAAATTTTACTCCTTTTATGATTAATCTTAGAAATTATTATGCATTACAATAGTGTTTATTCATAAACCTATTTATCATCGACTTATTGTATGTCACAAGTTGAATACTTCATGCCACATAGCTATTGACTAATACACTTAAGCAATATGTCGCTATTATTCGTATCCGTTCCGAATCAAGAAAACATCCGATTTGTTTCCACCCCTAGATGAACCCTAACTAATTTGATGCAATTAAAATTTGAAGAACCCTAGGTAGAGGTAGGGCAGGGGGAGGAGCAGTCGTGCTCACCTTGGGTGCCTGCGGCGAGGGAGGGGCAGGCGGCGTCGGGGACGGGGTCGGGGCTCGGGTGCGCGGCAGAGGGCGGTGTCGAGGTCGGGGTCGGGGGTGGCATCGAATCCGTGGTCGGGGCCTACGTCGAGGGTGTGCGGAGAGCGACGGGACAGCGCGTGGCGGCCGACGGGTGACTGCGGCAGCGACAGCGGAGGAGTTTGGATTTTGGGGGAAGAGCCCGTGGGGAGGAACGAACTAAGCGGTTAAGTCAAAAGTAGTAGTAGCGCGTTACAGATATGCGCTACTGCTGTTCCTTTCTCTTGTTTCCCTTTTTTCATTTATTTTTATTTAAATTTTATTCTTTTCCATTCTCCTTGTTCTATTTATTTCATTTTCATTTACTTTTCTATTTGCTTTCCATTTAATTTTATTTCCTTTAGCAGTAGCGCCTTTCTGCGTAAACGTGCTGCTAGAAACCAACTAGCAGTAGCGCTGTTCGCAGTAGATCACTACTACTATGTGTAGCCTATCGCCTTAGCAGTGGGGATTTTAGGAGTAGCACTTTTATCTTCAGGCGCACTACTGCTAAAATTGTATCTGTCGCGCGGTTTATGCCAACGCGCTAGTTATACTTAGCACTTGCGTTCTTTTTTAACACGCGCTACTACTAATGTTCTGTGTATAAGATTTTCCCTAGTAGTGACCGCTACAACTCCAGCGACTGTCGGTGGCCTCGTCTGGTCCCACATAGTAGTAGCGCATTTATGCTTCACAACGCTACTACTATAGAGTTACTAGTAGTGCTTGCCAGGAAAAGCGCTACTGCTAAATCGCAGCACCATTTACTCTTTTCCAACGCTACTACTATGCTACTGT
Organism: Triticum urartu; assembly: GCF_056163025.1. NCBI lineage: Eukaryota > Viridiplantae > Streptophyta > Magnoliopsida > Poales > Poaceae > Triticum > Triticum urartu. The sequence goes on from NC_141875.1 coordinate 259,927,684, forward strand.
GTATAAAAATTTTCCTAGTAGTGTCAGCAAGACCACCCAGTGCATTGATACCATGATAGGAGCCGCGCGTATCTCGTTCTCAGGATGACACCTTCTATGCTAAGTGGACGATAGCCAAATTCCTCGAGTTTCCCCGACGTGGCAACGCTGACTGCTAGGTAGGTGGACCAACACTCATGAGGAGCACTGGCCCGAGGGTGGATTAAGAGACCTCGGTGGCTGGCAGGTCCCTATGCATATTTTGTTGTTATTAGGAAAATGGTAAACCATTGTTGGGCCTTGCTAGAAGAGTTTTATTCAAAGCGAACTATGAAGAGGGGCCCATAAACCCTCATCGTGTTAGGAACACAAAATCCAGGAACATAACACCGGTATCACGGAAACTAGGGCGGCTAGAGTCGAACAAAACACCAGGCAAAAGGCCGAGCCTTCCACCTGTCGGCGTCTTGGGAACGGGGGTACCTAGTCTTGCTTGCCTGCGGCGCAAGGTGTGGCTCCACCAACGGCCTGGTGCGGCCCATCTTCATCAGCAACTACTCAAGACCCTCATGAGGGGCCAAGCCTAGGGAGGCGGACGACACCAAGACCTCCCTGAGGGTGGCCTCGGTAGGCTGGCTCCCGAGAAGCGGAGATATCTATGCGAGAGGCACCTCGCGAGGTCCGCGTGACTTGAGCCATGACGACCAAGGCCAAGCGGGCGCCAGCGGGCGCAGGGTGCCAGTTTCTTCTTTGGTGCTAAAGGGGCAGGCCCAGGCGAGCAGTTGTGAGGCATCAGGCAAGTTTTTCCATATCGGTGCAACAACACCAAGACCAGCAGGACAGCAGGACGGAGGTCACTGCGGAGCCCACGACAGCGTCACCACCGCGTCACCACGAGAAAACGGTCCTGCGCTCCTCACACCACCGCGTCAAGACTGCGTACTGCCTGCAGCAGCGGCATGTGGATACCAGGACTGGGCTCCGCCTCCGCGACGGGCTCCAGTGACCACAGCAGGCTTCCGCGCCTTCACTCCTGAGCTACGACGGAACCCCCGACCCCGTAGAGTTCTTGTAGCTCTATGAGCAGAGCATCGAGGCAGCCAACAATGACGAGAAGGTCATGGAAAACTGGTTTCCCATGGCCCTCAAGGATGCGCGCGCTCGTGGCTCCTGAACCAACCTGCGGGATCGATCTCCTCCTGGGGCGAGATGCGTGAGTGTTCCGTCGCCAACTTCAGGGCACTCGTGACCGCCCGCTGGCCGTAGGCGGTGCATCAAGCAGCAACCAGGGAAAACCCTGTAGTAGTACATCCAGCACTTCAACAACATTCGCCTCAATATCCCCAAGGTGAGGGACGAGGCCATCATCACCGCGTTTTCTGATGGCGTCCGCGACGTCAAGATGATGGAGGATCTCGCCATCCACGAGGAGCTATGCACGGCCCTGGAGATGTTCAATATGGCGACCAAGTGCGCAAGAGCAGAGGAAGGGTGCCTTTCCCTCCTCGAGCTCCCAGCTGCTGACCAGGAGGACAAGAATGTGAAGATCAAGGACGTGAAGCGCAAGGGGGCTGCCGTGCTCGCGGCGGAGCCAGAGATGAAGCGCGGCCATGACCACCCTGAATCATCCAAGGCCAACCATCCATTATGCGCCTTCCACAATGTTCATAGCCATAACACTAGCGACTGTTAGGAGCTCAGGGCCACCCGAGATGGGCGCTTCGGTCGGCACCCCGAGCACAACGACCGAGGCTAGGCCGAGGAGGAGGATGAAGTGGAGGATGCTGGGATGACCGCGGCCCCCGCCAGCAGTGGCGTGCCGGCCTCATGAGGACCACTGGCCGGACCAGCCTCGTGAGGGCGCCTGGAGGGACCAGCATCGTGAGGACCACCCCCAGGGTAACACCGGCCTCCCTCCGTTGCCGCCCCTACCATGAAGGAATGACGACCACCATCAAGACGAGGGGCTGGGGGCTTCCAGGAGCCATGCGCCCCAGCCTCTCAGCGTATCTTCAAACAGTTTGCTCGCGTGGTGAACGTGGCCCTCCCCACGCTCGAGGCCACGCGCCCGCTCAGGTGGTCTAAGTGCGCCATCACCTTCAGCCCGTCAGACCGGCTCAAGTGCACGGCGACTGCCGGCACCCTCCCGATGCTCTGCTCACCCGTCATCCGCAACGTTCAAGTCACCAAGACCCTCATCGACGACGGCGCAGGCCTCAACGTCATGTTCATCGAGACATTCTACAGCCTCCAGGTACCATACGATCAGCTACAGCCTACCAAGCCTTTCTCGGGAGTGACCGACGGCTCCACCATCCCAATATGGCAGGTTCGCCTCCCTGTAACCTTTGGCCAGCATGACAATTACCGCACCGAGCTCATCAACTTCGACATCGCCCACATCCGCCCACCGTACCATCCCAATATGGCAGTCACTCACCATGGCTACAACGTCCTCAAGATGCCAGGGAGCGGCGGCATCATCACGGTCCCCTGTGAAGAAAGAGATGTGGTGTGCTCCCTCGAGCATGCTTACCAAGCTGCAGCGACCGAATACCCCAACAACGAAGGCACCCTGAACCCTGCTGAGGCCAACCCCAAGAAGAAGAAAAAGCCACTCCGTCAATGGCCTCAGGAGGGCAGCGTCTCCAGTGGCACTCCCTCAGGACCTGCGCCCGCAGATGGGGCACCTCCTTCCCTCACAAAGGAAGGCATGCCCAGCGCCCTCCTGAGGCTGGGCTCGGGGGCTCTCTTCTGGAGGGCCTCAAACCTAGCCAATTCATGAGGGAGGTGCTCGGGAACCATGTGGAGGCATGCTTCGCCGCACGTTTCCCTCAAGAGGGCACGAGGCGTGGAGCTTCTAGTGCTCAGGAGTTCATCACTCCGGCGATACAAGGGCTTCAAGAGGGAAGGACCATGCGCGGCGACCGCTGCCCACCACTTGGCGCAACTCCCCATCCTAGTGAGGACGGCGGGCTGCGCGTCTGCGTCGACATTCCAGGGCTCAACACGGTCGCATCTAAGGGACGTTTCTGACCTTCGCGCATTGGACGGTGCGAGGGTCCCCCTCACAGCTATGTTCACATGCCTCTCGGCCTGCAGAACGCGGCTGTCACCTTCCAGCACCACCTATGGAGCATTCTGTCGGCTTAGGAGGCCTGGCATCACGCTGTCCTGGCAGAGATCGCGACAGTTCTTCAGGAGCCACCTCGGCCTGTGGAGCCTCCTGAGGCTTAGGACCCTGGCGACTCGTGAGGAGCAACTTCTCCGGTGCACATCTTCAGCTACCCCGACACCACTCCAGCTACGGTATCAGGTGACTCTTTCCAGTTCATTCAATTAGGGGCGCCCTTCGGGCAACATTATCCCCAAGTCACATGGGCATGTCCCTGCAACATGTATCCTTTTGCATCTTTAGCTTACTCTGTTGGGAGTGCCTCACGGGCTGCATCATCCCCAGGCCGCTCGGCCCTGCAACGTGGCTCAAGTGGCCCCGTATGACCCATCTTCACCAGCAAACATACAAGACCCTCGCGAGGGGCCAAGCCTCGTGAGGCAGATGATGCACGACCTCCTCAGGGGCAGCCTCACCAGGTTGGCTCGCGAGGGGTGGAGAGATCTAGGCAAGGCAAACCTCGCGAGGTTCCAATGATGTAAGCCATGACGATAAAGATCAGGCGGGCGTCAGGTGGGCGCCAGCGAGCACAGTGTCCTCGTTTCCTCATTGGTGCTAAGGAGGCAAGCGCAGGCGAGGAGTTCCAAGGCACCAAGCAAAGGTTTCCATATTGGTACAACAAGACCAAGACCAGCAGGACGGCGGGACGGAGGTCACCGTGGACCCAAGACAGCATCACCGCCAGACTCTTTGGCAAGAGAAGACTACTTTTGTCAGGATATCTTGTATTAGTTTTCCCCCTTCAAATTGGCTGTTGTGGGATCCCTTCCCGCTCAATATTTGGGAAGAGGACCAGGGCCTCTATAGATAGGACTGGCCACTACCATAGAGCGAGGAAGGGAGAGATCACCCTCAACCACATAGGCTCACCAAGCACAAGAACACCTCTCCTCAAGAGGCTCTTCTTCGCATGTAACTGTTCATCCATAGCCCAAGAAGCAATCCACCACACCACACATGAGTAGGGTATTACACCATAACGGTGGCCCGAACCAGTACAAATTTTGTGTCTCATGTTCTTTGGGTCTGAGAAGCTAGGCCGTGAGATCGTTGAGTGTGCGAGCTAGAGAGGGGGGAGATCTTCATGCGCAACCCAGTGTTCGAACCTAAACGGTTTTGCCGGAACCCGAAATCTGACATTTCGCTCTAGGTAGGGGTGCACTGAAGCTTCGCCCCTCGACGGCCTCGCCTCTCCGACCGACTCTCATGGACGCTGCTTTTTGCCGGACTGGATTGACAGGCGCCCTCCGCGGCGCCGGGGGGCTCCGGGCCTTCACCCCCACCTTGCGGCAAGTGTAGTGACCGCACAAGTTCAAGCCGGAGATGCCGCCCTGTTATGATGGTGCGGCGGATCTAGCGGCCTTTATGCTAGCATACGAGGAGGCTATCCTGGAGGCCAGGGGTGATGACATGATCATGGCTAACTGGTTCTCGATGGACCTCACTGGCGTGTCGCGCGCCTGGCTCCTCCATCTACCTGAATCTTCCGTGGCCTCTTGGGAGGAGCTGCGTGGCCTCTTAATCGCGCGCTTCGGGGGACCAGCACCCGCAGTCGTCGCGGCTCTCCTCGGTGGCTCGCAGGCGCCACCCTCGGACCGGCACATCAAGCCGTTCTTTCACCAGATCAGCGCCGACTCCATGTGGCAGGGGGCTCCCCCGGGGTGGGAAGCGCCCAAGACCGACCTGATCTTCGACTCAGGAGATCACCTCATCAGTTTGCCGTATAATGCCATCCTCGCGTACCCGGTGTTGGCCCAGTTTATGGCGGCGACCCATCCTGCCTACAACCTCATGAAGATGCCAAGAAGCAATGGCATCCTTACCTTGGTCGGGGACACCAAGGAAGCTTTGGCGGCCCTCAAGCTAGCCTGCAGGTCCACGGTGGTAGCTTGCCCGGCTAACAAGGCCATGACCAGGGCCAAGGGTGCTGCGCCGACCAAGAAGAAGCAGCTATTCACCCAAGGTTGAGCCAAGACGAAGCAGATATCGGTCGACCTTGCCCCAGCTCAAGAGAAGGAGTTGGTGGACATCCTACGAGTGAATAAGGAAGTATTTTCCTGGGAGCCCAAGCAGCTAGTTGGGGTCCCAAGAGGAGTAATTGAACATCATTTGAGGGTGTGCCCCAATGTGCACCTAGTGAAGCAAAAGGCGAGGCGATAGTCCACGGAGAAGCAGTCCTTCATCGTTCAGGAAACCCGCAAGCTGGAGGCAGCAGGTGTCATTCACGAGGTCCGGTACCCGGAGTGGCTGGCGAACCCAGTCGTTGTGCCGAAGAAAGGAGGAAAGGAATGCATGTGTGTCGACTTCACCAACCTCAACAAGGCTTGACCTCAAGACTCGTTTCCGCTGTCGTGCATCGACCATATTGTCGACTCCACCGCAGAGTGTAACCTGCTGTGCTTCCTGGATGCGTTCTCAGGATATCACCAGATCAAGATGGCAGTGGTTAATGTGGAGAAGACAACTTTCTTAACCCCATGCGGGGTATCGTGCTACACTTGCATGCCATTCGGACTGCACAACATAGGAGCAACCTTCCAGCAGCTAATTTACATCGCCTTGGGGCGGCAGCTTGGGTGGAATGCTGAGGCCTACATCGATGACATTGTGGTAAAGTCTCGGGAGGCAAGAACTTTGATTCAGGACCAGGAGGAGACCTTCGTGAGCCCGCGTCAGGTGGAACTGCGGCTCAATCCAGAGAAGTGCGTGTTTGGTGTCCCTTCCGGCAAGCTGTTGGGCTTCCTCGTATCCCACAGAGGGATGGAGGCCAACCCGGAGAAGGTCAAGGTAATCGAAGACATGAGTCCACCACAAAATCTCAGGGAGATGTAGAAGCTTGCAGGCTGCGTGACTTCACTGGGGCGCTTCATCTCCAAGTTGGGGGAGCGCGCCCTGCCGTTCTTCAAGATGATGAAGAAGAAGGGTCCATTCGAGTGGACCCCCGAGGATGACCTAGCATTTCAAGACCACCCCGCCGGTGATGGTGGCGCTTCGTCCTCGTGAGACCTTGGTACTCTACCTGTCTGCCACACCACATTCTGCTAGCGCAGCGCTGGTGGCCCTCAGAGAGGGGCCCCAAGTCAAGGGCTCGCCAGATGAAGCCACCAAACCGGATAGGGCTGCAAAACGCCAAGATGATGTTCCTGAAGCAGCGGCTGGACCAGCTAGTCGTCAAGCCACAGGAGCTGGAGATCCACAGGAAACACCTCAGTCCCCAGGAGCCAGAAACCCCGCCAACTCTCCCACCCTTGTCGAGCACCCAGTATACTTCATCTGCACAGTGCTGCGAGATGTGAGAGCGCGATACCCCATGCCTCAGAAGCTCTTGCTTGCGCTCCTGGTGGCCTCGCCTAAGCTACGCCACTACTTCCAGGGTCACCCCATCAAGGTCGTCTCAGCCTACCCATTGCAGAGAGTGCTCAGGAGCCCCAATGCTGCGGGGAGAGTCGCAGAATGGAACATCGAGCTGCCAGCGTTTGACTTGGAGTTCAGCACAACCACGCTCATGAAGGGCGCATCGCTCGCCGATTTTGTGGTGGAATGGACCGATACACCGGAGCTCGAAGCAGGCGAAAACCGATCCCTCTCACCGTGGAGTGAAGCACCAGATGGCTGGGTCATGTACTTCGATGGCGCGTTCGCGCGCCAGGGCGCGGCGGCTGGAGCCATACTCATCTCGCCCACTCAGGACAAACGTTACTATGGCGTGCAGCTCCGCTTCCAACGGGCCGAGAAGGTCTCCGACAACATCACAGAGTACGATGGCCTCATCGCCGGTGTCAAGGCGGCGGTAGCCCTGGGAGTGAAGCACCTCACTGTCAAGGGAGACTCGCAGCTCCTCGTCAACTTCTCCAACAAGGTGTATGAGCCAAAGGACGAGCACATGGAAGCATATCTTGCGGAGGTATGCAAAATGGAGAAGCAGTTGTTGGGCCTAGAGCTACAGCATGTGCCACAAGGCACCAAACAAGAGGCCGATGACATCGCTAGAAGAGCATCAAAGCGGCTACCTCATGAGCCTGGTGTCTTCGAAGAATGCCTCTTCAAGCCTTCAATAGCGCCTCAGCCTACGACGCCAGCACCACCTCAGGAGGAGCTCCCTCAGCCGCCAGTCTCGGGAGCCCCCGCCTACGGCCCGACCTCGGGAGGACGCCTCCTCTTAGCACTCGAGCCTCAGGAGGGGTGCTGGATCAAGGAGTTCAACTCATACCTAACGCAAGGCACATTGTCGGAGAAGTAGGAAGACGCGGAGTGCGTGGCCCGGCAGGCTACGGCATACTGCATTCAGGATGGTGAGCTATATAGGAAGTGGCCAAATGATGTTTCTCCATGGTGCATTTCCAGGGAATAGGGGAACGAGCTACTAGCTGACATACATGGCGGTGACTGTGGGCACCACTCATCGTCGCGCACCCTGGTCGGCAAGGCTTTCCGCAGCTGGTTCTACTAGCCCACAACACTCAATGACGCGGCCGAGCTGGTGAAGTCCTACGAGGCTTGCCAATTCCACGTCAAGCAGATCCACCAGCCGGCCCAGGGCCTCCAGACTATCCCGCTCTCATGGCCGTTCGCGGTCTGGGGGCTGGATATCCTGGGTCCATTCCCTTAAGCGCCTCGAGGGTACCACCACCTCTACATCGCCATCGACAAGTTCACCAAGTGGGCAGAAGTGGAAGCCATCCACACCATCCCACCCAGGTCAGCAGTCATCACTGACAACGGTTCACAGTTCACTAGCAATCTCTTCAGAACATATTATGCTAACCTTGGAACGCAGATCTGCTATGCCTCCGTGGCACACCCCAGGAGCAACAGCCAAGCCGAACGCGCCAACACGGAAGTTTTGAGGGGTCTCAAGGCTAGGACCTTCAAGAAGAAGCTTGAGGCCTGCGGCAGGGGCTGGCACGACGAGCTCCAGTCCATGCCGTGGTCCATCCGCACAATCGCCACAAGGACGACAGGATAAACCTCCTTCTTCCTCGTCTACGGAGCAGAAGCAGTTCTCCCACATGAGGTCAAGCATCGCTCCGCGCGGGTCCCGGCGTTCGATGAAACGCGGTAGGACGCCATGTGGGGGATGGATGTCGTGCTAGGGGAGGAACGCCGCCGTGAAGCCTCGCTCCGAGCTGTGAGGTGCCAGCAGGCGCTGCGGCGGTACCACTGCCGCAGCGTCTGCTCCAGGATGCTAGAGGTGGGTGACCTTGTCCTGAGGCGGGTGCTCTCCAAGGAAGGGCTGCACAAGCTCTCGCCCATGTGGGAGGGCCCGTTTCGGGTTGCCCACGTCTCCAGGCCTAGTGCCGCACACCTGGAGACGCAGGACAGGGTCCCCATTCAGACCAAGACCAGCGGGACGGCAAGACGGAGGTCACTGTGGAGAGCAAGGTAGCGTCACCACCAGAGCCATGATATCCATATCCCAACATGGAACAACCTGCAACTCCACCTGCAACTAGCAATGCTATAAGAGGGGCTGATCAAAGCGGTTACATAGACAAACAACGGTTTGCTGGGATGGTGAAAAGGTTAGAGGCTACGATGGAAATTTAGGGGGCTTGATAAACAAGTGGTAGGTAGCACAAAATAGCGATAGCATCAAGACGACTAGCATGATAGTAGTGAGATCCAAGGTGACAGTCATCTTGCCTGAAATCCCGCAAGGAAGAAGAATGAGTCCATGAAGAAAACGAACCCCATAGTCGAACGAAACCTTATGATCGCAATGAAACAGGAACTATCAAGAAGAAACATAACCGGAAAGAAGCAAACAACATGGTAAACACACAACACATAATATGGAATCATGCACAACCAAGTATGGTGCATGTCCAGTTTAATGAGGCATGACATGGCAAAGTGCAACAACCAATACTACAAATGAAGTGGAGCTCAATATGCAATGAGTTGCATATTGATGAAACACCCCATTCAAATATTTAGTTCACTCTCGTTTAAGAACAAGACAAGATTAAGTGTTGATTAACATGGCAAGAGGTGAAGCGTAATAAAACTACCTATCTAGGCATGTTTAAATGAGGACGGAAACAACAAACAACAATTTTGGAAAAGCCTCATATGCATATTTCGAATTTGGTACTGTTCTTCCCTAAACCATATTTTAGATATGTTAAACATGCAAAGTAATGCCACCATGTTAAACTATGCATTTTTCTATCCCATTAACACATAAAGTTTATTTAAAATGGAGCTACAGTTATTTAGTTATGAAGTAAATCATTTTAACATGGCATATAGAAAATTAAACATTTTAAAACTTAGGAAAACAACAAATGATGGATCCCGATAGAGATGCTGCTGGCAACGATGCGAGGGAAAAGAGGGAGGTTGGACGGGACTGATCCTAGTACTAGGGTTTATACGAATATATAGAGCATATGGGTTTTTGTCTAGGGGCTAATCCGACCCTTTGATCGTAATCAAATTGCCGGGAAAAGTAGGTTAGGGGAGTCCAACAAAGAACCGAAGATGTTTTTGGGATGTTTGGAGATGATCCGGGCCCATCAGTCATGACTGAGCGGTTCGGGATCGAAAAAGGTTTCAGACAAAAGGCATGGATACAAGGGGGCTCACAAAAGAGAGAGAAGAGAGCGGTCTGGTTGATCTGGGAGGTGGTCTATTGGATCCCGGGTTCCGGCAAAACCGTCAAGGTTCGAACACTGGGGTGCGCACGAAGATCTCCGCCCTACCGATCCACGTCCTAGCTTCGCTAAGATCTCAAGTACTAACTCGATGAACTCGCAACATAAAGGGCACAAGATTTATACTGTTTCAGGCCACCGTTGTGGTGTAATACCCTACTCCAGTGTGGTGGTGGTGGATTGCCTCTTGGGCTGAGGATTAACAGTACAAGGGGAAGAACAGCCTCCTTAGGTGAGGTGTTCTTGTGCTTGGTGGGTGTGAGGATGAACTGAATGAGTTCCTCCCTTCGCTCTCTCTCTCTCTCAGCTTGCCTCCCTATGGTGGTGGCTAATCCTACTTATAGAGGCCCTGGTCCTCTCCCCAAATATTGAGCGGGAAGGGAGCCAACAACGGCCAATTTGAAAGGCGACAACTAGTACAAGTTATCCTGACAAAAGCAGTCTTCGCCCGCAAAAGGCTCTAGTGGTGACGACGTCTTGGGCTCCACGGTGACCTCCATCTTGACGTCCCGCTGGTCTTGGTCTCGTCGCACTGATATGGAAACCTTTACTTGACGGCTCGGTCTTGGTTTGTGGGCCGCCTGGCTCCTGCCTGATCTTGATCGTCATGGCTCACGTCATTGAAACCTCATGAGGTTTGCCTGGCCTTGATCTCTCCACCCCTCGCAAGCCAGCCTGGTGAGGCCGCTCCTAAGGAGGTCTTGTGTCGTCTTCCTCGCGAGGGTCTTGGGTGCTTGTTGGTGAAGATGGGTAGTATGGGCCAGCTCGATGAGCCACGCCGTGGGACGCAGGCAGGCAAGTCTGGGGACCCCCATTTCCAGAATGGCGACAGTAGCCCCCGGGCCCAAGGCGCGCTTGGGCTTGGCTTCGAGGCGAAGCCAAGGGGCAAGTGCGGAGCACCGCGGGCCCCAATAGCCTGCGGCCTTGGTCGACGAGTGGCGGTTGATTGGACGTGGGCATCTCCGCTTCCCCACGCAGCCTCAGCAACTGCCCGACTGCACAAGTCCCTGCGACATGCATGAAAAAACCATCATTTCCTGTGATCATGGGGGGCGCTGGTTGGCCTTCACCTGCTATAAATGGGAGGGGGGCGGAGCCCCTGTCACCCATCTCTTCCCATTTCTCTTGCTTCTCCCTCCTCGCGCCATTGCCGACACCAATGGCGCCCATCCGAAGGTTTTCTGTGGCAGAGAAAGGAAAGACTCCCCTTGACGGGCTGGTACCGCTCCCGCCAAAGAAGAGGTCGGCCCACCGCCGCGACGAGTCGACGATATAGGTGGTGACGAGGCCTTGGTGCGAGCGGCCTCCTCCCGGTTATCCGTTACTCATGTACGCCCAAGCCGGGGGCTTTGGAGGGAGAGGCGACGAGCGTCGGTGCGTGCGTCGTGGCCATGGTCGCCGTGCCACGGTGGCGGGCGTCGCCACCCCTGGAGTCCACGCCAGAGATTCCTCGCGCGAGCTCGTGCTATGGGCAGCGATGCCCCCAAGCACTTGGATCCTCTTCCCTTCCTTCTTCTCAGCTGAGATGCCGCTGAGGGGACCCCTCGAGCTTTGGCTGCAGCACGCCGACTGCGACACACCGGCGACTGGAGCGGAGGTTGAGGCTGTCTCCTCGGGGAAGATCTTCATGACTAGAGGCTGGGCTGAGGTTGCCCGAGTGTGTCATGCGGAGGGTGCCCTCGCGATCCACTTCGCGTACGACGGTGCCTCCACGCTGTTCTTCAAGGTCTTCGACGCAGAAGGCCGCCGTCTGGAGTGTTGCCCCAGGTGGGGTCATCAGGCTGGCGCCACAGCTGGGGCAGGGTCTGCTACCCGCGTTGCCAGTGGTTCCTCTTGAAGCAGCGGCGATACTTGGGAGTCCAGCGATTCTCCCGAGCTCTACGAGACCCTAGAGACGAGCGACAACAGCTACATGCCCCCAAGCTCCCGCCGAGCCCAGAGCAGGACTGTAGCCTCAGGTCGCCGCTGCCGCTGATCTGGATGAGGTTGGCGCTGGCCTCTGGTGGTCCACTGTTGATGATGGCCTCATCCACAGGGGCACGTGTAGTTAGGATTCCCTAAGTTCCTGTCTTTTGTTTCCTGCGAGGAATCATGAAATGCCCCGTGGGGGTGTGTAAAGGTTTTGTAATATCTCTTGTCAATATTCTCCTTATTATGAACTTGCGCGAGCGCGAGTCCTACTTCAGCTCGGTCTCCCTTTCCGACCTCGCGACGACTTGGCACTCTATGCTAACAGGTCCCGGTACCCAGGCAGGCTACAGCCGTCGTTGGTATGCCAGGTCACGTGTTGTGGTCAAGGCCAGGAGGTGAGCGGCCCGAGGTCCAATAAGAGTTCCTGAGGCGCGATGCTTAGGAGGTCGCCTTTAGTGCTCAAGCAGCCGTCGAGAGGTAGGAAAGGGGGGTGACATTGCTACAGCAGGGCTGCGGTTAGTATGGTTCTTAGTCCTTGGCGGTTTAGCCAACCCGGGCTCGGGACTTATCTTGATGGTCCAGAGTCGATTCTTCATGATGCGCCAGATTCGTGCATAGGCATCAGAAGCATAGCTAAGCCAAGCCCATGCGAGCCTCCCCCCTTCTCCATGATCTCCTTCGTGCTTTGCGTCCTCAGGTACCGACCCTCAAGCGAGCTCAGCCTCCGCTGGTATGCCAGGTTGCGTGCCGTGGTCAAGGCCAGGGGGTGAGGGCTGGAGAGCCAGTAAGAGCTCCTAAGTTACGATGATCAGGAGCCCCCCTTTAAACACGCCAGTGGATTGCATGGGAGAAGAGGGAGCTCGCAGTCCAGCCCGCCGTCGCCTTTAGCAGATTCCTGCAAGCGAGCACAAGGAGAGACACAGTTTGCCATTACGGTTGCCGGTCCGCCGCTGGCTGCTCCGCAAGGAGATGAAGGCACTGAGCGCCTGGTGAGGTGACGTGCGCGGGGAATGCCGTGAGCCAGAGTTCGACCGCTCAGGTTTGTCGACGTTGCAGGGATGGACCTGAGCACAAGCATCGTGCCAGCGTGAGTAGCCCCCGTGGCGGGTGAGAATCAAGCAGGTGATAATCATAGATAGATTAAGCATGGAAGGCAAACTAGCTCAAGTAAACGCATGAACGATACGGGCCACTAGATCCAGCCCGAGTGGCTTGGGGATGATGTTGCCCGAGGGGCGCCCCCAGTAAGGTAAGCTAAAGACATAAAAAGGGATACATGCCACAGGGATAGACCCATGCGGCCTGGGAATGATGCAGCCCTTAGGGCGCTCCCGTATAAATAAACTTGGAAAATGTCACCTGGTTCCGTTGATGAAGGGGTGTTGAGGCAGCTGAAGGTAGATGGTGAAGCAGTCGCTCCTCGCGAGCCACTCGGGCCCTGATCCTCGGGAGGCTCTAGGGGTCCAGGCGGTTCCTTGAGGACCGTCGCCATATCTGCCAGGACTGCATGGTTCCTGGCCTCCTGAGTCACCAGGGCACGCTGCAGGCTGCGCTGGTAGGCAGACGCCACGCTCGGCAGGCCAAAATGCATGCGAAGGTAGCTGTGCGGTGGGCCCTCACAGCGTCCCACGCGTGAAGGCCAGAAGGGCTCCTGAGACGCGGCTATGTTGAGCCCTGGCATGTTGATGCAGACGCACAGCCCGACATCCTCGCCTGGATGGGAGGCTGGGCCAGGTGAACGGCGATCGCCGTGCATGGCCCTTGCATCTTGCAGCTCCTGGGTGGTCCTGGTAATGAACTCCTGACCGCTGGGCACTCCTCGTCTTGTCTCCTCCTAAGGGCGACGTGCTACAAAGCACGCCTCCAGATGGTGCCCGAGCGCGTCCCACATGATGTTGGCGAGGTCCGAGGCCTTCTAGAAGAGAGCCCCCGAGCCCTGCCCGAGGAGGGCGCCAGGCGCACCTTCCTATGCGACAGAGGGAGGCGCCCCAGGCATGGGTGCTGGTCCTCATGAGGTACTACTAGCGGTGCTGCCATCCTAAGGTCCGACACGGTGTAGCTGCTTCTTCTTCTTAGGGATGACGTCCAGAGGGTACCGAGCTGTATTGTTGTCGGGGTCTTCGATTGACGCTGCTTGGAAGGCGCGCTCGAGGGAGCACACCACATCTCTTTCTTCGCAGGGGACTGTAATGATTCCACCGCTTCCTGGCATCTTGAGGATGTTGTAGTTGTGGTGCGTCACTGCCATGAACTTGGCCGGGGCCGGATACCCGAGGATGGCATTGTACGGTAGGCGAATGTGGGCGACGTCGAAGTCGATGAGCTCGGTGCGGTAGTTGTTGCGTTCTCCAAAAGTAACTAGGAGGCGGACCGAACCTATCGGCGTGGTGGAGCCCTCGGTCACTCCTGAGAAAGGCTTCGTAGGCTGAAGCTGATCATATGGCACTTGAAGGTTGTCGAATGTCTCGACGGACAGGACGTTGATCCCTGCACCGCCGTCGATGAGGTTCTTGGTGACTTGCAAGTTGCTGATGACGGGTCAACAAAGCATCGGGATGGAGCCAGCGGTAGCCGCGAACTTGAGCTAATCTGTTGAGCTAAAGGTAATGCCGCAATTGGAACACCTGAGCGGGTGTGTACCCTCGAGCTTGGGGAGGACTCCATTCACTTTACGAGCGAACTGTTTGAAGATACGCTGTGAGGCTGGGCTTGAGCTCCGCCCAAGATGCAGGCGATGGCACGCGGCTCCTAGAAGCCCCCAGCCCCCTCGTCCTCATGGTGGTCGTCATTCCTCCTTGGTGGTGACGATAGAGGAGGGAGACCGGCGTTACCCTGAGGACTATCCTCACGAGGCTCATCCCTCCAGGCGCCCTCACGAGACTGATCCTGCCAGCGGACATCACGAGGCCGGTCGCGCCATTCCTCATGCGGGCCACGGTCATCCCAGCATCAACCACCATGTCCTCCTCCTCGGGCGTAGCCCCGGTCGTTGCACTCGAGGCGTCGACCGAAGTGTCCTTCTCGAATGGCTCGGAGCTCTTGACAGTCACTAGTGTTGTGGCTATGCAGGTTATGGAAGGCGCAAAATGGTGGGCTGCTCTTGGATGACTAGGGCTGGTCCCTGCCGCGCTTTGTGTCCGGTTCGGCCCCGAGCACGGCTGCTCCCTTGCGCTTCATGTCTTTGGCCTTGGCTTTCTTCTCCTTCGAGTCCGCAGCTGGGAACTCGAGGAGGGAGAGGCGCCCCTCCTCAGCTCTTGTGCACTTGGTCGCCAGGTTGAACAGCTCCAGAGTGGTGCACAGCTCGTCATGGATGGAGAGCTCCTCCTTCATCTTGACATCGCGGACGCCATCAGAGAACGCGGAGATGATGGCCTCGTCCGTCACCTTGAGGCGAACGTTGTTGAAATGTTGGATTTACTTCTGGAGGGTCTCTCCTGGTTGCTGCTTGACGCGGCGTAGGTCACCCACAGCCGGTGGGCGGTTGTGAGTGCCCTCGAAGTTGGCAACGAAACGGTCGCGCATCTCGTTCTAGGAGGAGATCGAGCCTGGAGGCAGGTTCAGGAGCCAGGAGTGGGCACCATCCTTTAGATCCATGGGGAACCAGTTTGACATGACTTTCTCGTCGCCGTTGGCCGCCTCGATGCTCATCTCATAGAGCTGCAGGAACTCCACGGGGTCGGGGTGCCTTCATAGCGAGGAGGCATATCCGGCTTGAACTTGCCCGGCCAGGCGATGCTACGCAGCCGAGGGACTTCTTGGCAGCTTCTTTCTTCTTGTGCGGGCGTCGGATGCGGTAGGTCGCGCCGTGGGGCCGCGCGCCGTGCGCAGAGCGGCCTGCGCGTCCACGGGAGCGCGACGAGCGTGAGATGACGAACCGGCTGGGGCCAACGATGGAGTTGCGGTGCGGTCGTCCCGCCGCACCGAGGGGTGCAGCGAGGATGCTTGCCGCTCGTTCCCCGCCGGGCCAGCGATGGCGTTGGCGGCAGACGACGGAGCATGACGGGGTGGCCCGCCTATGGGAGCCGTCTGAGCAATGCGGGCGGTGACGGCAGCCTGGTGCTTAGGCGAGCGCGGCGAGCGTCCGCCATGGAGACGATGAGACAACAGGATGCAGAGCGATGGAAGGGAAGCTTCGGCGCACCCCTACCTGGTTCCGACAAAACCCTCAAGGTTCGAACACTGGGGTGCACAGGAAGATCTCCCCCTACCGATCCACATCCTAGCTTGGCTAAGATCTCAAGGACTAACTCGACGAACTCGCAACACAAAGGACACAATGTTTATACTGCTTCGGGCCATCTTTGTGGTGTAATACCCTACTGCAGTGTGGTGGTGGTGGTGGATTGCCTCTTTGGCTGAGGATGAACAGTACATTGGGAAGAACAGCCTTCTGAGGCGAGGTGTTCTTGTGCTTGGTGGGTGTGAGGATGAACTGAATGAGTTCCTCCCTTCGTTCTCTCTCTCTCTTAGCTTGCCTCCCTATGGTGGTGGCTAATCCTATTTATAGAGGCCCTGGCCCTCTCCCCAAATATTGAGTGGGAAGGGAGCCAACAATGACCAATTTGAAAGGGGATAGCTATTACAAGTTATCCTGACAAAAGCAGTCTTTGCCTGCAAAAGGCTCTGGTGGTGATGCCGTCTTGGGCTCCATGGTGACCTCTGTCTTGTCGTCCCGCAGGTCTTGGTGTCATTGCACTGATATGTAAACCTTTACTTGATGCCTCGGTACTCCGTGCCTACGCTTGCTTCCTCAGCAGCAAAGAGGAAACAAGGACACTATGCACGCTGGTGCCTGCCTGGCGCCTGCCTGATCTTGATCGTCATGGCTCACGTTATTGATACCTCGTGAGGTTCGCCTGGCCTTGATTTCTCCGCCCCACGCGAGCCAGCCTGGTGAGGCCGCTCCTGAGGAGGTCTTGTGTCGTCCGCCTCGCGAGGCTTGGCCACTCGCGAGGGTCTTGGGTGCTTGTTGGTGGAGAAGGGTCGTACGGGACCGCTCGCAGAGCCACGCCATGGGCCGCAGGCAGGCAACTCTGGGGACC
The DNA here is from genome assembly GCF_056163025.1 of Triticum urartu. Lineage (NCBI taxonomy): Eukaryota > Viridiplantae > Streptophyta > Magnoliopsida > Poales > Poaceae > Triticum > Triticum urartu. The sequence goes on from NC_141875.1 coordinate 259,944,447, forward strand.
CCCGTTCCTAGAACGCCGACATGGTCAACATAAACAAGAAAGAAGTGGCAACTACGGACGAACGACAAGTTTTATGAAAACATGCGGATGCAATGCGTATGATGGCATGATGAACCGCAACAAACAAATAAAACACACACGATGAAACCTCGCTCTGAGCTGCGAGGTACTAGCAGGCGTTGCGGTGGTACCACTACCGCAGCGTCCGCTCCAGGATGCTAGAGGTGTGTGACCTTGTCCTGAGGCGGGTGCTCTCCAGGGAAGGGCTGCACAAGCTCTCGCCCATGTGGGAGGGCCCGTTTCGGGTCGCCCACGTCTCCAGGCCTGGCGCCGCGCGCCTGGAAATGCAGGATGGGGTCCCCATGTGTCGGCATTCTGGGAACGGGGTCCCCAGAGTTGCCTGCCTGCAGCCCACGGCATGGCTGGGCTGGCAGGTTCGTAAGGCCCATCTTCATCGACAAGACATTCAAGACCCTCGCGAGGGGCCAATCCTCGCAAGGCGGATGATGCAAGACAATCTCAAGAGCGGCCTCGCCAGGCAGGCTCACGAGGGGCGGAGAGATCAAGGCAAGCCAAACCTTGCGAGGCCCTCGTGACGTGAGCCATGACTATCAAGACCAGGCGGGCGCCAGCGCGCGTAGCGTCCTTGTTTCCTCTTTAGTGCCAAGGGGGCAAGCGCAGGCGCGAAGTACCAAGGCATCAAGCAAAGGTTTCCATATTGGTGCAACAAGACCAGGACTAGAAGGACGGCAAGGCGAAGGTCACCATGGAGCCCAAGACGGCGTCATCACCAGAGCCTTTTGCAGGGGAAGACCAACTTTTGTCAGGATAGCTTGTACTAGCTGTCCCCTTTCAAATTGGCCGTTGTAGGCTCCCTTACCGCTCAATATTTGGGGAGAGCACCAGGGCCTCTATAAATAGGACTAGCCACCACCGTAGAGGCAGTATCTCATCTTGGACCGGATCCACCCCACCAAGGCCACACACAAGTTCGCCAAGCACAAGAACACCTCAACCTCAGGAGCCTGTTCTTCCCCTTGTACTTTTCATCATTAGCCCAAGAGGCAATCCACCACCACCACACTAGAGTAGGGTAATTCACCACAACGGTGGCCCGAACTTGTATAAATCTTGTGTCTTTCTGTGTTGAGAGTTCGTGAGTTCGTCTGCGAGATCTTAGAGAGCTAGGGCATGGATCGATAGGGAGAAAACCTCCGCGCGCACCCTAGTGTTCGAACCTTAAGGGTCTGCCGGAACCCTAGATCCAAGACCATCCAGAACGCCTTCAACATCAATCACCTCGGGAAATTCTACCCATGAAGTAAGGCCTGGTGCCTATGAAGAATCTCCGCTCGTGACACTCTCACATAATAATGAGTGGGGCTGTACACGCCCCGGAGTCTCAGGACTACCGCCCTCGGGCCTCGGGGGCTCCCTCCCACGACTTGTGGCAGCACTTAGCTCCGTGTTGGTGAGAAGACAAGAACACTAGACTAGGTGCGAGACGCGGCTTTTCATTTGCTTTCTGAAATTGGCTTGCCCCTCTTTAACCGAATTTTTCTTTCCGGTGTCGCTTGCTGATCTTATTCCTTCGATTCTGCCCTTGTTTCTGCCTTCGGTTCTTTGTTTGGCATGTACCCTATCTCGGGTCCCTCGCGAGGGGGCTGGACAGGTGCCCCTCGGGCCCTCATGAGCGTTTTGTCTGTTTTTCGTGAGGCACACTCGCAGGAGCCGCAAGCTGGCGCACCCCCCTCGATCTGTTCCCCTCGGGTACCGCGACACGAGGCGCTGGGTCATGGCCATACGCAGGTGACGCGTGCTAGCCAGCAGTCTACAATGACGTGGACCAGGTACGGATCTCCTAGAAATTTCCCGCGGTTCCTCCTCGTCAGGTATGGAGAAAAGCGTGTCTCGCGAAGCGGGATCTACCTCAGGCAGATCGAGCTAAGTCATTCAACGCGCATACATAAATCATGACGTTGCCACACAGCACAGGAATGATACACACAGCATAACAACCCAGAAATCATAGTTTGTTTCACGCCCCCACGGGGCCCCATACTTGTCTTTCTCTAATGCAGGAAGGAAAGGAAGAACGAAACAAAAGAGGGACGTGCTCCTGCGGCAGGTCACGAGCAAGGGCTCACGGCACCCTCCTGAGCTTAGCTGGACCCCTTCTCGCACTTCACCGGAGAGCGGCAACGAGCCGACCCATTGCCACCTTCGAAGCGGGTGCGGCGGCGTGGCGGCTGGTCGTAGCCGCCGCTACTAGAGCTGCCACCGAAAGAAGAGTCGTCATAGCTGGACGAGACATGGCCGGGCCCGCCTCCCTCCTCGCCACGACCACCGCCAAGGCCGAGCACCTTGTCGCCGTCGTTGTCCTCGGGGCAGCACCCGCCGCGGCGACCGTCTTCCCCGAACACCCTCACGAAGAGGATCGCATTGCCATCGTACTTGAAGTGGAGGGCACACTGCCTGCCCAGCCCGCGTGCGCGGGCGAACGTCTGCCAGCTGCGAGCCAGGACTGTGTTGCCCACGGCGGAGACCTCCACCGTGACCCACGAATACCTGCTGCAGCAACCGTCCGCCTGCAGCTAGAGACCGCCTGGATCTGCGGATGGCAGTTCGCCGACGAAGAACCTCGGGAGCTGAAGCCAGGTGCCAGCCGGGTTCTCCGACCACACGATGAACTCCAGCATCACCTCCGTCGAATGGAAGTGCGGCCGGGGAGGCCGCGCAACTACGCCACGCGTTACCTCATCAACGGGGCTGCCGCGACCTAGGCGGCTGCCACCACGCGAAGAGGCGCCACCGCGGCTGCGAGGGGCCGCGGTGGGGGTCCCAGTGTGCTTGCGGGGGCGACCGCACCCCCTCTTGGCCAGCGGTGAGCTAGGCCCCTCTTGGCGAGCTTTCTCCTTCGCTGAGGCTGAGAGTCTCTTCACAGGCGCCATGGGCGTCGCTGTCGGCGGTCGAACAAGGAAGAAGAAGAAGCGGGAGAGGCAGAGAAGAGACGGGTTGTAAGTGCATCTAGTGCCACCCCTAGTTGGTTTTGGAGTATTGACGACAAACCTAGTTGAGGGACTAATGTGTTTGTGAGAATTGGAGGATAACACAGGTAGAAGTCCCTCATTGATTCGGTTTTCCTACCAGAGATGACCCCTAAAAATGTAAGAAGACATTGAAGTCAAAGGTGGTATGTGAAGACATTCATATTGAAGACTATGACAAGAGAAGACATCGCATGAAGACTACGGAGCGTGAAGACTTAGTTCCTTCATCGTTCTTTTTCTTCTTTGTTGAGTCATAGGAACCACCGTACTGTTAAGTCGGGTCCAAGTGAACCAGTCAGAATGACTGAAGTGATGCTTAACCAAAATCCTATGTCTTCGAGTGAAGACTATGAGAGCAAATCTTGTCCAGAGTTGGATAAGTCAGCTTTGCTTGTAGCTCAAGTAAAGTTGCCGTGTGTGTTTGAAATCTGACCATTGGGACACATGCCAGTTCCTTTGTGACCAATGGTCATTTCGGACAAATCAGGTCGGGTTGCCTAGTGGCTATAAATAGCCCACCCCCTACAACCATAAACGGTTGGCTGCTCAGAGTTAGTGCACGACTTTTGTCATTTGAGAGCAACCCACCTCGAAGCCTTTGAGAGAGAATTCCTGGCGAGGATAAAGCCCTAAACACCCAGAGCCAAAGAGTGTTAGGCATCACTTATGTCTTCCTGTCTGTGAGATCTAAAGACTTATTACACTTGAGGACTGTGAATCCTCTAGCCGGTTAGGCGTCGCGTTCTGAGCATCCAAGAGTCATTGTGGATCGCCGGTGAACGAAGTCTGTGAAGGTTTGGAAGTCTACCTTGAAGACTTATCAGAGTGATTGGGCGAGGATTGGGTGTCCTTAGCTCAAGGGGAATAAGGTGAAGACGAGGTCTTCTAAGTTGAATCTCAGCCTCCCTAACTAGACGTACAGTTGTCACAGCAACTAGGACTGGTCCAACAAATCATTGTCTTCAACGAGTCACTGGTTTCATCCTTCCCTTCCCTTTACTTACTGTTGGTCCTTGTGAAGTCATTGTATGATTGCTTTATCTTTTGTCTTCGCTGAGTGACTGCTTGTTCTGATTGGCTTCACAATATCTTCCTACCTGATCTTTACTGCCTAGCCGCTATTAGTCATTGTGCTTTCACTCCATTGAATACTTGACTATGGTTTTCCTAGTGTAGTCTACCTTCTGCTGCATGGTAATAGGTTTATTTCTATCGTTTGTCTTTGAAACTTCCATGTTTTGAAGACTTTCATAAAAATCGCCTATTCACCCCCCCCCCTCTAGTCGATCACTAGCACTTTCAATTGGTATCAGAGCAAGGTACTCCCTTGTTCTGTGTGATTCGGTTTAACCACCTGGGGTTTTAGCTATGTCGACTGTAGGGATAATCAAAGTCTCCGCTGCGTGCCCAGTCTTTGATGGAACTGAATATCCCTACTAGAAGAATAAGATGCGCATGCATCTTGAATCCATTGATGTCGACCTATGGTATGTCGTCAAGAATGGCGTTCCCAAGGCTGGTGAAGGTGTCACCGCTGCTGATGTCAAGAAGTTCGTTCAACTGGACTCCACTGCCAAGAACATCATCTGTGGTCATCTGACCAAAGGACAGTATGGCCATGTGAGTGCTTTGGAAACATCTAAGCTAGTCTGCGACTGGCTCTCCAAGGTCAACGAAGGCGTCTCAACCCAGAGAGATCAAAGAATCAGTGTCCTTCGCAACCTCTTCAACCGCTTCAAGAGAAATGACAATGAGAATGTTCATCTCACATTTGATCGACTCACTGACATCACAAATGAGCTTCAAGCCCTCGGCGCCACTAAGATCACCAAGCATGAAGTTGTTAAGACACTCCTAAGATCACTTAACAGCTTGTTTAACACCCTAGCCCTGATGATTCAAGAACATCCTGACTTCAAAACACTCGATCCGTCTGACATACTTGAGAGGCTCAACACACACGAGTTTCAGCTTTCTGAGAAAAGAGACATCTACGGTCCCAACTATGGGCGAACTCGTGCCTTGAAGGCAAAAGCTGTCTCCTCATCTGAACAAGAGTCTGACAGCAGTTCTGATGATCCTGAAGACATTGGAAAGGAGCTTGCTATGCTTGTGAAGAAGTTCCAAAAATTCACCAAGAAGAAAGGCTTCAGAAAGTCCTCATGATCAAGCTCAAGGAATGATGAAGCTTCTGCTCATGACTACAAGAAGAGAACATGCCACAAGTGCAATAAACCTGGCCACTACATCTCTGAGTGTCCATAGTGGGACAATGAGAACAAGAAGAAAAGAAGAGCAAGGAGTATGATTCTGACAACAACAAGAAGAAGAAATACTCAAAGTCTTCTTCCAAGTACTCCTCGAAGTCTTCATCACACAAGAAGAGCTCATCTGGCAAGGCACGTGCGTTTGTTGGCAAGGAAATGGATTCAGAGGAGTCCGCTTCTAAGGAGGCGGAGGTGGAGTCTGAGGAGGACTCTGATTCTGGCGTTGCGAGTCTGGCTACAACATATGTTGCCAAGTCCATCAACAACACTGAAGACAATGACTCCGTCACCGACACCGATGCAAATGACAAGGACTACTCCGCTCCTACCTACTGCTTCATAGCACGCAGTGCCAAGGTAAACACACGCACTATCAAACTTCCAGTGAAGATGACTCTGATTGTGGTTCCAAACCCAGCTACAAAACACTTGCTAAAATTGCAACTAAACAACAGAAAGCTATGGAACATATTCAAAAACTGTTAGACAAAAGCAATGACCTGTTAGACGCTGAAATGACTCGATCTCAGTCCTTAATTGAAGACCTAAAAAATCTTCACGTTAAGTATGTGGAACTTGAAAGTCGTCATGAAACTGAGAGATTGAGAGCGGCTCATGAAGATCTTCAAAAGGAAAACGAGTCACTTCACACCAAACAGATCAGTTCAGCTCAGGAAGGATTTGAACCACCATGTATTAAATGTATTGAGCATGACAACACTACTTCTGTTGCTGGTTGTTCTACTGCTGCTACTATTGCAATATCTTCAACTGCTGATGTGCCAACTAACCCCTCTGCTGAGGATGCCACTGCTATTGCTGATGAGAATGCTAGGTTGAAGACATTGGTTGAAACAGAGATGTTCAAAAGCCTCAAAGGGCATCAGACACTATGTGATGTCCTCAAAAGGCAGATCCTGAACCGAAACCCTAGGAAAGAGGGTGTTGGGTTAGAAAGGAAAATGAATGCTGATGGCTCTTACTGGAAACCTGAGCACTACCCCAAAACCACATGGGTTGCTGCAAAGGGACCTTCAGTGGATCCATCCACCCTATCTGGCTTCACTTGTGCTAATCCCATTGTTATTAATGGATCCTTTGATTGAAACTATAAACTGTTTAAGAATCAGAAGGGTGAAGTGTTTGCCAGGTATATTGGTACTAACTTCAGGAATGGACCGCCTATGAAGAAGGTCTGGGTGTCGAAAAGGTGTTTGGAGAATCTTCCTGTGAATGTCACCATGACACCACAGGTGAAGAAGACAAACCCCAGACAAGAGGCTTCATATGGTCCAAAGGCTTCATATAGACAGAGGACTCACCTGAGTCGCACTAACGCAAATGTTTTGCAAGGAAGCCATACTCAGGCCTGTGAATATGAGCGCGTTTCATCAAACCGCCATGTTCATAAGACCAAGAACTATTCTGCTTATTCCTATGAGTACTATTGTCCACCTGCAAGACTTTTTGCTAGGGCTCCAAAGCCAAAGTTCTCAGATGCTGCACTTAGACTCATTGCTTCGAAGCCACCCTTGAAGATGTGGGTGGCTAAGAAAGCTTAACTCTCTTTTGCAGGGAAAGGTCTCCAGCCGAAAACCAAAATCGTCTTATTATGTACTTTGTTCTTGGGGACCTTAAACATCTTGTAGGGCGCAAGATCAAATGCCCAAATGGTCTTATTATGTACTTTGTTCCTGATTCGCTTGCTACTTGCCCTATCAGTCCTAATCTCGATCTAAGCTTTCATAATCCACTGGCTCGTCAAATGTTTTTGCTTCACAATTCTCTTCGTGAAGCTTATCCCCCTAATTGCATTGTAGGGTACGACACCAGCTGCTTCAGAATGGATTATTGATAGTGGGTGTACCAATCACATGACTGGCAAGCGAAGCCTTCTTATGGACTCAACCTTACGTCCATCTGACAAAAGTCACATCACATTTGCTGACACTGGTAAAAGTAAGGTATTGGGTCTAGGCAGAGTTGCAATCTCAAAGGATCAACACATGGATAAAGTCATGCTTGTTGAATCCCTTGGTTTCAACTTAATGTCTGTCTCAATGCTTTGCGATTTAAACATGATTGTGATGTTTGGAAAATATCGTTGCCTTGTTCTAATGGAATCTGACAAGTCTCTAGTGTTTGAAGGGTATCGGAAAGATGATTTGTACGTGGTAGATTTCTCAGTAGGACCACAGCTTGCCGTATGTCTTCTAGCAAAAGCTTCAGAATGATGGCTCTGGCATCGGAGGCTAGGGCATGCTGGCATGAGGAACTTGCACACTCTTGCCAGAAAGAAGCATGTCATAGGCATCGAGGGCATCAAGTTCAAGAAGGATCACTTATGCGGTGCCTGTGAAGCAGGAAAGATGACGAGGGCCAAGCATCTCTCGAAGACAATCATGACAACGACTGAACCCTTCGAACTGCTCCACATGGATCTTTTCGGTCCCAGTCATTACTCAACTCTTACTACAACTGCTTGTCTCTATGGCTTTGTCATTGTTGATGATTATTCAAGATATACTTGGGTGCATATAATCCTCTAGTGCAGGATGTCTTCAGACGCTTCGCCAATCGAGCAATGAACAACTATGGCGTCAAGATAAAGCACATCAGAAGTGACAATGGCACTGAATTCAAGAACACTGGCCTAGATACATATCTTGATGCTTTGGGCATCACACATGAATTCTCAGCTCCGAACACGCCATAGCAGAATGGCGTCGTCGAACGCAAGAACAGAACACTTATTGAGATGGCTCGGACGATGCTTGATGAATACAAGACTCCAAGAAAATTATGGCCTGAAGCCATTGATACTGCATGCCATATCATCAACCGTGTTTATCTTAACAAGCTTTTGAACAAGACATCCTATGAGCTCCTTACTGGCAAGAAGCCAAATGTTAGTTACTTCAGAGTATTTGGTGCCAGGTGCTGGATCAAGGATCCACATCACACTTCAAAATTTGCACCAAAAGCACATGAAGGTTTTATGCTTGGATATGGAAAGGATTCGCACTCCTACAGAGTCTTCAACCTCTTTCACTATAAAGTGGTTGCAACTGTGGATGTGCGGTTCGATGAGACTAACGGCTCGCAAAGAGAGCACCTGCCAAATGTGCTAGATGAAGTTCCATCCAGTGAATCAATCAAATTTATGGGAACTGGAGAAATCATACCTTCTGAAGCTCAGCCTGAAGAGGAACTTATCATCTCCGCACCTGATCAACCTAAAGACAATGATCAACCTGAAGACAATGCTCAGCCTGAAGAAAATCCTTCTAACGATGACAATGATCAGCAAGAGCAAAATCTTCGTCCTATACATCCTCGTGTTGCAAATGAAGTACAGACTGAGAGAATAATTGAAAGCATCAATGCACCAGGTCCACTCACTCGTTCAAGGGCAACACAGCTAGCAAATTTCTATGGGAACTTCGCATTTGTCTCAATATCTGAACCCAAGAAAGTTGATGAAGCCTTCATGGAACCTGAATGGATTCAAGCTATGCAAGAAGAGCTTCAATAGTTTGAGCTGAATAATGTATGGGAACTGGTTAAGCGTCCTGATCCTCGCAAGCACAATATAATAGGCACCAAATGGATATATCGCAACAAGCAAGATGAGCATGGTCAAGTTGTCAAAAACAAAGCTCATCTCGTTGCTCGAGGATACACTCAAGTTGAAGGGATTGACTTCGATGAGACATTTGCTCATGTGGCTAGACTTGAAGCCATACGCATACTGCTGGCCTATGCAAATCATCATAACATTCATCTGCATCAAATGGATGTGAAGAGCGCTTTTCTCAATGGCAAGATTGACGAAGAAGTGTATGTTGCACAACCGCCAGGCTTTGAAGATCCAAAACATCCTGATATGGTGTACAAGCTCAACAAGGCATTGTATGGCCTCAAACAATCCCCTAGGGCTTGGTATGACACACTCAAAGACTTCCTGAAGAGCAAAGGCTTCAAACCTGGTTCCCTCGACCCCACTCTCTTCACGAAGACATATGATGGTGAATTGTTTGTGTGCCAAATATATGTGTATGCCATTATCTTCGGCTGCACCAATCAGAAATACACTGACGAGTTTGGATATATGATGCAAGAGCAATATCAGATGTCCATGATGGGTGAGCTGAAGTTCTTCCTTGGTCTTCAAATACGTCAGCAACGCAACAACATCTTTATATCTCAAGAGAAATACCTCAAAGATTGCCTGAAGAAATTTGGAATGCAAGATTGCAAAGGCTACACGACGCCAATGCCAGCCAAACATCATCTGGGTCCCGACGACAATGGTAAAGAGTTCGATCAAAAGGTATACCGCTCCATGATTGGTTCCTTACTTTATTGATGTGCATCTAGGCCAGATATCAGGCTTAGTGTTTGCATGTGTGCCCGGTTCCAAGCGGCACCAAAGGAATCGCATCACTTAGCTGTGAAGCGAATTCTCAGATATTTGGCTCACACCCCAACACTAGGATTATGGTATCCAAAGGGCTCAGAGTTTGATCTAGTTGGATTCTCGGATGCTGATTATGCTGGTAACAAGGTGGATCGCAAGTCTACATCAGGCACATGTCATTTTCTGGGCCGATCACTTGTATGTTGGTCTTCAAAGAAGCAGAACTGTGTATCTCTCTCCACTGTTGAATCTGAATACATTGCTGCTGGATCTTGCTGCGCTCAGCTTCTATGGATGAAGCAAACACTCAAAGACTATGGCATTCACCTGAAGCAAGTGCCACTCTACTGCGAAAACGAAAGCGCCATCAAGATTGCCAACAACCCAGTTCAGCACTCGAAGACAAAGCACATTGAAATTTGTCATCACTTTCTCAGAGATCATGTTGTGAAGGAAGATATTTATATCATACACGTCAACACTGAAGAGCAATTAGTAGATATCTTCACCAACCCTTGGATGAGAAGAGGTTTTGCAAGTTATGGTGTGAGCTAAATATCTTGGAATCCTCAAATGTCCTGTGATCAGGCACACATCCTAACACTTATGCATGTTGATGACTTAGATGTGCAACACACGAAGTAAAGTATATCTTCAATCAATGAAGACTTACATTCTGCGTGTGAATACATTAATGTGGAATTTGACTTCGGAGCGCCACGATAATTGTGCGCCGTGTCTGGGTCTAATACTTCCTATACGGTGGGTAACGCCACCACCAAATTCTTCTGTTTGAAGTGTTTTACCCATGGCGTTACATTTGCTATGTCTTCACATTTTGTTTGTCTTCATTTTCAACTTGTCTTCATGATTATCTTCACTATGTTGACTTGATTGTCTTCTGATATATACATACTAGTGTTCTGTCCTCTACAGCATTCACTTATAGCTACGTGTTCCTTGTTGAATCTTTTGAACTAAGTGAATGTGATCGGACCCTAATCTCTCTATGCGTTCTATCTCAAACTCAATCTGTCCAAATCATATGCATTCTATTGAAACTGTCGAATGTCTTCTCTACGTCCTAGTCAGTAGAAGATACAGAGACAAACATTAAGTTCGTTTTCAATGCTAATTCCTTCACCTGAAACCCGGAGAAGTGGGAACGACCACCCGACAATCTAGGCATGCGTGGGAACGTGGAACAGTCATTATCCTTTCTTCCACTCTTGCACAAACCCTAGCGCCACCACTAGCCCTCGACGACGCCGGCGACGAAGCGCTTAGCTTCCGCGACCTCACCGACGCCGTCTTCACGCCGGCCGCGGACATCGTCTTCTCCGCCGTCGCCGTAGGTATCCTCCGTCGCCATGTTAGGGCACGGACGATCGAACTGCTCGGCCTCCTCCCCCACTCCGTCTAGCAGTTCTTCGTGTGGTAAATAAAACTTCCTTTTTACGGCCCCTTTTGATCCTATAGATTCATCACTTTCTACCACAAGCAGTTTCTGTTCACACAACTTGGATCTATTTCATACTGCATCTCATAATATGCCTAGTATGTTCACTTATGCTTCACAAAGTAGTTAGATTCCTCACTTGTACTTATTCGTGGATTCGTACAAATCTGGAACCAACTCTCTGTCTATGAGTGAATGTCTTCGCACTATGAGGTCAATGTCTTCGAAACTGATTTATCTTCAAAATCTTCTGAGAATGCATATGACCTCTTCCCCTTCCCTCGCACCTTAATGCTGTCACAGGTACATGTCCGTGGGAGAATCCCTTGGTTCTCCTAGTCTGCATTCGTTTGTAGAATTCTTACAGCATCAAATTAACTCTCCCGAAGCCAGTTCCTGTTTGACCAGAAAGCGGAAGCCTTTGAAGCCTTTAAATGTGTTGAAGCCGTTCAGTTTAAGCTTCGTGGCACCAGAGAAACCTACAAGAAAGGGTGGCAGATAGCGTCGTGGCAACACCTCCAGAAATTTGCCTCCTGACCTCTATGAGCTATACAAGACAGATCCAGAGGAGGACTACAATCAGCGAAAAACTCGAATCCAATGGATTCGAAGATATTGGGCAGAACGGTGGTTCAAGTACAGGTTCGTGACCCAGGAGTATGCTAAGAAGAATGCCGTCAAACGACCATGGGGAGACATTCTATATAGAAATCTTCAACCCAAGTCCAGAGCTGAAGCCATTGAATAAGGCTTCTATCCTTGCATCGTCCGTGGACCGCAGCCTGCGGATGCAGACCCATCTTCATTACTGTGGTGCCGTGATCATAATCTGTTCAAGCGCAACCTTCAGTTTGCCAAGAACTCGGCCAAAGAGAACAAGAAGTCACGGGGCTTAGACTTCAATCAAGGCCCCTCTGGTCCTCGTGCTGATGGCACACGCGAAGCTGAACCCAATCTTGTTGGGCCCTTCTACAACTTGGAAGGTCTCATCACTCATATCATGGTTCAAGGGACAACTGTGGATGAGCCTGCAGATGACGCTGAATCTGATGAAGTGCCTGCACCGCCGAAGCCAAAGAAACTGAAGAAGCCTAAAGCTTCAAAGCCTGCTCCTGCACCAAAGGTCTTACAGGCGAAGCCTCTAGCCACTGCACCTCCTGAACACAGTGTGCAGTCTGAAGATTTGTCACGCATCTCCAAGCCCTCGAGAGTAAAGATGCCCTTGGAACCCACCATTGATCTGTCCAGCGATGAAGATCTTGTAGATGACGCTCTTGAGCAATTGATCAAGAGCAAAGAAGAAGCAGAAATCTTCAATGATTTGCCTCTCTTTGACGTAGCAATCCTTCACAACTTCATTGATGAGTGGTTTGAAACCCCCAATCTCAGCTTTGATGATCTGCAACTTCCAATTGGCCTCAGCGTCGCTTTCACTGGCGCCATTGCTTTTGAGCTAGCTCTAGCTCAGCGCATCGTTGAACTGAAGCAAAAGATCGACTATGAGAAAGCTCAGTTGATGCAGCACATGGCAAAGCTTAGCGTGCAAGATGTTAAGAACTTCAAAACTATGCTGCACGAGCTCAAGGAAGCCTTTCTCAAGAAACGCAAAGAAGCTAAAGGTTCTCGTGAGCGCATGAAGAGTCTGGCTGACAAGTGCGTGCAAGCCACAATGAAGCTGAAAAGCGCAAGGCTCTTGGGCGTCCTGGCATTGATCCCAGGATGGCTGCAACGAAGAAGAAGAAGCCAGCTGTGGCTGAACCCGAAGCAACAAGGCAGGAAGCACATCCCATTGTCTTCCCAGCCAGTATGACATGCTCGAAGCCTAAGGTCCCCACAGTGGCTTCAGAATTAAAGAAGACAAGGGCTGCCGAGGCTGAAGCCAGAAAGAGGAAACATCCTGAAGCTTCTGATGTTGCTCCCTCCAAGAAGAAGCACAAAACCAAGAAAGATCGGGCTACTCCCACAGAGCCCCTTATTGTTGAGCCCATCTCGGTTGCTCGTCCTTCCTCTTCGCATCGGGAACGACGGATGGTAATTCATGAGCCTGCTTCCATAGAGGCTCCTGAAGACATTCCAGCAATTGACCCCACCGCTACTGAAGACATTGGTCACCATGACAATGTTGAAGATGATGAAGTCCTTCCTCAGATCGAGCACCAACTGGTATCATAGCCTGTGCTCACGCACAGCAAACTCATCAGCATTGGTCGTCCTCTGATGCCAACTGCTCAGGATGCATCGTGGGCTGATCACCCATAGAGACAAGACACTCCAAGCTCTCCCCAACTACAAACTACCCCAACAGTGCAAGATGATGATGACTTTGTGGCCCAGCACACTCCATCTCCATAAGCGTCGCCCGCATTACGCAGGCTTCGCAAAGGACCAACGCCCCAAGTCACTCCCACAATGCACGTGTCTGAATCTGAAGCCAAAATGGCTGAAGACATTCCGGCTGCATTAGCCGATGAAGAAGAAGATGAAGAAGAAGCCCCAAGAGACACAAGAGTTGCTACACCCCCATCTCTCCAAGATGTTGTTCTCGAGGAGAACGTGACCGACCCTCCACCTTCTGAAGTGGAGGTCAACAACCCTGAGGCGGCCACCAATATCGCCGCTGACGCCAATGATGTCGTCATGGCCAAAGCCAGTACGGCGCCAGAAGCCAATGTGGCACCAGAAGTCAATGCAGCACCTGAAGTCCACGCACCTGAAGCACATGTGGCCCCTGAAGCCCATGAAGACAATGCCAATGACCCGGTTCCCCCTCCAAGACCTCACACAATGGAGCTGGCATTTGATCGTGGTCAGCCAGTTATGGTTCGATGGCCCATTCTGACTCCTCCGCCTGCTGCTGGTCCATAATTTGAGTACCACGTCGAGCACATGCCTCAAGTCCAAAAGCCCAAGCCAAGACTTCCACGTTTCCCAGGCACCGCCACTTCACCTAGGGTCTTCAATGCGAATGGCTTCGTGGCACATAATACCTTCTTCAACCGCTCCAAGAACCCTTATACTAGACCGCGCATTTCCTCAGATCGGTTCTGGAGCTATCAGCAGCGCAGCTACTATTCATGTGTCCTATACAATCAAGGGCGCATATTTCAACATATGCGCCTCGACTCTGAAGCTATAGCTGGTCTGCCCTGCCTCAAAGAAGCATTGGACTGTTTCAGAGATGCTGGTCTGTTGTAGTTCATCACTGACAAAGAGCACTGGAATGAAGAATTGCTGCTTCAATTCTATGCCACTCTTCATATTCGAGGCTACAACAGGGATCCGAAGATGTGGGTCCTTGAGTGGATGATAGGCAATGTCCATCATGAAGCTAAAGCTCTTGATATCATTGAGCTCACAGGCCTGCACACTCCTGGTGAATACTATGAACCAGGTTGTCAAAAACATCAAAATGCCTTGGAAAGCATCTTTCAGAAGCCAGAACCCAACATGAGTCAAATGCTGAGCATGATGAAGCCTCTGCCTCACGACGCTGAATACCCATCTGAGTTCTTTGTTGAAAACCTAGAGTACTTTCCTCGCACCATTTACCACATCATCAGGAAGACTCTATGGCCTGTCAAAGGACACTCATCTGCAGCGAAGCTTGAAGGAGCAATGAAGACTTTTGTTTTCTATATCTTCAATGGCATCAGCTTCAATGCTCAAGACTTCTTCATCAGGAAGTTAGCTGCGTCTGGCTCCGACATCTTTGGGTTGAAATTCTATGCTCCATGGGTCATGTGTCTGATCAAGCGTCACTCAGCCTTCAACTACCAGCCGTCTGCGCGCAATCATCTTATATTCTTGCCCGAGGTTGATCTGTCAGTTGAAGCCATTTACCCAAAGCCTGCTAAGGATCCCATTTATCTTCACAATGCTGATCACCAAAGCTTCACCCAGCCCATTGAAGGAATTCTAGCAGTGTCTCGTGTTTGTCCCCTTGCTGGAAACACACGTGCCCCTCGTGCTCAAACTGATGCCACTGGTAGCACCATTGCGCAAAGGCCTCAAAGACGATCTCGTGTCCTCAATGATCGAGAGCTTCTCGTCGCGCTGCATCAGAAACAGGACAAACATCACGACTGGCTTAAGCGTCAGATGCAAAGCCTCTTGGTGGATGTCAACCGCATTCGCAATCTTGCCACCAAGAATGCCTTTGTCACTCATGAAACCTGTCGGAGGTCGTGGAAGAGTTTGACCCTACTGAGTGCTGAAGCTGATCTGCATGACGATGGCTTCACTGAACGCTTCAAGTTTGACTCAACTCCTCCCAGAAATGCTCACTTGCGTCGGACTCCCTCACTTGAAGACTCTGAATACTTGTCCTAAGCTGCGACCGTAAATGCCAGAGTCATCGATGACCAAGATGATGCAACTTAACCTCCTCCAACTTCAGCGCGTGACGACACTGCACCAAGTTCCTCTGCATCACCGGATCTCACCGACGACCTTGCTGCCTCGCCTGCACCTCATGGGAACGAGTAGGCGCTCTATGTCTTCAAACCTTTTTGGTCATCACTGACAAAAGGGGGAGAATCATATGAGTTGATAGTCTTCAAGCGGGTCCATATGGGTGGTTGCTTTACTTTTTGCTACTTTTGCCAAGTGCTTACAACTCTCGTTTTCGATACATTTGGTTCTTTGAGTTGTAACACTTAAAATCGATGGTCGTCTGCTACTTATTTGCTATTCTGTGATGCGATGATAAATTCCGCATCTAGTGCCACCCCTAGTTGGTTTTGGAGTATTAACGACAAACCTAGTTGAGGGACTACTGTTTTTGTGAGAATTGCAGGATAACACAGGTAGAAGTCCCTCATTGATTCGGTTTTCCTACCAGAGATGACCCCTAAAAATGCAAGAAGACATTGAAGTCAAAGGTGGTATGTGAAGACATTCACATTGAAGACTATGACAAGAGAAGACATCGCATGAAGACTATGGAGCGCGAAGACTTAGTTCCTTCATCGTTCTTTTTCTTATTTGTTGAGTCATAGGAACCACCGTACTGTTAAGTGGGGTCCAAGTGAACCAGTCAGAATGACTGAAGTGATGCTTAACCAAAATCCTATGTCTTCGAGTGAAGACTATGAGAGCAAATCTTGTCCAGAGTTGGATAAGTCAGCTTTGCTTGTAGCTCAAGTAAAGTTGTCGTGTGTGTTTGAAATCTGACCGTTGGAACACGTGTCAGTTCCTTAGTGACCAAGGGTCATTTCAGACAAATCAGGTCGGGTTGCCTAGTGGCTATAAATAGCCCACCCCTACAACCATAAATGGTTGGCTGCTCAGAGTTAGTGCACGGCTTCTGTCGTTTGAGAGCAACCCACCTTGAAGACTTTGAGAGAGAATTCCTGGCGAGGATAAAGCCCTAAACACCCAGAGCCAAAGAGTGTTAGGCATCACTTATGTCTTCCTGTCTGTGAGATCTAAAGACTTATTACACTTGAGGACTGTGAATCCTCCAGCCGTTTAGGCGTCGTATTCTGAGCATCCAAGAGTCATTGTGGATTGCCAGTGAACGAAGTCTGTGAAGGTTTGGAAGTCTACCTTGAAGACTTACCAGAGTGATTGGGCGAGGACTGGGTGTCCTTAGCTCAACGGGAATAAGGTGAAGACGAGGTCTTCTGAGTTGAATCTCAGCCTCCCTAACCAGACGTACAGTTGTCACAGCAACTGGAACTGGTCTGACAAATCATTGTCTTCAACGAGTCACTAGTTTCATCCTTCCCTTCCCTTTACTTACTGTTGGTCCTTGTGAAGTCATTGTATGATTGCTTTATCTTTTGTCTTCACTGAGTGACTGGTTGTTCTGATTGGCTCACAATATCTTCCTACCTGATCTTTACTGCCTAGCTGCTATTAGTCATTGTGCTTTCACTCCATTGAATACTTGACTATAGTTTGCCTAGTGTAGTCTACCTTCCGCTGCATGGTAATAGGTTTATTTCTATCGTTTGTCTTCGAAACTTCCATGTTTTGAAGACTTACATAAAAATCGCCTATTCACCCCCCCTCTAGTCGATCACTAGCACATTCACGGGTGATGGGGGCTCCGCCCCCACTTCCCATTTATAGCCAAGGAGAGGCCAACCGCCGGCCTCCATGATCTAAGGTAATAATGATCTTTTTCCTGCATGCAGCGACGACCCGTCAAGTCGGGCAGTTGTCGAGGCTGTGTGGGGAAGCGGAGACGCCCATGTGCAATCAGTCACCACGCGTCGATCAAGGCCGGAGGCTATTGGGGCCCCCGGCGCTCCGCACTTGCCCTTTGGGTTCGCCTTGAAGCCAAGCCCGAGCACGCCTTGGGCCCGGGGGCTACTGTCGGTGTTCTGGGAATGCGGGTCCCCAGACTTCCTGCTTGCGGCCCGCAGCGTGGCTCCTCCAGCGGCCCCGTACGGCCCATCTTCACCAGCAAACACCAAAGACCCTCCCGAGGGGCCAAGCCTTGCGAGGCGGACGACGCAAGACCTCCTCAGGGGCGGCCCCACCAGGCTGGCTCGCGTGGGGCGGAGAGATCTAGGCAAGGCGATCCTCGCGAGGTTCCAATGATGTAAGCCATGACGATCAAGACCAGGTGGGCGCCAAGTTGGCGCCAGCGAGCACAATGTCCTTGTTTCCTTTTTGGTGCTAAGGAGGCAAGCGCAGGCGAGGAGTTCCAAGGCACCAAGCAAAGGTTTCCATATCGGTGCAACAAGACCAAGACCAGCAGGACGGCGGGACGGAGGTCACCGTGGAGCCCAAGACGGCGTCACCACGAGAGCCTTTGGCAGGCGAAGACTACTTTTGTCAGGATAACTTGTACTAGTTGTCCCCCTTCAAATTGGCCGTTGTGGGATCCCTTCCCGCTCAATATTTGGGAAGAGGACCAGGTCCTCTATAAATAGGACTAGCCACTACCATAGAGCGAGGAAGGGAGACATCACCCTCAACCACACAAGCTCATCAAGCACAAGAACACCTCTCCTCAGGAGGCTATTCTTCCCTTATAACTGTTCATCCTTAGCCAAGAGGCAATCCACCGCACCACACTGGAGTAGGGTATTACACCACAACGATGGCCCGAACCAGTATAAATCTTGTGTCTCGTGTTCTTTGGGTCCGAGAAGCTAGGTCGTGAGATCGTTGAGTGTGCGAGCTGGAGAGGGGGGAGATCTTCGTGCGCACCCGGTGTTTGAACCTCAATGGTTTTTCCGGAACCCAAAATCCGACATCCCCAATATTGGGTGTCGACAAACTACTCTCACCACAAAGAGTATAGAAGCGTTCTTGATGTCTGCGAACTCTGGTATTCCAGAACTGAAATGATAAACACTATGTCAAAAACACCTTGGAGCTCAACTCCCCGAGACACTGCCACAATCCCTAAATGTCAGGAGGCACCAAGACAGAATCCCTGTCACAATGATATCGCAATGATCCAACAATACCCGCGTGATCCTAAAAAAAATTGAATGAAAAAGGATAGAAGAGTGGGAAAACATCTACGTCACGAGTCCTCACCAAAGCGACGAAGGGGATAAGGAGTAAAAAGAGTTCCTACTCTCTGATATAACTAGACTCAAAAGAGTATTCTTCTAGACTCAACAATGGCAGCGGTTCGATCAATCAAGGGGCTCGTAAGGTCGGTAAGGCTCTAATACTGGCCCAAGTTGTGATTCTTTCCCAATCACGTGATGAACTCATGATTGGGGCACAACCGCATTTCGAGCACATAGCAAGGTGGATATCATTACAACATACCATGTACCGAATAGATGAGAATACAAGATAAAGGCTTACACTCGCCACAAGTTACAACATTCATACAACAAAACATCAATACATAGAAATCGTCATACAGAAGAGCAGGATCCGACTAGGGATGAAATCAAATGAAAAAGAAGAACAACAGCCACCCTGCTTATCCCAGGTTCCTTGACCCGGAACCTATCCCTTGATCGAAAAAGAAGAACTCCAAAAGCAAGAAATCATCGCTCTCACGTAGAAGCTTGGCATAACCTGCACCTGCACCTGTTGTTGTAGTAATCTGTGAGCCACGAGGACTCAGCAATCCCATTACCATGGGTATGAAGACTAGAAAATCTTAATAGGTATGAAATGGATAAATTGATGAGGTTGCAGCAGCAATAATAATTGTATGGTGGCTAACTTATGAGTACAATAATAAGATGAGAAACTATGCAACTATCACAAACTAGTAATGATCAAGAAGTGATCCTGAACTACTTATGTTCAAACATAACCCAAACCGTGTTCTCTTCCTGAACCTTGTCGAAAAGAGGCAGTCACGGTTACACACGCGGTTGGTGTATTTTAGTTCGAATCTGGTGTCATGTTCTCTACAACTGGATATTAAAAACTCCCATTTGCCACATAACCGCGGGCGCGGCTCTCAAAAGTTTAAACCCTACAGGGGTGTCCTAACTTAACCCATGATAATCTCACGATCCGCGGAGACATTCCTCCATCTCGGGACCCTCCGATCAGACTAGGAACCCCGGTGCACAAGACATTTCGACTATGGAAAAACAAAACCAGCAAGACCACCCAGTGCATCGATACCCCGATAGAAGCCGCGCGTATGTTGTTCTCAGGATAACACCGTCTATGCTAAGTGGACGATATCCAAATACCTCGAGTTGCCTCATGAGGAGCACTGGCTTGGGGGGTTGACTAAGAGACCTCGAGGGCCAGCAGGTCCCTATGCAAGTTTTAGTTGTTATTAGGCAAATGCTAAAGACATTATTGGGCCTTGCTGGAAGAGTTTTATTCAAGGCGAACTGTTAAGAGGGGCCCATAAACCATCATCGTGTTAGGAACGCAACATCAAGAAACATAACTCCGGTATGACGGAAAATAGGGAGGCAAGAGTGGAATGAAACACCAGGCAAAAGGAAGAGCCTTCCACCCTTTACCAAGTATATAGATGCATTAATTAAATAAAAGATATTGTGATATCCCATGATATCCATGTCCCAACATGGAACAACCTGCAACTGCACCTGCAACTAGCAATGCTATAAGAGAGGCTGAGCAAAGCGGTAACATAGCCAAACAACGATTTGCTGGGATGGTGAAAAGGTTAGAGGCTAACATGGCAATTTGGGAGGCTTGATAAACAAGTGGTAGGTAGCACAAAATAGCGATAGCATCAAGACAACTAGCATGATAGTAGTGAGATCCAAGGTGACAGTCATCTTGCCTGAAATCCCGCAAGGAAGAAGAACGAGTGCATGAAGAAGACGGACCCACATAGTCGAACGAATCCTCATGATCGCAATGAAACAGGAACTATCGAGAAGAAACACAACCGGAAAGAAGCAATCAACATGGTAAACACACAACACATAACATGGCATCATGCACAACCAAGTAGGGTGCATGTCCAGTTTAATGAGGCATGACATGGCAAAGTGCAAACACTAATACTACAAATTAAGTGGATCTCAATATGCAACGAGTTGCATATTGACAAAACACCACATTAAAATATTTAGTTCACTCTTGTTTAAGAATAAGACAAGGTTAAATGTTGATTAACATGGCAAGAGGTGAAGCATAGAGCAGAGGGACAGGGACGCACTCGATGACTAGGCTCTGGTTCACGCCGGCAAGGTGAAGGAGCTAGAGGTGGAGCGGGACGAGCTGAAGGATCAGGTCCTGAAGTAGTCCAAGGAGAAGGACATGATCAATGGTGCCCTGGTTGAGGCACAGGGTGCGGTCCTCGACAAGGCCGGGCAGCTTTCCGAGGCCAACAACTCCATTAAAGACCTCAAACTGAAGCTAGAGGGTCTCGAGGGGATGCTCTCGGAGGCCAAAACCCAGGAGGAGACCCTGGCCAAGGATCTGGAGGCCGAGAGGCAGCTGCGGAAGAACGAAGCCGCCAACCAGAAGGATTTTGTGGAAGGCGAGAACTGCTGGATCGGGCGCGTGTTGCATCGGTCTCGGGTCGTCACACATAGTAAATAGTTGAAACCCAATAGCATGAGTAGTAGTTGTTTGAGCCATGATGTGCCTACTCATTCATGCTTGCCTGTTATGCCTGCTATGCTTAGAGTTGTGTTATGTCTTATTCATCTGGGATGGTTTGGGATAGTGGTAAAAATGTCCCACTATTTAGAGCTAAGTGTGTGAACATGATTTGGTAAAGGTAGAGATGAGAGGCCATGTAGGAGTACATGGTGTGTTGTCTCATTGAAACTGTCCTCAGGAACTGAGTTCTGTGTTTGTGATCCAAGACAGCTACTACCACGCATTGGGCTCGAAACCAATGACCCCTCTCGACTTATTGATTGCCTTGATCTTTGTCAAGGAGATGCAACTAGTTTGTAGTGCTTGTATGATATGTGTTGGAGGCTACTACTTCTTGAGCTTGCTTTGGTTTTCCCTCGAAGAGGAAAGGGTGATGTGGGAAAGTAGAGATAAGTATTTCCCTCAGTTTGAGAACCAAGGTATCAATCCAATAGGAGGTGCACGCAAGTCTCCAATCTATGCTCCTGCACAAACAGTCAAACACTTGCACCAAATGCGATAAAGGAGTTGTCAATCCTTTCACTGTCACTTGCAAGGATGAGATCTGATAGAGATAGATATAAAACATTACTAAAATGCAAAATAAAATAAAAGTAAATAAATTGCATCAAGGTATTTTTGGGTTTTTTGGTTTATAAATCTCAAAATATATGGTCGAAAATAGACCCGGGTGTCGGTGTTCTGGGAACCAGGATACCCAGACTTGCCTGCCTGCGACCCACGTCGTGGCTCCATCGACGGCTTGGTATGGCCCATCTACAACACCAACAAGTAAAGACCCTCACAAGGGGCCAAGCCTTGCGAGGGAGAGGCTTCCCCAGGGTGGCTCCTGAGGAGCGGACATTCCTATGCAGGTGCCAACCTCATGAGGTTGAGGTGACGCAAGCCATGACGACAAAGGTTAGGAGGGCGCCAGCGGGCGCAGAGCAGAAGGTTTCCTCTTTGTTGCTAAGGAGGCAAGCGCAGGGGCGGGGTCCCGAGGAGTCAACCAACGGTTTACATTCCTATGCAACGAGACCAAGGCTGCCAGGAATACAGGACAGATGTCATCACCAAGCCCACCATGACGTCATGACTAGAATCTTTGCAGACGAAGACCACCTTTCGTCAGGATAAGATGTACTACGTGTCCCCTTTGAAATTGGCCACTGTGGGATCCCTTCCCGACTTCGTTGTGGAAGAACAGGACCAAGGCCACTATCAGTATAGGCTAGCCACCACCAAGAGAGGGGGATCCGAGACTCACTCCCTTGCCAGAGCAAACCTCACGAGGTTGTTCTTCCCTTGTTCTAGTTCATCATCACCCCCTCATGAGGCTAATCCACCCCAAAGTAGGAGTAGGGTCATAAACCACAAGGTGCCCCGAACCTTGGTAAATTGTCGTGTCCATCTTCTTGCTTGTTCATCAAGTTAGGCTTAGGGGTGACGAACTGGTTGTCTAGAGAGGTTGAGTTCTTTCTTGGGTCTACGGAGCCCTGAATCCAAATTTTGGCACGCCATGTAGGGGCGTGTCGAAGCCTATTTCCATCGTTCGCTCAGCCGATGTTCTGTCATTCCCATGGCTGACGCTCGCCGTGTTCGTGCCCAGCGCCGGGCTGCTCGTGTCGTTTAGACAGCACCTGTGGGCAACGGCGTGCCTCGTCGCTCTGCCTCTCCGGTGGCTAATGATGTCTGCTAGACTACGTCGATATTTCCCCGAAGAGGAAGGGATGATGCAGCACAACGACGGTAGGAATTTCCTTGAGTGATGAGACCAAGGTTATCAAACCAGCAAGAGAACCAAGCAACACTACGTAAACAACACATGGACACAAATAAGAAATACTCGCAACCTGATGTATTAAAGGGGTTGTCAATCCCTTACGGGTAACGGCGCCAAAAAATGGCAAACAGACATGAGAGAGTTGTAATAAATTGATAGATCGAACGCCAAATAAAATAAATTGCAGCAAGGTATTTTTGTATTTTTGGTTTAATAGATCTGAAAATAAAAGCAAAGGAAACTAGATCGCAAAGGAAAATATATTAAAGAAGAGACCCGGGGGCCGTAGGTTTCACTAGTGGCTTCTCTCGAGAAAAATAGCAAACGTTGGGTAAACGAATTATTGTTGGGCAATTGATAGAACTTCAAATAATCATGACGATATCCAGGCAATGATCATTATATAGGCATCACGTCCAAGATTAGTAGACCGACTCCTCCCAGCATCTACTACAATTAGTCCACTCATAAACTTCTATCCATCATGCATCTAGTGTATTAAGTTCATGGTGAAACGGAGTTATGCAATAAGAACAATGACATGATGTAGAGAAGATCTATTTATGTAGAAATATACCCCATCTTGTTATCCATAATAGCAATGATACAAACATGTCGGTTCCCCTTCTATCACTGGGATCAAGCATAGTAAAATCGAACCCATTACAAAGCACCTCTTCCGATTGCAAGATAAATAGGTCAAGCTGGACAAACAAAACCCAAATATTGGAGAAGAAATATGAGGCTATAAGCAATCATGCATATAAGAGATCAAAAGACTCAAATAAGTTTCATGGATAAAAAGATAGACCTGATCATAAATTCAAAGTTCATCGGATCCCAACAAACACACCGCAAAAAGAGTTACATCATATCGATCTCCAAGAGACCATTGTACTGGGAATCAAACGAGAGAGAGCAAGCCATCTAGCTACTAACTACGGACCCAAAGGTCTATGAAAGACTACTCACGTGTCATCGGAGATGCACCAATGGACATGATGAACTCCTCCGTGATGGTGTGTAGATTGGATCTGATTTTCATCGACTCGCCTAGGGTTTCTGAAACATTGTGGTATTTATAGAGTAAAGAGGCGTTCTGGGGGGCACTCGAGGTGGGCACAACCCCGAGGTGGGTTGTGCTCCCCTCAGAGCACCCCTAGGCGCTTCTCCAGCCCATTGGATGTCTTCTGGTCCAAAAAATACACAGAAAGTTTCACTGCGTCTGGACTCAGTTTTGTATTGATTTCTTGCGATCTAAAAAACATGCAAAAAATAGGAACTGACACTATGTCAATAGGTTAGTACCAAAAAACTGATATAAAATGATTATAAAACATCCAAGAATGATAATATAATAGCATGGAACAATAAAAAATTATACATACGTTGGAGATGTATCAGCATCCCCAAGCTTAATTTCTGCTCCTCCTCGGGTTGGTAAATGATAAAAATTGAATTTTTGATGTGGAATGCTGCCTAACATGTCATCTCATTTTCTTTTCTTTATAACATGGACATTTGGACTTTTTATATGGTTCAAAGCAATAGTATGGTTTTACATGAGACTTCAATACTCAAGCATATCAACAAGCAACCATGACTTAAATACTCGAGCATATCAACAAGCAACCATTCATGAAACACACTCGCATATTAGCTACACCCAATGCTCAAGTACGATCATAGTACCCCTAGTTGGAGCTTTATAAGAGAAGATGGAGGATCAAATTTAAAAATAGAAATTGCATAAAGTAAAAGAAAGGCCATTTGTGGAGGGAAGTAGGGATTTGTAGAGGTGCCAGAGCTCAAAGCGAAAAACATAGAGATAAAAACATTTTGGGAGGCATGCTTTTCCTGTCAACGAGAACAATCGCAAAGTTCCCAATACTTTCCATGCTAGATATATCATAGGCAGTTCCCAAACATAAATTAAAGTTTAGTCCTTTTTCAGCCATAATTTCACTTTCCATGGTTAGCCGTATCGACGGGTGCCTTCCATACCAACACTTTCCATGGAATTTATTATTTTTCAACATAAAGAAAATTCATTTTTCATTTCGGCACTGGGCATCCATAATACCTTTTCCTTACTCTCGTGCAATGACAAGGGAATAAACACTCATAGTAAGAATAACATATCTAGCATAGAAATATATTAGCCACCTGTCGGTGTACAAAACTAGGGGCTCTTCTTTTGACCCCTTTACTTGTGCACGGTCAGTCGGAGCTGCGCGTCACGGCCACACTTAGCATGGCAGAGGAGGTAAGCCAGAGAAAAGCCGAAGTACGAGACAACCAAGGCTACGCCAAGACCAAAAGCGTAGGATAGCAAGAGGGTGAGGTGGACTCCCTCGGTAAGATCCTTGCCGAGGCAGCCTCCACAGCCCCGGCAAGAGCCTTGCCGGGGAAACTTGCACGATGCCAGCGGAGCAAGCCACCCTTGAGCCCACAGGCTCCAACCCAACCAACTATGTTGGAACCAACGGTCGGGGGGGCGCCTCTATGGTGGCACGCAAATCTTCGTCAAGATCATAAACATATGAGATCAGAGGAGGACCAGTGTAACGCCCCAAGACCGGAGCTGCAGATGCCTTCCATATGTTCCGAGTTTCGCCGTGTGTTTCCTTTGTGCCTGCCTTTTTTTTCTCTTGCATTGCATCATGTCATCATGCCATCATCTCATAAATCTTTTGCAACTCAAATAAATAAACCGTATGGATTTTCAGTCCATTTAAACCGAGGGAATTCACATGGTGAGTTCTCTTTATAACATACCCTCCCAATATTAGTGTCACACCCTGATTTTCATACCACAACACTTAAGCTAATAAACCTTGATAAAGTGTGGTTTGACAAAAACTTTTGCATTATTTGGCTTTTATTTGGAGTTGGTTTTCTCTCTGTGTTTTTCAAGTGCTCTTAAAGTCAACACAACTCCACCATCTATACTTCATCTCCTTGCACCAAACTTCTGCCCAATGATCATGCCATGTGTATAGAGCAATATAGTATTTTCTAACAAAAATAATTTGGCAAAAAAGTATTTTCAAAAATTAGTTTTTCCAAAAACCCTTGAATTGAGGTTTGCAAAGCAAGTACTTAATTAAGGGCAGTAAAAATCTTTCCAAAAGTATATTTGAATCCTATTAGATATAGGACTCCCATAAACCACAAAAATATAATTTTAAAAAGTTATTTTCCTATTTTATTTAAAAGCTTTTTCTTAAGGCCAGAAATGGTCTTTAATAGGGAAAAATTATTTTATTGTTTCAAAAATATTTGACAAAAATCAGGGAAACTCAGTGCACATATATTTTCCATATATAAGAGTTTCAACCGATGGTCATGTTCAAAATATTGAAAAAACCTCCTAAAACCCTTTCTACCCATTCTAAGGATTTGAAATATTTCTACAGGAAATATTTTCATATAAATCCAAGGAAAATCCAGCAAGTCACAAATGCATATTGTGATCACCTTGCAAAGCCTCATATCAATCAAGGTCATTTTGGTTCTCCAAAATGCCCCAAAACCCTCTCTGACTAGAATCAAACATGAACAACTTTGTACTACCAACTTTCTCTCCTTGACCCCAACTTTTTCGAGCATGTTCACATGACCAAATGAGGCCACTACACCAAGTGGTTCATCAAGGGGAAGTGATTTTCTCAACTAGATCTACACAAGTTCATTTCTGCTAATTTCTAGGGTTTACAAAAGTTACATTGTGAACTTTGCCCAAATAAGCTCAAAATGGGTGTAAGGCCCTAATTATATGTGCAATTTCACCCTGTGGAGTCTCCTGCCAAATGGAGTTCATTTTCTTAACCAAACAAGCATCAAACACCTTCTGCCATTTTACTAAAACCCCTGTTTTGACCTCTTCCACTCTTCTCCATGGCCTCCACTTTTTACCACAGCCCTTCCTAGACCTCTTCTACCTCCAGTAGCAATGGCTGCATCTCAGATCAATAATTGAGGGGTGAAACCACCTCTTTTGCCTCTCTGGACAACCCTTGCACCCCCCTTCCTCACCTACCTCCTCACTCGAGTGGCCACCCAAGGCATCCAAGGCTTTCCCCACATTCTTTACTCCTCCCTAGAGCTACCAGACATGCTTGGCCATGCCCACTTTGCCAAAAAAATGGCATGCCGGCCATTTGCACGCTCTGGAGCGCGCTACAGTGCGCTGCCGCACTGTAGCCGCCCCCTGCCAACCACCTCCGGCCACCTCAGCTCTCCCCCTCACGCCAGCCGATGCTCCTCGATGTCCGCAGCATGCTACGCCTCTGTCCCCCTCCTCCTTCTCCCTCCTGCTGCCCTTGCTCGCACGCGCACCAGCCGCCCGAGAGCTCCAATGAGCGGCCTCACACGCGCGGCGTCTCTGACCCCTCCCCGCTCCCTCTCTTCTCCCCCTGGGCGTAGTTGACCCCCAAGAACGCCCTAGACTCGGCGCAGCACCCTCCCGAGGCCCGTAGCAACGAGCACGAGCTCCCCGGCGCACGAGCCCACGGTGGACCGCCGCTCGCCTATATAAGGCATCCCCAAGCCCCCCTCTAGCCTCCACTCATCCTCTTCCACTCCAAATAGCCCCACTGGGCCTCCAGTTCACTCCCAGAGCCGCCCGAGCTCAAGATCGAGCTGAAGCTCCGCCGCTTCGGGTCGCCGTTGATCTCGTGGTACAGGCCTCCTTTGCCCCCTCTCTCTCTTGATCTGGAACCACCTCACCTCTCTTACCATTTCCCCTCTGTCTCCCCTCTCTATTGCAGCCGGAATCGACCGGGGCAAGCACCTCCCGAAGCCCTTCAGCCGGCTTCCTCGTCACCGGCGAACCCCTACACTCCAGCGACCACCTCCACCTCCACCCGAACGGCGACTCCGCCCTGAGCACGCTGATGCCCTTGGATCGCCTCGCCGTCGACAATAGCAACGCTGGTGAGCTCGCCTCCCTCTCTGGGCTGAGGTTGAGGACGACGGCCGCGGGGCCCGTCGGTCAGCCTCACCCTCTGACGGGTGGGCTCCACACGTCAGGTTTAAACACGCACGCGCGCGCACCAGTTTGCTGCGTCGGCTGGAGGCGTATTTCCAAAATACGCCTTCGACGTGGCAGCCTTGCGCGGCTGGATTCCCCCTGGGCCTGCTGCACTGTGGCCGAATAGGCCCAGTTGCACAGTGGCCTTTTTCCTTTTCTTTTTCTGTAACGTTTCCAAAAATTTCACATGATTAAATAATAATCCAAATGCAATAATTCCAACTCCTAAATTCTTGTAATAATCCCACCTATTTATTGGTGTTGTTTCCACTCTTATCAAACCAACTTTTCTTCATTGTTCAAATTTAAATTTGAATTTGAGCATTTATGCCTGACATTTAAAATTCCTAGCACTGTTTCCATGACTCCAAATCCAAAAATAGGAATTTTCCCCTTCTTAGTTTTCACCCTAGTATTTAACAAAAATGAGTTGACATTTTCTGAGCACTTTGGTTATTCTGTTTTGCTATTGCCTTATTTTTCCCGTCATTTCTTTTGCGACGAATAGTTTCCGTATTTGACGAAGTAGTTGGATAAGAAGAAGGAGAAGGAGTTGAAGACTTTGAAGACCAAGGCAAGCAGCCCTTTGACCATGTCCATGAAACCCTTTTTATGCATGACATATAGCACCATATTGTTGTTGCAACAGAATCATGATGTGGTGGAACCACTTTGATGGTTTGCCTCCGTTACTTCCGTGTTGATACTTGCATTGTGCATGACCCTACCTCCTTATGAGGGCTATGCCAGTGGGAGTAGATAGGATGCTAAAGTAGTTGCTATGCAAAAAGGTACGGGGATATGCATGGTGATGGAGACAAAGTATTTTCAAAGGACTTTTCAAAAACCGCGTTGGGTGCCACTTATGCCCGAGGGAGGTGATGAGTTGGGTAACCACTTGATGACGAAGTGGTGTACCGAGGCAAGTGTGTGTGTTGTTTTTCAAAACGGATTGGTTTAAGTTGCGATCGTTATTCCAACCATACATGCGCAACCACTCTACCCTTATATGGAAAAGGGCATTATTGATTACCTAGGCCGATACTAGCTTGGAGCCCGCATTACTAGTGACGGGAGAGTTGTTGGTGCGCTCTCTTGGGACGGGGTCGTGCCAGGTAGGGCGGCCATGACTGTTTTCATAGGGCACCGGATATACTGTTGTGTCCCCACTCGGATGTTACGATCTCGAGTGAGTCTCGTAAGTATGATGTACATCGTGAGGATATGGAACAATGAGTGGACTACTTGTTAGTGTTGTCTAGGGAAAGATAGTGATCCAGTGCTTACCCCGGGTACTTGATCTCTGCAGAGTGTAAAACTATTCGAATAGCCGTGTCCACGGTCAAGGACAGTTGGGTAACCGCTCTTGGGCTACGTCCACATGTTTACAAAACAGTGTATGTGTTTGGATAAAGTGGGAAGAACTACTTGGGTCAAGTAAAAGGACTTGATATGATTGAGTTGGGTTGATGCCCACTCTATTTATGTTGATATCTGTAACATGTCCTCATGGTTACTTGAATTCTCCTGATGCATGTCTTACAAGTTGTTGAACATGTCATTGCACTCAAAACTAGCTTTCTGCAAAAATTTACCTATATCATGCGTTGTTGTATCTTGAACCAAAACATGGGTTGCTTGCGAGTACATTCAAAGTACTCATTGGCTTGCCACTGGTTATTTTATTGGCCAGGCATGAAAGAACAAGATATAATGAAGAGTACCTTGGTGACGAACATGCGAGCTAGGACGCTTCCCAGTCAGAATGCCTGTAGGGTTAAGGCAGATGCATGGGTTCTACTTATCGACGAAGATTTCCGCTACTTAAGTTTATTTGGTGTTCAGCCCTTGTGGCTTTATCTATGTAAGACTTGACCATAATAGTCCTACTTGTGTGAAACGGTATGTATGGATGTAAGACTCTTGTTATTCAGCTTCTATGTGTTCAGTGAGCATTGATCTCTGGGATCACTGTACACGTGCATTCGATGATCTCGACTTATGAGTCGGGGTCCCCATAGAGCTGGTATTAGAGCCATCCTAACTGTAGGAAGCCTTAGTTAGCATGGGCGTTAGATAGACCCATTTACAAGACCCTCTATACTTATCTTCTTTGCTGAGATTTCCCAAACCTGAGGGATATTTCTCCTTATTGACCTCCCCTATTCAACTTTT
This sequence comes from Triticum urartu, assembly GCF_056163025.1. Taxonomy (NCBI): domain Eukaryota; kingdom Viridiplantae; phylum Streptophyta; class Magnoliopsida; order Poales; family Poaceae; genus Triticum; species Triticum urartu. The sequence goes on from NC_141875.1 coordinate 259,974,647, forward strand.
GTAGATGGCCGTCGCCCCCTTGAGACTCCTTATGATAGGATTCCCATCACTCCTAAAAGACTGCCTCCAACAATGCCACTATCCCTTGTTGCCCATGTACACCCTGCATGAACTGGAAAATGACGTGCTCGAGAAGGAGTTCTACGCCAAGGTTTTTCTGCCTGCCAAGACCTCACCCCAGGGGTGGTTCTTCATTGCACCACACAAGCCAACAAGAGACCTAGCCATTCAACAAGTGGCATATGAAGCGCTCCTCCGTCTTTGAGACCTCCTTCCAGAAATGAAAGAAGAACATGCCACCCGCTATCTACCTGGCAAGAACGGATTTGGAGCCCCAACTCAAGTGATGATTTCCTCAGAAGACGAGGATCCAACCCTCAAGTACCATATCCGCTTGATCAATGCAGGAGACTACCTTCTACGCCACCTTACCGAAGCATTCCTTAAGGCTCGCCAAGACCTCCCTTCACTTCTACACCTCCACTGCCTCGAGAAGAATAAGGTGGTCGAGCGAGGACAGCAAATCACTGCCTTACAAGCCCACATTGCCAATCAGGAGCAACAAATCGAGGAACTTCGGAAAACCCGCAACCAAACCCCACGCAGGAGGCATAGGAATGAATTTCCATATCCACCTCGTAGAAGATCGTCGTCAGGCCATCGACGACATAACCCAAGACTGGATAACAACCTTTTTGCTTCCGTCACTTGTCACGGGTGTGGTGAACTTGGGCACATTAAAAGGATGTGTCCCAATAGGTGGCCGACTGTCGCATACCCATTTGCACCACAAGGGGAACCCAGAAACTGAAGACTGAGAGCCCTTCTCTCCGAGCAAGCACGACTACCAAGTCCAAGAACCCCTAGGGTAGGATGAGTCTTGTACCCCCATATGCGTAGTCGAGTCCGTGTGATGGTTCGAATGGAACCACGTTCTGTGTTGCTTGTTTTTATTTGTCAGGATAAGATGTACTACGTGTCCCCTTTGAAATTGGCCACTGTGGGATCCCTTCCCGACTTTGTTGTGGAGGAACAGGACCAAGGCCACTATAAGTATAGGCTAGCCACCACCAAGAGAGGGGGATCCGAGACTCACTCCCTTGCTAGAGCAAACCTCGTGAGGTTGTTCTTCCCTTGTTCTAGTTCATCATCAGCCCCTCATGAGGCTAATCCACCCCAAAGTAGGAGTAGGGTCATAAACCACAAGGTGCCCCGAACCTTGGTAAATTGTCGTGTCCATCTTCTTGCTTGTTCATCAAGTTAGGCTTAGGGGTGACGAACTGGTTGTCTAGAGAGGTTGAGTTCTTTCTTGGGTCTACAGAGCCCTGAATCCAAATTTTGGCACGCCATGTAGGGGCGTGTCGAAGCCTATTTCCGTCGTTCGCTCTGCCGATGTTCCGTCATTCCCATGGCTGACGCTCGCCGTGTTCGTGCCCAGCGCCGGGCTGCTCGTGTCGTTTAGACAGCACCTGTGGGCAACGGCGTGCCTCGTCGCTCTGCCTCTCCGGTGGCTAATGATGTCTGCTAGACTACGTCGATATTTCCCCGAAGAGGAAGGGATGATGCAGCACAACAACGGTACGAATTTCCTTGAGTGATGAGACCAAGGTTATCGAACCAGCAAGAGAACCAAGCAACACTACGTAAACAACACATGGACACAAATAAGAAATACTCGCAACCTGATGTATTAAAGGGGTTGTCAATCCCTTACGGGTAACGGCGCCAAAAAATGGCAAACAGACATGAGAGAGTTGTAATAAATTGATAGATCGAACGCCAAATAAAATAAATTTCAGCAAGGTATTTTTGTATTTTTGGTTTAATAGATCTGAAAATAAAAGCAAAGGAAACTAGATCGCAAAGGAAAATATATTAAAGAAGAGACCCGGGGGCCGTAGGTTTCACTAGTGGCTTCTCTCGAGAAAAATGGCAAACGGTGGGTAAACGAATTATTGTTGGGCAATTGATAGAACTTCAAATAATCATGACGATATCCAGGCAATGATCATTATATAGGCATCACGTCCAAGATTAGTAGACCGACTCCTCCCAGCATCTACTACAATTAGTCCACTCATAAACTTCTATCCATCATGCATCTTGTGTATTAAGTTCATGGTGAAACGGAGTAATGCAATAAGAACAATGACATGATGTAGAGAAGATCTATTTATGTAGAAATATACCCCATCTTGTTATCCATAATAGCAATGATACAAACATGTCGGTTCCCCTTCTATCACTGGGATCAAGCATAGTAAAATCGAACCCATTACAAAGCACCTCTTCTGATTGCAAGATAAATAGGTCAAGCTGGACAAACAAAACCCAAATATTGGAGAAGAAATATGAGGCTATAAGCAATCATGCATATAAGAGATCAAAAGACTCAAATAAGTTTCATGGATAAAAAGATAGACCTGATCATAAATTCAAAGTTCATCGGATCCCAACAAACACACCGCAAAAAGAGTTCCATCATATCGATCTCCAAGGGACCATTGTACTGGGAATCAAACGAGAGAGAGCAAGCCATCTAGCTACTAACTACGGACCCAAAGGTCTATGAAAGACTACTCACGTGTCATCGGAGATGCACCAATGGACATGATGAACTCCTCCGTGATGGTGTGTAGATTGGATCTGACTTTCATCGACTCGCCTAGGGTTTCTGAAACATTGTGGTATTTATAGAGTAAAGAGGCGGTCTGGGGGGCACTCGAGGTGGGCACAACCCCGAGGTGGGTTGTGCTCCCCTCAGAGCACCCCTAGGCGCTTCTCCAGCCCATTGGATGTCTTCTGGTCCAAAAAATACACAGAAAGTTTCACTGCGTCTGGACTCAGTTTGGTATTGATTTCTTGCGATCTAAAAAACATGCAAAAAATAGGAACTGACACTATGTCAATAAGTTAGTACCAAAAAACTGATATAAAATGATTATAAAACATCCAAGAATGATAATATAATAGCATGGAACAATAAAAAATTATACATACATTGGAGATGTATCAGCATCCCCAAGCTTAATTTCTGCTCGTCCTCGGGTTGGTAAATGATAAAAATTGAATTTTTGATGTGGAATGATGCCTAACATGTCATCTCATTTTCTTTTCTTTATAGCATGGACATTTGCACTTTTTATATGATTCAAAGCAATAGTATAGTTTTACATGAGACTTAAATACTCAAGCATATCAACAAGCAACCATGACTTAAATACTCGAGCATATCAACAAGCAACCATTCATGAAACACACTCGCATATTAGCTACACCCAATGCTCAAGTACGATCATAGTACCCCTAGTTGGTGCTTTATAAGAGAAGATGGAGGATCAAGTTTAAAAATAGAAATTGCATAAAGTAACAGAAAGGCCATTTGCGGAGGGAAGTAGGGATTTGTAGAGGTGCCAGAGCTCAAAGCGAAAAACATAGAGATAAAAACATTTTGGGAGGCATGCTTTTCCTGTCAACGAGAACAATTGCAAAGTTCCCAATACTTTCCATGCTAGATATATCATAGGCGGTTCCCAAACATAAATTAAAGTTTAGTCCTTTTTCAGCCATAATTTCACTTTCCATGGTTAGTCGTATCGACGGGTGCCTTCCATACCAACACTTTCCATGGAATTTATTATTTTTCAACATAAAGAAAATTCATTTTTCATTTCGGCACTGGGCATCCATAATACCTTTGCCTTACTCTCGTGCAATGAAAAGGGAATAAACACTCATAGTAAGAATAACATATCTAGCATAGAAATATATTAGCCACATGTCGGTGTATAAAAGTAGGGGCTCTTCTTCTGACCCCTTTACTTGTGCACGATCAGTCGGAGCTACGCGTCACGACCACACTTAGCATGGCAGAGGAGGTAAGCCAGAGAAAAGCCGAAGTACGAGACAACCAAGGCTACGCCAAGACCAAAAGCGTAGGATAGCAAGAGGGTGAGGTGGACTCCCTCGGTAAGATCCTTGCCGAGGCAGCCTCCACAGCCCCGGCAAGAGCCTTGCCGGGGAAACTTGCACGATGCCAGCGGAGCAAGCCACCCTTGAGCCCACAGGCTCCAACCCAACCAACTACGTTGGAACCAACGCTCGGGGTGGCGCCTCTGTGGTGGCATGCAAATCTTCGTCAAGATCATAAACATATGAGATCAGAGGAGGACCAGTGTAACGCCCCAAGACCGGAGCTGCAGATGCCTTCCATATGTTCCGGGTTTCGCCGTGTGTTTCCTTTGTGCCTGCCTTTATTTTCTCTTGCATTGCATCATGTCATCATGCCATCATCTCATAAATCTTTTGCAACTCAAATAAATAAACCGTATGGATTTTCAGTCCATTTAAACCGAGGGAATTCACATGGTGAGTTCTCTTTATAACATACCCTCCCAATATTAGTGTCACACCCTGATTTTCATACCACAACACTTAAGCTAATAAACCTTGATAAAGTGTGGTTTGACAAAAACTTTTGCATTATTTGGCTTTTATTTGGAGTTGGTTTTCTCTCTGTGTTTTTCAAGTGCTCTTAAAGTCAACACAACTCCACCATCTATACTTCATCTCCTTGCACCAAACTTCTGCCCAATGATCATGCCATGTGTATAGAGCAATATAGTATTTTCTAACAAAAATAATTTGGCAAAAAAGTATTTTCAAAAATTAGTTTTTCCAAAAACCCTTGAATTGAGGTTTGCAAAGCAAGTACTTAATTAAGGGCAGTAAAAATCTTTCCAAAAGTATATTTGAATCCTATTAGATATAGGACTCCCATAAACCACAAAAATATAATTTTAAAAAGTTATTTTCCTATTTTATTTAAAAGCTTTTTCTTAAGGCCAGAAATGGTCTTTAATAGGGAAAAATTATTTTATTGTTTCAAAAATATTTGACAAAAATCAGGGAAACTCAGTGCACATATATTTTCCATATATAAGAGTTTCAACACATGGTCATGTTCAAAATATTGAAAAAACCTCCTAAAACCCTTTCTACCCATTCTAAGGATTTGAAATATTTCTACAGGAAATATTTTCATATAAATCCAAGGAAAATCCAGCAAGTCACAAATGCATATTGTGATCACCTTGCAAAGCCTCATATCAATCAAGGTCATTTTGGTTCTCCAAAATGCCCCAAAACCCTCTCTGACCAGAATCAAACATGAACAACTTTGTACTACCAACTTTCTCTCCTTGACCCCAACTTTTCCGAGCATGTTCACATGACCAAATGAGGCCACTACACCAAGTGGTTCATCAAGGGGAAGTGATTTGCTCAACTAGATCTACACAAGTTCATTTCTGCTAATTTCTAGGGTTTACAAAAGTTACATTGTGAACTTTGCCCAAATAAGCTCAAAATGGGTGTAAGGCCCTAATTATATGTGCAATTTCACCCTGTGGAGTCTCCTGCCAAATGGAGTTCATTTTCTTAAGCAAACAAGCATCAAACACCTTTTGCCATTTTACTAAAACCCCTGTTTTGACCTCTTCCACTCTTCTCCATGGCCTCCACTTTTTACCACAGCCCTTCCTAGACCTCTTCTACCTCCAGTAGCAATGGCTGCATCTCAGATCAATAATTGAGGGGTGAAACCACCTCTTTTACCTCTCTGGACAACCCTTGCACCCCCCTTCCTCACCTACCTCCTCACTCCAGTGGCCACCCAAGGCATCCAAGGCTTTCCCCACATTCTTTACTCCTCCCTAGAGCTACCAGACATGCTTGGCCATGCCCACTTTGCCCAAAAAATGGCATGCCGGCCATTTGCACGCTCTGGAGCGCGCTACAGTGCGCTGCCGCACTGTAGCCGCCCCCTGCCAACCACCTCCGGCCACCTCAGCTCTCCCCCTCACGCCAGCCGATGCTCCTCGATGTCCGCAGCATGCTATGCCTCTGTCCCCCTCCTCCTTCTCCCTCCTGCTGCCCTTGCTCGCATGCGCACCAGCCGCCCGAGAGCTCCAATGAGCGGCCTCACACGTGCGGCGTCTCTGACCCCTCCCCGCTCCCTCTCTTCTCCCCCTGGGCGTAGTTGACCCCCAAGAACGCCCTAGACTCGGCGCAGCACCCTCCCGAGGCCCGTAGCAATGAGCACGAGCTCCCCGGCGCACGAGCCCACGGTGGACCGCCGCTCGCCTATATAAGGCATCCCCAAGCCCCCCTCTAGCCTCCACTCATCCTCTTCCACTCCAAATAGCCCCACTGGGCCTCCAGTTCACTCCCAGAGCCGCCCGAGCTCAAGATCGAGCTGAAGCTCCGCCGCTTCGGGTCGCCGTCGATCTCGTGGTACAGGCCTCCTTTGCCCCCCCTCTCTCTTGATCTGGAACCGCCTCACCTCTCTTACCATTTCCCCTCTGTCTCCCCTCTCTATTGCAGCCGGAATCGACCGGGGCAAGCACCTCCTGAAGCCCTTCAGCCGGCTTCCTCGTCACCGGCGAACCCCTACACTCCGGCGACCACCTCCACCTCCACCCGAACGGCGACTCCGCCCTGAGCACGCTGATGCCCTTGGATCGCCTCGCCGTCGACAATAGCAACGCTGGTGAGCTCGCCTCCCTCTCTGGACTGAGGTTGAGGACGACGGCCGCGGGGCCCGTCGGTCAGCCTCACCCTCTGACGGGTGGGCCCCACACGTCAGGTTTAAACACGCACGCGCGCGCACCGGTTTGCTGCGTCGGCTGGAGGCGTATTTCCCAAATACGCCTTCGACGTGGCAGCCTTGTGCGGCTGGATTCCCCCTCGGCCTGCTGCACTGTGGCCGAATAGGCCCAGTTGCACAGTGGCCTTTTTCCTTTTCTTTTTCTGTAACGTTTCCAAAAATTTCACATGATTAAATAATAATCCAAATGCAATAATTCCAACTCCTAAATTCTTGTAATAATCCCACCTATTTATTGGTGTTGTTTCCACTCTTATCAAACCAACTTTTCTTCATTGTTCAAATTTAAATTTGAATTTGAGCATTTATGCCTGACATTTAAAATTCCTAGCACTGTTTCCATGACTCCAAATCCAAAACTAGGAATTTTCCCCTTCTTAGTTTTCACCCTAGTATTTAACAAAAATGAGTTGACATTTTCTGAGCACTTTGGTTATTCTGTTTTGCTATTGCCTTATTTTTCCCGTCATTTCTTTTGCGACGAATAGTTTCCGTATTTGACGAAGTAGTTGGATAAGAAGAAGGAGAAGGAGTTGAAGACTTTGAAGACCAAGGCAAGCAGCCCTTTGACCATGTCCATGAAACCCTTTTTATGCATGACATATAGCACCATATTGTTGTTGCAACAGAATCATGATGTGGTGGAACCACTTTGATGGTTTGCCTCCGTTACTTCCGTGTTGATACTTGCATTGTGCATGACCCTACCTCCTTATGAGGGCTATGCCAGTGGGAGTAGATAGGATGCTAAAGTAGTAGCTATGCAAAAAGGTACGGGGATATGCATGGTGATGGAGACAAAGTATTTTCAAAGGACTTTTCAAAAACCGCGTCGGGTGCCACTTATGCCCGAGGGAGGTGATGAGTTGGGTAACCACTTGATGACGAAGTGGTGTACCGAGGCAAGTCTGTGTGTTGTTTTTCAAAACGGATTGGTTTAAATTGCGATCGTTATTCCAACCATACATGCGCAACCACTCTACCCTTATATGGAAAAGGGCATTATTGATTACCTAGGCCGATACTAGCTTGGATCCCGCATTACTAGTGACGGGAGAGTTGTTGGTGCGCTCTCTTGGGACGGGGTCGTGCCAGGTAGGGCGGCCATGACTGTTTTCATAGGGCACCGGATATACTGTTGTGTCCCCTCTCGGATGTTACGATCTCGAGTGAGTCTCGTAATTATGATGTACATCATGAGGATATGGAACATGGAGTGGACTACTTGTTAGTGTTGTCTAGGGAAAGATAGTGATCCAGTGCTTACCCCGGGTACTTGATCTCTGCAGAGTGTAAAACTATTCGAATAGCCGTGTCCATGGTCAAGGACAGTTGGGTAACCGCTCTTGGGCTACGTCCACATGTTTACAAACCAGTGTATGTGTTTGGATAAAGTGGGAAGAACTACTTGGGTCAAGTAAAAGGACTTGATATGATTGAGTTGGGTTGATGCCCACTCTATTTATGTTGATATCTGTAACATGTCCTCATGGTTACTTGAATTCTCCTGATGCATGTCTTACAAGTTGTTGAACATGTCATTGCACTCAAAACTAGCTTTCTGCAAAAATTTACCTATATCATGCATTGTTGTATCTTGAACCAAAACATGGGTTGCTTGCGAGTACATTCAAAGTACTCATTGGCTTGCCACTGGTTATTTTATTGGCCAGGCATGAAAGAACAGGATATAATGAAGAGTACCTTGGTGACGAACATGCGAGTTAGGACGCTTCCCAGTCAGAATGCCTGTAGGGTTAAGGCAGATGCATGGGTTCTACTTCTCGACGAAGATTTCCGCTACTTAAGATTATTTGGTGTTCAACCCTTGTGGCTTTATCTATGTAAGACTTGACCATAATAGTCCTACTTGTGTGAAACGGTATGTATGGATGTAAGACTCTTGTTATTCAGCTTCTGTGTGTTCAGTGAGCATTGATCTCTGGGATCACTGTACACGTGCATTCGATGATCTCGACTTATGAGTCGGGGTCCCCATAGAGCTGGTATTAGAGCCATCCTGACTGTAGGAAGCCTTAGTTAGCATGGGCGTTAGATAGACCCATTTACAAGACCCTCTATACTTATCTTCTTTGCTGAGATTTCCCAAACCTGAGGGATATTTCTCCTTATTGACCTCCCCTATTCAACTTTTGTAGATGGCCGTCGCCCCCTTGAGACTCCTTATGACAGGATTCCCATCACTCCTAAAAGACTGCCTCCAACAATGCCACTATCCCTTGTTGCCCATGGACACCCTGCATGAACTGGAAAATGACGTGCTCGAGAAGGAGTTCTACGCCAAGGTTTTTCTGCCTGCCAAGACCTCACCCCAGGGGTGGTTCTTCATTGGACCACACAAGCCAACAAGAGACCTAGCCATTCAGCAAGTGGCATATGAAGCGCTCCTCCGTCTTTGAGACCTCCTTCCAGAAATGAAAGAAGAACATGCCACCCGCTATCTACCTGGCAAGAACGGATTTGGAGCCCCAACTCAAGTGATGATTTCCTCAGAAGACGAGGATCCAACCCTCAAGTACCATATCCGCTTGATCAATGCAGGAGACTACCTTCTACGCCACCTTACCGAAGCATTCCTTAAGGCTCGCCAAGACCTCCCTTCACTTCTACACCTCCACTGCCTCGAGAAGAATAAGGTGGCCGAGCGAGGACAGCAAATCACTGCCTTACAAGCCCACATTGCCAATCAGGAGCAACAAATCGAGGAACTTCGGAAAACCCGCAACCAAACCCCACGCAGGAGGCATAGGAATGAATTTCCATATCCACCTCGTAGAAGATCGTCGTCAGGCCATCGACGACATAACCCAAGACTGGATAACAACCTTTTTGCTTCCGTCACTTGTCACGGGTGTGGTGAACTTGGGCACATTAAAAGGATGTGTCCCAATAGGTGGCCGACTGTCGCATACCCATTTGCACCACAAGGGGAACCCAGAAACTGAAGACTGAGAGCCCTTCTCTCCGAGCAAGCACGACTACCAAGTCCAAGAACCCCTAGGGTAGGATGAGTCTTGTACCCCCATATGCGTAGTCGAGTCCGTGTGATGGTTCGAATGGAACCACGTTCTGTGTTGCTTGTTTTTATTTGTTTGTGTCTCAGCCTGGCCTGGCCATTTGGGCCTCTAGCAACCCCGTCCCACCAGTCTATCTAACCCTTGCCTCGACTCACATCTCCCTCGCGCACCCTCTATCTCATTCCCTCGCGCCGCCAGAGACCACTCGCTCGATCCCCTCGCACTCCTCTATCCTCTCACGTGCCTCCCTCTCCTGCGCGGTCGCCCGCCGCAGCGCCGAACCGCCGTCCTCGGCTACCCCGTTCCCACGCGCGCCATGGCGCCCTCCAGCTGCGTCGTGCCCGTCGTCCGCCGCTGTTCCGGCCGTCTTTGCCGGAGTACCACCAGGTAGCCGGGCCCCTGTGCGCCATGGACTTCCTCCAGCTCCGAGTTGCTGCTACTCTGCTCCACGCCCCTGTCCTGGAGTTCGCTGCCGCCAAGCGTCACCCCCGCGCCCTCCTCCTCGCCTTCAAGCCCCGCGCCCGGTTCCCTCGAGGTACAGTGCCGCCGCCTTCCCCACTCCAGAGAGGCCGCCGCCTTGCTACTTCGTCCCCACCCCACCAGGGCCTCCCTGCCCTTGCCCTCCTTCTTCCCGCGTCTGCGGCCTCCCTGCCTGCAAGCCATCGGCAGCAGCGCCACCGCTGTAGTTCAGCGGCAAGCTCCTCCAGCCGCGTCTCCATTTCCATGGCATCGCGTGCCTTGTCATGTATCGTCTCCAGCCGGCGACCGATGAGCCCCGCGGCCGGTTGCCAACTTTTTCGCCGGACCTCCTCTACCGTGAGCCCGTGCCCGCTTCTTGCCGCTGCTCACGCACCGCCCGGCCTTGCTGCTGACCAGAGGCCTTTTCAGCTCGCATTATTTTGGATCAACAAGGACGAGTACCACAACTACAGCCGGTGTGTTTTTTTTGTCAAGTCCGACTACAACAAACGACTACGCGACGAGACACCAAGTATGTAACGCCCTCGATGCGGCTATATCTCCCATGTGTTGAAGCACGACTTAGAGGCATAACCGCATTGAAAGCAATGTCGCAAGTGAGGTAATCTTCGCAAACAACCCATGTAATACAATAAGGAAAAAAACATAGTTGGCTTACAATCGCCACTTCACACAATTACATGAATAAGGCATTACATAAACCAGTTACAATCAAGGTCCGACTACGGAACCAAAATAAAAGAAGAACCCCAAATGCGACAAGGTCCCCGATCGACCCCACCTGGGCTCCACTACTGATCAACTAGAATGAAACAACACAAATGACAAGATCTTCATCGAGCTCCTCCTTGAGCTTGGTTGTGTCATCTACTCGGTTCAACGGCACCTGCAAGCTGGTTTTGGAAGTATCTGTGAGCCATAGGGACTCAGCAATCTCGCACCCTCAATACTATTTAAGCTTATGGGTAAGGTAAAGGTATGAGGTGGAGCTGCAGCAAGCGACTAGCATATATGGTGGCTAACCTGTTCGCAAAAGAGAGCGAGAAGAGAAGGTAGAGCACGAACGAAGAACTATGATCAAGAAGTGATCCTATAACAACCTACGTCAAACATAACTCCAACACCGTGTTGACTTCCCGGACTCTGCCGGAAAGAGACCATCACGGTTACACGCGCGGTTGATGTATTTTAATTAAGGTCAACTTCAGGTTTTCTACAACCGGACGTTAACAAATTCCCATCTGCCCATAACCGCGGGCACGGCTTTTGAAAGTTCAAAACCCTGCAGGGGTGTCCCAACTTAGCCCATGACAAGCTCTCACGGTCAACAAAGGATATTCCTTCTAGCGGGAAGGTCCGATCAGACTCGGAATCCCGGTTACAAGACATTTCGACAAGGTAAAGCTAAACCAGCAACACCGCCCGAATGTGCCGACAAATCCCGATAGGAGCTGCACATATCTCTTTCTCAGGGCACACTCAGATTGTCCTAGGTACGGGTAGGCCAGCCTAGAGTTGCCCCTGGTGGCCACCGGCAGCTGACAGGTTGGACCAACACTCAGAGGAGCACTTGCCCGGGGGGGTTAAAATAATGATGACCCTTGAGTCTGCAGAACCCAAGGGAAAGAAAAGGCTAGGTGGCAAATGGTAAACCAATGTTGGGCATTGCTGGAGGAGTTTTACTCAAGGCGAACTGTCAAGGGGTTCCCATAATAGCCCAACCGCGTAAGGAACGCAAAATCCGGGAACATAACACCGATATGACGGAAACTAGGGCGGCAAGAGTGGAACAAAACACCAGGCATAAGGCCGAGCCTTCCACCCTTTACCAAGTATATAGGTGCATTAATTAAATAAGAGATATTGTGATATCCCAACAGGTAAACATGTTCCAACAAGGAACAACATCTCCATGTTCCAACAAGGAACAAACTTCAATCTTCACCTGCAACTAACAATGCTATAAGAGGGGCTGAGCAAAGCGGTAACATAGCCAAACAACGGTTTGCTAGGACAAGGTGGGTTAGAGGCTTGGTTCAACAATATAGGAGGCATGATAAGCAAGTGGTAGGTATCGTAGCATAGGTATAGCAAAAGAGCGAGCATCTAGCAAGCAAAGATAGAAGTGATTTCGAGGGTATGATCATCTTGCCTGAAATCCCGCAAGGAAGAAGAACGAGTCCATGAAGAAGACAAATGGATGTAGCCAAAGGAATCCTCACAACACGACGTTACCGGATCCAACCCGAAGAAGCAAACACCGGAAAGAAGCACACAACATAGTAAACAACCAACACATGAACATGGTATGATATGCGAGATGCGGTATGTGATGCATATGCATGATTTGACAAGGAGTGATTGGACCTGGCCTCAACTTGGAAATCCAAGTGTGCCACTGGAAAGGTGAGATGATTTCGCTTGAAAACGATATAAAGAACGCCGGAATCAGAGACACGGTTTGGAAATGGTGAGCAAAACAAATATGGCACTGGTCTGCGATATACAGCAAGTAGCCATCTAAATGCAACAAGATGAACATGCTACAGCACTCAAACATGGCAACAAAATACATGGCAGGGATCCATTCATGATGCTTAACAAAATAGCAACAGTGAGCTACGACCAATTCATCCATTAACAGGTTCAAACAAGCATGGCAAAAATGCAATTGGTAAATAGATCTCGGACTTAGTGAAATTAACACTTGTCTGGAATTTCAGATCAGGTAGCGCACTTCGGAGCATGAAAGCTATATGCTACAGGAACTTATCATGGCAAAGTAAAGCATCGCATGGAGCTACTCAAAGAGCTTAACAAAAGTCCCTTAGTGACCTTGAGCCAAAAGGGATCAGAAAATACATTTGGAAGCATGTGAACATGGCAAAAACATAATCAGGTCTCAGACTTAGTGAAAAACTGGAGCATGCAAAACAAATACAAGCTAGACATGGCAAGAACAACAACATAGCATGCACTCACTACAGAGCAAGGCACGACAATCTAAGCATACACCCATCAAGAATACACATTATACAAGCTAGACATGGCAAGAACAACAACATAGCATGCACGGATCAACTACAACATCCTCGGCAAAATCGCTAACACGTAGACAATCTGCCCAGATTCATGAAATAGCAAAAGTAGAGCTCGATTGACTCAAGCTAGGGTGCTCCATAATAGAAAACAAAGACATGGATGGATAGAGCACCACAATATTAACAAATCATCCTTACTGATCATCCTCAAAAGAGGCACGGATCACTAGGAAACAACATGAAAATATGGCATATTGATAAAAACAGACCAAGGACTTAGTGGAATTGCTAAGTCCCTGAAATCAGCATTAACGAATGCACCACTTTGCAAGCTTGTGCTAGTCACCACACACATCACAAAAATACATGGATGGCACCTCTGGGAAAGATGGCAAAGCATATAACAAAACACATGTAGAGCTCATGGGCATATCAGGCACACAATAATCATAGCAAAAATGACAAATATCTATATGGAGCAGCAGATCTGACAATTATCTCAAATAGCACTCTTCCAACAGCATTTCGGGCATCAAGATGAGCTCAAATGAAAATGATGCAATGAGATGAAATGATGTACTCTCTGAGACGAACATTTTGATATGCTACACGCCCAAAACGAAGCTACAGATGCGGAGATATGGCATGATGAAAAGTGCTCCAGGATGTAAAAATAAAAGGACTTAGGGAAATTTTGGGGTCAACCTAGGGTTTGACCCAATCCAGATCCGGGCGCGTGAACTGAGGCTCGTCGGAGATCTTCGCCGGAGAAGAGGAACGCGGTGGCCGGCGTCATGGGAGCTCGCCGGAGTAGGCAGGAGGCGGCGGCCGAAGTGCGAGTGGCGGGGCCGGCGACGTGCGGACGACGCGGCGTTGGCAAGGCGGCGGAGGGCGGCAGCCAGAGCAGCACCGGCGAGGCGGCAGACACCGGCGGAGGCACGGCGAGGTGCCGGCGAAGGCAAACGCCGGCAAAGGGCGGCGGGGCGGCGCGCAGCTCGGGATCCCGCGCGGGGAGTCGCTCGGGCGAACGGCGGCGGTGACCGGGCCGGGCGTGCCCGCGATGGGCTCCACGGGCCGACGCGGTGGAGACGGCGGCGGGGGCACGTGGCGGCTCAGGATTGGGCGCGAGGCGGAGGCGGACATGTCCGGCGGTGGGGAAAATGTCCGGTGACGCAGAGGAGGATTGGATCTAGGGTTTCGCGGAGAGTGGAACCGGGAATTTCGGAGGGGGTGTATATATATGCATAGAGGGAGCTAGGAGAGTCCAAATGAGGTGCGGTTTGCGGCCACGCGATCGTGATCGAACGACCGAGATGATGAAGGAGGTTTAGGTGGGTTTTTGGGCCACTTTGGAGGGATGTTGGGCTTCAACACACACGAGGCCTTCTCGGTCCCTCGGTTAACCGTTGGAGTATGAAACGAAGTCCAAATGGTACGAAACTTGACAGGCGGTCTACTGGTAGTAAACCAAGGCCGCTTGGCGAGTCTCGGTCCAATCTGGAAATGTTTAATCCCCACACACGAAAGAAAGGTAGAAGTGACGACCGGAGCGAGGACGGAGCGCCGGAATGCAAAATGGACAACGGGGAAAAAGCTCAGATGCATGAGATGAACATGTATGCAAATGAAATGCGCATGATGACATGATATGCAATGCATGACACGCAAGCAATGACAACGCAACAACAGCGAATAACTGGAGGACACCTGGCACATCGGTCTCGGGGAGTTACAAAGTACCACTACGGCCGGAGACCTCGGACCCGTCAAGTACCCTTTGGATGTGCCAAGTTCCACGATGACCCAAGTACCGCGAGAACGTTTGTACCTCTACCGTCGCCGTGGATCCGACAAGTACCCCTACAACAAGTGTACCTCTACCGTCGTCTTCGGAATCGCTAAGAACGTCAAGCACCCCTTCGAGATGACGAGACCGACAAGTTCAAATGATCCCAAGTACCACTCCGAAAACGAGACATATACCGCTATCATCGCAAGAATCGAGACCGACAAGTCCGAAGATGCAAGTACCACTCCAAACCATGTACGACAACCGTCGTCGAAGACCCATGTAAAGTAAACGTGAAGTTCAACTACCGTTGCGTGAACCGCTACTTCCCACGATGACCATGTGAACAACTACTTCCCCTTCGACACGTGTACCCCTACCGCAGAACTCGATCCGTTCCAACAATGCATGCTTTGAAGGTATAACCTCGAGACGACGTCTGTGAACGAATGCTTGCGATGTTTGAGATGCTCATGTTTGCACCGTGTCCAATTTGTCACTCGTTCCCTTGTCGCCAACTCATGGGACACCCGGAATCCGGGGACGCCCCACCATCTTTTGCACGCATCCGCACACTTTTCCTTTTGCACCGGCATCTCAATCGAGTTACTGGAAACCGGGACGTTGCCGTGGCACCCCTTTTCATTTCCGCCATGATGACAAATGCGTCATAATGCTCCTATTAAACTTTTAGTAAAAATTGCATAAACTTGCACATGTCATCCGCATCATGTTAACAACATCAAGAATGTTTAAAATTGTTGTTTGTATTAATTTGCTAAATGCGTATGGGGATTTACCGGATTTGTTGTTTTCTATATCCGGCCCAATTTAAATTATTTAGATAGATAATTCCTTTATGTTTCACCTCTTGACATGCTTAACAACATTTGATATTGTTGGGTACATAAACGAGATCGAACTAAATAACTTGAATGTGGTTTCGTCAATATGCAACGGAGTTGCATATCGAGTTCCACTTAATTCGTAGGATTGCTTGTGCACTTTGCCATGTCATGCATAATTAAACCAGACATGCATCATACTTGGTTGTGCATCATACCATGTTTATGCTTGGTTGTTTACTATGTTGTGTGCTTCTTTCCGGTGTTGCTTCTTCGGGTTGGTTCCGATAACGTCACATTTGAGAGGACCCGTTCGTCTACGTCCGTTTGTCTTCTTCATGGACTCGTTCTTCTTCCTTGCGGGATTTCAGGCAAGATGACCATACCCTCGAACTCACTTCTATCTTTGCTTGCTAGTTGATCTCTCTTTTTCTATGCCTATGCCACGATACCTACCACTTGCTTATCATGCCTCCTATATTGTTGAGCCAAGCCTCTAAGCCACCTTGTCCTAGCAAACCGTTGTTTGGCTATGTTACCGCTTTGCTCAGCCCCTCTTATAGCGTTGTTAGTTGCAGGTGAAGATTGGAGCTTGTTCCTTGTTTGGAACATGGATTTTTGGTTGGGATATCACAATATCTCTTATTTAATTAATGCATCTATATACTCGGTAAAGGGTGGAAGGCTCGGCCTTATCCCTTGTGTTTTGTTCCACTCTTGCCGCCCTACTTTCCGTCATATCGGTGTTATGTTCCCAGATTTTGCGTTCCTTACACGGTTGGGTTATAGTGGGAACCCCTTGACAGTTCACCTTGAATAAAACTCCTCGGGGAAACTCGAGGGCTGGTTTTACTCGTAGCTTGACCTATTTGAGTGTGCCCTGAGAACGAGATATGTGCAGCTCCTATCGGGATTTGTCGGCACATTCGGGCGGTGTTGCTGGACTTGTTTTACCATTGTCGAGCATGTCTTGTAACCGGGATGCCGAGTCTGATCGTATTGTCTTGGGAGAAGGAATATCCTTTGTTGACCGTGAGAGCTTGTGATGGGCTACGTTGGGACACCCCTGCAGGGATTTGAACTTTCGAAAGTTGTGCCCGCGATTATGGGTAGATGGGAATTTGTTAATGTCCGGTTGTAGAAAACCTGAAGTTGATCTTAATTAAAATACATCAACCGCGTGTGTCACCATGATGGTCTCTTCTCGGCGGAGGCCGGGAAGTGAACACGGTGTTGGAGTTATGCTTGACGTAGGTTGTTCTAGGATCACTTCTTGATCACAGTTTCTCGACCGTGCTTTTCCTTCTCTTCTCACTCTCATTTGCGTATGTTAGCCACCATATATGCTAGTCGCTTGCTGCAGCTCCACCTCATACCTTTTACCTTACCCATAAGCTTAAATAGTCTTGATCGCTGAGGGTGTGAGATTGTTGAGTCCCCGTGACTCACAGATACTTCCAAAACCAGTTTGCAGGTGTCGATGATACCGTGATGGTGACGCAACCAAGCTCAAGGAGGAGCTCGATGAAGATCTCGTCCATTTTGTTGTTCTTTTGTCAGTTGATCAGTAGTGGAGCCCAGTTGGGGTCGATCGGGGATCTGTGTAGCTTTTGGGGTAGTCTGCTTTTTATTTTGGTTCCATAGTCAGACCTTGATTGTATCTGGTTGATGTAATGCTTTATTCATGTAATTGTGTGAAGTGGCGATTGTAAGACAACTATGTATCTCTTTCCCTAATGTATTACATGGGTTGTGTGAAGATTACCTCACTTACGACATTCCTTTCAATATGGTTATGCCTCTAAGTCGTGCCTCGACACGTGGGAGATATAGCCGCATCGAGGGCATTTCAAGTTGGTATCAGAGACATCCCCGACCTTAGGAGCCCCCTGCTTGATCGAATCGCTGGCGTTGTTGAGTCTAGAAAAATGTTTTGAGTCATTTAGGATTATATATATCGGAGAGTTAGGAATTCTTTTTTTACTTCTCAGTCCCTTCGTCGTTCTGGTGAGGCAGCCTGACGTAGAGTTTTACTTCTTCTCTTCTCAAATTTCACTAAATTTTTTTAGGATCACGCGGGTATCTTGGAATCGTTCCGATGGTCTTTTGACGAGAACATTGTTCTTGGTGCCTCCTGACATTTAGGGGTTGTGGCAGTGTCCCGAGGAGTTGAGCTCCGAGGTGTTGTCGTCACAATTTTATCGTTGCAGTTCTGGAATACCTGAGTTCGCCGACATCGAAAATCTCTTTTATGCAGTTGTTGGTGAGATAACCTCGACGCCACCCAGTACTGGGGCGGGAGTTCGGGAGTATTGCCATAACTCGTATAACGGATGCTTTTCGAAGGTTGAGGTAAACTATTTCCGAAGATTTCTTGGTTATGTGTTGAAGGATGGATACAGCTGGATGTAGGATTTGCTAGTTTTGGGTGAGATATTATGATTGCCCTGTATCCCCAACACCTGATTGCATAAGTGGAATGTTTCGGGAGTTTATAAGTGGGAACTCAAGTAGCTCTTAGGATATCTTTCCGACAGATGTATGATACAAAATTGGGGTTCGACGTCTAGTGGTCCGCCTATCCACGGTTGGTTTTACCATGGTCTCGTTGTGTCTTAAAGAGTCCTTGGCTATGCTGACTCAGGGACGCTTTGTATGTCATGTGCACTGCCTTGTACATGATGGTGCTATACGATCAAGCCCCTGTAGGCCCCACCACGAAAACTTCGGACGAAATCTCGATCATATGTTTGTTCCGGCTTATTCTGCAAGCCAATCCTTGTTTTGTTTTGAGTTGTGGTATTCAAGTTGCTTCGAAGTCAAATGTTGATTCTATACCTTCCCCAAATGGTGTTCTCATACTCCGATGTGAATACTAATCCTTCTCGATAATCGAGATTGTCATATCACTCCTTTTCACCAGTGTGTTTCTCTTCAAGTGGATCTGATCATTTTCAACATCCGCAAGATCAACTCAAATTTTTCGTCAATGGTGTTTGTTTCATCCGTCTCCAAGTTGTCTTTGTTTTCCCACCCTCCCACCCTTTTTCTTCAAGGACTCAGAATTCTTATTCAAGTATCATTTTATTCATGGGAAGCCTCTCCATTCCTTTTCCGTCAATGTTCTTATCCGGTGATTCTCATGAAGATTGTAATGGAGCTTCAAGTTCGTCATTCTTCATTTTTTTTCATCTCCGGTTGTTTCAAGTCAAGCTTTGTTGATCATATCCTTTCCTCGTTTCAATGTTTTCTCATGCCGGTGCACCTCTTAATCATCCACTTCTCGCTATTCAATTGTTCCGGAGTGCTAAAGATATCTCGAAGATTCATGTTTCCACTCCGCATTCGATCAACCTATTCCGAGGTTGTTATCTCATTGAAGCCATCTAATTCAACCGGTGCAATCTTTCTTTTAAATCTTTTCAACAGCGTATCTTTCAGTGGGACCTAACCCACAGGTCTTTTCCCAGGATCTTACCTGACTCTTCTTATTTTCCCGGAGCTATCCTCAAATTCTCTCAAAGTTTGACGTAAGAATGAGTTATCATCAGTCAAATGCCTTTCTCCAAGATCTTTCAAAATTCTTTCATCATTGGCTCAACCCCTTCATTTTTGATTCTCCCGGAGTGTCTAAGCAATTCTCAGTGGTGGTTTTCGTCATCTTTCTCAACATTTGAAGACCGAAGAAAAGTTTCTCTTTAATCTTCTCCATTCTCTTCAAGATTCATGGTGCTAGTCTTATGTCATCCTCTCATAATTGTTTTCGATCGTGAAAATTCTTTTCACCCATCCGGAGCATTTCATGAGTTGTTTCCATTTCTTTCCTCCGAAGGCCATCTTTTCAAATATTATTCATTCCAGCTTGCAGCTATTGTTCTCCAAATCTTAACGGTGCTTCATTCAAGCATTATCTAATCAGCTCGTGATCTTTTCATTCTCTTGCATATAAATTTTCCCTAAGTATCGTTGTTCGTTTTCAAATTCTTACCGATGTATCGTGCAAATATCCTCTAGTCAATTCGGGATCTCTTCGTTCACTTGTACCTAAATTCTCTCAATTATCCAAGTTCATTTCATAATTCATTCTGGTGTTCCTTTATCTTTTCTTTGGTCATTTCAATTCTTACGGTGGTTCTCCCAAGATTCTTCTTCCTTCGTGTATCATATCAATGCATTCGTGCTTTTCAAATTCTGCCGGTGGTTCGTTGAAGACCTTCGCAATTTTGCGCTATATCTCTCTTAATCCTTTCCAACGGGAATAAGTAGTATGCCAAATCCATTGCTTGTCATCAATTTAAATTGGTGAAGGATACGCATAACATAATTCTTATTCTTGTTTCATCCAAGTGATCAATTCCTTCCTTCGGAGTTTGTTCATGATGAATAAATTCTTTATTTATTTGTTCCATCTTTTCCTTTTCCGGAGTTCCAAGCTCTTTCAATTATATCATTTCGAAGCTTCATCTAATCATTGCAAGGCTTCAATCTTATTCTTTTCATCCTTCACTTCCTTTTGATCATTCTTTTATTACCGGAGTTCTTCACAAAGGCTCAACATGATGTTTTGCAAGGATACTTTTCATTCTTCAATTGTTTTTCAAGATTTCTCTCGGAGCTAAGATCTGCCAAGATATTACTCTAAAATAAACATGGTGCCCAACACATGTTTTGTTTGAGGAGTTCAAGCCTTCTTCATCTTGCATTCCGAAGTGCAATTCTTTCTACCGTATCATTTGAGGTGGTGCTATCTCATTCTTCATAATTTGAGTTCATGTTTCATGATTCACATGTTGTCAAGAATGAGATATCTTATATCCATGAATCGCTTCATTGGAGTTATCTTGGGTTATATTTCAGCTAAAACCTTCCCTAAGGAATGTTGCTAATTATGGTGTTTATCGATGATCCAAGTTTCCTTCTATTTCTCGCGATGAAAGATGTTTTCATCTCTCCATCGCTCTCAAGCAAGCAATTGTTTTTGTTTGTGGCAGGTTTTCACCTCAAGTTTTTGAGATGTTTTCCATAAGCCCACAACAAGCTTTCTCTTTTCGTTGTTGGTTTTCCAACAACTCTGTTCGACCTTTCTCCTAAGGATGCCTTTTCAAGCTCAATTGTGGCAGAAGTTGGCATTTTCTTCTCCATTCTTTTATTTCAATTATCTATCTTCTATTTCTTCCGTCCGGAGGCATTGTGATGTTGCTCTCTTCAACCCATCTTCTAGTTTTGTCAGGATCGTGTTCTTTTTGTGCTTATCCATTTAACCGGAGTGTTGTGCCCTCTGCTCAAGTTCTTTTCATCATATCAAGTTTCATATCACTATACAAATGGAGTGTTCTACGAATTTGTTCTTCCTTGTTCCTCGTTCCTAACGGAGTGTTTTTCAACTTCGATCACCTTCGTGGTATTATTCCTTTCAACTTGTTCAACTTTTCAATGTTCTTTGGTTTCACTCGTTTGTCAAAGAAGCAACTTAGTTTTACCTCTTCTCTTTCTCTTCTGTTTTCCCTCCGGTGCCATTCTAGATCTCGGGACGAGATCCTCTCGTAGTGGTGGAGTGTTGTAACGCCCCAAGACCGGAGCTGGAGATGCCTTCCATATGTACCGGGTTTCGCCGTGTGTTTCATTTGTGCCTGCCTTTTTTTCTCTTGCATTGCATCATGTCATCATGCCACCATCTCATAAATCTTTTGCAACTCAAATAAATAAATCGTATGGATTTTCAGTCCATTTAAAGCGAGGGAATTCACATGGTGAGTTCTCTTTATAACATACCCTCCCAATATTAGGGAGCTATGATAAATAATCCATTCTTATGGAATCACCTAAAACACACTTGCAAATTTTCTCCATGTCTTTGTTATCTCGCTTCTTGACCTCGAACTTTGTCCGTAAATTCTTTCGTCATTTTTCGGAGCTCCACCAAAAATCCGAACATTTTTGGACCTTCCTTTTACCAAGTCCCAGTTCAAACCCATTTGAATTAAATTCAAATGAGTTTGAATTTATATCTTTCAATCTTTGCCTTTTCTAATTTTCTCGGACCGAGCATATTTTTGGGAGTCCAAGAAAATTAACCACATGCCCAAATTCTTCCTCTAACCTTCTCTTCTCTCTTTTTCTTTCTCTTGTTTTTCTCTGTTTTTGTAAAGAGAAGAATTTAGAGGGAGAGAGAGAGAGCCCAGCCTGGCCATTTGGGCCTCCAGGAACCCCGTCCCACCAGTGGCCCAAGGCCCAGCCGGCCCCTATCTATCTAACCCTAGCCTCGACCCACATCTCCCTCGCGCACCCTCTCTCTAGTTCCCTCGCACTGCCAGAGACCACTCGCTCGATCCCCTCACGCTCCTCTATCCTCTCGCATGCCTCCCTCTCCTGGGTGGTCGCCTGCCGCAGCGCCGAAACGCCGTCCTCGGCTACACCGTTCCCACGCGCGCCATGGCGCCCTCCAGCTGCGTCGTGCCCGTCGTCCGCCGCCGCTCCGGCCGTCTTCGCCGGAGTACCACCAGGAAGCCGGGCCCCGGTGCGCCATGGACTAACTCCAGCTCCGAGTTGCTACTACTCTGCTCCACGCGCCTGTCCTGGAGTTCGTCGCCGCCAAGCGTCACCCCCGCGCCCTCCTCCTCGCCTTCAAGCCCCGCGCCCGGTTCCCTCGAGGTCCAGTGCCGCCGCCTTCCACACTCCAGAGAGGCCGTCGCTTTGCTGCTTCGTCCCCACCCCATGAGGGCTTCCCTGCCCTTGCTCTCCTTCTTCCCGCGTCCGTGGCCTCCCTGCCTGCAAGCCACCGGCAGCAGCGCCACCGCTGTAGTTCAGCGGCAAACTCCTCCAGCCGCGCCTCCGTTTCCATGGCCTCGCGTGCCTTGTCCTGTATCGTCTCCATCCGGCGATCGATGAGCCCCGCGGCCAGTTGCCAACTTTTTTGCCGGACCTCCTCTACCGCGAGCCCGTGCCCGCTTCTTGCCGCTGCTCACGCACCGCCCGGCCTTGCTGCTGACCAGAGGCCTTTTTAGCTCGCATTATTTTGGATCGACAAGGACGAGTACCACAACTACAGCCGTTGTGTTTTTTTGTCAAGTCCGACTACAACAAACGACTACGCGTCGAGACACCAAGTACCACTACGGCCGGAGACCTCGGACCCGTCAAGTACCCTTTGGATGTGCCATGTTCCACGACGACCCAAGTATCGCGAGAACGTTTGTACCTCTACCGTCGCCGTGGATCCAAGAAGTACCCCTACAAGAAGTGTACCTCTACCATCGTCTTCGGAATCGCTAAGAACGTCAAGCACCCCTTCGAGATGACGAGAACAACAAGTTCAAATGACCCCAAGTACCTCTCCAAAAATGAGACGTATGCTGCTATCGTCGCAAGTATCGAGACCGACAAGTCCGAAGATGCAAGTACCACTCCGGACCATGTACGACAACCGTCGCCTAACACCCGTGTAACGCAAACGTCAAGTTCAACTACCGTTGCGTGAACCGCTACTTCCCACGACGACCCAGTGAAGAACTACTTCCCCTTCGACACGTGTACCCCTACCACCGAACTCGATCCGTTCCGATAATGCATGCTTGGAAGGTATAACCTCGAGACGATGTCCATGAACGAATGCTTGCAATGTTTGAGATGCTCGTGTTTGCACCGTGTCCAATTTGTCACTCGTTCCCTTGTCGCCAACTCGTGGGACACCCGGAATCCGGGGACGCCCCACCACCTTTTGCACGCATCCGCACACTTTTCCTTTTGCACCGGCATCTCAATCGAGTTACTGGAAACTGGGACGTTGCCGTGGCAGCGTTTCGTTATTGTTGCCGTGGCACCCCTTTTCATTTCCGCCACGATGACAAATGCATCATAATGCACTTGTCAAACTTTTAATAAAAATTGCATAAACTTGCACACATGTCATTCGCATCATGTTAACAACATCAAGAATGTTTAAAATTGTTGTTTGTATTAATTTGCTAAATGCATATGGGGATTTACCGGATTTGTTGTTTGCTATATCCGGCCCCATTTAAATTGTTTAGATAGATAATTCCTTTATGTTTCACCTCTTGACATGCTTAACAACATTTAATATTGTTGGGTACATAAACGAGATCGAACTAAATAACTTGAATGTGGTGTTTCGTCAATATGCAACGGAGTTGCATATCGAGTTCCACTTAATTCGTAGGATTTCTTGTGCACTTTGCCATGTCATGCATAATTAAACCGGACATGCATCATACTTGGTTGTGCATCATGCCATGTTTATGCATGGTTGTTTACTATGTTGTGTGCTTCTTTCCGGTGTTGCTTCTTCGGGTTGGTTCCGATAACGTCGCATTTGTGAGGACCCGTTCGTCTACGTCCGTTTGTCTTCTTCATGGACTCGTTCTTCTTCCTTGCGGGATTTCAGGCAAGATGACCATACCCTCGAAATCACTTCTATCTTTGCTTGCTAGTAGATCGCTCTTTTTCTATGCCTATGCCGTGATACCTACCACTTGCTTATCATGCCTCCTATATTGTTGAGCCAAGCCTCTAAGCCACCTTGTCCTAGCAAACCGTTGTTTGGCTATGTTACCGCTTTGCTCAGCCCCTCTTATAGCGTTGTTAGTTGCAGGTGAAGATTGGAGCTTGTTCCTTGTTTGGAACATGGATTTTTGGTTGGGATATCACAATATCTCTTATTTAATTAATGCATCTATATACTCGGTAAAGGGTGGAAGGCTCGGCCTTATCCCTGGTGTTTTGTTCCACTCTTGCTGCCCTAGTTTCCGTCATATCGGTGTTATGTTCCCGGATTTTGCGTTCCTTACACGGTTGGGTTAAAATGGGAACCCCTTGACAGTTCGCCTTGAATAAAACTCCTCCAGCAATGCCCAACATTGGTTTTACCATTCGCCACCTAGCCTTTTCTTTCCCTTGGGGTCTGCAGACTCAAGGGTTATCTTTATTTTAACCCCCCCCCCCCGGGCCAGTGCTCCTCTGAGTGTTGGTCCGAACTGGGCAGCCTGCGGGGCCACCTCGGGGAAACTCGAGGGCTGGTTTTACTCGTAGCTTAACCTATCTGAGTGTGCCCTGAGAACGAGATATGTGCAGCTCCTATCGGGATTTGTCGGCACATTCGGGCGGTGTTGCTGGACTTGTTTTACCATTGTCGAGGATGTCTTGTAACCGGGATGCCGAGTCTGATCGGATTGTCTTGGGAGAAGGAATATCCTTCGTTGACCGTGAGAGCTTGTGATGGGCTAAGTTGGGACACCCCTGCAGGGATTTGAACTTTAGAAAGCCGTGCCCGCGGTTATGGGCAGATGGGAATTTGTTAATGTCCGCTTGTAGAAAACTAGAAGTTGATCTTAACTAAAATACATCAACCGCGTGTGTCGCCGTGATAGTCTCTTCTCGGCGGAGTCAGGGAAGTGAACATGGTGTTGGAGTTATGCTTGACGTAGGTTGTTCTTGGATCACTTCTTGATCATAGTTTCTCGACCGTGCTTTGCCTTCTCTTCTTGCTCTCATTTGCGTATGTTAGCCACCATATATGCTAGTCGCTTGCTGCAGCTCCACCTCATACCTTTACCTTACCCATAAGCTTAAATAGTCTTGATCGCGAGGGTGTGAGATTGCTGAGTCCCCGTGACTCATAGATACTTCCAAAACCAGTTTGCAGGTGTTGATGATACTGTGCAGGTGACGCAACCAAGCTCAAGGAGGAGCTCGATGAAGATCTCGTCCATTTTGTTGTTCCGTTTGTCAGTTGATCAGTAGTGGAGCCCAGTTGGGTTCGATCGGGGATCTGTGTAGCTTTTGGGGTAGTCTTCTTTTTATTTTGGTGCCGTAGTCGGACCTTGATTGTATCTGGTTGATGTAATGCTTTATTCATGTAATTGTGTGAAGTGGCGATTGTAAGCCAACTATGTATCTCTTTCCCTTATGTATTACATGGGTTGCGTGAAGATTACCTCACTTGCGACATTGCTTTCAATGCGGTTATGCCTCTAAGTCGTGCCTCGACACGTGGGAGATATAGCCGCATCGAGGGCGTTTCAACCAGATGACAGCGACCCTCGGTGGGATCCCAACCGAGGGAATCCACAAGACCCATGGCAACACCCTTGCAGGGGACGACTGCAACGCCAAAAGAGCACCCTTGCCGGGCCCTCGGCAAGACCCTTGCCGAGGGCATCAGCAGGACCACTGCCAGGCCTGCGCCAGCCAAGACTCCACCACTGTCCCCAAGCAGCTACTAGCTCAACCAGCGGGGCAGGCGCTTTCATGGCGTCGGGCGGCCTCTACACCGTCTCAGCAAGCACCTGCGTGGTGGTATGCGACCCTTCGTGAAGGCTCCACCACTGCTCCAGCTTAGCAGAAAGCCAAAGTGGCGCCGCGATGCCTCATCAGCTCGGACGCGTGTCGAGGCCAGGCGAGGCGGCGACGGCTGGGACGTGCTTCCCTAGCGTCCACGATAAAGCGAGCAGGGCACGTCGGCAGCGCATTAAATGCATTTATCCGCCTGTCCCAGAGGATAGGCTTGTCGACTATAGACCTTTCCACCTCTATGTGCCACTGTGGCAACCCCTTTTTTCTATAAAAGTAGGCCCGAGGCGACCAGGAGAGGGATTCGGCTCTTTTGGGCAAGTTGCACCCCGTAGCTAGCTCAAGAACACAAGAACACTTGAATACATCCACCAAAGGAGGACTAGGGTATTACGCATCTTCGTGGCCCAAACATGGGTAAACGATCCGTGTGCTTCCTGTTAGACCCGCTCTTTGCACAACCTCGTGCTCGCCAACCGTAGAAGGGATCCCAGTGACCCCATAGGCGTCGTTTCCACCGTCATCTTTGGCGCTCCAGGTAGGGGGCGCAGTTGTGAAAATCTGTTCTGATCGAAGCAGTGGTTTCATTGTGGCCGTCGTTCCAAGGAAGAAGACGACCGAGCTTCGCGGCTCCATCTGCGGATGCGGTGGATGCACGTGCAACAATAGAAAAGCTAAGCCGTACGAAACTTTAAGCTATTTCTTTTTATATATAAGGTTATTGTCCTTGAGGTCTTGTCCTATGTACGGAAAACCTGCACGCAAAGGGGCCCTCCCTCTATTGGAAACACTCTTGCTCTATTTCAAGTCCGCTCAACAGCTCAAGCAGCCGCGTCGAGATCGGCAGGGTAGCCTTCCGTAATCGGCAACACTCTCGATTCCGACTTGAGTCAAGCTCGATAGTTCGAACGGGCATGTTGAGAGTGGTAAGGTGGTTTGCCTGGCAGCAAGCATACCCGGCAGGCTATTGGGGATCCGTCCTCAAGGCGCCATGGCCCGGGTTATGCGTCGGCAAGCCCACCCGATTAACATAGGGTGGACATACAAAGGGGGATCAAATAGGACAATAACATGCATCATTTTCCAAAGTACTGCAGAGTTATATTACATCAATTGTTGCTGTGGTTCTAACTAAAGATATAAATTGTCTTGGCCATGAACCTGCAGCGGCAATGAGAAACGGGGTGCCTAATACCGGCGCTGGCCCTCCACCCTCTCGGTTCCGCCGATGCGGCTGATTATGGGCTTGATCCGCTCCTTGAGCGTCGCGAGGTCTGCATCCTCCGAAAAGCTCTCCAGCGCGGTGATCGGGGTTCCAGTGCGCCACCTTGGTGAGAACCTTGGTCATGGCACCCCGGCAAAGCATCCGGGCCTCATCGGCCAGGGAGACCACCCAATTGGAGTGGAGCCGCTCTGGGCCCTGAGGGCGCCCTCAAAGAAGATGATCAGCTTGGCATTGGGGCTCGCGTTGTGCTCTGGGTTATACCTCACATTTGGCATCCCCATGGTAGCCAACTGCGCTATGATCCTACCAGCGACGTGTTCGAGGCGCCCGATCCATCAGTTCTCGCTTTCCACAAAATCCTTGTGGTTGGCGGCATCGTTCTTCCGCAGCTGCCTCTCGGCCTCCAGATCCTTGGCCAGGGTCTCCTCCTGCGTTTTGGCTTCTGAGAGCATCCCCTCGAGACCCTCCAGCTTCATCTTGAGGTCTTTGATGGAGTTGTTGACCTCGGAAAGCTGCCCGGCCTTGTCGAGGACTACACCCTACGCCTCAACAAGGGCACCGGTGATCGTGTCCTTCTCCTTGGATTGCTTCAGGACCTGATCCTTTAGCTCGTCCCGCTCCATCTCTAGCTCCTTCGCCTTGCCGGCGTGAACTAGAGCCTAGGCATCGAGTGCGTCCCTGTGCCTCTGCTCTAGCTCCTGGGTCCGTTGGGCTCAAGCGGCCTCGACTGCGGCGGCCAGGTTCTTTGCCATCTCCCGGGCCTTCTCGACGTCGGCCCGCTCCATGGTGAGCTCTACCTCGCGCTTGGCCAGCTCGCCCTGGGCGGCCTTCAGCTCCTCACAAGCTTGGTAGAACCAAGTTTGCGGCTCAGCGATGCGTCCCTTGAGATCCGCCTGGAGCGGGCACGGTGGAGCACCTCGGCAAGTTGCACCCTGTAGCTAGCTCAACAACACAAGAACACTCAAATACATCCACCAAAGCAGGACTAGGTTATTACGCATCTTCGCGGCCCGAACCTGAGTAAACGATCCATGTGCTTCGTGTCACACCCGCTCTTTGCACAACCTCGTGCTCTCCAGCCGTAGAAGGGATCCCAGTGACCGCATAGGTGTCATTTCCATAGAGACCACCCCCTACCGATTCATGAGCGGTACGAGCACACAAAAGAGATGTTTATTTTGAAAATGAGAGATGGCACATACATACTTGCTTAGAACAGCGAAAGAATACCGCATATAGGTAGGTATGGAAGACTCATGTGGCAAAACTAGTTTAAAGGATTTTGGATGCACAAGTAGTGATCATACTTAGTGCAAAATGAAGGCTAGCAAAAGATTGAGAAGCGACCAACCAAGAATCGAATAATCTCATAAGCGAGCATTAATCATAATTTACACCGAATAATGCACAAGTAGGATGTAATTTCATTACATAACTATTGACTTTAGTGCTTGCATAGGGAATCACAAACCTTAACACCAATATTGTTACTAAAGCATAATTACTCATCAACATGACTCACATATCACATCATCATATGTCAAAACTATTACAAGGAATCAAGTTTATTTTGTTCAATGATCTTCATGAAAGTTTTTATTATATCCTTCTTGGATATCTATCACTTTGGAACTGATTCTCATGTGTTACTTTTGGTAAGCTCAAACAAATATAAGTGAAGATCATGAGCATAATATTTATTTCTCTAAAATTAATTTCAGTGAAGCTAGATAGAATTTCTTAAAAAATTTACTAACTCTCAAATAAATCTAAGTGAAGCAAGATAGCATTTCTTTGAAAATACTAAAGCACAACGTGCTCAAAAAGATATAAGTGAAGCACTAGAGCAATTCCATAGATCAGAAAGATTTATGTGAAGAATAGAGAGCAATTCTCACAAGTCAACGCATAACTTTGGCTCTCTCAAATAGGTGTGTCCAACAAGGATTCAAGACTTCAAACAAAAAGCAAAAAAAGCAAAGATTTATATCATACAAGATGCTCCAAGCAAAACTCTTATTATGTGAAGAATAAAAATAAGTTTCGAGTAAAATACCGATGGTCGTTAGAAGAAAGAGGGTACGCCACTCGGGGCATCCCCAAGCTTAGGCTCTTCTTACTCAAAACTTGAAAACATCAATCACACAAAACTCAATAAAACCTTCATGAGATCCGCTAGTATATGAAAACAAATCACAACTATAACTATTGTTGCAACCCATTCATATTTTATTCTTGCATTATATGTAATGTAGTCTAACTTTTCTATGGCAAAAACTCTTCAATGAAAACCATATAATCATCAAAACAAGCACACAACGCAAAGAAAACAGAATCTGTGGAAAATAGGACAGTCTGTAGCAATCTGGATATTTCGGATACTTCCGCAACACCAAATTTTTAAAAAAATTAGGAAAGCCTGAGAAATTTGTATATTAATCTTCTGCAAAAAGGATTGGTATTTTATCACACTTCTGTTAAAAATAAAAATCATTTTCATGAGCGTGAAATTTTCAGTTTTTTAGCAAGATCGAAACGACTATCACCCAAGAAGATCCTGAAGGCTTTTCTTGGCACAAACACTAATTATAACACAAAAAACACAATCATAACAGTAGCATCATTGTGTAAACACTCAAGAACAGAAAGCAAAAGACAAAAATAAATTTTATTCATTGGGTTGCCTCGCAACAAGCGATATTGTTTCACGCCCCAAGCTAGGCATAATGCAAGAATCTAAGTTTTGTCACCTTTGCCCTTAATTTCCTTAGAGGTGTTTTTGTCATGAGGTTTTGGAAAAACAACATAAAACATATTATCCACAGAAACCTTAGCACTATTAAGCTGCTTATCATCATAACCCAAGAGTATTGTTGATTAACATTATTGAAAACTTGTTGGATTATAACTAAAATGGGGACTTCCTTTTCAAGATTCTCATCAAAGATTTGATTATCCCCAAGCAATTGTATTAATGCATAATCACTATTGTAAATAATTTCATCTATCATGGGCTTTTCACGATTCATACCAGAAAAATCAAAGATTTCCCTAGCTTCCTGTATTATGTAGTCAAATTCATTCATAAGAACGAGAGTGGCTAACTTTTTAGCCTTAGGATTCTTTATAAAGGGAAGCTCAAAAAACAATCTTTGAAAAGTAGGATGAGTACGAATAAATTTACTCTAAAGTTTCAGAACTTGTGCTGAAATAGCATCCGCATAAGATCTAGTATTTCTAAGTATAGGAGCATCATCAAGACTTAGATTTCCAACACAATTGAAAAATTCTTGGATACGTTCTTTTCCCATAACATTCCCTTGCCCCAAGATAAAATTTTAGCATCCAGATTGCCCGTATGTCCAATCTTAAGAGTTGGGACATCATCTGTTGTTTCCATACCGAAATCACTCATGATTGCAAGCAAAGGATAGATACGAGAAAACGGCGGACGAAAAAGAGAGCGAATAAAACGACAAATCTTTGTGAAGTGGAGGAGAGGTAAACGAGAGGCAAATGGCAAGTAATATAAATTGTTGGGAGATGAGATTTGTGATTATGAACCTGGTAGACATTGATGTTGTTTCCCCCGCAACAGCGCCAGAAATTCCTTTTGATGTCTGCTAGAATACGTCGGTATTTCCCCAAAGAGGAAGGGATGATGCAGCACAGCCACAGTAGGTATTTCCCTCAATGATGAGACCAAGGTTATCGAACCAGTAGGAGAACCAAGAAACACAACGTATATAGCACCTGCACGCAAATAACAAAAACTCGTAACTCGACATGTAAAAGGGGTTGTCAATCCGTTTCGGGTAACGATGCCAAAAATTGGCAAATGGAAGTGGGAGAGTTGTATTAAATTGATAGATCGAACAACAAAAAAAATTGCAGCAAGGTATTTTGAATTTTTTGTTTAATAGATCTAAAAATAAAAGCAAAGGAAAACATACCAGAAAGGCAAATATATTAAAGAAGAGACCCAGGGGTCGTAGGTTTCACTAGTGGCTTCTCTCAAGAAAAATAGCAAATGGTGGGTAAACGAATTACTGTTGGGAAATTGATAGAACTTCAAATAATCATGATGATATCCAGGCAATGATCATGATATAGGCATCACGTCCAAGATTAGTAGACCGACGCCTGCCTACATCTAATACTATTACTCCACACATCGACCGCTATCCAGCATGCATCTAGTGTACTAAGTTCGTGGAGAAACGGAGTAATGCAATAAGAATGATGACATGATGTAGACCATATCTAATTATGTAGATATAGACCCCATCTTGTTATCCTTAATAGCAATGATACATATGTGTTGGTTCCCCTTCTGTCACTCGGATCAAGCACCGTAAGATCGAACCCATCACAAAGAACCTCTTCTCATTGCAAGATAAATAGATCAAGTTGGCCAAACAAAACCCACATATCCGAGAAGAAATATGAGGCTATAAGGAACCATGCACTTAAGAGATCAAAAGACTCAAATAACTTTCATGGATAAAAAGATAGATCTGATCATAAACTCAAAGTTCATCGGATCCCAACAAACACACAACAAAAAGAGTTACACATATGGATCTCCAAGAGACCATTGTATTGATAATCAAACGAGAGAGAGAGGAAGCCATCTAGCTAATAACTACAGACCCCGAAGGTCTATAGAAGACTACTCACGCATCATCGGAGAGGCACCAATGGACATGATGAACCCCTCCGTGATGGTGTCTAGATTGAATCTGCTGTTTCTAGAACTTGCAGCACATGGTATTGATTTTCGACGACTCCCCTAGGGTTTCTGGAATATTGGGGTATTTATAGAGTAAAGAGGTTGTCCGAGGGGCACCCGAGGTGGGCACAACCCACGAGGGCGCTCCTGGGCCACCAGGCACGCCCTGGTGGGTCCAGGCGCACCCTGGGGGTTGTGCTCCTCTCGGAGCACCCCCTGGCGCTTCTCCGGCCCATTGGATGTCTTCTGTTCCACAAAAAATTTCGCTGCGTTTGGACTCCGTTTGGTATTGATTTCCTACGATGGAAAAAACATGCAAAAAGACAGCAACAGGCACTTGGCACTATGGCAATATGTTAGTACAAAAAATGATATAAAATGACTATGAAATGATTATAAACATCCAAGAATGATAATATAACAGCATGGAACAATCAAAAATTATAGATACGTCGGAGACGTATCAGCCAACGCTGCCACCGACCCTGCTGCATGCGAGCAACAGGACTCCTTGCTGCCACTATCCGTGCGACGTGACGGGCGCACCACGACTCCATCACCCACTCTGACCACGGCGTCGTCCTCTCATGCTCGATGCAGGCTAGCAAACGTGCAGGCAGTGCTGCTTATGGAGCGCGAGCTTCTGCACTATCGCCCGACCAACGACCTCTACGATGACTGGCTCGACCGCATTGCCGAGCTCGTCAACGCTGGCGGCAAGGCCCCTGCACCGTCCCGCTCGCCCCGTTCTCCTTCGTCTTGAGCGGGTGATGTATCTCATGGCACGCCTCCTCGTCCCCCTCTGCACGGTGCGGACCAAAAGCCAAGGCGTGAATCACCCCAGCGCGATCCGCCATGCAGGGCGCTTGCGCACGATGAAAAAGCTGCCAGGTGGTGCAATGGCCCCAAGGAGAAGCAAACGCACTTCCAGCACTGCCACGTCAAGACCGTGTGCCGACAGAGACGGCGGCGCGCGGTCGTCAAGATGAAGGTCCTCGACAGTGGCTGGCTCCCGTGAGTGAGGTAGGTTGCCCTTCATTCACCCCAGAGCTGCACCGCATCGTCTGCCCCGGCAAGTTCAAGCTGGATTTGCCTCCGTGCTACGATGGCACCGCTGACCCCGCTAAGTTCCTCTTGCTCTATGAGCTGAGTATCGAGGTGGCGAACGACAATGACAAAGTCGTGGCTAACTGGTTTCCCATGGCCCTCAAAGATGGCGCGCGCTCGTGGCCCCTCAACCTTCCAGTGGGATCGATCTCCCACTAGGACGAGCTGCACGAGTGCTTCATCGCCAACTTCTAGGGCACTCGCGACTGCGCCACTGCTGCAGGCGAACTACGGCGCATCAAGCACCAGCCGGGGGAAACCTTGCACAAGTACATACAATGCTTCACAAACGTTCGCCTCAAGATCCCAAAAGGTGTCAGACGAGGCCATCATCTCGGCATTCAATGATGGTGTCCGAGACATCAAGATGAAGGAAGAGCTCGCCATACACGAAGACCGGTGTTCGGGTCTGGAGATGTTCAACATGGAAACTAGGTGCGCGAGGTCAAAGGAATGTCGCTTCTCCCTCCTAGAGCTGGCGGAGGCCGATCCCGAAGACAAGAAGGCCAAGGCTAAGGACGTGAAGCGCAAGGGTCCTGCTGTGCTCACGACCGAACCTGAGATGAAGCTTGCCTACCACCGCGCCGTGTCCTCCAAGGACAGCCGCCCATTTTGCGTCTTCCACAACGTCACTGCCACAACACCAACAACTGCCAGGAGCTCAAGGCAATCCGCGACGGCCGCCTTGGCCGCTGTCTCGAGTGCAACGACAGTGGCTACGGCTGCGGAGGAGGCCGCCGTGGAGGACGCTGGGACAATTGCGACCCCTGTCAGGACTTGCGTGATTAGCCCCGTGAGGACCGCTGGCAAGGCCAGCCTCGAGATGGACCCTGGAGAGACCAGCCTCATGACGACCGTCCTTAGCGCAACACCGGCCTCCCTCCGCTGTCGCTGCCAAGGACGAACAATGACCACCACCAAGACGATGGGGCTGGGAGCTTCCAAGAGCCTCGCCCAATTGCCTACATCCTGGGTGGCACTCAGGCCGCCGCCTCTCATTGCATCTTCAAGCAGTTCGCTCGTGAGGTGAACGCAGCCCTTGCCAAGATTGAGGCATCGCGTCCCCTTAGGTGGTCCAAGTATGCCATCACCTTTGATTCTACAAACCAGCTCAAGTGCTCACCTACCGCTGGCGTGCTCCCAATGCTCTGGTCACCGATCATTAGCAACATTCTCATCACCAAGACACTCATCGACAGAGGCATGGGGCTCAACTTCCTCTCCATCAAGACATTCGAGATGCTTCAGGTGCCGTACGACAAGCTCCTCCCCATCAAGCCTTTCTCAGGGGTGAATGATGGCTCCACCGTCCCCATAAGGCAGTTCATCTCCTTCTAAGCCTTGGCAAGGGAGACAACTATCACAGTGAGCTCATAGGCATCGACGTCGCCCACATTCACCTCTCGTACAATGCCATCCTCGGGTATCCGGCCCTCGCCAAGTTCATGGCAGTGACTCACCACGGCTACAACTTTCTCAATGTTCCAAGAAGCGGCAGCATCATCATGGTCGCCTATGACGAGAAGAATGCAGTGTGTCCCTCGAGCATGCGTACCAGGCCTCAGCAGTCGATAACCTAAATGACGAGGGTGCCGCCTGTCCTCCTGAGGTTGTCCCCAAGAAGAAGAAGCAGCTCCTCCTCAGGGGTCGTCGAGATGCTGGGGCGTCCGACGATTGTGCCTCAGGCCCCGCACTTGCTACTGAGCCGCCTTTATCTCTTGCATAGAGAGGCGTGCCCGGTGCCCCTCTCAGGAAGGGCTCGGGGGCTCTCATCTGGAGGGCCTTTGACCTGACCAACATCACGAGGGAGGCGTTCGGGCACCATGTGGACGTGTGCTTCAATGCATGCTTCCACAAGAAGGGCACAGCGTGCGAGGCACCAGGCGCTCAGGAGTTCATCACCAAGGCAATCGAGGATCTTCAGGAGGCGCGAGCCATGCGCGGCGAGTGCCGCCCCGCACCGCCCAATGTAGCTGCCGCCCCTAACATGGGTGGCGAGCTGCGCGTCTGCGTTAACATCCCAGGCCTCAACAGGGCTGCTTCACAGGAGCTCTTCTAGTCCTCCCGCATTGGACGGAGTGGGGGCTACACCTACAGCTATGTCTGCATGGCGTTCGGCCTGCTGAACATGACAGCCTCACACCAGCGCTACATGCAAGGCGTCCTGGCGGCTCATGAGGCTAGGCGCCACGCGATCCTGACGGAGGAGGTGCCGGAACCTCGCGAGCCCCACGGACCTCTGGAGCCCCCCAGGACTCAGGAGCCGGCCGGCTCGCAAGGAGCGACTTCTACAGCATGCTTCTTCAGCTACTCCAATACTTCCACAACGACGGTGCCAGGTGACTTTTTGGTTTGTTTAGTTGAGGGCGCCGCTCGGGCTGCATCATTTTCAAGCTGCTATGGCTTGCCCCTGTAGCCGTACCATTTTGATTCATGTACACCGAACCAGCTATGCATGCTCGAGTTATCATGGTTTTCAATGTTACTCATGTCGCCTCGTTATCTATGGAGTTGCCCCTCGTGGCCTCTGCGTGTTGCTGAACCCGCCTCTTGCTCATACCGCAAAGGGGGCTACTGGGATGGCAACTGTGCTTGGGTCCGTCCCTGCAGCGGTGATAAACCTAAGAGACCAAGCTCAGGCTCGCGGCTGGCCCACGCATGTCACCTCACCAGGTCCTTAGTGCCTTCGCCTTCTTACGGAAAGATCATCGGCGGGATAGCAAGCGCGACTACGTGCTATGTTTTCCTTTTTCGGCTAACTCGCAGGAACCTACAGAGCCGGGACCACGAGCGGCCTCGCCGAAACCTCAGGGTTGCACCCCCCCAAAGCTATCC
The DNA here is from genome assembly GCF_056163025.1 of Triticum urartu. NCBI lineage: Eukaryota > Viridiplantae > Streptophyta > Magnoliopsida > Poales > Poaceae > Triticum > Triticum urartu. Next base: position 260,010,714 of record NC_141875.1, read on the forward strand.
ACTCTTTCCTTGCGCGAGTCACTTGCATGTTAAAGGGGGGGCCTTGAGCATCACGCTTCAAGGGCTCCTACTAGCTCTCGAGCCGTCACCCCTAGCCTTGACCATGTCATCACGACATGGCATACCAATGGCGGCTGAGTCTTGCTCGAGGGCCGGGACCCAAGGACGTAGAGCACCTAGACGAGCAAGAAAGATAGGGTCGACATGAGCCCTGCCCAGGGGCGCCATCAGGAGAAGGACATAGCCTAACATCGCACAAGAAGCTTGTCCTCACAGCGAAAGAACCACTACAGGCTCGCCAAGATAAGTCACATCCCACGCGCCGGCACGGACCTTATGATCAGCGCCCTGTCTCTAGCGATCTCACTTGGGCAAGGACGCTTCCCTTTCAGTCCTTCGGGGGCCGCTTGCGCGCCAAAGGGTACCTCCTGAGCATCATGCCTCAGGGGCTCATACCAGACCTCAGGTCACTCACCTCCTGGCCTTGACCACGGCATCATGACCTAGCATACCAGTGACGGACGAAGCTTGCCTGGGGACTGGGTCCTACAGGCATAGAGCACTAAGCTACCGCGGGAATGAAAGGGGGAACTGTGCCAAAGCGAGAAACGCAAACATCACATTTATTGGAGATAATAACATTAATACAAATGCATCATGGCCTTTAAATGCCCCCACGGGGCCATTCATGGTTTTTCTCAGGAACAAAGCAAAATGGAAAAGGTCTCCTAAGGACCGTGACCCAAACAACATCACTCGCACATCAGGACGGTACCTTGCCTCCCCTAGGCCAGGACACAACGGCGCGGCGGCTCGTAGCTATCATCATCGCTCGAGCCGGGTCCGGAAGATGCGATCTTGCTGTCAGAGGAGTCACGGACAAGGCCAAGGGCAAGTTCATCCCCGGTGGCCTCGCCGCCTCGCCGGCCCGCTGGGGAGTCGCTGCCTCGATCTCCTCCCCTGGGGCAGCACGCCACGCGTTGGCCGTCGAAGACATTGAAGAGGAGCGTCGAAGCACCATCATACTCAAAGTGGATGGCGTGACCTCCCTCCGGGAGATAGGCGCGGGCGACCGCAACCATCCCTAGCTAATGAAGACGTCGTCAAAGTCGACGACCTCGAGTTCCTCTTCTGAAGCCTGGTTGCAGTAGCCGTTGTGCCGCAGCCATAGCTCGATGGGCCCCCTTGGGGGTATCTCCTATGCCAGAGACCGCGAGAGCTGGATCCATGTGCGTGGTTGCATTGCAGCGCACACCACAAACTCGCGGACCATGCCTTCGGCATGGGTCCACAGGCAGGGTTGCCGTACGGCCACTTCTTGGTCTCATCCATGGCTCCGCTCCTCGCGGCATCCGCAGCCGCTCCCATGCACGGAGCTTTGCGTGCGAACGTGCGCATGAACCGGGAAGCCTGGCAGAGCGCGTTCGTGCCAAGGCCGCGTCGTCATGGGCGCCGTGGTGGCATCACGAGAGCAGTCATGCCACTTCTTCGGCGGAAGCAGCTCAGGTTCCCCCTAGGGGGCTTTTCCCTTCTCCGCGGTGGAAAACCTCCTCACTGGCACCATGGACGCTCTAGCAAGATGGCGGGACAAAGAAGAAGGAGGAGCGAGTAGCGAGAAGATGAAGATGCGTTGTGGGCTCCGCCCCCTCCCCCATTTATAGCCGGAGGAAGGCCAGCCGCCGACCTCTCATGCTCCGAGCAATGGTGGCTCTTTTCTGCATGCATCAGGCAGTTGTCAAGTCAGGCAGTTGCCGAGGCGGCGTCGGGAAGTGGAGACGCCCACGTCCCATCAAGTGCCACGCGTAGGCTCGGTCCAGCGGTGATTGGGGGCCCGCGGTGCTTCGCCCTTGCCCCTTGGCTTCGCCTCGATGCCAAGTACGAGCGCGCCTAGGGCCCGGGGGCTACTGTCGGCATTATGGGAACCAGGGTACCCAGAATTGCCGACTTGCGGCCCACGGCGTGGCTCCATCGACGGCCTGGTACGGCCCATCTACAACACCAACAAGTTACGACCCTCGCGAGGGGTCAAGCCTCCTGAGGCGGGTGACATCAAGACCTCCGGAGGCTATCTCGTAAGGAGCGGAGATTCCTATGCAGCTGCCCAACTCATGAGGTTGAGGTGACACAGGCCATGACGACCAAGGCCAGGTGAGCGCAAGTGGGCACAGAGCAGCAGGTTTCCTCATTGGTGCTAAGGAGGCAAGCCTAGGCGCGGGATCTCGAGGAGTTAGCCAAAGGTTTCCATTCCCATCCAACGAGACCAAGACCGCCAAGACGGAAGGATGGATGTCATCACCGAGCCCACCACGGCGTCACGACCAGAAGCTTTGCAGGGGAAGACCACCTTTCATCAGGATAAGATGTACTACTTGTCCCCTTTCAAATTGGCCACTGTGGGATCCCTTCCAGCCTTCGTTTTGGAGGAAGAGGACCAAGCCCACTATAAGTATGGGCTAGCCACCACCAAGAGAAGGGGATCCGAGACTCACTCCCTTGCCAGAGAAAACCTTGCGAGGATGTTCTTCCCTTGTACTAGTTCATCCTCAGCCCCTCGTGAGGCTAATCCACCGCAAAAGCAGGATTAGGGTCTCGCACCACAAGGTGGCCCGAACCTGCGTAAACTGTCATGCCTATCTTCTTCGTTGTTCATCAACCTCGGCCTAGGGGGTGATGAACTGGTTGGCTGGAGAGGTGCAGTTTTTCACACACACCCCAGAGTTCGAACCTTTCTTGGGACTGCGGAGCTGTGAATCCGACACCGAGGGTCATAGGTTTCACTAGAGACTTCTCTCTTGAAGGAAAGTAATACAATGGGTGAACAAATTACTGTCGAGCAATTGATAGAAAAGTACAAAGTTATGACGATATCTAAGGCAATGATTATGAATATAGGTCTCACATCCATGTCAATTAGTCTGTCTCCTCCCTGCATCTTCTACTATTACTCCACACATCGACCGCTATCCAGCATGCATCTAGAGTATTTAGTTCATAAGAACGGAGTAACGCCGTAAGTAAGATGGCATGATTTTGAGGGATAAACTGAGGCAATATGATGAAAACCCCATCTTTTTACCCTTGATGGAAACAATACAATACGTGCCTCGCTACCCCTACTTTGTCACTTCGTTAGGACACCGCAAGATTGAACCCAAAACTAAGCACCTCTCCCATTCCAAGAAATACCAATCTAGTGTGCCAAACCAAACCGATAATTCGAAGGGAAATACAAATATATCAAATGATGCATATAAGAATTTAGTGAAGAGTAAAACAATATTCATAGAATATCTGATCATAAATGCACAATTCATTGGATCTTGACAAACACATCTCAAAAGACTATTACATCGGATAGAACTCCAAGAACATAGAGGAGACCATTTTATTGAAGATCAAAGAGAGAGAAGAAACCATCTAACTACTAGCTATGGACCCATAGGTGTGTGGTAAACTACTCCCGCTTCATCGATAGGTAAATAGAGTTGATGATGCCCTTCGTGACCGAACCCCCCTCCGGTAGGATGCCGGAAAAGGCCCCAAGATGGATCTCGCGGAAACAGAGGCTTGCGGCGGCGGAAAAGTATTTTGGTTGATGCTTTTGTTGGTTTGTGAATGTTTGGGAATTTATAGAGAAAAAATAGGGTTGGCGGAGTCTCGTGGGGCCCACAAGCCAGGGGCGCGCCCCCTAGGGCGTACCCTAAGGGCTTCTAGAGTCCTCGGGACTCTTCTGGCCCCCTCTCCAGGCTCCATGGGTGTCTTCTCGTACAAGAGAAAGCAGCGTGAAAGTTTTATTTCGTTTGGACACCGTTTGATATCCCTATTCTATAAAACTAAAAGACAAAGAAAAAACAGAAACTGCCACTGGGATCTAGGTTAATAAGTTTGTCCCAAGAATAATATAAAATATCATACTAATGCATATAAAACATCCAAAACATATAATATAATAGCATGGAACAATAAAAAATTATAGGTACATTGGAGACGTATCAAGCATCCCCTAGCTTAATTCCCACTCGTCCTCGAGTAGGTGAATGATAAAAACAGAATTTTTGATGTGGAATGCTACCTAAAATATTAATCCATGTAAGTTTCTTTATTGTGACATGAATATTCAGATCCACAAGATTCAAAAAAGTTTAATATTGACATAAAACAATAATACTTCAAGCATACTCATAAAGCAATCATTTCTCCTCAAAATAACATGGTCAAAGAAAGTTATCCCTACAAAATCATATAGTCTGGCTATGCTCCATCTTCATCACACAAAGTATTTTATCATGCACAACCCCGATGACAAGCCAAGCAATTGTTTCATACTTTTGCTGTTCTCAAACTTTTTTAACTTTCAGGCAATACATGAGCGTGAGCCATGGATATAGCGGTATAGGTGGAATAGAATTGGAGAGGACAAAAAGAAGGAGATAGTCTCACATCAACTAGGTGCATTAACGGGCTATGGAGATGTCCATCAATAGATATCAATGTCAGTGAGCAGTGATTGCCATGCAATGGATGCACTAGAGCTATAAGTGTATGAAAGCTCAAAAAGAAACTAAGTGGGTGTGCATCCAACTCGCTTGCTCATGAAGACCTAGGGAAATTTGAGGAAGCCCATCATTGGAATATACAAGCTAAGTTCTATAATGAAAAATTCACACTAGTATAAGAAAGTGACAACATAGGAGACTCTCTATCATGAAGATCATGGTGCTACTTCGAAGCACAAGTGTGGACAAGGATAGTAACATTGTCCCTTCTATCTTTTTCTCTCATTTTTTTGGGCTTCTTGGCTCTTTTATTTTCTTGTGGGCTTCTTTGGCCTATTTTATTTTTTATAAAGTCCCGAGACTCATCCCAACTTGTGAGGGAATCATAGCTTCCATCATCCTTTCCTCACATAGCATAATGCTCTAATAATGATGATCGTCAAACTTTTATATTTACTTACAACTCAATACTAGAACAAAATATGACTCTATACGAATGCCTTCGGTGGTGTACCGGGATGTGCAATGATCAAGGGTGACATGTATAACAAATATGAACGGTGGCCTTGCCACAAATACTATGCCAACTACATGATCATGCAAAGCAATATGACAATGATGGTGCGTGTCATAATAAAACTGAATGGTGGAAGTTGTATGGCAACATATCTCAGAATGGCTATGGAAATGCCATAATAGGTAGGTATGGTGGCTGTTTTGGGGAAGGTATATGGTGGGTTTCATGCACCGGCGAAACTTGCGCGGTAGTAGAGAGGCTAGCAATGGTGGAAGGGTGAGAGTGCTTATAATCCATGGACTCAACATTAGTCATAAAGAACTCATATACTTATTGAAAAACTTTATTAGCTATTGAAAAAAAGTACTACACGCATGCTCCTAGGGGGATACATTGGTAGGAAAAGACCATCGCTCGTCCCGACCGCCACTCGTAAGGAAGACAATAAAAAAAATCATGCTCTGACTTCATCACATAATGGTTCACCATACTTGCATGCTATGGGAATCACAAACTTTAACACAAGTATTTGTACCAATCCACAATTACTCACAAGCATGACTCTAATATCACCATCTTTATATCTCAAAACAATCATAATGAATCAGACTACTCATAGTATTCAACACTCTTTATATGAAAGTCTTTATTATATCCCACTTGGATGCCCATCATATTAGGACTAAATTCATAACCTAAGCAAATTACCATGCTGTTTGGAGATTCTCAAAATAATATAAGTGAAGCATGAGAGTTCAACAATTTCTATAAAATAAAGCCACCGCCATGCTCTAAAAAGATAGAAGTGAAGCATTGGAGCAAATTGCCTAGCTCAAAAAATATAAGTGAAGCACATAGAGTATTCTAATAAATTCATGGTTCATGCATGTACCTCTCAAAAGGTGTGTACACCAAGGATGTTTGTGGAAAACTAAAAAGCAAAGAATCATATCATACAAGACGCTCCATGCAAAACACATGTGAATAAAAATATAGCCTCAAGTAAATTTACCAATAGACGAAGACAAAAGAGGGGATGCCATCTGGGGCATCCCCAAGCTTAGATGCTTGGTTGTCCTTGAATATTGCCTTGTGGTGGCTTGGGCATCCCCAAGCTTAGGCTTTTGCCACTCTTTATTCTGTTGTCCATCAAATCTTTACCCAAAACCTGAAAATTCACAACAGAAAAGTCAACAAAAGACTCGTGAGATCCGTTAGTATAAGAAAATAAATCACCACTTTTTGGTACTATTGTGAACACATTATTTATTTATATTGGTGTTATATATACTGTATTCCAACTTCTCCATGGTTCATACCCCCCCCCCGATACTACCCATTGATTCATCAAACTATGTAAACAACACATAGAAAACAGAATCTGTCAAAAAAGAACAATCTATAGAAATCTAAAAACTTCATATACTTCTGTAACTCCAGAAATTCTGAAAGATTAGGATAGTCTGGGAAATTTGTATATCAATCTTGGGTCAAAAATTTATATCAAAACACACTTCTGTGATATTGCAAAAATTGTTTTACAGGGCGCAAAAGTTTCTGTTTTTCTGCAAGATCAAATCAACTATCACCATAGACCATCCCAAAGGTCTTGCTTGGTTCAAACACTAATTAAAACAACAAAACACAATTATTATTGAGTTAATAATGTGTATTTATTGCAAAACAGAACCAAAAACCAAAAACATAAAAAATAAAATTGGGTTGCGTCCTAACAAGTGCTATTATTTAACGCCCCTACCTACGCATTAAACATAGATCTAGGTATTGTCATCTTTGGTATGCAAACCACAAGTAGACCTCATAATAGATTCATATGGAAACTTAATTTTGTTCCTTGGAAAGTGTTCCATGCCCTTCCTTAAGAGAAATTGAAACCTAATGTTTCCTTCTTTCATATCAATAATTGTACCAATCGTTCTAAGGAAAGGTCTACCAAGAATAATAGGACATGTAGGATTGCAATCTATATCAAGCTCTTTATTAATATACTCCATCGTAGTTTTTTGCTCTTTAAGTTTATTCCTAAAGAAACTATTATGCTCAAATTTTAAGGACATGAAACTTTCAGCATTATTTTCAATCTCTTCCAACTTCCTATTGTAGGGATCAAAGATCTTGGGTTGAGCCATAAGGGCAAACGAGAAAACGAAAAGATGACCAAAAGAATGTCGAATAAAAAGGCAAATATTTTTGTGTTTTTCCAAAAATGTTTTAGAAGTGGAGGAGTGGAAAACGAGAGCCAAATGACAAATAATGTAATGCAAGAGATGAGAGTTTATGGTGGGTACTTGGTAGGCTTGATGTAGAATCTCCCCGGCAATGGTGCCAGAAATTCTTCCTGTTACTTCTTGAGCTTGCGTTGGTTTTTCCCTTGAAGAGGAAAGGGTGATGCAGCTGTCGGATTCAGGACTCCGCAGACCCATGAAAGGTTCGAACTATGGGGCTGGTGCGAAGAACTCAACTTCTCCTGCCACCCAATTCGTCACCCCGCCGCCTAGCTCGATGAACAAGGAAGATGATGGACACAACAGTTTACCCTGGTTCGGGGCGAGGATTTAGATCCAAACCACACCTTCTCCCCTCCGCGAGTATTCATCAGAGCGTATCCGACAGAGGTCCATTCTATCATGGCCGGCCACCGCAGCTCCTCCTCTCGCCCTTCCAACCCTCAGCCTGGAGATTGGGAGAGATGCTCCATCCCGCACAGCGAGCTAGTGACACTCCAGACCAAGGGATTTCTCCCCCGGCCTATATGGTCCCGGTTCGAGCCGGACTTGGCACCTATAATGGCGGAGAGCAAGCGGAGAGCGCCCCCAATCCCTCCAAAGGAGAGCGGGTATGCCTTGTCCCTTACTTAATAAGAGGGCTCGGATTTCCAATTCATCCGTTTCTCTGGGGGCTCCTGGAGTTCTATGGCCTTCGTAGCCCTTTGCGAGCTGTTTTTGGGCTACGAGGCTCATTTCACGCTGTGGAAAAGGCTATTCTTCCTTGTGCCCCGTTCTTAGAAGGGGTCAATATATCAAGGTGGCGGAGCCGAAGTGTGGCACATCGCCGGGACCGTATATCTATCTGGAACCCCAAAGAAGGCATCCGAGGACTGGCCTTTGGAATGGTTTTATATAGAGGACGTCCCGCTGCCGGATCCTGTCTGGATCGGCCTCCCTGAGTTCGACAGTGCTCCCCTAAAGAAGCGCCTAAGTTGGTGTCCACAGAGCCCTCAGAGGGAAAGCGACAAGGACGTTCTTTACCTGATGGGCTGGATAAGATTGTTAGCTCATTCCGGACTGACCAAGATCGGGGTCATGGCCGCGTGCATCATGCGAGGGGTGCAACTGCTCCAGTATAGAGGCCAGCCCATGTGGGACTTCAACGGGGTGGACGACGCCACCCGCCACGGCCGTAAGGGGCCGGATTCGGCTGCCGCTCTAATAAAGATATTATCCGCTTTGTACAAGGGAGAAGAGGAGGAATTTCTCCGCGTCAACCCACAGGGTGGATTTTCTATGTACAATCCCCCAAGTTGGGTAAGTGGACACTTTTACTTGCCCATCCATTTTATATTCCCATCGTTAAATATTCAGTCTAACGACTTCAATGCAGGAACTGCGCCAGGCTGTTAAAGAAATAAAAAGCCCTCCTCCACAACCCGAGGATCCAGGACGGTCCCTCGACCCAGCCTCTCAAGAGGATCCGGACTTATCTGTGGAGCTGATTGATGGGGTGTTTCATCAATTGAGCAAGGACAACGCCTTGGTGACCATTACGGCCGATTACCCAGGGCTACTCCCAGCCTCACAGGTAACTGAGACTGAAGTCCCAGCAATTTGAGAAGGGATCTATCCTCGCGTGTTTTCGATTGCCGTATGACAACCGTGTTTTGCAAGGGAGGTCCTTGAGATGAGAGGCCGAGTCTACGGCGACTAGCCAACGAGGGGCGGCAAGGCCCCGCGGGCTGAAAAGAAGTGCGGTCCGGACTGGGATGCCGGCGCAAAGGTATAGCGCGCCATCTTATTCCCAGGTGTTATTCCTTCAAGGCATATTAATGCTCGTGCTCTCTTCAGGACGAAGAGACCTCGCCGGACTATATCCGGAGAGGTTGCCAATCGCGCCTCCGCCAGCCACCCTCCAAAGCCTGGTCCAGAAGTGGAGGCAAACACAAGGCGCGCACCGGACGCTCCTCCGATAGAGGATGCGGACAGGCTGTCTGCCACCAATTCCGAGGTGGAGAGTGCCATGAACCACAGGCGTCGCCGGACAGTTCTTCGCGACGTTTGTTTCTCCCAAGAAGCATTGGATGCCTTCAATTCGGGAGATGCGTGCCTCCGTGCCGCTCAAAATGGTCTAGCCAGAGCCACGGAGCAATATGTAAAAGACATACGGGTAAGAAAATTTTGGTAATTATATATATACTAGTAGCCCCCGAGACTTGAAGTAGTTAGAATAACTGATTTAAGGATCATTTCTTATGCTGTTTCTTATAGAAAAGAATACCCTACAGTCCCAGGAGCTGGAAGAGTGCAAAGCCCAACTTGAGGCCGCACTAGCCGTGGCAGGGGAGCCCAAGGAGACCCCCTCTGGTAATATACGCTTCAAAAGATAAGTATTTTGCGAAGTGCGGCGTGGGTGCAAATCTGACGAATGAAATTGCAGATTGCGCCGGATTAAATCCGGAAAAGCAACAACTCCTACGCCAGCTGAAGGCTGGTGAAAGTGTGCTGACAAAGGTGAGGCGGGAGAAGAACGATCTCCAAGATGCCAACACCAAGCTGGGCATTGAACTGAAGGATGTTCGTGCCCAGCTGTTGGACTCCTTAAGGAGAATCAGCAGCTTCGACGCGGCATATTTAGTAAGTGCTTAAACGAACTTTGAAAAAAGAGTTCGACGAGGAAGTCGACTAACAGAGTAATGTCTGGAGGTATGCTAACAGGTCGTCCTGCAGAGGAAATGCCCGGTTCTACGGGTGACCTTCTTCCCGAGCTCTCACAACTGCACGAGCGAGTTCGGCAGGTGATGCAAGGCGTCGCCCAGGCCTTGTGGCCATCCGTCTCCCTGCCCGAAGGCCTTGGAGAGCTTGTAGAGAAGCTGAAGGGAGCGCGACGGCGCTTCTGATTGTGGAAGATGTCGGCCTGCTGTCAAGGCGCGAGGGAGGCCTGGTCCATGGTGAAGACACGGTACACGAAGGCTGACCCAAACCACATGGCCGAGGTCGGACCCGTGGGGCCCGATGGGAAGGAGATCCCTGTGAGCTTAGTATACGGCCAAGTAGAATTGGCCGCAAAGTATTCCGAACAGGACTGTAAGCTAGACAGCCTGTTAGATGGCATTGAAGAGGAATACAATCAGTCAGATTGACTATGTAATTTTAATTGACATGTGTAATGCCCTCTAGCCATATTGTAGATCGTTTGTCATGGCCGACCTTTTCGCTTCAACCTCGGGACCTGACGATCTAGAGTGTGTCCGAATACCCTCGCGGTTATATAAGAACCAGGGTATGCATGGAGACCAGGCGTAGGGGTCATTAGTGCTTGAACAGACAAGTGCCCAACTAGTTATGTTATATTACATGGTTAGTAAGAAACATCTTCCAGGGAGAATAGTTCCATTAGGGGTTCCTTCCCCTGGGAGGCATGCCCTAAAGTGCATGTCCATTCTGTGAAAAGAGATGCAGCAAAAACATATGGGGGCGTATAGATAAATAAGTGAAAAAAAGATCATCTTTAGTTCACCGACCGAATATTCCCTTAAGAACGCTAGCTTTCGGCTTCACCCAGTCTGAGGTACACATTCGGCTGACCCGGCAGTAACAATCACAGAGGTGCACCCTTTACCACCTAGCCGAACAATCGGGAACGTAGGGGTAAGCCTAGGAGCCACGCAACCCAGCTTGGCCAAAACTTAAGTGATATCGATGCATATAATGGTGAATAAAAGGTACATGCGGAAGTGTGACCCATGTGTTGGGCATGAAGCCCGTATAAATAAGCTTCTGTTTAAAGAATCCCCTAGGTTTAATGAGCACGGATAGCGCGTCACATTATGAGCCTTTAAAGGCTATAAGAGAGAGAGAGGGGAGAAGGAGAGAAATGTAAGACAGAAAGTATATAAAAAATGGACAGAGGAAGGAGACTAACACAGAGTCCGGCACTAGGCATAGAATCTTCAGGGACGGGCTGCATTCCATGGATTCGGCTTGAGTAGGTTATCCGATGCATCTCGCAGGCGGTACGCTCCACCAGTCAGGACTTGGTCAATTATTAAGGGACCTTCCCACTTGGGCTTGAGTTTGTCCTTTTCTTGTCCGGCAGGCGTAGAACTAATTCACCAATGTTGTAATTTTTGGCCCGTACTTCTCTGCTTTGGTATCTTCGAGCCTAGTGTTGATAGAATGCAGAACGGGCTTTTGCCACATCATGCTCTTCCTCCAAGGCGTCCAAACTGCCCTGCCGATCAAGCTCGGCTTCTCTTTCTTCGTACATGTGCACTCGAGGTGAGTCATGAATTATGTCGCAGGGCAAAACTGCCTCTGCGCCGTACACCATGAAGAATGGTGTGTATCCGGTGGTGCGATTCGGCATGGTCCGCAGCCCCCAGAGTACAGAGTCGAGCTCCTCTACTCAGTGCATATTAGATTCCTTAAGGGACCACACTAATCTGGGTTTGATGCCACTCATGATAAGACTATTTGCACGTTCGACCTGGCCGCTAGTTTGTGGGCAATAGACGGAAGCATAATCGAGCTTGATGCCCATGTTTTTGCACCAGAGTTTTACCTCATCGGCCGTAATGTTCGTGCCGTTATCAGTGATGATGTTGTGGGGGACGCCGTAACGGTGTACAACCCCGGATATAAAGTCTATCACCGGTCCGAATTCGGCCGTCTTAACAGGCTTGGCTTCTATCCATTTGGTGAACTTATCCACCATGACCAGTAAGTATTTTTTCTTGTGGGTTCCGCCTTTAAGGGGTCCGACCATGTCAAGCATCCAGACAGCGAAGGGCAAGTGATGGGGATAGTTTGGAGGGCGGTGGGTGGCATATGGCTTTTGTTTGCAAAAAGCTGGCAACCGACGCATCGTTGGACTAAGTCCTGGGCGTCTGCCCGGGCCGTCGGCCAATAAAAGCCTGTAGGGAAGGCCTTTCTTACAAGGGACCGAGCTGCAGCATGATGACCGCCGAGTACGGCATGAATCTCAGCCAGGAGGTGCCGCCCTTCCTCTTCGGAGATGTACCTTTGAAGGACTCCGGTAGTGCTTTTCTTATAAAGCTCTCCCTCATGGACTTTATAGGCTTTAGATCGCTGCACTATGCAGCATGCCTCATTTTGGTCCTCGGGGAGTTCCTGCCTAGTAAGGTAGGCGAGGAATGGTTCTGTCCACGGGGCGATGACGGCCATTATTACGTGGGGTGAAGGTGTTATTTCATTGGCAGAGCCTCCAATTATGTCAGAGTGTTCGGTGTCGGGCAGTGCGGTTGGGTCCGGGCTGTTATTGCCGGGTTCCCCTTCCCATACTACGGATGGCTTGAGCAGCCTTTCCAAGAAGATGTTGGGGGGGGGACTACATCGCGTTTTGCGCCGATGCGTGCCAGGACATCTGCCGCCTGATTATTTTCCCGGCCTATATGGTGAAATTCGAGCCCTTCGAACCGAGCTGACATTTTTAGGATGGCGTTGCGATAAGCTGCCATTTTTGGATCCTTGGCATCAAAGTCTCCATTTATTTGGGATATTGCGAGTTTCCTGTCCCCGCGCACCTCTAGGCGTTGAATGCCCATGGATACTGCCATCTGGAGACCATGTAAAAGGGCCTCATATTCGGCTGCATTGTTGGAGACTGTGTACATTATCTGGAGTACGTATTGAACTGTGTCTCCTGTGGGGGACGTTAAAACGACGCCAGCCCCTAGAACGGCCAACATTTTGGAGCCATCGAAGTGCATGACCCAGTTTGAATATGTGTCGTACTCTTTAGGGAGTTTGGCCTCCGTCCATTCTGCGACGAAGTCGGCCAAAACTTGCGACTTGATAGCTCGCCGTGGCTTGTAAATTATGTCGAATGGGAGGAGCTCAATGGCCCATTTTGCAATCCGACCTGTCGCATCGCGGTTGTTTATAATATCGTTAAGTGGCACTTCCGAGGCTACTGCTATTGGACAATCTTGAAAGTAGTGTCGCAGCTTCCGGGATGCCATAAATACCGCATACGCAATCTTTTGATAATGCCGGTAACGTTACTTGCACGGAGTAAGGACAGTGGACACATAGTAGACCGGCTTTTGAAGGGGGAACTTGTGTCCGTCCGTTTCTCGTTCGATGACGAGCACTGCGCTTACGACCTGATGGGTTGCTGCAATGTATAATAGCATTGGTTCACCAATGTTTGGCGCGGCCAGGACTGGGTTTGTTGCCCAGATGGCTTTTATTTCGTCGAGTCCGGCCGTGGCTGCATCCGTCCACTCAAAGTGTTCGGTGCGCCGAAGGAGGCGGTAAGGGGTAGGGCTTTTTCTCCCAAGCGGGAGATAAAGCGGCTTAGAGCCGCCACGCATCCGGTTAATTTTTGTATTTGTTTGAGGTCCTTCGGGATATCCAATTGTGACAGAGCTCGGATCTTGGCTGGATTTGCTTCAATTCCTCTACAGGATACAATGAAGCCCAAGAGCTTTTCGACTGGAACGCCCAAGAGCTTGATATCGTATGTTCGGAGGTTATCGAATGTTAGCCTCAAGTCGTCTACAAGAGATTCAACATGTCTTGTTTTAACGACCACATCATGTACGTATGCCTCCACTGTTTTGCCGATCTGGTTTGCCAGAGATGTCTGAATCATGCGCTGATATGTTGCGCCAACGTTTTTGAGCCCGAAGGGCATTGTGTTGAAGCAGAATGGGCCATATGGTGTGATGAATGCCGTTGCGGCTTGGTCTGACTCTGCCATCTTTATTTGATGGTATCCGGAGTATGCGTCGAGGAAACACAACGAATCGTGTCCTGCGGTAGCGTCGATAATTTGATCGATGCGAGGGAGAGGGAAGGGATCCTTTGGGCAAGCCTTGTTAAGGTCTTAAAAATCAACGCACAGGCGCCAGGATTTGTCGTTCTTGGTACCATCACCAGGATTGCTAGCCAGTCCGGGTGTTTTATATCTTTGATGAATCCGGCCTCCAATAGCTTGGCTAGTTCCTCTCCCATGGCATGTCTCTTAGGTTTGGAAAAACGCCGAAGAGCCTGTTTGACTGGCTTGAATCCTTTTAGGATATTTAAGCTGTGTTCGACCAGCCTGCGTGGGATTCCTGGGATGTCTGAAGGGTCCCAGGAGAAAATGTCCCAGTTCTCTCGTAGGAACTCTCGCAGTGCGGCGTCTACATCAGGGATTAACTGTGCCCCGATGGAAGCTGTTTTATTGGGGTCCGTTGGATGGACCTAGAATTTGACTATTTCGTCCGCCGGTTTAAAGGAGCTGTACTTGGATCTTTTGTCGAGTATCACATCGTCCCTATTCACCGTGGAGCGCAGCGCAGTCAGTTCCTCAGCCGCTAGGGCTTCGGATAGTGCTTCGAGGGCCAGTGCGGCTGTCTTGTTTTCGGCACGGAGTGCTATTCCCGGATCACTGGCGAGAGTGATGATTCCATTAGGACCGGGCATCTTGAGCTTCATGTATCCATAATGGGGTATTGCTTGGAAGATTGTAAACGCTTCGCGCCCTAGCAGAGCGTGATATCCGCTACTGAACGGGGCCACTTGGAACATGACCTCTTCGGACCTGTAATTATCCGGCGTGCCGAACACCACATCTAGTGTGATTTTTCCTGTACAGCGTGCTTCCCGGCTGGGGATTATTCCTCTAAAGGTTGTGCTACTTCGCTCAATGCGGTTCCAGTCTATTTCCATTTTTTGAAGGGTTTCCTCATAAATGAGGTTCAATCCGCTGCCGTCATCCATGAGTACCTTGGTAAGACGAGAGCTATCCACTATTGGACTGAGGACCAATGCGGCTGGTGCTCGGGCTGTTCGGAATTTAGGTTCATCACTAGCATTAAAAGTAATAGCCGTGTCACTCCATGGGTTTATTGTTGCTACTTGGTAGACTTCGGCAAGGCTGCCGAGTGTTCTTTTTCGCATATTATTTGATGCGGAAGTCTCGAAGACTGTTAGTACCGTACTGGTGTCTCTGGGTGGCTTTCTGTGGCTTCTGGAATTAGAAGATCTTCGCCAATTTTTGCCACCTGCCGGAGTATCCAACATGCTCTAAGGATGTGAGTTGGTGTGGCGCCCTCTGCACTGTGAATTTTACAAGGTCCATTAAGCCATCCTTCCAGTATGGTTTCGTGCCCTGTAGAGGGCTTTTGCTTTTTGGTATTGAACCCGGGTGTCTGGCGATGATGCACCCTTTTATTTCGGACTGGGTTTGTATTCAGGGCCGGATTGTCCCAAAATTTTATTTCGGTTTTCCAGGCGCTTTCCATCGCACAGTACTTTCGTACTATGGACGCCAAGTCAGCGAAGCACGTAATATCACGACGACTTATGGCATTGAGGATTCCCTTGTCCGTGCAATTATTGCGGAAGAATGAAATTGTGTCTTCCTCGCGGTAGTCCTTTATCATGTTCATAACCAGGAGGAATCTGGCCCAGTAATGATGTACTGTTTCTTAGGGCTCTTGCCTAATTTGGGATAGATCGCTTATGTACGGGTGGGTGGGTGGAATCAAATCCGAAACCTCACCCAATCTTAGACCCAGGGGCCAAGGAGTTTTCGAACTCGAAAGTTTGGATTCTTGGATGCTGTCCAATGAATCTAGCCCGTTGCCTGACTTTAAGTTCAGGTCTTGAGTGATGTCCTCCCCTCCGCGGGTATCCAGCTTGGAGGGATCGGGAATCCGGACATAGCTAGTCCTTAAGATAGATGAAGGGTCGCCGCACTGTCCCTCCACCATGGCAACGTGATGGGTGACCTGGGGAGAGTTAATCTCTCTCAGATCGGGTTTAGGCCCAATCAGGCGGCGATGTGATCCAAGAGCTTGTTTAGGGAAGAGAGCTCCATTGGGTCTAGCTGCTCGGCGAATTCCGAGCTGATGTGAAGATTGCTTTTGATGACCCGAGAGGTCATTGTCGGCACAGCAGCCGAACAAGCGGTCATAATGAAACCACCTAGCCAGAGAGTTTGGCCGACAGCCAAAGCTCCCTTAGCAATGGTGCCGTATTTAAAGACGGGATGAGGCATCCTTCCTGATGGCGACGGCATAGAGGAACTCTCAATGAAAGCACCAATGTCGGTGTCAAAACCGGCGGATCTCGGGTAGGGGGTCCCGAACTGTGCGTCTAGGCGGATGGTAACAGAAGACAAGGGGCACGATGTTTTTACCCAGGTTCGGGCCCTCTCGATGGAGGTAAAACCCTACGTCATGCTTGATTAATATTGATGATATGGGTAGTACAAGAGTAGATCTACCACGAGATCAGAGAGGCTAAACCCTAGAAGCTAGCCTATGGTATGATTGTTCTTCGTCCTACGGACTAAAACCCTCTGGTTTATATAGACACCGGAGAGGGCTAGGGTTACACAGAGTCAGTTACAATGGTAGGAGATCTACATATCCGTATAGCCAAGCTTGCCTTCCACGCAAAGGAAAGTCCCTTTCGGACACGGGACGAAGTCTTCAATCTTGTATCTTCATAGTCCAAGAGTCCGGCCGAAGGTATAGTCCGGCTATCCGGACACCCCCTAATCCAGGACTCCCTCAAAGTCGAAATGCCACGAAACTTTACGTAGATTTTTTATGGACCAGAAGGAACATAATGGGCCCTGGCTGAGCCTAGGGGGTGCTCCGAGCAGAGCACAACACACCAAGGCGCGCCCTGATGGGTTGTTCCCACCTTGGGTGCCCCCCCGAACCTCTTCTTTGCTCTATAAATACCGCAATATTCCCAAAACCCTAGGGGCGTCGACGAAATATTGATCCAGCCGCCGCAGAGTCCAGAACCACCAGATCCATTCTAGACACCATCTCAGATGGGGTTCACCACCTCCATTTGTGCCTCTCCGATGATGCGTGAGTAGTTCTTTGTAGACCTTTGGGTCCACAGTTAGTAGCTAGATGGCTTCCTCTCTCTCTTGATTCTCAATACAATAGTCCCTTGGAGATCCATTTGATGTACTCTTTTGCGGTATGTTTGTTGGGATCCGATGAACTTTGAGTTTATGATCAGATCTATCTTTTTATATCCATGAAAGTATTTGAGTTTCTTTCATCTCTTTTATGCATGATTGCTTATATCCTTGTATTTCTTCTCCGATATTCGGGTTTGGTTTGGCCAACTTGATCTATTTATCTTGCAATCGTAAGAGGTGCTTTGTAGTGGGTTCGATCTTACAGTGCTTGATCCCAATGACTGAAGGGGAACCGACACGTATGTATCGTTGCTACTAAGGATAAAACGATGGGGTCTATCTCTACATAGATAGATCTTCTCTACATCATGTCATCATTCTTATTGCATTACTGTGTTTCTCCATGAAATTAATACACTAGATGCGTGTTGGATAGCGGTCCATGTGTGGAGTAATAGTAGTAGCTGCATTTAGGAGTCGGTCTACTAATCTGGGACATGATTCCTATTTAATGATCATTGCCTTGATATCGTCATGAGTATTTGCAGTTCTATCAATTGCCCAACAGTAATTTGTTCACCCACCATTTGCTATTTTTCTCGAGAGAAGCCACTAGTGAAACCTACGGCCCCGAGTCTCTTTCTCATATTATTTGCCTTTGCGATCTACTTTTCCTTTGCGTTTATTTTCAGATCTACTAAAGCAAAAACCCAAAAATACCTTGCTGCAATTTATTCTTATTTATTTTATTTGGCGTTCAATCTATCAATCTACTACAAATTTACCTCATGTTCATTTGCCTATCTTGAGGCGCCATACCCCAGAAGGGATTGACAACCCCTTTAACATGTCGGGTTGCGAGAAGTTGTTATTTGTGTGCAGGTGCTATATAAGTTGTATTGCTTGGTTCTCCTACTGGTTCTATAACCTTAGTTTCACATCTGAGGGAAATACCTACCGCCGCTGGGCTGCGTCATCCCTTCCTCTTTGGGGAAATATCGACGTAGCTTCAACCTACATCAAAAGGAATTTTTGGCGCCGTTGCCGGGGAGGATCCTCAACATATACCAGGTTCCTAATCACAAATCTCATCTCCTCGCAATTTACATTATTTGCCATTTGCCTCTCGTTTTCCTCTCCCCCACTTCACAAAAAATTGCCGTTGTATTCGCCCCTCCTTTTCCGTTCGCCGTTTTCTCGTGAGATCTATCCTTTGCTTGCAATCATGAGTGATTTTGGTATGGCACCAACAGATGATGGTCTAACTCCTGAGATTGGACGTACAGGAAGTCTGGATGCTAAAACTATTATATTGGGGCAAGGGAAAGTTATGGGAAAAGAACGTATCCAAGAATTTTTCAATTTTGTTGGGAATCTAAGTCTTGATGATGCTCCTATGTACTTAAAAATACTAGATCTTATGCGGATGCTATTTCAGCACTAGTTCTAAAATTTGAAAGTAAATTTATTCATACCAATCCTAATTTGCAAAGATTGTTTTTTGAGATTCCTGTTATTAAGAATCCTAGGGCTAAAAAATTGGTCACTCTCGTTCTTATGAATGAGTTTGACTACATAATATAGGAAGCTAGGGAAATCTTTGATTTTTATGGTATGAATCGTGAAAAACCTGTGATGGATGAAATTCTTTACAATAGTGACTATGCTTTAGGACATTTGCTTGGGGATAATAAAATCTTTGATGAGAATCTTAAAAAGGAAGTCCCCGTTCTAGATATAATCCAACAGGTTTTCAATAATGTTAATCAACATTACACTTGGATTGTTGCAGGGAATCAAAAAGGTTATGATGAACATCAACTTAGGATGCTAAGGTTTCTATGGATAATATGTTTTATGTTGTGTTTACAAAACCCCATGATAAAAACACCTCTAAGAAGGTTAAGAAGAAGGACGACAAAACTTAGATCCTTGCCTTATGCCTAGTTAAGGGTGTAAAACTATAGCGCTTATTGGGAGGCAACCAAATGAATAAAATTTATTTTTGCTTGTTGCTTCCTGTTCTGGATTGTTAGCACAATTATTCTACTGTTATGATTCTGTTTTTCATGTTTTAATTAGTGTTTGTGCCAAGTAAAACTTTTAGTATCTTCTTGGGTGATAGTTGTTTGACCTTGCGGAAAAAACAGAAACTTTAGCGCTCACGAAAATAATTCTCATTTTTAAACAGAGAGCGATAAAATACCCATTCCACTTGCAGTAGATCAATATACAAATTGCCCAGGTCGTCCTAATTTTTCTTAATTTCTGAAGTTACAGAATTATTCGAAATAGTCAGATTGCTACAGACTGTTCTGTTTTGATAGATTCTGTTTTCTTTGAGTTGTGTGCTTAATTTGATGGCTCTATGGTTTTCTGTGATGAGTTTTTGCCATAGAAAAGTTGGAATACAGTAGATATAATGCAAGAACAAATTATGAATTGGTTTGATACATCACTTATAGTAGTGTTTTATTATTTTCTTATACTATCGGATCTCACGAAGGTTTTGTTGTGTTTTGTGTGATGGAAGTTTTCAAGTTTTGGGTTATCTTACGATGGATGAAGGAATAAGGAGTAGAAGAGCCTAAGCTTGGGGATGGCCCAGCATCCCAAGCTATTAACCACAACCAACTAAGCTTGGGGATGCCCCCGAGTGGCATGCCCTCTTTCTTCTAACGACCATCAGTATTTTACTCGAAGGTATATTTTTATTCGTCACATACTATGTGTTTTGCTTGGAGTGTCTTGTATGATATGAGTCTTTGCTTGTTTTATTTTCTGTTTTAAGTCTTGATCCCTTGCTGGACACACCTATTTGAGAGAGCCAAAATTATGTCATAACTTGTTAGAATTGCTCTATATGCTTCACTTAATTTTTTATGAGCTATGGAATTGCTCTAATGCTCCACTTATATCTTTTTGAGCAAGGTGTGCTTAGTACTCCCTTCGTATACATCATGGGATGGAGGGAGTATTTTTGAAGACATTCTCTCTTGCTTCACTTAGATTTATTTGAGAGTTAGTAAAATTTTCAAGAAATTCTCTCGTGCTTCACTTAAATTAATTTGAGAGAAAGAAATATTATGCTCATGATCTTCACTTTTATTTGTTTGAGCTTATGAAAAGCAACACATGAAAATTAGTCCCAAAGTGATAGATATCCAAGAAGGATATAATAAAAACTTCCATGAAGATCATTGGAAAAAATAAACTTGATTCTTAGTAATAGTTTTGAGATATCATGATGTGATATGTGAGTGTTCTTGATGAGTAATTATGCTTTAGTAAGAATATTGGTGATAAGGTTTTTGATTCCCTATGCAAGCACGAAACTCAATAGTTGTGCAATGAAATTATATCCTACTTTTCATGCATTATTCGGTGTTATTTATGCGTAATGCTCGCTTATGATAATAT
This sequence comes from Triticum urartu, assembly GCF_056163025.1. Lineage (NCBI taxonomy): Eukaryota > Viridiplantae > Streptophyta > Magnoliopsida > Poales > Poaceae > Triticum > Triticum urartu. The sequence goes on from NC_141875.1 coordinate 260,031,279, forward strand.
ATGTTTCTTGGTTGGTAGCTTCTCAATCTTTTGCTAGCCTTCATTTTGCACTAAGTATGATCTCTACTTGTGCATCCAAAAACCACTAAGTATGATCTCTACTTGTGTATTCCTCTGCTATTCTAAGCAAATTTGTATGTGCCATCTCTAATTTTCAAAATAAACTTCTCTTTTGTGTGTTCGTTTCGCTCGCGGAGTGGTGAGAGGTGGCTAATATTTTCCATGCTAGATGTGCTATTCTCATGACGAGTGTTTATTCACTCGTCATTACACAAGACTAAGTCAAAGGTATTAGGGATGCCCAGTCCTGAAATTAAAAAATGAATTTACTTTACGTTGTCAAATAATAAATTCCTTGGAAAGTGTTGGTATGGAGGGCAACCGTGGATATGACTAGCCATGGAAAGTGAAAGTATGGTGGAAAAAGTAATAAACTTTATTTTCTGTTTGAGAACCGCCTATGATATATCTAAGCATGGAAAGTCTTGGGAACTCTAAGTCATTTTCGTTGGTGGGATGGATACACCTCCCAAAATGTGTTTATGTCTAACTTTTTTGCTTTGAGCTCTCGCACCTCTACAAATCCCTACTTCCCTCTGTGAAGGGCCTTACTTTTACTTTATGTAATTTTTATTCCGAATTTGAGTCTCCATCTTCTCTTATAAAAGCACCAACTAGGAGGCAATATGATCGTACTTGAGTATTGGTTGTAGCTAATATGCGAGTGTGTTTCATGAATGGATCAATGATTGAGCATGATGGGCTAAGGATAACTTATTTTAGTGTTGATATTTTGAAAGACATGGTTGCTTTGTTGATATGCTTGAGTATTTAAATTGTCATGTCAAAACTAGAATATTTCTTTGAACAATATAAAAGTCAAAATGTCCATGACATAAAGAAAGAATATGATATGACATGTTAGGCAGCATTCCCCATCAAAAATTCTGTTTTTATCACTTCCCTACTCGAGGACGAGTAGGAGTTAAGCTTGGGGATGCTGATACGTCTCCAATGTATCTATAATTTTTTATTGTTCCATGCTGTTATATTATCAATGTTGGATGTTTTATAATCATTTTATAGTCATTTTATATTATTTTTGGGTACTAACCTATTAACATAGTGCCAAGTGTCAGTTGCTGTTTTTCCATGTTTTTTACATCGCAGAAAATCAATATCATACAGAGTCCAAATGCCACAAAACATTACGTAGATTTTTTATGGACAAGAAGGAACATAATGAGCCCTGGCTGCGCCTGGTGGGTGGTCAGAGGAGAGCACAACCCACCATGGTGCGCCAGGAGGCCCAGGCGCGCCACATGGGTTGTGCCCACCTTGGGTGCCCCCCGGGCCACCTATTTGCTCTATAAATACCACAATATTCCCAAAACCCTAGGGGAGTCGACAAAATATTGATCCAGGTGCTGCAGAGTCCAGAACCACCAGATCTAATCTAGACACCATCTCGGATGGAGTTCACCACCTCCATTGGTGCCTCTCTAATGACTCGTGAGTAGTTCTTTGTAGACCTTCGGGTCCGTAGTTAGTAGCTAGATGGATTCCTCTCTCTCTCTCTTGATTCTCAATACAATAGTCTCTTTTGCAGTGTGTTTGTTGGGATCCGATGAACTTTGTGTTTATGATCACATCTATCTTTTTATATCCATGAAAGTATTTGAGTTTCTTTGATCTCTTTTATGCATGATTGCTTATAGCCTCGTATTTATTCTCCGATATTTGGGTTTGGTTTGGCCAACTTGATCTATTTATCTTGCAATGGGAAGAGTTGCTTTGTAGTGGGTTCAATCTTACGGTGCTTGATCCCAGTGACAGAAGGGGAACCGACACGTATGTATCGTGGCTACTGAGGATAAAACGATGGGGTCTGTCTCTACATAGATAGATCTTGTCTACATCATGTCATTATTCTTATTGCATTACTCTGTTTCTCCATGAATTTAATACACAAGATGCATACTGGACAGCGGTCGATGTGTGGAGTAATAGTAGTAGATGCAAGCAGGAGTCGGTCTACTAATCTTGGAAGTGATGCCTATGTAATGATCATTGCCTAGATATCGTCATGAGTATTTGAAGTTCTATCAATTTCCCAACAGTAATTTGTTCACCCACCATTTCCTATTTTTCTCGAGAGAAGCCAGTAGTGGAACCTATGGCCCCCGGGTCTCTTTCTCATATTATGTCCTTTGCGATCTACTATTCCTTTGCGTTTATTTTCAGATCTACTAAACCAAAAACCCAAAAATACCTTGCTGCAATGTATTCTTACTTATTTTATTTGGCATTCGTTCTATCAATCTACCAAAAATTTACCTCACATCCATTTTCCTATCTTGAGGCGCCGTACTCCGGAAGGTATTGACAACACCTTTAACATGTCGGGTTGCGAGAAGTTGTTATTTGTGTGCAAGTGTTGTTTAGGTTGTGTTGCTTAGTTCTCCTACTGGTTCGATAACCTTAGTTTCACATATGAGGGAAATACCTACTGCCGTTGTGCTGCATCATCCCTTCCTCTTTGGGGAAATACCAACGTAGCTTCAAGCGACATCAGGCCCCTGAGGAGGAGTTGCTTCTTCTTCTCGGGGACGGCCTCAGGAGGACGGATGGAACCCTCATCATCTGTGTTCTCAACTGTTGCGCCTTGGTAGGCACGCTCAAGGGAGGACACCATATCCTTCTCATCGCACGCGACCGTGATGTTCCCATCGCTTCCTGGTAGTTGTCGCGCTTGGCGAATGTGATAGGGAGACAAATATTCCCTATGGAGATGGTGGAGCCGTCGGTCACCCCTGAGAAAGGCTTGGTGCGGAGGAGCTGGTCATAGGGCACCTGGAGCGTTCCGAACGTCTTGATGGAGAGGACGTTGAGCCCCGCGCCACCGTCGATGAGTGTCTTGGTGATGAGGATGTTGTTGATAGTCGGTGAGTAGAGCATCGGGAGCGCACCAGCGGTGGCTGAACACTTGAGCTAACCTGTAGAGTCTAAAGTGATGGCGTACTTGGACCATCTGAGAGGACGCGACACCTCGAGCTTGGGAAGGTCCGCGTTCACCTCATGAGCGAACTACTTGAAATATACGATGAAAGGCGAGGGCCCGAGCACCACCCAACATGCAGGCAATGGCGTGAGGCTCTTGGAAATCCCAGCCCCATCGCCTTGGCAGTGGTCATCGTTCCACCTTGGCGGCGGCAGAAGCAGAGGGAGGACGGTCCTCGCGAGGCTGTTCCCTGCAGGGGCCACTGCGAGGCTGGTCCCTGCAGGGGCCACCGCGAGGCTGGCCCTGCCAGTAGTCCTCGCGGGGCTGATCGCGCTAGTCCTGGCGGGGGTCGCGGTTGTCCCAAAGGCCTCACCGCGGCCTCCTCCGCGGCTGTAGCCACGGTCGTTGCGCTTGGGATGGCGCCCAAGGTGCCCATCCATGATTATCCTCCGCTCCTGGCAGTCGTTGGTGTTGCGTTTTCGATGTTGTGGAAGAGGCAGCATGGGCGGGTTCCCTTGGAGGATTTAGCATGGTCGCAGCCACGCTTCATCTCAGGTTTTGCCGCGAGCATGGCAGGACCCTTGCGTTTCACGTCCTTAGCCTTGGCCTTCTTGTCTTCGGGATCAACCTCCGGAGGCTCCAGGAGGGAGAGGCGACCTTCCTCTGCCCTCGCGCACCTGGCTGCCATGTTGAATATCTCCAGAGCCGAACACAGGTCCTCATGGATGCCGAGCTTCTCCTTCATCTTGACATCCTGGACGACATCAAATAATGCCGAGATGATAGCCTCATCCGACACCTTCGGGATCTTTAGGCGAACGTTGGTGAAGGGTTGTATGTTGTGGCACCCCGGCTTAGAGAAACCGGAACGCCCCGTATTCCAGCCCAGAGATCAAGGAGAAGTCTCTGGAATACTGCACTACTTGACATAGAACAAATTAGCTCTTATTACAAAAATAATAATTACATGGGTCTGATGTTACAATGATCACATCAGCATGGGGACACTACACCTGCGATAATACACTTGCTCTATGCCGGCAGCGGAACAACTCGTAGCAGCGGAAAACTTCTAGCAGCAGAACAATGACGAAGGTGGTGAACTCCACTCTGCAGGGACTCTGGCTGGGACACGATCTAGCTCGCATGTACGGCAACCACGACAAGCAATCAAGCAATCGTGGCATCACTGCAATCTGGCATGACACGCCAGGTCAGTACATTGAATGTACTTGCAAGCTCACAACAACCATAAATATGAAGGCAAGACAACAACATAGCATTAACAGGTTAATTGAATTAACATCTACCATGATACAACAACAACCACTAAGCATGATATGAAACTACTACAATACTGATGAACCAACATCTCATATCTCCATAACCATATCTCTCTTGGCTAACCGGCCATGCAATATACCATCTCGATCACCTCGTGATCAAAACCAAACTGTGATCTTTCCGGCGATCACTACCATGACCAACACTTGGTCTCAAACTGAGTAATAAAATAATTTTTGGAAAGTGAGTAATAAAATAAATGTGGCCCGTGTGCCGAACACTCGATGAGGTAGAGCTCTCTCAGCGATGCCGAAATCCCCGAGGCAACCGAACATGTCAGTATGGAAATTCTGAAAGTGCGTTAAGTCAACTAGAGGGGGTGAATAAGCGATTTTTATAAATTCTTCACTGAGGAATTTCAGGGTGAGGAAATTCCTAAGTGAAGACCTACTTGCAGCGGAATAAGTACTCAGATGCGGACATGACATGACATAAGCATGGACATCATGATGAATTGGAAACAAAACACAGAGTACAGAAAGTGTAAGCACATGATAAAATAGAAGGAAGACAAATAGACTTGAGAAATTGAACTAAGGAAATTGAGAATGTCTTCAGTCAAAGTCTTCAAACAGATATGAACAGGTACACAACACAGTAATGAAGAAATGAAATGGTTGAGGAAATAGAACCAGTAAGCTTGGTGAAGACAATGATTTGGTAGACCAGTTCCAACTGCTATGATAGTTGTACATCTGGTTAGAGTGGCTAGGTATTTAAAGCTGAGGACACACAGTCCCGGACACACAGTCCTCACCGTGTTCTCCTTGAACTAAGGTCACACAGACCTCGTCGAAAAACTCGTGGTAAGTCTTCAGGTGACTTCCAAACCTTCACAGACTCGGTCACTCGGCGATCCACAATTTCCTCTTGGATGCTCTAGACCATGACGCTTAACCGTCCGGGGGATGCACAGTCTTCAAAGGTAACAAGCATCGGTTCCACACAGGAACAATCTCTTTAGTGATGCTCAATCACTTTGGGTTTGTAGGTGTTTGGTTTGCAGTTTTGGGTTTTTCCTCACTTGATGATTTTCGCTCAAAGTCCTCGGAGGATGGGATGCTCCCAATAACAAGTGTCAGTTTCTCGCGGAGCAGCCAACCAGCTAGTGGTTGTAGGGGGCGGCTATTTATAGCCTAGGGGGAAGCCTAACATGATAAGACATCAATGACTTTCAATGATATGACCGTTAGGTGAGTAGATATTTTGGGACAGCTGGCACATAGCACATCAACGGTCGGAATTTTGAGGTTCAAGTTCCTCAGGGCTATCATGTTCCTCACTTGTACGCAATCTGCACTGGCGAATTCCTAACTCCTCAGTCAGGACAAATTCTTCAAAGACCAGAAGAACTTCGTCTCTGTCACTGAAGAAATTGACTGAACTCTATGAGATCTCCAATGGCTTCACTCGAAGGGATTGGTAGGTGTAGGATTTTGAGTTGAGCATCACATGAAAACTTTTCCTTAGTTTTACCTCAATCCCCTTTAACAGTACGGTGTTTCCTATGACTCAATAAAGAGAAAATGGAACTACTAAAACAAAAGTCTGCACGCTTCATGTTTCTCGCATGAATATCAAGTCTTCACGGTCACACCAATTTCTTCATTTTCAAAGTCTTCGGAAAGTCTTCAGAAATCCAAAGTCTTCAGTTGAAGACATTCATTTTTAGGGGTCGACTTTCTGTGTAAATATCAAACTCCTCATAGACTTATAGACCTGAGTACACTCAAAGTCCTCGAAGATCCCTTCAATTTCTTCGTCCAACTGCTCTGAAGAAGCAGTAGAAGGAACATCTTCATCAGATCCGCTTTGGATATCATAATCTTCACCAAAGGGAATGAGTTCCTTTGATGGCATGCTTGAAACGGGAACAACATCTATGGGATTCTCAAAAGAGCTTGTCAAATTCGACCAACAAGGTGATCGCGTGATCCGATTTATGCCGATTGGGATGACCTTGTCGGCTTGCCGAATTGACCGCGTGAAGTAATCGAAGTCGATTACCTACACATGTAAAATAGCGCAGTCCAAAAAATAATAATATAAATACATAAAAAATCCTCGCGTAATTAATTTACGCAAATTTATTTTTAAAGAGATATGGCCTGGCATGGAAGCTAATATCGGTGCGGGGCATCGGCGTGGCAAAGCCTGAATTCATGGGACGGTCCTAGTTCCCGCTGCGGCATTCGTCGAATTGCGGACGGGAAACTGACTGAACCATCACACAACCATCGTTAATGCGGCCAGCCTTTGACAGTCCTGTGTACAGAGGATGTAACAAACCAGAGTAATATTCCTCGGGAAAAATAAAACCATGCAAGCAAAAAAATTAGTGGGAATAATAGCACCTGGTTTATTTGTTGTAGCAATCCAATGAAACACAGGCGGGTGTTCACGGATTTGCATCTAGTAATGGTACTAGTGCCAGCGCTAGCTTGCATGTGCTTGGCTGGGACGCGGTGATGCGAAGCCCATGGTCCAACTAAGGTGATGAAGATGGTCGGCTGGTGACGCCGAAGTCTTAGGAGTAGGTTGATGAAGAGATGGCAAAGCTCCCGGTCCAGCCGAGGTGATGGAGCAGGTCGGTAAGGTGACCTTGCAGCCGCCATGCCAGCCGAGGTGTTGAAGCGGTTCGGTGTGGCAGACATCATTTTGAAGAAGCTATGGGCCCCCCATGTCGATGCTGGTCATAACTAGTGGAGCAGTCAATGCCGTACTGATGAAGTGACCGAGCGGCGATGTCGGCGTGCCTGAACCGTGCAATCCGTGGTACGATGGTGTTGGTGATTATTCAGCCTTCACGATGCCGAACTCTTGTTCAGCTTGCCGAGCTGATGATCCAATAAAGTTAGGCTCGGCTCAATGAAGCGACGATCTGTCTAGCGCAGGTCGCAGACGTGGAAAAATGGCTGGTTTGACACAGGCACGACGGTGAAGATTACCTCCGAAAAGGAGCAAAATTTGTGAGCATGTGTTCGGAAACAAAACACAATACCCTAGAAAGATATTCTTCCAAATAGGTTGTCCAATATCCCGTTCATGAGGAAACATCAACTCAGGCCGGATTGTATTCGAGCAGAAAATGCACTAATCAGAAGGTTCCCTGAGTTTGAACGGTCAGATCGAGCTAAAATTTTGAGAGGTGGTAGATATGGAAATTCCACAGAAGTTGAACTGTTGGATCTTCCAAATAACCTCTGAGCTAGGCTCTGGAGACCACACCCTCAACTTGTCCAGATTCTCGTCCAGACTCGACAGCCCCCCTCTATATCATATATCACTGGAGATTCCTCCAACGGAAGGCGAAGAAATTTCCTAGGGTTGTTGTATACTCAATTCCACACAATTCCACCAAAGGGTTCATCAAATCGACTCCCAGGGGGGATGGTGGCAGCGAGAACAAGTCTGCTGTACAGGAAAAACTGTGCGATCACACGAGGGCAATGTTGACAATGAGCCCCCAGGCTCCATTGACGACTTTTCCATGGTCTTGGTTGATATTTGAGATGATGATGATGAAAGTACCTGTCTGATATTGATGATCTGGCGTGGTCCTCGGTCCAGCCGATGTGACTAGTCAAGCGGGTGACAAAGATGCCAACATCGATCATAAAGCTCGGCTCCGATGCGTAGATCGCGTCAGATACGATCCGAATTACCATCGCACCGTGGTTACTGCCAGCAGGCTCTCAATGAAAGCACCAATGTCGGTTCTATATCTGGTGTATCTCGTAGTAGGGGTCCTAAGCTAGGCGTCTTGGAGCGATGGTAACATGGACACAGGATTTTACCCAGGTTCGGGCTCTCTTGAAGAGATAATACCCTGCGTCCTACTTTTGATTTTATTGATATGAGGATAGTACATAGTTCAGGTATCTACCACGAGATTGTAGTAATGAATATGAGATGTTCTATTGACTAGCCTGGCCTCGTTTTATTTAACATACAAGAGGCCTAGGGTTTAGAGGAGTCCTTGTCTTGGGTGCCAAGTCTTGTGGAATTCTCCTGTTATGTGGCATGGGATGCCCGAAATGGCCCATAAGTGAACCGCCATGGGGGTCCTCGGCCCGATCCAGCTGCTCGGGAGATGACGTGGTGAGTACCCCATAGTCTAGGACACCGTCACTCACCCACGCACCGGTGGAAGCACGATGCTCCGTGATTGCATTCGACACAGTAGAGGAGCGGCTATGCCCGTGCATGTGCGGAAGTGCCATGCTCCGCGCTGGAGATAAACAACTGAGGATGGCCCCATGGTCGCATCAACCTCAGGGAGCTGCCAGGCTCATTGTCTAGCCTCATCACAACACTTTCCCCTCGGGAGAGTCGCGCGAGGGGGCTGGGCACGGGGGCTATGCTCAGGTCACGCCTAGCGTACGCCACCCTTAGTCACGGCATGCCCTTCCCGAGCGGGACCTCGGCGAGAAAAGGTATGGAGGTCTGTTCGTACGTCAAGGGGGAGTCCCGAGCATCGCGACTGAGGAGCCTAACTGGCAACGTAGCCCCACACCCCTTGGTATCGTCCTGGCGATCCAGACGACGCAACGACGGCAGAGGTATGCGTGGGGTCGGGCCCTGCCAACCAGGACGCTAAGGCCTACTCTCGCATCTCCTTCCCGAGGGCTATTTGTACGTCAAAGGGGACTCCTGAGCACCGCGACTCATGAGCCTAACTGGCCATGTAGCCCCTCACCCCTTGGTCTCATCCTGCTGATCAGGATGACCCAACCGCGGCTAAGGTATGCGTGGGGCCGGGCCCTACCGACACAGAACATTAAAGAAAACGGGAAGAAATCGCAAATCCTAGCAAATTATTACAAGAAACGCTGTCTGTTAAAAGGTGCAGAACACATATGTTTTAACGCCTCCACGAGGCACGGTGCATGTTACAAGAGATAAGATAAAGGGGAATGCTACCAGCAAGCTTCTTCTTCATCCTTGAGCGTTGCCGTCATCCGCGAGGGGTGCCCCGTCATCGACAACGTCGCTGTCGCTTGTGCCTTCAGCCGAGGCCGTAGGTTCAGCGGCATCATCAGCTGCGGGCACGGGGTCGATGGCGAGGAACTTCTGTAGCAGGGCCTCCACCTAATCCTTCACGGCTTTAGCAGCAGCAACACAGTGCTGTAGGTACACAGGCTCAGGAAAAGCCCCAAAGTCGAAGTTGGGGACATGAAGGTGGAGGTGACTGAAGACACTAGTCACGGACAAGGTAGGGAGCACACGGGCTTCTCCTTCCACCATGGAGTCGACCCCAAGAACGACGCCCTCAAGCGCCATGACATGTTGCGGGAGCAGCTCGGCAGGGCCCTCCTCAGCAGTCACCAGTGGCTTCTTTAACACTCTCCCATAGAGATCCTGCAGCACCTTGTGGGATCTCTGCTCGAGAGAATCAAAAGCGGCACGACCTTCAGCAAGAACTTTTGACTTGGTCTCTAACTGGGCCTTCTCCGCCTCCATCTCCTCCTTCAGCTTCTCTAGGCAGTCGAGCTCTGCGACCTACTCCCGCGCTGACTGCTCCAACTCGGTGTCATGACTGGCGACCGTGTCCTCTCGAGCCTTCAGCTCCTCCTCCCGCGCATCGCGCTGACGAACCTCAGTAGCACACTCGTTGTGCAAGGTCTCCATCTCGGCCTCCGCCACCCGGCAGCACTCCTTGGCAGCCTTAGCGTCCTTCAACACCACATCGCGGGCTGCCCCGGCCAGGCCAGCAACCTTTTTAGCCTCCTCGAAGCGTGGCTCCATGCCGCCCTGACAGACGCGTCAGATCGCAGCTACCCCGAGATCAACTCCAGGTGACCTGACGCCAAGCGACGGTCGGTGCCTTGAAGATCATCGCGAAGTTGGGTCAGTGCAGAAAGAGCCTCCTCCAGGGAACCAGGCCAAACAGAAGAATCACGGCCCCGCACACTGATGGAAGGGGGAAGAGGTGGCGCCGGCGCCAGGATCAGCATGTTAGTAGCAGCAGAGGTAGCCGGAGGCTCGAGAGCCTTCGGGATCTCACGAGGCGAGCTGGGGACGAGCGCCTCCGGAGCCGGCCTGGCTGCAGAGATCACCTTCTCCCGAGGCCGCGCCTCCGAGTCTCGCGAGGATGACCCAGCCGCAGAAGCGCGAGAGCCACCGCCATCCTTCTTCACCGGAAGTGGCGCGGCCGTGACAGGCTACTGGGTCTCGAAGATCGCGGTCGTTTCCTTCTTCTTCTTCACCACCGGCATTGGCCTAGCCGCACAAGTGGGAGGCATCAAGATACTACGGCAAGAACAGGGAACCAAAGATCAAGGCGGGGCACTTACTGGCCCACGGCGGCGTAGTCCCTCTCCCTCTTCTGAAGCACCATGCCCACAGGCTTCGCGGGCTAGGGCACCGGCGCGCGAGGCCTAGGAGCAGACAAGGACACGGCACCCGGATCTGCAGCGGCGCCGGCTGGCGACGAAGCAGAAGCACCGCCTCGGGGAACCAGCGCCGATCTGCTCTTCTTAGGGACCGCTGCCTTCAACTTCTTTAGAGGGGTGCCCTTAGACCTCATGGTGACCCCGGTGGAGTGCGGCGAATCCCTCACCGGGTGCTCGCCGGTGTCGTCGTCGGAGAGGGTGCGGAGGAGATCTGTCTGGTGCGGAGGAGAAGTCTTCCCCGCCCCCTCCCGGGTCACCTCCGAGTCCGACCACTCCTACTGGTCAAACTCGCCGGAGGACAACATCACTGGAGAGCCTAGGGGCCCGGTGGGCGACAGTGGTACGAGCCCTTGCTCGTTGAAGACAGACATGGCGGCGGCGATCTTTTCCCCATTCGGGCAGCGATATAGCGGAAGATGAGTATCTGGAGGCAACCTTCGTCCTTCCGGAACAGGTGGCGCAGGACCTTGTTCAGCTCCTCTTTGGGCAAGTCACCCGGGCACAGACGGAGGTCACCTCCTTCGTCCGCAAGCTACCACAAGGAGGTGACCTCCGTTAGGAACTCCTTGACAATCATGGCCCCCATCAGCTTCTCCGCCTTTGGGTCGTCTGCCTTCAGATCAGCCACCATCTTCTCCATCAACTGCCCCACCCGGGGATTAGTGAGCTTCTCATGATTCCATCCCTCGTGAGCCGCTGGCAGCCTGGTCGGTAGCTCTAGCCGAGGGTAGGAGCACTTGGCATCCATGAGCTTCTCGCGAAATCGCGTTGCTGCCATTGGCTGCGAAGATGTTGGCGCACCCCGAGCACTGGCCCTCCTTGACCCGGAGGTAGAAGAAATGGCGGAGCAGCGCCACGGACGGCATCACCCCTATGAATGCCTTGCAGTAGAAGGCAAAGATCGACATGAGGAGGACAGAGTTGGGATGAAGATGGAGAGCATGGAGATTATAATGGCGGAGGACGGCGTAGAAGTAGCCGGAGAAAGGGGGGACCAGCACCGCGCAAAGACATAGTGCAAGAAGAAGGGGTAGAAGGTACTGCCCAAGGTCTCCGTCTTGACGGAGCCGACCCGGAGCGCCGTCTCTCCTCTTCCATTGTTGCTATCCGCCGTCAGTAATAGCGTAGTGGTGAGGTTCTTCTCCATGACTGTAGACGCACTCAAAGCTGTATCGAACCTGGAGGGCAAGCATGCATTCTTCGCCTTGTCAGTAGCCATCGGCTGCTAGCTTGGGGGAGAGTTTCGGTGGATCCGTAGGCTCTTTGGGAGAGAAGGGGCAAGGGGATCTGGAGCAAGATGAAGGGAAGGCAATAGAAGCCCTACATCAGGCGCCAACCTTTATTTCAGCCAGGAGCTATTACCAAGACAGCGTGGGAGCATACGCGACCCATGTCAACCGAGGCCGTAGGAAGTTGGGGCCCACGGTGCTCCGCCCTTGCCCTTTGTCTTCGCCTCGAAGTCAAGTTCGAGCGCGCCTTGGGCCCGGGGGCTACTATTGGCGTCCTTGGAACAGGGGTACCTACACTTGCCTGCGCATGGCCCATGATGTGGCTCCTACAATGGCCTGGTATGGCACAGCTTCAGCAACAACAATCCAAGACCCTCGCGAGGGGCCAAGCCTAACGAGGCGGACGACACCAAGACCTCCCTAGGGGGCGGCCTCACCAGGCTAGCTCCCGAGGAGCGGAGATATCAAGGCAGGGTGCACCTCGCGAGGTTCACATGACATGAGCCATGACGACCAAGGCCAGGCGGGCACCAACGGGCGAAGTGTACCAGTTTCCTCTTTGGTGCTAAGGAGGCAAGCGCAGGTGCGGAGTCCCGAGGAATCAAGCAAAGCTTTCCATATCGGTGCAACAAGACCAAGACCGCCAGGACGGCAGGACGAAGGTCATCGCGGAGCCCGACACGGCGTCACCACCAGAGCCTTTAGCAGGCAAAACTACTTTTGTCAGGATAGCTTGTACTAGTTGTTCCCCTTCAAATTTGGCCATTCTGGGATCCCTTCACGCCTACATTTGGGAAGAGGACCAAGGCCAACATAAATTGGACTTGGCCACCACCATAGATGAGGGGGATCATTCAGGTCATCCCCTCACCCACCAGCTCATTGAGCTCAAGAACACCTCACCTCCTGAGGCTGTCAACCACTATACTAGTTCATCCTTAGCCCCTCGAGGCAATCCACCACAAAGCAGGAGTAGGGTATTACACCGCAAGATGGCCCGAACCAAGATAAACCACAGTGCCTCTTGTCCCTTGGGTTCGTTGATCTAGGCTGTGGAATCACCAAGTATGTAGGCTGGGAGGGGAGAGTTCTTCGCATGCACCCAGATTTTCGAACCTTTGAAGGGTCTACGGAACCCCGAATCCGACAACTAGAATTCACAAACTTGAAGATATTATTTACCAACTTGGGTTCTGCCTTCTCCTCCATTAAAACGATTCAAGATTTTCCTCCTACTAAAGCTAATATTTTCCTCCTACTAAAGCTACAAAGTTCGTTTATGTTCCTAAGGATAAGGGTGAATCTTCTAGTAAAGGTAACGAAGATCTCAAAACAGTAAGTATTCACTCTAACCTTTTCGATATTATTAAGGAACCAATTGCCACGAATGAATTTCTTGATTTCTTACCTAGGAGTTTGTCAATGATAAAACCAAAGAATCTCCTAAGAATTATAAGTGTGCAATTGAGGAATTGCATACCAAAGATGACAATACCTAGATCTATGTTTTTATGCCTAGATAAGGGCGTTAAATAATAACGCTTGTTGGGAGGCAACCCAATTTTATTTTTGTTTTTTTGTTTTGCTACTATTCTTTAATAAATTAAGCATTATTACCTCTTTAGTAAAATTTTTTTGGTGTTTTAATTAGTTTTTGTGCCAAGTAAGGCCTTTGGGATAGCTTACGGTGATAGTTGATTTGATCTTGCTGAAAAACGGAAAATTGTGTGCCATGTAATATAATTCTCATTTTTAACAGAGGCGCGACAAAATACTGATTATTTTTGCATCATATTAAGATACAAATTGCCTCTATTTTCCTAATTTTTCAGAATTTTTAGAGCTACGGAAGTATTAGAAGTATTCAGATTGCTACAGACTATTCTTTTTTGACAGATTTTGTTTTCTATGTGTTGTTTGCTTATTTTGATGAATCTATGGGTAGTATCAGGCGATATGAACCATGTAGAAGTTGGAATACATTAGTTATTACACCAATATAAATAAAGAATGAGTTCACATCAGGACCAAAAGTGGTGATTTTATTTTCTTATACTAACGGATCTCATGAGATTTTCTGTTGAGTTTTGTGTTGTGAAGTTTTCAAGTTTTGCGTAAGGATTTGATGGACTATGGAATAAGGAGTGGAAAGAGCCTAAGCTTGGGGATGCCCAATGGCACCCCAAGGTAATATTCAAGGACAACCAAGATCCTATGCTTGGGGATGCCCCGGAAGGCATCCCCACTTTCGTCTTCGTCTATCGGTAACATTACTCGAGGCTATATTTTTATTCACCACATGATATGTGTTTTGCTTGGAGTGTCTTGTATGATATGATTCTTCACTTTTTAGTTTGACACAAGCATCCTTGCTTTACATACCTTTTTAGAGGGACACACATGAATCGTGATTTATTAGAATACTCTATGTGCTTCATTTATATCTTTTGAGCTAGGCAATTTTGCTCTAGTGCTTCACTTATATCTTTTTAGAGCACAGTGGTGGTTCTATATTATAGAAATTGTTGAACTCTCATCCGTCACTTATATTATTTTGAGAGTCTTTCTAAATAGCATGATAATTTTCTTTGGTTATGAATTTAGTACTAATATGATAGACATCCAAGAGGGATATAATAAAAACTTTCATATAAAGTGGATTGACTACTATGAGAAGTTTGATTCCCTATGATTGTTTTGAGATATTAGAGTCATGCTAGTGAGTAATTGTGGATTGCAGAGATACTTGTGTTAAAATTTGTGACTTTCGTAGCATGCATGTATGCCCATTATGTGATGAAGTCGGACCATGATTTATTTATTGATTGTCTTCCATATGAGTGGCAGCCGGCGATGAGCGATGGTCTTTTCCTACAAATCTATCCCCCTATGATCATGTGCATAGTACCTTGTTTAGATGACTAATACATTTTTGCAATAAGTATGTGAATTCTCTATGACTAATGCTGTGTCCATTGATTATACGCACTCTCACCCTTCCACCATTTCTGGCCTCTCTAGTGCCGCGTAACTTTCGCCGGTACCATACAACCACCATATTATGGAATTTCAATAGCCATTCTGAGATATATTGCCATGAAAGTTTCCACCGTTCTACTAATTATGACACACTTCATCATTGTCATATTTTCTTTGCATGATCATGTAGTTGACAGAGTATTTATGGAAAAAAGATCGTTCATAATTCTTATACATGTCACTCTTGAGTCATTGCACATCCTGGTACAGCGCCGGAGGCATTCATATAGTCATATTTTGTTCTAAGTATCAAGTTGTAATTCTTGAGTTGTAAGTAAATAAAAGTGTGATGATCATCATTACTAGAGCATTGTACAATGTAAGGAAAGGATGATGGAGACTATATATGATTCCCCCACAAGTCGAGATGAGACTCCGAACGAAAAATAAAAAGAAAAGAAAAAGAGAGTCCAAAGAAGCCCACAAAAAATGAGAGAAAAGAGAGAAGTTGCAATGTTACTATCCTTTTTCCACACTTGTGCTTCGAAGTAGCACTAAGATCTTCATGATAGAGAGTCTCCTATGTTTTCACGTTCATATACTAGTGGGAAATTTTCATTATAGAACTTGTCTTGTATATTCCAATGATGGGCTTCCTCTAATTTCCCTAGGTCTTCGTGAGCAAGAAAGTTGGACGCACACCTGAAAGTGCGACTATATCCCTGGGTGGTTTTTGTAATTCCTAACAACGTATAGCTCATTGAACTAATGCTCTTTCAAGATAATCATTTCATAAATTTCAATGATTGGCATGGCATGTACTAGGAATGTGGACCTCTATAAATGCTAAGGACACATATTGGCTCAAGCTCAAGACTCTACATTTCCATTTTAGTGATCCAAGATCAAATTTAGTACATAGGAAAAGCTAATACTATTAAAAGGGGATGAGGTGTTGCTTAATGGATTACTTGCTCAAAATGCTTATTGATATGGTCCAAAGCCCTCAACCATTTTTTCATATCCACATATGTCCCAAACCGAAAGTCAAACTCGGCCCCACCGATTTGATCAATCCGGTGCCTCCGAGTTCATTTGACATAGCCATTGCCAGAAACCCTAATTAGTTCGATCTCACCGACAGGGATCTCGGTCGCACCGAGATGGGATTGCAAACTATCTATTTCCCTTCGTCGCGTTTCGATCTAACCGAGATGAGCGATCGGTCCCACCGAGTTCACAATGCAGACTCTTTGTTTCGCTTTCGTAATGTTTCGATCTCACCGAAATGAGCGATTCGGTCACACCGAGTTTGCATGACCAACTCTTTGTTTCCCTATTGCAGAAATCGGTCCCACCGAGTTTATGTGATCGGTCTCATCGAGATTAAATTATGACCTAATCCTAATGAAATCGGTCCCACCGAGTTGACATGTCGGTCCCACCGAAAATCCTAACATTCACATTTTGAACTGAATCGATCGGACTGAGTTTCATAATTCGGCCCCACCGAGTTGGTAAATTGTTTGTAACGGTTAGATTTTGTGTGGAGGCTATATATACCACTCCAACCACTGTTCATTTTGAGAGAGAGCCATCAGAACGTGCGTACACTTCCAGCATATATTTTCTAAGAGAGAACCGCCTACTCATGTGTTGAGACCATGACATTCCATTCCAACCACAAGAATCTTGATCTCTAGCCTTCCCCAAGTTGCTTTCCACTCAAATCATCTTTCCACCAAATCCAAATTAGTGAGAGAGAGTTGAGTGTTGGGGAGACTATCATTTGAAGCACACCATCTCTTACCTTTTGGAGAGTGGTGTCTCCTAGATTGGTTAGGTGTCACTTGGGAGCCTCTGTGAAGATTGTGGAGTTGAACCAAGGAGTTTGTAAGGGCAAGGAGATCGCCCACTTCGTAAAGATCTACCCAAGTGAGGCAAGTCCTTCGTGGGCGATGGCCATGGTGGGATATACAAGGTTCCTTCTTCATGGAACCTTCATGGGTGGGGCCCTACATGGACTCAGGCAATCGTTACCCTTCATGGATTGAAGTCTCCATCAACGTGGATGTACGATAGCACCACCTATCGGAAACACCCCAAAAATCTCCGTGTCTACATTTCGTTTGATCCCTCTAAACTCCTCCCTTTACCTTCATGTGCAATGATTTACATTCCGCTACTATACTCTTAGAATTGCATGTGTAGGTCGATTGCTTAACTTGTGCTATGTTGCTAAAATCTGCCAAGACTTAAAATTGGGAAAAGAATAGATTTTTATTTGGTCAAGTAGTCTAATCATCCCCCTCTGGACATACTTTCGATCCTACAAGTGGTATCAGAGCTTTGGTCTCCATTTGCCTTGATTTCCATAGCTTTTGGTGATCATAGCCTTGGTTTCACAACCTAGGAGAGTATGGAATCTAGCGAGGGAAATTACCACCGTAGAGGTCCTTACTTTGATGGTAGTAATTTTGCTAGTTGGAAGCACAAGATGAAAATGCACATTCTTGGACATAACCCCGCCGTTTGGGATATTGTGTGTATTGGCTTGCAAGGTGAATTTTTGATGGGGGAGAACCGAACTATGAAGCTAGCGCGTAAGAATTGAAGATGCTGCAATACAATGCTCAAGCTTGCGATATCCTCTTCAATGGATTGTGCCCTGAAGAATTCAACAAAATCAGCCGTGTTGAGAATGCAAAGGAAATTTGGGATACATTGATTTACATGCATGAAGGTACCGACTCCGTCAAGGAATCGAAATTTTATGTGCTTCAAAGTCAACTTGTCAAGTTCAAAATTAATGATGGTGAAGGTGTCGCTGAAATGTACTCTAGGTTTTCTCTCATCACAAATGATATTGCCGGCTTAGGAAGTGAAGATATAACCGATAGATTCATCATCAAGGAGATCCTAAGAGCCTTGGATGGAAAATATGGTAGTGTGTGCACATTTATCCAAACGATGCCCAACTACAAAGATCTCAAGACAACGGAAGTGATTGGAAGAATTGTTGCTCATGAGATGTCACTCAAGGATAAAGAAGAGCTTCACAACAAGTCTAGTGGTGCTTACAAAGCCTCATGTGATGCTCCTAAATCATCAAGTGAGAAACAAGCCCTCAATGAAGAATTGAGCTTAGTGGTGAAGAACTTCAACAAGTTCTACAACAGTAGAAGCAAAGAAAGAAGTTCCAAGTCAAGGTCCTACAATGACAAAAGATCTTCGAGTCGTGAGTGTAATTGCTACAATTGTGGAAGACCCGGACACTACTCCAATGAGTGTACGACCCTCTACAAAAGAAGAGAAGATTCACCCAAAAGGATAAGTAGAAGAGAAGAATCACCTCCAAGAGAGAGAAGGAGTAGAGATGATCGTTATGAACAAAGAACCTCTCGCGGAAGCAATGGTTCAGAAAGGAAGGACAAGTCATCAAGGAGCTACACAAAACGAAGACATCAAGCTCATGTTGGTGAATGGGTATCCGGTTCCAAGTCCGACAATTACTCCGACTCCGAATATACTCAAGATGAAGGTGTTGCCGGTCTATCACTTGTGTCAACCAACTCCAACGACATATTAGACTCACCAAATGAAGAAATTGGAAGATGCTTCATGGCTAAAGGCCCAAAGGTATCACACCCCGAGTATGTTGATTTCAATAGTGATGAAGATGATTTGCTAGGTGATGTTCATTTACTTGTTGACAACTCTAGTGATGAAAACTATGATGGAATTGCTATTAATCATGCTAATCAAGATAAAACTAATGATAATAAGAAGGAGATTGAGTGTCTAACTAAAGAACTAAACACTCTTAAGTTAGCTCATGAAACTACCTTTGAAGATCATAGAGAGCTTTTAAAGACTCATGAGAAGTTACACTTTGAAAAGCTCAACCTTGAGCAAGAGCATGGGTTTTTAAAAGCAATCAATGATGATCTTCACAAGAAAAGTTCTTCTTACATTGCCAAGCATTTACTCTTGTCTACTTACATGCCACAACTTAAATCTAGTAACAAGAATAAGAAAGATTCTTCTTCTAGTAGTAACAATAATCATGCTAAATCCAATGTTGTTGCTTCTTGTAGTTCTCTTGATTCCACTAATGATTCTCTTAGCCAAGTTACACTTCAGCAAGAAAATAACTTATTGAAGGAAATTATAGAGAAAGGTGTTAACAAGAGCCTTGCCGGAAGTAAGCAATTTGAGGAGATTGTACGCAAGCAAGGAAGGCACCGGAAGAATCAATGTGTTGGTTTTGAACGGAAGTTCAACGTCGATGGAATTGAGTGGGAAGAACATCAATACCCCAAGACGAAGTTTGTTCCTCAACAAGGGAAGTATGATCCCACTTCTTTCCAAGGGACACAGGCTCACGATGATCTTCCACCACAAGACCACAAGCAAAAGGGCAAGGACAAGTGTCGGTCTCAAAACCAGCGGATCTCGGGTAGAGGGTCCCGAACTGTGCGTCTAGGCTGGATGGTAACAGGAGGCAAGGGACACGAAGTTTTACCCAGGTTCGGGCCCTCTTGATGGAGGTAAAACCCTATGTCCTGCTTGATTAATATTGATGATATGGGTGTTACAAGAGTAGATCTACCACGAGATCAAAGATGCTAAACCCTAGAAGCTAGCCTATGGTATGATTGTATGTTGTAGTTGTTGTGTCCTACGGACTAAAACTCTCCAGTTTATATAGACACTGGAGAGGGTTAGTTTAGGTGTCAAAACCGGCGGATCTCGGGTAGGGGGTCTCGAACTGTGCGTCTAGGCCGGATGGTAATAGGAGGCAAGGGACACGAAGTTTTACCCAGGTTCGGGCCCTCTCGATGGAGGTGAAACCCTACGTCCTCCTTGATTAATATTGATGGTATGGGTAGTACAAGAGTAGATCTACCACGAGATCGGAGAGGCTAAGCCCTAGAAGCTAGCCTATGGTATGATTGTTATTGTGTATGTTGTCCTATGGACTAAAACCCTCC
Source organism: Triticum urartu (assembly GCF_056163025.1). NCBI lineage: Eukaryota > Viridiplantae > Streptophyta > Magnoliopsida > Poales > Poaceae > Triticum > Triticum urartu. The sequence continues at coordinate 260,051,221 of NC_141875.1, forward strand.
AGTTTATATAGACACCGGAGAGGGCTAGGGTTACACAAAGTCGGTTACAATGGTAGGAGATCTACATATTCGTATCGCCAAGCTTGCCTTCCACGCCAAGGAAAGTCCCTTCCGGACACGGGACAGAGTCTTCAATCTTGTATCTTCATAGTCCAGGAGTCCGGCCAAAGGTATAGTCCGGCCACCCGGACACCCCCTAATCCAAGACTCCATCAGTAGCCCCCGAACCAGGCTTCAATGACGATGAGTCCGGCGCGCAGATTGTCTTCGGCATTGCAAGGCGGGTTCTCCTCCAAATTCTGTGTACCTATTGAATAAAGTCCGGTTTCTTGTAGATGTTGCGCTCCTTGGCTTCTACGTCCAATAATGGCTGCTTCCCACGTGTCAAACAAATATGAAAAGTCTGAGTGTTTTTACATTCACACCCCTTGCCGCGTAAACGAGCTGACCTATTTAAGGGGACGAGGATTTAGATCCAAGCCACATCTTCCCCCCTTCGCGAGTGTTCATCAGAGCGCATCCGACAAAGGTCCATTCCACCGTGGCCAGTCGTCGCGACTCCTCCTCTCGCCCTTCCAACCCTCAGCCTGGATATTGGGAGAGATGCTCCATCCCGCATAGCAAGCTAGTGACGCTCTAGACCAAGGGATTTCTCCCCCCGGCCTATATGGTCCTGGTTCGAGCCGGCCTTGCCATCTATAATGGCGGAGAGCAAGCGGAGAGTGCCCCTAGTCCCTCCAAAAGAGAGCGGGTGTGCCTCGTTCCTTATTTAATAAGGGGCTCGGATTTCCAATCCATCCATTTCTCTGGGGGCTCCTGGAGTTCTATGGCCTCCAACTACACAATCTCACGCCTGCCTCCGTATTGCATATCGCGGGCTTCGTAGCCCTCTGCGAGCTGTTTTTGGGTATCGAGGCTCATTTCGGGCTATGGAAAAGGTTATTCTGCCTTGTGCCCTGCTCTAAGGAGGGGTCAATGTATCAAGTGGGTGGGGCCGAAGTGTGGCGCATCGCCCGGACCGGGTATCTGTCCGGAACCCCAAAGAAGGTGTCCGAAGACTGGCCCTCGGAATTGTTTTATATAGAAGACGTCCCGCTGCCGGATCCTGTCCGGATCGGCCTCCCTGAATTCGACAGTGCTCCCTTAAAGAAGCGCCTAAGCTGGCCTCCACGGAGCCCTCAGAGGGAAAGTGACAGGGACATCATTTACCTGATGGGCCGAATAAGATTGTTAGCCCATTCCGAACTAACCATGATCGGGGTTATGGCCGAATGCATTATGCGGGGGGGGGGGGGGGGTGCAACCGCTTCAGTATAGAAGCCACCCCATGTGGGAGTTCAACGGGGAGGACGACGCCACCCGCTACGGCCGTAAGGGGCCGGATTCAGCTGCCGCTCTACTAAAGATCTTGTCCACTTTGTATAAGGGAGAAGAAGAGGAATTTCTCCGCGTCAACCCACAGGGTGGATTCTCTATGCACAATCCCCCAAGCTGGGTAAGCGGTCGTATTTACTTGCCCATCCGTTTTGTATTCCCATTGTTAAATATTCAGTCTGACGACTTCAACACAGGAACTGCGCCGGGCTGTTAAGGAAATAAGCAGCCCTCCTCCACAACCCGAGGACCCAGGACGGTCCCTCGACCCGGCCTCTCAAGAGGATCCGGACATATCTGTGGAGCTGATTGATGGAGTGTTCCATCAATTGAGCATGGACAACGCCTTGGTGGCCATTACGGCCGATTACACGGGGCTAATCCCGGCCTCTCAGGTAACTAAGATCGAAGTCCCAGTACCCTGAATAGGTGTCCGCCCTCTCGTGTTTTAAGTTTCCTGATTACAACCGAACTTTGCAGGGGAGGTTTTTAAGGCGGAAGGCCGAACCTGCAGCGACAAGCCAACGAGGGGCCGCAGGTCCCCGTGGGCAGAAAAGAAGTGCAGTCCGGACCGAGGCGTCAGCGCAAAGGTATGGCGCGCCCCCTTATCCCAGGTGTTATACCATTGAGGCACATTGACACTCGTGCTCTCTTCAGGACAAAGAGACCTCACCGGACTATATCCGGAGAGGCTGCCAATCGCGCCTCCACCAGCCAGGCTCCAAAGCCTGGTCCGGAGGCGGAGGCGAACGCAAGGCGCGCGCTAGAAGCTCCTCCGACGAAGGATGTGGACCGGTTGTCTGCCACCAACTCTGAGGTGGAGAGTGCCATGAACCACAGGCATCGCCGGACAATTCTTCGCGACGCTTGTTTCTCCCAAGGGGCGTTAGATGCCTTCAACTCGGGAGATGCGTACCTCCATGCCTCTCAAAATGGTCTAGCCAGAGCCATGGAGCAATATGTAAAAGACATACGGGTAAGAAAATTTTGGTAATTATATATATATATATATACCAGTAGCCCCCGAGACATGAAACAGTTAGAATAACTGATTTAAGGATCATTTGTTATGCAAGTTCTTACAGAAAAGAATTCCCTACTATCCAAGGAGCTGGAAGAGTGCAAAGCCCAACTTGAGGCCGCACTAGCCGCGGCAGGGAGCCCAAGGAGACCCCCTCTGGTAATATACACTTCGAAAGATAAGTATTTTGCGAAGAACGACATGGGTGCGAATCTGACAAATGAAATTGCAGATGGCGCCGGATTGAATCCGGAAAGGCAACACCTCCTACGCCAGCTAAAGGCTGGTGAGAAGGTGCTGACAAAGGTGAGGTGGGAGAAGAACGATCTCCAAGATGCCAACACCAAGCTAGGCGTCGAGCTGAAAGATGTTCGTGCCCAGCTGTCGGACTCTGTGAAGGAGAATCAGCGGCTTCGATGCGGCATATTTAGTAAGTGCTTGAACGAACCTTTGAAAGAAAGTTCGGCAGGGAAGTCGACTAACAGAGCAATGTCTGTAGGTGTGCTAACAGGTCGTCCTGCGGAGGAGATGCCCAGTTCTACGGGTGACCTTCTTCCCGAGCTCTCGCAACTGCTCGATCGAGTTTGGCAGGTGATGCAAGGCATCGCCCAGGCCCAGTGGCCATCCGTCTCCATGCCCGAAGGTCTTGGAGAGTTTGCGGAGAAGCTAAAGGGAGCACGGCGGCGCTTCCGATTGCGGAAGATATCGGCCTGCCGTCAAGGCGCTAGGGAGGCCTGGGCCATGGTGAAGACGCGGTACGCAAAGGCTGACCCCAACCACATGGCCGAGGTCGGTCATATAGGGCCCGATGGGAAGGAGATCCATGTAAGCTTAGTATACAGCCAAGTAGAGTTGACCGCAAAGTATTCCCAGCAGGACTGTAAATTAGACAGCCTGTTAGATGGTATTGAAGAGGAATACAATCAGTCAAAATGACTATGTAATTTAATTGACATTTATAATGCCTTCTAGCCGGATTGTAGATCATTTGTCATGGCCGACCTTTTTTCTTCAGCCTCGGGACCTGACGGTCCGGAGTGTGTCCGAATTCCCATGCTATTATATAGGATGGGGTAGGGGTCATTAGTGCGTGAACAGACAAGTGCCCGACTAGTTATGTTATATTACATGGTTAGTAAGAAACATCTTCTAGGGAGAATAGTTCCATTAGGGGTTCCTTTCCCTGGGAGGCATGCCCTAAGGTGCATGTCCATGCTGCGAAAAGAAATGCAGGAAAAACATCTGGGGGCATATAGATAAAAAAAAGATCATCTTTAGTTCACCGACCGAATATTCCCTTATGAACGCTAGCTTTCGGCTTCACCCAGTCTGAGGTACACGTCCGGCTGACCCGGTAGTAACAATCGTAGAGGTGCTCCCTTTACCACCTAGCCGAACAATCGGGAACGTAGGGGTAAGAACAGGGGCCAGGCAACCCAGCTTGGCCAAAACTTAAGTCATATCGATGCATATAATGGTGAATAAAAGGTACATGCGGAAGTGTGACACATGTGTTGGGTATGAAGCCCGTATGAATAAGCTTCTGTTTAAAGAAGCCCCTAGGTTTAATGAGCGTGGATAGCGCATCACTTTATGAGCCTTTAAAGGCTATAAGAGAGAGAGAGAGAGAGAGAGAGAGAGAGAGAAGAGAAATGTAAGACATAAAATATATAAAAAATGGACAGAGGAAGGAGACGAACACAGAGTCTGGCGCTAGGCATAGAATCTTCGGAGACGGGCTGCGTTCCATGGGTTCGGCTCGAGTCGGTTATCCGATGCATCCCGCAGGCGGTACGCTCCACCAGTCAGGACTTGGTCAATTATGAAGGGACCTTCCCACTTGGGCTTGAGTTTGTCCTTTTTCTTGTCCGGTAGTCATAGAACTAATTCGCCAATGTTGTAATTTTTGGCCTGTACTTCTCTGCTTTGGTATCTTCGAGCCTGCTGTTGATAGAATGCGAAACAGGCTTTTGCCACGTCACACTCCTCCTTCAATGCGTCCAAGCTGTCCTGCCGATCGAGCTCGGCTTCTCTTTCTTTGTACATGTGCACTCGAGGTGAGTCATGAATTATGTCGCAAGGCAAAACTGCCTCTGCGTCGTACACCATAAAGAATGGTGTGTATCCGTTGGTGCGATTCGGCGTGGTCCGCAGCCCCCAGAGTACGGAGTCGAGCTCCTCTACCCAATGCGTGTTAGATTCCTTGAGGGACCGCACTAATCTGGGTTTGATGCTGCTCATGATAAGACCATTTGCACGTTCGACCTGGCCGTTAGTTTGTGGGTGATAGACGGAAGCATAATTGAGCTTGATGCCCATGTTTCTGCACCAGAGTTTTACCTCGTCGGCCATGAAGTTCGTGCCGTTATGAGTGATGATGCTGTGGGGGATGCCGTAACAGTGTACAACCTCGGATATAAAGTCTATCACCGGTCCGGATTCGGCCGTCTTAACAGGTTTGGCTTCTATCCATTGGGTGAACTTATCCACCATGACCAGTAAGTATTTTTGCTAGTGGGTTCCGCCTTTAAGGGGTCCAACCATGTCAAGCCCCCAGACCACGAAGGGCCAAGTAATGGGGATAGTTTGGAGGGCGGTGGGTGGCATATGGCTTTGGTTTGCAAAGAGCTGGCAACCGGTGCATCGTTGGACTAAGTCCTGAGCGTCTGCCCGGGCCGTCGGCCCATAAAAGCCTGTACGGAAGGCCTTGCTTACAAGGGACCGAGCTGCAGCATGATGACCGCCGAGTCCGGCATAAATTTCAGCCAGGAGGTTCCGCCCCTCCTCTTCGGAGATGCACCTTTGAAGGACTCCTGTAGTGCTTTTCTTATAAAGCTCTCCCTCGTGGACTCTGTAGGCTTTGGATTGCCGCACTATGCAGCGTGCCTCATTTTGGTCCTCGGGGAGTTCCTGCCTAGTAAGGTAGGCGAGGAATGGTTCTGTCCACGGGGCGATGACGGCCATTATTACGTGGGCTGAAGGTGTTATTTCAATGGCAGAGCCTCCGATTGTGTCAGAATGTTCGGTGTCGGGCAGTGCGGTTGGGTCCGGGCTGTTATTGTTCGGCTCCCCTTCCCATACTACGGATGGCTTGAACAGCCTTTCCAAGAAGATGTTGGGGGGGGACTACATCGCGTTTTGCGCCGATACATGCCAGGACATCTGCCGCCTGATTATTTTCCCGGGCTATATGGTGAAATTCAAGCCCCTCGAACCGAGCTGACATTTTTAGGACGGCATTGCGGTAAGCTGCCATTTTTGGATCCTTGGGATCGAAGTCTCCATTTATTTGGGATATTGCGAGGTTCGAGTCCCCGCGCACCTCTAGGCGTTGAATGCCCATGGATACTGCCATCCGGAGACCATGTAAAAGGGCCTCATATTCGGCTGCATTGTTGGAGTCTGTGTACATAATCTAGAGTACGTATTGAACTGTGTCTCCTGTGGGGGACGTCAAAATGACGCCAGCCCCCAGTCCGGCCAGCATCTTGGAGCCGTCGAAATGCATGATCCAATTTGAATATGTGTCGTACTCTTTAGGGAGTTCGGCCTCCGTCCATTCTGTGACGAAGTCGGCCAAGACTTGCGACTTGATGGCTCGCCGTGGCTTATAAGTTATGTCGAATGGGAGGAGCTCAATGGCCCATTTTGCAATCCGGCCTGTTGCGTCACGGTTGTTTATAATATCGTTAAGTGGTACTTCCGAGGCTACTGTTATTGAACACTCTTGAAAGTAGTGTCGTAGCTTCTGGGATGCCATGAATACCGCGTGCACAATCTTTTGATAATGTGGGTACCGTGATTTGCAGGGAGTGAGGACAGTGGACACATAATAGACCGGCTTTTGAAGGGGGAATTTGTGTCCGTCCGCTTCTCGTTCGACGACGAGCCCTGCGCTTACAACCTGATGTGTTGCTGCAATGTATAATACCATTGGTTCACCAATGTTTGGCGCGGCCAGGATTGGGTTTGTTGCCAGTATGGCTTTTATTTCATCGAGTCCGGCCGTGGCTGCATCCGTCCATTTGAAGTGTTCGGTGCGCCGAAGGAGGCGGTAAAGGGGTAGGGCCTTTTCTCCCAAGTGGGAGATAAAGCGGCTTAGAGCCACCACGCATCCGGTTAACTTTTGTATTTGTTTGAGGTCCTTTGGGATATCCAGTTGCGACAGAGCTCGGATCTAGGCTAGATTTGCTTCAATTCCTCTACCGGATACAATGAAGCCCGAGAGCTTTCCGGCTGGAACGCCAAAAACGCATTTTTCCAGGTTGAGCTTGATGTCGTATGTTCGGAGGTTATCAAATGTGAGCCTCAAGTTGTCTACTAGAGATTTAACATGTCTTGTTTTGACGACCACATCATCTACATATGCCTCCACTATTTTGCCGATCTGGCTTGCCAGACATGTCTGAATCATGCACTGATATGTTGCGCCAGCGTTTTTGAGCCCGAAGGGCATCGTGTTGAAGCAGAATGGGCCGTATGGTGTGATAATTCCATGGCCTGTCTCTTAGGTTCGGAAAAACGCCGAAGAGCCTGTTTGACAGGTTTGAATCCTATTTGGATATTTAAGCTATGCTCGGCCAGCCTGCGTGGGATTCCTGGCATGTCTGAAGGGTGCCAGGAGAAAATGTCCTAGTTCTCTCGTAGGAACTCTCGCAGTGCGGCGTCTACATCAGGGTTTAACTGTGCCCAAGGTTGTCAGAATCACGATTTTGAAAGTTGTTTTATTGGGGTCCGATGGATGGACTTGGAATTTGACTATTTCGTCCACCAGTTTAAAGGAGGTGGACTTGGATCTTTTGTCGAGTACCACATCATCCCTATTCACCGTAGAGCGCAGCGCAGTCAGTTCCTCAGCCGCTAGGGCTTCGGATAGTGCCTTGAGGGCCAGTGCGGCTGTCTTGTTTTCGGTGCGGAGTGCTATGTCCGGATCACTAGCGAGAGTGATGATCCCGTTAGGCCCGGGCATCTTGAGCTTCATGTACCCGTAATGGGGTATTGCTTGAAAGATTGTGAACGCTTCTCGCCCTAGCAGAGCGTGATAACCGCTGCTGAACGGAGCCACATGGAACGTGACCTCTTCGGACCAGTAATTATCCGACGTGCCGAACACCACATCTAGTGTGATTTTTCCTGTACAGCGCGCTTCCCGACTCGGGATTATTCCTCTAAAGGTTGTGCTGCTTCGCTCAATGTGGTTCCAGTCTATTCCATTTTTTGAAGGGTTTCCTCATAAATGAGGTTCAATCCGCTGCGGCCATCCATGAGTACCTTGGTAAGACGAAAGCCGTCCACTATTGGACTGAGGACCAATGTGGCTGGTGCTCGGGCTGTTCGGAATTTAGGTTCATCACTCGCGTTAAAGGTAATAGCCGTGTCACTCCATGGGTTTATTGTTGCTACTTGGTAGACTTCGGCAAGGCTGCGGAGTGTCCTTTTTCACATATTATTTGATGCGAAAGTCTCGAAGACTATTAATACCGTATTGGTGTCTCTGGGGTGGCTTTCTGTGGCCTTCGGAATTAGGAGATTTTCGCCAATTTTGGCCGCCTGCCGGAGTATCCAACATGGTCTGAGGCTGTGAGTTGGTGTGGTGTCCTCTGTACTGTGAATTTTACAGGGTCCATTAAGCCATTCTTCCAGTATGGTTCCATGCCCTGTAGAAGGTTTTTGCTTTTTTAGTGCTTGACCCGGGTGTCTGTTGATGATGCACCCTTTTATTTCGGACTGGGTTTGTATTCAGGGCCGGATTGTCCCAAAATTTTATTTCGGTTTTCTAGGCACTTTCCATCGCATAGTACTTTCGTACAATGGACGCCAAGTCAGCGAAGCGTGTAATATCACGGCGACTTATGGCGTTGAGTATGCCCTTGTCTGTGCAATTATTGCAGAAGATTGAGATCGCGTCTTCCTTGCGGCAGTCCCTTAGCCTGTTCTTAACCAGGAGGAATCTGGCCCAGTAATGATGTACTGTTTCATCGGGTTCTTGCCTGATTTTGGATACATCACGTATGTTGGTGTGGGTGGGTGGAATTAAATCCGAAGCCTCACCCCATCTGAGGCTTAGAGGCCGAGGAATTTCCGAACTCGAAAATTTGGATTCCTGGATGTTGTCCAATGAATCCATCCCGTCGCCTGACTCTAAGTTCAGGTCTTGAGTGATATCCTCCCCTCCGCGGGTATCCGGCTTGGAGGGATCCGGAATCCGGATGTAGCGAGTCCTTAAGATAGATGAAGGGTCGCCGCACTGTCCCTCTACCACGGTGACGTGATGGGTGACTTGGGGAGAGTTAATCTCTCTCAGATCGGGTTTAGGCCCAATCTGGTCGTAATCCGTAGCGACTCCCAGGGCGGCGAAGCGATCCAAGAGCTTGTTTATGGAGGAGAGCTCCATTGGATCTAACTGCTCGGCGAGTTCCGAGCTGACATGAAGATTGTTTTCGACGGCTCAAGAGGTCATCGTCGTCGCAGAAGCCGAACAGGCGGTCATAAGAAAACCACCTAGCCGGAGGGTTTGGCCGACAACCAAAGCTCCCTTAGCAACGGTGCCGTCTTTAAAGACGGGGCGAGGCATCCTTCCTGATGGCGACGACACAGAGGAACTCTCAATGAAAGCACCAATGTGGGTGTCAAAACCGGCGGATCTTGGGTAGGGGGTCCCAAACTGTGCGTCTAGGCCCGATGGTCGTAGGAGGCAAGGGACACGAAGTTTTACCCAGGTTCGGGCCCTCTCAATGGAGGTAAAACCCTATGTCCTGCTCGATTAATATTGATGGTATGGGTAGTACAAGAGTAGATCTACCACAAGATCGGAGAGGCTAAACCCTAGAAGCTAGCCTATGGTATGATTATTGTTGTGTATGTTGTCCTACGGACTAAAACCCTCCGGTTTGTATAGACACCGGAGAGGGCTAGGGTTACACAAAGTCGGTTACAATGGTAGGAGATCTACATATCCATATTGCCAAGCTTGCCTTCCACGCCAAGGAAAGTACCTTCCGGACACGGGATGGAGTCTTCAATCTTGTATCTTCATAGTCCAGGAGTCCGGCCAAAGGTATAGTCCGGCCATCCGGACACCCCCTAATCTAGGACTCCCTCAGTTAGGGTTACACAAGGTCGGTTACAAAGGAGGAGATATCCATATACGTATTGTCTAGCTTTCCTTCCACGCCAAGTAGAGTCCCATTCGGACACGAGACGAAGTCTTCAATCTTGTATCTTCATAGTCTAACAGTCCGGCCAATGGAGATAGTCCGGCTGTCCGGAGACCCCCTAATCCAGGACTCCCTCAGTAGCCCCTGAACCAGGCTTCAATGACGATGAGTCCGGCGCACAGTTGTCTTCGGCATTGCAAGGCGGGTTCCTTCTCCGAATACATCACAGAAAATTTTGAATACGATGATAGTGTCCGACCCTGCAAAATAAGTTCCACATTCCACCGTAGAGAGAATAATGTTTTCGCAGACCTAATCCGCTAGCTTGTTTTGGCAACATGACGTTACGTCATGGCTCGGTGATTATTCGAACTGTTTCTTTTAACCAGCCCTGCACATAACATGAGGCAGTTTTTCGACACGTCTTGTCAAAGCAGAGATCATGTCCCCTTATTACGGGATTCTCATCAATACGGGCGTGTGTAACCCAACCGCGCCATTAATTACGGTGCTTGGGGGATTAGCGAGTTTTACCAGGCAAGTGGGGATGCTTAGTTTTGTCCGCCCATATAAAGGGATAAGGATTCAACTTTCTATCCACGCTTTCTTCCTCATCTGCTCATCCTCTCCCACACACTCGAGCTCTAGCGCCCAAGTCCTCACTTCCATCTCCACCTTCTCCAACCATGTCCAGAGCGGGAGGCAAGTGGATGGTCTCCTCCATCATGGAGGGAGACGTCAAGAAACTGAGGAGAGCCGGATACCTGCCCGACGACATCGCGCACCGGCTCCCAGATGAGGGGCAACTCATCCCCACCCCCAGGCCCCATGAGAGGGTCGTATTCCTCACCCATTTCTTCCGCGGACTGGGATTCCCTCTGCATCCCTTCGTCCGGGGGCTCATGTTCTATTACGGCCTAGATTTCCATGATCTAGCCCCGAACTTCATCCTTAACATCTCAGCGTTTATCGTCATGTGCGAGGCCTTTCTCCGCGTCAAGCCCCACTTCGGCCTATGGCTGAAGACCTTCAACGTCAAGCCGAAGGTGGTGGGCAGCCGCCAGGAAGAGTGCGGAGGCGCCATTGTGGGCAAGATGCCCAACATAACATGGCTCGAGGGCTCCTTTGTGGAAACCATAAAGGGGTGGCAATAGGGGTGGTTCTATATCACCGAGCCGCGCGACCCCACAAGGGTAGCGGCCCCCGAGTTCCAATCTGGCACCCCCATGCGGCTCACCTCCTGGAAGGAGAAGGGCTTGTCCTGGGGTAATTCAAAAGAGCTGACCAGACTCCAGTCATATATTCAAAACATGGTGGACAAGAAGCTTAAGCTCATCAACATAGTCCAGGTTATGCTCATCCGCCGGATACTCCCGTGCCAACAACGGGATTTCACCTTCTGGGAGTTCAATCCGGCGTAGCACCGAACTCTGAATAGGCTCTTCGACACGACTCATGAAGATGCCTGGAGGGTGCTGTTCAAGAGCACCGAGGTCCCTCCCCCCATTACTGAGGATCGCGGATTCAGAGCGAAGCGCCAAGCCAGCACGCTAAGTTGTTTTACCTTTCACAGGATACTTATTTTTATATAGATTGACTCTATGCGGGATTTAAACTCCCATAATTTTGACAGGACTGGCAGAAGATGGCTGGACAGATTGAGTGTCCGACTCCCTTGCCCGAAGGCCCCGCAGACGCTCTTCTGACGAAGATGCTGACTCCGGCCCCTTATAAGGTGCCAGAGAAGACCAAGAAGGCCAAGGGAGCTCAAAAGGGGTCCCGATGCCAGGCATTGTCGGACTCACCATCTGACGACTCTGCGGCGCACTCTTCCCCCGAAGATGAGGAAGAGGAAGAAGAGGCTCCCCCACCGACTGGGGGAGACAAGATAAGGAAGGCCGCCCCAACTAGGGAGGCCGGAGGGTCCAAGAAGGGAAGGACTCTCCTTCCGGACAGCTCCATCGCTGCCGACGAAAGTGAAGACGAGTGGTTGCCCAGGGCCAAGCCCCAGGGGAGATCGTAAGTATTCTGATACCAAAGTAGCCCATAGTATTCCTTTGTCGCATTGCTTATCCTAATCACCGAACATAATTACGCAGGCCGCCACGAGCCAATATCGAGGTATCATCGGATGGCTCCCTGGGTTCGTCGGACATGGATAGCGATCCAGTCCCGACTGGCACCTCCCCTCATCCCGCCGACGATGCCGAGGTGTTGTCTCAAGAGGCACCAGATCGAGGGGAGACAGTCCCGTAGGCGCCTCAAGGCGACCTTCCGGACTCCGGGAGCAGAGGGGAGGGGGCCCTTGAGAGCTTCGAGTTTGGCCCTCAGCCGAACACCGCGCCGGAACCTCCAGCAGTTCCGGGCTCGGGCAGGCTGTCTCCTTCTAAGAGGGGTGAGACGCCTGTGCTGGTGACCTCTGTCCATCCAGAGGCACTGGACAATATGTTGGAAGTTCTTCGCAGCGCTTCCATCGCGGAGGAGCACCGCACTACCATGAGTGCGGTGATACAGAAGGTTCAGTCCACCAAGAGCGGATTGACTGAAGCCTGTACTAGCCTTCTAACAGGCTTCGAGGTAAGTGTGTTTGAAATGTAGTAGAAATATTACCGCATAGATAGTAGCCCCTGATGCTTTGTTCGGTGTTCACAAAGAAAAGCCGAACAGAGGATTAAATAATATCGTAGGAGTCTAATGTAAGTATGTCAATATGTATATGCAGGCTTCGCTGTTGACGTCCGCCGCACTAACTGCGAAGGTCGCCGTACTGAAGGAGGCCCTCGAGGGCTCCCGGAAAGAGCTCGGCCTTGCTAAGAGGCAGCTCAAGGAGAACAAGGGTAAGTAATACCCCGTCTATAGATATATGTATATATAAGAAAGGACGCGATTGCAGAATGACAGGATCATTGTATGTTTTGCCAGGGGCCATGGCCGAGGTGGCGACCCTGAAGCAAGCGCTGACCAAGGCCGAAGAGACAGCGGCCAAGGAGCGCAGCGAGCGAGAGAGGCACGAGGCTCGGGTGGGCGAGGTGCAGCAAGAGCTCCAGGCTCTCGTGACGAAGCATGAGGCGTTGGAACTTGACTTGAAGACGCGAGAGTCTGAGCTTGCCGCGGCCCGTGAGAGCGCGAAGAGTGCAAAGGCCGGGGCCCAGAAGGCCCTTCAGGAGATCGACGCGATGAAGAGGATAGCAGCGGGTAAGGCTTTCTATATGCAAAGCAAGCATGTAAAAGTAAATTATCGATTACTTACCCTGATCCGGAGCTCTTCAGGAGCATTCGCAGATTTGCCCCACAGTGTGTCCGATGCCGCACAATTTTACCAGGCCAAGGACGGGAGATCGATGGAGAAGCTATTCTGGTCTCAGTATACTGAGGCCGAACATCCGGTGCCAATGAGCGACCAGCTGAAGCAGATGGTCGAGCTACATAAGGCGGCCGATCAGGTCATGAAGGGCTTCATAGTCCGGTTGTGGCCTGGCGACGCCCTTCCGAACAGCTTCTTCGGCCTGGGGAGGCAGCTTGTAGATGCCCGCCCACGGCTAGAGGTCGTCCAGCGATCCGTCTGCATGGAAGGTGCACGCCGGGCTTTCGCCCGTGTAAAAACAAAGTGGGTCAAGCTAGACACCGTGAAGCTGATCAAGGAGGGGCCGCCGGAGGGCAAGGAGCACCGCCACCCCGAGATGTACAACGAGGGTGTTCTGCCGGGCGCCCATCTTATCATGGATGAGTGTTCACAAAATGTAATATTTGAATGAGACTTGCTCGTTTTGTCCTGTATGTATGAAAAGTTGTATCATATTCGCTGTGGAACGCTTGTGTGAATTTAAAATATTACCTTCTATTTGGCTGTTTATCCAATCTGAGAGATGGCTAGTCCTCAGCTTCTGCCCCCATGCCACGAGTGCTGGGGTGTTTGGGATAAACCTGAGCAATCTTGTTCCCATGTTTGGGTCCTTCGAGGGAGGTGCTCAGCACAACGAACAAGTCACCGGACTAAAAATGCTTTATCACTCTCACTTAGCCATCGAATTCTATAATTTTAAATTTCGGCGAAGCCCCTGGTATTCGGAAGGCCGAATTCGGGGCGTGATACACGCCTGTAAGCCGGACGGAGCCGGCCCCTCGCCCTAAGCGGCATAAGTCTTTAGGGACTCGAAAAACCTTGCCGAACAGCGACCAGTCTCTCGCCTTATCATGACAGTCAGTTTTAGCTTTCTCTACTGAGGTGCTCAGCCCGACAGAACCGGGGCACAATCGCAGTAGTTCTCCTACCGCTACCTTAGCCGATAGAGCGGAACGTAAGGTACCAAAACATAGGAGCCGGGCAAACCCAACATTTGACCAAAGACATGATTCGGAGCTGATGCATATAATGCTATAAGTTCGGGGTGCCGCACTTGTGAAAGTGTTCAGACTTTTCGCACCATATTTTGGGTACGTAAGCCCCTGGTGCATTGGCCGTACCAGAGTGTATGGTTGCAAGGCGTCATTAATGAACACACACACATATATATATAACAAAAATGCAATAATATTTGTAATGTCATGCATTGTATATTAAAAAATTGCATTAAAGCAGAGTGATACAGATAGTGCAATAAGCAAAAGAGTAGGACCATGTCCCTTCCAAGGGCGAGCTGAGGAATGATATGAAATTTGTAATCAACCTGGGAATTCCATAGTTGTCTGCCTCCTTGGTTGTTGTATCATGTGTTCGTCAATAGAGCTGTTGGACGGTGTTTCCAGAGATTAAAGTGCTGAAAGAAAAAGAAAAATAACCAAACGGGAAGCCCCTAGTGCGGTTTAGGCCGCGTCTTGGGGCGTGCCGTAGTTGTGCCCCCCTCCCCACCTGTGCCCATGGTATTTTTAATGCGTAATTATGTACGCGCGGCACGAATATCGTCGTTGGCTGGGGTTGGAGTAGCCGCCGTATTGCTACGCGAGCTCAGATCGCGCCAGGCGGTCTATGTGCCGATTGCCCCGAGCGCCCTTGAAGGTGTCCGGGCTTTGAAACGCTGAACTGGTAGATTGCCTTGAGAGGCTGCTTTGCACTTCTGCTGCAAGGGCCGCGGTGTGCTCCTCTGTTCGGAGAGAACGCTCTGTGTTTCCATTGACTGTAATAACTCCGCGAGGTCCTGTCATCTTGAGCTTGAGTTATGCAAAATGTGGTACCACATTGAATCTAGCAAATGCGGTTCGTTCGAGCAGCGCGTGATAACCACTGCGGAACGGGATTATATCGAAGATTAACTCTTCGCTTCGGAAGTTATCCGGGGATCCGAAGACCACTTCCAGTGTAATTGAGCCTGTGCAGTGGGCCTCTACGCCTAGAATGACACCCTTAAAGGTCCTTTTTGTGGGTTTGATCCTTAAGGGGTCTATACCCATTTTGCGCACTGTGTCCTAATAAAGCAGGTTCAGGCTGCTGCCGCCGTCCATAAGGACTTGAGTGAGGTGAAATCCGTCGATAATTGGGTCTAGGACCAGTGCGGCGAATCCGCCATGACGGATACTAGTGGGGTGGTCCCTGCGATCGAAGTGATCGGACAGGAGGACCAAGTGTTGAACTTTGGGGCGACTGGCTCCAACGCATATACGTCCCTGAGCGCACGCTTTCGCTCCCTCTTGGGGATGTGGGTTGCTTATATCATGTTCACTGTCCGCACTTGCGGGGGAAACCTCTTCTGTCCTCAAGTGTGCGGCTGCCGGGGTTCTTCCTCGTCATCGCTATGCGGCCCCTTCTCCTTGTTTTCGGCAATTAACTTGCTGGCCTGCTTGAACACCCAACAATCCCTGTTGGTGTGATTGGCTGGCTTGTCTGGGGTGCCATGTATTTGAACCGAGCGATCGAGTATACGGTCCAAGCTGGACGGACCCGGCATACTTTGTTTGAATGACTTTTTCCGCTGACCGGGTTTAGAGCCTTTGAATCCGGCATTGACTGCCGTATCCTCATTACTTTCGCTGTTAATGCAGCGCTTATGCTTGTTGCGACGTGACCTGCTATTGCCGTCCTTGGTATCTGAGGTACCATGGTTCTTTGATATGTTATTA
The DNA here is from genome assembly GCF_056163025.1 of Triticum urartu. Taxonomy (NCBI): domain Eukaryota; kingdom Viridiplantae; phylum Streptophyta; class Magnoliopsida; order Poales; family Poaceae; genus Triticum; species Triticum urartu. The sequence continues at coordinate 260,066,827 of NC_141875.1, forward strand.
CTGCGAGCCAACCAGCTGTGTTCTCCCGCACAAAAGTGGGTCATGAGGGTCGTGAGAGGTGCCATAGATTTCGGCTTTTCCTGACCAAGGTGCTGGGCTAGCCACTCGTCTCGGATGTTGTGCTTGAAAGCTACTAAGGCCGCCGCATCCGGACTGTCGATGATTTGATTTTTCGTTGTAAGGAACCGAGTCCAGAATTGCCTGGCCGACTCTTCTGGCTACTGAATTATGTGGCTCAAGTCATCGGCGTCTGGTGGTCGCACATAAGTGCCCTGAATGTTGTCGAGGAATGCGGCTTCCAGATCTTCCCAACAGCTAATGGAGTCCACTGGCAAGCTATTAAGCCAATGTCGCGCTGGTCCTTTGAGTTTTAGTGGGAGGTACTTGATGGCATGTAAGTCATCACCGCGGGCCATGTGGATGTGGAGGAAGAAGTCCTCAATCCATACTGCGGGATCTGTTGTGTCGTCGTATGATTCAATGTTTACAGGTTTGAAACCTTCTGGGAATTGATGTTCCATTACTTCGTCTGTGAAGCATAAGGGGTGTGCGGCGCCTCTGTACTGGGATATATCGCGACGCAGCTCGAATGGGGCCTGCCCGATGTGTTCGGCCCAGCTGGATTTACTTTTACTATCTCCGGCGTGATGTTTACCGTCTCGTAGAGTGGTGCGCCCTCGTGATCCGTAGATCGATCTTGAATGCTTTGCTTTGTCCTCCAATATGTCTCGCAGGTCTGGCGTATCTTCCCATGCCTTTTTATTTGGATGGTGTTGGGGTGGAGGCTGAGCTTTTGGCTGGAATGCCTCTCTATCGCGGCCACGAGGTGCCCGATCAGCCGTATCATACGCTTCTTCCTCCAGTCGGGGTAGTAACCTGCGCCTTGGATAACTCTTGGAGGGACGCTCGAGTTTATATTCCTCGGTCGCGAGGACTTCAGTACATTTGTCAACTAGCAGATCTTGATCAGCTTGAAGCTGCTGCTGCTTTTTCATCAGGCTATTTGCTATGGCCATAAGCCTACGCTTGAAGCGCTCTTGTTCGACGGGATCCTCTGGTACGGCGAATTCATCGTCGCCGAGGCTTGCCTCATCTTCGGAGGGGGGCATGGAATTGTCATCCTCCTCCTCTCCGCCAGCCGCTCTCTAAGGAGAGCTGGCTCCTTCATCCTCCTGCTCTAAACCTTGCTGGAGGGGATTTTTGTTGTCTTCGGCGCTATCCGGGGTGTTATTATCTCCTGTGCTGGTATCACCACTTTTTCTTTGGCGGGACTTAGAGCGGCGCCGCTGACGTTGGTGCTTGGGTTGCTTCGTGGAGAGGTCATCCTCCGCTATCCCGTCGCCATTGCCTTCATTGGGCGTATCCACCATGTATATGTCATACGATGAGGTGGCTTTCCAGTGCCCTATAGGTGCTACTTCATGTTCGTCTCCTACATCGTCGTCCATACCATCGATGTCTTCAGAGTCGAAGTCGAGCATGTCGGTTAAATCAACGACAGTGGCTACAAAGTGGGTGGTGGGTGGGCATCGAATTTCTTCGTCGTCCGCATCCCAATCCTATTGGCCATAATCCGGCCAGGGCTCTCCTGACAAAGAGAGAGACCTTAGTGAATTCAGAATGTCGCCGAAGCGCGAGTGCTGAAAGATATCCATGGCGGTGAATTCCATGACCAGCGCCCAATCGGATTCGATTAGCAGGGGCGCGGATGGTTCGGGGTCCGGAAGAGAGTCCGGCACCCGTCCTCGATTGGCGCAATTGGCTCCGAGCTAAGGGTCGGAGCTGATGCGGGCGCGGCCTCTGGGGTACCGTCCGGTGGCAGAGCTAAGTCATACCCATCGTGACAGTGCGGCGCGCCTAGCTGTGGCTCGAATCCGTCGAAGATCAAGTACCCATGGATGTTGGCCGTGTAGTTCAAACTTCCAAATCTAACCTGATGGCCCGAGCATAGCTTTCAATCTGCTCCAGATGGCCAAGCGAATTAGCCCGCAGTGCAAAGTCGCCGAATACGAAGATCTGTCTGGGGAGAAAAGTCTCACCCTGGACCGCATCGCTATCGATGATAGTAGGAGCCATCAAGCCTAACGGCAACGACACAGAGGAACTCTCAATGAAAGCACCACTGTCGGTGTCAAAACCGGCGGATCTCGGGTAGGGGGTCCCGAACTGTGCGTCTAGGCCGGATGGTAACAGGAGGTAGGGGACATGAAGTTTTACCCAGGTTCGGGCCCTCTTGATGGAGGTAAAACCTTACGTCCTTCTTGATTAATATTGATGATATGGGTGTTACAAGAGTAGATCTACCACGAGATCAGAGAGGCTAAACCCTAGAAGCTTGCCTATGGTATGATTGTATGTTGTAGTTGTTGTGTCCTACGGACTAAAACTCTCCGGTTTATATAGACACCGGAGAGGGTTAGGGCTACACAAGGTCGGTTACAAAGGAGGAGATATCCATATACGTATTGCCTAGCTTGCTTTCGACGCCAAGTAGAGTCCCATCCGGACACGAGACAAAGTCTTCAATCTTGTATCTTCATAGTCTAACAGTCCGGCCAATGGAGATAGTCCGGCTGTCCGGAGACCCCCTAATCCAGGACTCCCTCAACAAGCTTCAAGAGGATATTGATGCATTTGAAGAAGCTCCCAAGGCCGTGGTCAACTGGGTTCCCAAGACTACATCAAGTTCTACTTCATCAAGTATGACTACAACTCCAAGGATTCCCATCAAGATGGTGTGGACTCCTAAGAAGAAAAACTAGCGAGTTCTTAAGGGTGACTCCGCCAACATACTTCATTTATATCATTTTGGCGAGAACAAGTGCAAACAACTTCCACATCTTGCACTAGTTCAAGGTGTCACAAACCCTCTTGTTGGTAAGACAAGGGAAAAGGTAACCTAATGCTTTCATGGGCATCATCTTGTGTGAACTTCACACTATGCCTATGGATATCCTTGTTTGTTCCATGTGGGACTAACCCATCTAGGTATTGAAAGTGCAACTCACTCCAAAGGATTGCTCCAAATGATCTACACCAACATTGAGCATCCACATCTTCAACATCTACATGAAGTCATCATCGACAAAACCCAAGGTTAGTTCATCCCTCTTTGGGGGATATCACATCTAGGGGGAGATTTACTCTAAGAGTCGATCTAAAGCAATTCTAATGGTGTGAACACAACAATGCTTTATGTAAAAGTGGTAACCCCACTTGTGCTTAAACGATGAGTATGACCTATGATCAAATGTTCCCATTTGACTCCTAAGTCAATATACTCATATATAGATGACCTAGTCATCGCCAATTGCTTGATAGATGCTAGAGTGTTTGTGCATGCTTTGTCACATATTTCAATTGCCTTTTATTGTGTGAGCATGTTGATTGCATATTTTACTCATTCGACGACATCCATTTGCTGCTTTGATTGTTTGGCTCTTTCCTTTGCCAAATGGATGGACAAGAATGCCTACGAACTTCCTCTGGCTATGTAACACCCACAATGCGGCTATATCTCCCACGTGTCGGGGCACAACTTAGAGGCATAGCCGCATGGTAGGTTTGTCGCAAGAGGGGTAATCTTCACACAATCCCATCTACTGAATGAGAAAGGGATAAAGAGTTGGCTTACAATTGCCACTTCACACAAATACAAGTTAAACATACATCATCTAGAATACACTCAAAGGTCCAGCTACGGAACCAAAATAAAAGAAGACAACCCCAAATGCTAGATCCCCGATCGTCCCAACTGGCTCCACTACTGATCAGCAGGAAACGAAACAAAACAACTATCAAGATCTTCATCGAGCTCCCACTTGATCTCAGTTGTGTCATCTGCACTGGTATCATCGGCACCTGAAACTATTTGGAATTATCTGTGAGTCACGAGGACTTAGCAATCTCACACCCGTGAGATCAAGACTATTTAAGCTTATGGGTAGAAAAGGGTAGTGAGGTGGAGCTGCAGCAATCACTAAGCATATATGGTGGCTAACTTATGCAAATAAGAGCGAGAAGAGAAGCAACACAACGGTCGTGAACTATAAGTGATCAATAAGTGATCCTGAAACTACTTACGTTCAACCGTAACACAAATACTGTGTTCACTTCCCGGACTCCGCCGAGAAGAGACCATCACGGCTACACACGTGGTTGATGCATTTTAATAAAGTTAAGTGTCAAGTTCTCTACAACCGGACATTAACAAATTCCCACCTGCCCATAACCACGTGCACGGTTTTCGAAAATTCAAAACCCTACAGGGGTGTCCCAACTTAGCCCATCACAAGCTCTCATGGTCAATGAAGGATATTCCTTCTCCCAGGAAGACCCGATCAGACTCGGAATCCCGGTTACAAGACATTTCAACAATGGTAAAACAAGACCAGCAAGACCACCCGCTGAGCCGACAAATCCCGATAGGAGCTGCACATATCTCGTTCTCAGGGCACACCAGATAAGCTAAGCGTACAGGTACCAATATAACCCAAGTTGCCAAGGGACGGTTGTAACGCCCCGAGACCAATGCGCCAGGTGTCTTCCAGTTATTCGCTGTCGTTGCCATGTCATTTGCTTGCGTGTTGCATTTCATCATGTCATCGTGTGCATTGCATCATGTCATCATGCCATCATCTCATAAATATTTTGCATCTCAACTAAATAAATCGTATGGATCTTCGATCCATTTAAATCGAGGGAAGGATGACTTCTCTTTATAATATATCCTCCCGATATTAGTGGACCTATTATAAAATAATCCATTATTATGGAATCACCAAAAACACACTTGCAAATTTCCCCATGCCTTTGCTATCTCACCGCTTGACCTCAAACCTTGCCATTTATTCTTTCATCATTTTCCGGAGCTCTACCAAAATTATCAACATTTTTGGAAACTCCTAGAACCTAGTACTAGTTCAAACCCATCTGAATTAAATTCAAATGAGTTTGAATTTACATCTTCCAATCTTGGTTTTTTCTATTTTCTTGGAACAAGCGTATTTTTGCGAGTTCGGGAAAATTATCCCCTTGTCCAAAATCTTTTCCTAAACCTCTCTTTCTTTTCCTCTCTTTTTTTGGGTCTTTTCTGCTAAAGTAATATGAGAGAGGGAGTGGAGAGCCCAGCAGCCTCCCTCTCCTCTGGGCCGGCTAGCCAGGCCACCCTGCCCCCCCTCGGCCCACCTAGGCCTAGCCAGCCTTCTAAGGCCCAGCAGCCCCGCTGCAGTCTCTAAACCTAGCCCGATTTCCCTCGCGCACCTCTCTCCCTCGTTCCCTCCCGACGCCGCCGCCACACGCACGCCCCACGCATCGAGACGGGAGAGCCGCTGATCGATCCCCTTCTTCCTTCGTCGCTCTCCCGTCTCCAGTGACCGGGTCCGACCTGCTCTGAGCATTGTCGCCATCGACCCGGCTCGCCCTCGACGCCACTCCGCCGCGGCCCTGCCACGCCTGAGATCCTCCACGACCAACGCATTTCCCCGCTCGCGCCAGGCTGAGTCCTCTGCATCGCTGGCCGCCGGTGACCGGGGCCGCCGTGCATGTCCTTCCCGTCCCTGCTGTCTCTGCTACCGGACCGGGCCGGCTCCGCCCTCGTCCCGTTCCCCTCCTGTCCGTGCTCACCTCCTGCCGCAGTGCCATCTTGCCGCCTCCCCTGTTTTTCTGCTCGCCCTGGACCTCCTGCAGGCTTCCTTGCCCGCACCTGCCACCTGCTCCGCCTCCTCGTCGCTCCTCTCGGCCTCCCGTGGGAGCTCTGTTGCCGTCGCCCCGCTGCCTTCTCTTGTCGCGACCAGGATCCCCCTCCTCGCACCTCTGGTCACCTCACCACCCCATCACCCATCGCGTGCCCGCAGCCACGCAACACCATCTCTCCGTCTCCATGCACCTCCGTTGACCTCTCGAGGCAGGGCCTTGGCAAGTCCCTCGATGCCCCATCAGATTCATCAAGACCGCCAAGTTCGACTTCGGCGCCAAGTTCGTCTTCAAATCTATACGACCACATCCGATGTGGATTTCGGCAAGTACCTGGAGGCCACAACGATGCGACAAGTACATCTACCGACGACCCCGAACATCTACGAAACTATGTACCACTACCGTCGACCCTCGATGGCCTCGTGGACGTCAAGTTCCTCGCCGTGACCCCGAACATCTACGAAACATGAACCACTACTTCCACCACCGTCGCCGTGTACCACTACTTCCTCTACAACCGTCCCGAGAACGTCTACTTCCTCTATTTTGCACTGAATGAGAACTATCCCGCTTGCACGCTCCGAAGGTATAACCCCGAGACGACACTCGTGGACCGAATGCTTGTGTGTATGAGATGCATGGTTGGTTGTTGTTTTCGCTCGTGAACCTTAGTTGTTCCTCCTCGTTGCCATGCCGTCGACTCGTGGGAACCCGGTAATCGGGATCACCCCACCATCTTTTGCACGCTCCCGCCACACTTTCTTTTGCACCGACGTTCTAAATGAGTTGTCAGAACCGGAACGTTGTCGTGGCACCGTTTCGTTATCGTCGCCGTGGCACCCCTTTCATTTCCGCCACGATGACAAATGCTTCATAATATGCTTTTGATACCCTTGTCATAAAACCTTGCATAAACTTGTTCATGTCATGCACATCATGATAACAACAATTAAAATGTTTAAATTGTTGTTTGCATTAATTTACTAATGCATATGGGGATTTACCGGATTTGTTGTTTGCTATATCCGGCCTCATTTCAATTAGTTAGATCCATTTAAATTGGTTAGATAGATAATCCCTTTATGTTTCACCTCTTGCCATGCTTAACAACATTTAATATTGTTGGGTACATAAACAAGATCGAACTAAATAACTTGTTGTGGTGTTTTCTTCAATATGCAACTCCGTTGCATATTGAGCTCCATTCATTTTGTAGAATTGCTTGTGCTCTTTGCCATGCCATGCTTCATTAAACCGGACATGCATCATACTTGATTGTGCATCATGCCATGTTGATGTGTTGGTTGTTTACTATGTTGTGTGCTTCTTTTTCGGTGTTTACTTCTTCGGGTTGGTTCCGGTTACGTCGCGTTTGTGAGGACACGTTCGACTACGTCCGTTTGTCTTCTTCATGGACCGTTCTTCTTCCTTGTGGGATTTCAGGCAAGATGGTCATGCCCTCGAAATCACTACTATCTTTGCTTTGCTACATGCTCACTCTTTTGCTATGCCTATGCTGCGATACCTCCCACTTGCTTGTCATGCCACCCATATTGTTAAACCAAGCCTCTAACCCACCTTGTCCTAGCAAACCGTTGGTTGGCTATGTTACCGCTTTGCTCAGCCCCTCTTATAGCGTTGTTAGTTGCAGGTGAAGTTTGAAGTTTGTTCCTTGTTGGAACATGGAGATACCGTTCCTTGTTCGAACATGTTTACTTGTTGGGATATCACAATATATCTTATTTAATTAATGCATCTATATACTTGGTAAAGGGTGGAAGGCTCGGCCTTATGCCTGGTGTTTTGTTCCACTCTTGCCACCCTAGTTTCCGTCATATCAGTGTTATGTTCCCGGATTTTGCGTTCCTTACGCGGTTGGGCTATAATGGGAACCCCTTGACAGTTCGCCTTAAGTAAAGCTCTTCCAGCAATGCCCAACATTGGTTTTACCATTTTCCACCTAGCCTTTTCTTTTCCCTTGGGAGTCGCGCTCCTGAGGGTCATCATTATTTTACCCCCCGGGCCAGTGCTCCTCTGAGTGTTGGTCTAACTGAGCGATGTCCGAGGCTACCAGGTGCAACTCTGGGCTGGCTTACCCGACGTCTTGCTCATCCGGTGTGCCCTGAGAACGAGATATGTGCAGCTCCTATCGGGATTTGTCGGCACATCTGGGTGGTGTTGCTGGTTTAGTTTTACCCTGTCGAAATGTCTTGTTGTACCGGGATACCGAGTCTGATCGGAATGTCTCGGGAGGAGGTCTATTCCTTCGTTGACCATGAGAGCTTGTGATGGGCTAAGTTGGGACACCCCTGTAGGGATTTGAACTTTCGAAAGCCATGCCCGTGGTTATGGGCAGATGGGAATTTGTTAACGTCCGGTTGTAGAAAACCTGATGTTGACCTTAATTAAAATGAATCAACCGCGTGTGTAACCGTGATGGTCTCTTTCCGGCGGAGTTCGGGAAGTGAACATGGTTGTTGGAGTTATGCTTGACGTAGGTTGTTCTAGGATCACTTCTTGATCATACTTTTATCGACCGTGCTTTGCCTTCTCTTCTCGCTCTCATTTGCGTATGTTAGCCACCATATATGCTAGTCGCTTGCTGCAGCTCCACCTCATACCTTTACCTTACCCATAAGCTTAAATAGTCTTGATCGCGAGGGTGTGAGATTGCTAAGTCCCTGTGGCTCACAGATACTTCCAAAACCAGTTTGCAGGTGCCGATGAGTCCATGCAGATGACGCAACCAAGCTCAAGGAGGAGCTCGATGAAGATCTTGTCGCTTTGTGTTGTTCCGTTCTAGTGGATCAGTAGTGGAGCCCAGTTGGGGTCGATCGGGGACCTTTGTCGCTTTTGGGGTTCTTCTTTTATTTTGGTTCCGTAGTCGGACCATGAGTGTATTTGGTTGATGTAATGTTTTATTCATGTAATTGTGTGAAGTGGCGATTGTAAGCCAACTATGTATCTCTTTCCCTTATGTATTACATGGGTTGTGTGAAGATTACCTCACTTGCGACATATGCCTTCAGTGCGATTATGTCTCTAAGTCGTGCCTCGACACGTGGGAGCTATAGTCGCATCGAGGGCGTTACAAGTTGGTATCAGAGCCTTCCCCGACCTTAGGAGACCCCACTGCTTGATCGTATTTAGCAGCCCTTGCTGAGTCTAGAAAAATGTTTTGAGTCATTTAGGAATTATATATCGGAGAGTTTAGGAATTCTTTTTACTTCCCAGTCTCCTCATCTCTCTGGTAAGGCATCCTGACGTAGAGTTTTGACTCTTCTCTTCTCAAATTTCACTAAAAAAAAATTTAGGATCACGCGGGTATCTTGGAATCGTTTCGATGGTTTTATGACGAGAACATTGTCTTGGTGCCTCCTGTCAGGGGTTTAGTGGAAGTGTCCCGGGGAGTTGAGCTCTGAGGTGTTGTCGTCATAATTTTATCATTGCAGTTCTGGAATACCTGAGTTTAGTACGCCTACATCGAAAATCTCTTTTATGCAGTTCGTTGGTGAGATAACCTCGACGCCACCCAGTACTGGGGCGGGAGTTAGGGAGTATTGCCATAACTTGTATAACGGATGCTTTTCGAAGGTTGAGGTAGACGATTTCCGAAGGTTTCTTGGTTATGTGTTGAAGGATGGATACAGCTGGATGTAGGATTTGCTAGTTTTGGGTGAGATATTATGCATCCCCTGTATCCCCAACACCTGATTGCATAACCGGAAAGGTTCAGGAGTTTCATAGGTGGGAATTCAAGTAGCTCTTAGGATATCTTTTCGACAGATGTATGATATGAAATTGGGGTTCGACGTCTAGTGGTCCGCCTATTCACGGTCGGTTTTACAGTAGTCTCGTTGTGTCTTAAAGAGTCCTTGGCTATGCCGACTCGGGGACGCTTCGTATGTCATGTGCACTGCCTTGTACATGATGGTGTTGTACGATCGAGCCCGTGTAGGCCCCACCACGAAAACTTCGGACGAAATCTCTATCATATGTTTGTTCCGGCTTATTCCGCAAGCCAATCCTTTGTTTTTGTTTGGAGTTGTGGTATTCGAGTTGCTTCAATGTCAAGTGTTGATTCCATACCTTCCCCAAATGGCGTTCTCATACTCCGATGTGAATACTAATCCTTCTCGATAATCGAGATTGTTATGCCAATCTTGTTCTACCGGTGTGTCTCTCTTCAAGTGGATTCGATCACTTCAACATACGCAAGATCAATTATCAGTTCTTCTCAACGATGTTCGTTTCATCCATTTCAAATTGTCTTTGTCTTTCCCACCCTCCCTCCCTTTGTTTTTTCTCCAAGGATTCAGATCTCTTAATCGAGTATCCATCTTATTCATGTGAAATCTCCCCATCCTTTTCCGTCAATGTTCTTATCCGTTGATTCTCAGGAAGGTGCCAACGAAGCTTCAAGTTCGTCACTCTTCACTCGTTTTCTCCCCCGATGGATCCAAATCAAGCTTTTGGTGTTGATCTCATATTCTCTTCCTCGTTTCAATGTTTTCTCATGCTGGTGCAATTCTTAATCATTCACCTCTCGCTATTCAATTGTTCCGGAGTGCTGAAGATATCTCAGAAGGATCGTCTTGTCATTCAAGATCCGTTAATCCTATTTTGAGGATGTTTATCTCATTCAAGCCTTTTAATTCTACCGGTGCCATATCTCTTTTCAAGTAAATCATTTCAACGGTGTAACATTTGAGTGGGCCCTAACCCACAGGTCTTTTCCCAGGATCTTACCTGACTCTTCTAATCTCCCCGGAGCTATCATCAAATTCTTTTTGAAGTTTGACGTAAGAATGAATTATCATCAGTCAAATGTATTTCTCCAAGATCTTTCAAATTCTTTTCATAGTTGGCTCAACCTCTTCGTTTTTGATTCTTCCGGAGTGTCTAAATTATTCATGGTGGTGTTTTCTCGTCGTCATTCTCAACATTTGAAGACCGAAGAAGAGTTTTACCTCCTTGTCTTAACTGTTCCCTCAGAGAATCGTGGTTCTAATTCGAGGTCATCCTCCCATAATTATTTTCGATTGTGAGAATTCTTTTCACCCATCCGGAGCATTTCATGAGTTGTTTTCCATTTCTTTACTCCGAAGCCCATCATTTTAGAAGATTTATTCATTCTCAGCTTTCAGCTCTCATACTCCAAATCTTACCGGTGCATCGCTCAAGTATTCTCTAATCAGTTCATGATCTCTTCGTTCTCATGTATCTAAGTTCCCTCAAGCGTCTTCATTCGATTTCTAATTCTTCCCGGTGTTTCTTTATATTTTCCTCGTACATTTCATAATTCTTCCCGGTGTTTATTTATCTTTTCTTCGTTCTTTTTTCAATTCTTACAGTGGTTCATTCAAGATTTCTTCTTCTTTCTTATCATATCAATTTATTCGTTGTTTCAACCCTTCCGGTGGTTCGTTCAATACCTTCCCAAGTCTGATGTTATATCTCTCTTAATCTTTTCTACGAGAATAAGTAATATGCCAAATCCGTTGATTGTCATCAATTTAAATGGGTGAAGGATAAGCATAATGTAATTCTTATTCTTGTTTCATCCAAATGATTAATTCCCTATTCCGGAGGCTCATCAAAATTCTTGGTCTCAATTGTTCATCTTATTTTTTTTCCCGGAGTTCCTACCTCTCGCAATTATATCACCACGGAGATTCATCTAAAACGTTGCAAGTCTTCACCTTGTGTTGCCATCTTCTCTTGCCTTCCGTTTGAGCATCCTTTTGTTTACCGGAGTACTTCATCAAGGTTCTACATGTTGGTTCATCAAGGACTTAATTCCTTCTCAAAGTTTTCATCGAGATTCTTTTAAGAAGCTCAAGCTTTCTTCATATTGTAATAGGGAGTGCAATTCTCTCTTCCATATCATTTGAGGTGATAATATATCATTCTTCTTTCACAAGAATGGGATATTTTAAATCCATCAATCTCGTCATTGGAGTTATCTGGAGTTATATTTCACCTAAAGCTTTTCCTAAGGATTAATGCTATTAAAGGTGATAATATATGATCCAAGTTCTTCATTTATTCTCCCGGTGCGATAGTTTCTCGTATCCTTCTTGATATCAAGCCAATTTATTATTTTTCGTGAGTGGCAGGTGGTCACCTCATAATTTGAGATGTATTCCACAAGACCATATCAAGCTTATCTTTTCGTTGTTGTGTTTCCAACAACTCCATTCGACCCTTATCCTAAGGATGCTTTTTCAAACTCACTTCTGGCAGAAGTTACCATTTTCTTCTCCGTTCTTTCGTTCCGACGATCTACCTTTTATTCCTTCATCTGGAGGCATTGTGATGTTGCTCTCTCCAACCCATCTTCTTGCTTTGTCAGGATCGTGTTCTTTTCGTCCTTATCCTTTTAACTGGAGTGTCGTGCCATCTTTCTAAGTTCTCTCATCTTATCAAGTTTTCTTCCCTTCTTAACCGGAGTGTTGTGCCCTTTTGCTCAAGTTCTTTTCGCCTTATCAAGTCTTGCATAACTTCTCAACCGGAGTGCTGCTCGAAGTTGTTCTTCCTTGTCCCTCTTTTCTAACGGAGTGGTTTTCAACTTCGTCATCTCCATTGTATTCTTTTGTCGAAATGGTTTAACCTTTTCAAGGTTCTTGGTTTCACTCGTTTGTCAAAGAAGCAACTTAGTTTTACCTCTTCTGTTTTCTCTTCCGTTTTCCCTCCGGTGCCATTCTAGATCTCGGTACGAGATCCTCTCGTAGTGGTGGAGTGTTGTAATGCCCCGAGACCGATGCGCCAGGTGTCTTCTAGTTATTCGCTGTCGTTGCCATGTCATTTGCTTGCGTGTTGCATTTCATCATGTCATCGTCTGCATTGCATCATGTCATCATGCCATCATCTCATAAATCTTTTGCATCTCAACTAAATAAATCGTATCGATCTTCGATCCATTTAAATCGAGGGAAGGATGACTTCTCTTTATAATATATCCTCCCGATATTAGTGGAGCTATTATAAAATAATCCATTATTATGGAATCACCAAAAACACACTTGCAAATTTCCCCATGCCTTTGCTATCTCACCGCTTAACCTCAAACCTTGCCATTTATTCTTTCATCATTTTCCGGAGCTCTACCAAAATTCTCAACATTTTTGGAAACTCCTAGAACCTAGTCCTAGTTCAAACCCATTTGAATTAAATTCAAATGAGTTTGAATTTTCATCTTCCAATCTTGGTTTTTTCTATTTTCTCGGAACAAGCGTATTTTTGCGAGTTCGGGAAAATTATCCCCTTGTCCAAAATCATTTCCTAAACCTCTCTTTATTTTCCTCTCTTTTTTTTGGGTCTTTTCTGCTAAAGTAATATGAGAGAGGGAGTGGAGAGCCCAGCAGCCTCCATCTCCTCTGGGCCAGCCAGCCAGGCCACCCTGCCCCCCCTCGGCCCACCTCAGCCTAGCCAGCCTTCTAAGGCCCAGCAGCCCCACTGCAGTCTCTAAACCTAGCCCGATTTCCCTCGCGCACCTCTCTCCCTCGTTCCCTCCCGACGCCGCCGCCACACGCATGCCCCATGCATCGAGACGGGAGAGCCGTTTCTCGATCCCCATCTTCCTCCGTCGCCATGACCGGGCCCGACCTGCTCTGAGCGTCGTCACCATCGACCCGACTCGCCCTCGACGCCCCTCCACCGTGGCCCTGCCACGCCTAAGATCCTCCACGACCAACGCATTTCCCCGCTCGCGCCAGGCCGAGTCCTCTGCATCGCTGGCCACCGGCGACCGGGGCCGCCGTGCATGTCCTTCCCGTCCCTGCTGCCTCTGCTACCGGACCGGGCCGGCTCCGCCCTCGTCCCGTTCCCCTCCTGTCCGTGCTCACCTCCCGCCGCAGTGCCATCTTGCCGCCTCCCCCGTTTTTCTGCTCGCCCTGGACCTCCTGCAGGAGCTCCTTGCCCGCACCTGCCACCTACTCCGCCTCCTCGTCGCTCCTCTCGGCCTCCCGTGGGAGCTCTATTGCCGTCGCCCCGCTGCCTTCTCTTGTCGCGACCAAGACCCCCCTCCTCGCACCTCTGGTCACCTCGCCACCCCATCACCCGTCGCGTGCCCGCAGCCGCGCAACACCATCTCTCCGTCTCCACGCACCTCCGTTGACCTCCCGACGCAGGGCCTTGGCAAGTCCCTCGATGCCCCTTCAGATTCATCAAGACCGCCAAGTTCGACTTCGGCGCCAAGTTCGTCTTCAAATCTGTACGACCACATCCGATGTGGATTTCGGCAAGTACCTGGAGGCCACAACGACGCGACAAGTACATCTACCGACGACCCCGAACATCTACGAAACCGTGTTCCACTACCGTCGACCCTCGAAGGCCTCGTGGACGTCAAGTTCCTCACCGTGACCCCGAACATCTACGAAACGTGAACCACTACTTCCACCACCATCGCCGTGTACCACTACTTCCTCTAAGACCGTCCCGAGAACGTCTACTTCCTCTACTTTGCACTGAATGAGAACTATCCCGCTTGCACGCTCCGAAGGTATAACCCCGAGACGACACCCGTGGACCGAATGCTTGTGTGTATGAGATGCATGGGTGGTTGTTGTTTTCGCTCGTGAACCTTAGTTGTTCCTCCTCGTTGCCATGCCGTCGACTCGTGGGAACCCGGTAATCGGGATTACCCCACCATCTTTTGCACGCTCCCGGCACACTTTCTTTTGCACCGACATTCTAAATGAGTTGTCGGAACCGAAACGTTGTCGTGGCACCGTTTCGTTATCGTCGCCGTGGCACCCCTTTCATTTCCGCCACGATGACAAATGCTTCATAATATGCTTTTGATAACCTTGTCATAAAACCTTGCATAAACTTGTTCATGTCATCCGCATCATGATAACAACAATTAAAATGTTTAAATTGTTGTTTGCATTAATTTACTAATGCATATGGGGATTTACTGGATTTGTTGTTTGCTATATCCGGCCCCATTTAAATTGGTTGGATAGATAATCCCTTTATGTTTCACCTCTTTCCATGCTTAACAACATTTAATATTGTTGGGTACATAAACAAGATCGAACTAAATAACTTGTTGTGTTCAATATGCAACTCCGTTGCATATTGAGCTCCATTTATTTTGTAGGATTGCTTGTGCTCTTTGCCATGCCATGCTTCATTAAACCGGACATGCATCATACTTGATTGTGCATCATGACATGTTGATGTGTTGGTTGTTTACTATGTTGTGTGCTTCTTTTCCGGTGTTTGCTTCTTCGGGTTGGTTCCGGTTACGTTGCGTTTGTGAGGACCCGTTCGACTACGTCCGTTTGTCTTCTTCATGGACTCGTTCTTCTTCCTTGTGGGATTTCAGGCAAGATGATCATACCCTCGAAATCACTACTATCTTTGCTTTGCTAGATGCTCGCTCTTTTGCTATGCCTATGCTGCGATACCTACCACTTGCTTGTCATGCCACCCATATTGTTAAACCAAGCCTCTAACCCACCTTGTCCTAGCAAACCGTTGGTTGGCTATGTTACCACTTTGCTCAGCCCCTCTTATAGTGTTGTTAGTTGCAGGTGAAGTTTCAAGTTTGTTCCTTGTTGGAACATGGAGATACCGTTCCTTGTTGGAACATGTTTACTTGTTGGGATATCACAATATATCTTATTTAATTAATGCATCTATATACTTGGTAAAGGGTGGAAGGCTCGGCCTTATGCCTGGTGTTTTGTTCCACTCTTGCCACCCTAGTTTCCGTCATATCGGTGTTACGTTCCCGGATTTTGCGTTCCTTACGCGGTTGGGCTATAATGGGAACCCCTTGATAGTTCGCCTTAAGTAAAGCTCTTCCAGCAATGCCCAACATTTGTTTTACCATTTGCCACCTAGCCTTTTCTTTTCCCTTGGGAGTCGCGCTCTTGAGGGTCATCATTATTTTACCCCCTGGGCCAGTGCTCCTCTGAGTGTTGGTCCAACTGAGCGATGTCCGAGGCTACCAGGGGAAACTCTGGGCTGGCTTACCCGATGTCTTGCTCATCCGGTGTGCCCTGAGAACGAGATATGTGCAGCTCCTATCGGGATTTGTCGGCACATCTGGGTGGTGTTGCTGGTTTAGTTTTACCCTGTCAAAATGTCTTGTTGTACCGGGATACTGAGTCTAATCGGAATGTCTCGGGAGGAGGTCTATTCCTTCATTGACCGTGAGAGCTTGTGATGGGCTAAGTTGGGACACCCCTGCAGGGATTTGAACTTTCGAAAGCCGTGCCCGCGGTTATGGGCAGATGGGAATTTGTTAACGTCCAGTTGTAGAAAACCTGAAGTTGACCTTAATTAAAATGAATCAACCGCGTGTGTAACCGTGATGGTCTCTTTCCGGCGGAGTCCGGGAAGTGAACACGGTTGTTGGAGTTATGCTTGACGTAGGTTGTTCTAGGATCACTTCTTGATCATACTTTTATCGACCGTGCTTTACCTTTACCTTACCCATAAGCTTAAATAGTCTTAATCGCGAGGGTGTGAGATTGCTGAGTCCCTGTGGCTCACAGATACTTCCAAAACCAGTTTGCAGGTGCCGATGAGTCCGTGCAGATGACGCAACCAAGCTCAAGGAGGAGCTCGATGAAGATCTTGTCGCTTTGTGTTGTTCCGTTCTAGTGGATCAGTAGTGGAGCCTAGTTGGGGTCGATCGGGGACCTTTGTCGCTTTTGGGGTTCTTCTTTTATTTTGGTTCTGTAGTCGGACCATGAGTGTATTTGGTTGATGTAATGTTTTATTCATGTAATTGTGTGAAGTGGCGATTGTAAGCCAACTATGTATCTCTTTCCCTTATGTATTACATGGGTTGTGTGAAGATTACCTCACTTGCGACATATGCCTTCAATGCAATTATGTCTCTAAGTCGTGCCTCGACACGTGGGAGCTATAGTCGCATCGAGGGCGTTACAACGGTCCCGCATGATGATCTAGTTCGGACCAACACTCAGAGGAGCACTGGGCCGGGGGTTTAAAATAAAGATGACCCTCGGGAGCGCGACTCCCAAGGGAAAAAGGCTTAGGTGGCAAATGGTGAAACCAAGGTTGGGCCTTGCTGGAGGAGTTTTATTCAAGGAAAACTATCAAGGGGTTCCCATAATCACCCAACCGTGTAAGGAACGCAAAATCAAGGAACATAACACCGGTATGACGGAAACTAGGGCGGCAAGGGTGGAACAAAACACCAGGCATAGGGCCGAGCCTTCCATCCTTTACCAAGTATATACATGCATTAATTAAATAAGAGATATAATAATGATATCCCAACAAATCCTTGTTCCAACATGGAACAAACTTTACCTTCACCTGCAACTAGCAACACTATAAGAGGGGCTGAGCAAAAGCGGTAACATAGCCAAACAACGGTTTGCTAGGAAGGAGGGTTAGAGGCTTGACATGGCAATATGGGAGGCATGATATAGCAAGTGGTAGGTATCGCGGCATAGCAATAGAACGAGAAACTAGCAAGCAAAGATAGAAGTTATTTCGAGGGTATGGTCATCTTGCCTGAGATCCCGCAAGGAAGAAGAATGAGTCCATGAAGAAGACAAACGGATGAAGTCGAACGAATCCTCACAAACGCGACGTTATCAGAACTAACCCGAAGAAGCAACACCGGAAAGAAGCAAACAACATAGTAAACAACCATCACATAAACATGGCATGATGCACAACCAAGTATGATGGATGTCCGGTTTAAAGAAGGCATGGCATGGCAAAGTGCACAAACAATACTACAAATTAAGTGGAGCTCAAAATGCAACGAGTTGCATATTGACGAAACACCACAACAATTATTTAGTTCGCTCTTGTCTATGTACCCAACAATATTAAATGTTATTAAACATGGAAAGATGGTGAAGCATAATAAAACTACCTATGTAGGCAAGTTTAAATGAGACCGGAACAACGAACAACAATTCCGGTAAATCCCCATATGCATATTTCAAAGTTGGTACTGTTCTGCCCTATACACAATTTTAGAGTTATTAAACATGCAAAGTAAAGCCACCATGTTAAACTAGGCATTTTTCACCCCAGTTACATATAAAGTTTATTAAGTTTGGAGCTACGATTATTTAGTTATGAATTAAATCATTTTAACATGGCAATAGAGCAAAGTGGCATATTATTAATCTACACAAAATTCTAGTCAAGTTACATATATAAAAACATTTTAAACCGATGCACGGTTTGTGAGTAATTATATACATGAAGGAAAAGGGGTTTTCAGCAAAATTGCCAAATTAATGGATAATTGCTAAAATCGCAGGGTAGAAAAAAAGGTATTGGGCTGTAACAGGGGGCGGCTGGGTGCTCACCAAGGGCCAAGGCCCAGTCGGTGCAGGCCGGCTGGTTGAGGGGATGCGGGCAGGCCTTGGCGCGCCCTTGGGCTAGCAGGCCCGGTGAGGAGGCGGCCCAGGACGTCGTCCTCATCTCGCACCCGCACGAGAAGAGGACCATGGTGGCAACATGGCAATGCTCTGGCGACGGCGTGGTCCGGTGGCGCTCGTGAGGACCAGAACGGATTGCTGGGCGGCGGAACCGGCCTCGGGGCGCCAGATCCGGTCGGCGGCGAGGCCAGACGGCAGGGAGGCATGGATCTCCACCGGTGACAACGACCTACGCGGGAGAGAGAGGATGAAGCAGGGAGAAGAGGGACAGGTCATAGAGGAGGGAGAGGGCGACGTGGCTCCTGCCTGGGGTTCGCTGGCGAGGGTGATGGCCCCGGCAACGTCGCTGGTGAGGACAGGGCTGGACGTGCTGCCGGCGTGAGGAGCAGGTCTGGATCTGGGCTCCTCCGACCCAGACGAGCGAGGCAGTGACGAGCTCTGGTGTGCGCGGGCTTGCGACGGGCCGCTTCGGGCCTAGATCCGCAACAGAGGGCCGGATGCGGGCCTATAGGGCCGCGGTGAAGTGGGGCGCGAGGAGGACGCGTGGCGCCTTTCCCGCTGGCTGCAGGCGTCTGCGTGGTGGCGGGTGGCCACTAGGAGCCCGCCACGTGGCGCTGGAGGGGTGGCGGGCGACGGATTTGAGGTGGGAGGCGGCGGCTGTAAGGTGGAGGTGGCGGCAGCGGGTTGGGGCACGGATTTCGAGGAAGATGCGACGGCTGGAGGTGGGAGGAGGCTAGAAGAGGTAGGTTTAGGGGTTAGGGATGCCCAAAATGGCAAGGGTGGCTGCTTAAATAGGAATGGGCTAGGGTTTAGAAGGGTTTTCGGACCCTCGGATTGTGATCGTGCGGCTCTAGACAGAGGAGGACTAGATGTACTGCAGGTGGGCTGTGTAGAGTGCGATGAGCTGAGAGGAGAGAAGAGAAGGCAGCCCGGCAATGGTTTTCGTAGACCAAAAATGTCCGACGATTTGACCGACTATATTGCCACTATAGTTAACCGTTGGGGAGTCAAACGGACTCCGAATGCGATGAAACTTGGCAAGCGACCTACTAACAACATAACAACACCGCACACCAACTTTCAACCCATTTTGAGAACATTTCCCGGCCACTTATAAAATAATATTTCGGACATGCCGCGGGCGCGTGCGAGTGTTGTTGGGCTTAGAACAGACAACGGAGAGGACGAGGAGACCTGGATGGATTGAAGTTTTGAAAACATGATGATCCAATACACATGATGACATGATGAAATGCAACACGCAAGAAAATGACATGGCAATGTCGGCGAATAACTCGAAGACACCTGGCGCATCGGTCTCGGGGCGTCACAGGCTATCTATGCTTTTCTCATCTCAAACAATATTCACGCTACATCACAAAGATTGATCAAGTCAGATTTGAACAATCTGTGTGAGGAGCACTCAGAGTCGCCGATTCATCATAGACATAAACTTCCAAAACCTCTGTGTGCATTTCGGTCTGATCCAGTTCACTGAGTGGATCTAGGTTTTCAATCTCGGTGCAACCGATTAGAACATTTCGGTCACGCCGAGTTGCGGTAACCGCTAGCGATTCTGCATCTCCATGCCATCGAGTTGTTCCACTTGGTCACATCTACAGGGTTAGGATATATATACCGTCGGGTCGAATTTTGGAAATTTCTCCAAAACCCCTCACCCCGCGTGTGTCCTGCTCTACCGCCTCGGGTCTCCGGATCGTCCTCTTGTCGCTAGGTACCTCCCACCACTGGTCTCCGTTGCTATCAACAGAATTCAACCCCGCCGTTGCCGCCGTAGCGAACTCGCCGCCGAGTTAGAGTATGAGTTCGACCCCTTTGTGTTGTTCCTTACTCTGGTTCCAAGAACAAGGCAAATGCCTTGTGTTCTTTACCACTTATGACATCTTCCTGTCCAGCAAAAAACTTCCTTTCGTTTAGATTCGATTGAAAAATTTAGGGTTAGGTTTCTGCCAGACTCATCTCGGACCGACCGAGTTGTGGAAATCGGTCTCACCGATTTGGCCTAGGCCATTGCACTTGTACTTTTCGGTCTGACCGACAGTTGCAAATCGGTGTGATCGAATTCAACTCTCTGTGAAACCTTAGCAATCTCGGACTCACCGAACTATGTCTCGGTCTGACCGATTTCACTAGTTTAGACTCCAAAAGTTGCTTCGGTGTCACCGAGTTTAACAAATCGGTAGCTCCGAAATGATTTCTATGGAAAACTAAAACTAAGTTTTTGACTCATTTGTTTTGCAAAAACTCTGCACTTTGTGATGCTCATCCACTCTATCTCATCTATATCTATTCATAGGGTCAGCAGTCAGTTTGCTTTGCCAGTATGTCTGAACAAAGTGATAGCCATAACAAGTCAGAGGAGGAGATGAACCTGAGTGAGGGCACTAGTCCCTCTAGCAGCAGGAGCACTCCAAGCAAGTTTTCCAAGGCAGCTACAAGGACAAGGAAGAAGATAAACTCAGACTAGGACTCAGAGGATGATGATTATGTGGATGCTTAGGAAGAAGTGAGCTCCAAGAAAAGGGTTGTTAAGAAGGAGTTTGGCTCAGCTGGATCCACCAAGCCTCGCATGCACAAGAAGGCCCCTACAAAGAGGGTGCCAACCTTAAAGCCCAGGGCCTCAGCTGTTGAAACTTCCAAGTGAAATGCTAAAGAGGATGTTGGAGAGGGTAAGAAAAGGAAAGAGAGGGTCAAGAAGACCATTGACAATGTTATTGGCGGATCATCTATGATGAAAGAACCAGCTGAAGATGAAGAGGAAGAAGATGCTACACCAGCACCCAAGTTACAAAAGCTGATGGGAGATGCCATCAAGTCTGGGGCTGCTCCTTCTAAGCCCAAGACAGCTCCCAAAGCTCCAGCTCCAAAGACTGCACCCAAGAGGAGCACAAGAAATATTCCAGCTACTGAGAAGAACAAGGCCCCGGTGCCTGAGATTGATGAAGAAGATGCTAAAGCCCAAGTTCTTAGGAAGCTCAAACCTAAGATTTGAGATCATGATCATAGCCATCCAGTGGGAGAAGACATGAACATCAGGAAGGATGCAGGTCTCAGACTTTGGAGACAGACTGATCCATATGATATAAGGAGAAGTACTTTTGTGGACTACATGTTCCATACCAAAGAGCAGCAAGATTTCTATGAGACCATCTTTCTTGACAAGAAGCCCATTGTGTGTGATATGAAGTGTGTAGATTGGAAATTTATTCACAGCAATGAAGATCACTTCCCAGGAAAACATGAAAGTTATAGATCATGTGGAGTAGACAAGTTTGTACGTCAGAAGTTGACCAAGTGGAATTATGAGCTCATTATGCAATTCTACTCCACAACACACTTCTATCCTGATGGTAGAATTGTTTTGATGTCTGAGGGTACTAGGTACCAATCAATGCCCCTAAAGAGCATGAGGATGACTTGGATGTCTATGCCAAGAAGAAGAAAGACCACAACTCAATAGCAAACATGTACAAAGAAATTCCAAACAAGGCCTTGGAAACTCATAAGCTAGGGTCTGTTCATTATCTATTATATGGTTTGGCCACAATCAACACTATATTGAGGCATACATTGTTGCCCAAATATGGACATCACAAGATGATCAGAGGTCATTCTATCAACTTGCTACAATTGCTTGATGTGCCCCAAAAATTCAAAGTCATGATCCTGATTTTGGAAACAATCAAGAGGACAACTGCAGATCAGCAGAGATCTTGTGGGTATGCTCCACACATCCAGGTGCTCATCAACTCTAAGATGGGCATAGGCACTTATCTTTTGGACAAGGATCATCTACCTTTGAGACTAGATTTTGAGGACAACATTGTTTTCATCACTGAAGAAGATCCTGCATCTGCACAGGCACAAGAGAAAAGAGAGAAAGCCAAAGCTGAGAAAGCTGCAAAGATGCCAATTGCTGAAGAGGCATCTAAATTGTTTCTCAAGAGCAAACATGATCCACTTGGATATCTGATTCAAGAAACCTTGAGGATTGAGAAAGGATTGGCCACCCTGACTCAAAACCAAGAGAGCTTGGAAAGGATCATTGAAACAAAGTTCTATGTTCTTGATCTTAATGTGACAGAGATGCAGACAGCAGTTGAGCAGCTCTAGGAAGAATTGGAGGAGTGGAAAGGGCAGGCTACCACAGATGCCTTTCAGAGAGTGCCAAGAGGTCAGAGATCTACTGCAGTGCCAGGGGCTGACACTAGAGATAATACATCAGCACCTGCAGCGACAACATCTGTGCCACCTCTAGTTGCCACTCCACTAGCTCCAACAACTTCCATAGATGCATTCATCCTTGGAGTCCTCTCAACACCTCCTCCCAAAGATCAAGCTAGAGAGATGCATAGCACTATGCATTTTCAAGATTTTTGGTAACTTGTTACCAAAGGGGGGAAATGTAGAGATCATAGGCTTCGATAGACAGAGCTTCGCTTATTTTGCCTTCTTTGTCGTTTGGTTGATACTTTTGTGTGCTTGCTTGATACTTTATGTCTATTTTGTGAGATACTTGTATGATCATGTGTTTGATCATATCCTACGTTAATGCTAGTGCTTGAATGATGTTATATTTTATATCTCTTGTATGATCATTCACTTTGCCTTGGTGAGGAGTGCATGTTTTTACCTTCTATCATTTTGAGCGCACCACCAAGATGTATGTGACATGGAAGAGTAACCCATGATCCTAATCAATTTTGCATTTGCATTCAAAATGAAATTTTAAATAATACACAAATTTAGGGGGAGCTCTTACTTATCACATACTTCTCAAAGTGACGATGAATTTCAATCTTATTATCATTTGTCAAACCTTTGATATATATGTTTTCATCAATTACCAAAAAGGGGGAGATTCAATGTGCAACTATCCCTGGGTGGTTTTGGTAATTCCTAACAACATATAGCTCATTGAACTAATTCTCTTTGAAGATAATCATTTCAGAAAGTTGAATGATTGGCATGCCATGGACTAGGAATGTGGACCCCTCAAAATGCTAAGGACACATATTGGCTCAAGCTCAAGACTCTACATTTTCATTTTGGTGATCCAAGATCACATTGAATCCATAGGAAAAGCCAATACTATTAAAAGGGGATGAGGTTTTGCTTAATGGCTTACTTTCTCAAAATGCTTATTGATATGGTCCAAAGCCCTCAACCACTTTCTCATATCCACATATGTCCCAAACCAAAAGTCAAACTCGGCCCCACCGATTTGATCAATCCGGCGCCTCCGAGTTCATTTGACATAGCCATTGCCAGAAACCCTAATCAGTTCGGTCTCACCGATAGTGATCTTGGTCTCACCGAGATGGGATTGAAAACTCTCTGTTTCCCTTCATAATGTTTTGGTCTAACTGAGATGAGCGATCGGTCCCACCAAGTTCGCCATGCGGACTCTCTGTTTCCCTTTCGTAACGTTCCTGTCTCGCATAAGTGCTCGGGCCGCTGGCATCGTTGCTTTTACGAGCAAGCCAGTTGTCTTCTCCCGCGTAGAAGTGGTTCATGAGAGAGGTAAGGGCTATCATAGATTTGGGTCCTTCCTCGTCGAGGTGACGCATGAGCCATTCGTCCCGGACGGTATGTTTGAAGGCCGTGAGGGCTTCTGCGTCAGGATAGTTGTCAATTTAGTTCTTTTTGACTAAGAACCTGGTCCAGAGCTCCCTAGCTGACTCGTCAGGCTCCTCAACAATGTGACTTAAGTCATCGGCGCATAATGGCCAGACATATGTTCCCTGGAAGTTGTCTCGAAAGGCGTCTTCCAAATCTTCCCAGTTGCCAATAGAATTTTCTGGCAAACTGTTTAGCCAGTACCGAGCTGGCCCTTTAAGTTTGAGGGGTAGGTATTTAATGCGTGGAGGTCATCTCCGCGGGTCATGTGGATATGGAGGAGGTAATCCTCGATCCATACCGCGGGGTCTGTTGTCCCATCGTATGATTCGATGTTAATGGGTTTAAACCCGTCTGGAAATTCATGTTACATTACTTCGTCAATGAAGTAGAGAGGGTTGTGCGGCTCCTCTATGTTGGGCCACACTATGAAGCACCTCTAGCGGGCTCCGTTTACGGTGCTCGGATCGGGCGTGGTCAGCTCTATATTGTCCGAATAGCCGAGTGTTCCCCCGAGCTGTTTTGTTATGACGGCCGGATGGGTTGGTATGGTGCTCTGCTTGGGCTGCTGCTTTGTCTGGACCGAACTATGGTCGGCCCGCCGCATTGTTCAATGGTGGTATGGGCTCCATCGCCTTGCCATTGTATTGAGGGAGCCGCCTACTCTTGGGGTGGCTTTTGTCTGGGCTGCTAAGGCCATATTCTTCGGCGGCCAAGACCTTGGTCCATCTATCGTTGAGCAAGTCTTGGCTTGCTTGAAGCTACAACTGCTTCTTTCTTAAGCTCCTTGCATTGGCTATAAGCCGGCGTTTAAAGCACTCCTGCTCGAGAGGTTCATTTGGCATGATAAAATCCTCGTTGCCGAGGATCTACTCCTCCTCAGAGAGGGGGAGATAATTGCTATCCTCCGAGTCCCCACATGTGGCCTGTTCATCAGGGCTGTCTTGCCCGCCTTCCTGTTCCTCCTGCTCGGGTTCTACCTCAACAGGGGTATCGTCTTTTCTGGTGCTGGCAGTGTTTTCTCTTGGGCAATGAGGCCTAGAGCGCCCGTGTCCGAGCTATGTACCATGCGGTTTCTCCTCGACCGGATCCTCCTTCTCATCGTCGAGAGCGTCGTAAGGTGTGCCTATCATACACACATCATACCAGGAAGTGCTTATCCCGTGTCTAGCGGTTAGTAAGCTCTGGCCTTGGTTACATGTTCATCGTAGTCGTCCACACCGTCGATGTCTTCGGAGCGGGGATCGGGCGTGTTGGTTACATCATCAATAGTGGCTATGAAGTGGGTGGCGGGTGGGAAGCAAAATTCTCCGTCGACCGCCGCAAGTTCGAACCGAACATAGTTCGGAGACGGGTCATCCGCCAAGGAAAGGTTTTTTAGCGAGTTTAGTATGTTGCCCATGGGCGAGTGTTGGAAGACATCTACGGCGCTGAACTTGAATATCGATAACCGATCGAGTTCGGTGTACGCAGGCTCACAGGGTTCGGAGCTCGACATCGGAGGCGAGTCCGGGGTTCCATTGATGCAGATACCGTACGAAGTGGAATCTGCGTGTGGCTCCAACGCTGCGGAATCGGTAGTTCCCATGATCGGGTTGAACTTCCCATCTTCGGACGACTTGAACTGCTCGGTATTTGAGACCGGAGCTACTACCGGAGCTATTTCCTGGATGCAGCCTGATGACAGGTTCAAGCCATGTTCATCAGGGCGATGGGGAGCGGTTGTCGCGGTCTCGAATCCGTTGAAGATCAAGTCTCCACGGACGTCCGCAACGTATTCAAGCTCTCGAATCTGACCTGATGGCCAGGGTCGTAGCTGTCGATCTGCTCCAGATGGCAAAGCGAGTTGGCCCGCAGTACGAAGCCGCCGAATATGAAGATTTGTCCCGGGAGGAAGGTTCCTCTTTGGACATCGTCGTTATTGACGATTGAAGGGGCCATCGAACCTTTTGCTGACGGCATAGTGGAACTCTCAATGAAAGCACCGATGTCAGTGTCAAAACCGGCGGATCTCGGGTAGGGGGTCCCGAACTGTGCATCTAGGATCGATGGTAACAGGACACGGGGGACACGATGTTTACCTAGGTTCGGGCCCTCTCTATGGAGGTAATACCCTACTTCCGGCTTGATTGATCTTGATGAATATTAGTGTTACAAGAGTTGATCTACCACGAGATCGTAATGGCTAAACCCTAGAAGTCTAGCCTATGAATATGGTAATGAGTATATGTGTTGTCCTTTCCGGACTATCTCCTTCGGTTTATATAGACAACGAGGGGATCTAGGGTTTACATGGAGTAGGTTATATAAGAAGGAATCTTCGGTTAAGTAGAGTCCATTCCGGACACGGTGTCGTCTTCGGCCTTCATGTCTTCACAGCCCATCAGTCCGGCCCATGGATAACAGGCCGGACGCCCGAGGACCCTAGTCCAGGACTCCCTCAATGGGCATCTCCATAGCCCATTGATACTCCTAATTCGTGTGAGACTATCTCCTCCACAACTACCATATTCTATTCCACCTATAGTGCTATGTCCATGGCTCACACTCATGTATTGCGTGAAAGTTGAAAAAGTTTGAGAACACCAAAATACGAAAGAATTGCTTGGCTTGTCATCGGGGTTGTGCACGATTTGAATATTTTGTGTGATGAAGATGGAGCATAGCCAGACTATATGATTTCGTTGGGATAGCTTTCCTTGGCCATGTTATTTTGAGAAGACATGATTGCTTTATTACTATGCTTGAAGTATTATCGTTTTTATGTCAATATTTAAATTTTGTTTTGAATCTTATGGATCTGAACATTCATGCTACAATAAAGAAAATTACATGGATAAATATGTTAGGTAGCATTCCACATCAAAAATTATGTTTTTATCAGTTACCTACTCGAGGACGAGCAGGAATTAAGCTTGGGGATGCTTGATACGTCTCCAACGTATCTATAATTTTTGATTGTTCCATGCTATTATATTATCTATTTTGGATGTTTATATTCATTAATATGCTATTTTATATTATTTTTGGGACTAGCCTATTAACCTAGATCCCAGTGCGAGTTTGTGTTTTTTCCTTGTTTTTGAGCTTCGCAGAAAAAGAATACCAAACGGAGTCCAAATAGAAAGAAACTTCATGATGATTTTTCTTGGACCAGAAGACGCCCAGGAGACTTGGAGTGCATGTAAGAAGAGCCATGAGGCGGCAGCAAGGGTGGAGAGCACGCCTAGGGGGTATGGAGCGCCCCCTACCTTGTGGGCCCCTCGTGAACACCCTGACCTAGATCTTCCTCATATATATTCACATATATTACCAAAGCACCAGAAGCATTTACGAAAACACTTTTCCACCATTGCAACCTTCTGTTCCCATGAGATCCCATCTTGGGGCCTTTTCCGGCATCCTACCGGAGGGGGATTCAATCACGAAAGGCATCGACATCAACTCTATTGCCCTTCCGATGAAGAGTGAGTAGTTTACCTCAGACCTATGGGTCCATAGCTAGTAGCTAGATGGTTTCTTCTCTCTCTTTGATTCTCAATACCATGTTCTCCTTGATGTTCTTGGCGATCTATCCAATGTAATCTTCTTTTGCGGTGTGTTTGTCGAGATACGATGAATTGTGGATTTATATCAACTTACCTCTGATTATTATTTAAATCTTCTCTGAATTCTTATATGCATGATTTGATATCTTTGTGTTTCTCTTCGAATCATCGGTTTGGTTTGGCCAACTAGATTGGTTTTCTTGCAATGGGAGAGGTGCTTAGCTTTGGGTTCAATCTTGCATGATTTCACCTAGTGACAAAGTAGGGGTAGCGACACATGTATTGAATTGTTGCCATCAAGGATAAAAATATGGGGTTTACATCATATTGCCTGAGCTTATTCCTCTACATGATGTAATATTACATAAGGTGTTACTCCGTACTTTACGAACTTAATGCTCTAGATGCATGCTGGATAGTGGTCGATGTGTGGAGTAATAGTAGTACATGTAGACAGGAGTCGGTCTACTTGACACGGATGTAATGCCTATATTTCATAATAATTGCCATGGATATCGTCATAACTTTGCGCTTTTCTATCAGTTGCTCAACAGTAATTTGTTCACCCACCATATTATTTGCCTTCAAGAGAGAAGCCTCTAGTGAAACCTATGGCCCCTGGGTCTATTTTCCATCATATTTGTTTCCGATATACTATTTTGCAATATTTTATTTTCAGATCTATAAACCAAAAACCCATAAATATTTTATCTTTTGTTTAGTTTTATTTATCTATCTCTATCAGATCTCACTTTTGCAAGGGACTGTGAAGGGATTGACAACCCTTTATCGCTCTGGGTGCAAGTGTTTGATTGTTTGTGCAGGTATTGGTGATTTGTGCGTTCTTCTCTGACTGGATTGATACGTTGGTTCTTAACTGAGGGAAATATTTATCTCTACTTTGCTACATCAACCCTTCCTCTTCAAGGGAAAAACCAATACAAGCTCAAGAAGTAGCAAGGGGGCAATGGTTGTGGCTGCCGCTTCATCCACTTCCTGCTGTGCCACCAGTGCTGCACTGACCACTTGATTAGTTGCCACTAAGTATAGAAGCAATGGCTGTTGTGGTTTGGGAGGAACCAAAGTGGGGACAGAGGAAAGATAGGCCTTAAAATCTTGCAACGCGGCATCTGCCTCCGGGGTCCACTCCACAGGTCCTGCCTTCTTCAAGGTTTTAAAGAACGGAACGACGCTCTCGGCAGACATGGAAATGAACCTGCTAAGTGCCGAAACACATCCAATCAGATGCCTCACATCCTTAACTGTGCCTTGAATCTTATTGATAGCCTTGATCCTATCAGGATTGGCCTCTATCCCTCGATGGGACACAAAGAAGCCAAGTAGCTTACCGGAAGGAATGCCAAACACACACTTTTCCAGGTTTAGCTTTAATTTGATCTTGCACAGATTAGCAAATGTTTCTTGTAAATCCTGAATGAGGGTTGATCTGTCCTTTGTTTTGACCACAATATCATCCATGTAAGCTTCAATGTTTCTATGCAGCTGGGACCCAAAGCCAATCTAGACTGCCCTTGCAAAATTGGATCCGACTGAGGGAGTCCTGGACTAAGGGGTCCTCGGGCGTCCGGCCTGTTAGCCATGGGCCGGACTGATGGGCTATGAAGATATGAAGACCAAAGACTGTACCCGTTTCCAGATGGGACTCTCCTTGGCGTGGAAGGCAAGCTTGGTGACCGGATATGTAGATACCTTTTTTTGTAACTGACCTTGTGTAACCCTAGATCCTCCTGGTGTCTATATAAACTGGAGGACTTAGTTCGGATAGGACAGACTCATTATCATAGCCATACACG
Source organism: Triticum urartu (assembly GCF_056163025.1). NCBI lineage: Eukaryota > Viridiplantae > Streptophyta > Magnoliopsida > Poales > Poaceae > Triticum > Triticum urartu. The sequence goes on from NC_141875.1 coordinate 260,095,921, forward strand.
CTATACCTCTATGGTTTAGCCATTACGATCTCGAGGTAGATCAACTCTTGTAATACTCATATTCATCAATATCAATCAAGCAGGACGTAGGGTATTACCTCCATAGAGAGGGCCCGAACCTGGGTAAACATCGTGTACCTTGTCTCCTGTTACCATCGACCTTAGACGCATAGTTTGGGACCCCCTACCCGAGATCCACCAGTTTTGACACCGACATTGGTGCTTTCATTGAGAGTTCCACTATGCTATCGCCAAGAGGTTTGATGGCCCCTTCAATCGTCAATAATGACGCTGTCCAAGGAGAAACTTTCCTCCCAGGACAGAGCTTCATATTCGGTGGCTTCGCACTGCGGGCCAATTCGCTTGGCCATCTGGAGCAAATCGAAAGCTATGCCCTGGCCATCAGGTTAGATTTGGGAGCTTGAACTACGTCGTGGACATCCGTGGAGACTTGATCTTCACCGAGTTCGAGACCGCGGTAGCTGCTCCCGGTCCTCCCGATGATCATCTGGCCGCATCCTGGAGATTGATCCTGTAACCGCTCTGGCCCTAGATCCGGAGCAAGCTATGCCATCCAAGGACGGGATGATCAACCCCGCCACGGAGGCCACAGATTCCACTGCGTTGGAGCCACACATAGACTTAACCTCTCACGACATTTTTGTCAGCGGAACTCTGGACTCGTATCCGGTTGAAATTTCTGAACCACGTGAGCCCGCGGACGCCGTGCTTGATTGTTTGTCGATCTTTGAATTTTGTGCCGCAGACGTCTTAGGCGATGTGCTAAACTCATTAAAAAACCAATCCTTGGCGGAGGACTCACAGCCAAACTATATCCGGCTCGAACTAGAGGCTGACGGTGGAGAATTTTGCTTCCCACCCACCACCCACTTCATAGCCACGGTCGAGGATTTTGACTGACGAACTTGATTACGACTCCGAGGACATCAACGGTATGGACGACGATGCCGGAGAAGAAGAGCGTGAGAACCCACTGTTCACCGGACGCTAGACGGCCACTTCCTCATATGATGTATAGATGGTGGATGCACCAAAGGGGAACAGTGGCAATGACAAAGAAGATCCAGCTGAGATAAATCATCTGAAATATAATCCAAGCCCCGACGTCAACGGTGCCGCTCCAAGTCACGCTGCAGTAAAGACAGCAACAACGGAATAGGAGAAGACAACACTCCGGAGGGTGCCGAAGACAATGAAGACGAACGGGAAGATCGGTAGGCTAGCCTTGGTAAGCAGGCTAGGCACGAAGACTCAAAGGGCGGAAGTTATCTTCCAGTCTACGAGGATGAGGTGAGCCTCGGCACCGATTATTTCATCGTGCCTGAGGAACCTCTTGAGCAGGACTGCTTCAAGCGCCAGCTAATTGCCACTGCAACGAGCCTAAAAAAGGAGCAGCAGTAGCTTGAAGCGGACCGAGATCTACTCAATGATAAATGGACCGATGTCCTAGCAGCCGAATAGTACGGCCTCAAGCTCCAAACCAAAAGCTACCCAAAGCGCAAATTGCTACCTCAGTTCGACTAGGAGGCACCGTAATACATACCTCCATTGTACAAAGCGGCTGACCAACCACCACGTGGTCGGGACAAAATGGCAACTCACGCCGAACACCAGCCAGCCCCGCTTCATCGCAAAGGTAGAGGTAAATTAGACCACGGTCATACATATGATCTCCGGCAAAGCTTGAACAATAAAGCAGGATATACTAGATCAATCTACGGATCGCGAGGATGTGCCTCGACACGCGATGATGGCCACCTATTCGGATGTGACAAATTTAGTCATGCACGGGCTGGAAACCGCAGACGAACTCCATCATAGCTACGTCGCGATATGGCCCGATATAGAGGCGCCGCACACCCTCATTGATTCACCGATGAGGTCCTGGATCATGAATTCCAGAAGGGTTCAAACCCGTGAATATAGAATCATACGATGGAACCACGGACCCCGCGGTGTGGATCGAAGACTTTATTCACCAAATTCATATGGCCTGCGGCGATGACCTCCACACCATCAAATGCCTCCCTTTAAAACTCAAGGGGCCATCTCGGCACTGGCTCAGCAGTCTGCCTGCATATTCTATTGGAAGATGGGAGGACTTGGAAGAGGCCTTCCTCGATGACTTCCAAGGTACATATGTTCGACCTCCGGACACTGATGACTTAAGCCATATAGTTCTACAGCCCGGAGAGTCCGCCATGAAATTCTGGACTAGGTTCTTAACTAAAAAGAATCAAATCGTCGATTGTCCGGATGCCGAAGCCCTAGCATCCTTCAGACACAACATCCGCGATGAATGGCTCGCTCGCCATCTCGGCCAGGAAAAGCCAAAATCCATGGCAGCCCTCACGGCACTCATGACTTGCTTTTGTGCGGGCGAGGACAGTTGGTTGGCCTGTAGCAAAAACAATGCAAGTGACGCAGGTACCCCTAAAGCTAAAACTAGCAAAGACAAGTCTCGACGCAACAGATACAAGCGTCGAAACAAAAGTGATAACACCAAGGACACGACACTCAATGCCGGATTCAGGGGCTCTAAGTCTGGTCAGCGGAAGAAGCCGTTCCAAAAGAACAGTTTGGGCCCATCCAGCTTGGACCGCATAGTTGATCGTCCGTGCCAGATTCATGGCACCCCAGACAAACCACCCAATCATACAAATAGAGATTGTTGGGTTTTTAAACAGGCCGGTAAATTAAATGCCGAAAACAGGGAAAAGGGATCGCAAAGCGAGGACGATGATGAAGAGACCTAGCAACCGAACACAGGGGGACAGAAGAAGTTTCCCCCTCAGGTCCAAATGGTGAACATGATATATGCTACCCACATCCCTAAGAGGGAGCGCAAGTGTGCGCTCAGGGACGTCTACGCGATAGAGCCAGTCACCCCAAAATTTAATCCATGGTCGTCATTCCCGATCACCTTTGATCGCTGGGATCATCCGACCAGTATCCGTCATGGTGGCTCAGCCGCACTTGTCCTAGACCCAAAAATTGATGGGTTCCACTTGACTCACGTCCTTATGGACGGAGGTAGCAGCCTTAATCTGCTCTATCAGGATACATCGCGAAAAATGGGAATTAACCCATCTCGGATCAAACCCACCAGGACTACCTTCAAAGGAGTCATACCAAGTGTAGAGGCCTGCTATATGGGCTCAATCACACTAGAGGTTGTCTTCGGATCTCCGGACAACCTCCAAAGCGAGGAGTTAATCTTCGATGTTGTTCCTTTCCGCAACGGCTATCACGCACTGCTCAGACGAACTGCGTTCGCTCGATTCAACGCAGTACCACACTATGCTTACCTCAAGCTCCAGATTCCTAGTCCACGTGGCGTCATAACAGTCAACGAAAATATGAAACGCTCCCTCCATACAGAAGAGCACGTAGCTGCCTTAGCAGCAGAAGTACAAAGCGGCCTTCTCAAGCGTAACCCTAATTCGGCTGCCGAGCCCACGGACACCGTTAAGAGTGTCTAAACTACTCTGTAGCAGGAGGGCTCTGCTCGTTAGGAGCTCAACTAGCAATTCGGCCTCCGTCGTAGTTCCAATCAAGTGGTGGCATTCATGTCGTGCGTACATGATTATGCATGCACAATCCCATGGGCATTGACGGAGGCATAGCTAGCTTGTGATCCGTAGTATGGCTCAATCGACATCGGATACACACATACTTTCACTTTTAGTTGTTTCCTTTGCAGGCCTCAATCCCACAGGCACCATCTGGTGGTCTGGTCATCGGTCCTCTTGACGGATAAACACACCAAGATGACGAGAAATGTATACATATGGGGGACTTCTTAGGTGATTCCGTTAACGATAACTGTACCTATTTTTCAGGACCCATATGCAGCTCTCCCTTGGTTTCGGCATGTCAAATAGCCTGTTGCTTATCGCATTACCTGTATCAATGCGCCTTGACGTACTAATTAAATTACAATGAGAACAGTTTGCAGCTGGAGCTGTAGGCTCCATCTTTTTACCTTCGTATCTTTTCTGTTTTCTTTCTTTTTTCTTTCTTTCAGCTCCCCTATGGATGACCCTATCAGGTAGCACCCATACACTTTGGTACGTTTCATGTTTGCCAGGGGCTGCACAGCACCCCACACTATGGCAACAGAAGTCCTAACACTTTTTATAAGTATAGTTCGGCACCCCGAATTTAGCATTATATGCATTGGCTCCGAATCATGTCTTTGGTCAATAGTTGGGTTGCCTGACTCCTGTGCTTGCTACCTTATGTTCCGCTATATCGGCTAAGGTTATAAAGGGAGAACTACTGCGATTGTGCCTTGGTTTATCCAAAGGAGCACCTCAGTAGAGAAAGCCGAAAACTGACTGTCATGATGCGGCGAGAGCCGGTCAGCTGTTCGGAGGTTGCAAATCGTTGGAGATTTATTCTGCGTTACGCGAAGGATTGGTACTTCTCGATCAAACGCCTATTGCACTCTAGTTCAGTTACTAGGGGTTGCACCCATGTTTTTATTGTCACACTCCTATGGCTAAGTGAGTGTGTTACAGCCGCATAGTCTAGTTGCCTGGTTCGTTGCGCAAAACAACTCCCTCAAGGACCATCTAATTGGATCAAGATTGTTTAGATTCCATCCCGAACACCCCCGTACTGCCTACATTGGGGCATAAGCCGGCGACTGGTTAACCCTCAGATTTCATACAACACGGACGCACAGGAAGTAAAATTTTTAAAACATAACAAGCATTATATTGCATAAACAACTTGTTTTATACAAGGCAGAGGGAGCTCGAGTACATTCTTTCAAAGATAATGTCTTCCGCATAGTGATCCGCAACAATGCGGGACCCCTCTAAAACATCACGGAAGCATCACTGAGGTGTGCGGTGCTCCTTGACCTCCGGCGGCCCCTCGGTCGATAAGTTGACAGCGTCCAGCTTCGCCCACCAGACATTGCAATAAGAGAAGGCCGGACGCGCGCCCTCGATGCAGATGGACCGCTTGGTGACATCCAGCCGAGGACATGCATCCACCAGCTTCTTCACAAGGCCGAAGTAGTTGCTTGGAATAGCTTCGATTGGCGATAGCCGGATTATCATGTCCTTCATGGCCAGTTCGGCCATCTGGTGCAGCTCGCCCAGTAGTTTCAGCTGATCAGTGAAGGGTACCGGATGTTCTGGCACGCAATATTGCGCCCAGAACAGCTTCTCCGTGGAGCTCCCTTCTTCCGCTCAGAAGAACTCCACAACGTCGGTCACACTGCGTGGCAGATCAGCAAAGGCCCCTGGAGAACTCCGAATCCGGGTTAGTAAAAGATATTTCCTCTTAACACTCCTACTTTGCATATTGAATGCCTTACCCGCCACGATCTTCCTGGCCTCCTGGATCTCATGGAGGGCGTCCTGGGCTTCAATCTAGGCCGTCTCCGCACTCTTACGAGCCTTGACAAGTTCGGCCTCTTGAGCCGACGCATTGTGCTCTAAGGTCTCGCACTTCCTCACCGCGTCTTGGAGCTCCTCTTGGACTTTGTTGACCCGGGCCTTAAGCCTCTTATGGGCGGCCTGCTCCTTGACAGCCTTCCCCCCTCCCCCGGCTTCAACCAGGGCCGCTTTCAGGGCCTCGACCTCGGTCGTCGGCTCTGTTCACATCATGGTATTTCGATCATTGCACATCATTTTCCACCTTTTTCGAATCCATAACAGGTTATTACTTACCTTGTTTTTCCTGGAGCTACCTCTTCACTTGGCCTAGCTCCTCCTCGGCCTCCGTCAATTTCTGCTTCAGTCCAGAGACTTCGGCAGTATGCGAGGCCGCGGCCAACAGCGACGCTTTCGCCTACATTTCAGACAGATTTCGTTAGTTTCCTGCAATAGGAGATTGATCCTCTGTCTGGTTCTTTCTTTTCGAACACCGGAAAGTGTCTCAGGGGCTACTGTCTATATTGGGATTTTTCTCCTTTTTTGCGCTACTTACCTCAAAACCTATTAACAGGCTGCTGCAGGCTTCGCTTAGTCCGCTCTTGGCGGACTGAACCTTTTCAATTACCGTGCCCATGAGGACACGGTGCTCATCCACAATGGAAGCGCCTCGTAGCACTTCCAGCATATTATCCGGTGCACCTGGTTGGACAGGGGTCACCGGGGGAACGGGCATCCCCCCTTCTTCCAAAGAAGGTCGTGTGCCTGACTCCGGAGCAGCCTCAGTCTTCGGAATTGAGTCCGGCTGAGGGTGGAACTGAGTTCGGCCCTCCCCACCAGCCTCCATGGGAATTGATTCCCTTTGGTGTCTGGTGACGGGATTTTCGCCTCCTGGCTCCTCCTGAGCCTCTCCTCCACCTGGAACCGTCCTTCGGGATAGCACCTCCGCATCATCTTTGGCATTGGGGGAGTGAGCGGCTGGCGGTGAATCGCTGGCCATCGCCTTCGAATCCAGCGAGCCTCCTGAGAAGGATCGCGGGGAGCTATTGTGGGATAGACTACAATAAAACATAACCAATCATATCAATCAGCGAGGAGGAGAAACTTTATGGGTGGATGCAAGTCTTAGTACTTACGATGCGGCCCGAGTCTTAGCGCGGGGGCGTTTCTCCGGACTATTTTCAACGTCCCATGCGGAGTTATCCACGAGGGAGCCCTTCCCCTTCTTGGGTGCCTCTTCCTCCAGAGTTGTGGAGGCCGCCCTCTTCTTCCTCCCCCATCAAGGGGAGAGTCGCTTTCCTCATCATCATCATCATCGTCGTCTTCGGCGGCAGGGGAACGGGTCTTGTCTTCGGACGTAACGTCCAAAGTGCCATTGCGGTGGGGGCCACTTCGGACCCCCTTGGCCTTTCCCGTGGGCTTCTTTTCTGGTGCCTTGTAAGGCGACGGCTCTAGCATCTTTTCTAAGTGTGGGATGACTGGTTCTTCAGGTAGGGGAGCCGGGCACCGAATCTGCTTCGCCTTCTTCAACCAGTACTAAAAAAGCAATGATAATAAAAGCTTAGATATCACCCTTGAAACAAGCAAGTAGGGGAAGTGTTGAAAATAATATACCTCATTGGGGAGGTGGTTTATGTCATGACCACGGTCTGAATCTATGGCCGGCGGTATCTCGTTTCCCTTGAAGAGCAACTTCCAAGCATCTTCGTGAGCTGTTTCGAAGAACCTCTCCAAGGTGTGGTGCTTTTTCGGGTTGAAATCCCATAGTGGGCGGCTTCGGCTCTAGCAGGGGAGGATCCGGCACACCAGCATAACTTGGATTACGTCGACGAGCTTGATGTCTCTATCAATCATGCTTTGGATACGCGTTTGCAGCGCAACCAGCTCGTCTCACGAACACCAGTTCGGGCTCTTCTCGACCCAGAAGGTGAGTCGCACGGGAGCACCGGAGTTGAATGCAGGGGCCACGGCCTAGGTGGTGCCGCGCGGTTCAGTAATGTAGAACTATTTTTTCTACCATTCCTTGACAGATTACACAAATGTGCCCTTTGGCCAGGAGACGTTGGTGATCTTGCTCACCATGGCGTCCCCGCACTCTGCATGCTGTCCGTCCACCACCTTGGGCTTCACGTTAAAGGTTTTGAGCCACAGCCTGAAGTGGGGTTGGATGGGAGGAAGGCATCGCACACGACGATGAACGCTGAGATATTGAGGAAGGAGTTTGGGGATAGATCATGGAAATCTATCCCGTAGTAGAACATTATCCCGCGAACGAAGGGGTGGAGTGGAAACCCCAGCCCGCGGAGGAAATAGGGGAGAAACACTACCCTCTCGTCGGGCTTCGGCGTGGGAATGATTTTTCCCTGGGCTGGAAGACGGTGGGCGATTTCCTTCGCCAAGTACCCGGCCGCCCGAAGCTCGGAGATGTCCTCCTCCTTGACGGTGGAAGCCATCCACTTGCCTTGACCTCTGGATCCGGACATGGTTGAGTGCTTTCTCAAGTGGGGAATAGGTGAGAACTTGGGCGCTGGAGCTCAAGAGTGGAAGTGCAGGAAGAAGGCGTGGCGGAAGAAGGAGGAATCTTATCTCCCTATAAGGGCAGTGAATATTGAACACCACCCCATTCGCCTCAAAATTCGCCTGCTCCCGAGGGCTGTGTAAACGGCATGGTTGGGTTACCCATGTCCGTATTGATGAGAATCCCGTAATAAGGGGACATGATTTCTGCTTTGGCAAGACGCGTCAATGGAAACCGCGTCTCGAAACATGGAGCGTCAAGCAAAAACGGTTTGAAATTATGACCGGATGGACGTGATGTCATGTTGTAAAAGTTGTCAGCAGATTGGACTCGTGTATTATTATATTGTCTCTATGGTTTTGTATGGTGTGTGTTACTGGTTCGTACATGATCAATTCGTCCTAAGACTACTTTGGAGTTCAGAAGGAGGAACCCGCCTTGCAATGTCAAAGACAACACTATGCGCCGGATACCTTGTCATTGAAGCCAGATTTAGGGGCTACTGAGGGAGTCCTGGATTAAGGGGTCCTTGGGCGTCCGGCCTGTTAGGCACGGGCCGGACTGATGGACTCTACCCGTGTCCAGATGGGACTCTCCTTGGCGTGGAAGGCAAGCTTGGCGACCGGATATGTAGATTCCTTTCTTTGTTACCGACCTTGTGTAACCCTAGATCCTCCTGGTGTCTACATAAACCGGAGTACTTAGTTCGGATAGGACAGACTCATTATCATAACCATACAACCAAGATCTCTAGGGTTTAGCCATTATGATCTGAAGGTAGATCAACTCTTGTAATACTCATATTCGTCAATATCAGTCAAGCAGGACGTAGGGTATTACCTCCATAGAGAGGGCCCGAACCTGTGTAAACATCGTGTCCCTTGTCTCCTATTACCATCGACCTTGGACACACAGTTCGGGACCCCCTACCTGAGATCTGCCGGTTTTTACACCGACACCGGCGCTCTTCAATCCGAAGGGCATACATGCAAAGCAGTACGTGCCACATGGGGTGATGAACGCTGTCTTCTCTTCGTCCTTCTTGGACATAAAGATCTGGTGGTATCCAGAGTACGCATCCAAGAAAGAAAGTATGTATCTAGAGTACTCCTCTAACCAGACCAGCTGCCTCAAGTTTCTTGATCTCCTCGACAATGAACTGATGCCTCTCCAAAGCTTGCTTCTGGACCTTCTGCTTGACAGGTCAAGTATGAGGGCAGACAACAAGGTTGTGCTCGATTACCTCCCTGGGAACACCGGGGATATCAATTGGTTGCCAGGCAAACACATCGATATTCTCCCATAAGAAGGCAACAATCTCACATTCCTATTTGTCATCGAGGGTGCCACTGATCGTGAAGGTACCATCAGTGCCAGCCAGCCCTGCCAGGACCTTTTTCACAACGGGTGGAGCAGCCTTGGATCTCTTGCTACTGGAACTCTGCAGCAAGTCATGAACGGGGCCAGCGTACTTCGAAGAGGTAAGTTTCCCGGATTCCTTGCAGGCATCCTGGCTATCTCTCTTCTTTTTCTTGCTTTCCTTGGCGGGAACAGTGGCTTGAGCGGCCTCTACCGCGACTGCTTCGCGGTACATCTTGTCCACGCAAATGATTGCGTCCTTCTCATTTGACGAAATGGAAATGATGCACGTTGTAGGGGAGATCGACCACATCAAACAAAATCTTCTCAGTCCGGTAATTTAACTCCCCCCGAATGTCATTGGTAATGAGATCTTCCCTTTAGGACGGCTCCTGCCAGGGTTGATTCATTAAAATGTGTCAGTAACCTTGAGCCCTTCCTCTGCTATCTGAAGTTTGCTGATGACCTTTGGAGAAATAAGATTCAACCTAGCCCCGCCATCAACCAACATATTTGTGACTTTGAGGTTGCGGATTGTTGGTGAGACCAACAACGGCAAGCACCCTACCACGGTGGTCCGGTTAGGGTGGTCCTCTTCATCAAAGATGATGGGCTTGCAGGACCACTTGAGCGGTCTCCAAGAATCTGCTGCTAGCTCCACGACATTGAGAGGAGTCAAGGGATGCACCCCACATCAATGTACAGGGCGTTAGTGGCTTTCTGGAACTCCTACTCGCTGGTTTCCTCTTCATCTCCTACATCACTCTCATCATTGCAATCCTCCTTCTCACGGCCACTCGCAGGTTTTCCTTGATTCTGAGGAGCCTTGCCGGGGCAACTTGCTCCGCCCCCTCGTCCCTTCCCGCCAGTGCCACCTTAACCTTTCTCCTTATCAAGCTTCTCATACTCAACCCTCTGCTTCTTGATGAGCTGCTCAACCTGATGACACTCCTGTAGATCGTGGCCCTCGGTCCGATGGATCTTGTAGTACAACGCATCACCTTTCCTAGCCTTCTGACCAGCCGCAGCTTCCTGGTAATCAGTGCACACGACAACTTCCTTGCCGGGAACCTCAGTCTTGGCCTTCTTGCCGGTACTAGGCGTGCTGGATCCCTCAACGGTCATCACTGCCTTATCCTTGCACCTTTTATTGTGCCTCTTGTTCTTCTTATTCTGACTGGTGGCCTCGTCGTCATCCTCTGAGTCGATGTCGATGCCATCCTCTTCACTAGGGAGAGGCCTCCCCTCCTTTACACGAGTACACTTATCCACTAGAGTGTATAGCTCCTTCACAATCTTGGGCAACCGAACGTTCATCTTGGAACGTATTCGATGATTTCACACATTGGACTGAAACGCAGCTATCACAGCTACCGGTGGATGTCTGGAATATTCCTTTGTACTCGACTGAACCTTTGCATCTAATTTCGCAGAGTCTCTCCTTCCTTCTGCGGGAGGAGCTACAAGTCGTTGAGCCGCACTGGTTCTTGATGGCCGCACGTGAAGGCACCAACGAACTCATGGCACAGGTCAGCCCAGGTCGAAATGGAGTTCTCTGGCAAGTGCATCAGCCAAGACCTCACATTTGACTTGAGTGCCAAAGGGTAGTAGTTGGCAAACACGTTCTCATCTCTTCCCCCAGCGGCTTGAACAATGATGGTGTAGATGCTAAAGAACTCTACTGGATTCTGCCTCCCATCATACTTCTCTGGTATTTCTAGCTTGAACGTGCGAGCGGACGGCTAACAGATTTGCCGCAACTGGCGGGTGAAGGTGGGGCACCCAGACCGGTGGTGGGTTTCGCGGCGTTGCTCCATCGTGATGCGCTCGCCTTCCCTTTGCCTATCCTCCATGACTCATCATTGGCCTTGATCGTGTGGCTCTCGTGCTGGCTATCATCGACGGGACTGCACCGTGGGGGTGGCCCCTTCCGCATGGCCAGCAGCATGGGCCGTTGTTGTCGCCTTGGGAGGCCGTGGCGGGCCAGCTCGTTGTGACCCTTCTGCCTCGATTAAACCAATCAGGCTTAGAATGGTAGCTCTCCACTCATCCATCTGATCGGCTACCGGCAGAAATCTGAACAGCAGCTAGGCCCGCGCCATGCCCTCTGAAGCGGTGCTCGGCATGGATGATGATGTAGACCGTAACATCGCCTGGCTCCTGATGGTGCCGGTAGTGGCCGCGACGCATTCTGGTCGCTGTGGGCCAGTCGCCAGGAATGGCGTGGTGACGAGGTGGAGGTGCTTGAGAACCAGCGGCTTCGTTTGGTGCATTGGCTGGGTTAGCTCGCTCCGGGTGTGGTCCATGCCCTACGGTCGTGCCCGCAACGGGGGCGACCGGAGAGTTGCGATTCGCCCCAGAGAGAGTGCCGCCGCTGTAGCTTTGTCGTTCGGCCGGGCGGAGAGGTGCATACAGACTGATCTCTCCACCCATACCTTGTGGAGGGTGCCCGCTGGGATGCTGTTGGTGCTATCCTTCTCCGGTCTATCTTGCTCCCATTTCGGCCGCAGGGGAGGTGGTGACGCCGCCGCTTGTGCCGACCACGTCCCCCGCAGAGTCCACATCCACAGGTGTCCCCATAGCACCCGCGGCGTCAGTGGTTGTGTGCGGCGGGGCTATCGAGGTGGATGGGTGAGCAGCGACGCCGGCTTCTTCTTGGGCGCCCTGGATGTTGGAGTCGTCGGTGAAGAAAATGATGATGAAGATGATGCTATACGTATTCTTATCAGGTTTGCGCAAGCGCTTCCCCATACCTGGCGCACCAAAGATGTTATGGGAAACTGTCGGCGTCCTGGGAACGGGGGTGCCCAGACTTGCTGCCTGCGGCCCACGATGTGGCTCCATCAACGGCCTGGTATGGCCCTGCTTTTGGAACAACAACCCTAGACCCTGGCGAGGGGCCAAGCATCATGAGGCGGATGACAACAAGACCTCCCCGGGGGTGGCCTCACCAGGTTGGCTCCCGAGGGGCAGAGATATCAAGGCAAGATGCACCTCGCGAGGTTCTCATGACGTGAGCCATGACGACCAAGGCTAGGCGGGCGCCAGTGGGTGCAGTGTACCAGTTTCCCCTTTGGTGCCAAGGAGGCAAGCGCAGGCGCAGAGTCCCGAGGAATCAAGCAAATGTTTCCATATCGGTGCAACAAGACCAAGACTGCCAGGACAACAAGACGGAGGTCACCATAGAGCCCACCGCATCGTCAGCACCAGAGCCTTTTGTAGGTGAGGACTACTATTGTCGGGATAGCTTGTACTAGTTGTCTCCCTTCAAATTTGGCCGTTCTATGCTGACCTCCTCACCAGCTCATGGAGCCAAGAACACCTCACCTCCTGAGGCTGTTCATCTTCTGCACTACTTCATCGTCAGCCCCTCGAGACAATCCACCATAAAGCTGGAGTAGGATATTACACTGCAAGGTGGCCCAAACCAGGATAATTCTCGGTGCCACTCGTTCTTTGGGTTCGTTGAGCTAGGCCGTGGGATCGTTTATCGAGCGTGCTGGGGATTGTGTGTTCTTAGTGTGCACCCCAGTGTTTGAACCTCTGAAGGGTCTGCGGAACCCATAATCCGACATTTGGCGCGCCAAGTAGGGGTGCATTGAAACCTCTCTTCCGTCGACCGACGCACCACCACTCCACCGCTTCCATGGCTAACGCTCGTCGAGCCCATGCTGAGCACCGGGCGACTCTTGCTGCCCGCGTCGCCCAGATAACGCCTGACGGCAGGCCTTCTCGCTGCTCTCCATCACCCGCTGCCAACGCCAGCACCGGCCGACGGGGAACGAGCAGCAAGCTTCGTTGCTACACGCCTCCAGGCGGAGGGATGGACAAACCGCCACGCCATCGCTGACACTGGCCGGGTAAGCGTCCCACGCTCGTCGCAGGCCCGCGGACACATAGGCTGCGCTGCTCATGGCATGCGAGCTGCTGCACTACTACCCCGTCGACGACCTCTACAAAGACTGACTGGACCTTAGCGCCGAGCTCGTTAGCGCCGCCATTTCGCTACCTCATCTGCCCCCTGCTGCGGGCGACGTAACCCATGGAGCGCCTCCACCACCTCCCCGTCAAGATGTCACCCTCAGACCAAGACGCAAGGCCCCGTGGCGTGACCCGCCATGCAGGGCGCCCGCGCGTGAAGAAGAAAGCTTCCAAGAGGTCCAGCGGCCGCAAGGGGACGCTCCTGCACTCCCGGCACCACCACATCAAGACCGCTCGCCGCCTGCGTGGGGGCCGTGGATACCAAGACCAGGCTCTGCCTCCATGACGAGCCCCGGTGACCACCACGGGCTGCCACGCCTACACCCCCGAGTTGCGCAGCATTGTCTGGCCTGGCAAGTTCAAACATGACCTTCCTCCATGCTACGACGACACCCTCGACCCTACTGAGTTCCTGTAGCTCTATGAGCTGAGCATCGAGGCGTCCAACGGCGACAAGAAAGTCATGGTAAACTGATACGTCTCCAATGTATCTATAATTTATGAAGTATTCATGCTATTATACTATACTTCTAGGATGTTTTATATGCATTTATATGATATTTTATATGATTTTTGGGACTAACCTATTAACCTAGAGCCTAGTGCCAGTTTTCTCTTTTTTCCTTATTTTAGAGTATCGCAGAAAAGGAAAATTAAACAGAGTCCAATTTACGTGAAACTTGACGGAGATCATTTTTGGACCAAAAGAAGCCCATGGAGTACCAGAAGCAGGCCAGAAGAGTCCTGGTCTGCCCACGAGGGTGGGGGGCGCGCCCCCTACCTCATGGACAGCCCAAAGACCCCCTGATGTGAAATCAATGCAAAACTCTTCTATATATACCCAAACTTCCATAAAGAAACCTAGATCGGGAGTTCCGCCGCCAGAAGCCTCCGTAGCCACCGAAAACCAATGTAGGCCCTCTCTGGCACCCTGCCGGAGGGGGCCATCATCACCGAAGGGCATGGAGGACGATCCCGGAGGGGCCATCATCACCATGAAGGCCAAGGACCAGAGGGAGAACCTCTCCCCATCTTGGGGGGAGGCCATGGAGGAAGAAGCACAAGGGGGAGAACCTCTCCTCCTCTCTCTCGGTGGCACCGGAGTGCCATCGGGAGGGGAATCATCACCGCGGTGATGGTCTTCATCAACATCACCCTCATCTCTTTTACGCGGTCCACTCTCCTGCACCCCGCTGTAATCCCTACTTGAACGTGGTGTTTTATGCCACATATTATGATCCAATGATGTGTTGCCATCCTATGATGTTTTGAGTAGATATCTTTTTTCATTGGGTTGATTGATGATCTAGATTGGTATGAGTTGTATGTTTTACTTTGGTGCTGTCCTATGGTGCCCTCCGTGTCGCGCAAGCATGAGGGATTCCCGCTGTAGGGTGTTGCAATACGTTCATGATTCGCTTATAGTGGGTTGGTGAGTGACTGAAACACGAACACGAGTAAGAGGGATTGTTGCGTATGGGAATAAAAGAAGACTTGATGCTTTAATGCTATGGTTGGGTTTTACCTTAATGATCTTTAGTAGTTGCGGATGCTTGCTAGAGTTCCAATCATAAGTGCATATGATCCAAGTAGAGAAAGTATGTTAGCTTATGCCTCTCCCTCATATGAAACTGCAATAGTGATTACCGGTCTTGTTAACGATTGCCTAGGACAATTCCGCACACCGATCCACCATTATTCCACACTCACTATTTATAATATTTAGTAACATATTCTAACTTTATGATAACATCACCTACTTTTATATTTTAGCTCTCCGATATGATACAAAGTTATCCTCTTCATACCCACAACACAGTTTTATATCTCGTTGCTAGTTGGAAGCAAACGTTCGGTGTACGTAGAGTCGTATCAGTGGAAGATAGGGCTTGAGAGAATATTGATCTTACCTTTAGCTCCTTGTGGGTTCGACACTCCGTACTTATCACTTCCATCTTTGGAAATTGCTACGATGATTCCTTGCACTTGGGGATTATGACAAACTGGTTTCCCATGGCCCTCAAAGATGGTGCACGCTCGTGGCTCCTGAACCTGCCCACGGGATCAATCTCCTTATGGGGCAAGATGCATGAGCGCTTCGTCGCCAACTTCCAAGGTACTCGCGACCATCCCCTAGCCACGGGTGACCCGCGGTGCATCAAGCAACAGCCAGGGGAAACCCTGCAGAAGTACATCCCGCGCTTCAATATGAGGCACCTCAAGATTCCCAAGGTGATGGACGAGGTCTTCATCTCAGCATTCTCTGATGGCATCCGCGATGTCAAGATGAAGGAGGAGCTCGCCATACACGAGGACCTGTGCACGGCTCTGGAGATGTTCAACATGGCGACCAAGTGCGCTAGAGCTAAGGAGGGGCGCCTCTCCCTCCTCGAGCTCCCAGCTACCGACCTGGAAGACAAGAAGGCTAAGACCAAGGAAGTTAAGCGCAAGGGGGCGGCCGTGCTCACGGCTGAACCAGAGATGAAGCGTGACTGCGAGCACCCCTAGTCATCCAAGGCTAGCCGCCCATTCTGCGCCTTCCACAACGTACAGAACCACAACACCAATTACTGTCAGGAGCTTAGGGCCATCGCCTTCATCTTGGGTGGCTCTCAGGCCCCAGCCTCCCACCGCAATGACCAAGGCTACGGTCGTGGAGGAGGCAAAAGTGGAGCGCGCTGAGACGACCGTGGCCCCCGCCAGGAGTGATGCGACCAGCCTCGTGAGGACCGCTGGCAGGTCTAGCCCCGCGAGGGCGTCTGGGGGTACCAGCCTCGTGAGGACCGTCCTCAGGCAAGGCTGGGCTCCCTCCGCTGCCGCCACCATCGAGGAGGAACGAAGACCACCACCAGGACGAGGGGGCTGGGGGCTTCCATGAGCCTCGTGCCATCGCCTTCATCTTGGGTGGCTCTCAGGCCCCAGCCTCCCACCGCATCTTCAAGTAGTTTGTGCGTGAGGTGAACATGGCCCTCCCCAGGCACGATGCCACGCGCCCGCTTAGTTGGTCCAAGTCCACCATCACCTTCAGCTCGTCCGACCATCTCAAGTCCGTGGCAACCGCAGGCGCCCTCCCGATGCTCTGCTCGCCTGTCATCAGCAACGTTCTTGCCACCATGACCCTCATCAATGGCGGTGCGGGACTCAATGTTCTTTCCATCGAGACATTCGACCGCCTCCGAGTGCCATATGATCAGCTGCAGCCCACCAAGCCTTTCCCAGGAGTGACCGACGGCTCCACCACCCCGATAGGCCAGAGCCGCCACCATGTCACCTTCGGCCAGCGCGACAACTACCGCACCAAGATCATAGACTTCAACGTCGTCCACATCCACCTACCGTACAATGCCATCCTTCGATACCCGGCCCTTGCCAAGTTCATGGCGGTGACCCACCACGGCTACACCGTCCTCAAGATGCCAGGAAGCTGCGGCGTCATCACGGTCACCTGCGAGGAGAAGGACACGGTGTGCTCCCTTGAGCGCGCCTACCAGGCTGCGACGGTTGAAGACCCAAACAAGAAAGGCGCCATCTACCCTCCTAAGGTTGTCCCCAAGAAGAAGAAGCAGCTGCTCCACCAAGAGCCTCAGGAGAGCAGCGTCTCCAGTGGCACCACAGGACCAATGCCCACGGATGGGGCGCCTCCCTCTCTCGCATAAGAAGGCGCACCCGGCGCCCTCCTCAGCCTAGGCTCGAGGGCTCTCTTCTTGCGGGCCTCAGACCTGGCCAATGTCACGAGGGAGGCTCTCGGGCACCACGTGGAGGCATGCTTCACCGCACACTTCCCTCACGAGGGCACTAGGCACAATGTGCCAGGTGCTCAGGAGTTCATCTCCAGGGCGACCGAGGAGCTTCAAGAGGCAAGAGCCATGTGTGGCGACCGCGGCCCACCACCTGGCGCAGCTCCTTGTCCTAGCGAGGATGACGAGCAGTGCGTCTGCATCAACATCCCAGGGCTCAACAGAGTCGCAACTCAGGAACGCTTCTGGCCTTCGCGTGCTGGTCGGTGTGAGGTCCCACCTCACAACTACGTTCGCATGACTTTTCGCTTGCCGGACGCAGCTGCTGCCTTCCCAGCGTCGCCTGCGAAGCATCGTGGCTGCTTAGGAGGTCAGGTACCACACGGTCCGAGTGGAGGTAGCGATGGTTCTTCACGAACCCCCCGAGCCCCAGAGCCTCCCAAGGTTCAAGACCAAGGTGACTCATGAGGGGCAACCACTTCAGGGCGCATCTTTAGCTACCTCAACATCCCTCCAGCAACGACACCAGGTGGCATCTTTTAGTGGGGGCGCCCCATAGGCTGCATCATCCCCATGTCGTGTGGGCCTGTACCTGCGGTGTGTATCATTTCACATATTTACTTTATCTTGTCGGGGGCGCCCCTCGGGCTGCATCATCCGCAGGCCGCACGGGTCCGTCCCTGCGGCATATATCGTTCTCGCATTTATCTGAACTAGCTTGCCTCCTCCCGTGAACTGCTTTATGATCATCACCTGCTAGTCCAGCACTTTGGTGCCATGAATGTCATGCGCCCTTGTGAACCTACCCATGATTGCCTCATGATTTAGGGCCGGCACGGCGTCTGTGCTTGGGTCCGTCCCTGTAGCGACGCTAAATCCAAGAGGCTGAGGTCTGGCTCACGGGCGAGCTCCCTTGTACGTCACCTCCCATGGTCCTTGGTGCTTGGTTCTCGCATGAGATAATTGCGGGTGGATGAGCTATGGCGCACGACCCGATGCCTCGCCACCACGGGAGCCACGTGTCGGTTGTCTTTCTTCAGGATTTTTCGTATGAGAAGACTGTGCACGACGTCTATGCTCGGGTTCGTCCGTGCAGCATCGATAAACCCAGCGACTGAGCTCTGTCTGGCGGGCCGGCCCCGTTCATGTCACCTCCTGGGGTCGTTGGTGTTTGGCCTTCTCATGTGATCACCTTAGGAGATTCATTCGACGCAGGTTGTCTAACCATCTCGCAGGACCACCACAGTTGTCAAGAATCAAAATCAGGCGCAACCCGTCTTGAGGTGGGGCCTCGTGAGTCCCGCACTGGCTCACGAGTGCCCAGACACACCTCATTTAGACCTTCCATGCAAGCCACGTGTCAAGGAAAGGCTGTACATGCCCTGGGGGCTCCACGCAGAGGGAGCCCCCACCCACGCACCAGTGGAAGTACCATGCTCTGCGCTGGCAATCGACACGATCGAGGAGCGTCTATGCCCGTGCAAGTGCGGAAGCGCTATGCTCCGCGCTGGTGATAAACAACTGGGGGTGTTCCCATGGCCGCATCAACCTCAGGGAGCCACCAGGCTCAGTGTCCAGCCTCATCGCAACACTTTCCCCTTGGGAGAGTCGCGCGAGGGGGATAGGCACGGGGGGCTACGCTCAGGTAACGCCTAGTGTATGCGACCCTACCAGGTCCCTCGTACCTGGTCGTCACGTTCCCCTCCCGAGAGGGACCTCGGCGAGGACAGGAATGGGGTTCTGTTTGTACGTCAAGGGGGACTCCTGGGCATCGCGACTCAGGAGCCTAACTGGTCACGTTGCCTCACCCCTTGGTCTCGTCCTCGTGGTCCGGACAACCCAACGGAGGCTGAGGCATGCGCGGGGCCGGGCCCCGCCGACGCAGAACGCTAAGGCCTACTTTCGCATTCCCCTCCCGAGGGCTTTTTGTACATCAAGGGGGACTCCTGAGCATGATGACTCAAGAGCCTAACTGGTCATGTAGCCCCTCACCCCTTGGTCTCGTCCTGGTGATCCGGATGCCCCAACGGTGGCTGAGGCATGCATGGGGCCGGGCTCTGCCGACGCAGAACACTAAAGCAACAGGAAGGAAATCGCGGGTTCCTAACAAATTGTTGCTTCAAATACCAAAAAGAAGTTTTATTGCCTCCACAAGGCATGGTGCGTGTTGCGGGGAAATAAAAGGGGAGAGGAGCACCGCCAGTAGGCCTTCTCTTCAGCCTCGGGCGCTGCCGTCAGGGAATGCCCCTTCGTCGACAATGTCGCCGTCGCCCGTGCCGTCGGCCGCGGCCGCATGATCGGCGGCACCATAAGCTGGAGGCGCAGGGTAGATGGCGAGGAACTTCCCTAGTAGGGTCGTATTCACACAATCCCTTCTACATGAACAAGGAAGTAAATAGTTGGCTTACAATCGCCACATCACACAATGATCAAATTATTCATATATCAATCAGAGTACACACGAGGTCCGACTACGGACGGATCCAAATGAAAAGAAGACAACCCCCAATGCTAAGTCCCAATCGTCCCTACTGGGCACCACTACAAATCATCCGGAAAGGAAACATAGTAACGACCGAGGTCTTCGTGGAATTCCCACTTGAGCTCGGTGGCATCACCTGCATTGGTATCATCAACACCTGCAACTTTTGTTGTAGTTTCTGTGAGTCACAAGGACTCAGCAATCTCAAAACCCATGAGATCAAGACTATTTAAGCTTATGGGTAGGATGTGTTTATTAGTTGGAGTTCCAACAAGCACTAAGCAAATATGGTGGCTAACATGCGAGTACAAGAGTAAGATGAGAAACTATGCAACAGACGCAGAGCTAGAAGTGATCAAGAGGTGATCCTAAACTACTTATGTTCAAACATAACCCCAACGTGTTCTCTTCCCGAACCTGGTCAAAAAGATACCATCACGGTTACATATGCGGTAGCACTTGTATTTGGGTAAGCCCTTGGCAACACCATGTTTCACCTTCTTCACCATGGTATCAAGGAAGTGTGCCTCACGAATATGATCTTCCAGAGTTGGAGTCACTTGAAGGTTGGCAAGAAAACCTTGAGGAACAACTTGAATTTGAGCTTTCGAAATGCTTCACAAATATCTGGTTGGAATGGTTGGAATGGCTTGAGAATGCCTTTCTACTCAAAGCATCTGCAATCACATTCGCGTTGCCTGGAGTGTATTTAATGCTTGGATTGTACTCTTGAATCATTTCGACCCACCAAGTTTGCCGGAGGTTGAGTTTGGGTTGAGTGAATATGTATTTGAGGCTCTTGTGATCGATGAAAATATCCACTTGCCTTCCCAAGAAGAGATGTCTCCATGTTATTAATGCATGGACAACTACCGCCAACTCAAGATCGTGAGTGGTGTAGTTCCTTTCATTTGGCTTCAACTGACGAGAAGTATAAGCCACAACTTTCTTCTCTTGCATTAACACGGCATCGAGACCTTGCAACGAGGCATCACAGAAAACTTCGAATGGTTTTGATTCATCTGGAGGAGTTAGGATAGGAGATGAGATGAGTTCCTCTTTGAGAGTGTTGAAAGCAACGTCACACTTAGGAGTCCAGGAATATTTGACATGCTTCTAGAGGAGGTTGGAAAGTGGATTAGCAATCTTTGAGAAATTCTCATCAAATCTTTGGCAATAGCTTGCAAGCCCAAGGAAACGGCGGAGCTGCTTGACATTCTGAGGAGGCTCCCAATTCACAATTGCAGAAACCTTCTCTTGATTAACAGAAATGCCTTTGCCGGATATGATGTGGCTAAGGTAAAGAACTTCATCAAGCCAAAACTCACATTTAGAGAACTTTGCATAGAACTGATACTCTCTAAGCTTGTCGAGCACCAATCCCAAATGTTTGGCATGATCCTTCTTATTGTTGGAGAAGACCCAGATATCATCAAGATACACCAGGATGAATTCATTTGTGTAGGGGTTGAAGATGAAGTTCATCATGCGAGAGAATGTTGGAGGGGCATTTGCAAGCCCGAAAGACGTGACGATATATTCATAAGAACCAAAGCTCGTTCTGAATGTTGTCTTAGGAATATCTTATTCACGAATGGGAATATGATGATACCCCATACGGAGGTCAAGCTTGGAAAACACCTTTGCACATTTGACTTGCTCGAATGGCTCATTGATGTTTGGAAGTGGGTACTTGTTCTTGATTGTCTTCTTGTTCAATGGGCGTTAGTCGACGCAAAGTCAGTCCGTGCCATCCTTCTTCTGGACATAATGAACACCACAACCCCATGAAGATGAACTTGGACTGATCAGACCCGGACGCTCTTGTTCATCGAGCTGTTTCTTCAATTCTTTCAGCTCTTTTGGCCCAAGCTTGTAGGGGTGCTTGCAAAATGGGTTCTGTACCAAGATCAAGATCAATAATGAACTCGACAGGCTGGTGAGGAGGCATACCCGAAAGCTCTACTGGAAAGACATCTTGGCATCCACCGTAACGGAACGCCGTTAAGCTATCGGGTCCGGTTTTGGATCCGATAACCCATTGACAGCCCCGACCAATGGGGATTTTCCACGTGTAAAATCATCATTGGCTGGAGGAAACACATGCCAGCTCACCGTTGGGACAGATGTCATCCACTCATTGGACCCAAAGCGCCTATGATACGTCGACATGTGGCACGGCCCAATAGAGGCCCATTCCTGTGAAAAGGCAGGTCTGTTTGACTTGGTCAAAAGGTGGCGGGCCGACCCATGGCAAGCCTATTAACGGCCTATTCGCATATAGCCCATTTACAGCCTGCTAACCCAGGGCCCATTTACGGCCTATCCGAATTAGGCCCAGTAGAGTCATCTTGGTCGTCGAATATAATTCCAGACCATTTTAACTTCCGGCCAATGTATGGCCCATGATGTCTTTCGGCCCATATGAGGCCCTTAGTAACCCTCGGCCCATTAACGGCACGTGGTGAAACTGGCCCGTAATGAATAGTGTATCACTTTATACCCTTTAACGGCCCATTATTCTGTTGGGCCATTTTCGGCCCATGTTATCTTTCGGCCTTCTCAGGGCCCATTTATTCTTGGGCTCATTTCTAGTATTCGTTTACTTACGGCCCGTTACTGTAATTTTTTACTTGTGGGCCAAATTCAGCCCGTGGTTATAGTCGGCCCGTTTGTGGCCCGTTAATACGTTGTGCCATTTTCATAGCGTCATCAAATACGACCGATTAACGATGACCCATTATGGTCGGCCCATGAACGGACCATTTCAACTATAGCCCATTTACGGCCATAATGTGGTCTGTTATTGGCCCATGTTTGGCCAACTGATCATACGACCTGGAGAATGCCCATTTATGATACGGCCCATAGAAGGCCCATTGTGTCTACGGCCCGTATAAGGTCCATTGTTTCTACGCCCCGTAGAAGGCCCATTGTTTCTATGGCCCGTAGGAGGCCCATGTTAACTACAGTAAATATGTAGCCCATGGTTATTGTGGCCTAGTTTTAAAAAATAAGTTATTGCGGCCACTAGCAAACCACGGAAAAAGAAACCGCACTGACTACAAGAAAACAAATAAACAAGACAACAAGGAAATAAATTAGCAAGAAATTTACGCTAGGCTATCACGGCTGTTACACATATTACATCCAGTGGGCATGAAAGTTCGC
This sequence comes from Triticum urartu, assembly GCF_056163025.1. Lineage (NCBI taxonomy): Eukaryota > Viridiplantae > Streptophyta > Magnoliopsida > Poales > Poaceae > Triticum > Triticum urartu. Next base: position 260,118,580 of record NC_141875.1, read on the forward strand.
CACCAGTGCAAATATAGGGAACGAAGAAGCATATAAACGCCGCAGAAAAACAATTCCACAACTTCGACCACTTCAGAAGAGCTCAAGAAACAATATCCTCGGTAACCATAATGCTGGATAGATGCTTAGAAAGCTTATTAACTTTCTCTGGTTTGGCAGTTAAATCCTCCAGCACTTGTTGTTGCACCAGAAAGTATGCATCTGAATTCTACAGGGACTTCCTCAGTCCTTCCGCTTCCTATCACATAACATCTGATCGATATCTTTCAACTTGAAGTTGAGACTCAAGTAGCCGAACTGATTCAGGCAGCGAGTTCGAAGAGCTGGTGCTAGCAGTAGTAGCCAGTAACTCGAACACTACATCAAGACAGGACTTTTGGGTTGTCTCAGTGTCTTCAATATAGTTTTTATCAGCTTTCTTGGAGACCAACAAGGATGTCTCACTATCTTGAACCTTATCTGCATTACTTCCTTTACCATTGCATAATGGGGTACTCTTCTCCAATATTTTATCCGCGTTCTAAAAGAGAAACAAACAAACACATCACATGTTTACTATGTAGTATATGAAACTCATTTTGGTAAACCAGTTCAGTAGTAAGGTGGACAGGATAACAGCATGAAACAAACATATATCTATGTAGTATGGTCACTGTATGGTCTATATCATTCGAGTTTATGTTGCCAAATCAAGATACATACAGTTCGAATCATATCTATTTAAGACAAAGCAGCATATAAAGAATATAAGTGTGGGAAACTACACAACAATAACAACACTTGTAATGTGCATGGCATGAGAACATAACTATTTTTCAATTGAAACTGAAATCAGCATAGAGTAAGTTACAACAGCAAACACATTAAAGAAATAGGTTTAAAACTTACATGTTGCACCATTGGAGTTTCAATTGCATCCTTCAAATTTGAAATTAGTTGGTATGAGTAAATACAGTGATGCAAGAGCAAAGTATTATGAACCATAGCTACGGAACCTGACCCGAGAACAATTCTTCTTCTGCTTTAAGCGTTGACTTGGGGTTCGGAGTGGTGGTCCTTGTGCTTTGGGCACTGCAGTTGCCTTACTAACTGCTCGTGTTTGGGAGCTTTGTGGTGGAGACGGTTCTGTGTCAATGGGAACTGGGTACTATCTGCTGGGGTTGGCGTTAGAAGGGGTGTAGCTGGTTCTCTGTCCAACTCAGTAGTGCTACCTCTTGAGCACTTGTGTTGGTTTTCCCTTGAAGAAGAAAGGGTGATGCAGCAGAGTAGCGTAAGTATTTCCCTCTGTTTTTGAGAACCAAGGTATCAATCCAGTAGGAGGCCACGCACGAGTCCCTTGCACCTACACAAACAAATAAATCCTCGCAACCAACGAGATAAGGGGTTGTCAATCCCAACACGGTCACTTACGAGAGTGAGATCTGATAGGTATGATAAGATATAATTTTTGGTATTTTTATGATAAAGATGCAAAGTAAAATAAAAGGCAAAGCAAATAACTAAGTATTGGAAGAATAATATGATGGAAAATAGACTCTGGGCCATATGTTTCACTAGTGGCTTCTCTCAAGAGCATAATTATTCACGGTGGGTAAACAAATTACTATTGAGCAATTGACAGAATTGAGCATAGTTATGAGAATATCTAGGTATGATCATGTATATAGGCATCACGTCCGAGACAAGAAGACCGACTCCTGCCTGCATCTACTATTATTACTCCACACATCGACCGCTATCCAGCTTGCATCTAGAGTATTAAGTTCAAGAGAGAAGAGTAACACTTTAAGCAACATGACATGATGTAGAGGGATAAACTCATGCAATATGAAATAAACCCCATCTTGTTATTCTCGATGGCAACAATACAATACGTGCCTTGCTGCCACTACTGTCACTGGGAAAGGACACCGCAAGATTGAAGCCAAAGATAAGCACTTCTCCCATTGCAAGAAAGATCAATCTAGTAGGCCAAACCAAACTGATAATTCGAAGAGACTTGCAAAGATAACCAATCATACATAAAAGAATTTAGAGAAGATTCAAATATTGTTCATAGATAAACTTGATCATAAACCCACAATTCATCTGTCTCAACAAACACACCGCAAAAGAGGATTACATCAAATAGATCTCCACAAGAGAGGGGGAGAAATTTGTATTGAGATCCAAAAAGAGAGAATAAGCCATCTAGCTAATAACTATGGACCCGTAGGTCTGAGGTAAACTACTCACACTTCATCGGAGAGGCTATGGTGTTGATGTAGAAGCCCTCCGTGATCGATGCCGCCTCCGGCGGTGCTCCGGAACAGGCCCCAAGAAGGGATCTCGTGGATACAGAAAGTTACGGCGGTGGAATTAGGGTTTTGGCTCCGTATCTGGTAGTTTGGGGGTATGTAGGTATATATAGGAGGAAAGAGTACGTCAGCGGAGCAACAGGGGCCCCATGACGGTGGAGGGTGCGCCGAGGGGGGTAGGCGTGCCCCCTACCTCATGGCCTCCTGGTTGATGTCTTGACGTAGGGTCCATGTCCTCTGGATCATGTTCATTCCGAAAATCATGTTCCCGAAGGTTTCATTCCGTTTGGACTCCGTTTGATATTCTTTTTATGTGAAACCCTTAAATAGGCAAAAAACATCAATTCTAGGTTGGGCCTCCGGTTAATAGGTTAGTCCCAAAAATAATATAAAAGTGTGTAATAAAGCCCAATAATGTCCAAAACAGAATATAATATATCATGGAACAATCAAAAATTATAGATATGTTGGAGACGTATCCAGCATCCCCAAGCTTAATTCCTGCTCGTCCTCGAGTAGGTAAATGATAAAAACAGAATTTTTGATGTGGAATGCTACTTGGCATAATTTCAATGTAATTCTTCTTAATTGTGGTATGAATATTCAGATCCGAAAGATTCAAGACAAAAGTTCAATATTGACATAGAAATAATAATACTTCAAGTATACTAACTAAGCAATTATGTCTCTTCAAAATAACATGGCCAAAGAAAGTTATCCCTACAAAATCATATAGTCTGGTTATGCACTATCTTCACCATACAAAGTATTTAAATCATGCACAACCCCGATGACAAGCCAAGCAATTGTTTCATACTTTTGGTGTTCTCAAACTTTTTCAATCTTCACGCAATACATGAGCGTGAGCCATGGACATAGCACTTTAGGTGGAATAGAATGGTGGTTGTGGACGAGACAAAAATGGGGAATATAGTGTCACACCAACTAGGCGTATCAACGGGCTATGGAGATGCCCATCAATAGATATCAATGTGAGTGAGTAGGGATTGCCATGCAATGGATGCACCAGAGCTATAAATACATGAAAGATCACCAAAAGGAACTAAGTGGGTGTGCATCCAACTCGCTTGCTCACAAAGACCTAGGACATTTTGCGGAAGCCCATCTTTGGAATATACAAGCCAAGTTCTATAATGAAAAATTCCCACTAGTATATGAAAGTGATAACATAGGAGACTCTCTATTATGAAGATCATGGTGCTACTTTGAAGCACAAGTGTGGTAAAAGGATAGTAGCATTGTCCCTTCTCTGTTTTTATCTCATTTTTTTATTTGGGCCTTTTTTATGGCCTCTTTTTTATTTTTTTATTTTATTTTCCGTCTGGAGTCTCATCCCGACTTGTGGGGGAATCATAGTCTCCATCATCCATTCCTCACTTGGGATAATGCTGTAAAAATGATGATCATCACACTTTTATTTACTTACAACTCAACAATTACAACTCAATACTTAGAACAAAACATGACTCTATGTGAATGCCTCCGGTGGTATACTGGGATATGCAATGAATCAAGAGTGACATGTATGGAAGAATTATGAACGGTGGCTTTGCCACAAATACAATGTCAACTACATGATCATGCAAAGCAATACGACAATGATGGAGCGTGTCATAGTAAACGGAACGGTGGAAAGTTGCATGGCAATATATCTTGGAATGGCTATGGAAATTTCATGATAGGTAGGTATGGTGGCTGTTTTGAGGAAGGTATATGGTGGGTGTATGATATCGGCGAAAGGTGCGCGGTATTGGAGAGGCTACCAATGGTGGAAGGAAGAAAAGTGTGTATGATCCATGGACTCAACCTTAGTCATAAAGAACTCATATACATATTGCAAAAATCTACAGGTTATCATAGCAAAGTATTACGCTCATGCTCCTAGGGGATAGATTGGTAGGAAAAGACCATCGCTCGTCCCCGACCGCCACTCATAACGAAGACAATCAATAAATAAATCATGCTCCGACTTCATCATATAACGGTTCACCGTACGTGCATGCTACGGGAAGCACAAAATTAACACAAGTATTTCTCAAATTCACAACTACTCAACTAGCATGACTCTAATATTACCATCTCCATATCTCAAAACAATTATCAAGTATCAAACTTCTCATAGTATTCAACACACTCATAAGAATTTTATTATTATTAATCTTGAATGCCTAACATGATTAAAGAAAATTAACATGCTGTTTTGTAGGACTCTCAAAATAATCTAAGTGAAGCATGAGATAACAATAGTTTCTATAAATCAAATCCACCGATGTGCTCTAAAAGATATAAGTGAAGCACTAGAGCCAAAACTATATAACTCAAAAGATGTAAGTGAAGCACATAGAGTATTCTAACAATTTATGAATCATGTGTGTCTCTCTAAAATTGTGTGTACAGCAAGGATGATTGTGGTAAACTAACAAATAAAGACTCAAATAATACAAGTCGCTCCAAGCAAAACACATATCATGTGGTAAATAAAAATATAGCTCCAAGTTACCGATGGAAGTAGACGAAAGAGGGGATGCCTTCCGGGGCATCCCCAAGATTTGGCTTTTAGGTTTCCTTAGATTATCTTGGGGTGCCTTGGGCATCCCGAAGCTTAGGCTCTTTCCACTCCTTGTTCCATAATCCATCAAATCTTTCACCCAAAACTTGAAAACTTCACAACACAAAACTTAAAGTAAAAATTCTCGTGAGCTCCGTTAGCGAAAGAAAACAAAACACCACTTCAAGGTACTGTAATGAACTCATTCTTCATTTATATTGGTGTTAAACCTACTGTATTCCAACTTCTCTATGGTTTATAAACTATTTCACTAGCCATAGATTCATCGAAATAAGCAAACAACACACGAAAAACAGAATCTGTCAAAAACAGAACAGTCTGTAGTAATCTGTAGCTAACGCAAGATCTGGAACCCCAACAATTCTAAAATAAATTGCTGGACGTGAGGAATTTATCTATTAACTTTCTGAAAAAATAATTAACTAAATAGCACTTTCCAAATAAAAATGGCAGCAATTCTCGTGAGCGCTAAAGTTTCTGTTTTTTACAGCAACATTAAAAAGAGTTTCCCCAAGTCTTCCCAACGGTCTACTTGGCACAAACACTAATTAAACACAAAAAACACAACCAAAAACAGAGTATAGATAAATTATTTATTACTAAACAGGAGCAAAAATCAAGGAAATAAAATAAAATTGGGTTGCCTCGCAACAAGCGCTATCGTTTAACGCCCCTAGCTTGGCATAAAAGCAAGGATATATCTAGGTATTGCCATCTTTGGTAGGCAATCCATAAGTGGCTCTCATGATAGATTCATATGGTAATTCAATTTAATTTCTAGGGAAGTGTTCCATGCCTTTCCTTCACGTACATTGGAATCTAATATTTCCTTCCTTCATATCAATAATTGCACCGATCGTTCTAAGGAAAGGTCTACCAAGAATAATAGGACATGAAGGATTGCAATCGATATCAAGAACAATAAAATCTACGGGCACATAGTTCCTATTTGCAACAATAATAACATCATTAATTCTTCCCATAGGTTTCTTAATGGTGGAATCCGCAAGGTGCAAGTTTAAAGAGCAATCATCAAAATCACGGAAACCTAACAAATCACACAAAGTCTTTGGAATCGTGGAAACACTAGCACCCAAATCAGACAAAGCATAGCATTCATGATCTTTAATTTTAATTTTAATAGTAGGTTCCCATTCATCATAAATTTTTCTAGGGATAGAAACTTCCAACTAATGTTTTTCTTCATAAGATTGCATCGAAGTATCAACGATATGTTTAGTAAAAGCTTCATTTCGACTATAAGCATGAGGAGAATTAAGCACGGATTGCAACAAGGAAATACAATATATTAAAGAGCAATTATCATAATTAAATTCCTTGAAATCCAAAATAGTGGGTTCATTAATATTTAAAGTTTTGACTTCTTCAATCCCACTTTTAACAATTTTAGCATCAAGGTTTAAACACTCTGAATTCTTGGAACGCCGCCTAGGTAAAGGTGGATCATATTCAGTCCCATCATTATGAAGATTCATATTGCAAAACAAAGATTTAATAGGGGACACATCAATAACTTTTAGATCTTCATCTTTATTATCATGGAATCTAGAAGAACACACTTTTGTAAAGCAATCTTTCTTAGCACACATCCTAGCGGTCTTTCTTTGCTCTGATCAATGGAAATTCTCATGGATTTGAGAGACTCATTTATATCATGCTTACGTGGAATAGATCTAAGTTTCAAAGAATCAAGATCAAGAGAAATTTTATCAACGTTCCTAGCCAACTCATCAATCTTAAGCAATTTTTCTTCAATCAAAGCATTGAAATTCTTTTTCGAAGAAATAAATTATTTAATATTAGATTCAAAATAAGAGGGCATCTTATTATAATTTCCATAAGAATTGTTGTAGGAATTACCATAATCATTAGAGGAATTACTAGGATATGGCCAAGGATTAAAGTTTCCTCTATACACGTTGTTACCAAAATTATTCCTACCAACAAAATTCACATCCATAGATTCATTATTATTGTCAATCAAAGTAGACAAAGGCATATCATTAGGATCAGAAGAAACACTTTTATTAGCAAATAATTTCATAAGTTCATCCATCTTTCCACTCAAAACATTAATTTCTTCTATCACATGCACTTTCTTATTAGTAGATCTTTCGGTGTGCCATTGAGAATAATTAACCATAATATTATCTAGGAGTTTAGTAGCTTCTCCTAAAGTGATTTCCATAAAAGTGCCTCCCGCTGCCGAATCTAAAAGATTTCTAGAAGCAAAATTCAATCCGGCATAAATTTTTTGTATAATCATCCAGAAATTCAAACCATGCGTAGAGCAATTATGTATCATTAATTTCATCCTCTCCCAAGCTTGTGCAACATGTTCATGATCAAGTTGCTTAAAATTCATAATATCGTTTCTAAGAGAGATAATCTCAGCGGGAGGAAAATACTTAGAGATAAAAGTACCTTTGCACTTATTCCATGAATCAATACTATTTTAAGGCAAAGAAGAAAACGAAGCTTTAGCGCGATCTCTAAGCGAAAAAGGAAATAGCTTCAATTTAACAATATCATTGTCCACATCTTTCTTCTTTTGCATATCACACAAAGCAACGAAGCTAATGAGATGGGTAGCGGCATCTTCACTAGGAAGGCCAGCGAATTGATCTTTCATGACAAGATTCAACAAAGCAGCATTAATTTCACAAGATTCAACATCGGTAAGAGGAGCAATCGGAGTGCTAAGGAAATCATTATTGTTGGTATTGGTAAAGTCACACAATTTAGTGTTATCTTGGGCCATCGTGACAAGCAAGCAATCCAACACACAAGCATACAAGAAACGGGCAAAAAGAGGCAAGTAGAGAAAGAGAGGGAGGACAAAGAGAGAGAGAGGGCGAATAAAACGGCAAGGGTGAAGTGGGGGAGAGGAAAACGAGAGGCAAAAGGTAAATAATGTAATGCAGGAGATAAGGGTTCGTGATGGGTACTTGGTATGTTGATTTTTGCGTAGACCTCCCTGGCAACGGCGCCAGAAATCCTTCTTGCTACCTCTTGAAGAGGAAAGCGTGATGCAGCAGAGTAGCGTAAGTATTTCCCTTAGTTTTTGAGAACCAATGCATCAATCTAGTAGGAGGCCACACACGAGTCCCTCGCACCTACACAAACAAATAAATCCTTGCAACCAACGCGATAAGGGGTTGTCAATCCCTACACGGTCACTTACGAGTGTGAGATCTGATAGATATGATAAGATAATTTTTTTGGTATTTTTATGATAAAGATGAAAAGTAAAATAAAAGGCAAAGGAAATAACTAAGTATTGGAATATTAATATGATGGAAGATAGATCCGGGGGCCATAGGTTTCACTAGAGGCTTCTCTTAAGAGCATAAGTATTCACAGTGGGTAAACAAATTACTATTGAGCAATTGACAGAATTGAGCATAGTTATCAGAATATCTAGTTATGATCATGTATATAGGCATCACGTCCGAGACAAGTAGACCGACTCCTGCCTGCATCTACTACTATTACTCCACACATCGACCGCTATCCATCATGCATCTAGAGTATTAAGTTCAAGAGAACAGAGTAACGCTTTAAGCAAGATGACATGATGTATAGGGATAAACTCATGCAATATGAAATAAACCCCATCTTATTATCCTCGATGGCAACAATACAATTCGTGCCTTGCTTCCCCTACTGTCACTTGGAAAGGACAATGCAAGATTGAACCCAAAGCTAAGCACTTCTCCCATTGCAAGAAAGATCAATCTAGTAGGCAAAACCAAACTGATAATTCGAAGAGACTTGCAAAGATAACCAATCATACATAAAAGAATTCAGAGAGGATTCAAACATTGTTCATAGATAAACTTGACCATAAACCCACAATTCATCGGTCTCAACAAACACACCCAAAAAGAAGATTACATCGAATAGATCTCCATAAGAGAGGAGGAGAACTTTGTATTGAGATCCAAAAAGAGAGAAGAAGCCATCTAGCTAATAACTATGGACCGTAGGTCTGAGGTAAACTACGCACACTACATCGGAGAGGCTATGGTGTTGATGTAGAAGCCCTCCGTTATCTACGCCCCCTCCGACGGAGCTCCAGAACAGGCCCCAAGATGGGATCTCGTGGATACAGAAAGTTACGGCGGTGGAATTCGGGTTTTGGCTCCGTATCTGGTAGTTTGGGGGTACGTAGGTATATATAGGAGGAAGGAGTACGTCGGTGGAGCAACAGAGGGCCCACGAGGGTGGATGGCGCGCCCAAGGGGTAGGCGCGCCCCCTACCTCGTGGCCTCCTGGTTGATGTCTTGACGTAGGGTCCAAGTCCTCTGGATCATGTTCGTTCCGAAAATCACTTTCACGATGGTTTCATTCCGTTTGGACTCCTTTTGATATTCTTTTTCTACGAAACCCTAAAATAGGGAAAAAACAGCAATTCTGGGTTGGGCCTCCGATTAATAGGTTAGTCCCAAAAATAATATAAAATTGTATAATAAAGCCCAATAATGTCCAAAACAGAATATTATATAGCCTGGAACAATCAAAAATTATAGATACGTAGGAGATGTATCAGGTAGGGGTACAATATTGGTGAGTCTGGGTTATGTGTGGTGGGGCTTGTTCTTGGGTAAGTACAATTGTGTTTCTATCTCCATCGACAGGTAGCATGATCTTTTCTGAAGACTGTGTTTTTACTCACACAGATATTGCCATCACCCTCTCCAATTGAAATGGCTGATAAACAAGAAAAGTAATTGAATGTACAGACATTGTAAGATAGACAGGTGCAATGGATAGTAGGGAAGAAAACAGGGCATGAAATAATTCACATTTACGTGGTTCAACCAAATAGAATAGTAGGACATAATTTCACATATATGATGGCTAATTAAATAGGATAGCATGACACAATTTCACATGTATGATGGCTAACTAAACAGGATAGAATGACATACTTCAAAATATGATGACTATGTAAACAAGTTGACATGATATAACTATACGATGTGTCTATTAAATTGGTTGGCATGCCATAAATCACAAACATGCCGTCGATGGAAACATGATGGCATGATATAATTCACGGATAGAATGACATAATTCAAAATATGATGACTATGTAAATAGGATGAGATGATATAACTATATTATGTCTTTAGAAAATGGGTTGGCATGCCATAATTCAGATACATGCTATCTATGTAAACATCATGGCATGATATAATTCAAATATATGATTTATATACTAATGAAGTGAGCAGAGGGCAATCGCATATATGATGTGTCAACTAAGGAGATGGCATTCAATATCGTGTATACGATGTAGAAACTAAGCATTGCAATACAACATAAGCATGATATGAGTAATATAACCCTGCTATGTTTGAGCATACACCTCAGGGGGATAATAGGACTGGTGATCTGCCTCTGAAGCCTCCTCTAAAGAGCTATCTGTAACCAGCAAGATGTTTGCTTCAGCAGGTAGCATTGTCTGCTCTGAAGACCTTGTTTTCACCAATTCAAATGGCTGATGCACAAAAGAGCAGTTGAATATACAAACATTGTCGACAAAAGCAATGAGAAATACAAAAAAGGATAGCATGATATAATTCACATATATGACGCTTGGCTAAACAACATGGCATTGGATAATTCACATATATAATGCCTTGCAAAAGATAGCATTGCATAATACACATATATAATGTCTTGCAACAAGATGGCATTGCATAATTCACATATATGGTAATTCGACACTAAACAGGTGGCATTCACACAAAGCATGCCTAAACTAAGGAAATGACACAGCAATGCAATATACCATATGCTCGATATGAGCAACATAATCCTGCCAAGATAGAGCATGCACCTCAGGAGGGGGAATAGGACTGGTCATATGTCTCTGAATCCTCCTCTAAGGAGCTATCTGCAACCAGCAAGACATGTGAAAGTGCTTTATATCGACTAGAGGGGGGGTGAATAGGCGATTTTTATGGAAGTCTTCAAAACATGAGAGTTATGAAGACAAACAGTACAGATATGCCTATCACTTAAGCAGCGGAAGTTAGATTACACTAGGCAAGCCATGGTCAAGTATTCAATAGAGTGAAAGCACCGTGACAAGTAGCTGCAGTGTAATAAGGATCAGGTAGGAAGAAGTTATGAAGCCAATCAAATCATACAGTTATGTTGTGAAGACAAAAGATATAGCAAGCATGCAATGGCTTCACAATGAATAGCAGTAAGTTGAAGGGAAGTGAAGATGAAACCAGTGACACGTTGAAGACAATGATTTCTTGGACCAGTTCCAGTTGCTGTGACAACGGTACGTCTGGTTGGAGCGGCTAGGTATTTAAACCAAAGGACACACAGTCCCGGACACCCAGTCCTGAACACGTAGCTCAGGACACCCAGTCCTCACCGTCTTCTCCTTGAGCTAAGGTCACACAGACCTCGCCCAATCACTCTGGTAAGTCTTCAAGGTAGACTCCCAAACCTTCACAGACTTCGTTCACCGAAAATCCACAATTTCTCTTGGATGCTCAGAACGCGACGCCTAACCGTCTGGAGGATGCACAGTCCTCGAGTGTAATAAGTCTTCAGATCACTCAGACAAGAAGACTTAAGTGATGCCCAATTTACTCTGGCTCTGGGTGGTTAGGGCTTTTCTCCTCGCTAGGAATTTTCTCTCGAAGGCTTCGAGGTGGGTTGCTCTCAAACGACAAAAGCCGTGCACTGAAATCTGAGCAGCCAACCATTTAAGGTTGAAGGGGGTGGACTATTTATAGCCACTGGGCAACCCGACCTGATTTGTCCGAAATGACCCTGGGTCACTAAGGAACTGACACGTGTTCCAACGGTCAGATTTTGAACTCGCATGGCAACTTTACTTGGGCTGCAAGTAAAGCTAACTTGTCCGACTCTGGACAAGATTTGCTCTCATAGTCTTTGCTCGAAGACATAGGATTTGAATTAGGCATCACTTCAGTCATTCTGACTGGTTCTCTTGGACCCCACTTAATAGTACGGTGGTTCCTATGGCACAACATAAATGAAATAAAACTTCGAAGGATCTAAGTCTTCGAGTTCCATAAGCTTCATAGGGAGTCTTCTCTTGTCATTGACTTCAATATGAATATCTTCATAAACCACCATTGTCTTCAATGTCTTCGTACATTTTTAGGGGTCATCTCTGGTAGTGAAACCGAATCAATGAGGGACTTCTACCTGTGTTATCCTGCAATTCTCACAAACACATTAGTCCCTCAACTAGGTTTGTCGTCAATACTCCAAAACCAACTAGGGGTGGCACTAGATGCACTTACAACATGCGCTTCGTCAGATAGCATTGTCTGCTCTGAAGACCTTGTTTCCACTCCAGATTTTTCCATGACCGTGCCGAATGGCTAATGCACAGGAAGAGTAATTGATTGTACTAAAATTATTGACAAACTTAACACGTAATAAAAAAATGATGTCATGATAGAATTCACATATAAGATGACCGGCTAACCAGGGTGGCATTGCAAAATTCACATATATGATGCCTGGCTAAACAAGATGGCATTGCATGATTCACATATACGATAAAGAAACTAAACAGATGCCATTGACACAAAGCATGTCTAAACTAAGCATATGACATCTTTCATGTATATAGTAAGCAATGCAAGGCACCATATGCCTGATATTACCAACATCAGCATGCCATGTTAGAGCGAAGACCTCATGGGGTAAATAGGAGTGGTCTTCTGCTTCTGAATCCCCCTCAGAATAGTTATCTTCCTCTTGACTATGATCCGAAATGGGTGGAGGGGGGCTGCCTTTGCACCCACCATGGAGTGACGTCTTCATGAAATTTTATTGCCACACAAGGCTCGTCTCTTTTGCTCTACATGTTCAGTTCCATTGTGTACAATAACTGACATGAATAGGAATAAAACATAGTGAGACTATGTAAGGAGTGCATGCACAAATCCAGAGTGATGGTAGCAAACTGTGGGTGGACCCAAAACCAATAATAGCTTTAGTTAAAAAATACAGATAATGGCTCCTTTAATTTTTGTTTGCACCCAACATGAAACTCATAGTAGACACCCAAGATTAATGTAACACCCCGGATGTAACCTACCTTATTTGTACTCCAACTCTTGCCGTTTCCGGCACTAAGTTATTTTATTTCCTCGTTGTCGGGTTTTTGTCTCCGTGTGTTTTGTCTTTGTCATGCATCTCATATCATGTCATCATGTGCATTGCATTTGCATATGTGTTCGTCTCATGCATTCGAGCATTTTCCCCGTTGTCCGTTTTGCATTCTGGCGCTCCTATGTCACCCGGTGTCCCTTTCTACCTCTTTTCATGTGCAGGTACTAAACATTTCCGGATTGGACTGACACTTGTCATGCGGCCTTGGTTTACTACTGGTAGACCGCCTATCAAGTTTCGTACCATTTGGACTTCGTTTGATACTCCAACGGTTAACCGAGGGACCGATAAAGGCCTCGTGTGTGTTGCAGCCCAACACCCTTCCAAAGTGGCCCAAAACCCAACTAAACCTCTCCCATCATCTAGATCGTTTGATCACGATCGCGTGGCCGCAAACCACACCTCATTTGGAACTTCCTAGCTCCCTCTACCTCTATAAATAGATCCCCTCCCGAAAATCCCGGATCTCCTCTTCCCCTAACCCTAAATTTCGCTCCTCCGCGCACCGGACGTGTCCGGCCCGTGCCGGACAACGTCCGATCCACCCCGCCACCGCCACGTGGTGCGACGTGGTTCGTCCGCCGCCTCCCTCTGCCGCCGGCCCGGGAGATCCCGCGCCCCCCCCCCCCCCCGAGCCCATCGCCACCGCGCCGCCTCAAGCCGAAGCCCGCCGCCTTCCTCCTCGCGTCCGGCAACCCGAGCCGCCCGGCGCTGCCGCGCGCCATCGCCGGCGACAGCCCCACGCCGGCGACGCCGTCCCTCCACCGGCCGCACCTCGCCGCCCCAAGTCCGACGCGCCGCCCCACCATTTCGGCGCCGCCCCGGCAAGATCCGCCCTCTCCCCGAGCTCCAACGACTCCGGCCACCTCTCCTTCGATCTCCGACGTCCTCGAACTCCGGCAGCTACAGTGCCCGTTGCCGGATCTGAAACCGCGGCTACAGTAAACCCTAGCTGGTTAACTTTTCCCTCTCGCTCTTTAACTTTTTGCATACTTTGTCGCATCATAACTTCCTCATCGTAGCTCCGATTCGTGCATGTAGCATATCAAAATGTTCGTCTCGAAGAGTACATCATTTCATCTCATTGAGTCATTCTCATTTGAGCTCATCTTGATGCCTGAAATGCTGTTGGAAGAGGGCGATGTGATGATAGTTTCAGATCTGTTTCAGCAGATGCACTTTTGTCATTTTTGCCATGATTAATGTGTGCATGCTATGATCCTGAGATCTACATGTGTTTTGAAGTATGTCATGCCATCTTTACAGGGTTGTATGCCATGTATTTTTGTGATCTTTGTGGTGACTAGCACAAGCATGCAAAGTAGCTTACTCAATGATGCTGATTTCAGGGACTTAGAATTTCACTGTCCTTGCCCTGTCATTATTTTTATGCCATATGTTCATGTTGTTTCCTAGTGATCTGTGTGTCTTTTGAGCATGATCAGTAAGGATGTTTTGTAGATATTGTGGTTCTCTATCCATCCATGTCTTTGTTTGTAATTATGGAGCAATCTAGCTTGAGTCAATCGAGCTCTACTTTTGCTATAAAATGTTCCTGGCAGATTGTTAACATGTTTAGCGATTTTGCCGAGCTTGTTGCTGTTGATCCGTGTATGCTATGTTGTTGTTCTTGCCATGTCTAGCTTCTATGCCACGTCTATTTGCTGGGTGTACGGTTAGTTTGTCATGCAATTCCTCGTAGTGAGTGCATCGAGCTAGTAAACATGCCTACTCGTTATCTGTTTTGCCATGCTCCAGTTTTTCACAAAGTCTGAATCTGTTTATGTTTTTGCTATGTTCACATGCTTGCAATTGTATTTTCTGATCCCTTTTGGCTCATGGTCACTAAGGGACTTTTGTTGTATGCTTTGAGTAGCTTCATGACATGCCTTGATTTGCCATGATATGTTCCTGTATCATATAGTTATCGTGCTCTAAACATTGCTTCCTGATGACAAATTCCTGACTTGTTATTTTCACTAAGTATGTAACCTGTTATCTTTTGCACTTTTGCCATGCTTGTTTGAACCTGCTATTGAGTGAACTAGCCATAGCTCAGTGTTCATCTTTTGTCAAGCATCATGAGTGGATCCCTGCCATATATTTTGTTGTCATGTTGGAGTGCTATAGCATGTTGTTCCTGATGCATTTAGATGGTCCCGTGCTGATTATCGCAGACCAGTGCCATATTTGTTTTGCTTGCCATTTCCAAACCGTGCATCCGATTCCGGTGATCTTTATATTGATTTCGACCGAAATCAACTCACCTTTCCAGTGGCACTCTTGGTTTTCCAATTTGAGGCCATGTTCAATCATTCCTTTCCAAATCATGCCTATGCATCACATATCGCATCCCGCATATCATACCATGTTTGCGCATGTTGCTTGAGCATTGCACGTGGTTGATTGTGTTCCTTTTTGTTTGTTGTTCTTGCTTGGGTAGAGCATGGAGACGAGTACGTGAGTGAGGAGCCCGTTGAGTACGCTTACGAGGATCAAGTCGACTATGAGAACTTTGCAGGCAAGATGACCATACCCTCGAAATCACTTCTATCTTTGCTTGCTAGATGCTCGCTCTTTTGCTATGCCTATGCTAGGATACCTACCACTTTCTTATTATGCCTCCCATTTTCCATGTCAAACCTCTAACCCACCTTGTCCTAGCAAACCATCGTTTGGCTATGTTACCGCTTTGCTCAGCCCCACTTATAGCGTTGCTAGTTGCAGGTGAAGATTGGAGTTTGTTCCTTGTTGGAACATGTTTATTGTTGGGATATCACCATATTATCTTGTTTATCTTAATGCACCTATATACTTGGTAAAGGGTGGAAGGCTCGGCCTTATGCCTAGTGTTTTGTTCCACTCTTGCCGCCCTAGTTTTCGTCATATCGGTGTTATGTTCCCGGATTTTGTGTTCCTTACACGGTTGGGTTATAATGGGAACCCCTTGATAGTTCGCCTTGAATAAAACTCCTCCAGCAATGCCCAACATTGGTTTTACCATTCGCCACCTAGCCTCTTTTTCCCTTGGGTTTCCGGAGCCCAAGGCTCATCTCTATGAAACACCCCGGGCCAGTGCTCCTCTGAGTGTTGGTCCAAACCAAAGCCACTTGCAGCGCCACCTTGGGGAAACTTGAGGGCTTGTTTTAGTTGTACGTAGTGTTCATCTGAGAGTGCCCTGAGAACGATATATGTGCAGCTCCTATCGGGATTTGTCGGCACATTCGGGCGGTGTTGCTGGACTTGTTTTACCATTGTCGAGGATGTCTTGTAACCGGGATGACGAGTCTGATCGGATTGTCTTGGGAGAAGGAATATCCTTCGTTGACCATGAGAGCTTGTGATGGGATAAGTTGGGACTCCCCTGCAGGGATTTGAACTTTCAAAAGTCGTGCCCGCGGTTATGGGCAGATGGGAATTTGTTAATGTCCGGTTGTAGATAACCTGAAACTTAACTTAATTAAAATGCATCAACCGCGTGTGTAACCGTGATGGTCTCTTCTCGGCGGAGGTCCAGGAAGTGAGCATGGTGTTGGAGTAATGCTTGACGTAGGTTGTTATAGGATCACTTCTTGATCATAGTTGTTCGAACGTGCCTTTGCCTTCTCTTCTCGCTCTCATTTGCGTATGTTAGCCACCAGATATGCTAGTCACTTGCTGCAGCTCCACATCGTACCTTTACCCTTCCTATAAGCTTAAATAGTCTTGATCGCGAGGGTGTGAGATTGCTGAGTCCCCGTGACTCACAGATTACTTCCAAAACTAGATGCAGGGACCGATGATTCCGCTCCAGGTGATTCAACTGAGCTCAAGTGGCTGTTCGATGAGGACTCAGGACGATACTACGTGTCTTTCCCAGATGATGAGTAGTGGTGCCTAGTTGGGGTGATCGGGAACTATGTTGCATTTGGGGTTTTTCTTCATTTTGGTTCCGTAGTCGGACCTTGAGTGTATTGGGTGATTGTAATTACTTATTTATGTATTTGTGTGACGTGGCAAGTGTAAGATAACTATGTTAGTCTTATTCCCGTATTGTATTACATGGGTTGTTGTGAAGATTACCTCACTTGTGACATTGCTTTCAATGCAGTTATGCCTCTATGTCGTGCTTCGACACGTGGGAGATATAGCCGCATCGAGGGCGTTACAATTAACCAGATAGTAGACAGATAGTACTGATTGCTGCCCCAATATGTACCCCACAACCATTTAAAAACTCAAGTTTCATCATAATTTTTGACCTGACTCGGAATCTAACAGGTGAACACGACGATAAAATAGCATGTCATCAATTTAAGCAATGCATAACGTAAGCAGACAAGGAAGAGTGCGACCTCGCTTGCGGACCCGTGTAGTCCTCAAGGTCATCTGCTTAGTTGATGATGGTAATGCAGTTGTCGTGGCTGCCGGCGGCGGGGAAGAAGATCTGAGGCGGCGAAAGACAGTCTAAAGAGCAGATCCCTATTGTGGTGAACCCTTCCGTCGTTGGAGCAGCTAAGCTGGGGTGGGACACAGCACCACAGGAGCAGGACAAACCACACAAGGTTTTCTTCGACACATATCTGTAGCAGAAGTAATTGTGTAAGGGCTTGTTTGAATTTGAGGATTCTAACAATGCAGGGATAAGAAATAGAATAGGATAGGAATGCACGTGCAAAACACAGGATTTCTGCCAATATGGGTATTTGGTTCACAAGAATTGGAAGAACACAGAATGCAAAGACGCATGGTGAGATTAAGTCAAATCACAAGAAAATGTACGGTTATAATGGTATTATGCTACTATCTCTTAGTCTTTTGCTTCATGAATAGGAATTTGAAAAGGACGACAAGTGGAAATTAAAATTCCTACGGTTTTTCTTTCAAGGAGACACTAAAGGAACAAATCCTACAGTTTTCCTTTGCTCCATTCCTTTGCACCAAATTCATGAAAAGTAGTACCATAGGAAACTTTCGAATTCCTATGTTTTTCATTCACTATTCCTTTCAAGCACTGGCGATTCTAGTAGGAAGTCTTGAGCAAGGAAAAGCCTACACTAAAAAAATGTTTTTGTGCTACTTCTATTACTTTGGACCCAGGCCACTGCCCTACTAGCTCAGCTCCCAGGGCCATCGACAAATGCACAGCTCAAACGTGCAGAGATAAATAATGATGGCGTTCAAGAGAGTCCATGACAGATAGCTAAGTTGCCTAGTACCTCACTGCATGTCATATAGAAGGACAAAATAATTGTATTTCCCGTTAATCCGTGTGCTCAGTGGACAAAATATATAACATGTATTGTAAAAAAGAGATTCAACAAGTTTACAACCTCTTTGGTGAAGCCATGTTGATCTCAGTGTGATTGGGTTGGCATGGGAGGATGCTCCGGCTGACTTGGCTATCGAAGGAGGGGAAGAAGATCTTAGGCGTCTGGAGATCGAGCCCGAGGTACTGCTCCACTATGATGGAGGGTTTCATCGTTGGAGCAGCTCCGTTGAGTTGTACGACGCCGAGGCTAAAGCAGGACAAGAGAGACAACATTAACCTGAGTGGAATTCTAATAACATCTCCAATAGATGACATAAAATACATAACCACAAAGTGCTATATGTAAAATACATCAGCCGCTCATCTCTGAATTTAAATGTTGAAACTGAATTTAACTGTCGAAACTAAACTTAACTATCGAAACTGAATTTTGCTGTCGAAACTGAATTTTACTGTCGAAACTGAACGCACTAGAGGTGAGGCTACAGGTCAGTCGACTGACTTTTTCATCTCTGGTCAGTCGATTTTGCAGCCGTTGGATACGAAATCAAGGGCCTACTGTTCATCTTCAACCTCCACCCCTGAGCTGCCAGCCACCACCGGCAAAACAGCCGCCCGCCACCGCCCGCTGTCGGCGGTGCACCGCCCCGCCCGCCCCGAAAACACTCCCCACTGCCGGTCCGCCGCCGCCCTGGCCATCCCTCTAGGCCCCCCATGCCGAGCTTTTTCTCCAGCAATTCCCATGCCACTGCCCCACCACCACCAGCGACCACCGCCCCCACCTTGAACCCTGAGATAGATAGTGGGGTACCTCTCCGGCGAGCCCCCCTCCTCGCTGCGGATGGTTCTTATTTAACTCCGGCGAGCCCCCCCACCGCCTGAAAATCGACTGACCCAAAAGTCGATTCAGTCATCTGAAGTGTAGCTAAATCGGAGCAGCATCGCAAGGAAGAGCAAGAGCGAGAGCAGCAGCGCGAGAAAGAGCAAGAGCAAGAGCAGACAAGGCAGGGGACCGAGAGCAGGAGTAGAGCAGCAGCGCGAGTGAGAGCTAAAGAAGCAGCAGCTCCTACTGATGTGGACGTCGCCACCGAGGGAGCGAGTCCGTGGAGGAAGTGGCCGGCAACGCCGCCGTGGATGGAGCCGCATCGTGTCCACTCGGGAAAGAGCGCCGGCAGCACCGTGAGATCGAATCAATTAGAAAATGCGGCGATTAGTGTACAACCTCTTTGGTGGTGCCGATTAGGCCGCAGTTTCATTCGAGGAAACGATGATGATGATGCTCTTTCGGTGGTGCAGGTGAAGATGGCGGTGTGGGAATGGAGGTGGCGCGAAAGACGAGGGGAACATCGGGGCAGCTCCTTGGAGGTGGAGGACGGGGTGGCTGAACCAGCGGGACAACCAGATCGATGACGGGTCCTCATCCGGTACGATGGATGAGGGACGTCGAGGTGTTGCTGTGGACGACGTCATTGGGGAAGAGGCTTCGGCTAGGTGGCGGACGGAGGAGGTGTGGGGCTTTGCAGGTTTTTCCGGCCTCGGTGTATGAATGGGTTGACGGATGGGATGGGAGTGGGGAACCATGTCTTAGGGACACGCTTGTCTGAAATGTATGGTAAGTTACGAAAGTACCCCCACCGATTTGAGGCAGTCCTTTTCGTTCAGGGGTATCACGGGCATATCGCGTGTTGGGATTTCACAGGAGGTGTGAGTTTTCGCGCGCATTGTAGTTTTGGAATAGCAAGGCGCAGGTTGAGATGGAGGGTGTTATCAGAGCACAACGAGACAAAGATATATCTTAAATATTTCGGGCTAACAAGGCGCGGGTTGAAATTTCCAGACAAGCCTAACGTGTATTGTACCAAATCAATTCGCACTACAAATGTCATTCAAAACTTTAATTCATGTTATGTTCAATTAAAATATTTCGCTACGTGTATAATGCATGCAACCTACTACTCAAATGAACGTTTTAGTGCATTCCAAATGTATATACTCTCGCTTCAATATGAATTAATTTGAATTTGTTTCTCCATTTGAATAAGATCTACAATAATGATTGTTGTGAAGTCAAAGCGTTTGAATTCGTTTCTCTGTTTTAATAAGATCTACAATCATCATTATTGTCAAGTTAAACCATCGTTTGTGTATTATGTTCACATCACACCACATGATTAGTCTCGAGTTACATATGAACTATGTGTAGTATATGAACTCGAACTCAATTTTTTGAATCCAGTTTATGTTGATTTCAAATCATAGTACATTTCAAGCTCTAGCTAGATCTTCATAATCTAAACCATGTCTCATATGTATAATGTGTTAATCACATTATGAATGGTGCCCCGCCCCCTACGCCTACAAGTATTTAGATGCGAGCTGCAAACATCACACATTACCACAAATTCAAATAAAATGTAAGAATGTTCGATATATAGTATTGTTTAGATTGTTCGATATTTAGTTGTAAGCTGCAAATGCGACACATTATCACAAATTCAAATAAAATGTGAGATTGTTCGATGTATAGTATGGTTTAGATTGTTCGACATTTAGCTGTGAGTTGCAAACGCCATGCATTATCACATTATGGTATAACATGTGCAAAACCACAACACACGTATCACCACTATATTCATGCTTGCATATGTTTAAAACACTATGATCCCCTATTCAAATATATGAATCCACTTTCATATCAAATTATGATCTTTGTTAGCCTCTTACACCCACACAATCCTCTAACCTTCGTAGCTACCACTAACTTTCCCTCATGCATGAACACGCCCTCCTCGCCCCCCCCCCTCCCTCAGCATTCTATCCATCGCACACATTCATTTTTTTTTCTTTAGTTCATTCTGCCACAGTCTCCACAACTCCTTTCCGACACACACCGATCAATAAACCTGTCCAGCGATGTCTACCTACAACATACACACGCACCTTCAATCTCCTCCGTTATGTGTCCTTGCCTCGTGTCTGTCATACGGTCCCACACACTTGTAAACTCTTGCCCCTCTTTTCATCAATCTCACATCTGCACACTCCTCCCCCTATCTAGCTAGTAGCTGGGCCTCTCACACCACCTGCTAGCTCCATTCTCTCTGTCTATCCGTCCCGTCGGGCCTTATTTGCCTCTAACAAATGGACGTACACCAACCGATCTCCCGCTATACATATAGCTAGCTAGGTCCTTATAACTCATTTTTCCCCACGCGTCGATCAATCTACCTCATTAGTTATGCCTCTCCCTTCCTCTGACAAACAACAATTGATCTACTGATCTAGTTAGGTTTGCTTACCAAACACATGGTTCCCCTTCATCATCCATGGATGTATCCTGACAGATCTATCACGCACAGGCACACACAAAAACACATCCTCACCCTTATTGATAATACTGCAGTTCCACCCTCAGTTTGTCTAGTAGGCCTCTCCCACTATCTTCTAGAAGCAACTCCATCACCCATCTAGCACTTTACCCCTCTCCCTCCCCCTCTCTATCCTATCTCTCTCTGTCCCATCCTATATCCCGTCCTTCAGTTATGTCTGGATGTCGACCGATGTCCCTCTAGACATAGTTGGGTCTCTCCTTCTCAACACATATACGAGTCGTTCTACCTCTATAATTAGGCCTCTGCCTACCCCACCCCCTCCCACACACACACACAGACACCAATACATCGAGCGCTCTAGTCATGTCTCCCTGCCACACACAAACTTGACATGTGCTCTCTGATGTTCTGGTAGTCCAGTCGCCCTATATCTTTGACTTGCACACCACACAATTTCGATGGCTCTCTTCATCGATCTCGCAACCACCCACTTGATCCTCACTTCGACTCTATCGATATCTATGACCCCTCCCTCTCTTCTCGTGGATCGCCCGGCCCTCTATATATGATATGGAAAGGCCTCCATTTCACACACATAGCATGCAAAATTTTGTTTGAGATGTCATCGACACATATTCCCACAAATACATTCACGAAATCAACCTCCCCCCCTAAACAAAAAACACTCACGAACGCACAAGCCAGTTGTCTAGGTTTGTATCTCTCACACACACCCACGTAGGTGGGGGACGTGCACAAAGAGAAGAGGTGCAGGCACTGCGCACGTACTCCCATCTCTTTCCCAACCACACCCGCGCGGGTACACGGTGGAGCTCATTTCTGTACGAAAAGGCAGCCATGTGGTAATTTGACACGTGTACTGGTTGTCCACTAGATGGAGGGAGGATCGTCTACCAAGGGTGAACAAACAAATTGCGACTTGATGCGTTATGTTAAACAAGAGGCAAACCACGTGGGGCCTACCTTAGAGGCAAGGCTCTATACATTGGAGTACGTTTGATGTGTCCTGTCAACTCGTAGAAAGAGGAGAATCTTGCATAGTACGCCGTCTCCCCCACCCACGGGAGAGGTGGCTCGCAGGATGAGGTGAAGCTTGCTTAATAGTAGTAGTATTGTATGCCTTACGCCCGCTCCCTAGCCCACATGCGCGGTGGCTCGCAGGACAAAGAGAATATTTTACTAGTCCCTCCGTTTACTCCGCGTCCCTACTACCTTGTTTAGAGAGATTGTCATACTGTTTGGAATATATATGTTCTTTTGTAGATTTCAATATGAACTACTAGTACATACTCCAAACACTGATATATATAGACGTATTTTAGAGTGTAGATTCACTCATTTTGCTCCGTATGTAGTCCATATTGAGGCCCTGTTTGGTTCATAACTCCTAGGACTTTTTCTAGTCCCAACTAAAAAGTCCCTACTCCTTAAAAGGTCCCTCCCTGTTAGTTTTCAGGGACTAAAAAGTCCCTAGTCCCTCCCTAGAGGTTATTGAATGACCATGTCACCCCCAGTATACAGAAAAGTAACAACCAAACAACACCATGGGGCGGTGGGGCAATGGGTGCAGGGAGGGGCATTGTTGGAAAAGTCCCAAAAATGACTCTCCTTGAGAGTCTTCTTCCTTAAGTCCCAAAAAGCAAGTTTTAGTCCAGTAGTCCCTCCTGTTTGGTTAAAATGTCTCTAAGATGGACTTTTTCTAGTCCCTACACTAAAAAGTCCCTGGAAACAAACACCCCCTGCATAAAGTTGAGACACTTATTTTGGAACGGAGGGAGTACATATTTGCTATGATTTGTCAATCATTGTGATGCAATAGCATGCATGTTAGTCTCCTTTGTATTTGTTGAAATGTTGCAACGGGCAACCTTGGACGCAAGACACATGTAACAGAAGCTGGAAGCTTCATAGCATTGTATTATCTCAGTGATAAATTACAGTACGTACTATACTAGTACTTCCTCCGTTCCTAAATATAAGTATTTGTAGAGATTTCACCACGAAACACATATGGATGTATATAGATGCATTTTAAGTGTAGATTCATTCATTTTGGTCCGTATGTAGTACACCTAGTGGAATCCCTACAAAGACCTATATTTAGGAATAGAGGGAGTACTATGTAAAGAGTTAGGTGTCGCACGGTGTCCAGAAAAATATTGTGATAGTGTGAGGTGGGCCATGTAATCACTAAGGCTGTGTTTTTTGACTGCTCTTGCACTCCTTCGCCATAAGAATGGACAAAATTGTAATCTAGTAATACCTCCTTTCGCCGAAAGCGTGGGACATCCAGTAGTCTTACCACCTCGGTAATAATGACCAATGAGCCGTCAAATCACATAGACCCAACAGTAAGTTGGACGGATGAAGCAACCATCATTCTTGAATCCGCTTCTCGCTTCAATGCAGGCGCCAGTGAGAGGTCGTGTCCGCTCTGCCCGGGCATGAATGTGGCACCGATTATGTGGAGCGGCGCTAACCGTTTCAGGCGGGAAGCGCACGCGGGCGTTGGAGGGGCTTTGGGTGGGCCAGGCTGGTCAGGAGCAGGCGTGGCATCTGTCCGTCTGTCCCTACGGGATGCCCGGAAACGAGAGGATGCACCGACTCTCGCAGTTAAAATCGTACACTACACACCATCTCTATATAGGATTAGGTCGATCTATCGCTCTCTCTAACAGACACATGCTGTTAAACACACACACACACGCACACGCACACACAGGTTCATAGAATAGGAAAATCGTGCGAGTGCAAAGCCACAGGAAGTGAGATACAAATAGAGTACGTACAATAAGCGAAGAGGTAACGAATATTCCATCAAACCTGGTCTAAGGAGTAGTACTCCCTCCGTCTAGGTGTTAAGTCATCTTACGGAAATCAGATAATCCCAAAATGTTTAGGCGTCGTCCATTAACTTCGCATCTCAATCCCCTCCTGGCCTCGTTGCTAGCGAGCGTTGTTACTTAGGGAGCGTTTGGATCCTTAGCAAGAACAACTTATAGCATACCCGGGCAAGGTTAGGCGTTTGGAACTGTTAAAATATGTTAGCTTTTGTGGGCCAGCTAGCTTGGGTGGGCTAGAAAAACCTTGCTAGCTCAGGAGTGCCAGATCGGCTCGCTTCCGACGGCAAACTTCGCGTAGTAGTAACATAGAATAGTACATATGCATGTTACTAGTCCGAGTTACTCACCACTGTGACCAGCCTAAGCAATGTAACCAAATGCTCCTGACTCGGCCTTGTTATATCCCCCAGAAACACAATGCATGGAGCGCAACTACGAGTTGATCAGTCAAGAAATCAGAGTCGTCTTGCATGAGAGTTAATACGTGGCCCTGCATGGTAGCTAAAACGGCATCTCTTAGTTGTTTGGATTAATTGTTGCGTTCAGAGACAGAAATCAGGGCTTTGATTCGAGGAATGACCGATCAAGTTTCTCCTTCTCCTCCAATCTTCTTGCACCTTGGTCCCGCTGGACCTTTAATGTGACTTATTACACCTAGACGGAGGAAGTCGTACGAGATACTGTGGCACACTGACTTAGGTCGAATACGAGCCCAAAATTGTGTGCTTGTTATAATAAGGATTCTCTTAAAATGGTACATGAGCGAACAGAGGGATCAATTGGACAGTGTTCCCGAGCAGTAGCGAGATGTGTGAGGTAAGATACACCACTGGCACTTTTAGTTTGTCTTATTAATTCGTTTATTTCACCCTCTGACTGGTGGGACCCAACGTACTATGTGGAGAGAGGTAAGGTGACTAAGGCTGCATTATTTCTGCACCACTATGGATAGTCTTACCACCAAAGCCACATGACATGATTATGATTTAAATCCCAATGACTCCCACACACAAAAAACACGGCATGCTTACCACACGAATGCAGGAATGTATAGAAGGTTATTTTCCTCTCGATGAACATAACGGGAGGGTTGTGTTGCTGGTTAGCCTGTTAGCTCATCAAACTTGAGGTCTCAGGTTTGATAACTACACTTGAGCATAATTCGTGCCAAGAGGATTCTTAGACTACTCAAAATGGATGGATACGGAGCTATACGATCAGCTGTAGCCCCAACGCTTGTTTTCTAGGGTTTGCACTCTTCACACTCTCTCCAGTACATATATACACTCTCGAGCCTCAACACTTCTAGTTGCTCTCTTCACACTCTCTCACCCTCTCTAGATCTAAACAAGACTTCGTTAGCCTCTCTCTCCCCTCACTGCTGGTCTGCTTGTAGTTGCTCTCTTCACACTCTCCCACCCTCTCCAGATCTAAACAAGACTTTGTTGGCCTCTCTCTCCCCCCTTAATGCTGGTCAAAGAGCCGGCAGGATCCGTCCACATGGAAGGGAAGGAGGCTTAACACTGCTGCCATCGGCGAGGGAGGGAATCCACTACCTGCGTAGCTATTCACTTTCACCCAGCGGCGGCGCGGGAGGGCCTCCGACCCCTTCTTCTTCACCGCCGTACATAGTGTGGGCCGAATGGCCTCTGGTCGCCCATCGAACCACACCCCAAGAACCTTAAGGTACTATAATTTACTTATTCCACATGCATTGCTCTAGCTACATGTGGGCTTTTTTCGCTTCTGCACTCAAATCTAGGTGTTGGATCAAACGGGAAAGTAGTGGGGAAAGTTGTATACCATGAACCTAGGACGTGGTTCAAAGAGGAAAAGAATGGGGGAAAGTAGTGGGAAAAGTTGTATAGCATGAATCTAGGACGTGGTTCAAAAAGGAAAGGAAGGGGGAAAGTTGCGGGGAAATTTTTATCGCATGAATCTAAGACGTGGTTCAAAGAGGAAAGGAATGGGGAAAAGTAGTGGGGAAAGTTGTATATCATAAATGTAGGATGTGGTTCAAAGAGGAAAGGAAGGGGCAAAGTACTAGTACAGACTGGCTATCCAGCACCTACGTTGGTCGAAAAAGGAAAACAATGACAAACGCAATACACACATGTGTAACGAACTGATCTTTTGTTTTGTTTTGGGGGACAAGGCTGTAGTGTTTGAGAAGGACTAGGATTTCTACGCTCACATAGGGAAAGGTGTCTAAATATAACAAAACTGGGACCAACACAAATATGCTCCTTGGTTGTTTGTTCTTTGTTGCAACAGACTGTGCATCACCCCAGTACATCGGTAGATACACATGGTGCCGGTGCGTCCACTATCTCGTGCAACTCATTAGCTGTTGTTAATCTAAGGCCATGTTTGGTTAAAAACTCCCTAGTCCATAACTGCTTGGTTCCAGGGACTAAACATGGACTAGATGTTATTAAATGACATGCTAAAAGACCATGTTACCCCTAGTAATGAACTAATAGAGACAAGGTGCGATGCGTGGCAAGGGAAACTATTGGAAAAAGTCTGAAAAAGACTCTCCCTCACGGTCTTCTTTCTTTAGTCCCAAATGCCCACTTTTAGTCCCTAAAAGTCCCTCCTTTTTGGTTTAGATGGGACTGACACAGAGTTTTTTTAGTCCCTCCACCAAAATGTCCCTGTAAAACAAACACCCTCTAATAATGTCGCTGGAAAATTGATGCAATGCCACGGTTAAAAGCAAATTACATGTTTAACAAAATTTATTGTTAATATAATCTTTCTGTTAATACTAGTCAATGCCACCGTTTGAGAAATGCCACTGTCTTTCTTTCTTTCCCATTTATATAAGGTAGATGCTTCCTTTTGTTGGCTTCTGTGTCATCCACCGTTATTGACCACTAATTGTTTCCTTTGCACCTCTGTGTAAACAGGGTTATCTACTTCACCTCGTTGCCATTGTGACCTTTTGTTGCACTGCACAAAACACTTTTGTTTTAAGAGTGTTTTGTGCAGTTCAACCAAAATGTCACACCGACAACGTTGCTTGATTGCTTGATCTTAGTGGAACTGCACAAGAGGAGATCTTCCTTGCTATCCGTGTTGGCAAATTTGGTTCACATCTTCTTCTTGTGAGTTATTTGAATTCCACGTCATGAGAGGTCAGTACTAGCCTTCTTTCATATGATTCTGCAGTGTGCTTTCATATGTTATGGTACTTGTACGACAATGTTGCTTGATTTTAGTGAACTTCACAAATGGAGACAACACTTCCAATCTGTATGTGCACAGTAATATCCCATTGAGGTAAGATAAGGATATTTCGCAACTGTTGGCCTGTATTTTGCCTCTTTCATTAGAAAATTAACTGCAGGTGCAGTTGCGTAACTGACATGTGGCCCAGATGCCTGTTGGGCCCAGGTGTCAGTCAGCCGACTGCACCAGCAGTTAAGTAGAAGCAGCGTCCTTCTCCAACATAGCTGTCCGATTCCACGTCGCTGCCAAGAAGCTAACCGGCCGTCACTGGTTAACCAGCCTAGCTTGTCATAGCGATTAGGGAAACTAGGAGCCCAATGATCAGGATCCCCACATGACAAACACCTTTCTTCTTGTCATTCTTCTTCTTGAAGTTCGTGTGTTGCACAACCTTGTTCTTCCATCAAACTTTTTCTTTACCATCAAACTTGCCCTTGTTATTGAACTTGTGGGGCTGGAAGTTCTTCTTCTATACTAGATTGGCCCTAGATCCTCCCTCAGTTCCTCGAGCACGTGTGTCCTTTGCTCTCGCCTTTTCTTCCACATCAAGAGTGTCAATAAGATCCACGAAGGAGGAAGCTTAGTGATGATACCTCTGGCAACAAAGTTGTCCGGTAGCATATAACTGAAGTGCTCAATTTCTGTAGCAAATGACTGTATCTCATGAGCTTGCTCAACCATGGAGTGCTCTTGAATCATCCTGTAATCATAGAATTGCTCCATGATGTACAGCTCAGTGCCAGCAACCGGATGGTAGCAGCGGTGGCCTTACTTGGACCCGAGCGGTGGCGACCTAACGTGTTCTACTCTGCCTCGTTTCCTGTGTGGCACAGCCTGGTTCGCAGAGGGGCGGGGCCTCGGCGAAGCCGGTGATGTCCTCTGTCTCGTTGCCGGCGGGTGGCACCTCGGCAGAGCGGGAGAAATCCTCCCCCATGTTGCCGGCCGGGTGGGGCCTCGGCGGAGCCGGCGATGTCCTCTGCCTCATTGTTGGCACCACTGGGCCTCAGCGGAGCAGGGCCTCATCGACGCCAGCCGAGCGGGGACTCGTCGGAGCCAGCATTGTCCTATGCCTCGTCCTCGGTCTCGCCAACCAGCGCCTCACCCGTTTCATCGCCCTCTTTGTGCGTGGACATAGCCTCCGCCACCCGCGTGCGGTACCGCCAGCGCTCGAGGCGGCCCTCGCGGGCGGAGGGAACGAGTCGAGCAACACCTCCTGCTCTGCCCGCTTCGCGGCGATCTGCTCCTCCGCCTGTAGGTGCTCCTGGAGGACATGGTGGTTGTAGGCCGTGTCGGCTTGCGCCTCCCGGAACTGCTCCTCACGCTTCTGCCTCACCGTGTCCATATATTGGACACGGGCCTCGCCGGTGGTCATGGTGCAATGCACCGGCGAGGATGGCACGGAGGAAGGGGTTGGCGCCGGATCGTCGACTACGATGTTCTCCATTGGGATGTCGTCATCCTCCAGCTGCCTGCCGGCCAGCCATACTATAAAAAAAATACACTTCCGTGATGATATGTGTTTGTCACAGTAGGTCACGTTTTCTGTTATGCATGTACATCCATGACAAATTTATGACAGAGTCAAGATAGTCATACCTTTGTTGTCATAGAAGTGTTCCATGACATTACCAAAATTACCATCACGGAAGTGTCCACTTCCATGATGATAAATTGCGCGTCACAGAATTGCTTTCGTCAAGGGTAACCGACACGTGGCATCCATCGTAACGGAATGCCGTTAAGCTATCAGGTCCGATTTTCGATCCGATAACCCATTAACAGCCCGGACCAATCAGGATTTTCCATGTGTAAAATCATCGTTGGATGTAGGAAACACGTGTCAGCTCCGTGTTGGCACAGGTGTCACTCATCCAATGGGCGAGATGCGCTTATGATATCTTAACACGTGGACTGGCCCAAAAGTGGCCCATAAAGTTTAAATAGGCATGCCCAACTAAAGGCCCACAAGATTTTGCGGACCATAATGGGCCAGCCCAGCTAAAGGCCCACAAGATTTGGCGGGCCATAATAGGCTGGCCCAGCTAAAGGCCCACAAGATTGTTGCGGGCCATAATGGGCCGGCCCAGGTGAAGGCCCACAAGATTTTTGTGGACCATAATGGGCTGGCCCAGCTAAAGGCCCATGAGATTTCGCCGACATTAATGGGCCGGCCCATCTGTAGGCCCACAAGATTTTGAGGGCCCGTAGTAGGCCGGCCAATTAACTGGCTGCCATGTTTTCGGCCAAATGCCGGCCCATATTTGATCCGGTCAATTAATGGCCTGCCACGTTCCGGGCCTAATGATGGCCCATATGAGATCCGGCCCGTTAAAAGCCTACCATGTTATGGGCCAAATTACGGCCTAGATAAGGTCCGCCCCTTTAAGAGGCTTTGGGCTAAATTATGGCCCATATCAGATTCGGCCCGTCAACTGGATGCTATGCTTTTGGGCCCACTTGCTTAAGGCCCATTTAGTAATTCAGCCTGATATTAGTTTCGGCCGGTTAAGGGCCCGTTTAACATTTCGGCCCTATATTAATTTCGGCCTGTTAAAAGCCCATCATATAGATGGGCCTAACTACGGCCCGCTTTGCATCTGGCCTGCTCGCAGCCGATAATCTGATTGGGCCAAACAAGGACCGAGATAATTTCGTCCTGTCATAAGCCCATGATTTGATTAGCACATTCATGGGACGGGGTCTATTTCGGCCTGCTGCCGGCCCGTGAGCTGTTTGGCACGTTTCAGGCCCAACCTACTTTTCAGCCTTCTAAAGGCCCATTGAGTTTTCTTGGGAAAATAGGGCCGGCGGTTTACTCGGCCTATTAAAGGCTAGAATCTACTAGTGGGCAGTTTACATTTAGGCCTGTTAATAGACAAAGATGATGGGGCCCATGATGCGGATCATACATGGTCATTTGCATCACGGCCCGATTATGTACCGTAATTTTATAGTTAGGCCATTTTACTGCGAAGACAGGATATATATATATAGTAAAATAACTTCAACATCGTGAATAAGAAAAAAACCCTAGACTATACAATAAAGAAATTCAGGCATATTACATCCACTGGGCATCAAAGTTCGCCACTATGATAATAAGGCACAAACAGACAGCAGATTACATACACTAGGCATCAAAGATCGCCACCAGTGCAACTAAACACGCCGACAAAATAATATACAAAACTGACAGCACTTCAATAGAGTTCAAGAAAGGTTAGCCCTGCTCGGGAGCTACAGCGCAAGCAGCTGAGCAAGCTGGTGAGACTTCACTTATTTGACACTTATATCGTCCTCACTCTGAAAGATAAACAAGCAGATAGATGACAGGTTTTGCACATATAAGTATCAGTGTTGACAATTCGTCACATTTCTTACTGACAAATAAAGTGACACAGTTTAAAATAGCATTAACACAATATGGTATTGTTCAGGTCAAGACATGGCAGGAAATGACATTGTGAAGGAGTTGGCAGCTTCACGATACCACTGGATTACAGATCAAGAACACATAAGTATCAATGGTTAGTGTGCTGTCAATTTATCCCATTTCAGATTGGCAAAATAAGATCACTTGCTCTATATAGTTTAATTTACATGGTATGAATAAGGAACTTGGTTGTACAACTGAAAACTTAAATTGAGAAAGACAACCTTTTGTTTATGAACTGGAGTACATAATGAACTTTAAACATGCAATTTGATGCAAACACCAAAAATAAACAGCTATTGTAGTCAGGCCTAACCAAATATACACAACAAAGTTTGAAGGCTTGAGTAGGACAAACTTACATTATTGGTGAAGGAAGGCTCTATAAAGCCCTTTGTCAGGACCCCGATCCTAAGTCACACCGATCTAGCATGTAACACATCATATCACTTTGCGGCCTCACGGATGGTATTCCCACGAGTGCCACCTTACCTGGCCCGGGACCGTTTGCGCCTTTTGGCTCACGTATATCATAGTGTCGCTAGCATCCATATGACAGAGAACTTGGGCCGACATGACTAGTCGTAAACTCAAAGTGGCACTAACTTACAATGACAGGCAGACATGACCCAGCAACAAACGTGTCGGTCATCAGCGAGTGAATCCGGGCTGTAGCAGCTGGGCTAACAGGACTCCGGTAGACATCACGTGACATTTCCCCGAAGGGACAGACACAGGAACGAAGAAGGACACATGCCGGCCAGCCTAAGTGCTCCGGAGCAGTAGCAAGCTACCATGGCTCAGTGGAAGCACTAGGAGACATTTCCGTGTAAGAGAGGCTACCAAGGATAAACAACTAGATTGTCGGATCCCACACATACCAAGCATTTCAAAACATACACACAATATGCTTGATATGTGCAAATACAACATGGCATCACAACGAAACTCTACAACCTAAAATATTTATTCATTAGGCTCCGAGGAGTCAAGTATTACAAGCATGGGTCTCATGACCCAACATACAGAGCATACAAGCAACAAGTGAAAGCATAAACATGTCTAAGTACAGACAACTACAAATGAAAAAGGCTGGGAAGCCTAACTATCTACAAGACCCTCCCAAGGGTACAAGATCGTAGTTGAGGTAACAAGCTAAACGTCGAAGTCCATGTGGAACTACTAGTGAGACTAAAGTCTCTCTCTTCAAAAACATACATTAAGCAAACATGAGTACAAATGTACCGAGCAAGACTTACATCAGAACTATCTACATATGCATCAGTATCAACAAGGGGGTGGTGGAGTTTAACTGCAGCAAGCCAGCTTTGACTATGTGGCTATCCTAAACTATGACTACAAGTAATTCTTTTGAGGTGGCGCACACGAGTCCACATATTCACCAATCAATACACCACTATGGATCCGCTCCCGTCTCCCTATGAGAACGCCATCCATAGCACTCACGCTCACGGCCCCAAATGATGAACACCATCCTTATCTTGCGTATTTTAGAGTATCCACTTTCACTTGTCTATGAACTGTACAAGCAACCCATAAGTCCTTTACCGCGGACACGACTATTCGAATAGATGATGTTAAAACTGCAGGGGTGTACTTCTTCACACACGCTGTCGCCAGTTACCACCATGTACACGTCGTGTATCTCGGCTACCTTCAAGCGAAAGCCTGGCGAGGGAGTCGGCCATGACCTGACTAACCACACAAGTCTCTAGTCCAGGTTTATCGCCTATTCGGGTTCCATCCGCAAGGAGATCCGGTCGGGGTTTCACTTATGACCCCAAACGATGAGAGCAGGGTTCCCGAGGAACTAAATGAGTGTCTCGGTACACCGTGCCTCGTGTCTCTACCGCACCATAGCCCACCCCTAGGGTCAGCGCTACGCACGGCCCCCAACACATATCGTACAAACACCAGAAACTAGTAACAACTCCTGGACAGAGATCAGGTTGATTAATAAGTCGAGAGAGCTTGGAGTGTCCGGACCCAATGTATGGTAGTAGCTGTTCATGGATCACAAACACAGAACTTGGTTGCTAAGGACGATTTCAATGAGACAACCCACCATGCACTCCTACATGGATTCTCACCGCTTTCTTCACCAAATAGTATTCACACACCTAGCTCACACAGAGTAGGACATGTTCGTCACCATTCCAATTCATCCCTGATGAATCAGACCTGACTCAACTCTAAGCAGTAGCAGGCATGACAAACAAGCATGAATGAATAGGCACATCAGGGCTCAAACAACTCCTACTCATGCTAGTGGGTTTCATCTATTTACTGTGGCAATGACAGGTCATGCAGAGGAAAAGGGGTTCAACTACCGCATCATGTAAGAGTTGAATCGTTGTTGTCCTAATGTAGTAAAAGAGAGCAGGAGTGAGAGAGTGGGATTGTATCAGAATGAACAAGGGGGTTGTGCTTGCCTGACACTTCTAAAGATAGTATAGTTCTTCATCTATGTCATTGATCTCATCGTCAAAACCACGTCTACTGAGAGGGGACAAATACCGGCAACAAAGAAGGAACACAATCAATGCAATGCAACAATATGATGCATGACCATGACATGGCAATATGAGTGTGTTGGGCTAATGCAACTACAACCAGATGGGTTTGAGCCATTTTGAACCAAAGGTTCAATCCCAAACTCAACTTATGAATTTAAATAGTGCCTTATCATGTTTTTCACTAAACAGCAAGGTTAAGTTGCTTTAACATGCATGAAACTAGTATAGATGGAAAGATTGGATTTTTCTGATCAGTTTTCATATTTAAATTATCTCATTTCGAGTTACGGTTGATTTTATATGATTTTTAGAAGTTTATAACATTTTCTGAAATAAATAAACCATTTAAGATTTATTTAAATTCCAGAAAAGAATTACTGCGTCAGCATGAGGTCATTGTGATGTCAGCGGTCAACAGGGGCGGTCCAGGTCAAACCTAACTAGTGGGGGCCGCGTGTCAGTGTCACCACTAGTTAAAAGGGTTGATTAGCATTAAATTAATACTAACTAAACTGTTAGTGGGGCCCGGGCCCACTAGTCAGTGTGTCAGCAGGGTAATTAAGTTTAGTTATAAACTTAACCCATAGTTAGTAAGGCCGATGCCCACATGTCAATGACTTGGTAGGGGAAGTCAAACTGGGTCAACCCGGGTCAACTCGCCGGAGTTGACCCGTGGCTCGTAACTGGCGAAGCTAGAGATGGCGGACGGCGTCGGGTTCGCTCTCCCGGTGCCCAAACGAGCGACGGAGGGCACCCGCGGGGAGCTGGAGCTCTTCCACATCTAGTGCAGCAAGCGACAGCAGTTGGGGTGGCCGGAGTTGAGCGCGGCATCGACCTCGACGGCGGCCAGAGTTCGCACGCACTCAGGAACGGGGCTGAGGTGGCCGTGGAGTGATATGCTTAGCTCCTACGGCACCTACATGGCCCGGTGAGCACGTGGGTCTGCTCGATTGGGAGCTACGACGACTGTGGCCACGACGGCGAGAACTCGGGCGGCGGCGCAGTTCGATCTCCGGTGGAGCGACGGCCACAACGTGCAAACGGAGCGCAGAGGAGGGTGGTTCGGGTCAGTGGCTCACGGCGATGGCAGGGTGCGTCGAAGAGGGCTCGGGGAAGGACCAGTGCAGGCGGGGTCGGTCTCGACAACCCAAGGAGGAAGAAGATGAGGTAGCCGGCGATGCAGGACGTCCGGCGTCGTGTGTGTCGGAGAAGATGGCGTAGAGGACGAAAATGGAGCTCGTGGACACGTCCATGGGGCTAGGGCTGGCCGGTGGCCGTGGTGGCAGCGATCGGCGGCGACGGGATGCTCGGCCGTGGGAGGGGGAAGCAGAGGAGCGAGGGGGAGAGAGAACCAGAGAGGGAGGGGGTTTGTGGGCGTCTCCGTGCGCAAGGACAGGGTGAAGTGGAAGCAAGAGGTGGAGCTCGGGTGCGCGCGTTCGACACGCCTCTGCCTACTGGCAGAGGTTGAAGATGGCGCCTGTTGGGCTAGGCCAGGCTACAATGCTGGGCCATGTGCTGCTAGGCCATCTAAGCTACAGGTAAGTTCTGTTACGTTTTATTTTCCTTCTGTTTTTGTTTTATTTAATCTTTTGCCATTGTTTTGAATTCAAACAAAATTCAAACAATGCCAAAACATCCTCTGAGTATTTCTATGTTGCTTCATGGACTTTTCCAAAGACACATAAATCATCACAGAGCATTTGAAAATATATCCCATATATATTTGAATATTTTTTCAAATTCAAATAGAATATTGTTTTAAATTCATAGACGAAATTATTCCTGAAAAATGTTCCAAAATTTTGGTTTGGTATATAACCCTTGCCAAAATTCTCAAAACTATTTTTAGGGCATGTTGGAATCACTGAATGCAATTTAAAGGGTTCTTGCCCTTCTTTTAAAAATAATTTCCGAGGCTTTGAGTATTCCTCATTTCAATTTCTTGAATTGAACATGATGCATGCTCACTGATGGAACCATTACACTCAGGTATTCCAGGGCTGTGACACCCTTGTCCATGCTGATGGGGGGGCAATTCAAGAAGTTTACCACATAATGTTCTTCATAAGCATTGCCTTTATTCTACATTTTGTTAAGAGTAAATATAGATGTGACAATATAAGAAAAAATGGAGAATATTTAAGAAAAGATGAATAGTGATGCTACATAACCAAGTAGCTATAAATGTAAGTACAGCGATACGAGAAGTAGGTACATCCAAGAGCAATGCAGACCTAAACTTCTTCAGTACCATCGGTGTTATCCAAGCTTATGGTAAGAGTAAATAGAGATCTTATGTGTAGAAAATGGAGGGCAAAGGAAAATAAGATGCAGAGTGATGATACATGAACAACTACCTGTCAATATAAGTACACTGATAAAGGACAACGGGTACTTACAAGAACAATGCAGAGCTAAAAATTTTCATTGGCATTCGATATATTCTACACTAATGTAACCATTCATACATATTAGATAATTTGGAGCGAACAATTGATAAGCAAGCTATCATGCATACTGCTGTCACATAATGAACTAGGTATGTATGCAAGTACAGTGATACATGACAACAAGTACTAACAAGAACAAAGCAGCGAACAACAAATTTGCGATATCCTGTCGTTCTTTTCAAACCGGAATTCTTTTTTGAGCAGATTTCATGCAAAAAACATCGATAAGGCACATGCGGAAAAGTAGAAGCTCAAATTTTCATGCGATATCATAGACAATACCTCATCATCGGAACGAGACCAGTGCATAACAAGGTTTTTCCATTCAACGTCTTCTAAATTTAGCATAGGAGACATCACTAGAAATTCGTTTATAGACTTTCCATCAAAGTGTGATTTCCTTAGGTAACATCAATACTGCTGCAATGCTTCCTTGAAAAGCGCAAGCAAGCTTTCCTCGTCACGCCTATCCAGATTGACCCTCGCCTACTTACAACAATGTAATGTAAATCATTGATGTGTTCAATCAGCAGAAAACAGGAAAATAATCACCATGAATAATAGGACTTACATGTAAGTGGGACAGGAAGATGTGAAAATGGTGTTTGTGTTCACTATAATTTTCCCATGATGGGAATATATGCACGTAGTCCCTAACAACATTGAAAGCATTGTCTTTTAAACTGGGAATAACCGGAATGGGGTTCCAATCTGCAGGAATTGGCTGTCTCTGCAGTTGGGATAGGTCTTCGGCCGATGGACTTGCTGTAGTTTTTGCTGGAGTGGGATTTTTCTGTGGTACGGCTGGTGCTATGGCAAATGAAATCGGCATACCTTTTGCTGGAGTGCATGTCCTATGTGGTGCAGCTAGTGGTGTGGCCAATGAAGTATGGGTACAATCTGCTGGAGTCGGTCCTACGTTTTGTGTCACTGGTTGTACAACCAATATAAGTGGGGTGTTGTCTGATTTCTCCGGCACAACCACGTTTTACAAGGACTTTGCTGGTGCTCCTTCAGTTTCAGCAATCACCCTCTTCCTTTTTGATGTCTGATGCATGAGAACAACATTTGAGTGGAAAAACATGGTATGATGACAGGTGGAAAACATATTGATAATGGATGGGCATGGCATCTCGACATATATGATGAGTAAACTAAGCAGATGGCGGTGCAACAAAGTAGAAGAAATACAAGACAACATATGCAAGATACGCGAAATCAATAAAACCTTGCCAAATTAGAATAGGCACCTTGATGGGTGAACAGGACAGGCCATCTTCCTTTGATTCCTCGAGGTTGGAATAGTCATTAGGATCATATTCTGAACAAGAATCAACAGGTGGGGAGCGTATGAGTTTCATTGCATCCAGAATGGCACTCAATGCCTTGCTGCCAATTTTGTAAGTCATTGCGGTGTTTAGCTTCAAGAGTGGACTGCTGCTAGTGTGCTACAAAGCAGCTACACAGATCATAGTGTAGATATAACGGGAAAAGCGTAAGCATCAGAGTAAAATCAGCAAAGTGGAACTTTCTAGAATGTATGTGCTAGTATTGCCAGTACGGCTAGAAAGGCTTCAGATACTAGCTCTCTTCAACTAAAGGTTCGGTACTGTTAATATCAGTGTAACTCTCAAAGGTGACACAACTCCCCGCATTTCCATGCTATTCTTATAGGATTCAAGTGGGCAGGCCACTACAAATCGTATTCCCATCTTTACAAAATCTTACGAATCAAAGAGGCCCGAAGAGTTCAAAGTGTCCATACCAACCGACCGTATAGACCTCTACACTACAAATGTCCCTGCTCATCTTCACTACAAGGAAAATACTTTACTACTATCATCCTCCCTCCGTTCCAAAATATAAGTCTTGGTAGAGATTTCCACTATGGATCACATACAGATGTATCCAGATACATTTTAGAGTGTAGATTCACTAATTTTGCTCCATATGTATTCCAAAGTAGAAGAAAGACTTGTATTTAGGAACGGAGAGAGTACTTATTAAAGAAGAACGGAAGAGGAACATGCTAAAGAAAAGCAAGCAGATTTTGGATAATAAAATGTTTGTTGCGCAGTGCCCACACATGATGAACCAAAGCGCATTAAGAATGCAATTCCCTGCCATCTCTCTATATGTGGTGCACGTGCTTTTTTGAAAGTAAAGTAGGAACATTAGCTGACCAATTAAATGTTATCTGTTTTAGTAATATCAGGATCATTTCAGATTCGTACTTGAGCAACAAGTTTGGAATTATGAGTGGCACGTTGTTTAGTTTGATGGATTCAGGAGCAGTGCTAAGCATGTACGATGATGGTACTGAATATAAAGGCATGTCATTTGGGTCAATCGACCATTTTAGACGGTTGGATGAAGATCCTACGTCTCCTAACCCTTCTTCTTCCTCGTCTCTGATTCTTCCCATACAAAACACCACACCAGCCCCCACCGCTTGTGTTCCTCCGCCACCCCCACCCCCGCCCCCTTGAGTTTTTATCGTTTGGCGAGGCCCCACAACCGCCCCCACAACCAAAGTCCCCACCCAAGCCCCTTCGTTCTCACAAGCGAACTCCGGCGAGCTCTGAAAAATCGACTGTCCCAATTTTGTAATTTAGTCTACTGTGATTTAACTAGTGTGAAATATAAAAGCGGAAAACCATAAGCATACGGATTATAGTGTTGAGCGTGCCATGGCGGATCTGAAGGTGAAAACCAAACAAAGGCAACTTCGCAACCAATGTTTGCTTTCAACTAGCAAGTAAGTGATGGACAAGAAATCAGAGTAAAGCAGTGGCAATCTATTTTCTTGCTGCGATAAATAAGTTGAGCAGATACTAAAGAGTACCGCCTCTAGTGCGGCACCGTGTATGCATCTGCTGACAATTTGACGGTGCTACGGTAGTGATGGCTGTCGGTGGCGTGGAAGCAGATCTAAGAGGGTAGACGGTGGCGGAGGGGCGCAGTTGACGAGACGGTCGTAGGAGCGGCACCGGCAAGGTGGACGACGGCGGGGATGAAGCGAGAGGACGGGATGCAAGGATCCCCGTCCGAAGCCGTGGATGAGAGAGGTCGATCTCTTGTAATGGACGGCGACGTCGGGGTATCAGCTCCGGCATGGTCGAGGGGGACGGCGGTGGATGGGGTGGCGGACGGAGGAGGCTGGGGTGGAGAGGGTGTTTTGGGGCCCATGGAGTACAGATGGGGAAATGGAGGTGGAGAGGAAGGGGGGAACCATGTCTTCAGGGCGCGCTTGTATCAAATGCGAGGAAATTTACAAACTAAGCCCCCGTTTCAAATTTCCTACATCACAGCAATATTAGTCGGTTGGGGATAGGACGGTAATCTCGCATACACCAAATATTTGCCGACGAGAGTTTGTTTTTGCCGCCCACCATGTATGAATCAGGGAGGGAGTCGATTTCGGCCGAGGACACACTGTGTTTTGTCGCCCACCGTGTATGAATCCGGGTGAGAGGCGATTATGTCACATTTGAGTGAAATTACAAACCTACCCCTATCGAAACCTATAATAATCGAGCAGATAGGCTTTGCGTGGCAGGCATAGGCAGTAGTAATTTCCATCTCGCAGATTTTGGTTTCGGGCGGTTACTGCGACTTTCCCCGCTTCATTCAAATTTTGCAGAGTGCACGTTTACCGTGCCAACTCAATTCAAATCCCGTTTGTATCCCAATTTTTTTGGGCGGGATCCATTTTCGATTGGAATAAAATTCTATATACATCATTTTTATATATACTTTCAAAAGGAAAACACCTTTTATACATAAATATGGTTTACAAATGGCATGATCTCAGATTCATAAGGTTGTATCCATCAATTTGGATTTTGAAATATTTGAAACCAATTTATGTTGAAATCCAATTTATGCATTCCTCGCTAACTGTCTCCAATTAATGTGTGTTTCATGTGGTTTTTTACTACTCAAACATGTATAATGTGTTTCACACACGCAACATATAGTGTAATCCCATTTAGACATTAATTGCATATAAACCATGCATTGTTTCTAGTTAAAGAATCTATGGATCACCAATATTGATAAACTATATAACATTACATGTGTCCCCAAATTCAAATGAATATGCATGTTAGATACTCCAATTTGCGTTATAATATTATCGATGTCGTGATCTCCAGTTTAAATATTTGAATCCCATTTAATCCAGATATTCGTCTCATATAACTATCACTCATGCTTATATAGGACTATCTCTCTAGATCTATACGCGTTCACCATCTCTCAGGTATCTCTCGTGCTACCTGTATGTCGACAATGATCTTTTATCTTTGTAACACACTGACAGTACTCTCTCACTCGACCTTCATCACTCTATCTCTCTCTAAGTATATCTCGCTCCCTGCTATGTGTCTCTAACTATGATTGTCCATGTGGAATCTCTTTCTCTCACACAAACACAAAACTTTGTCTTCCGAGGTCTCATTTCTCTCTACTATTCCCTTGTGTGCCACACGCACACCCATCATACAGAGATGTCTTTCGCTCCTTAGGTATGAGAACCAATGACTCTTCCTCTTAAATATCTCTTTCTCACACACAAACACAAACTCTATCTCCCAGGGTCTCATATTTCTCCACTGTTCTCTTGTATGTCGCTCACACACACTCTCTCTCCCTAGAGATATCTTGCGTTCCCTCATATCTTTCTCTAGCTATCACTATCGTTTTGAAATATCTTACTCTCTCGCAGACACAAAACTCCGTCTCTCGGGATCTCATTTATCTCCGATATTTGTTTGTATGTGAGTCACATGCACCCTTTCTTCATCTCTCTCACACCCACACCCATAACTCAGCCTTCTGATTCACTCGACTCCTATCTCTAACGCACACTAGCTAGCATCTTTATCTTTCTATTTATCTGTTTCTCCATCAACCTTCTTTCATTTATAGGTTGATCTCTTTTGCACAATCGTTGTGCCTCACTCCCTCGGCTTGCCATAGATGCATGCTCCAGCCCACGCCAATATCTCTTAAAGACAAAAACACATGATCAATTGTTGGGCCTTCTTCCCAGCATTCTCGCATGCATGCATATTGTCATACCGATACATCTCTCCCATGTTGTTGATCTTAGCTTATGATTTATGTCTTCTTTCCTTTTTCTCGATCATGCGCACGCTCTCACACACACACACACATCCCACGTATACATGTATACCTCTCACACATGCACGTTGAAGGTCTCTATGTCTCCATACGTAGTTAATTACCCTCAACCCTAACGCCACATCGAATTTTTCTCTTCTTGTGTGCACATAACTTTCGCCTGGATGGGTAAAACACACAATCATACTTAAAAATCTCCTTGTAGCTACCCCCTCTCACTCTTCCCCTATATCCCCAAAACCAATAAGACCATCCCTTCGTTTAATTCCCGCCTACATGCACCATATATATATAGTAGTCTTCCCCGCGACACACACACACACAACCACACACACACAAATAAACACACACAGACACATGCATGCACGCACCCACCCACCCACCCACACACACAGTAAGACTGCATCACACACATGCACACACACACATACACACACTAAGACTCCATCTCTCTCTCTCTCAGACTCCATCTCACACATACATGCTCTAGGTGGAGCATTTGTTCTTACCACCTTCATCCACCCTTACCCGTATGATAAACAATCACCTTAATTTACTTGTATAACATGGACAAATTCCACTTTACTTTAGTAGTTAGCAAACTTATCATTTGTACCCTTATAAAAACCGAGTTGGTGATGATGGTGTGCCTGCCATCTTGTATATAGACCGTCTGATCTATATCTGATGGATAGAAAGCAAACTATGATAATTTTACAAAAGATAGCTGCACCTCTCTCCACATCCTTATCTACCACACCTCATTGCTGAGCAATTAAAAAAGAAAGTCCCCGAAAGAATCTAGCATGGTGGCCGCTGCCGCCTGCCGGCGCCGTCCATCCCCATGCCTCCGCCCATTCCGACCACCAGTCACCACCACGCTCCACTCCTCCTCACCTTATCTCTCATCTTTCATTTTTTCGATGACATTCTTGAGATACCAGTTGTCCGATAAAATTCTCGAAATATCATTAGTTTTTACACATGGGATTACTGCTGCATGGGTAAATCACAACATGTGTTTTGTAAAAAAATGCATATTGATGTTCCGTGCAATGCACGAGCATCTTGCTTGTAATTATATAACGCAAATCATGAGCAGGAAGTGACATTTTTTTACACAACCACGTCAACATGGCCACGTAAATCACTAGCTAAAGTAAATACCATTATACTTATATCCCGATGCAAAAGGTTGAGTACATGTCCGAAGAGTAGAGTCTCACACACGCACTCTGTCTCTCAGAATCACACACACACACACACACACCAGTTACGTGATGCTCACTTAAGCAGACACGTATGTTACAATTTGTGCACCCGCGGGTACACGTGATGCTGCACATTTATTTAAGCCGTACGGCGAACCCAAACAGTAGCTTCTTTCATTCCCCTCCCGCCGCCTCTTCTTTGGTCGCTGTCGCCTGGTAGCCATGGCCCGCCCGAAGGTAACAACATATGCCATACTCCCGTCGGAGCGGCTCTTTAATCTGGAAATTTTAGTGGTCATGCGTGCATCTTTTTGTGCTAGCACTCCTATATAAGGGTTGACCGGTCGCTTCGCACGGACATGCGCGGGCGGTGGAAGAGGAAGGAGAAGGGAAGTGGGCTGTGGAGTAACGTTTTTTACCACAATTTCTTAGGAAACTGAGTGCAATAATTGAGTAGTTTTGCAAACTACCAGTACTACGCATGAAACGGTTCAAAACCTATACTCCCTTGCCAGCGCGCACTTCCCGCGTGAAATGGTCAGCGTCACTCTAGAGCATCAGTGCCGCATTAATGCCGGCCAGAGCGGAGGCGGCCTCTCACTAGCGCCGGCTTTGAAGTGGCGCGACGGCCGAGAGAGCGCCGCTTCCTGGTGCCCCGACTGCTCCGCGTCGAGGCTGGCCATAGGCCCTGTTTGGATCCATGGGTTAGAGGTAGTTTGAGCCAGTTGCGGCTCAAATAGCCCTAAAGTATCCAAGCATGAGGGTTTAAATTGGGGCAAGTTGCACCGAACCCACCAATAAAAAACTATCCCACCCAAGAGGTGCTAACTGGAGATAGTTCTCATTGGGACCACTGAAAACTTACTTCTCTCTCTCCATCAAGTGCATTTATTGTCAATCTAACCCTGTCACCCAAACACCTCTTTGGCTATAGTTAGTTCAGGGTTAGTCATGAGTTAGTCTAACCTCTAGCTAAGTTAAAGTATCCAAACAGGAGCAGTATAGGACATGCAATTGCTCAAAGCATACAGTCAAATTCGGACGTGAAAGGATTTGTTTCTTTTTGAAAATGGAACGTGAAAGAACTTTTTTAGAATGCTCTTCGCATGTCGCTAACATGGATGAGTTAACCGACCTCAATAGACGTAAAAAACGCCAGCCCGCTGCACTTTGAGAGAGACGAGGAGGGAGAAGTGATACGTGCTGCTAGATTACTAGAGATAGGTGTCCCACGGAAGCCAAGAAATATGGTGATAGCATGGGTTAGCCATGTACTAGTATGATCTAACTACACTGGGCTGCCATGTTTCGTACTCTTCCAGTCCACTTTGGAGATGATTGGTTGATTTTATATCGCTGAATAATATAAAATATTATGAGTGCAGACGCTCCACCCCGAGGTTCCTTGCTCCTTCTCGGTCGTCGGGAATCTATGTTCTTCCACTCTATTTTTTAACGTGGGCTTTGTTCATCCTTTTGCCAACACGCGACATATCTAGCATCAAGGTGCACGTGTCATGGAAGGATCGTCCCATCTATATGAAGAACACGTGGGACTGGAACTACGAGACAGACATGTACCCAGGAGTGGACGTGTGAACCTGTGTAATGTAGCGCAGTAAGTTAAGTAGAAAGGCACAAATAGTATGAACATGTGTGGCATATAGGCATTTGTCTCTTACTACCACTAAATGTTGTACGTGCAATGCCCGATGATGTTATGGAGTACGTGACTAAGTACTCTACTACTACTATTACTATATTAATTGGAGGCACATATTAGGTTTTATATTTGTTTACGTGTATGACCCGAGACCTTCCAACTAGACGTGTCTTTCTCTCCGGGTCGCACTTTGTATCGTTCATACCGCTACTACAGTAGTACTACTACGTGTGGTCTCCGACCCAGAAGTGGAGATGCTCTACCACGCTGTTCATTTCCCACTCCTTCCGCTAACATGTGCGACATCTAGCACGTGTCGTGTGTTTGGCACTCCTTCGTCATAAGAGTTGAAACA
Organism: Triticum urartu; assembly: GCF_056163025.1. NCBI lineage: Eukaryota > Viridiplantae > Streptophyta > Magnoliopsida > Poales > Poaceae > Triticum > Triticum urartu. Next base: position 260,163,150 of record NC_141875.1, read on the forward strand.
CTAGCATTCATTAGAAATAAAAAATAAATAAAAATCACTAGTGATACTATACCATGCGGTTTCTTGCTCCTCTATATCGGAAAGAATACTTCCGCTCGCCGACATGTGGGACGTCGACCATCCTGGTCCACTTGCCATGCCCGCAGAACTACATGGGAGAGTCACCTTGGTCGTCGTGCCGTAGTAATTACTAATGAGTCGTAAAATCATAGGCCCAACCTTACCCACTTTGAAGTTGCTTAGACGAAGGAATCATCATGACTTTGTTGAATTCCGCTTCTTGAAGAAAACTATTGTACCACCAGTACTGCTAGCTACAGTAGTTACTCCAGCAGAGGCCTCCTTTGGTTCATAGGATAGGAATTTTATAGGAATATGAAAATCATAGGAAGTGAGATGACATGCATCTCAATTCCTATTGAGAAAGAGATGCCATTTGATGCATTGGATAGGAATTTTTCCATTGAGTCTAGGCTAATGTACTAGTAATTTGCTCTAAAAACTACAGTAGTAACTAGTAGTACTATTACATGCTCGTAATTAATTAAACAAAAGTACGGGCGACACAGACACACACACACTAACTACTAGTACTACTACTTCTGACATGCTGGCCAGACACTGCCGTTCTCCTTCCCGGCTTTGTCAGCGACAACCCATCGTGCTTGGATCTCCGCCAAGCTCTCCGCAGCAGTGTGTGTGTCCTCTTCTTTCTTGCGTCGCCGGGCCTCTGTTTTCTTGAGTGCTTTCTGATTTTTCCGCTCCCTTTGTGCGGCTTTGGCCGCCTCTTGCTCTACCGCCCATTCGGCCTTGGCAGCTTCAAATTCCGCCCACATAGGTGTGAGGTCGTGAGCGGCGATGAACTCGGCACAGCGGGATGCCACCGCTTGCCTACCCTTCTATGTGCGGTCGTGGGCAGCGAGGAACTCGGCGCGGCGGGATGCCATCGCATCCTTATCGGTTAGTGTGCGGCATGGTGGCATGAACGATGCTTGGTGACAGCTCTGGGGTGGAGTGGCCGGACAGCCGTAAAGTGCATTGGTTTGTCAAGAGCTCAAGGACAGAAGACGAAGGAAATTTGGATTCCCCTTGAATCCTGGTCATTTATACGGTCACTGGCTCAGTGTATAGCTCTACATTTGTTTGATTGACCGGTCAAACAGTCTGCATGCGCCTCATCATCTCGTTTTCTTTTTCTATCTATCTATGAAGGCCTACCTGTCAATGGAGAAAGAAATAAAAACCAAAATTATGTGTATGTGACATTACTGTTTAGACGTTTGCTGGAGGCCTCCGTGAACACTGAGCATGTATTCACCTGGCTCAACACCAACGGTGATACTCGTTACTCGGCACCTTGCTCATGTATATCGTCCATCACAACGACAATATATAAAACCACCTAGCTAGAGAGGGTACTATGGTGCGGAGTATGTACTATCATGAGCAACCCATCATAGTGCCACTGCACACGAGTGTGTGTCTGATCGATTCGTCCATTATTCGTAAGTTATGTATGGTTGTGTGGTGTCTAATGGTGGTCGTCGAATGCTAGCTGGCGACAAGAGTGGTTGCATGGACACCTGGTTGTCAATACGTGCCGCATACGCTTCAAAGGCTCATCATCCATGAGTTCACATTTTACCACCACGCTAGCGTCTGACCGCCCTGGCCTACCGAAACCCCTTCCATCGCTAGCGCGCGCTTCCCGCCTAAAACGATCACCGTCTCTCCAGAACGTCAATGCCACATTCACGGGCCTTAACTGCAGGTGCAGTTGGTGTGTCACTGAAATGCGGGCCTGGTGCCTGTTGGGCCCACATGTCAGTGACACAAGGCACCTGCGGTTGAGTCACTAAAACAGCGTCCGCTTTCACGCCCGACGCGACCTCTCACTGGCGCTGGCATTGCAGCAGCGCGATGACCGAGAGAGCGCCACCCGCGCGGCATCCCGGTGCAAGGGACTGCTCCGCGTTAATGACACCACGGCTGCCGACGAACCTACTCCGGTGCCAGTCGTCCATCCATCTGCTGCGGCTCATTGCCGTTCGCCTGCTATATTAACTTGATCCCCAGCTCCCAGCCATAGCCAAAGACTATAACGCCCTCGATGCGGCTACATCTCCTACGTGTCGAAGCACGACTTAGTGGCATAACCGCATTGAAAGCAATGCCGCAAGTAAGGTAATCTTCACAACAACCCATGTAAATATATAAAAGGGGAAATGATACATAGTTGGCTTACACTCGCCACGTTACACAAATACATGAATAACATCACAATCATCCAATACACTCATGGTCCGACTACGGTACCAAAATAAAGATCAACCCCCACATGCGACACGGTCCCCGATCGCCCCAACTGGGCACCACTACTGATCATCTGGGAAAGACACATAGTAACGATGAGAGTCTTCATCGAACTCCCACTTGAGCTCAAGCGCATAGTCTGGAACGGTATCATCGGTCCCTGCATCTGGTTTTTGGAAGTAAACTGTGAGTCACGGGGACTCAGCAATCTCGCACCCTCGCGATCAAGACTATTTAAGCTTATAGGTAAGGCAAAGGTATGATGTGGAGCTGCAGCAAGCGACTAGCATATATGGTGGCTAACCTGTTCGCAAAAGAGAGCAAGAAGAGAAGGCAAAAGCACGGTCGAACAACTATGATCAAGAAGTGATCCTAGAACAACCTACGTCAAGCATTACTCCAACACCGTGTTCACTTCCCGGACTCCGCCGAGAAGAGACCATCATGGTTATACACGCGGTTGATTCATTTTAATTAAGTTAAGTTTCATGTTATCTACAACCGGACATTAACAAATTCAAATCTGCCCATAACCGCGGGCACGACTTTCGAAATTTCAAATCCCTACAGGGGAGTCCCAACTTAGCCCATCACAAGCTCTCAAGGTCAGCGAAGGATATTTCTTCTCCCGAGACATTCCGATCAGGCTCGGCATCCCGGTTACAAGACATCCTCGACAAAGGTAAAACTAAACGAGCAACACTGCCTGAATGTGCCGACAAATCCCGATAGGAGCTGCACATATCTCGTTCTCAGGGCACACTCAGATGAGCCAGACGTCGGGTAGGCCAGCCCAGAGTTGCCCCTGGTACACCCGGACATCGCTCAGTTGGACCAACACTTAGAGAAGCATTGGCCCGGGGGGGGGGGGTTAAAATAAAGATGACCCTTGATTCCGAGAAACCAAAGGGAAAAAGGCTAGGTGGCGAATGGTAAAACCAATGTTGGGCATTGCTGGAGGAGTTTTACTCAAGGCGAACTGTCAAGGGGTTCCCACTATAACCCAACCGCGTAAGGAACGCAAAATCCGGGAACATAACATCGATATGACGGAAACTAGGGCGGCAAGAGTTGAACAAAACACTAGGCAATAGGCCAAGACTTCCACCCATTACCAAGTATATAGGTGCATTAATATAACAAGATAATATAGTGATATCCCAACAATAAATAATGTTCCAACAAGGAACGATCTCCAATCATCACCCGCAACTAGCAACGCTATAAGAGGGGCTGAGCAAAGCGGTAACATAGCCAATCAACGATTTGCTAGGACATGGAGGGTTAGAGGTTTGACATGGCAATTTGGGAGGCATGATAAGCAAGTGGTAGGCATCGTAACATAGGCATAGCAAAAGAGCGAGCATCTAGCAAGCAAAGATAGAAGTGATTTCCAGGGTATGATCATCTTGCCTGCAAAGTTGTCAGAGTTGACTTGATCCTCGTAAGCGAACTCAACGGGCTCCTCGTTCGCGAAATCATCACCCGGCTCTACCTAAACAAGACAAACAAGCAAAAGGAACACAATCAACCACGTGCAATGCTCAAACAACATGATGCAAACATGGTATGCTATGCGGGATGCGATATGTGATGCATATGTAAGATTTGACAAGGAATGATTGAACCTGGCCTCAACTTGGAAAACCAAGAGTGCCACTGGAAAGGTGAGGTGATTTCGGTTGAAATCGATATAAAGATCACCGAAATCGGATGCACAGTTTGGAAATGGCAAGCAAAAGAAATATGGCACCGGTCTGCGATAATCAACAAGTGACCAACTAAATGCAACAAGATAAATATGCTGTAGCACTCAAACATGACAAACATATACATGGCAGGGATCCACTCATGAATCTTAACAAAAGATGAACACTGAGCTACGGCTAAATCATCCATTAACAGGTTCAAACAAGCATGGCAAAAATGCAAACGATAACAGGTTTTAGACTTAGTGAAATTAACACAAGTCTGGAATTTATCATCAGGAAGCACACTTTAGAGCATGAAAAATACATGCTACAGGAACTTAACATGGCAAATCAAGGCATGACATAAAGCTATTGAAGGCACTTAACAAAAGTACCTTAGTGACCTTGAGCCAAAAGGGATCAGAAAATACAATTGCAAGCATGTGAACATGGCAAAAACATAAACAGATCTCAAACTTAGTGAAAAACTGGAGCATGCAAATCAGTTAACGAGTAGGCATGTTTACGAGCTCGATGCACTCACTACAGAGCATGGCATGACAAACTAAGAATTCACCCATCAAGAAGACATGGCATAGGAGCTAGACATGGCAAGAACAATGACATAGCATGCACGGATCAATAGCAACATCCTTGGCAACATCGCTAAACAAGTCAACAATCTGCCAGGATTCACGATATAGCAAAAGTAGAGCTCGATTGACTCAAGCTAGGGTGCTCCATAAATGCAAACAAAGATAGGGATGGATAGAGCACCACAATTTTAACAAAACATCCTTACTGATCATCCTCAAAAGAGGCACAGATCACTAGGAAACAACATGAACATATGGCATAACGACAAAAACAGTACAAGGACTTAGTGAAATTCTAAGTCCCTGAAATGAACATTACCGATTATGCTACTTTGCAAGCTTGTGCTAGTCACCAAAAATATCACAAAAATACATGGCAAGCACCTCTGTAAAGATGTCATGGCATATAACAAAACTCATGTAGAGCTCAGGAGCATAGCATGCACACATTAAACATGGCAAAAATGACAAATAGCTATTTGATGAAACGGATCTGACAAATTCACCACATAGCCCTCTTCCAACAACATTTCGGGCATCACGATTAGCTCAAATGAAAATGATTCAATGAGATGAAATGATGTACTCATCGAGACGAACATTTTGATATGCTACACGCACAAATCAGAGCTACCGGTGCAGAGTTATAGAATGCCAAAGTTTGCAAAAAGATTGGGGTTCGGGGATGAAAAGTCAACCGTCTGGACTAGATCTCAGATCTGGATCGAAGGCGCGGAAAATGAGGTTGGCCGGCGCCAGAGTTCCTGTTAATCGGAGGGAGGGAGTTCGCCGGAGGGAGATGTTCCCGGGTGCGCCGGCGACGAGGAGGCGGCGAGGTGGCGGCAAGGTGGCCGTGGACGCGGCGGCCGGGGCGGCAGACGTCGGTGGCGGGCGGCGGCCGGTCGGCGAGGAGGAAGAAGACCCGGGCGGCGGCGGGTGAGGAGATGGGCTGCGGGGGCCTGCCCCGGGCCTCGTGGGCCGGCGCGGTGGGAGGCGATGTGGTGCCACATGGCACGCGCTGATTGGCGCGGGCGCGGCGGCGGGATTCGTCCGGCGGCTGCCGGACGTGTCCGGTGGTGGCGGGGCGATTTTTAGGGTTAGGGGAACAAAGAGACCCGTGATTTTTGGGGAGAGGCCTTTATATAGAGGTATGAGGAGCTAGGAGTCTCCAAATTGAGCACGGTTTTCGGCCACGCGATCATGATCGAACGCTCTAGGTGATAGAAGGGTTTTTAGTGGGTTTTGGGCCAAATTGGAAGGGTGTTGGGCTGCAACACACACGAGGCCTTCTTGGTCCCTCGGATAACCATTGGAGTATCAAACGAAGTCCAAATGGCACAAAACTTGACAGGCGATCTACAGGTAGTAAACCAAGGCCGCGTGGCAAGTCTCGGTCCAATCCGGAAATGTTTAGCACCCACACATGAAAAGAGGTAGAAAGGGGCAACGGAGGAGATAGGAGCGCCGGAATGCAAAACGGACAACGGGGAAAATGCTCGGATGCATGAGGAGAACACGTATGCAAATGCAATGCACATGATGACATGATATGAGATGCATGACAAAGGCAACAACAGACGGAGACAAAAACCCGAACCCGAGGAAAATAAAATAACTTAGGCCGGAAACGGCAAGAGTTGGGATACATATAAGGTAAATTACATCCGGGGTGTTACAAAGACCCACACTCATTCTCCTCCGGTCCCTTCCTTTTGTTGGCAACACTCCAACCATGGCCTCCGGGCACGCCAAAGCTCTCTTGGACGTACTGTCGCAGGAGCAGACGAAGGACATTGGTGCCTTCGCTCTGAGCGCGCTCCAAAGCTCTCTTGGACGTACTGTCGCAGGAGCAGACGAAGGAGATCGCCAGCTCCCCCCCGACCGCCCTCCGCCACCATGACCACGAAGCTGGTGCGCGAGCGGAGCCGGCAGTGAGGAAGAGTAGTACACGGTAGGTCGCCACCGCTCTTGTCCCAGGAAGGCCACCACTCCTCCACTCAGTCGACGCCAATCTTGGTGGGATAAAAATTGGCGGCCGATTAGCCGCTTAATGGTGACGTGGAGGCGGAAATCTTCATAACCTTGTGCTCTGGAGCAGGAGGTTATCGAGGCAGATAAGGAGGAGGCAAAGGCAATGGCTGGCTTTCTCGCGTTCATGGCCGGACATGGTGGTCGGGGCCCGGCGATCGTTTAGATTATGTTTACAATATGTTTTAGTATGGTTTGTGCGAAATACGTAATGAATTTCGTCCAATTTATAGGAAAAGTTCTCGAAATGTAATGAATTTCATTCGATCAATTTGAAATTTTCTTTGTTTGCACGAATTTCATCCGGCTAGTTCATATAGTTGTCGAAAGGTATGCAGGCAGCATTGGATGGCATCCATCAGTGTCCTCGGACAGATGCCGGTGTAAATTTGAGTGCAAGTGCTGGAGTGTCACACCCTCGAGGCGACTATAGCTCCCACGTGTCGAGGCACGACTTAGAGACATAATCGCATTGAAGGCATATGTCGCAAGTTAGGTAATCTTGACAAACATCCCATGTAATATAATAATAAAAGGGGAGATAACATAGTTGGTTTACACTCGCCACGTCAATCAAGTACATAAATAACATTACATCAACCAAACACTCATGGCCCGACTACGACGCCAAAATAAAAGAGAACCCAACATGCGACAACGGTCCCGTTCACCCCCAACTGGGCACCACTACTGATCATCGGGAAAGGAAACATAGTAACGTTGAGAGTCTTCGTCGAACTCCCACTTGAGCTCATACGCGTCTGCTGGAGCGGAATCATCAGGCCCTGCATCTGGTGTAAGAGTAATCTGTGAGCCACAGGGACTCAGCAATCTCGCACCCTCGCGATCAAGACTATTTAAGCTTGTAGGTATGGCAAGGTAAAAATAAGTGGAGCTGCAGCAAGCGGCTAGCATATATGGTGGCTAACTTATTCGTAAAAGAGAGCGAGAAAAGGAGGCAAAGCACGAGCGAGAAACTGGAGAACAACCTGCGCAAACATTACTCCAACACCGTGTCCACTTCCTGGACTCCGCCGAGAAGAGGCCATCACGGTAACACACTCAGTTGATTCATTTTAATTAATTAAGGTTCAAGTTATCTACAACCGGACATTAACAAATTCCCATCTGCCCATAACCACGGGCATGGCTTTCGAAAGTTCAAATCCCTGCACGGGAGTCCCAACTTGGCCCATGACAAGCTCTCACGGTCAACGAAGGAATAGACCTCCTCCCAAGACGTTCTGATCAGACTCGGTATCTCGGTAATTCAAGACACTTCGACAGGTTAAAACAAGACCAGCAACACCGCCCGAATGTGCCGACAAATCCGGATAGGAGCTGCAAATATCTCTTTCTCAGGGCACACTCAGATTGTCTTAGGTACGGGTAGGCCAGCCAGAGTTGCCCCTGGTGGCCACTGGTAGCTGACAGGTGGACCAACACTCAGAGGAGCACTGGCCCGGGGGGGGTTAAAATAATGATGACCCTTGAGTCTGCAGAACCCAAGGGAAAGAAAAGGCTAGGTGGCAAATGGTAAAAGCTTTAATCAAGGCGAAATATCAAGGAGTTCCCATTATAACCCAACCGCATAAGGAACGCAAAATCCGGGAACAAAACACCGATATGACGGAAACTAGGGCGGCAAGAGTGGAACAAAACACTAGGCGAGAGGCCGAGCCTTCCACCCTTTACCAAGTATATAGATGCATTAAGATAACATGGCAATATAATGATATCCCAACAAGTAAATAAAAGATGTTCCAACAAGGAACGGCCTTCAATCTTCACCTGCAACTAGCAACGCTATAAGAGGGGCTGAGCAAAGCGGTAACATAGCCAATCAATGGTTTGCTAGGACAATGGTGGGTTAGAGGTTTGACATGGCAATTTGGGAGGCTTGCAAGCAAGTGGTAGGCATCGTAGCATTGGCATAGCAAAAGAGCGAGCAAACTAGCATAGGAAAGATAGTAGTGATGTCGAGGGTATGATCATCTTGCCTGCACAGTTGTCAGAGTTGACTGGATCATCAAAAGCAAAATCAAAGGGCTCCTCGTTAGCGAACTCGTCTCCCGCCTCTACCCAAACAAGACAAACAAGCAACAAGGATACAATCAACCACGTGCAAACTCAAACAACACAATGCAAGATGATATGCTATGCGGGATGCAAAATGCAAGATATGACTGGAAATGCATTAACCTAGCCTCAACATGGAAAACCAAGTGTGCCACTGGAAAGATGAGATGAAATCGCTTGAAAACGATATAAAGAACGCCGGAATTGGAGTTACGGTTTGGAACTGGCAAGCGATTCAAAAATGACACCGGTCTGCGATTTACAACAAGTAGGCATCTAAAAGCAATGAGATGAACATGCTACAGCACCCAAACATGACAACAAAATACATGGCAGGGATGCACACAAGATTCTTAACAAAATTCTAGCACTGAGCTATGGCCAATTCATCCATTAACAGGTTCAAACAAGCATGGCAAAAATGTATATGACAAACAGATCAACACTTGTCTAGAATTTCAGATCAGGTAGCCCTCTTCGGAGCAACAAAACTACATGCTACAGGATCTGAACATGGCAAAGTAAAGCATGGCATGTAGCTACTCAAAGAGCTTAACAAAAGTCCCTTAGTGACCTTGAGTCAAAAGGGATCAAAAAATGCAATTGCAAGCATGTGAACATAGCAAAAGCATAATTAGTTTTCAGACTAGAGAAAACTGACACATGCTAAAATATAACTCAAGTAGGCATGTTTACGAGCTTGATGCACTCACTACGGTGCAAGTCATGGCAAGACAAGCATACACCCATAAATTAGGCACACAATTCAATCTATACATGGCAAGAACAATAGCATAGCATGCACGGATCAACTACAACATCACCGGCCAAATTGCAAACAAGTTGACAATCTGTCCAGATTCACAAAGTAGCAAAAGTAGAGCTCGATTGACTCAAGCCAGGGTGCCCCATAATTGCAAACAAAGACATGAATGGATACAGCACTACAAGATTAACAAAACATCCTTACTGATCATCCTCAAAAGAGGCACGGATCACTAGGAAACAACAAGAACATATAGCATCATGAGATAAACAGCTCCAGGACTTAGTGAAATTACTAAGTCCCTGAAAACAGAATTAGCAAGTGCACCACTTTGCAAGCTTGCACAAGTCACCACATACATCCTAAAAATACATGGATTGGACCTCCGGAGAGATGACAAAACCCTAAACAAAACACATGTAGAACTCATGGGCATATCATGCACACAATAATCATGGCAAAAATGACAAAAGTGCTAAACGGAGTAGCAAATCTGACAATTAACTCAAGTAGCCCTCTTCTAACAGCATTTCGGGCATCAAGATGAGCTCATATGAAAATGATGCAATGGAACGAAATGATGTACTCTCGGAGATGTACATTTTGATATGCTATATGCATGAATCGGAGCTACGGATGCAAAGTTACGGAGCTACGAACATGTGCATATGGACTGAAAAATATCTGGGACTTAGACGAAAATGACCTAGGGTTTTTTGGATCTAGATCTCGCGCACGGGAACCGAGGCAAAAACCGGCGAGGTGGCGGCCGGCTCCGGCGAGGCGCGGCGCGGCGCGGCGGCGGCGGCTGGTGGTGGCGGCGCGGCAGGGCGGCGGGCGGGCGGAGGCGCGCGCCGGCGGCTGCGGCTCGGAGGAGGAGGCGGCGCGGTGGCGGCGCGGGGCGATGGCGGCTCGGGGTGGCTCGGCCCAGGCGGCGGAGGAGGAGGGCCCGCCCCAGGCCTGGCGGGCCGGCGGGAGTGGCGGCGGCGACACGTGGCGGCGGCGCAGCAGGATTTTCGTCCGGCGGCGGGCGGACACGTCCGGCCGCGCGGAGATGATTTTTATGGTTTCGAAGGTAGGAGGAGATCCAAAATCGGAGGGGGGGGTGTTTAAATAGGCATAGAGGGAGCTAGGAGAGTCCAAATGAGGAGAGTCCAAATGAGAGTCTAGATGATGGAGCAGAGTTAGGTGGGTTTTGGGCCAAATTGGAGGGGTGTTGGGCTGCAACACACACGAGGCTTTTTCGGTCCCTCGGTTAACCGTTGGAGTATCAAACGAAGTCCAAATGATACGAAACATGACAGGCGGTCTACCGGTAGTAAACCAAGGCCGCTTGGCAAGTCTCGGTCCAATCCGGAAATATTTAATCCCCACACACGAAAGAAAGCTAGAAATGACCACCGGAGGAGAACGAAGAGCCGGAATGCAAAACGGACAATGGGGAAAATGCTCGAATACATGAGACGAACACGTATGCAAATGCAATGCACATGATGACATGATAAGAGATGCATGACAACGATAACAACACACGGAGACAAAGACCCGAACCCGAGAAAATAAAATAACTTAACGCCGGAAAAGGCAAGAGTTGAAGTACAAAAAGGGAAAGTTACATCCGGGGTGTTACAACACTCCACCACTACGAAAGGATCTCGTCCCGAGATCTAGGACTGAAAGAACGCCGGGTACTCAGAACGGAGGTGCTCCTCGCGTTCCCAGGTAGCTTCACGGTCGGAATGGTGTGACCACTTGACTTTGAGAAATTTGATTGACTTGTTGCGAGTCTTGCGTTCAGTCTCTTCAAGAATAGCAACTGGGTGCTCACGATAAGAGAGATCTTCTTGGAGCTCAATGTCCTCGAAGTTGACGGTGCGGTCAGGAGTCTTGAAGCACTTTCGAAGCTGAGAGACAAGGAACACGTCATGAACAATTGCAGAGTTGGAAGGAAGCTCGAGTTGATAGGCGAGGTCGCCTCTCTTGCTGACAATCTTGAAAGGTCCCACGTATCTAGGGGCAAGCTTCCCTTTGATACCGAAGCGACGAGTACCTTTCATAGGAGAGACGCGGAGGTAAACATGATCTCCGATCTCGAAAGCTAAATTACGCTGCTTACTATCATAGTAGCTCTTCTGACGGGATTGGGCTGCTTTGAGGTTATCATGAATGACTTTGCACATTTCTTCTGCCTCTGTGATTAAGTCATTACCCAAAAGCTGACGTTCACCGGTTTCAGACCAGTTGAGAGGGGTACGGCACTTCCTGCCATACAAAATTTCAAATGGGGCCTTGCCCGAACTTGCTTGAAAACTGTTGTTGTAGGAGAGTTCAGCATAAGGAAGACAATCCTCCCACTTCATGCCGAAGGAGATCACACAAGCCCTGAGCATATCTTCAAGAATTTGGTTGACACGCTCGACTTGACCGCTAGTTTGAGGATGGAAAGCTGTGCTGAAGCGGATGTTCGTGCCCATGGCCTTCTGAAAAGAATCCCAAAACTCCGAGGTAAAGGTGCTGCCACGGTCTGAAGAGATCACTTGAGGAATACCATGCAGAGAGACAATACGAGAGGTATAGAGTTCCGCCAATTGAGCTGCAGTGATCGACTCTTTGATAGGCAGAAAGTGAGCCACTTTGGTGAGTTTGTCGATGACAACGAATATAGCATCATTGCCACGCTTGGACTTTGGAAACCCAGTCACGAAGTCCATTTCAATGTGGTCAAACTTCCATTCTGGAATGGCAAGAGGTTGGAGGAGACCTGCTGGCCTTTGGTGTTCTGCCTTCACTCTTCTGCAGAAATCACATTCATTCACGAATTGAGCAATCTCGCGCTTCATTCGAGTCCACCAATAAGCTTGCTTAAGGTCCTAATACGTCTTCGTGCTCCCAGGGTGGATGGAGAGGAGAGAATTGTGAGCCTCGTTCATGATCACTTTACGAAGTTCACCTTTGGGCACAACAATACGATCCTCGAAGAAGAGAGTGTCCTTGTCATCAAGGCGGTAGCACTTGTACTTGGACTGACCCTTGGCAATCCCAATCTTCACCTTTTTCACCATAGCATCAAGAAGCTGGGCTTGGCGAATCTGGTTTTCCAAGGTAGGAGAGACTTGAAGGTTGGCAAGGAAACCTTGAGGAACAACTTGCAGATTATGTTTGCGGAAAGCTTCACAAAGCTCGGGTTGATAAGGCTTGAGAATCAGACTGTTGCAGTAGGCCTTTCTACTCAAAGCGCCAGCGATCACATTGGCCTTGCCTGGAGTATACTCGATACTCGGATTATACTCTTGAATCATTTCGACCCATCGAGTTTGCCTGAGGTTGAGATTAGGCTGAGTGAAGATGTACTTGAGACTCTTGTGATCAGTGAAAATATCCACTTTTCTTCCCAATAGAAGATGTCTCCAAGTCAAAAGAGCATGCACAACTGCCGCCAACTCGAGATCATGAGTGGGGTAGTTCTTCTCATTAGGCTTTAACTGGCGAGATGTATAAGCAACAACTTTCTTCTCTTGCATCAATACTGCACCAAGACCTTGGAGAGAGGCATCACAAAAGACCTCGTACGGCTTGTATTCATTAGGCGTAGTCAGAATTTGTGCAGTGATCAATTTCTCTTTTAAAGTGATGAAAGCAATATCACACTCCGGAGACCAAACATACTTGACGTGCTTCTGGAGAAGATTTGAGAGAGGTTTCGCGATCTTGGAAAAGTTTTCAACGAATCTTCGGCAATAGCTTGCGAGATCGAGAAAACTGCGGAGTTGCTTCACGTTCTGAGGAGGTTCCCAATTCACAATTGCAGACACCTTCTCAGGATTCACGGCAATGCCCTTGGCAGAGATGATATGACCAAGATAAAGAATCTCATCAAGCCAAAATTCACACTTGGAGAACTAGGCGTAGAACTGATGTTCTCTGAGCTTATCAAGAACCAAACGCAAGTGCTTGGCATGATCTTCCTTGTTATTGGAGAAAACCAGAATGTCGTCGAGATAGACCAAAACGAAGTCATTTGTGTAGGCATTGAAGATGAAGTTCATCATGCGAGAGAACATCGGAGGAGCATTGGCGAGACCAAAAGATATGACAGTGTATTCATAAGAACCAAAGCTTGTCCTGAAGCCGTCTTGGGAATATCTTCTTCACGAATGCGAATCTGGTGATAACCCATGCGGAGATCAAGCTTGGAGAATACTTGGGCACCTTTGAGTTGTTCGAACAGCTCATTGATGTTGGGAAGTGGGTATTTGTTCTTGATAGTCTTCTTGTTCACTGGACGGTAATCAACACAAAGTCGGTCCGTTCCATCCTTCTTCTTCACAAAAAGAACACCACAACCCCACGGAGAAGAATTAGGCCGGATGAGACCCATTTTCTCTTGAATATCGAGTTGCTTCTTCAGCTCCTTCAACTCTTCATGTCCGAGATTGTAAGGACGTTTGCACATAGGTTCCGTGCCAGGCTCAAGATCAATAACGAATTCAACTGGCCGGTGCGGAGGCATTCCTGGAAGCTCTTCTGGAAAGACGTCTTGATATTCGCAAACGACTGGAATTTGCGAGATAGCGTCCAATTCACCCTTCTCATTGAGAGAAAACAGACGGATGGTATTATCCCAAGCGGCAAAGACAATTACATCCTCAGACGAATGAGTCAATTGAATCTGCCTGGCTGCACAATCAAGCTGAGCCTTGTGCTTAGAAAGACAATCCATTCCGAGAATAAGATCAATATCCGAGTTGCCAAGAACCATAGGAGAAGATAGAAACTTGTAGTCTTCCAAGGTGATAGTAACATCTGGAGCAATGGAGTTAGCATGCATGCGCTTACCGGGAGAGACAACTGCTAAAGGACTAGGCAAATTTTGCAAAGGCAAACCATGCTTAGATGAAAACGGTCTTGAGATGAAACAATGCGATGCACCTGTGTCAAAAGAACTTTTGCAGGAACATCGTTAACAGGAAGGTTACCCATGATGACATCTGACGAGTCCTCTGCCTGAGCTGCATTCATCAAGTTAACCTTGGCATGCTTGGGATTATGCTTGACCACAGCTGTACTTGCCAATCTGACAGGAGGAGGAGGAGGAAGACGCCTCTGGTTGAAACACTTGTTGGCATAGTGACCCTTCTGTTGGCACTTGTTGCACGTGACCTCTGAAAGCGGACGGTGATACGGAGCACTCGATCTTGGAGCTTGAGACGAGGTCTTGTTCTGAAAGCCATGGTTGGGTGGGTGGGAAGAACCACTGCCACCTTTGCTCTTCTGCTGATACGGCTGACGAAACGGAGGAGGAGGAAGCCAAAACTTCTGCTACTTGGCCACTTGAGTAGAGGAAGAAGGATTAACATCTCTGACTCGCTTCTTGGAAGCATCACACCTCAACTGAGCAGCCTCTTGCTTCAGTGCCATGTTGTAGAACTCATCGTATCTCAAGGGCTCGAACAGAACAAGAGCTAGCTGAATTTCTTCTCTGAGACCACCCCTGAACTTATATATCATGCTCTTCTAATCAGGGACGTCCTGCTTGGCAAAGCGGGCGAGCTTCTAGAACAACTTGTTGTAGTCATAGATAGACAAAGAGCCTTGCTTCAGATTGCGGAATTCCTCACGCTTGCTTTCAACCACGCTCTGGGGAATATGATGAGCTCGGAAATCTTGACGGAAATCATGCCAAGCGATAACACGTCCACCTCTGGAATCCTTGTACTGTTGGAACCATTCTGCAGCTTGATCTTTGAGTTGGAAGGAAGCGAACTTGACAAAGTCCTGAGGCCTGACGTTACTGCACTCGAAATGCTTGCATAGATCCACAAGCCAATCGTCAGCATCGGTTGCCTCAACACAATTGCTGAAAGTCTTTGGCCAGTTAGCAAGGAACTGGTTGAGTGTAGCAAAGTGATTCTGATTGCTGCCTTGATTCCCTTGGTTGCCTTGATTGCGCTCTTGAAGAATTTGCATTATCAACTTTGTGTTTGCATTGGTTGCGGCCATCACAGCTTGCCATGCCTCTGGAGGAGGTGGAGGTGGTGGCGGATCAGGATTCCGAGTCGTGCGCGTTGGAGGAGCCATCCTGAAGAGGTTGACCACCATTAGCACATGACAGATAAATATTGAAGCTAAATCCAACGGAATGAAAATTGCAACATATAGTCTTCACATCTGAACAAAATGAACGAATGCATTTCTCTTGAAATGGTCACATATCCATAAATTGAGAAGCCACGTAGAATTAAAGGTAGAGAAATAAATCAACAAGGTATGGATCAAGAACGAATAATCGGTAAGAAATCCCAATCTCAAACCAACATCCGTGGAAGAAGAACTAGAGCTACAAGAATTCCCACCTATGAAACTCCCGAACCTTTCCGGTTATGCAATCAGGTGTTGGGGATACAGGGGAAGCATAATATCTCACCCAAACTAGCAAATCCTACATCCAGCTGTATCCATCCTTCAACACATAACCAAGAAAAACTTCGGAAACCATCTACCTCAACCTTCGAAAAGCATCCGTTATACATGTTATGGCGATACTCCCGAACTCCCGCCCCAGTACTGGGTGGCGTCGAGGTTATCTCACTAATGAACTGCATAAAAGAGATTTTCGATGTCGGCGTACTAGACTCAGGTATTCCAGAACTGCAACGATAAAATTATGATGACAACACCTCAGAGCTCAACTCCCCGGGACACTTCCACTAAACACCTGACAGGAGGCACCAAGACAATGTTCTCATCATAAAACCATCGGAACGATTCCAAGATACCCGCGTGATCCTAAAATTTTTTTAGTGAAATTTGAGAAGAGATGAGTCAAAACTCTACGTCAGGATGCCTTACCAGAGCGATGAGGAGACTGGGAAGTAAAAAGAATTCCTAAACTCTTCGATATATAATTCCTAAATGACTCAAAACAATTTTCTAGACACAACTCGGCCGCTAAAAACGATCAAGCAATGGGGCTCCTAAGGTCGGGGAAGGCTCTGATACCAACTTGTCACACCCTCGATGCGACTATAGCTCCCACGTGTCGATGCACGACTTAGAGACATAATCGCATTGAAGGCATATGTCGCAAGTTAGGTAATCTTCACAAACATCCCATGTAATATAATAATAAAAGGGGAGATAACATAGTTGGCTTACACTCGCCACGTCAATCAAGTACATAAATAACATTACATCAACCAAACACTCATGGCCCGACTACGGTGCCAAAATAAAAGAGAACCCAACATGCGACAACGGTCCCGTTCACCCCCAACTGGGCACCACTACTGATCATCGGGAAAGGAAACATAGTAACGTTGAGAGTCCTCGTCGAACTCCCACTTGAGCTCATACGCGTCTCCTGGAGCTGAATCATCAGGCCCTGCATCTGGTGTAATAGTAATCTGTGAGCCACAGGGGCTCAGCAAACTCGCACCCTCTCGATCAAGACTATTTAAGCTTATAGGTGAGGCAAGGTAAAAAATATGTGGAGCTGCAGCAAGCGACTAGCGTATATGGTGGCTATCTTATTCGCAAAAGAGAGCGAGAAGAGGAGGCAAAGCACGAGCGAGAAAACTAGAGAGCAACCTGCGCAAACATTACTCCAACACCGTGTCCACTTCCCGGACTCCGCCGAGAAGAGGCCATCACAGTAACACACTCGGTTGATTCATTTTAAATAATTAAGGTTCAAGTTATCTACAACTGGACATTATCAAATTCCCATCTGCCCATAAACACGGGCACGGCTTTCGAAAGATCAAATCCCTGCAGGGGAGTCCCAACTTAGCCCATGACAAGCTCTCACGGTCAACGAAGGAATAGACCTCCTCCCAAGACGTTCCGATCAGACTCGGTATCTCGGTAATTCAAGACACTTCGACAGGTTAAAACAAGACCAGCAACACCGCCCGAATGTGCCGACAAATCCCGATAGGAGCTACACATATCTCTTTCTCAGGGCACACTCAGATTGTCTTAGGTACGGGTAGGCCAGCCCAGAGTTGCCCCTGGTGGCCACCGGTAGCTGATAGGTGGACCAACACTCAGAGGAGCACTGGCCTGGGGGGGTTAAAATAATGATGACCCTTGAAAAGGCTAGGTGGAAAATGGTAAAACCAAGGTTGGGCATTGCTGGAAAAGTTTTAATCAAGGCGAAATATCAAGGGGTTCCCATTATAACCCAACCGCGTAAGGAACGCAAAATCCGGGAACATAACACCGATATGACGGAAACTAGGGCGGCAAGAGTGGAACAAAACACTAGGCGAGAGGCCCAGCCTTCCACCCTTTACCAAGTATATAGATGCATTAAGATAACATGGCAATATAATGATATCCCAACAAGTAAATAAAAGAAGTTCCAACAAGGAACGGCCTTCAATCTTCACCTGCAACTAGAAATGCTATAAGAGGGGCTGAGCAAAGCGGTAACATAGCCAATCAACGGTTTGCTATGACAATGGTGGGTTAGAGGTTTGACATGTCAATTTGGGAGGCTTGCAAGCAAGTGGTAGGCATCGTAGCATTGGCATAGCAAAAGAGCGAGCAAACTAGCATAGCAAAGATAGTAGTGATTTCGAGGGTATGATCATCTTGCCTGCACAGTTGTCAGAGTTGACTAGATCCTCAAAAGCAAACTCAACGGGCTCCTCGTTAGCGAACTCGTCTCCCGGCTCTACCCAAACAATACAAACAAGCAACAAGGATACAATCAGCCACGTGCAAACTCAAACAACACAATGCAAGATGATATGCTATGCGGGATGCGATGCGGGATGCAAAATGCAAGATATGATAGTAAATGCATGAACCTGGCCTCAACTTGGAAAACCAAGTGTGCCACTGGAAAGATGAGATGAAATCGCTTGAAAACGATATAAAGACGCCGGAATCGGAGTTACGGTTTGGAAATGGCAAGCAATTCAAAAATGACACGGGTCTGCGATTTACAACAAGTAGGCACCTAAAAGCAATGAGATGAACATGCTACAGCACCCAAACATGACAACAAAATACATGGCAGGGATGCACACAAGATTCTTAACAAAAGTCTAGCACTGTGCTATGGCCAATTCATCCATTAACAGGTTCAAACAAGCATGGCAAAAATGCATATGACAAACAGATCTCAGACTTAGTGAAATCAACACTTGTCTGGAATTTCAGATCAGGTAGCCCTCTTCGGAGCAACAAAACTACATGCTACAGGATCTGAACATGGCAAAGTAAAGCATGGCATGTAGCTACTCAAAGAGCTTAACAAAAGTCCCTTAGTGACCTTGAGTCAAAAGGGATCAGAAAATGCAATTGCAAGCATGTGAACATAGCAAAAGCATAATCAGTTTTCAGACTTAGAGAAAACTGACACATGCTGAAATATAACTCAAGTAGGCATGTTTACGAGCTCGATGCACTCACTACGGTGCAAGTCATGGCAATACAAGCATACACCCATAAAGTAGGCACAAAATTCAATCTATACATGGCAAGAACAATAGCATAGCATGCACGGATCAACTACAATATCACCGGCCAAATTGCAAACAAGTTGACAATCTGCCCAGATTCACAAAGTAGCAAAAGTAGAGCTCGATTGACTCAAGCTAGGGTGCCCCATAATTGCAAACAAAGACATGAATGGATAGAGCACTACAAGATTAACAAAACATCCTTACTGATCATCCTCAAAAGAGGCACGGATCACTAGGAAACAACAAGAACATATGGCATCATGAGATAAACAGCTCCAGGACTTAGTGAAATTACTAAGTCCCTGAAAACAGAATTAGCAAGTGCACCACTTTGCAAGCTTGCACAAGTCACCACATACATCCTAAAAATACATGGGTTGCACCTCTGGAGAGATGACAAAACCCTAAACAAAACACATGTAGAACTCACGGGCATATCATGCACACAATAATCATGGCAAAAATGACAAAAGTGCTAAACGGAGTAGCAGATCTGACAATTAACTCAAGTAGCCCTCTTCTAACAGCATTTCGGGCATCAAGATGAGCTCAAATGAAAATGATGCAATGGAACGAAATGATGTACTCTCTGAGATGAACATTTTGATATGCTATATGCATGAATCGGAGCTACGGATGCAAAGTTATGGAGCTATGAACATGTGCATATGGACTGAAAAATATCTGGGACTTAGACGAAAATGACCTAGGGTGGCGAGGTGGCGGCCGGCTCCGGCGAGGGCGCCGGGCGGCGGCTCGGCGGCGTGGGGCCGGGCCGGCGGCTGGTGGCGGCGGGCGCGGCGGCGCGGCGCGGCACGGCGGCGGCGGCTGGTGGTGGCGGCGCGGCGCGGCGGCTGGCGGGTGGAGGCGGCGGCGGCGCGCGCTGGCGGCTGCGGCTCGGAGGAGGAGGCGGCGCGGCGGCGGCGCGGGGCGATGGCGGCTCGGGGCGGCTCAGCCCAGGCGGCGGAGGAGGAGGGCCCGCCCCGGGCCTGGCGGGCCGGCGGGAGTGGCGGCGGCGACACGTGGCGGCGGCGTGGCGGGATTTTCGTCCGACGGCGGGCGGACACGTCCGGCCGCGCGGAGATGATTTTTAGGGTTTCGGAGGTAGGAGGAGATCCGAAATCAGGGGGGTGTTTAAATTGGCATAGAGGGAGCTAGGAGAGTCCAAATGAGGTGCGGTTTTCGGCCACGCGATCGTGATCGAACGCTCTAGATGATGGAGCAGAGTTAGGTGGGTTTTGGGCCAAATTGGAGGGGTGTTGGGCTGCAACACACACGAGGCCTTTTCGGTCCCTCGGTTAACCGTTGGAGTATCAAACGAAGTCCAAATGATACGAAACTTGACAGGCGGTCTACCGGTAGTAAACCAAGGCCGCTTGGCAAGTCTCGGTCCAATCCGGAAATGTTTAATCCCCACACACGAAAGAAAGCTAGAAATGACCACCGGAGGAGAACGAAGCGCCTGAATGCAAAACGGTCAACGGGGAAAATGCTCGAATGCATGAGACGAACACGTATGCAAATGCAATGCACATGATGACATGATAAGAGATGCATGACAGGGATAATAACACACGGAGACAAAGACCCGAACCCGAGAAAATAAAATAACTTAATGCCGAAAACGGCAAGAGTTGGAGTACAAAAAGGGAAAGTTACATCCGGGGTGTTACATGGAGATGCCCTAACTATCATGCTATAATCGCTAACAGTGCTCCATTATTTGGTAGGGAAAAGTTATCCCTTGATCAAAATCAGATCTGCCGTGTTTCGCAATCCTCCCACGTAAGAGTGTAGACTCTTGCTTACATAAAAATGGAGAAAGTGGACGGCACTGTAGCACGTCATATCACTCAAACTAGCTCGGCTAACACGCGGGAAAGCACAACCCTCGTCATTTTGTTCTGGTTTTCTATCAATCGATCACACGAAAATGTTACACTTTGCAAGTTCAAAAGGAAAAGGCGGCACACTTACAACTCGTACGCGTCACGTTCACGTCGCACCCCCGACAGTCTGGCTCGCACACCGCTCACCAGAGGGGACACGCGTTGTCTTGCATTTTCACTAACATGTCGGAATGCAATTGAATAAATTGTCGAGAGCCGAAATCTAATCGCTCGGCGAGCATCGGCTGAGAGGAGGGGAGGGACAAGAGATTGCCCGCCCGCCGTGCACGGAATCCAGGAAATATGAGGTGATAATGTGAGGTGGGCCATGCGGGAGTCCACACCACTTCCAAGCCCGCTTCTTACCGCCCTGGCCCACCAGAACCCCTCCCCCACCCCACCACCTCCCCACGCGCGCCCCCCCTCAGAGGCCAACTGCCCGCATTCATAGAAAGTAGTACTAGTAAAATTCTGGGCTATAAAGGGCATGTACAATGGGTGATAAGATAGTCTTATCATAAGTCTTGCATGTAATTTACAAATGACAAAAAAACATGTGTACAATGGATCATCTCTTAGCCTTATCTTCAATAACTAGTTATTCCTGAAAACATGGTGAAACATATTGTGCTAAGAGATCATCTCTGGTCTTCTCAACAAGCCCGCTTATGTGGAGGAGAGAGAGGCAATGACAAAGTCAAGGAGTGGGATCTGCAGGAGCCCATCTCTACACGTGCTCCTAGGTATGAAAAAACTAATTCTAAAAAAAGAGGCATAAAAACAATTGTGTCTAAAAAAAGAAAGGTAAAAAACATTTGAGAGGAAATAGATAGAGAGTGAGAAAAAGTTGTAACCTTGTAACCTTATAGTCAACACTATGGTAGTATTACATGAGGAAGGAGGGAGTGGTGCACATGCCAAGTTCACTGGGTTGCCGTGTTTCACACTCTCCGTCGTAACAGTGTAGACAATAGGTTTCATCAAAAATAAACAATGAATACTCGTTGCTCATCCACTATATAGGAAAGAATACTTTCATTCGCTGACATGTGGGACGTCGACCATCCTGGTCCACCTGTCATGCACAAAATTATCCTGGTCCACTTGCCATGCACAAATTCCTCTTCTTCATGAAAACTTACTCTACCCGCAGTACTGCTACCATACGCGAAGACTGGATGGCATTGTACCATGTCATATCACTAAAACCCACTAGGCCAAGCTAGCCCACCTAGGATTTGTAATCCCCCTATTTCAAAGTTAGTAGTACAAAGTTGACTCATATATTTTGGAACGGAGGGACGTCTCTATACTGCTATGTTTTTGTGTTGTACGTCTCTGCACTTTTGCTACGATTTTCCTACCCTATGAACCAAATGAGGCCTGAATGTATCCGTGTCGACTATTGTCTGATCGATCGCTAAGCCTACAATTTTAGGAGCTTGGGCTATTGGCCAATCGACGACGGATCAATATAAGCTTACAACGAGCTCATCAACCCCAACATTTCTCTTTGGTGAGTGTTTTGCAAGTACTATAGCTCGCACAGTAGCTAGCCTACTAACACCAAGAATCATCAAATAAGCCTTGCTAATATCATAAAAAGTTCAAACTTACATCTAAGCATGCCATATATTACATCAAAAGCTGGTGAGGATACATCTGTTTCCATAACTCGGAGAGGGTTCGCATGATTCACTATCAAAAAAAAAGTAGCAAGTACCGCCCACATAAGACAATGCACTAGCCCTAAGATGGTTTGATAACATGCATTTTTTGGTAACTAAGCACAGGGCAATGCAAACTACCCTGAAGGATTAGCGCGACCAACTATTTCTTGTCATCGATCTCTCGGGCAATGACCAGAATACGGACAGCGGCATGGGAATCAATCTCTCGGGTGATGTCCACAGGACTGATCGCGACATCAGAATCGATCTCTGGGGCGATGTCCATAGGATGGACAGCGGCATCGGAATCGATCTCTGGGCGATGCCAACAGGATGGACCACGACATCGGAAACGATATCTGGGGCGTTGTCCACAGGACGGGCCGCGACATCGGAATCATCAAGGACATCCACCGGCACCTACACAACCCTAACATATTAGCAAGCACATTGCAAATAATCATAAACCACAACTTTCGGTAATAAGCCATTATTTTTTACCTTGTGCAGCTCACCGGGGGATCCCATCCCTCCGGGGGCCATCTCCTCGTCCTCGATGGGGGCCATCACCTTGCCATGGGAATAGTGCTTCTCAACGGCGAGTATCTCCTCAAACTCGGCCTTGAGCCTCGCATAGGTGGCTATCAGAGTTTCTGGGGTAGGCACGGTGGGGCCCTTGCTGTTCTTCCAACTTTCCTTGAGGAGTTCTTCCGCCAACGTCGTCAACTCTTTGTCCAGTGCTTGTTTCTTGGAGTTCTTCGTCTCCATGGGTTGGCCCGCCAACATGGTGAACTCATTGTTTGGTGCTCGCTTCCTTGAGATCACTGTCTCCAGTGGGTTGTCCGCCGGCAACTCTTTGCCTAGTGCTCCAGGATCCATCAATGAACTGACAAACAAAAAGCAATCGAAAGGAAACCACAATCGCAATGAAAATAGAAAATAATAGGCTGTGAGAATCGGTCGGTGCTTCGCAAAAATAAGATTATTGGAATGAAAATATAGCAGCATCACTGATTCGCCCACCTTTCCTTTGTTGGTAGAGAATAAAAGTGGCAGAAGTGAGTAGCATGGAGTGAGGTTTTCTTCAAGAAAGGGGAGAAAAGGCTTCAACGAGTGTTCCAGTGAAATGATGGTTTCTTCGTCCATTCCAACTTCGAGGCCACTTTACCACTGTTGGTAAAGGTGTGGGTTTTGTGATATGACGGGTCATGACGGCCACACCGGGGTGACCGGTGAGTTTCGACTGTAGCACCTCGCTGTGATTTGGTGGACGGCATGCCGGCCCGGATGCTTTGATGTCCCGCATGAAGATAGAGCGGCCAGTCATATAGGAGTGGTCGATATTGTGCACCGCGACCAAGGCGGAGAGGAAAACGAGAGAGAACTACGTAATTAATGCATGAATTTAATTAGGGTAGTTTTGTAAAGTACGAGATACATTCCTCCAATCGCAAAATGCCTTTGTTGATGAGATTTGAGATTTGAGCCCTATAAACCGGAAGGGAGATTTGAGATACTGCACGCGGTGTTGTCTAGTCACTTGTTGGAATCTCTAGAAAGACATATACCGCATGATTCTTTGCTTCCTCTTACTACTACGTACTACTTCGCCGACATGTGGGAGAGCCAGCAACATCCGGTTCAACGTAATACGTGTCATGCACCAGATTAGAGTGAGGAACGGAATGGGGTCATCACCTCGGTCGTACCACCTGGCCCTGTTTGGATACTCTAACTTAGTTAAAGGTTAGAGTTAGATTCTGATCCTGAACAAACCCTAAAGTAACTCTAGCGAAAGAGGTGTTTGGATGACAGGGTTAGATGGAGCGCGGATACGGTGAGGTGCCTTCATGGGCGGTGCAAGAGGGAGGGAGGGAGGGAGAGGACGAGAAGCTTCGAGGAAGTGGGGAGGGATCTGCTATGGGGAGAGCGAGAGAAAAAGGTATTTTTTAGTGTCCCGAGAAGAACTAACCCAAATAAGCACCTCTTGGGTGGGTTAGATTTTTTTGGGTTAGTTGAGTTCAAACTAACCCAAACTAACTCTAACACATGGATCCAAGTAACCCAAACTATCCCTCCTGTTTGGATATTTTTGGGTTAGTTGAGTTCAAACTAACCCAAACTAACTCTAACACATGGATCCAAACAGTAACACGCCATCAAATCACATAGCCCGACCTTTCCAGCAGTAAGTAAGTTGAATCCGCTACTCCCTCACCCTCCTCGCCTATTTGTCAAACCGCCTATCCGAAAACTGCCGCACGTACTGCCTGGGAAAAGCCCCGCCCTAAACTTTTAACTATGTGAAAATAGTTCGAGCTTGTTTGTTCTATATAAATACTACTCCCTCCATTCCTAAATATAAGTCTTTATAGAGATTTCACTATGGACTACATACGGAGCAAAATGAGTTAATCTAGACTCTAAAATGCATCTATATACATTCGTATGTGGTCCATAGTAGATCTCTACAAAGACTTATATTTAGGAATGGAGGGAGTAGTACTGTATGTTTATTCACTAGTGGGGTTGTTCAATGAATGGAGGGCCGGGAGCACAAGTGAACAATACTACTACTACTAGTAGTAAGTAGGAGTCATATAGGTAGTCACCTTAAGTAGAGAGTTTCTTTTCTTTAATGCCACGTACACAAATTGAAACGCTTGTTGTGGAGAGAAAAAGATAATCACTCCACTATATATGTACGTAGGGGCCTGAGCGCTTGCTTTACTAGTGTTGCTCTCTTCATTCTCTCATCCTCTCCAGATAAAAACAAGACAGTGGTAGCGACATTTTCTCTCTGCTCATAGCTGGTCATCGATCCAGCCGAATCCCTTCGGCTGGTGTGTGTAGAGGACTAGGTGCATCGTTCATGCGGTCATCGCCGGCGTGGGGGGAAACCCACAGCTGCCGGAGGGGCCCGATCCTCTGCCCATGCCGTTCTCTCCGACATAGCGCTAGCTCGGGAGGTCCTCCGACCCTTCTTCCTCCCTGTGGTATTGTCCGCAGATCCGACCTGCCGCCGCCGACATCCCGACGACCCTCGGGTATAAGTTCTTTGAAAGCGGCCTCACTCTACTTCCCCAGCTCCCCACGTGTCTGGATGTGCATCTTTTTCTACTGCCATCAGCTCTTCCAAAGCCACCTAAATTTTTAGTATTATTAGAGGTAAAGCTACTTCATGCATTTGAATCTAGGGCTTTGTTAAAACAACGAAGAAAGGGGGAAGTTGTAGCATGAATCTAGGACTTGATTCAAAGAGGAAATAATATGGTGAAAGTAGTAGAGACCGGATACCCAACCGGTCTCTTGTTTGAAAAGGGAAATAATGGGAAAACGCAGTACCAACTGGATAAGGAACAGATCTATTATTTGTTGAAAAAAGGATAGAAAGTGGCGGCTGGTGGACAAGTCAACAGAGTATGTCCAGGATTAGATTGTTTCCCTCACATAGTAAAAGGTCTCCAGGATTAGAATTGCTGCCCTTACATAGTAAAAGGTCTCAGGATTAGATTTGTTGCCCTCACATAGTAAAAGGTCTCCAGGATTAGATTTGCTGCCCTCACATAGTAAAAGGTCTCCAGGATTAGATTTGCTTCCCTCACATAGTACAAGGTCTCGAGGAATAGGTTTGCTGCCCTCACATAGTAAAAGGTCTCCAGGTTTAGATTTGCTGCCCTCACATAGCATGAACAAACTCGGCATCACCACTTTATGCCTCCTTGTAGGTACATTGTGTTAATGTGTCCACTGTCACATGTCCTTATACCAACCTTTTGCTGTTGTTAATGTAAGGGTGCATGTAAAATGAAGCAATCACACTATTACCTTAGGGACATGTCTAACCAGTGTTATTGTTAATCTAATGCATCTAGTGATAAGATGCAATTAAACTGTGTTACAAATGGCACTCCTGTTGTTTTCCCAGTATGATAAGTAAGTTGCTCCTTTACGTTGTTGAGTGTCCTGGTGTCCCCACTGTCCCATGCCCTTAAAACAACTCTTTAGCTGTTGTTGATTTACTGTATCTGGTAAACAAGCAATTGCACCATTAAAGTAATCCCATATTTGAGGAATCTCATTGTTCATCGTAACGCTTCTGGTAAGATGAAGCATTGCTGACGTTTTAAATTTTCTACTGTCCATGCGTGATTGCCATGAACACAATTAAGATGCTTCTTTTCATTTCGTATATGTTTCCTATATTCTTATTGACCAGCAACTGTTTACTTTCTATCTTTTTTGCAGATAGGGATATCCATTCCACCTTGTTGCTATTGTGACCTTTTGGTGAACTGCACAAAACACTTTTTTTGGAATGAGTGTCTTGTGCAGTTCAACTAAAATGTCACATGGGCAACATCTCTCAATTTTGGTGGAACTCCACAAAATGGTGATTGGAGTTTCCAAAATCTTCGTCATGTTCTGGTGGTAATCTCGTGCAACATTTTATTAGCCTTTGAAAGATGAGCCGTCACTATCACCACAATGGCACTTTAGTTTAGTGGAACTGCACAAAAGGATAAGAAAATTATAGTTGCACCTTACATGAGCCGGACAGCCAACCTTAATGTTCCTCAACTTTAGTGCAACTAGTAAAGAAGAACCTGCCAGCTCACGAGAGCAAGTACTTCTTGCTAGCTGAATGATGCAATCTTTGCTACATTTCAGGTGAACTTCAGAAAACGGCACATGAATTGAATCATGGAACTCCAGGCGGGCCTCATCTGAGTGGAGCTGCAGGTTGAGTTCAAAGAGGCCACTATTAAACTGAAATCATGCAACTGTTGTTTGTGCTATGCAAACAGGAATACTCAACTACAGATGTTTTGACGGTCAAGAGCATTTACCAAGTTCTTTGATTGTATGACATGGCTAGCCAAGATGGATTTAATCCCGATATTCACTTTATCAAAAGGCTCTAATGGGTTGGTTCTGAATCTTGCAAGCTGGGAATCAATCAGATGTGCAGGCATCTTTGTTGTACTTATTATTTGAATCTTATTTGTTGGTTCTGAATCTTGCAAGCTGGGAATCAATAAGATGTGTATCTTTGTTGTACTTATTATTTGGATCTTATTTGTTGGTTCTGAATGTTGCAAGTTGGGAATCAATGAGATGTGTAGCCATCTTTGTTGTACTTATTATTTGGATCTTATTTGTAGGTTCTGAATCTTGCATGCTGGGAAACACGACATGATGATGCAGAGGACAACAACCATAACAAACAGTTCAAACTGGGTAGTATTATCTTTGTGAAAGTGCGACAAATGTGTTGATCGTGTGCGTCCTGAGAATAATAATTCTAATTGTTGTGCATGTTGATCCTGTGGCACTGATAAAATGATCCAATGCATTGCTTGGTTTAAGTATAAATTTCTATTAAAGCTAATTAAATTTAAGTAAAGTGACCACTAACTCCTGTTATTACAGTACCAATACAAACCCGCTCGTGAATTGACGTGTGGCCGGAGTAGGTTTCTTAATGGAGGCGTTTGAATGCGCCGAGGGTGCATCTTCTACCGACCGTGCAGCGGACGAGGGAGGGGTAGTAACTGTTGTCGCCTGTACACACTTAGTTTACTGTTGAATCCAGTACCCCAAGAGCTGAAAAACGAACTGCTGCCGCCGCCTTCACACTCATTCACTTGAAGAGACTCCAATGGCGATCCGAGGGGTGAGCCTGCTGGATATGGACTTCAGAAAGGAGTTCCCCTTTGATTTCGCTCTTCAGTCCTATGGCGGCACCAAGTTGAATGTGATGTACACCAATGATCCAGAATCGGTGAAGCTCTGCCTCACCGAGTTCAAGCAGTACCTACAGGACGAGAAAGCACAAGGTTGCAAGACTAGACCTTGTGCCCATCCATTCGTCTCCTGACAGGGACCAGCGGATCACCATCGCCGAGGTATGTGTGCGGGACGAGGTTCTCATCTACCACTTCTGTAGGGCCATCATAGGTTCTGGAGCATTCGCCCGTTTCATCGGCAGTGCCGACTGCACCTTCGCTACGGTGGAGAGAAGGAAGAACGCGACGATTCGGCCATATGGTGCAACAAGCTTGTCGGCATCTAGAAGCAATACAAGATCGTCAGCAATGGGCAGGAGAAGGACTCCGTGGTTGACCTCGCCGAGACCATCATCCACCCCTGTCACGCCAACATGAAAGAAGACGACGATACCAAGGACCTGAACATGTGGGAGGTACCTCTGAATCTAGCCTACATAACCTACGCAGCCAACGACGCATATGCATGCTACGACATGTACACGCAGATCATGGACACGAGGGCATGTCTGCTTCCCGTAACCGACGAGTACACGGACAGCAGCAGCGTCATGATCAAGCGTGCCAGGAAGGTCTAGATGTTGTACTTTATCTGTTTATAAGCACCTTTATCATCTGAGTGTTTCATGCATTAGCCTATGTGTCATAATTATCTATTTTGTCCAAAATATTTCTTTTAAGAACCCATTAACCTGTTTGCTTTTTTAGTGGCTATTTGCTTATGTATGTAACCAGTTCACTTGTCCTTTACAAAAAAAACTAGTTCACTTGGCTGCCATGCTTTGAATCTCCTTCCTCCCAACATATTCCCCTCCTCAGGTGGACCCAGCAGGTCTCGTACACAGACATATGGGACCAACCACCTATCCATTTGTATTTCCTTACTTTGTTTAATCTTTCGTCCTCTTCCTATATAGCGGCTGGCCATCATAGCCTATGGCGTTGGCCATGCCATCCCTCTACTACCACACAATTTCCGGCAGCGGCAGCTCCACCGTCCCACCCTGCACACGACAAGTCAACCCTCGTAGCCCCCTCCGCCTCTGTCTTCCCCCGCTCTGGTTTGTTCGGTCCGAGGTCTCGACGTCGTCCTCCGCCTTGGTGCTCTAGCCACGGCGCCATCGTCTGTCGTTCCCAACATGGTCAGCAAAACCAGAGGAATCGGGATACAACTGTTCGTCGAGAGGCTGACAGTCCCAGGCCCACCAGGTCCATGGCCTAGGTTTTCTTGTTTAACATGTGCAGCCCATGACATGTTTCAATATTTTTTCGGTCCAGCAGGTATCAAGCGGCCTCTGGGCATTCCAAACTAGCTTGTATATAACATCAGCAACCCAAGTTATGTTTGTTTTTTAAAGACGATGCATAGCTCAGTTTTATTTTTCTATAAGAATGCAAAACTGAACCTATATTTATATCTTATTTTATTACACACACACACAGAGACATATATATATATATTAGAAACAACATAAGTTTCCGTTAAACCTGTCGTTCGTCCAACCATTTTATAAACCTTCCCACTTCCTTTATTTTTCGTTTTCATTAATCCTATATCTGAGTTTTCTCCCACTTTCTTTTCTGATGTAAACTGAGTTTTCTCCAAGTACTTTTCCCTAGAACCAACTCAACTATGCCACGTCTAGACTAAAACATAATGATACCCCACGTACTATTAACTCATCAAATTCAAATGATATTTTATTTTGTAAGTTGAAAGTTCTTAGAAAATAATAATAATAATTGTTTATATATAACTTGGCAAGTTAACTCCTAGTGATTACGTACATAAGCTTGCAAAGATTTTACTAACCAATGTAGTAATAGACGTGCAATCATGGGTTTATGTTTTTTTAACATTTCTCCGTCTAGCCCAACATGATATTTTCACCCAGCCCAGCATGTCCGCGGATTTCGAGAAAAATGCAAATGGGCTTTAAATTCTACCATATATATAAATGGGCTGCATAGATGCTACATCATTGTTTCACCCAGCCCACCAAATGGACTAAAAAACAAATGGACCGGCTAACAAGTGGGCCAGTAGGTCGAAGCCTAAGAAGGCATTGGATTTACATCCAATAGCCGCCATTCTTCTTCAATCTCTCGTCTTCTTACCCAAGCGCTAACGGGACCGCTTGCTCCAGCCTCTCGTGTCCAGCGGCGTTGTTTTGCGCTCCTCAACGGAACGCTACCCCGGCGACGGCCAGGCCTTCCCTCCACTCCGTACCTCCTGTTATTCTCTGCCGAGTGTAGGCCCACCCCGCACCCGAACCAGTCAAGTTTCCCACTCCTCTCCGTCTACGACTCCACTGCCGCGTCTTCCCCATCACTAGGTCGTTCCAGTCCGGGGCCTCGCTGTCGTCAACCGCCTCGGTGCGCTCGGCACGGCATGGTCAACATACGAGAGTCATCGGAAGAGGACTGTACGTGGAGAGCCTGACGGCTGGGACCCATGAGGTCCATGGTCGCACGCAAGGAAAGTTCCTCCTTCTTATGCATTGTACGTGGGAAGGGCTTCTGTATCTCGCCAAAAAAACATTCCCCCCGCTGACAGGTCGGAGCCACCAACTATATCTTTGCCCGCAAGGAAGTGCCTCCTTATTACACACAAAAAATGAATACCCCCTGCTAGCTGGGACCCACCATAGTGGGTGGCTGACTTGTGGGCCTAATAAGTTGACGGGGACGGAGGGCTTTGTCAACTTAGTCAATATGAATGATTCTACCTCCAGTGACCGTACGATGTCCATCCTATGGCCATAGTGCTTCTTCAACCTTTGGTCTTCTTGCTACAGCCGCCCAAAGAAGCGCCGGTCGTGCCGCGTACTCCTGCCTCCCGTGGGCGGCTGTGGTGCCACGGAGGCCTCACCGCCCCCTACTACTCCCACCGCTGGCCAGGGCATCCCTCTACTCACCCGCACCCCCTGTTATTCTGCGGCGATGGCAGCCTCACGCCACAACCAAATCAGTGAACCCTCGTACTCCCCTCCGCGTGGGCATCCACTATCGCGTCTTCCCCGGCTGCACGTCATCCCCTTCCTAGGCCTCGCCGTCGTCCATCGCCTTGGTGCTCTCAGTGCGGCGTGGTCAATGTGGTGAATGACCGACTTCCATCGGAAGAGTACTATACGTGGAGAGGCTGACATCTGGGTCCACGGCCAGAACCCAGTTTTTTGTGATTTGCCAAGTAAGTCGCATTGTCAGCCCTGTTGGTCTGCAAATCTTTCAAGACGAGGAGAGCTTCATTCGGCTGGCCGAGAAAATGGCCTATCTGTAATGAGAAATGGGATGTACATTTTTTAAACACATCAAACCGGCAATTAGTTTCAAAATTCTTTTTTTCATTTCAAGATTTTAAATTTCATTGATTTTTATGCATGGACAATTTGTTGGATTTTATATTGATATACATTTATTTTTAAAATCAGTTTGAATGTGACTCGAAATTTTAGGATTAAAAACAGTTCGGACCGCACCAAAATATGCAAAATTTCGTATAATTTTTTAACCGTGGCCACAATATGGGCTGTAATGCTAACAAAAAGAATATGGGTTCCAAAAAAACCTTAAGAATTAGCAAATGGGCTGTAAATTATTAGAAATAATGGAAGATGGGTTGTATGCTGTTTTCCACATATTTGAGGCTTTCCTAAAAAAGGTTGATGCGCAAGCAGTGACTGTTGGATTTCCATCCAACGACCATCGTGCTTATTGAATCTCTGCTCTTCCTGCTCCAGCCGCTCAAACAAGCGACGGGGGACTGCCTGCTCCCTGCTCCCCGCGGCCGGCTGTGCTGCCGCGCAGGCCTCACCGACCCACTGTACTCCCATTTCTGGCCTAGCCATCCCTCTACTCGCCCACACCTGATGTTATTCTCCGGTGACGGCAGACGAACCAGTAAACCCTCGTACAGTCGTACTCCCCTCCGCATGGGAAACACTGCCGAGTCTTCCCTACCTCCGAGTCGTTCCCTTCCTAGGCCTCGCCTCGTCCACCACCCTGGTGCCTTGGCGTGGCCTGGTCAACGTGGTCAACGATCGACATGCATCTGAAGTGGACTGTACGGGGAGAGGCTGACAGCTGGGTCCACGGCCGCACACAAGGAAATGCCCCCTTATTACACGCAAAATAATGATTCCTCCACTTGACCTCTAGGACCCACCGAAAGGGCCTCTGTATTTCACGAAAAAAGTTACCGCTGCTGAAAGCTTGGACCCACCAGCTATATCTTCGCACGCAAGGAAGTGCCTCCTTAGTATGCACAGAAAAAATGAATACTCCCCCTGCTAGCTGGGACCCAATATAGTGGCAGGCTGACTTGTGGGCCTACTAAGTTGACGGGGATGGAGGGCTTTGTCAACTTAGTCAATATGCACAATTCTAGCTCCAGTGACCTTACGATGTCCATCCAACAGCCGTAGTTCTTCTTCAACCTATAGTCTTCTTGCTCCAGCCGCCCAAACCAGTGCCAGTCGTGCCTCGTGCTCCTGCCTCCCGTGGCCGTCTATGATGCGGCGGAGTTCTCACCACCCCCTACTACTCCCACCACTGGCCAGGCCATCCCTCTACTCACCCACACCCCCTATTATTCTGTGGCGATGGCAGCCTCACACCGCAGCGAACCAGTGAACCCTCATACTCCTCTATGCGTGGGCATCCACTGCCGCGTCTTCCCCTGTTCAGCGTCGTCCCCTTCATAGGCCTCGCCTTCGTCCAGCGCCCTGGTGCTCTCAGGGCGGCATGGTCAGCATGGTCAAGGAATGGCTTCCATCGGACGTGAACTGTATGTGGAGAGGCTGACAGCTAGGTCCACGCCCGCAGCAAGGAAGTGCCTCCTTATTACATGTAAAATAATTATTCCTCCACCTGACAG
This sequence comes from Triticum urartu, assembly GCF_056163025.1. Classification (NCBI taxonomy): domain Eukaryota; kingdom Viridiplantae; phylum Streptophyta; class Magnoliopsida; order Poales; family Poaceae; genus Triticum; species Triticum urartu. Next base: position 260,196,320 of record NC_141875.1, read on the forward strand.
CGGGGTCCCACCGGACGGGCCACCGTATTTCACAAAAAAACATTTCCCCCTGACTGCTGGGACCCACCAGCTACATCTTCACACGCAAGGAAGTGTGTTCAGGCAAAAAAACGATTCGCCCCCTGACTGCTGGGACCCACCAGCTACATCTTCGCACGCAAGGAAGTACCTGACAGTCGAGACCCACCTGGTCGAAGCGTACGTAGCATGTCATTCTGGTCGCGAACGTGTACGTACATACTATTCGATGTAGAGGCATCCACATGTCGTAGTAGAGGCGCCCACGTAGCATGTACACGTACGTACAACGGCTAGTGTGCAAGAAAGAAAATACGGCCACGTACGTACATACTGGCAGGGTCTTGAAGGCCTACTCGCTTATACGTACGGCCAGGGATCGTGTACATGGCTGGGTGGGAACGGAGAAACAACGTCGTCGTCGTGTTCATGGGGAGCCAACCGGCTGGGTCGGAACGGAATGCGTCGTCGTGTTCATCGGGATGGCTTGGACGGAACAACCAATGGAAATAAGGCCTGGCATAGCGCAGAACGGAGGAAACGGCCTTGTGTTTGACCGGCCACGTTCGAAACGGGATCCTATTCATCGGGAGGGGTCTGGCGTACCGCAAAACGGAGGAAACGGACCTCCTATGGTCGAAACGGGGGTCCTGTTGATCGGGAGGGGTGTGACATACCGCAAAACGGAGGAAACAGACTTGTGTTGGAGCGCTACGGTCGAAACGAGGGTATTGTTCATCGGGAGGGGTGTGGCGTACCGCAAAACAGGACTCCACGGGATACTGTTCATCTACACCGTCAAACCCCTCCAGCCTCCACGGGCTATTGTTCATCCACCGTCGACCTCCTCCAGCCTCCACCTGTGACTGTTCATCCACGGGCTCCTGATCATCCAACCTCCACTACGCGCTACTCCTCCAGCTACTGTTCAACCAGCCCTCTCCACGGGTTCCTGTTCAACCACCCCTCCACGGGCTACTGTTCATCCAGCCCTCCACGGGGTAGTCCTATTCATGCAGCCCTCCACGGGGTCCTGTTCATCTAGCCCCAACCGGCTCAATCGATCGGGGTCCTGTTCATCCAGAGGCAACACCGCGGGGTCCTGTTCATCCACCCCCACCGGGAACTGTTCATCCAAACCCCCCCAGCAACACTCACTATTCATCAGAGGCAGCATCGATCGGCTTCAGTTAGCAGCAGTAGCGAAGCAATCGCTCGATCGAGTTCAGTTAACATCCATCGATCGATCGCTCGGGTTCAGTAATGCATAGCCTACAGTGCAATCGCTCGGGTTCAGTAATGCGTAGCCTACACTGCAATCGCTCAGGTTCAGTTAGAGCCCAACGCCTCGCACCCACGCGCGTGCGTGTACGAGATAAACGCGCATCGCTCGGCCCCGACCACCCACCGTAACCGGGAACACCCCGATATTTTCCTCGCCCTCGCTTATACCACGGTTTTTTCCAGCATGGACGACCCAAAGAATGTCATGCAGCTGCGTCTCCGGCCCGCCCAGGACGAAAAGCCCATTTTCAGTCATGATTTTTTGTCATAGAAGTAGGAGCACACCACATCTATGATGATACTGGGTTTTGTAACAATTATCGTCATAGAAGTGTCATAAGTATGACAGAAAAAATTCGTTCGGCCCAAAATGTCACGGATGTGTCTTTTTTTTGTAGTGTCTTGATGGTAACATCAGGAACCATTGTGGTAGCCCTCATAGACAAGCCTGGAGAAACAACTCCCATAGGTTTTTTCAACATCTCCGAAATGAAATCATGCTTAGCAACAAATGGTCATGACATGAAACAATGCGATGCACCAAAATCGAATAAAACTTTGGCAGGAATAGAGTTAACTAAAAGGTTACCCATGATCACATCTGAAGAATCCTCTGCTTGATCTGAATTCGACTTGTTCACCTTTCCATACTTGGGATTCTGCTTGACAACTGCATTACTTGCTGACCTGACCGGAGGAGGAGGCGGAAGGCACTTCTGGGCGCACTTGTTTGAGTAATGCCCTTTCAAACCACACCTATGACAAGTGACCTTTGAAAGTGGACGAAATGGTGGGGGAGGAGCACCACCTGTCCTCGGAGACCGAGACTTGTTCTGATAGCCTGAGTTGGGTGGGTGGGAAGATCCACGACCACCTGAGTTCTTCTGCTGGTAGGGCTGACGAAACGGAGCAGGTGGAGGAAGCCAGAACTTCTGTTGCTTAGCTGACACTTGAGAGGAAGAAGATGAGTGAACTGCATCCTTGATTCTCTTCTTTGAAGCCTCACACTTGAGCTGAGCAGCTTCTTGCCAAAGGGCCATGTTGTAGAACTGATCAAATTAAGTAGGCTAAAAAATAACGAGAGCTAACTACAGATCCTCTCTGAGGCCACCCTTGAAGTGATAGATCATGCTCTTTTCATCAGGAACGTCTTGCCTTGCGAAGCGAGCAAGCTTCTTAAACTGGATGTTGTATTGATACACGAACATGCTTCCTTGCTTGATATTGCGGAATTCCTCACGCTTGCTCTCGAGAACACTTGTTGGAATGTGATTTGCTTGAAAGTCCCAGCAGAAGTCAGTCCTGCTAATCTCTTGACCCCCTCTGGAATCTTTGTACTGCTGATACCAATCAGTTGCTTGGTCCTTAAGCTAAAAATAAGCGAACTTGACGTAGTCCTCAGGCCTCACATTGATGCATTCAAAATGCTTGTTGATGTCCACAGGCCAATCATCAGCGTCCATGGCCTCGACACAAGCGCTGAAAGACTTTGGCTGATTTGCAAGAAACCGAGGCTGATTGTTGGATTACCCTTGACCTTGATTTCCTTTTTTGCCTTGGCCTTGGTTGTGTTCTTGCAAGATCTATAAAAGCATCTGGGGATTGGCGTTGGTGGCTGCCATGACAACTTGCCATGCCTTCGGAGGCGGAGGAGGAGGCAGAGGGTTCGACTGATCTCCATCGTTACGTTGCGGATTCAAACACGTCGGGGGAGCCATCCTGGAGAAGGTGACATTCGTTAGAATCATGACAGAAAAGCTGAATCAACGGATAGATATGTGCAACATATAGTCTTCACGATAAGCATTCAAACAAAGATTGAATGAATGAATTCCAAAGTTAACATTACATGACCATTAAGGTGATAAGCCACTTAGACAAAGGTTGATGAATGAAACAACAAGGTATGAGTGAACAAATAAATGGTAAGGATCACCCAATCCCATACCAATTATCTGCCAGAAGAATAACTAAGAGCTACTTGAATTCTGACCTATTAACTCCCGTAACTTCCTGGTTATGCAAACTGGTGTTGGGGATACAGGGAGGCACAATATATATCACACAACTAACAAGCCCTATTTTAACACCCACAATGCGGCTATATCTCCCACATGTCGGGGCACGACTTAGAGGCATATCCACATGATAGTTTTGTCGCAAGAGGGGTAATCTTCAGACAATCCCATGTACTGAATAAGAAAGGGATAAAGAGTTGGCTTACAATCGCCACTTCACACAAATAGTAAGTAAAACATACATCATCCAGAGTCCAATCAAGGTCTGACTACGGAACCAAAATAAAAGGAAGACAAACCCAAATGCTAGATCACCGATCGTCCCAACTGGGCACCACTATTGATCATCCGGAAAAGACACAAAACAACGACCAAGATCTTCATCAAACTCCCACTTGAGCTCGGTTCCATCACCTACACTGGTATCATCGGCACCTGCAACTGTTTGGAAGTATCCATGAGTCACGAGGACTCAGCAACGTCACACCCGCGAGATCAAGACTATTTAAGCTTATTGGTAGGAGTAGGTAGGGAGGTGGAGCTGCAGCAAGCACTAAGCATATATGGTGGCTAACATATGCAAGTAAGAGCGAGAAGAGAAGAAACGCACGGTCGAGAAGCTAGAAGTGATCCTGAAACTACTTATGTTCAAGCATAACACAAGGCCGTGTTCACTTCCTAGACTCCGCCGAAAAGAGACCATCACGGCTACACACATGGTTCATGCATTTTAATTAAGTCAAGTGTCAAGTTATCTACAACCGGACATTAACAAATTCCCATATGCCACATAACCGTGGGCACGACTTTTGAAAGTTTAAACCCTGCAGGGGTCTCCCAACTTAGCCCATCACAAGCTCTCACGGTCAACGAAGGATATTCCTTCTCCCGGAAAGACCCGATCAGTCTCGGAATCCCGGTTACAAGACATTTCGACAATGGTAAAACAAGACCAGCAAGACAGCCCAAATGTGCCGACAAATCCCGATAGGAGCTACACATATCTCGTTCTCAGGGCACACCGGATGGCCAAGACGTCGGGTTGGCATAGACCCTGGTTGCCCAGGGGGCGCCAGACATGGCCCAGTTCGGACCAACACTTAGAGAAGCATTGGCCCGGGGGATTAAAAATTAACGATGACCCTCGGGAGAGCGACTCCCAAGGGAAAAGTATAGGTGGCAGTGAGGCAAATGGTGAAACCAAGGTTGGGCCCTGCTGGAGGAGTTTTATCCAAAGCGAACTGTCAAGGGGTTGCCATAACACCCAACCGCATAAGGACCACAAAATTAAGGAACATAACACCGGTATCACAGAAACTAGGGCGGCAAGAGAGTAACAAAACACCAGTCATAAGGCCGAGCCTTCCACCCTTTACCAAGTATATAGATGCATTAATTAAATAGGAGATATTGTGATATCCCAACATATCCATGTTCCAACATGGAACAAACTTCAACTTCACCTCCAACTAGAAATGCGATAAGAGGGGCTGAGCAAAAGTGGTAACACCGCCAAACAACGGTTTGCTAGGAAGGTGGGTTAGAGGCTTGACATGTCAATATGGGAGGCATGATATAACAAGTGGTAGGTAGCGCGACATAGCGATAGAGCGAAACAACTAGCAAGCAAAGATAGAAGTGATTTCGAGGGTATGATCGTCTTGCCTGAAATCCCGCAAGGAAGAAGAACGAGTCCACGAAGAAGACAAATGGACGTAGTCAAACGGATCCTCACAAACGCTACTTTATCGGAACTAACAAGAAGAAGCAACAACGGAAAGGAGCAAACAACATGGTAAACAACCATCACATAAACATGGCATGATGCAAAATCAAGTATGATGCATGTCCGGTTTAAAGAGGCATGGCATGGCAAAGTGCAACAAATAACACTACAAGTTAAGTGGAGCTCAATATGCAACAAGTTGCATACTGACGAAACACCACATGACTTATTTAGTTCACTCGCGGTTAGGTACTCAACAGTGTTAAATGTTGTTAAACATGCAAGAGGTGAAGCATATGAAAAACTACACATTTAAGCAAGTTTAAATGAGGCTGGAAACAACAACAACAATTCCGGAAAATCCCCATGTGCATATTTTGAATTTGGTCATGTTGTATCCTAAACCATATTTTAGAGTTGTTAAACATGCAAAGTAAAGCCAACATGTTAAACTAGGCATTTTCTACCCCATTTACATATAAAGTTTATTTAAAATGGAGCTACAGTTATTTAGTTATGAATTAAATCATTTTAACATGGAATTTAAGAAAATTAATGCAAAGAACATATTAAAAATGAGGCCCAGTCAGGAAAGCGGCCCGCGGGAGGGCGCGATGGAGCAGGACGACGGGGTTGGCCGGGCGCTCTGGGCCTGCTGTGGATCTGGGCCACGCGCAAGGCATCAGTCAACGTTGGTGTGTGGCGTTGCCGTCGTGGTCCAGTGACATCACGCAAGGCGGCGGGGAGTTTCGGAGACGGTGGCGGGGCGAAGGGGCAACCGGATCCGGGGACGGCAGGCCCGTTTCCAGCGACGACGAGGCCGGCCGGCGATGGGGTGGCGAGGTGCGGCAGTCTGGCGGCGGTGCCTGTCCACGGGCAGAGAGAGTTGAGAGGCTCGGGTAAGGGAGGAAGAGAGAAAGGAGAAGAAGTAAGGGAGGACGGGGCAGCGCCCGACCTGCAGGACGCTGGCGTCGAGGCGGTGAGGTGCGGCGAGGCCGCGGTGGCCGGCGGTTGAAGGTGCGACGCAGAGGAGCTTAGGATCGAGGGGCTCCTCCCCTCGATCCAGATCGGAACCGAAGCGCTCGGGCGGCGGCGGAGGCTTAGGCCCTGATGGGCTCCCAGGGCCTCTGATGGGCTCCCAGGGCCGCGATGGCTGGTGGCGCTGGAGGGGCACGTGGAGGCCGTAGATTGGAGGGGGAGCGACGCTTGGCGGCGTGGCACCGCCCGGTTGGCTGTAACCGACGGTGCGGGTGGCGGCTAGCGAGCAGAGTATCCCAAGTGGTGGCGGGGCAGCGACTGACACGGAAAACAATAGAGGCTACAACGCTAGAGGTTAGGGAAGGGTCTATGGGTAGGTTTAGACTAGGATTTTGGCAGAAATGGGAGGGGAAGGCCGTCTATTTATAGATAGGGGTTTAGGAGAGGGGGTTTTCATCTGTTTTCAGACCGCTTGATCATCATCGGGGGAACCAGGTGGGCTGTTTAGGAGGGTGCGAACTGAGAGGAGAGAAGAGAGGGCAGCTCGGCAACAGTTTAAGGAGACCGAAAACATCAGGCATTAGACCGGCAGCGGTGCCACTATATTTATCCATTGGGGCACCAAACAGACTCCGAATGCGATGAAACTTGGCAGGCGATCTACCTACACTAAAATAAGGCCGCACGCCAACTTTCAACCCATTCTGAGAGCATTTTTCGGCCACTTATAAATAATATTTTGGATGTGCTGCGGATGCGTGCGAGTGTTGTTGGGCTCAGAACGGAAAACAGAAAGAATGGGGAGAACCCGGACATACGCAACTTTTAAAAATGTGCAGATGTAATGCAGATGATGACATGCCAAGATGCAACACGCAAGAGAATGACAAGGCAACAACAGCGAATAACTGGAAGACACCTGGCGCAACGGTCTCGGGGCGTTACAACACTCCACCACTACAAGAGGATCTCGTCCCAAGATCTAGGATGGCACCGGGGAGAAACAGAAGAGGAAGAGGTAAAACAAAGTTGCTTCTTTGACAAATGAGTTAAACCAAAGAACCTTGCGAGGTTGAACAAATTGAAAGAAAGAATACAAAGAAGATGGACAAAGTTGAAAACACTCCATTAGATAAGAGGAACATGGGATACGACGAGAACCAAGAGGTTAAGTGGCAAGGTAGATATTGAAACCACTCTAGTTAAAACAAGATAGGGAAGGAATAAGAATGATATAATTTGGACACCACTCTGACTGTAAATGGAAGGAATTGAACATGAATTTGGGAAGATTAGATGATACTTGACAAAATAAACAACACACTGCCTCCAGAACTATTGAAAAAATGGCACAATGGGTAAGAAAGATTTCAGACAGCACTCCGGTTGAGAAGGGAGGCAAAACTTTATAAGATGAGAGAAATAGAATGGAGTACACGACGCTCCGGTTGGAAAAGGATAAGCACAAAAAGAACACGGTCCTCACAATCTGAGATGATGAGTGAAGAGAGCAACATCACAATGCCTCCGGAAGGAAGAATAGAAGATATATCATAGCAATAACAGAATGGAGAAGAAAATGCCAACCTCTGCCACAAATGAACTAGGAAAGCACCCTTCCAATAAGGTTAAAATGGACTTGTTGGAAAAACGAACAATGGAACAAATAAGCTTGTAGTGGGATTATGGAAAACATCTCAAAACTGAGGTGAAATTCTGCCACTAACGGAAACAATAGATTGGATTGATATCATCTAGGAGACAAGAAGCTTATTTCACCGGGAGGATAAATGAAGAACTTTGGAAATTTGTAAGAACCATAAGTGGCTAACATACGCAAATAAGAGTGAGAAGAGAAGCAACACACGGTCGAGAAGCTAGGAGTGATCAAGAAGTGATAATGAAACTACTTATGTTCAAGCATAACACAAGGCCGTGTTCACTTCCCAGATTCCACCGAAAAGAGACCATCACGGCAACATAGGCGGCTATTGCATTTTAATTAAGTCAAGTGTCAGTTTCTCTACAACCGGACATTAACAAATTCCCATATGCCACATAACCACGGGAACGACTTTCGAAAGTTTAAACCCTGCAGCGGTGTCCCAACTTAGCCCATCACAAGCTCTCACGGTCAACGAAGGATATTCCTACTCCCGGAAAGACCCAATCAACCTCGGAATCCCAGTTACAAGACATTTCGACAATGGTAAACCAAGACCAGCAAGACTGCCTGAATGTGCCGACAAATCCCGATAGCAGCTGCACATATCTCGTTCTCAGGGCACACCGGATGCGCAAGACGTCGGGATGGCGTAGACCCTGGTTGCCAGGGGGCGCTGGACATCGCCCATTTCGGACCAACACTTAGAGAAGCACTGGCTCGGGGGTTAAGAAATAAAGACGACCCTCGGGAGCGCGACTCCCAAGGGAAAAGTATAGGTGGTGGTGAGGCAAATGGTGAAACCAAGGTTGGGCCTTGCTGGAGGAGTTTTATTCAAAGCGAACTTTCAATGGGTTCCCATAACACCCAACCGCGTAAGGAACGCGTAATCAAGGAACATAACACCGGTATGACGGAAACTAGGGCGGCAAGAGTGGAACAGAACACCAGGCATAAGGCCGAGCCTTCCACCCTTTACCAAGTATATAGATGCATTAATTAAACAAGAGATATGGTGATATCCCAACATATCCATCTTCTAACATGGAACAAACTTCAACTTCACCTGCAACTAGCAACGCTATAAGAGGGGCTGAGCAAAAGCGGTAACATAGCCAAACAACGGTTAGCTAGGAAGGTGGGTTAGAGGCTTGACATGGCAATATGGGAGGCATGATATAACAAGTGGTAGGTAGTGTGACATAGCGATAGAGAGAAACAACTAGCAAGCAAGGATAGAAGTGATTTCGAGGCTATGGTTATCTTGCCTGAAATCCCGCAAGGAAGAAGATCGAGTCCATGAAGAAGACAAACGGACATAGTCAAACGGATCCTCACAAACACGACGTTACCGGAACTAACAAGAAGAAACAACACTGAAAAGGAGCAAACAACATGGTAAACAATTGTCACATAAACATGCCATGATGCACAATCAAGTATGATGCATGTCTGGTTTAAAGAGGCATGGCATGGCAAAGTGCAACAAACAACACTACAAGTTAAGTGGAGCTCAATATGCAACGAGTTGCATATTGACGAAACACCACATGACTTATTTATTTCACTCCCGGTTAGGTACTCAACAATGTTAAATGTTGTTGAACATGCAAGAGGTGAAGCATATGAAAAACTACACATTTAAGCATGTTTAAATGAGGCCAGAAACAACAACAATTCTGAAAATCCCCATGTGCATATTTTGAATTTGGTCATGTTCTGCCCTAAACCATATTTTAGAATTGTTAAACATCCAAAGGAAAGCCGCCATGTTAAACTAGGCATTTTTCTACCCCATTTACATATAAAGTTTATTTAAAATGGAGCAACGATTATTTATTTATGAATTAAATCATTTTAACATGGCATTTAAGCAAATTAATGCAAACAACATTTTAAACATTTTAGACATGGATTGAAGTTGGATTTTATGAAACTAGACAAATTTCTAAGCATTTTTCATATATAAAACATTTTAAACCGATCCACGTTTTGGGAGTTATTAAATGCATGAAATGCAAAGGCTTTTCTATAAAACTGGCAGCCTCTGGATAAATTCTAAAATCGCTGGACAGGGAAAAAACTAGTCAGGCAAAAACTGAAATGTACTGGGCTGGCCCAATAGTAAGAAGAGAAAAAAAAGGGGGCGCTGGGGTCATCTCACATTGGGCTGAGGCCCAGTCCGGAAAGCGGCCTGCGGGAGGGCGCGGTGGAGCAGGCCGACGGGGCTGGCCGGGCGCGCTGGGCCTGCTATGGATCTAGTCCACGCGCAAGGCAGCGGTCAACGCCGATGTGCGGAGTTGCCATGGTGGTCCGGTGAGGTGGCGCAGGGCGGCGGGGAGGGTCAGAGAGGGTGGCGGGGCGAAGGGGCAACCGGATCCGGGGACGGCCGGCCCGTTTCCAGCAACGATGAGGCCGGCCAGCGATGGGGCGGCGAGGTGCGGCACTCCGGCGGCGGTGCCTATCCACGGGCAGAGCAGGTGAGAGGCTCGGCTGAGGCAGGAAGAGAGAAAGGAGAAGAAGAAGTAAGGGAGGACGGGGCAGCGCCCGACCGGTAGGACGCCGGCATCGAGGAAGTGAGGTCCGGCGAGGAAGCGGTGGCCGGCGGTTGAAGGTGCGACGGGGAGGCTCGGGCCCCGATGGGCTCGGGCGGGCCTCAAATGCGCTCCCAAGGCCGCGGTGGCTGGGGGCGCTGGAGGGGGTGCGTGGAGGCCGCAGATTGGCGGGGGGGGGGGGGGGTGGCGCTTGGCGACGTGGCACTGCCCGGTTGGCTGTAACCGACGCTGCGGGTGGCGGCTAGCGAGTGGAGCGGCGCCAAGTGGCAGCGAGGCAGTGGCTGGTGTGGAAAATGATGGAGGTGGCAGCGCTGGTGGTTTGTGGAGGGTCTAGGGGTTGGTTTAGACTAGGGTTTTGGCAGAAATGGGAGGGGAAGGGCGTCTATTTATAGACAGGGGTCTAGGAGAGGGGGTTTTCATCTGTTTTCAGACCGCTCGATCAGCATCGGACGGCTCTGGACAGAGGGGGGACCAGGTGGGTTGTTTAGGAGGGTGTGAACTGAGAGGAGAGAAGAGAGGGCAGCCCAACAATAGTTTTCAGAGACCGAAAATGTCTGACGTTAGACCGGCAGCCCTGCCGCTATAGTTATCCGTTGGGCACCAAATGGACTCTCAATGCAATGAAACTTGGCAGGCTGCACTAAAATAAGTCCGCACGCCAACTTTCAACCCATTGTGAGAACATTTTTCGGCCACTAATAAAATAATATTTCAAACATGCCGCGGGCACGTGCGAGTGTGGTTGGGCACAGAACGGACAACAGAAAGAACGAGGAGAACTCGGACGGACGCAACTTTTGAAAACGTGCAGATGCAATGCAGATGATGACATGCCAAGATGCAACACGCAAGCGAATGACAAAGCAACAACAGTGAATAACTGGAAGACACCTGGCGTAACGGTCTCGGGGCGTTACACCTACGCTCCACTGTATGCATCCGTCAACACATAACTAAGAGAACTCCCGAAATCATGTACCTCGACCTTCAAAAAGCATCCGTTATACTAGTTGTGGCAATACTCCCAAACTCCCTCCCCGGTACTGGGTGGCGTCGAGGTTATCTCAGCACTAACTGCATAAAAGAGATTTTCGATGTCGGCAAGCTTAGGTATTCCAGAACTACAACGACAAAATTGTGACGACAACAACTCGGAACTCAACTCCCCGGGACGCTTCCATAACCCGTAAATGTCAGGAGGCACCGAAAACAATGTTCTGATCACAAGAATATCGCAACGATCCTAACATAGCCACGTGATCCTAATTTTTTTTTAGTGAAAATGAGGAGAGGAAAGTCAAAACATATACGTCAGGAGACCTCACCAGATTGATGAAGGGGGCCGAGGAGTAAAAATAATCCTACTCTCCGATATATATAATCCTAAGAGTCAAAATAGTTCTGTTCTAGACTCAACAACGTCAGCGGTTCCATCAAGCAGGGGGGCTCCTAAGTCGGGATAGCTCTGATTACCTACTTGTAATGCCCAAGATGCAGCTATATCTCCCACGTGTCGAGGCATGACTTAGAGGCATAACCGTATTTTGGTATGATCGCAAGAAGGGTCATCTTCACACAATCCCATGTAAATGAACAAGGATGTAAATAGTTGGCTTACAATCGCCACATCACACAATGATCAAATTACTCATACATCAATTAGAGTACACACAAGGTCCGACTACGGATGGATCCAAATGGAAAGAAGACAACCCCCAATGCTAAGTCCCGATCGTCCCTACCGGGCAGCACTACTGATCATCCGAAAAGGAAACATAGTAACGGCCAAGGTCTTCATCAAACTCCCACTTGAGCTCGGTGTCATCAGCTGCATTGGTATCATCGGCACCTGCAACTATTGTTTTATTTTCTGTGAGTCACGAGGACTCAGCAATCTCAAAACCCACAAGATCAAGACTATTTAAGATTAAGGGTAGGATGTGGTTATTAGGTTGAGTTGTAGCAAGCAGTAAGCAAATATGGTGGCTAGCATGCGAGTACAAGAGTAAGATGAGAAACTATGCAACAAACGCAGAGCTAGAAGTGATCAAGTGGTGATCCTAAACTACTTACGTTCAAACATAACCCCACCGTGTTCTCTTCCCGAATCTCGTCAAAAAGATACCATCACAATTACACACGCGGTTGCTGTATTTTAATCAAGTCAAGTGTCAAGTTCTCTACAACCGGATATTAACAAATTCTCATCTACCTAATAACTGTGGGCATGGCTCTCGAAAGTTCAAACCCTACAGGGGTGTCCCGACTTATCCCATGACAAGCTCACAATCCGTGGAGACAATCCTCCATAGCGGGACCCTCTGATCAGACTCGGAATCCCCGTGCACAAGACATTTCGACAATGGCAAAACAAGTCCAGCAAGACCTCCCAACGTACCGACATCCTAATAGTAGCCGTGCGTATCTCGTCTCAGGCGATGAGGGATAAGTGAAAGTGCAACTATCCCTGGGTGGTTTTGGTAATTATTAACAACATATAGCTCATTGAACTAATACTATTTCAAGATGATCATTTCAGAAAGTTCATTGATTGCCATGGCATGGATTAAGAATGTGGACCCCTCAAAATGCTAAGGACACATATTGGCTCAAGCTCAAGACTCTACCTTTTTCATTTTAGTCATCCAAGATCACATTGAGTCCATAGGAAAAGCCAATACTATTAAAAGGGGGCGAGGTGTTGCTTAATGGCTTACTTGCTCAAAATGCTTGGTGATATGCTCCAAAAACCCTCAACCACTTTCTCTTATCCACATATGTCCGAATCGAAAAAGTCAAACTCGACCCCACTGAAATGTTCTATCCAGTGCCACTGAGTTCACTTGACATAGCCACTGCCAGAAACCCTAGTCATATCGGTCGTACCGATAGGGATCTCGGTCTCACCAAGATGAGATTGCATAATCTCTGTTTCCCTTCGTAACGCTTCGTTCCAACCAAGATGAGTGATCGGTCCCACCGAGTTCGCAATGCAAACTCTCTATTTCCCTTTCGTGGCGTTTCGGTCTCACCAAAATGAGCAATTCGGTCCCACCGAGTTTTCATGACCAACTCTCTTGTTAGCTTATTAACAAAATCGGTCCCACTGAGTTTGTGTAATCGTTCTCACCGAGATTACGTTATGCCCTAACCCTAATCAAATCGGTCCCACCGAGTTGACATGTCGGTCCCACCGAAAAGCCTAATGTTCACATTTTGAACTAAATCGGTCACACCGAGTTTTCTGATTCGGTCCACCAGAATTTTGTGAATTGTGTGTAACGGTTAGATTTGGTGTGGAGGCTATAATACCCCTCCACCCACTCATCACTTGTAGAGAGGGCCATCAGAACATACCAACACTTCCAAAGTTCATTTTCTGAGAGAGAACCACCTACTCATGTGTCGATACCAAGATATTCCATTCCAACCATATGAATCTTGATCTCTAGCCATCCCTAAGTTGCTTTCCACTAAAATCTTATTTCCAACCAATCCAAATCAGTGAGAGAGAGTTGAGTGTTGGGAGAATATCATTTGAAAGATATGAGCAAGGAGTTCATCATCAACACACCGTTCATTACCTTTTGGAGAGCGGTGTCTCCTAGATTGGTTAGGTGTCACTTGGGAGCCTCCAACAAGATTGTGGAGGTGAACCAAGGAGTTTGTACGAGCAAGGAGATCGCCTACTCCATGAAGATCTACCCTAGTGAGGCAAGTCCTTCATAGGCGATGGCCATGGTGGGATAGACAAGGTTGCCTCTTCGTGGACCCTTCGTGGGTGGATCCCTCCCTGGAATCGTGCAACCGTTACCCTTCGTGGGTTGAAATCTCCATCAACGTGGATGTATGATAGAACCACCTATCGAAACCATGCCAAAAATCTCCGTGTCTATATTGCGTTTTTCCCTCCAAACTCCTCCCTTTACCTTCATGTGGAATGTTTTACATTCCGCTGCTATACTCTTAGACTTGCATGTGTAGGTTGATTGCTTGACTTGCGCTAAGTTGTTAAAATCTGCCAAGACTGAAAATTGGGAAAAGGCTAGATTTTTATTTGGTCAAGTAGTCTAATCACCCCCTTGTAGACATACTTTCCATGCTACAAGTGGTATTAGAGATTTGGTCTCCATTTGCCTTGGTTTCCATAGCATTTGGTGATCATAGCCTTGGTTTCACAACCTAGGAGAGTATGGCGTCTAGAGAGGGAAATTACCACCGTAGAGGTCCCTATATTGATGGTACTAATTTTGCTAGTTGGAAGCATAAGATGAAAATGCATATTCTTGGACATAACCCCGCCATTTGGGCTATTGTGTGTATTGGCTTGCAAGGTGAATTCTTTGATGGGAGAGAACCAAACCGTGAAGCTACTGCATAAGAGTTGAAGATGCTGCAATACAATGCTCAAGCTTGCGATATCCTCTTCAATGGATTGTGCCCTGAAGAATTCAATCAAATCAGCCATCTTGAGAATGCAAAAGAAATTTGGGATACTTTGATTGATATGCACGAAGGTACTGACTCGATCAAGGAATCCAAATTGGATGTGCTTCAAAGTCAACTTGACAAGTTCAAAATGAAGGATGGTGAAGGTGTCGCTGAAATGTACTCTCGGCTTGCTCTCATCACAAATGAGATTGCCGGCTTAGGAAGTGAAGACATGACCGATAGATTCATCAACAACAAGATCCTAAGAGAATTGGCAGGAAAAATATGATACCGTGTGTACATTGATTCAAATCATGCCCAATTACATAGATCTCAAGCCAACAGAAGTCATTGGGAGAATAGTTGCTCATGAGATGTCACTTAAGGATAAGGAAGAGCTTCACAACAAGTCAAGTGGTGCGTACAAAGACTCATGTGATGCTCCTACATCATCAAATAAGAAACAAGTCTTCAATGAAGAATTGAGCCTAATGGTGAAGAACATCAAAAAGTTCTACAAGAGTGGAAGCAAGGAAAGAAGTTCCAAGTCAAGGTCCTACAATGAAAAAAGATCTTCGAGTCATGAACGTAATTGCTACAATTGTGGAAGATGAGGACACTACTCCAATGAGTGTACGGCTACCTATAAGAAAAGAGAAGATTGAACGAAAAGGAAAAGTAGAAGAGAAAAATCACCACCAAGGGAGAGGAGTAGAGATGACCGTTATGAACGAAGAACATCATAGAGAAGCAAGGATTCGGAAAGGAAGGACAAATCATCAAGGAGCTACACAAAACGAAGACATCAAGCTCATGTTGGTGAATGTGTATCCAGCTCCGACCCTGATAATCACTTCGAGAGAAGTTATTACTCCGACTCAGAATATACTCAAGATGAAGGTGTTGCCAGTCTAGCACTTGTGTCAGCCAACTCCTACAACATATTTGACTCACCAAATGAAAGAATAGGAAGATGCTTCATGGCTAAAGGTCCAAAGGTATCACACCCCGAGTATGTTGATTTCAATAGTGATGAAGATGATTTGCTAGGTGATGATGATTTACTTATTGACAACTCTAGTGATGAAAACTATGATGAACTTGTTATTAATCATGCTAATCAAGGTAAAATGAATGACGATGATAACAAGGAGATCGAGCATCTAACTACAGAACTAAACACTCTTAAATAGTTCATGAAACTACCTTGGAAGATCATCGAGAAGTTTTAAGGACTCATGAGAAGTTACACTTTGAAAAGGTCAACCTTGAGCAAGGGCATGGGTTCTTAAAGGCAATCAATGATGATCTAGAGAAGTTCTTACATTGCCAAGGATTTAGTCTTGTCTACTTACATGCCACAAGTTAAATCTAGCAATAAGAGTAAGAAAGACTCTTCTTCTAGTAGTAACAACAATCATGATAAATCCAAATTGTTGCTTCTAGTGGTTCTCTTGATTCCACTAATGATTCTCTTAGCCAAGTTACACTTGAGCAAGAAAATAGCTTATTGAAGGGAATTATAGAGAAAGGTGTCTACCAGAGTCTTGCCGTAAGTAAGCAATTTGAGGAAATTGTACGCAAGCAAGGAAGGCACCAGAAGAATCAAGGTGTTGGTTTTGAATGAAAGTTCAATGTCAATGGAGTTGAGTGGGAAGAAGATCAATACCCCATGACAAAGTTGGTTCCTCGACAAGAGAAGTATGATCCCACTTCTTTCCAAGGAACACAAGCTCAAGATGATCTTCCACCACAAGACCACAAGCAAAAGGGCAAGGACAAGATTCAAGAGGAGATTGATGCATTTGAAGAAGCTCCCAAGGCCTGGTTCAAGTGGGTTCCCAAGACTACATCAAGTTCTACTTCATCAAGTATGACTACAACTCCAAGGATTCCCATCAAGATGATGTGGATTCTAAAGAAGAACTAGAGAGTTCTTAAGGGTGACTCCGCCAACATACTTCATTCAAATCATTTTGGCGAGAACAAGTGCAAACAACTTCCACATCTTGCACTAGTTCAAGGAGTCACAAACCCTCTTCCTGGTAAGACAAGGGACAAGGTAACCTAATTCTTTCATGGAAGTCATCATGTGTGAACTTCACTCTATGTCTATGGATATCCATGTTTCTTCCATGTGGGACTAACCCTTCTAGGTATTGAAAGTGCAACTCACTCCAAAGGATTGCTCCAAATGATCTACACCAACATTGAGCATCCACATCTTCATCATCTACATGAAGTCATCATCGACAAAACCCAAGGTTATTTCATCCCTCTTAGGGGGGATATCACATCTAGGGGGAGCTTTACTCTAATCAACTGAGCTAAAGCAACTCTAAAGGTGTGAGCACAAAAACGCTTTATGTAAAAGTGGTAACCCCACTTGTGCTTAAACGATGAGTATGACCTACGATGAAATGTTCTCATTTGACTCCTCAGTCAATATACTCATATATAGATGACCTAGTCATCGCCAATTGCTTGATAGATGCTAGAGTGTTTGTGCATGCTTTGCCACATATTTCATTTGCCATTTTATTATGCGAGCATGTTGATTGCATATTTTACTCATTCGAGGACATCCACTTGTTGTTTTGATTGTTTGGCGTTTTCTCTTTTGCCAAGTGGACGAACAAGAATGCCTTAGAACCTCCTCTAGCTATCTATGCTTTTCTTGTCTCAAACTCTATTCATTCTACATCACAAAGTTTGATCAAGTCCGATTCGAACCACTCTGTGTGAGGAGCACTTGGAGTCCCCTATTCGTCATAGGCTTAAACTTCCAAAACCTCTTGGTGCATTTTGGTATGACCGAGACATCCACTTCGGTCACACCGAGTTCACCAAGTTCATCTAGGTTTTCCATCTCGAGGAAACCGATTCGAACTACTCGGTCACACCGAGTTGCAGTAACCGCTTGCGATTCTGCATCTCGGTGCCACCGAGTTGTTCCACTCGGTCAATGCGACAGGGTCGGGATATATATACCCACGAGTGAAAAATTGGAAATTTCTTCAAACCTCGTCAGCCTGCGTATATCCTGCTCTGCCTCCTCAGGTCTCCGGATCGTCTCCTCGCCGCCAGCGACCTCCCGCCGCTGGCTTCCGTCACCGTCAACGGAATTCTGCTTCGCCGTTGTCACCGTAGCGAACTCCCGCCGAAATTGGGTATGGGTTCGATGCTCTGTGCTATTTCCTTACTCTCATTCCTAGCACATTGCTTTGCCATGATCATTACCACGTATGAAAACAAACTATCCAGAGAAAACATCCTTCAGGTTAGGTCTGATTCAAAAATTTAGGGTTAGGTTTCCGCCGAACTCATCTCGGACCGACCGAGTTGTAGAAATCGATCTCACCGATTTGGCTTAGGCCATTGCACCTGTGTTTTCGGTCTGACCAAAAATTGCAAACCGGTGCGACCGAGTTAGACTCTCTGTAAAACCCTAGCAATCTCGGTGCCACCGAACCATGACTTGGTCTGAACGAGTTCACTAGTTTAGGTTCCAAAAGATGCTTCAATATCACCGAGTGTATCAAATCGGTAGCTCCGAAATGATTTCTGTGGAGAAATAAAACTAAGTTATTGACTCATTTGTTTGGCAAATACTCTGCACTTTGTGATGCTCATCTATTCTACCTCATCTATATCTATTCACAAGGTTTGTTGTCGGTTTGCTTGCCAAGATGTCAGACCAGAGTGATAGCCGGAACATGTCAGAAGAGCAAGTGAAGTTGAGTGAGGGCACTAGTCCCTCAAGCATCTCAGATGATGGAAGCAGGAGCACTCCCAGTAATTTTCCAAAGGCAGCTACCAGGTCAAGGAAGAAGAGAACCTTAGATTCTGAAGATGAGGACTATGTGGCTACTAAAGAGGAAGTCAGCTCCAAGAAGAAGGTGCTAAAGAAAGAGTATGGCACATATGCAACAACTAAGCCAAGGTTGAACAAGAAGGCATCAGCAAAAAGGATTCCTATGTCTAAGGCCAGAGCCTCCACTCAAGAAACTATGGAGTTCACTCTTGAACCCAAAGAGGCCGGATATAGCAAGAAGAGGAAAGAGAGGGTCAAGAAGAACACTGCCAAAGTGCTTGGTAGATCCTCCATCATGAGAGAGCCAGAGGAAGATGAAGAGGAAGAGGATGCTACTCCAGCTCCCAAGTCTCAGAAGCTCATGGGAGATGCTATCAAGTCACGGGCTGCCACATCAAAGCCCAAAACTGCTCCCAAAGCAACAGCTCTAGCTTAGAAGCCTTCTAAGCCCAGGAGAATCACCAGAAACATTCCTGCCGAAGAGAAGAACAAGGCCCCAGTGCCTAAAGTTTAAGAAGAAGATGATGAAGCCCAAGTGCTGAGAAAACTGAAACCCAAGATTCTAGATCACAATGATGCTCATCCAGTAGCTGAGGACATGCACATCAGAAAGGATGCATGATTGAGACTTTGGAGCCAGCCTGATCCATATGCTATAAGAAGGAGAACTTCAGTGGGCTATAGGTTCCACACCAAAGAACATCAAGACTTCTATGAGACCATTCTGCTTGACAAGAAGCCAATTGTCAGTGATATGAGATGGGTCAATTGGGAATTTATTAATTAGAATGCGGATCACATCCCATGCGTACATGAAAGCTTCAAAGCATGTGGAGTTGACAAGTTTGTTGAACAGAAGGTCACAAAATGGAATGATGAGCTAATCATGCAATTTTACTCCACTGCTCATATCTATCCAGATGGGATGATAGTGTGGATGTCTGAAGGTACAAGGTACCAATCAACTGTAGATGAATGGGCCAAGTTGATAAATGCCCCAGAAGAGCAAGAGGATGACTGGGATGTGTATGCCAAGAATAAGAAGGACCACAATTCAATGACAAATGTGTACAAGGAGATCCCGGATAAAGCTTTGGAGACACACATGCTTGGATCTATGCACTATTTGTTGTCCGGTCTACCTACTATCAAGACCATCTTAAGGCATACTCTGTTACCCAAATCTGGAGATCACAAGATGATAAGGGGACATTCCATCAACTTGCTGCAAATCTTTGATGTACCTAATAAATTCAAGGTCATGAGTCTGATTGTGGAGACAATCAAGAGGACAACTGCTGACCAGAAAAGATCTTGTGGGTATGCTCCACACATTCAGGTGCTCATCAACTCAAAGGTGGACACATGTACTTACTTGTTGGATAAGGAGCATTTAGCCTTATACCCAGATTTTGAAGATAATGAAGTTGTAATGAATGAAAATAAACCTTCATCAACACAAGCATAGGCGAAGAGAGCCAAGGCAAGGGCATAAAAGGCTGCAAGGATGCCAACTGCTGAGGAAGCATCTCAGGTATTCCTGAAGAGCAAACAAGATCAATTGGGCTATTTAATTCAAGCTACATTGAGGATTGAGAAGGGCTTGGCCACCCTAACTCAGAATCAGGAGAGCTTGGAGAGGATCGTAGAGACCAAGTTCTATGATCTTGACCTCAAGGTGACTGAGATACAGACTATAGTTGAGCAGATCCAGGAGGAAGCTGAGGAGAGGAGAGGAAGGGCAACTATGGATGCTTTTCTACGTGTGCGAAGGAGTCAGAGGTCAGATGCAGTGCCAGTATCAGATACCAGAGCTACTTCATCTGCACCAGCGATAGCTTCAGTACCACCTCCAGCACCTGCTCCACCAGCTCCAACATCATCCACTGATGCCTTCGTCCTTGGAGTTCTCTCTACACCACCTCCCGAAGACCAAGCCTGACAGACGCATAGCACTATGCATTTTTGTCATTTTGGCAAGTTGTTGCCAAAGGGGGAGAAATGTATAGATCATAGGCTTCGAGAGAGAGTGTTTTTCTTCTTTATCTCTCTTGTTTTTGGTTGAGCTTTATTGTGTGCTTGGTTGATGCTCAATGTCCTTGTGTGAGATACTTGTATGATCATGTGTTTGATCATATGCTACCTTAATGTTTGCTTGGATGACATTATCTTTTATATCCTTATATGATCATTCACTTTGCTTGGTGATGAGTGCATGTTTTAATTCATATCATTCTGAGCGCTACACCAAGATGTATGTGACATGGACGAGTGACCCATGATCCTAATCGATTGTGCATTTGCATTCAAAAGCAAATCTTAAACAGTGCACAAATTTAGGGGGAGCTCGTGCTTATCACATACTCCTTAAAGCGACGATGTATGTCAATCTTATTATCATTTTTTGAAGCTTTGATCTATATGTTTTCATCAATTACCAAACAGTGGGATATTGAAAGTGCAACTATCCCTTGCTGGTTTTGATAATTATTAACAACATATAGCTCATTGAACTAATACTATTTCAAGATGGTCATTTTGGAAAGTTCAATGATTGGCATGGTATGGATTAAGAATGTGGACCCCTCAAAATGCTAAGGACACATATTGGCTCAAGCTCAAGACTCTACCTTTTTCATTTTAGTGATCCAAGATCACATTGAGTCCATAGGAAAAGCCAATACTATTAAATGGAGATGAGGTGTTGTTTAATGGCTTACTTGCTAAAAATGCTTAGTGATATGCTCCAAAAACCCTCAACCACTTTCTCATATCCACATATGTCCCAAACCAAAAACTCAAACTCAGCCCCACCAAAATGTTCTATCCAATGCCACCGAGTTCACTTGACATAGCCACTGCCAGAAACCCTAGTCATATCGGTCATACCGATAGGGATCTTGGTCTCACCGAGATGGCATTGCAAACTCTCTGTTTCCCTTCGTAACGTTTCGGTCCAACCGAGATGAGCGATTGGTCCCACTGAGTTCGCAATGCAAACTCTCTGTTTCCCTTTCGTAACATTTCCGTCTCACCGAAATGAGCGATTCGGTCCTACCGAGTTTGGTGAATTGTGTGTAACGGTTAGATTTTCTGTGGAGGCTATAAATATCTCTCCACCCACTCTTCACTCGTAGAGAGAGCCATCAGAACAAACGGACACTTCCAACATTCATTTTCTAAGAGAGAACCACCTACTCATGTGTTGAGACCAAGATATTCCATTCCAACCATATGAATCTTGATCTCTAGCCATCCCCAAGTTGCTTTACACTCAAATCTTCTTTCCACCAAATCCAAATCGGTGAGAGAGAGTTGAGTATTGGGGAGACTATCATTTGAAGCAAAAGAGCAAGGAGTTCATCATCAACACACCATTTATTACCTTTTGGAGAGTGGTGTCTCCTAGATTGGTTAGGTGTCACTTGGGAGCCTTCGACAAGATTGTGGAGTTGAATCCAAGGATTTTGTATGGGCAAGGAGATCGCCTACTTCGTGAAGATCTACCCTAGTGAGGAATGTCCTTCATGGCCGATGGCCATGGTTGGATAGAGAAGGTTGCTTCTTCATGGCCCTTTCGTGGGTGGAGCCCTTCGTGGACTCGCGCAACCGTTACCCTTCGTGGGTTGAAGTCTCCATCAACGTGGATGTACGATAGCACCACCTATCGGAACCACGCCAAAAATCTCCGTGTCTATATTGTGTTTGCTCCCTCCAAACTCCTCCCTTTACCTTCATGTGAAATGTTTTACATTCCGCTGCTATACTCTTAGACTTGCATGTGCAGGTTGATTGCTTGACTTGTTCTACGTTGTTAAAATCTGCCGAGAATAAAAATTGGGAAAATGATAACTTTTTATTTGGTCAAGGAGTCTAATCACCCCCCTCTAGACATACTTTAGATCCTACAATAAGCTAAGCGTATAGGAAGTGAGCAAGGCCTGCTGGAGCTCGCAGAAACAATGAATGAATAAACTCTATAGATAACAGGTGGGAGCAAGGCGGACGCGGTCTTGGCCCGGATATAGTGACACCTATAGAGACCGATGGATGATGGGAAGGAGCAGGGCAGTGCGGCAGCTCACCTAGTGTCCCCAGGTCATGAAGGTGTGGCCGGTGGAACGACAGAGTGACAACAAGGACTTGCTGAACTCCGGCGTTGTTCTTTCCGAGAAGCACAAGACGAAGACAACGACATGGAAGGAGCTCCGGGGTCCGTGTGGTCGCGGGAGTCATAGCAGGTGAAGTAGAGGTCCTCGAAGTCCTCTCATGTGGCAGGAGAGGATGCTACCCCGAGCTCGAGCTCCTGCTCGCCTGGGTCATGGTGGGCGCGATGGCGGTGAGGGTTTGAAGCCTTACCTAGGCGGCGGTGAGGGGAGGAGAGGAGGGGGATCGGTCGAGGGTGGATAGGGTTAGGTCTAGGACAAGATATATAGGGGCTAGGGATGCCGGACGGCCGTCAAATCGCCAAGCTCGTCGACGTGGCGCCCTGGATGTGCGTCGTACAAGAGGTGGACGACTCTCCTGTCGCTGGTGGGTTGATTTGGCGGGAAGAGGTAAATCGGCTGGCTAGCTAGAGGGAAAAGGCCCAAGTGGGGCTCGGCTAAGGTAGCCCCACCTTTGTTTGCTTTATTTCTAATCTCTTTTTTTATTAATAAACAGATTTAGAGAAGGAAAAGGATGGGGAGCTAGGAAGAGAATTTGGGAGGTTTAAAAATATCCTCATGCTCCTGGAAATATGCACCATTTAAATAAATTGCCTTGGATATTTTTATAGGGATAAAAATAAAACAAGTTTGAATATAATTAAAACTTGAGGCATTTTTAAACCTAACCAAAACAAGTCCAAATAAGTATAAACTTGGCAGAGAGGTTTAGGACATGGTGCTAGATTATTGGGGAAAAGCTAAACATTATTGGAGGCTAAAATATTAGCTTGTGAAAATAAGGAAAGGAAGAGGTGTGGAGATGAGGGGGGAATGTGACGATGCCATGACTCAGAAAATTCATGCCACAATGCAAGTGCTACTCATAGAGATGCACATGATGACGATGACAAGTAATATGACCCCAAGTACAATGCAACATGTGATCAGGCCACAATGCAACAATGGATGGCAAAAAGAAATATGACAAGTAATGACAAGACAATGCAATGGAAAACAAAACAAACCAAAATGAAACCCACAATGAGGAAAACCACTTGGTATTGAACATGACAAGGTTGGATACATCTCCAAATATGGAAGTTTTACATCTGGGGTGCTACACCTCCCCTTCCACCATGGTGTCGACCCCATTGGCAACGCCCTTGAGCGCATCGACAAGCCGGGGGAGCAGCTCGGTGGGGCCTTATTCAGCAGTAACCAGCGGCTCCTTCAACCCCATTCTGTAGAGTTCCTGCAATGCCCTGCGGGACCTCTTCTGAAGGGAATCGCAGGCGGCATGATCGTTGGCAAGGATGTTAGCCCTGGCCTCGAGCAGAGCCTTCTCCCTATCCACCTGCTTCTTCAGCTTCTCCACGTGATCGTGCTACGTGGGCTGTGCCCGCACCGACTGCTCCAGCTTGGTCACGGCAGGCGACCACGTCTTCTCGATCCTTCAGCTTCTCCTCCCATGCCTCGCGTTGACGAGCCTTAGCAGCACATTCGTTGCGCAGGATCTCCCGCTCGGCCTCCGCCGCCCGACAGTGCTCCTTGGCGGCCTCGGCATCCTTCAATGCCACCTCGCGGGCGACCACGGCCAGGTCAGCGGCATGCTTACCCTCCTCAAAAGCTGCCACGGCCTGGCCCCATGCCGCCCTCACGAACGCATCAGATCGCAGCCACTCCGAGACCAACTCCAGTCACCCCAACGCCAGTCGACGGTGAACACCTTGAAGGTCATCGCGAAACTGGGTCAGCGCGAGAAGGGCGTCCTCTAGGGCATCAGGTGGAGCAGGGGGATCACAGCCCAGCGGTGCGATGGAAGGGGGAAGAGACGGCATCGACTCTAACGCCTGCTGGTTAGCGGTAGTAGAGGGGGTGGGCGGCTCCTAAGCCTTTGCGACCTGAGCAGGTGAGCTGGGGCGGGAGCCTCTGGAGCCAGCTTGGCTAAGGAGATAGCCATCTCCTGAGGACGGGCTTCTGGATGTCGCGAGGATGACCCGGCCGCTGAGGCTCGGGAGCCATCGCCATCCTTCCACGTCGGAGAAGGCGCGGCCGCGACAGGCTACTGGGCCTCGGGGGTTGCGGTCGCCCCTTTCTTCTTATTCACCACAGAAGTTGGCCTAACAATGTAAAGGGAAGGCGTCAAGAAACTATGGCAAGGACAGGAATGAAGGATCAGGGCGGAGCGCTTACTAGTCCATGGCAGCGTACTCTCTCACCCTCTTATAGAGCACCAAGCCCGAAGGCTTCGCGGGTTAGGACACCGGCATGTGAGCCCTAGGGAAGACAAGGGTATGGCGGCCGGAACAGCAGCAGCGTGGGCCGAAGACGAAGTGGTGGCATCGCCTCGGGAGATCAGTGCCGATCTGCTCTTCTTCAGGACCACGGCCCGCGGCTTCTTCCGGGGGGGTGCCCCTGGACCTCGTGGTGACCCCAGTGGGGTTCGGCGACTCCCTCACCGGATGCTCGCCGGCTCGTCATTGTGAAGGAGGGTGCGAAGGAGATTTGCCAGGCGTGGAGGAGAAGTCTCTCCGCCCCCTCCTGGGTCGCCGCCGAGTCCGACCCCTCCTTCCAACTAGACTCGCCGGAGGACACCACCACCGGGGCTCCAGTGGGCGCCGGCGGCACGAGCCTGCCCTCGTTGAAGATGGGCATGGCGGTGATGATCTTCGCCCCATCCTGGCGGTAGTACAACAGAAGATGGGTATCAGGCGGGTAACCCTGGTCCTCCCCGACCAGGAGGTGGAGGGCCTTGTCTAGCTCCTCATCGGACAAGGCATCCGGGTGCAGGAGGAGGTCGCCTCCCTCGACGTGAGCTTCAACAAGGGGTACGAACATGCCTGGAGAGGAGCCAGGCGCTGCGCCAGGAAATCCTTGACGATCATGGCCCCTGTCATCTTCTCTGCCTTTGGGTCATCAGGCTTCAGGTTGGCCACCATCCTCCCCAACATCTGCTCTGCCGGCAGGTCGGTGAGCTTCACACTATTCCACCCCTCGTGAGGCGCTCGCATCCCCGTCGGCAGCAGCAACCGAGGGTAGGGGCTCTTGGCATCCATGAAAACCCACTTGTTCTGGAAGCCCTACACCTTCTTCCCGTCTCTTGACATTGCGTTGCTTCTGTTGGCCGCGAGGAAGTTGGCGCACCCCGAACATTGGCCCTACTTGTTCCAGAGGTAGAAGAAATGGCGAAGCGGCGCCATGGACGGCATCAACCCCACGAATGCTTCACAGTACAAGGCTAAGATCGACAGGAGGAGGACGGAGATGGGATGAAGATGGGGGGCGTGGAGCTTGAAATGGCGGAGGACGACATAAAAAAATTCAGAGAAAGGGGGGACCAGCCCCGCGAAGACACTGTGCATGAAGAGGGGTAGAAGGTACTACCCGAGGCCTCCGGTTCGGCGGAGCCGGCCCGAAGCGCGCTCTCTCCCCCCTGATTGTTATCGCCCACCGCCATCAGGAGTATGGCGGCGAGGTTCTTCTCCGAGGCTGTGGACACGCTTAGGGCGGGCTCGAACCAGGTGTCGAGCGCATGGCCCCAGCCTTGTCGGTTGCCATCGGCTTCAACCTCGGTGAGAAGTTTCGGCGGATCTGGAGTCTCTTTGGGCAAGAGGGATAAGGGGATTAGGAGCAAGACAAAGGGAGAGCAATGTAAGCCCTATGGTGGGCGCCAACCCTTTTTGTCAGACAAGTATGGTTACCGAGACAACATGGGAAGTAGAGGCGCCCACGTCTCGTCAATCACCATGCGTCGACTGAGGCCGCAGGCGGTTGTAGCCCACGGTGCTCCGCACTTGCCCTTTGGATTCACCTCGAAGCCAATATCGAGCGTGCCTTGGGCCCGGGGGCTATTGTCGGCATTCTGGGAATGGGGGTACCCAGAGCTGCATGCCTGCGGCCCAAGGCGTGTGTCACGCTAATATGCGACCCTATCCTAAAGGAACTCGAAGGTCCCACCAAGGATAGAAGCGCATATTGAAGACGCTTTTGCAAGGTGGATATCATTACATCGTACCATTACATAATAGTTGGGGATACATGCAAAGGCACACAATGCCACATGAATACATCAAACATCATACATGAGAACAACATCCGACTACGGATGGAATACAAACAGAAACTCAAACGACATCCACCCTGCTAGCCAGGGTGCCAACCAGGAACCTATGCCAATATCGACGACGAAGAAGAAGAACTCCAAAACAAGTAAACATCGCTCTCACGTCATGATCATCGCATTACCTGTACCTGCAACTATTGTTGTATTAATCTGTGAGCCACGAGGACTCAGCAATCCCAGTACGATGGGTATCAAGACAAGCAAAGCTTAATGGGTAGGAAAGGGTAAGTGGTGAGGTTGCAGCAACACTAAGCATTGTATGGTCGCTAACTGACGGGTACAAGAGTAAGATGAGAATCTATGCAAACGGTCGCAAACTAATAATGACCAATAAGTGATCCTGAACTATTTACATTCAAACATAACCCAGCCGTGTTCTCCTCTCGAACGCACCCGAAAAGAGACAGTCTTGGTTACACATGCGGTTGGTGTAATTTAATTGAGTTTGGTTCAAGTCCTCTACAACCGGATATTAACAAATTCCCATCTGCCACATAACCGCGGGCACGGCACTCGAAAGTTTAAACCCTACAGGGGTGTCCCAACTTAGCCCATGACAAGCTCATGATCCGCGAAGACAATGCTCCATCGCGTGACCCTCTGATCAGACTCGGAATCCCGGTACACAAGACATTTCGACAATGGTAAAACAATTCCAGCAAGACCTCCCGGCGTGCGGACACCCTGATAGTAGCCGCGCGTGTCTCGTCTCAGGCCACGACCAGATGGGACAAGCTACGAGTAAAACCATCCCTCGACTTTCCCCGAGGTGGCCCCGCAGGCTGCCTATTTGGGACCAACACCATTACCACTAGCCCCCTGTTTATGTAGAAAGAATCCTCGCAAATCTGGGAACATAACACCGCTATGATGGAAACTAGGGCGGCAAGAGCGGAACAAAACACCAGGCAAAAGGCTGAGCCTTCCACCCTTTACCAAGTATATATGTGCATTAATTAAATAAGGGATATTGTGATATCCCATGATATCCATGTCCCAACATGGGACAACCTGCAACTCGACCTGCAACTAGCAACGCTATAAGAGGGGCTGAGCAAAGCGGTAGCATAGCCAAACAACGGTTTGCTAGGATGGTGGAAATGGTTAGAGGCTATCATGGCAATTTAGGAGGCATGATAAACAAGTGGTGGGTAGCGCGACATATCGATAGCATCGGGACAACTAGCATAGCAAAGATAGTAGCGAGATCCAGGGTGACAGTCATCTTGCCTGAAATCCCGCTAGGAAGAAGAACGAGTCCATGAAGAAGATGAATGGGCGTAGTCGAACGAATCCTCACGATCGCAACGAAACATGAACTATCGAGAAGGAGCACAACCTAAAAGGAGCAAATAACATGGTAAACACACAACACAAAAAATGACAAGATGCTCAACCAAGTATGATGCATGACAAGGCTATATGATGCTACTCATGGCAAGAGATGATGTATAGAGGAACAACACACCAAAGCAAGTTTAAATGAGGTCAGAATCAACATACAACAATTCCGGTAAGTCCCCATATGCAAATTTCGAAATTGGTCCAGATCTGAAAAAAACATTAAGTTAAAGTTGTTAAACAGCAAGTTAAAGTGCACCAAGATAATCTACGCGTCTTTCTAGTCAAGTTACATATAAAGTTCATTTAATTCGGAGCTACGGCCTAGAAGATATGATCAAAACAAGTTAAACATGGCATTGATGCAAAATGCATTCAAACATCAAGCACACATGATCAAATCGAGGTTGCAACAAGATAAGATGAAACTACATGCAAAACAAAGCAAGTATCATATAGAACATGCTCAAAACGGAGCAACGGTTCAACACATACACTCAACACAAGTTTCAAACACAATCTGCCCAAAACAGCAACTAAGCACATTGCAATCAAGGAAACAACATGCTACAGGAAACATATGAGCACGAACTTGATGCGCACTTAAAGTACATATTACATACTTGAAATATCGTTAAGGTTCAGGTTCATAGGCATCAAGATTAAACCAATATGATCAATGCAACAAGCCACTCTATAACACAAATTAAGACTTAGTGAAAAACAAGGCATACATTTGAGCAGAAATAACATGTTGACATGTTGGAGCCATGAAACAATGATGCTACAGTGCAAGAACATAGCAAACAAAATCATGTCATCAAAGTATAGGTTAAACATGGCAAAACATGGTTACTAAGCATCCCCATATAACCTATAGATCAATGGCATTCATCAAGACAAGTAGGCAAGTCATAACAGATTCCTAGAGTTGGTGAGATACAGAAAGGCTGAAAACAGATTGATGATGCACACTTTGAGACAACGAAAGTATATGCTACAGGAACATTTCATGGCATCAAAGGGCATGGCAAGAATGTACAGGTAGAGCACTACAAAACATGAACATTGAGCCACTCCTACAAAACAGTAGAATATGCTCAAAACATCATGGCAGGAACAGCGACAAGTAGGCATGTTAAGTATTCCATGGCATGTGAATGTAACAAAAACAAAGAATGCATATTTTTTGCAGCTACTCATGGCAAGAACATGGTCATAGGATGCATAGATCACTAGCTATTCACATGGCAAGAATGAACTTACTGTTAATAGACTAACATCAACATTATTTAACAATTTGAGAGAATGATAAAAATAAGCTACAATAGGACATAATTGAAAACAAGGGCATGGATGGATAGAGCATAACAAGATCTACAAAACCCTATTACTAAGAAACTCCATATTATGCATGGATTCACTTGTAGCATCAAGTTAACATGGCAACATAATGTAGCAGATTCAGACTTAGGAGAAATCATCAAGTCACTGGAATCAGCAACAGCAAGTACCCTACTTTGCATGCTTGTGCTAGTCACCACAGGGCATATAAAAATGCATGGATTTCCCCACTGTAAGATGACATTAAGATGCTCTTAAACATGTCGACATGACGCTCAAAAGATAAACACACCAAATGCTATGAAAAAGACAAATCATCAAGTTATGATAACTTCCAGCAGATTATAACATTTAGCACTTTGAAACAACGATTAAGGGAATGAGATGGACAGTAATATGCATGCAAACTACACCATCATGAAGAGCACCATGAGATGAACAATTTGACATATCATACACTCAAATCGGAGCAACATGCACAGAGTTACAAGCATCACAACATGCACACTTGGATTTGTAAACTAGGGACTTGGCCATTTTATACCTAGCGAAAAAAATGAGACAATGACATCCGGTCGGGGCGAGGCGTTTGGAATGGGGGATGGGTGGATCTCATCCACCCACCCATATCCGGCGTGGAGGCAATCTCCGGCAATGGCGGCGACCTACGGTGAGGTGGAGGCGCGGGCGACGACGCGGGGCTGCGGTGGCCGCTCGCGATGGCGACGACGCGGTGGACGAGTCGGCGGCGCACAGGGCGGCGGGCGGTGGCGCGGTGAGCGAAGGTAGCGGTGCGAGGAGGAGGCGGCGGCGGAGGTCCGGGCGCGGCTCGGGCCGGCGGCGACCCGGGGCGGGCCGGCCGTGGGCCGCGGCGGTGGGCTGACGAGGCGGCACCAGATTGGTCTGAGCCGTCGGCTGGACGCGTTCGGCGTGCGGTGGATGTGTCCGGCACAGAGGACGAGAGTTTGATCTAGGATTTGCCCGAAATTTCAGAGGGGTAGGTGTTTATATAGATTTTGCGAGCTAGGAGAGGGCCATGGAGGTGTGGTTTTCGCCGACACGATCGTGATCCAATGGCGAAGAGCATGGATGGGGTTAGATGGGCTAGTGGGCTGTTATGGAGGGGTGCTATGTAACACCCACAATGCGGCTATATCACCCACGTGTCGGGGCACGACTTAGAGTCATAGCCGCATGGTAGATTTGTCGCAAGAGGGGTAATCTTCACACAATCCCATCTACTGAATAAGAAAGGGATAAAGAGTTGGCTTACAATCGCCACTTCACACAATACATAAATAATTCATACATCATCGAATAAAGGAAGATAACCCCAAATGCTTAATCCCCGATCGTCCCAACTGGGCTGCACTACTGAACAACATGAAAAGAAACAAAACAACGATCAAGATCTTCATCGAGCTCCCACTTGATCTCGGTTGCGTCACTTGCACTAGTATTGTTGGCACCTGCAACTGTTTGGAAGTATCTGTGAGCCACAAGGACTCAGCAATCTCAGACCCGTGAGATCAAGACTATTTAAGCTTATGGGTAGGATAGAGTCATGAGGTGGAGCTGCAGCAAGCACTAAGCATATATGGTGGCTAACATACGCAAATAAGAGTGAGAAGAGAAGCAATGCAACGGTCGAGAAGCTAGTAGTGATCAAGAAGTGACCCTAAAAACTACTTATGTTCAAGCATAACACAAGACCGTGTTCACTTCCCGGACTCCAGCGAAAAGAGACCATTACAGCTACACACGCGGTTGATGCATTTTTATTAAGTTAATTGTCAAGTTCTTTACAACCGGACATTAAAAAATTCCCATCTGCCACATAAGCGTGAGCACGGCTCTCGAAAGTTTATACCATGCAGGGGTGTCCCAACTTACCCATCACAAGATCTCACGGTCGACGAAGTGAATGAAATATGCTCTAGAGGCAATAATAAAGTTATTATTTATTTCCTTATATCATGATAAATGTTTATTATTCATGATAGAATTGTATTAACCGGAAACATGATACATGTGTGAATACATAGACAAACAGAGTGTCACTAGTATGCCTCTACTTGACTAGCTCGTTAATCAAAGATGGTTATGTTTCCTAGCCATAGACAAAGAGTTGTCATTTGATTAACGGGATCACATCATTAGGAGAACGATGTGATTGACTTGACCCATTCCGTTAGCTTAGCACTTGATCGTTTAGTTTGTTGCTATTGCATTCTTCATGACTTATACATGTTCCTACGACTATGAGATTATGCAACTCCCGTTTACCAGAGGAACACTTTATGTGCTACCAAACGTCACAACGTAACTGGGTGATTATAAAGGTGCTCTAAAGGTGTCTCCAAAGGTACTTGTTGGGTTGGCGTATTTCGAGATTTGGATTTGTCACTCTGATTGTCGGAGAGGTATCTCTGGGCCCACTTGGTAATGCACATCACTATAAGCCTTGCAAGCAATGCAACTAATGAGTTAGTTGCAGGATGATGTATTATGGAATGAGTAGAGACTTGCCAGTAACGAGATTGAACTAGGTATTGAGATACCGACGATCGAATCTCGGGTAAGTAACATACCGATGACAAAGGGAACAACATATGTTGTTATGCGGTTTGACCGATAAAGATCTTCGTAGAATATGTAGTAGCCAATATGAGCATCCAGGTTCCGCTATTGGTTATTGACCAGAGACGTGTCTCGGTCATGTCTACATAGTTCTCGAACCCGTAGGGTCCGCATGCTTAAAGTTAGATGATGGTTATATTATGAGTTTATATGTCTTGATGTACCAAAGCTAGTTTGGAGTCCCGGATGTGATCACGGACGTGACGAGGAGTCTCGAAATGGTCGAGACGTAAAGATCGATACATTGGATGACTATGTTTGGACACCGGAAAGGTTCCGGAAGGTTTCAGACATTTATCGGAGTACCGGGGGTTACCGGACCCCCCCCCAGGAACAAATGGGCCTTGTTGGGCCTTAGTGGAGAGAGAGAGGGGCCGGCCAGGGCAAGGGGCGTGCCCCTCCCCTTGAGTCCGAATAGGACAAGGAAAGGGAGGGCGGCGCCCCCCTTGCCTTTCCCCTCTCCCACTCCTTCCTTCCCCCTCCTTCTTGGACTAGGAAAGGGATGGGCAAACCTACTTGGAGTAGGTTTCCCCCTCCTAGGGCGCGCCACCCCCTTGGCCAGCCCTCTCCTCCTCCCCCCTTTATATACGGAGGAGGGGGCACCCCATAGACACAACAATTGATATCTTGATCTCTTAGCCCTGTCCGGTGCCCCCCTCCACCATAATCCACCTCTATCATATCGTAGCGGTTCTTAGGCGAAGCTGTGCGTCGGTAGAACATCATCATCGTCACCACGCCGTCGTGCTGATGAACTCTCCCTCAACACTCGGTTGGATCGGAGTTCGAGGGACGTCATCGAGTTGAACGTGTGCAGAACTCGGAGGTGACGTGCGTTCGGTACTTGTTCGGTCGGATCGTGAAGACGTACGACTACATCAACCGCATTGTGCTAACGCTTCTGCTTCTGGTCTACGAGGGTACGTGGACACACTCTCCCCTCTCGTTGCTATGCATCACCATGATATTGTGTGTGCGTAGGAATTTTTTTGAAATTACTACATTCCCCAATAGTGGTATCAGAGCCAAGTTTTATGCGTAGATGTCATATGCACGAGTAGAACACAAGTGAGTTGTGGGTGATACAAGTCATACTGCTTACCAGCATGTCATACTTTGGTTCGGTGTATTGTTGGATGAAGTGGCCCGGACCGACATTACGCTTACGCTTACGCGAGACTGGTTCTACCGACGTCCTTTGCACACAGGTGGCTGGCGGGTGTCAGTTTCTCCAACTTTAGCTGAACCATGTGTGGCTACGCCCAGTTCTTGAGAAGGTTAAAACATCACTAACTTGACAAACTATCGTTGTGGTTTTGATGCGTAGGTAAGAACGGTCATTGCTGAGCCCGTAGCAGCCACGTAAAACTTTGCAACAACAAAGTAGAGGACGTCTAACTTGTTTTTGCAGGGCATGTTGTGATGTGATATGGTCAAGGCATGATGCTATATTTTATTGTATGAGATGATCATGCTTTGTAACCGAGTTATCGGCAACTGGCAGGAGCCATATGGTTGTCGCTTTATTGTATGCAATGCAATCGCCCTGTAATGCTTTACTTTATCACTAAGCGGTAGCGATAGTCGTAGAAGTATTAGTTGGGGAGGCGACAATGATGCTACGATGGAGATCAAGGTGTCGCACTGGTAACAATGGTGATCATGACTGTGCTTCGGAGATGGAGATCACAAGCACAAGATGATGATGGCCATATCATATCACTTATATTGATTGCATGTGATGTTTATCTTTTATGCATCTTATCTTCCTTTGATTGACGGTAGCATTATAATATGATCTCTCACTAAATTATCAAGATATAAGTGTTCTCCCTGAGTATGCACCATTGTGAAAGTTCTCCGTGCTGAGACACCACGTGATGATCGGGTGTGATAGGATTTATGTTCAAATACAACGGGTGCAAAACAGTTGCACACGCGGAATACTCAGGTTAAACTTGACGAGCCTAGCATATAACAGATATGGCATCGGAACACTGAGACTGAAAGGTTGAGCATGAATCATATAGTCGAGATGGTCAACATAGTGATGTTCACCATTGAAACTACTCCATCTCACGTGATGATCGGACATGGTTTAGTTGATTTGGATCACGTGATCACTTAGAGGATTAGAGGGATGTCTATCTAAGTGGGAGTTCTTAAGTAATATGATTAATTCAACTTAAATTTATCATGAACTTAGTACCTGATAGTTTCTTTCTTGTCTATGTTGATTGTAGATAGATGGCTCGTGTTGTTGTTCCATTGAATTTTAATGCGTTCGTTGAGAAAGCAAAGTTGAGATGATGGTAGCAATTACACAGACTGGGTCCGTAACTTGAGGATTATCCTCATTGCTGCATAGAAGAATTATGTCCTGGAAGCACCGCTGGGTTCCAGGCCTGCTGCAGATGCTGCTAACAACGTTAAGAACATTTGGCAGAGTAAAGCTGATGACTACTCGATAGTTCAGTGTGCCATGCTTTATGTCTTAGAATCCGTACTTCAACGACGTTTTGAACGTCGTGGAGCATATGAGATGTTCCAGGAATTGAAGTTAATATTTCAAGCAAAGGCCCGGATTGAGAGATATGAAGTCTCCAATAAGTTCTATAGCTGCAAGATGAAGGAGAATAGTTCTGTCAGTGAATATATACTCAAAATGTTTGGGTATCATAATCACTTGACTCAACTGGGAGTTAATCTTCCTGTTGATAGTGTCATTGGCAGAGTTCTTCAATCACTGCCACCAAGCTACAAAAGCTTCATGATGAACTATAATATGCATGGGATGAATAAGACAATTCCCGAACTGTTCGCGATGCTAAAGGCTGCGGAGGTAGAAATTAAGAAGGAGCATCAAGTGTTGATGGTCAATAAGACCACCAGTTTCAAGAAAAAGGGCAAAGGGAAGAAGAAGCCGAACTTCAAGAAGAACGGCAAACAATTTGCTGCTCAAGCGAAGAAACCCATGTCTGGACCTAAGCCTAAGACTGAGTACTTCTACTGCAAGCAGACTGGTCACTGGAAGCGGAACTGCCCCAAGTATTTGGTGGATAAGAAGGATGGCAAGGTGAACAAAGGTATTCGTGATATACATGTTATTGATGTGTACCTTACCAATCCTCGCAGTAGCACCTGGGTATTTGATATTGGTTACGTTGCTAACATTTGCAACTCGAAACAGGGGGTACGGATTAAGCGAAGATTGGCTAAGGACGAGGTGACGATGCGCGTGGGAAATGGTTCCAAAGTCGATGTGATCGCGGTCGTCACGCTACCTCTACATCTACCTTCGGGATTAGTTTTAGACCTAAATAATTGTTATTTGGTGCCAGCGTTGAGCATGGACATTATATCTGGATCTTGTTTGATGCGAGATGGTTATTCATTTAAATCAGAGAATAATGGTTGTTCTATTTATATGAGTAATATATTTTACGGTCATGCAACCTTGAAGAGTGGTCTATTTTTCTTAAATCTCGATAGTAGTGATACACATATTCATAATATTGAAGCCAAAAGATGCAGAGTTTATAATGATAGTGCAACTTATTTGAGGCACTGCCGTTTAGGTCATGTCGGTGTAAAGCGCATGAAGAAACTCCATTCTGATGGACTTTTGGAACCACTTGATTATGAATCACTTGGTACTTGCGAACCGTGCCTCATGGGCAAGATGACTAAAACGCCGTTCTCCGGAACTATGGAGCGAGCACCAGATTTGCTGGAAATCATACATACAGATGTGTGTGGTCCAATGAATATTGAGGCTCGCAGCGGGTATCGTTATTTTCTCACCTTCACAGATGATTTAAGCAGATATGGGTATATCTACTTGATGAAACATAAGTCTGAAACATTTGAAAAGTTCAAAGAATTTCAGAGTGAAGTTGAAAATCATCGTAACAAGAAAATAAAGTTTCTACGATCTGATCGTGGTGGGGAATATTTGAGTTACGAGTTTGGTCTTCATTTGAAACAATGCGGAATAGTTTCACAACTCACCCCATCCGGAACACCACAGCGTAATGGTGTGTCCGAACGTCGTAATCGTACTTTACTTGATATGGTACGATCTATGATGTCTCCTACTGATTTACCGCTATCGTTTTGGGGTTATGCTCTAGAGACAACTGCATTCACGTTAAATAGGGCACCATCTAAATCTGTTGAGACGACGTCTTATGAACTATGGTTTCGTAAGAAACCAAAGTTGCCGTTTTTTAAAGTTTGGGGCTGCGATGCTTATGTGAAAAAGCTTCAACATGATAAGCTCGAACCCAAATCAGAGAAATGTGTCTTCATAGGATACCCAAAAGAGACTGTTTGGTACACCTTCTATCACAGATCTGAAGGCAAGACTTTTGTTGCTAAATTTGGAATCTTTCTAGAGAAGGAGTTTCTCTCGAAAGAAGTGAGTGGGAGGAAAGTAGAACTTGATTAGGTAATTGTACCTGATCCCTTATTGGAAAGTAGTTCATCACAGAAACCGGTTCCTGTGACACCTACACCAATTAGTGAGGAAGTTAATGATGATGATCATGAAACTTCAGATCAAGTTGTTACCGAACCTCGAAGGTCAACCAGAGTAAGATCCGCACAAGAGTGGTACAGTAATCCTGTTCTGGAGGTTATGTTACTAGACCATGACGAACCTACGAACTATGAAGAAGTGATGGTGAGGCCAGATTCTGCAAAATGGCTTGAGGCCATGAAATCTGAGATGGGATCCATGTATGAGAACAAAGTGTGGACTTTGGTTGACTTGCTCGTTGACTGGCAAGCCATTGAAAATAAATGGATCTTCAAGAAGAAGACTGATGCTCACGGTAATGTTACTGTCTATAAAGCTCGACTTGTTGCAAAAGGTTTTAGACAAGTTCAAGGGATTGACTATAATGAGACTTTCTCACCGGTAGCGATGCTTAAGTCTGTCCAAATCATGTTAGCGATTGCCACATTTTATGATTATGAAATTTGGCAAATGGATGTCAAAACTGCATTCCTGAATGGATTTCTGGAAGAAGAGTTGTATATGATGCAACCGGAAGGTTTTGTCGATCCAAAGGGAGCCAACAAACTCTGCAAGCTCCAGCGATCCATTTATGGACTGGTGCAAGCCTCTCGGAGTTGGAATAAACATTTTGATAGTGTCATCAAAGCTTATGGTTTTATACAGACTTTTGGAGAAGCCTATATTTACAAGAAAGTGAGTGGGAGCTCTGTAGCATTTCTAATATTATATGTGGATGACATATTGTTTATTGGAAATGATATAGAATTTCTGGATAGCATAAAAGGATATCTGAATAAGAGTTTTTGAATGAAAGTTCTCGGAGAAGCTGCTTATATATTGGGCATCAAGATCTATAGAGATAGATCGAGACGCTTAATTGGACTTTCAAAAAGCACATACCTTGAAAAAGTTTTGAAGAAGCTCAAAATGGATCAAGCAAAGAAAGGGTTCTTGCATGTGTTACAAGGTTTGAAGTTGAGTAAGACTCAATGCCCAACCACTGCAGAAGATAGAGAGAAAATGAAAGATGTTCCCTATGCTTCAGCCATAGGCTCTATCATGTATGCAATGCTGTGTACCAGACCTGATGTGTGTCTTTCTATTAGTTTAGCAGGGAGGTACCAAAGTAATCCAGGAGTGGATCACTGGACAATGGTCAAGAACATCCTGAAATACCTGAAAAGGACGATGTATATGTTTCTCATTTATGGAGGTGACAAATAACTCATCGTAAATGGTTACGTCAATGCAAGCTTTGACACTGATCCGGATGAGTCTAAATCGCACACCGGATACGTGTTTTTTATTAAACGGTGGGGCTGTTAGTTGGTGCAGTTCTAAACAAAGCGTTGTAGCAGGATCTACATGTGAAGCGGAGTACATAGCTGCTTCGGAAGCAGCAAATAAAGGAGTCTGGATGAAGGAGTTCATATCCGATCTAGGTGTCATAACTAGTGCATCGGGACCAATGAAAATCTTTTGTGACAATACTAGTGCAATTGCTTTGGCAAAGGAATCCAGATTTCACAAGAGAACCAAGCACATCAAGAGATGCTTCAACTCCATCCGGGATCAAGTCCAGGTGGGAGACATAGAGATCTGCAAGATACATACGGATTTGAATGTTGCAGACCCGTTGACTAAAAATCTTCCATGAGCAAAACATGATTCGCACAAAGTCTCCATGGGTGTTAGAATCATTACTGTGTAATCTAGATTATTGACTCTAGTGCAAGTGGGAGACTGAAGGAAATATGCCCTAGAGGCAATAATAAAGTTATAATTTATTTCCTTACATCATGATGAATGTTTATTATTCAAGCTAGAATTGTATTAACCGGAAACATGATACATGTGTGAATACATAGACAAACAGAGTGTCACTAGTATTCCTCTACTTGACTAGCTCGTTAATCAAAGATGGTTATGTTTGCTATCCATAGACAAAGAGTTGTCATTTGATTAACGGGATCACGTCATTACGAGAATGATGTGATTGACTTGACCCATTCCATTAGCTTAGCACTTGATCATTTAGTTTGTTGCTATTGCTTTATTCATGACTTATACATGTTCCTATGACTATGAGATTATGAAACTCCCGATTGCCGGAGGAACACTTTGTGTGCTACCAAACGTCACAACGTAACTGGGTGATTATAAAGGTGCTCTACAGGTGTCTCCAAAGGTACTTGTTGGGTTGGCGTATTTCGAGATTAGGATTTGTCACTCCGATTGTCGGAGAGGTATCTCTGGGCCCACTCGGTAATGCACATCACTATAAGCCTTGCAAGCAATGCGACTAATGAGTTAGTTACAGGATGACGTATTATGGAACGAGTAAAGAGACTTTCCGGTAACAAGATTGAACTAGGTATTGAGATACCGACGATCGAATCTCGGGCAAGTAACATACCGATGACAATGGGAACAACGTATGTTGTTATGCGGTTTGACCGATATAGATCTGCGTAGAATATGTAGGAGCCAATATGAGCATCCAGGTTCCCCTATTGGTTATTGACCGAAGACGTGTCTCGCTCATGTCTACATAGTTCTCGAACCCGTAGGGTCCGCACGCTTAAAGTTAGATAACGGTTATATTATGAGTTTATATGTTTTGATATACCGAAGGTAGTTCGGAGTCCCGGATTTGATCACAGACATGACATGGAGTCTCGAAATGGTCGAGACGTAAAGATCGATATATTGGACGACTATGTTTGGACACCGGAAAGGTTCTGGAAGGTTTCGGACATTTATCAGAATATCAGGGGTTACCGGAACCACCCCCCCGGGAACTAATGGGCCTTTGTTGGGCCTTGCTACCTCTTGAGCACTGCGTTGGATTCCCCGAAGAGGAAGGGATGATGCAGCAAAGTAGCATAAGTATTTCCCTCATTTTTTGAGAACCAAGGTATCAATCCAGTAGGAGGTTACGCTCGAGTCCCTCGTACCTACACAAAAACAATAGCTCAACGCAACCAACACGCTTAGGGGTTGTCAATCCCTTCACGGTCACTTACGAAAGTGAGATCTGATAGAGATGATAAATAATATTTTTGGTATTTCTGGTATAGACATGCAATGTAAATAAAGTAAAATTAAAGCAATAATAAAGTGATGGGGATTGATATGATGAGAAAGAGACCCGGGGGCCATAGGTTTCACTAGTGGCTTCTCTCAAGAGCATAAGTATTCTACGGCGGGTGAACAAATTACTGTTGAGCAATTTACAGAATTGAGCATAGTTATGAGAATATCTAGGTATGATCATGTATATAGGCATCACGTCCGAGACAAGTAGACCGAAACGATTCTGCATCTACTACTATTACTCCACTCATCGACCGATGTCCAGCATGCATCTAGAGTATTAAGTTAAAAACAGAGTAACGCCTTAAGCAAGATGACATGATGTAGAGGGATAATTTCATGAAATATGATAAAAACCCCATCTTGTTATCGTCGATGGCAACAATGCAATACGTGCCTTGCTGCCCCTTCTGTCACTGGGAAAGGACACTGCAAGATTGAACCAAAAGCTAAGCACTTCTCCAATGGCAAGGAAAACCAATCTAGTAGGCCAAACCAAACTGATAATTCAAAGAGACTTGCAAAGATAAATAATCATACATAAAGGAATTCAGAGAAGATTCAAATATTATTCATAGATAGACTTGATCATAAACCCACAATTCATCGATCTCAACAAACACACCGCAAAAAGAAGATTACATCGAATAGATCTCCACGAGAGAGGGGGAGAACATTGTATTGAGATCCAAAAAGAGAGAAGAAGCCATCTAGCTACTAGCTATTGACCCGTAGGTTTGAAGTAAACTACTCACACTTCATCGGAGGGGCTTGGATGATGATGTAGAAGCACTCCATGATCTTCAAGTAGCATTAGCTCAATGAGCTATATGTTGTTAGGAATTACCAAAACCACCCAGCGATAGTTGCACTTTTAATCTCCCCCTTTTTGGTAATTGATGATAACATATATATCAAAGCTTCGACAAATGATTATAAGATTGAAAAACATCGTCGCTTCGAGAAGTATGTGATAAGCTTCGACAAATGATTATGTGAATGCAAATGCACAATCGATTAGGATCATGGGTTAGTCTTTCATGTCACATACATCTAGGTGGAGCGCTCAAAATGATAGAAATTAAAAGCATGCACTCATCACCAAGCAAGTGAATGATCATATATTGAATATAAATGATAGCATCATTCAACCAAACATTAGTGTAGCATATGATGAACCACATGATCACATAAGTATTTCACAAGGACATATGGACATAAAGTATCTCACACAAGCACACAAAATAGTTCAACCAAAAGAAAGTGATAAAAAGCAAGACACTCTCTCTCTCGAAGCCTATGATCTATACATATTTCTCCCCCTTTGGCAACAAGTTACCAAAAAGCTTGAAAATGCATAGTGCTATAAGTCTCTCAGGCTTGGTCTTCGGGAGGTGGTGTAGATAGAACTCCAAGGATGAAGGCTTCCGACGATGTAGTTGGAGCTGATAGAGTGGGTGCTGGAGGTGGCACTGGAGCTGTAGCTATTGGTGCTGACACTGCAGCTCTGGACCTGAGACTGCCACTACAGCAGACCCTGGACCTCGTGGCACACTCTTAAAAGCATCAGTGGTTGCTTTTCCTCTCCTCTCCTCTGCTTCCTCCTGAAACTGATCAACTCCAGTCTGAATCTCAGTCACCTTGAGATCAAGATCATAGAATTTTGTCTCCACAATCCTCGCCTGGCTCTCCTGATGCCAAGTCAGGGTGGTCAAGCCCTTCTCAATCCTCTTTGTATCTTGAATCAGGTAGCCTAACTGATCTTGCTTTCTCTTCAGGAAGACTCGAGATGCCTCTTCAACACAAGGCATCTGGGCAGCTTTCTCAGCCTTTTCCTTGGCTCTCTTCTCCTGGACTTGAGCTCATGATGGTTTTTCCACATTCATCACAACAATGTTGTCTTGAAATTAAGGATGTAAAGGTAGATGCTCCTTGTGCAGCAAGTAAGTCCCTGTGCCCATCTTAGAGTTGATGAGCTCCTGAATATGTGGAGCATACCCACAACTCCTCTTTTGATCAGCATCAGTCCTTTTGATAGTTTCTACAATCAGGCTCATAACTTTGAACTTCTGGGGAACATCAAAAATTTGCAGCATGTTGATGGAGTGTCCTCGGGTCATCTTGTGATCTGCTGACTTGGGTAGCAATGTGTGCCTTAAGATACAGTTTATCGTAGGCAGACCAGACAACAAGAAAAGCATAGATCCAAGCTTATGTGTCTCCAAAGCTTTATCATGGATCTCTTT
The DNA here is from genome assembly GCF_056163025.1 of Triticum urartu. NCBI lineage: Eukaryota > Viridiplantae > Streptophyta > Magnoliopsida > Poales > Poaceae > Triticum > Triticum urartu. The sequence goes on from NC_141875.1 coordinate 260,238,267, forward strand.
ATACATGTTTGCCAGGGAGTTGTGGTCTTTCTTCTTGGTGGCATACACATCCAAGTCATCTTCATGTTCCTCCAGGGCATTGATTAGCTTTGCCCATTCATCAACTGTGGACTGGTACCTAGTACCCTCACACATCCAAACTATGCTTCCATCTGGATAGAAGTGGGTAGTGGAGTAAAACTGCATGATCAACTCATCATTCCACTTGGTGAGCTTTTGTCCAATGAATTCATCAACTCCACATGCCTTAAAACGGTCATGCCCTCCAGGGAAGTGATCTTCATTTTCTCGGAGGAACTCCCAGTCCATCCATTTCATGTCACACACTATGGGCTTCTTGTCAAGCAAAATTGTCTCATAGAAGTCTTGTTGTTCCTTTGTATGGAACATGTAGTCAACTGCAGTCCTCCTCCTAACAGCATAAGGATCAGACTGTCTCCACAATCTCAGTCCTGCATCTTTCCTAATGTGCATGTCCTCGGTGACTGGATGAGCATCATTGTGGTTAGGAATTTTGGGCTTCAACTTCCTCAAAACAAGAGAATCATCTTCTTCTTCCTCGTTCTAGTGGCTGCCTTGGGCAAGTTGCTTGGTGTGCTCCTGCTGCCATCATCAGAAATGCTGGTGGGTCTAGTGCCCTCACTCAATTGTACCTGTTCCTCTGACTTGTTCTGGCTGTCGCTCTAGTCAGACATTTCTGCAAACTTACTGACAGCAGACCCCTAATTCGGCGGAGTTCGCTATGGAGGCAACGGAGGGGCGGAAATCCGTTGACGGCGATGAAAACCAGTGGCGGGAGGTCGCTGGCTGCCAGAGGACGATCCGAAGACCCGAGACAGCAGTGTAGGACACGCGCGGGCTGAGAAGTTTTGAAGGAATTTCCAAAATCTCACCTGTGGGTATATATATCCCGACCTTGTCGGTGTGACCGAGTGGAACAACTCGGTGGCACGGAGATGCAGAATCGCAAGCGGTTGCTGCCACTCGGTGTGATCGAAAAGTTCTAATCGGTTGCACCAAGATTCAAAACCTAGATCAACTTAGTCATCTCAGTGTGACCGAAATGGATGACTCGGTCATACCGAAATGCACAAAGAGGTTTTGGAAGTTTAAGTCTATGACGAATCGGGGACTCCAAGTTCTCCTCACATAGAGTGGTTCGAATCTGACTTGATCAAACTTTGTAGTATGAATAGAGTTTGAGACGAGAAAATAATAGATAGCCAGAGGGACTTCTAAGGCATTCTTGTCCATCCGTTTGGCAAAAGAGAAAAAGCCAAGCAATCAAAGCAACAAATGGATGTCCTCGAGTGAGTAAAATATGCATCCAACATGCTCACACAATGAGATGGAAAATGAAATATGCGACAAAGCATGCACAATCACTCTAGCATCTATCAAGCAATTTGGCGATGACTAAGTCATCTATATAGGAGTATATTGACTTAGGATCCAAATGAGAACATTTGATTGTCGGTAATACTCATCGCTTAAGCACAAGTGGGGTTGCCACTTTTACATAAAGCATTGTTATGTTCACACCATTAGAGTTTCTTTAGCTCAATTGATTAGAGTAAAGCTCCCCCAAGATGTGATATCCCCCCTAATAGGGATGAACTAACATTGGGTTTTCTCTATGATGACTTCATGTTGGTGTTGAAGATGTAGATGCTCAATGTTGATGTAGATCCTTTCAAGCAATCGTTTGGAGTGAGTTGCACTTTCAATACCTACACAGGTTAGTCCCACAAGAAACAAACAAGGATATCCAGACATAGAGTGATGTTCACATAGGATGATGTCCATGAAAGCATTAGGTTACCTTGTTCCTTGCCCTACCAACAAGAGGGTTTGTGACTCCTTGAACTAGTGCAAGATATGGAAGTTGTTTGCACTTGTCCTCGCCAAAATGATATGAGTGAAGTATGTTGGTGGAGTCACCCTCAAGAACTCTCTAGTTCTGCTTCTTCCGGATCCACACCATCTTGATGGGAATCCTTGGAGTTGTAGTCATACTTGATGAAGTGGAGCTTGATGTAGTCTTGGGAACCCACTTGACCAAGGCTTCGGAGCTTCCTCAAAGGCATCAATGTCTTCTTGAAGCTTCTCCTTGCCTTTTTGCTTGTGTTCTTGTGGTGGATGATCATCTTGAGCTTGTGTTCCTTGGAAAAAAGTAGGATCAAACTTCTCTTGTTGAGGAACAAATTTCTTCTTGGGGTATTGATCTTTTTTCCACTCAACTCCATGGGCATTGAACTTTCGTTCAAAACCAACACCTTGATTCTTCCGGTGTATTCCTTGCTTGCATACAATTTCCTCAAATTGCTTACTTCCGGCAAGCCTCTTGTAAACACCTTTCTCTATAATTCCCTTCAATAAGCTATTTTCTTGCCCAAGTGTAACTTCGCTAAGAGAATCATTAGTGGAATCAAGAGGACTACTAGAAGCAACATCGTTGGGTTTAGCATGATTATTGTTACTACTAGAAGAAGAATCTTTCTTACTCTTTTTGCTAGATTTAACTTGTGGCATGTAAGTAGACAAGAGTAAACGCTTGGCAATGTAAGAAATTTTCTTTCGAAGATCATCATTGATCGCTTTTAAGAACCCATGCTCTTGCTCAAGGTTGAGCTTTTCGAGGCGTAGCTTCTCATGAGTCTTTAAAAGCTCTTGATGATTTCCAAGGTAGTTTCATGAGCTAACTTAAGAGTTTTTAGCTCTTTAGTTAGAAGCTCATTCTCCTTCTTATCATCATCATTCGTTTTGTCTTGATTAGCATGATTAATAGCAAGTTCATCACTAGAATTGTCAACAAGTAAATCGTCGTCACCTAGCAAGTCATCTTCATCACTATTAAAATAAACATACTCAGGGTGTGATACCTTTGGGCCTTTAGCCATGAAGCATCTTCCAGTTCCTTCATTTGGTGACTCAAATATGTCATAGGAGTTGGTTGACACAAGTGCTAGACCGGCAACACCTTCATCTTGAGTATATTCGGAGTCGGAGTGATAACTTCTCTCGGAGTGATCGTCAAAGTCGGAGCCGGATACCCATTCACCAACGTGAGCTTGATGTCTTCGTTTTGTGTAGCTCCTTGATGATTTGTCCTTCCTTTCCGAATCCTTTCTTCTCCGTGATGTTCTTTATTCATGACGGTCATCTCTACTCCTTCTCTCTCTTGGTGGTGATTCTTCTCTCCTACTCCTTCTTTTGGGAGAATCTTCTCTTCTTTTGTAGGGAGTCGTACACTCATTTGAGTAGTGTCCGGGTCTTCCAAAATTGTAGCAATTACGTTCACGACTTGAAGATCTTTTGTCATTGTAGGAACTTGACTTGGAACTTCTTTCCTTGCTTCTACACTTGTAGAACTTGTTGAAGTTCTTCACCATTAGGCTCAATTCTTCATTGAAGTTTTGTTACTTACTTGATGATGTGGGAGCATCACATGAGGCCTTGTAAGCACCACTTGACTTGTTGTGATGCTCTTACTTATCCTTGAGTGACATCTCATGAGAAACAATCCTTCCAATGACTTCTGTTGGCTTGAGATCTTTGTAATTGGGCATCATTTGGATCAATTGCACACTGTATCATATTTTCCATCCAAGGCTCTTAGGATCTTCTTGATGATGAATCTATCAGTCATCTCTTCACTTCCTAAGCCGACAATCTCATTTGTGATGAGAGGAAACCTAGAGTACATTTCAGCGACACCTTCACCATGCTTTATTTTGAACTTGTCAAGTTGACTTTGAAGCACATCCAATTTGGATTCCTTGATGGACTCGGTACCTTCGTGCATATCAATCAAAGTATCCCAAATTTCATGTGCTTTCTCAAGACGGCTGATTTTGTTGAATTCTTCGGGGCATAATCCATTGAAGAGAATATCACAAGCTTGAGCATTGTATTGCAGCATCTTCAACTCTTCCGCGCTAGCCTCACGGTTCGGTTATCTCCCATCAAAGAATTCACCTTGCAAGCCAATACACGCAATAGCCCAAACGGCGGGGTTATGTCCAAGAATATGCATTTTCATCTTATGCTTCCAACTAGCAAAATTAGTACCATCAAAGAAAGGACCTCTACGATGGTAATTTCCCTCACTATACACCATACTCTCCTAGGTTGTCAAACCAATGCTATGATCACCAAAGCTATGGAAATCAAGGCAAATGGAGACCAAGGCTCTGATACCACTTGTAGGATCAAAGTATGTCTAGAGGGGGGGTCATTAGACTACTTGACCAAATAAAAATCTAGCCTTTTCCCAATTTTAAGTCTTGGCAGATTTTAGCAACTTAGCACAAACAAGTAATCAACATACACATGCAATTCTAAGAGTATAGCAGCGGAATGTAAAATAATTGCATATGAAGGTAAAGGAGGAGTTTGGAGGGAGCAAACGCAAATAAGACACGGAGATTTTTGGCGTGGTTCCGATAGGTGGTGCTATCGTACATCCACGTTGATGGAGACTTCAAACCACTAAGGGTAACTGTTGTGCGAGTCCACGGAGGGCTCCACCCACAAAGGGTCCACGAATAAGCAACCTTTTCTATCCCACGATGGCCATCGCCCACGAAGGACTTGCCTCACTAGGGTAGATCTTCATGAAGTAGGCGATCTCCTTACCCGTACAAACTCCATGGTTCAACTCCACAATCTGGACGGAGGCTCCCAAGTGACACGTAACCAATCTAGTAGACACCACTCTCTAAAAGGTAATAGATGGTGTGTTGATGATGGACTCCTTGCTCTTGTGCTTCAAGTGATAGTCTCCTCAACACTCAACTCTCTCTCATAGGATTGGATTTGGTAGAAAGATGATTTGAGTGGAAAGCAACTTGAGGAAGGCTAGAGATCAAGATTTATGTGGTTGGATTGGAATGTCTTGACCTCAACACAAGTGTAGGTGGTTCTCTCTCAGAAAATGTATGTTGGAAGTGTAGGCATATTCTGATGGCTCTCTGCTCGAATGAAGAGTGGGTGGAGGGGTATATATAGCTTCCACACAAAATCTAACCGTTACACACCAATCACCAAACTCGGTGGGACCAAATCATATAACTCGGTCACCAATTTAGTTCAAAATGTGAACGTTAGGATTTTCGGTGCGACCGATATGTCAACCCAATCGGACCGATTCCATTAGGGTTAGGGCATAACATAATCTCGGTGATACCGATTACACAAACACGGTGGGACCGATTTTGGTAATAGGCAAACAGAGAGTTGGTCAGGCAAACTCGGTGGGACTAATTCCCTTATCTCGGTTAAACCGAAACGTTACGAAGGGGAAACAGAGAGTTTGGATTGCAATCTCGGTGGGACCGATCGCTTATCTCGGTTGGACCAAAACGTTACTAAGGGAAACAAAGAGTTTGCAATCCCATCTCGGTGAGACCGAGATCCCTATCGGTGAGACTGAAGTGACTAGGGTTTCTGGCAGTAGCTATGTCAAGTGAACTCGGTGGCGCTGAATAGAAGATTTCGGTGGGGCCGAGTTTGACTTTTGGTTTGGGACATATGTGGATATGGGAAATTAGTTGAGGGATTTTGGAGCATATCACAAAGCATTTTGAGCAAGCAACTCATTAAGCAACACCTCACCCCCTTTTAATAGTAGTGGCTTTTCGTATGGACTCAATGTGATCTTGGATCACTAAAAGTAAAATTACCAAAACCACCCAGGGATAGTTGCACATTCACACGCGCCCGCTTAGGTGGTCCAAGTGCACCATCACCTTCAGCTTGTCCAACCAGCTCAAGTGCGCGGCGACTGCCGGCGCCCTCCCGATGCTCTGTTCGCACGTTATCATCAATGTCCTTGTCACCAAGAACCTCATCAATGGCGGTGCGGGGCTCAATGTTCTCTCCATCGAGAGGTTCGACCACCTCCAAGTGCCCTATGATCAGATGCAGCCCACCATGGCCTTCTCAGGGGTGACCGACGGCTCCACCACCCCGATAGGGCAGACCTGCCTTCCCGTCACCTTTGGCCAACGCAACAACTACTGCGACCTCTACATCACCGTCGACAAGATCACCTAGTGGGCGAAGGTCGAAGCCGTCCGCACCATCCCAGCCGGTTCGGCAGTCAAGTTCATCAAGGGCGTCATGAGCCTCTTCAGAGTCCCTAATCGTATTATCAACGACAACGGCTCGTAGTTCACTAGCAATCTCTTTAAAACATATTGTGCTATCCTTGGAATGCAGATATGCTACGCCTCAGTGGCACACCCCAGGAGCAACGGTCAAGCCAAGCACGCGAACGCAGAGGTCATGAGGTGCCTCAAGAGAAGAACCTTCAAGAAGAAACTCGAGGCCTACGGCATGGGCTGGCCCGACGAGGTCCAGTCCATACAGTGGTCCACCCGCACCACCGCCACCAAGCCGACAGGCGAGGCTCCATTCTTCCTCGTCTATGGAGCCGAGGCGGTTCTCCCTCATGAGGTAAAGCATCGCTCCACGCGGGTCTTAACATTTGACAAGGCACACCAGGACGCCACGTAGGGGATGGACCTCGTGCTGGGGGAGGAACGTCACCGACAAGCCTCGCTCCGGGTAACAAGTTACCAATAGGAGCTGCGGCGGTACCACTGCCGCAGCGTCCGCTCCAGGACTCTCGACGTGGGTGATCTCGTCCTACGGCGGGTGCTCTCCAGGGAAGGGCTGCATAAGCTCTCACCCGTGTGGGAGGCCCCGTTTAGGGTCGCCGGCGTCTCCAGGCCTGGCGCCGCACGTCTGGAGACGCAAGACGGGATCCCCATCCAGAACACCTGGAACATCCAGCACCTCCAGAAGTTCTACCCAAGAAGCAAGGCCCAGTGCCTGTGAAGGTCTCTGCTAGTGACACTCTCACGTAATAATGAGTGGGGTTGTACATGCCCAGGAGTCTCCAGAGAGCCGCCCTCTGGCCTCGGGGGCTCCCTCCGACATCCTAGTGGTAGCACTTAGCACCGGGCTAGTGAGAAGACTAGACTAGGTGCTAGATGCGGCTGTTCATTTGCTTTCTTTCTGTAGTTGGTCTGCATCCTTTTAATGGAATTTGGAGTTCTCGCATTTATGTTCGCCGAGTTGGATTTCCCCTTTGTCTCTCTCTTGACTTTTGGAGACTCGCCAAGGAGCGGCAGTTGCCTGTCGCTCTTCTTGGCGAGTCTCGCGCACGGGGGCTCGGTAGGTGTCGGCGTGCACATCAGGTCTGCCCCGTTCCGCGAACACACCTTGCCACAGCCCTATCCCCCAGGGCCACGACTTTTTCTATCCTCACGAGACGCTCTCGACCGAGCTTGTGGTTGGCGAATCTTCTTAAGTCCATGCCCCCCCGGGTACCGCGACACAATGCACTAAGCCGTGACTAGCTCCCGCTTGAGGACTCACGCAAGGGAGAACAGGACACCCGACAAAAATTTCTTACAAGTCTGCAGCTTCACGATGCCCCCCCCGAGGCCACTAGCAAGGTGGTCTCATGAGACACCGGAGGGCGCGCCATCACAAGGCGCAAGGCTATCGCAAGTACATCAAGCAAAGTTATCCTATCGCACCTACCTAGGGCATGAACTTCACGGCATATGTCAGAACGATAAACATAGCATAATGGAACAAGCACCATGGTTCATTACACGCCCAGTAGGGCCCTCTAATTATTCAAAACGCAGGAGAAAGGAAAGGCTAAACAAAAGTGGCACAGGAGATGCTTAAGACAACCAGATATATCCATGACATTGATGAAGGTGTCGCTGAAGGAGACGAAGCTCCTGAGGCTGGGTTCCAGGGACCCCCGGGCTCAGCCCGAGCCTTCCTCCCACTTCATCGAGGCATGGCGACGAGACGATCCGCCACCATCCTCGAAGCGACCCTAGCGGCAGGGTGGCTAGTCATAGCCACCATTGCTTGAGCAATCATCAGAGGAGGGGACACCACCACTTGGAGTGGCGCGGTCGTAGCCAAGGGCGAGACCAAACTCATCTTCATCACGGTCATTGCCAAGGCCAGGCTCGTCGTCGCTGCTATCATCCTCGGGGTAGCACCCCGCGTGGCGGCCGTCCATCCTGAACACCCTCACATAGAGGGTGGCGGCGCCATTGTACCTGAAGTGGAGGGAGCACCTCCCGCTCAGGCCTCGTGCGCAGGCGAACGCCTGCCAACCACGGGTCAAGGTTACGCTGCCTCTGGCGATGATCTTGACCCCGACCAATGAAGCCTTGCTGCAGCAGCTGTCAGCCTGCAGCCAAAAGCCATCGAGCCTCGTGGCCGATAGCTCGCCCACAAGGAAGTAGGGGAGCGGGAGCCAGGTGTCGGCCGGCCTGTCCGAACACACGACGAACTCCAAGAGCACCTTAGCCGAGTGGAAGCGCGGCCGAGGGGGCCAGGAAACCATAGCACGCCTCCCCTTGTTGTAGGGGCTGCCTCTCCCCTAGCGGCTCCTGCCATAGGAAGAAGCACCGCCACGGCGAGCAGTGGCACTCCCGCGCACCTGGGGCACCACCGCAGGAGTCACAACATGCTTGCGGGGGCGGCCTCGCCCTTTCTTGGGAGGTGGCGAGCCACGTCCCTCCTTGGGGGCCTTCCCCTTTTTGGCGGTAGAGAATCCCTCGTCGGCCCCATGCAAGCTACAACAAGGCCACAAGACAAGGAAGAAGAAGTTAGAGCGGGCGACGAGAAGAAGGAGATGGAGCAAAGGGGGCTCCGCCCCTCCTCTTATTTATAGCAAAGAGGAGGCCAACCGCCATCCTCCACGATCACGCGTAATGATGGTTTTTCTTTGCATGTAGCAGAGTCTTGTCAAGTCAAACGGTTGCCGAGGCTGCGTGGGGAATTGGAGGCACCCACGTCCTATAAATCACCACACGTCGACCAAGGTCACAGGCGGTTGGGCCCGCGGCGCTCTGCACTTACCCTTTGGCTTCGCCTCGAAGCCAAGTTCGAGCGCGCCTTGGGCCCAGGGGCTACTGTCGGTTCCTTGGAACGGGGGTGCCTAGACTTGCCTGCCTGCGGCCCATGGCGTGGCTCCGTCAATGGCCTAGTACGCCCCTACTTCTGCAACAATGACCCTAGACCCTCGCGAGGCGGATGACACCAAGACCTTCTTCGGGGGGGGGGGGGGGGGCTCACCAGGCTGGCTCCCGAGGGGCGGAGAGTTATCAAAGCAAGATGCACCTCGTGAGGTTCTCATGACGTGAGCCATGACGACCAAGGCCAGGCGGACACCAATGAGCGCATAGTACCAGTTTCCCCTTTGGTGCCAAGGAGGAAAGCGCAGGTGCGGAGACCCGATGAATCAAGCAAAGGTTTCCATCGGTGCAACAAGACCAAGACCGCCAGGACGATGGGACAGAGGTCACCTTGGAGCCCACCGCAGCGTCACCACCAGAGCCTTTTGTAGGTGAAGACTACTGTTTTTAGGATAGCTTGTACTAGGTGTCTCCCTTCAAATTTGGCTATTGTGGGATCCCTTCCCGCCTACGTTTGGGAGGAGGACCAAGGCCACTATAAATAGGACCTAGCCACCACCATAGAGGGGGATCGGATCCATTCCACCCTAACCACCTCACTAGATCATCGAGCTCAAGAACACCACACCTTCTCAGGCTATTCATCGACTATACTAGTTCATCGTCAGCCCCTCGAGGCAATCCACCACAAAGCTGGAGTAGTGTATTACATCGCAAGGTGGCCCGAACCAGAATAAACTGATGTGTTCCTTGTCCCCTGGGTTTGTCATGCTAGGCTGTGGGATCATCGAGCAGGTAAATTGGGAAGAGGGAGTTCTTCGCACGCACCCCAGAGTTCAAACCTCTCAAGGGTCTGTGGAACCTCGAATCTGACACAAACCACGGCCATCTATAGGGCCATCAACCCCTTGTGATTCGACAGCGGGGATGAGCACATTGCACAAAGAGCGGAGAATTATAGCACAGCATTGCAGAGATCACACGGGCAATTTTACCCAGGTTCGGGCCGCCGGGAGGCGTAAAAGCCTACTCCTGCTTTGGTGGATTGATGGTGGATTGTGGTGGAAACGCAACGCTCTAGCCTATCAGGATTGCCTCGGGGTGAGGGCAGCTGCGCGTGTATGAGTTACAAGGGTCTGAATCCTTTCTATGGTTGCCACGAGCCTCCTTTTATAGATCAAGGGCTCACCACAGTGTCAAATCAGTCATTGTGCACTCATTAGATAGCAAATAGTGCTACCATACCTAACTCTGCAAACAGGGTAGGGCGCATTTAATGTGTCGCTTAGTGTCACATCATGGCATGCTCGGCACGCCTTGCCGGGCTGTTCAGCCAGCTTCTCTCCTGCCTGCATGACACGTCTCTGGACGGGTGCCATTTGTGGTGATTTCCATAAGAAGTGGATGCCATGTGGCAAGAAACAACCACTTAGTCACTTGGGGGCTTGATATCGCACCGATCAATAACTTGCATTGCTATGAGGTGGCGATGAAGCCTTGGCGGGGTAGTTCGCCCTTGGTGTCCCCGGCAAGCCTACCGGCACAATCTTGAGACTTGTCATTGAAGCAACCTCGACCTCGCCCGGCTCGCCTGCCCAGCAAGGGAGGCTTTCCCTGAGTGCCATCTTGCTTCCTTTGGCTTGACTTGGTCTTCTTGATTTGCCCTCTAATTTCTCAAAGAGTCTTTTGCTTGGTCAGGTCTTGGATGTCGCAACCTTGCTCTCTAGGCCTGTGGACGGTCTGGGTAATAGACACAAGGTTTGTTGGATCGACAGGGATCCGACACCTAGCTGTTTATTCTTAGAAGCCTTCTTTATGGGGAAATGTCTCCTAGTGCTTCCACCGGAACACATGGATTGATCGACATGTGTCCTTCTTTGCTCCCATGTCTATTCCTATGGGGAATGTCACACGGTGTTTATCGGAGTATGATAGCTTGCTACCGCCCTGTTACACTCGCTACTGGCCGACATGTGCATTGCTGGGTCATGTATGCCTATCCCTGCAAGTTTGTGCCACCTTGGGTTTACTACTAGTAATGTCGGCCCAGATTCTCTGGCATATGGTTGCTAGCGACACAATCATATATGTGAACCAAAAGGCATAAACTGTACCGTCCTACACTAGTACAGTGAGGTGCTATACAAACGGTTTTTAACCCCTTTCCGTGATGACATTTGGAACCGTCGCCAAGCGAGTGTGGGCGATAGGGGGGTCCTTCCCATACGACACAGAAACCGTTGGGGATAGGGATCCTTGATTCATACAGTTGTCCCTATATAACCATTTCTGATGTCTCGATTATCCAAAACGTTTAATCCTTACTACTCGTTCATGCTCGCATTGCCATCGTAGTCGGAGTTTTGTAGTTTTACCTAAAACCAGGCACATTCCAGGCATGGGAGTTTTCCAGGCACGTACTAAACTGGCTCTACATTTAGGATGCCTGGCACATCACAAACAGTTCATGATTGTAAACCGTGTACGATAGGTAGATAATCACACACATTTAGTTTCCCCGCACCATTTTTGATAGCCTCTCACATCACACACGCTTTGCAAACGACAACTATGTGCATTGTTACATACGTTTCCTCTCTGTCGTGGATTTTTCACGGCATATTTCCTCGTGAAAAGGACTTAGTCGTGAGGCTAATGCATCTAATTGGTAGCTTGAGAGGGGTTGAGCATGACGAGAGATGCAAGATTTTACCCAGGTAAGAGCATACATCCTGCTTGATTCATACCTGAAGATGATGACGATGTCGGTTACACGGGCGAGGTTTCGTTACCTTTATCTTGGGAGCATCTACTTTGACCTTGTCTAAGACCTGTCTTGTGGCACCCCGGCCTGCTCAGAGCAACCGGTTTAACTTGCATTGCCATCCCAGAGATCAAGTCTTCTGGCAACACACAACATCTTGGTACGGAAGACAACCGCTTTATTCATACTAGCGGAACATAGTTCGGTGTTACAACAAGTAATGAGGCCAAGCGGCACACACGTTGCGTCTGAACAATATGTACATTATTTAGTGAACATAAAGGGGCCCTCGATCACGACAACTGCGCGGTAGCGGAACGACAACGAAGCAGAACTCCATAGCACAGGGAAACCGATGTGGACACGAGCTAGACACCGGCATCATTCGATTCAGTAAGACTTTCCTCAAATTTGGCATGACACGCAAGGTCAGTACATTGAATGTATTTGGAAGCTCACAACAAGCATAAACATAATGGCAAACAATATCATGATATTTAATCAAATTAAATGCAATGCAAAGGCACCCTACTGATGCAGTGAAAACAACTTGTGCAACAAGTCCCTCGGACTTTCTTACCGAACGGGTTACCTCGTAACCAAACGGTGATCTTACCTAGGTCACAAACGAAATCAACACGTTGGTTCCCACAACCATCATGATTTCTCATCAATCATCTTTCAACCAATGCCAAGTATATATATTAATTTGCATGATTAATTATAATGTTGATCCATGGTGTGACCCACTCACGAGTTATTTTCGTAACCGAAGACACGCTTATCGATAGACTAAATAACACTTTGAAGAGGTTAGCACACTATACCCACATCATGGAATCCATGGCCTCGCATTCCCATTTGGGTGGACCAACGACATTCCGACAGAACCCTCCCATTTCCATGACACTCTCCCGGCCACTCCGACTAACTCCCCACTGGGCTAAGTCATGGGTGGCCCCATGCCTACCAAAGACATCAACGGCAACCATCGTGGAAAAACATAAACGGTCCTAAACAGGGACAAGGTACCATAACACAAAATAGGCCAGGGTACCGCAAGCCCATAACCTTCCCTCGTTGGAGGTAGCGACCAGAGGCATGACAACGGACCGAATAAAGGCCTTCCCATAAATGAAAATGTGGTTGCACTAGGAAAAACTCGATTTAGTGGCACCATGACTTGATCAACCTTGTGTTCGATTTGAATTACCATCAGTTTTAATTTGAAACAAAAATAACTTGAGTCACGATATGCCATGAATATGCAACCATCCGACATGCATCACATAACACTAAGAGTAAATGTATTAACATCATCAAGTTTTTCTACTGGCACTAGGCATCACCAAACCTCACTGATTCTACTTCACTGCTTCTTAACACTCATCACTTTTAGTCATGACACTAGCTCATGAAAATTAATTTCTCGTATATGAAAATAATACCGATACTAGTCATGTACTAACCATATCATAAACACACAATCAAAATTACTTCTACTAACTCATACTTGCTTAGATATTCTAACACTACTATAAATTAAACATTTCAACCATAACAAAGTAACTACCATGAGCAATATTCATTTAAATAATTAAATGCATGAAATAACTCATGTTCAAGTTGGAAAATCATAAATTTTGAAATGACACCATGCAAATGTTGGTGTGGCTTGCCTTAGTGTAGAGGAGGTTCACACTCCTCCTGGTTATCTTCAAGACAAGCTTCTCCTTCTGAAAATATTTAAAAACAGAAAAAGAATACCAAGAATCATTCTAAAAATCACCAGAAATTCTAGACAGTAGAGAAAAATCTCCATTTTTGTGTGCTGCTAGAACTCTTCAAAACAAACACAATGCAAGAATAATCAATTCATTTGGACTTATGGTTTAAAATTTATGTTTAGTCAAAGTTTCTGGTCAAGATTTGAACTAAATTCAAATAGAAAGAAAATCGAGGGGGTGATATCGCAGGCGTATTTCAGCGAGGCGCCTTCACTTATACCGCTTCGGGTGCGGCCGTGAGGCTGACAGTGGGCCCCACTGTCAGGTTTAGAGAGAAGAAGAGAGAAACAGAGAAGAGGCGGTGATGCGTCGGCGTCTCTCTGGTGAGAATAGGTTGGGCTCTACGGTGGATGGAGGGAATGGATGCGCAAGACCTCAAGGAGTCCGTACGTACCCAAAACGTGGCTACGGATGGACGGAAGGGCTCGGAATCTTCTTCTCCAGTGGCTGCTGCGGTCGGGGTTCGCCGGAGAGGAAGAAGACAGTGTGATGCATTATATGTCCATTTTGCATCATGTTTTCTTACTGTTATTTATAATGTTTTTATCCATAATAATGCTTTTTGGAGTAATTCTAATGCCTTTTCTCTCATAATTTGCAAGGAACACACCAAGAGAAATCTGGACCTGAAAAAGCTACGTCAGGTTACCTATTCTGCACAACTCCAAATAAGCTGAAACTTCACGGAGATTTTTTATGGAATATTTAATAAATACTGGAGCCAATAACCACCAGAGGGGGCGACCAGGTGGGAACAACCTACCTGGGCGCGCCAGGCCCCCAAGTCGTGCCCTGGTGGGTTGTGGCCTCCTCGGCCAACCTCCGATGCTCATCCTTTGGTATGTAAGTGATTTTGACTTCGAAAAAATAAGCAGAGGAAATTCGGTACGAAGCGCCACCGCCTCAAGGTGGAACTTGGGCAGGAGCACTTTTGCCCTCCGGCGGAGCGATTCCACCGGGGGAACTTGCTTCCTAGAGGGGGAAATCATCGTCATCATCATCAGTAACAACTTCCCATCTTAGGGAGGGCAATCTCAATCAACATCTTCAAAAACACCATCTCCTCTCAAACCCTAGTTCATCTCTTGTGTTCAATCTTGTTACCGGAACTATAGATTGGCGTGGGTGACTAGTAGTGTTGATTACATCTTGTAGTTGATTACTATATGGTTTATTTGGTGGAAGATTATATGTTCAGATCCATTATGCTATTTAATACCCCTCTGTTCTTGAGCATGATTATTATTTGTGAGTATTTAACTTTGTTCTTGTGGCCATGGGAGAAATCATGTTGCAAGTAATCATGTGAACTTGATATGTGGTCGATATTTTGATAGTATGTACGTTGTTATTCCCTTAGTGGTGTCATGCGAACATCGACTACATGACACTTCACCATATTCGGGCCTAATGAAATGCATTGTGGAGTAGCAATTAGATAGTGGGTTGTGAAAGTGATAGAAGCTTAAACCCCAGTTGATGCGCTATTCCGTAAGGGACCGATTGGATCCAAAAGTTTATTGGTATGGTTAGAATTTATTCTTAATACTTTTCTCACAGTTGCGAATGCTAGCGGGAGGGTTAATCATAAGTAGGAGGTTTTTTCAAGTAAGAACATCACCTAAGCACCGGTCCACCCACATACCAAATTATCAAAGTAGCGAACACAAACCGAACCAACATGATGAAAGTAACTAGATGAAATTCCCGTGTACCCTGAAGAACACTTTGCTTATCATAAGAGACCGTTTTGGCCTGTCCTTTGCCTCAAAAGGATAGGGCTACCTTGCTGCACTTCTGTTACTATTATCATTACTTGCTCGTTACAAATTATCTTGCTATCAAACTACTCTGCCACTTACAATTTCAGCACTTGCAGACAATACCTTAACGGAAACTACTTGTCATTTCCTTGTGCTCCTCGTTGGGTTTGACACTCTTACTTATCGAAAAGAGCTAATTGATCCCCTATACTTGTGGGTCATCAAGGCTATTTTCTAGCGCCGTTGCCGGGGAGTGAAGCGCCTTTGAGGGGTTTGGTAAGGAAACATTTATATAGTGTGCTGAAATTTATTTTCACTTGTTACTATGGAAAACAATCCTTTGAGGGGTTTGTTCGGGGTATCTTCACCTTGTCTGGAACCACAATTAGCCACCCCTCAACCTACTGCGCCTACTGAAAATATTGAATATCAAATTGTTTTGGGTATGATAGAACAACTGCTAGCTAATCCTTATGTAGGAGATGGAACCGAACATCTTGATATGCACTTGATATATGTGGAACAAATTTGTGGATTTTTTAAGATTGCAGGTTTACCCAGGGATGAATTGATCAAAAAGGTTTTCCCTTTATCTTTCAAGGGAAAAGCGTTGGCATGGTAAAGGCTATGTGATGATACTAGATCATGGAATTGGAATCGTTTGAAATTGCTGTTCCACCAAAAAAATTATCCTATGCATCTAGTTCATCGTGATTGGAATTTTATATATAATTTTTGGCCTCGTGAAGGAGAAAGTATCGCTCTAGCTTGGGGAAGGCTTAAGACAATGTTATATTCATGCCCCAATCATGAGCTCTCAAGAGAAATTATTATTTAGAATTTTTATGCTCGGCTTTCTCGTAATGATCAAACCATGCTTGATATTTCTTGTGTTGGTTCATTTATGAAGAAGACTATTGAATTCTGGTGGGATCTTTTGGAAAGAATTAAACGCAACTCTGAAGATTGGGAACTCGACAAAGGTAAAGAGTCAGGTAATGAACTTGAGCATGATTGTGTTAAATGTTTTATGGATACCGATGTTTTTCAAAAGTTTAGCACTAAATATGGACTTGACTCCGAGAAGTAGCCTCCTTTTGTGAATCATTTGCTACTCATGTTGAACTCCCTAAGGAGAAGTGGCTTAAATATCACCCACTATTAAAGAAGAAATTAAAAAACCAGTGCTAGTTAAATAAGAAACTATACTTTATAATGCTGACCCAGTTGTTCCCTCTGCTTTTATTGAGAAACCACCTTTCCCTGTTAGGATAAAGGAACATGCTAAAGTTTCAACTATGGTTAACAAAACTTATATTAGAACACCTAAACCTGATGAAAAAATTAAAGTTGAACCTAGTATTTCTATGTTTAAAGATCTCTTGGAAGAAGATATGGATGTGCATGTTATTTACTTCTGTGAAAAAGCTGGATATGGATGTGCATGTTATTTACTTCTGTGAAAAAGCTGCTAGAATTGCTAAAACTGACAAAAGAGTTAAACATAGACCTGTAGATGGCATGCCTGTTATTCGAGTTAAAATAGGAGATCACTGTTATCATGGTTTTGCTAGTGTGAGTGCTATTCCTTACACTTTATATGAAGAAGTCATTAAAGACATAACACCTCCTGAGATAGAAGAGATAGATGTTACTATTAAACTTGCCAATAGAGACACCATATCACCAATTGAGATTATTAGAGATGTTGAAGTCTTGTGTGGGAAAATTAAATACCCTACTGATTTTCTTTTTCTTGGTTCCCCTCAAGATGACTTTTGTCCCATCATCTTTGGTAGACCTTCCTTGAACACAGTAAATGCTATGATGGATTGTAAGAAACAAACTGTTGGTGTTAGCTTTGGTGATGAGTCTCATGAGTTTATTTTTTCCATGTTTAGTAGAAATCATCATGAAAAAGAATTGCCTAGTAAGGATGAATTAATTGGTCTTGCTTCTATTGCTGTTCCACCTACTGATACTTTAGAACAATATTTGCTAGACCATGAAAATGATTGACATATGCATGAAAGAAATGAAATAGATAAGATTTTCTTTGAATAACGTCCTCTACTTAAACACAATTTGCCTATTTAAACTGTAGGAGGTCCTCCTCCACCTAAAGGTGATCCTGTGTTTGAATTAAAACAATTGCCAGACACTTTGAAATATGAGTATCTTGATGAAAAGAAAATATATCATGTTATTATTAGTGCTAACCTTTCAGAACATGAAGAGGAAAGATTATTGAAAGTTCTAAGGAAGCATCGAGCTGCTATTGGATATACTCATGATGATTTAAAGGGCATTAGTCCCACACTATGTCAGCACAAAAATAAATATGGAACCTGATGCTAAACCCGTTGTTGATCACCAACGTCGGTTAAATCCGAAGATGAAAGAAGTGGTAAGAATGGAAATATTAAAGCTTCTTGAAGCAGGTATAATCTATCCCATAGCTGATAGTAGATGGGTAAGTCCTGTTCATTGTGTCCCCAAGAAAGGAGGTATAACTGTTGTTCCTAATGATAAGAATGAGCTTATTCCACAAAGAATAGTTACAGGCTATAGAATGGTAATTGATTATAGAAAATTAAATAAAGAAACTAGAAAAGATCATTACCCTTTTCCTTTTATTGATCAAATGCTTGAAAGATTATCTAAGCACACACACTTTTGCTTCCTAGATGGATACTCTCGTTTTTCACAAATACCTGTTTCTCAACCTGATCAAGAAAAGGCTACTTTTACTTGTCCCTTTGGAACTTATGCTTATAGACGTATGCCTTTTGGTTTATGTAATGCACCTGCTATCTTTTCAAAGATGTATGACTGCTATATTCTCTGATTTTTGTGAAAAGATTGTTGAGGTTTTCATGGATGACTTTTCGGTTTATGGGATGTATTTTGATGATTGTTTAAGAAATCTTGAGCGAGTTTTCCAGAGATGTGAACTAACAAATCTTGTCTTGAATTGGGAGAATGCCACTTTATGGTTAATGAAGGCATTGTCTTGGGTCATAAAATTTCTGAAAGAGGTATTGAAGTGGACAAAGCTAAGGTTGATGCCATTGTGAAAATGCCATGTCCTAAGGATATCAAAGGCATTCGTAGTTTCCTAGGTCATTCTAGTTTCTATTGGAGATTTATCAAAGACTTTTCTAAAATTTCTAGGCATGTTACTAATATTTTGCAAAAGGATATTCCTTTTGTTTTTTATGATGATTGTCTTGAAGCCTTTGAAACTCTCAAGAAAGCCTTAATATCTGAACCTATTGTTCAACCACCTGATTGGAACTTGCCTTTTGAAATTATGTGTGATGCTAGTGATTATGCTGTTGGTGCTATTCTAGGACAAAGAGTTGATAGGAAACTTAATGTTATTCATTATGCTGGTAAAACTCAAGATAGTGCTCAAAGAAATTATGCTACTACTGAAAAATAATTCTTAGCAATGGTATTTGCTTGTGATAAATTAGACATTATATTGTTGATTCCAAAGTAACTGTTCACACACACCATGCTGCTATTAAATATCTTATGGAAAATAAAGATGCTAAACCTAGACTTATTCGTTGGGTTCTCTTATTACAATAATTTGATTTACACATCATTGATAGAAAAGGAGCTGAGAACCCAGTAGCTGATAACTTGTCTAGGCTTGAAAATGTGCTTGATGACCCACATCTTTATAAAGAAGGAGTAGATGGTATTATTAGACGTTGTGTACCTGCATGAATAGGGACAAATCATACAGAAATGTCACTCCGAAGCTTATGGAGGGCACCATGCTGGAGATAAAACTGCTCACAAGGTAGTGCAATCTTGATTTTATTGGCCTACTCTCTTCAAGGATGCCCATAAGTTCATCTCTTTTTGTGATGAATGTCAAAAGAATAGGTAATATCAGTAAGCGTCAGCAAATGCCTATGAATTATTCACTTGTTGTTGAACCATTTGATGTTTGGGGATTTGATTACATGGGACCTTTTCCTTCCTCTAATGGGTATACACATATTTCGGTTGTTGTTGATTATGTTACTAAATGGTTAGAAGCCCTCCCAACTAGTAGTGCTGATCACAACACCTCTATTAAAATGCTTAAGGAAGATATTATCCCAAGGTTTGGAGTCCCTAGATATTTAACGACTAATGGTGGTTCACAATTTATTCATGTTGCTTTCCGTAGAATGCTTGCCAAGTATGATGTTAACCATAGAATTGCATCACCCTATCATCCTCAGTCTAGTGGTCAAGTGGAACTTAGCAATAGAGAAATAAGATTAATATTGCAAAATACTGTCAGTAGGTCAAGGAAGAATTGGTCTAAGAAATTAGATGATGTCCTTTGGGCTTATAGAACAGCTTATAAAAATCCTATGGGTATGTCTCCTTATAAAATGGTTTATGAGTTAGAACATAAAGCATATTGGGAAGTTAAAGAAATCAATTATGATTTCAAACTTGCTGGTGAAAAGAGGTTATTTGATATTAGCTCTTTAGATGAATGGAGAACTCAAGATTATGAAAATGCAAAGTTGTTTAAAGAAAAAGTTAAAAGATGGCATGACAAAATAGTCCTAAAGCGTGAGTTTAAAGTCAGGGAATATGTTCTTTTGTACAAATCTCATTTTAGATGTTTTGCAGGAAAGCTCCTCTCAAAATGGGAAGGCCCATATGTCATCGAGGAGGTTTACCAGTGTGGAGCCATCAAAATAAATAACTCCGAAGGTACTAACCTGAAGGCTGTCAATGGGCAATGAATAAAGCATTATATCTCAGGTACATCTATTAATGTTGAAAGTAATATTATCCAAACCACGACACCGGAAGAAAACATAAAAGAGTCCTTCCAAAACACTCCAGAATCGTGAAAATAAGGAGGTACGTGATACGTCAGTAAACGGACTCTGAAATATCCATAAAAATAGTTTTTATCAGTTTTGGAATATTTTAGTATTTGGAAATAAAGAAACTCCCAGGAAGCGTCCCCTGGTGGGCACAATACACCAGGGTGCGCCAGGCTTTCCTAGCGCGCCCAGGCGGGTTGTGCCCACCAGGGACACCGCCCGTACTCTGTTTTTCTACCTTATACGTGTCCTCCAAGATAAAAAAATATACATATACTTCCCGAACCTGTTGATCACCGTATCATGGAGAAATCCTCTATTCTCTTTTCGCTTGTTGTTTTCTATCAGATCCCATCTACTATGGCCTCTTGAAGCTCCTCCAAGGACAAGTTCTTCAAGAACGTCATCAACCCATATCTGTTGGAACTGGTGCAGCACCCTCAGGTCATCCAGATGCATGAGGGGGTGCTTCACCTCCATGATGTGCCATGTCCCAAGGGGACGGGAACCATGGAGGCCAGGCTTGAAGCTGTGGAGCAAGACGTCTTCCGGTGCAAGGGGATGGTGGAGCGTGGGCTCAATGCCAATCACCTCATGATCACGGACCTTTCCCTTGATCTCAAGGTGGATGGCAAGCCCATGAAGGACATCATCTTCACCTTCAACAAGCAAATAAACTACCTCCAAAGCCAGATCTATGATCTACAAAACAAAGTCTTTGAATATGAGGCGAGGTTTAAAGGTATGAGTTTGGCTGCTGGTGGAAGGACTTGTGAGACTCACTCTTCATCATCTTCACCACCAAAGGAGAACTGAGTATCAGGTATGAGCACTCCCCTTGGCTTCTGCCAAGCTTGGGGAGGTGCCTCGGTATCATATCATCCCACTATCTTTTTGCTTTTACTTATTTTAGTTCGATCCTTTTGCTTTAGATGAATTAAATTTTACTTCGATCCTTTCTTCTTTGAGAGTTTGCTTAGTGATCTATCATTGTAATCGTGTGCAAGTTATATAATAAAGTTTAGTATGAGTTTTTATTTCTTTACTTTCATGTTGCAAATAAAATGAAATAAATAAGAAAGGAAACAAATATAAGAAAGGAAATAAATAATGAAAATATTATATACTAATCCTATGGTAGGTGATGGCACCACATAAGGAAAAGTATAAGTAGAAAATTTTATTAGAAATTGACAAACATAACATTAGTCTATGATGTAACTCATGAAAGAATTAATAAGGGAAGAGAAGATTCACATGTAGATATACTATCCTAGAAATATTTTGTGATTGTGAGCCCTCATCAAAATATTATATGCCAAAATTGTTGATGTTTTTGAAGGAAGACAAATTAATGATTTATGTTTGTCCATATTCACATAGAAGACATATTGTCATAGATCCTTTAACATGTGATGCTTGCCCCCTATCTTTGCTAGCCAAAAATTCCACACTAAGTAGAGATACTACTTGTGCATCCAAAAACCCTTAAACCCAATTTTTTTTCAAGTGTCCACCATACCTACCTAGGGTTTGAGCAAGATCCCTCAAGTAAGTTGTCATCGGTGCAAAAAGGCAATAAAAACTGCTTATAAAAGTGTGACATCATTTAGTGTAAGAGAAAATTGAGCATTGTACGAACTTGAATGACAAATAGTTTTTCAAGTATCCACCATACATACATAGTTTGTTAGTTTCTAAAAGAGTTTTTGCTTTATACTTTGATTGTGTGATGAACTATTACATATTCATGAGAAGTATATGATAAAAGTTCTATGATAAATGTCCAATGTTAAATTTTGTTGCTGTTATAATAATCAACATGATGCTTCTATGTCCGTATTTTGTTTTTGTCGACATCTCTCTCTCCAAGCATGTGGACATATTTTTCGATTTTGGTTTTCGCTTAAGGACAAGCGAGGTCTAAGCATGGGGGAGTTGATACGTCCATTTTGTATCATGTTTTCTTACTGTTATTTACAATGTTTTTATCCATAATAATGCTTTTTGGAGTAATTCTAATGCCTTTTCTCTCATAATAATGCTACGCTAGGCTACCTATTCTGCACAACTGCAAATAAGCTGAAAATTCACAGAGATTTTTTATGGAATATTTAAGAAATACTAGAGCCAATAACCACTAGAGGGGGGCCACTGGATGGGCACAACCCACCTGGACGCGCCAGGTCCCCCAGGCGCACCCTGGTGGGTTGTGGCCACCTTCGGTGCCCATCTTCTTGTATATAAGTGATTTTGACCTAGAAAAAATAAGCAAATGACTTTTGGGACAATGCGTCGCCGCCTCGAGGCGGAACTCGGGCAACAGCACTTTCGCCCTACGGTGGAGCGATTCTGCTAGGGGAACATCCCTCCTGGAGGCGGATATCATCTCCATCAACATCTTCAATAGCACCATCTCTACTCAAACCCTAGTTAATCTCTTGTGTTCAATCTTGTTACCAGAACTATAGATTGGTGCTTGTGGGTGACTAGTAGTGTTGATTACATCTTATAGTTGATTACTATATGGTTTATTTGGTGGAAGATTATATCTTTAGCTCCATTATGCTATTTAATACCCCTCTGATCTTGAGGATGATTATTATTTGTGAGTAGTAAACTTTGTTCTTGAGGCCACGGGAAAAATCATGCTGCAAGTAATCATGTGAACTTGATATGTGTTCGATATTTTGATAGTATGTATGTTGTTATTCCCTTAGTGGTGTCATGTGAAAGTCGACTACATGACACTTCACCATATTTGGGCCTAAGGGAATGTATTGTGGAGTAGCAATTAGATGGTGGGTCACGAATGCTTGCGGGAGGGTTAATCATAAGAAAGAGGTTTGTTCAAGTAAGAACAACACCTAAGCACCGGTCCACCCACATACCAAATTATCAAAGTAGCGAACACAAATCGAACCAACATGATGAAAGTGACTAGATGACATTCCCGTGTACCCTCAAGAACGCTTTCCTTATCATAAGAGACAATTTTGGCTTGTCCTTTTCCTCAATAGGACTGGGCTACCTTGCTGCACTTTTGTTAGTATTATCGTTACTTGCTCGTTACAAATTATCTTGCTATCAAACTACTCCGCTACTTACAATTTCAGCACTTGCAGACAATACCTTATCGGAAACTACTTGTCATTTCCTTCCACTCCTCATCGGGTTCCACACTCCTACTTATCGAAAAGAGCTACAATTGATCCCCTATACTTATGGTTCATCAATGCAGCGGCTCCAGGGTTCCAACTGCACCAGCGGGCACCAGAGGTTCACTGGGGACATGCCGGATAAGCTGGGGAGCAGTGGAGGGGATCGACGGTGAACTTCGGCCGGGGACGGCGGCCAGAGGCCTGCCCGGTCGGGCTGCGGGTATCTACGTGGTCTTGGCAAGTGCGCGAGGGAGCGGCGATGCTCGGAGAGGCTGGGGTGGGGCTCTATTTATAGGCGAGGGAGGAGGGGTCTTGGGGCTCCGCCGGAGTTCTCTCGAGACGGCGCCCGGCGACGAACGACCTCAGTGGGAGGGGGAGAAGCATCCATCTCTCACGCGGCTACTGTGGGCAAGCGAGGACGAGCACAGGAGGTGGGTGGCGATGAGGGCAGGGGCACGGTCGCGTTGTCCACTTGGCCACGTCATGCCTGTGCTCACTGCGGCGAGCTCAGGGGTTGGCCAGTGCTAGGGCGGAGTTAAGTGCATCAAGGCGATGATTGTGGCGTGGTTTGGCAAGGCACGACAAGCTGGGAAGCGAGCACACGTCGACGGCATCCAGAGCGCATCGCCACGCAGGCTGGCATGGTGCACATGTGTGGTCACCACGTGAACTTTGGCGTAGAGCAACGCCGTGCATTGGATTCATGTCTGGCATGTAGTCCTTGGTGGTTTGGGTCGCTCCATGTGTTTGAGTTGGTCACAGGTGTGCTGTGCGAGTGGGTTTCTTCCTGGCAAGTTTCTGGAAAAAAACTTGTTAGGTTAACTGAAGAGTTCTACGAAGATTTAGGGCTGATTCTAGGTGGTTAGTAGTTTCTTAGGAGGGTAAGGAAGCCCGCAATTTTTTAGCTCCATTGGATCAAGGAAAAATGAACTTCTTGTAGAAACTGCATTTTCTGACCAGAACAGAAATGATTTTCTGTAGAAAAATATTCCAAAAACCTATGCAATATTTTTGCTCATGGAGGTGTGCCAAAGTTCAAAGAATACTTGGGAATTTTCTCAGATTTTTGTGGGCAAGGAAAATGAGGGTTGCTTTGTAGCATATGTTGCTGAATTGAATTTCAGAGAGGGAAATCAATATTTTTCTTTTATGAAACATATTCCTTGGGTCATTTTGAGATTTTTCAGAGAAAGAATGATGAGTTTGAGAGTGGTCGGTCACTTGGGTGGAAATCAAGGTCATACCCAAGTGTTTAAGTCCATGTGAGTAGATTCGAGAACTCAAATTCAAATCAAATGGAAATAAAATCCAGAAAATGAAAGAGGGCAAAAACCAGGGTATCACAAACCTACCCCACTTAGGATGAATCTCGTCCTCGAGATTCGGTTGCTCGGGAAAATAATTCTGGATAGGCTTCCTTTAAAAAGTCCCGTCTTTCCCAAGTTGCTTCTTCCTCGGTATGGTGCTCCTTATAAAACTTTATCACTTCACTGCGAGTGAGTCTTTCTGTTTCATCAAAGATTCTGAACGGTTTCTCCTCATAGGTTAAATCCTTAGCAAGCTCTATCTCTGCCATCTTAGTCCTTTTCACTAGTGGCTAGATACACCTTCCTAGCTGTGAGACACGGAACACATCGTGCACTTCTGACAATTCAGGTGGCAATTCCGACTGATAAGCAACAGTACCAACTCTGGACATAACTGGGAACGAACCAATATATCTGGTTGCCAATTTTCCACGAGTATGGAATCTCTTGACTCCCTTCATGGGTGTGACTAGGTGGTACACATGCTTTCCGAGTTCAAAACTGACCTGACGGTGCTTTGCATCATAATAACTCTTTGCCAACTGCAGTCTATCTTAGATCTCCTTGACTTGCTTTTTAGCCTCCATCATTAAATCAGTTCCGAAAATGCGGCTCTCTCCGGTTTGAGACCAGTTTAGCGGAGTCCGGCACTTACGGCCATATAGAGCTTCATAAGTGACATCTTCAGACTGATTTGGATGTTGTTGTTGTAAGAGAACTCGGCATACGGCAGACAATCTTCCCATTTGGGTCCTCAGGCCAGAGCACATGCTCGAAGCATATCTTCAAGTATTTGATTTACTCGCTCAGTCTGCCCGTCTGTCTGAGGATGATAGGTTGTGTTGTATTATAGCGTGGTCCCCAAAGCTTGATGGAGACGTGACTAGAAAGCATAGGTAAAGAGTGACCCTCTTTTGGATGTGATAGTTCTTGGCACTCCATGCAAACTGACTATTCTGGACACATACAACTGTGCGAGCTGATTGGCTCGGTAGGTGGTTCGGATGGGAATGAAGTGAGCTACCTTGGTTAGTGTGTCCACCATGACCCATACTGAATCATTGCCTCGGTGAGTCCTTGTTACTCCTATGATGAAATCCATGCAGACATCATCCCACTTCCATTGTGGAACGGGTAGAGGCTGGAGAAGTCCGGCGGGTTTCTGTTGTTCTGTCGTCACTTTGTTGCATACATCGCAACAAGCAAGAAAATATGAGATGTCCTTCTTCATTCCATCCCACCATAGTATCAACCAAAGGTATTTGTACATTTTGGTACTCCCTGGGTGAATTGAATACGAAGATTCACGCGCTTCTGCCAAGATCTTCTTTCTTAGGTCTGCTTGCTCAAGTACACAAATCTGTCCCCAAAACCTGAGCGTACCTTGCTAATCCTTAGAGAAATCCTGGGTCTTGCCTTCTAGCATATGCTTGACATGTTGTTGTAGAACTGGATCGTCTGGCTGGGACCTACGAATCTCATCCTCGAGGGTAGGGGTAACTACCCTCATATTAGCAAGACCTGCATCAACAATAACCAAATTGACCTGAGCGATCTCTTCCTAAAGCTTGGGAGGCAAGGACTCCATCATGGCTTTCAGACTGGCGGGCTTGTGACTATGGGCATCGGCAACCACGTTGGCCTTAACTGGATGACAATTAATTCCAAGGTCATAATCCTTGACCAATTTGAGCCATCTTCATTGTCGGAGGTTTAAGTCCGGCTGAGTGAATATATACTTGAGACTCTTGTGGTCGGTAAATATGTGACACCTTTCCCAATGAGGTAGTGTCGCCAAATTTTCAAAGCATGCACAACTACGGCCAACTCCAAATCATGTGTAGGATAGTTCCCTTCCTGGGGTCATAGCTGGCGGGATGCGTATGCTACAACCTTGCCATCTTGCATGAGTACAAACCCAATACCTCTCCTGGATGCGTCACAGTACACATCAAAGCTGCGGTAGATGTCTGGAAAGGTCAACACAGGTGCTGTTGTCAGTCTGGTCATCAACTCATTGAAACTTTTCTCACAGTTCTTAGTCCATTGAAATTTCTTATCTTTCCTGAGGAGCTCTGTCATTGGCTTGGCAATCTTAAAGAAACCTTCGATGAAATGGCGATAGTATCCGGCATGACACGCTAGGTTAGTATGTTGAATGTACTTGCAAGCTCACAACAAGCATAAACATAATGGCAAACAATATCATGATATTTAATCAAATTAAACACAATTCAAAGGCACTCTACTGATGCAGTGAAAACAACTTGTGCACCAAGTCCCTCAGACTTTCTTACCGAACAGGTTATCTCATAACCAAACGGTGATCTTTCCTAGATCACAAACAAAATCAACACTTTGGTTCCCACAGTCATCATTATCTATCATCCATCATCTCTCAACCAGTGCCAAGTATATATATTAGTGTGCATGATTAACTATAAATGTTGATCCATGGTGTGACCTACTCACGAGTTATGTCCGTAACCGAGGATGCGGCTATCGATAGATTAAATAACACTCTACAAAGGTTAGCACACTATACCCACATCATGGAATCCATGGCCTCGCACTCCCATTCCGGTGGACCAACGACATTCCGACAAAACACTACCATTGCCGTGACACTCTCCCCGCCACTACGACTAACTCCCCATTGGGCTAATTCATGGGTGGCCACGTTCCTACCAAAGGCATCAACAGCCACCGTCGTGGCAAAACATACACGGTCCCAAACGGGGACAAGGTACTACAACAACAAATGGGCACACAAGGTTATGTCTGCTTACCAAGCTAGGGTACTGCACGCCCATAACCTTCCCTCGTTGGAGGTACCGACCAGAGGCATGACAACGGACCGAATAAATGCCTTCCCATAGAGGCAAATGTGGTTGCACCGGGAAAAACACGATTCAGAGGCACCATGAATCCATCGACCTTGTGTTCAAGTTGAATTAACATCAGTTTTAACTTGAAATAAAAATAACTTGAGTCACAATATGCCTGGAATATGCAACCATCCGACATGCATCACATAACACTAAGAGTAAACGGATCAACGTCATCAAGTTTTTCTACTAGCACTAGTCATCACCTAACCTTACCGATTCTACTTCACTTGTTCTTAACACTCATCATTTTTAGTCATGACACTAGCTCATTAAAATTAATTTCTTGCATATGAAAAAAATACCGATACTACTCATGTCATAACCATATCACAAACACACAATCAGAATTACTTCTACTAACTCATACTAGCTTAGATATTCTAACCCTACTGTAAACTAAACATTTCAACCATATAAAAGTAACTAGCATAAGCAATATTCATTTAAATAATTAAATGCATGAAATAACTCATATTCAAGTTGGAAAAATCATAAATATTGAAATGACACCATGCAAATGTTGGTGTGGCTTTCCTTAGTGCAGAGGAGATTCACACTCCTTCTGGTTATCTTCAAGACAAGCTTCTTCGGAAAATATTTAAAAAAAAGAAAAAGAAAATATCAAGAATCATTCCGAAAATCACCAGAAATTCTAGACAGCACAGAAAAATCTCCATTTTGGTGTGCTGCTAGAACTTTTCAAAACAAACACAATCTAAAAAGAATCAATTCATTTGGACTTATGGTTTAAAAGTTGTGGTTGGTCGAAGTTTATGGTAAAGATTTGAATTAAATTCAAATAAAAAGAAAATCCAAGGGGGGTGACGTCAAAGGCATATTTCAGCGGGGCGCCTTCACTTATACCGCTTCGGGCGCAGCCCTGAGGCTGATAGTGGGCCCCCACTGTCAGGTTTAGAGAGAGGGAGAGAGAAACAGAGAAGAGGCGGCGATGCGCCGATGTTTCTCTGCGAGAAGAGGTGGGCTGCGCGCCGTGGATGGGGGGAATGGATGTGCAAGACCTCAAGGAGTTCGTACGTACCCGAAATGTGGCTAGGGATGGACGGAAGGGCTCGGAATCTTCTTCTCCAGTGATGGCTGCGGTCGTGGTTCACCGAAGAGGAAGAAGATGGCGTGATGCGGCGACTCCAGGGGCTCCAACCGCACCAGTGTGTACCAGAGGTTCACCAGGGACATGCCGGGGAAGCTGGTTGAGCTCGAGTGGCTCTAGAGAGGTGGGGAGCAGTGGAGGGGATCGTTGATGAACCCCGATCGGGAACGGCGTCCAGAGGCCTACCCGGCCGGGCTGCGGCTATCAACGTGGTCATGGAAAGTGGGGGAGTGCGCGACAATGCTCAGAGAGGCTGGGGAGTGGCTCTATTTATAGGCGATGGAGGAGCGGGCTCGGGGCTCCGTCGGAGTTCTCTGGAGACGGCGCCCGATGATGAACGGCGTCAGTGGGGGGAGAAGCATCCATGGTTCACGCAGCCACTTTGGGCAGGCGAGGACGAGCACAGGAGGCGGGTGGCGACGAGGGCATGGGCACAGGCGCATTGGACGCTTGGCCCCGTCGTGCCCGTGCTCACTACAGCGAGCTCCGGCGTTGGTGAGCATCAGGGCGGAGTTAAGGGCATCATTACGATGATTGTGGCGCAGCTTTGCAAGGCACGACGAGCTGGAAAGAAAGCACACACGAAACAGGAGTGTCAGCGGCATCCAAAGCACATCGACACGTAGGCTGGCACAGTGCACAAGCATGGTCACCGCTTGAACGTTGGCATAGAGCCACGCCATGCATTGAATTCAAGTCTGGCATGTAGTCCTTTATGGTTGGTGTCGCTCCATGTGTTTGAGTTGGTCACAGCAGAGCTGTGCGAGTGGGTTTCTTCCTGGAAAGTTTCTGGACGGAAACTTGTGAGCTTAACTGAGAGAGATCTAGAAAGATTTTAGGGATGATTTTTGGTGGTTAATAGTTTCTTAGGAGCGTAATGAAGCTCTAAGAATTTCAGCTCCATTGGATCAAGGAAAAATGCACTTCCTGTAGAAACTACATTTTCTAACCAGAACAGAAATGATTTTCCTTAGCAAAAATATTCCAAAAATCTATGCAATATTTTTGCTCGGGGAGGTGTGCCAAGGTTCAAAGAATATTTGGGAATTTTCTCAGATTTTTGTGGGCAAGAAAAATGAGGGTTGCTTTGGAGCATATGTTGCCAAATTGAATTTCAGAGAGGGAAATGAATATTTCCCTTTTATGAAAGAATGATGAGTTTGAGAGGGATGGGTCATTTTGAGATTTTTCTGAGAAAGAGTGATGAGTTTGAGAGGGATGGGTCACTAGGGTGGAAATCAAGGTCATGCCTAAGTGTTTAAGTCCAAGTGTGTACATTCAAAAACTCAAAATCAAATCAAATGGCATTAAAATCCAGAAAATGAAAGCGGGCAAAAACTAGGCTGTCACATGTCTCTTGAGACCTATCTATCGAGACATCTAGAAAAACTTTTTTTCTCTTGGGACGCCCCGCCCCTCCTTATATAAGTTGAAGGGGCGGGTTACATGTAGATTCCAAGTCAGATTAAGACTTAAACTATGCTAACTTCTCACCGTGGGCTTCTTAACGTCTTGGAATTCTCTCTGTGGGCTTCTTAACGTCTTGGGCTTTTAAACCCCAAGTGTCTCATATCTGAGACTCATCTCCATGACTCCTTGCATCTGCCACGTCACAATCTGTCTGTCGGGTCATAACTATCCGCCGGGTCATAACTGTCCACCCGGTCTCACCAGCCAGGTCAGGATCTGATATGACTTAACATCAAGACGACTTAAACCCAGAGATCACTTAAGCCTTAGGGCGTCTTATCCTTATGAGCAGGGTCTTAGTCGCGGGGAATATCCCCAACACCCTCCATGAACCGTGTCAGATTATGATGTATATCGCACATGTTGTGATTTATAGACCGTGTGCGCCATATTGACCTGCATACCCTAACATCACCCTAATTTAATTGCTGCTATTTAAAATTGTAGTAAATTTGAACTTGAAAGTAGGCTATAGCTTTATTCAAATCCATCAGGTTCAAGCCACAAATGCATTATTCAATTCGCTGGTACATATGTTCAATAATTACATAAGCACCAAATAAAGAATGGTGAACCAGGGTTCTATACTTGCACTATTACATATGGTAAAGAAATAGGCGACATACATTCCTGTTTCTTAACAAGGTGAAGCGGAATGCCCTATTGTGCTCTCCTGGATGCAGAAGGCACGCACGACTCTAGTCCAACTCCTTGTGATGGTCGGCCGCCAATCATGTAGTTTGAGAGGTAGTCTTGAGTAAACTGCTTCAGGATCCAGTGCAAAGGAAAAAAGATTCAGACATTGTCATCTAACACAACTCATTACAGGCCGTAAAAAGAAGGCTACAAAAGTTCTTACTTACCATACTGCAATTCACTGTTGTCTTGCATAAAGTGTAAACAAATAGTTTGATTGACATCTTTTGACCCATTTTAGTAACGATCTTTATCAGTTTCCTCAGTTGATGCTGGTTCATGAATATCTCATTGTCCCATATGCAGAAAGAGTCGAAGTGTGGATCTTTGGCAATGACATACATACCTAAAAGCACAAAGTTAATATTAGAAGCTAAAAAACAATTGCAAAATGATGTAGTACAACACTCACTGCATCCCATTATATAATAATTTATTACATGAGTATCTAGACATCATCAGAGCATTAAGGTAACTCTCTTCCTTGTTGCTATGTAGCGTGGGATTGCATATTTAGTCATCCAGTACAATGCATGTCGCTATGTAGCCTCCAATATATTAAATATGGCCACAGTTAACCTACTGATAGATGGGTTACAGATATATTCTGTGAATTGTCCAATTTGACGAGTAATCCCTTATCAGCCCCCAGGCTATATGGTACCAGCTACCGATATCCTGAATAGTCAGTACATATAAGCAAGGCGATGAAACTAACCTCGATGGGAAACAACATTGTTGTCAATATTGTCATGTATGAGTACATATGAATGCATGTTAAGCACAACAGGCTAAACATCAACGAAATATATCCATGGTAGACAACATAATCTACGAAGATAGCTTTAGTGTGCAGGTTTAAACATGATAGTTAAGCAAAACAAGAAGTGGAAAGGTGTGTTAACTGCATCAGGCATAACATTTAAAAACAAGCAAATAGTCATTCAAACTGGCATTGTGCAGGTCTAAAGTACATTAGTTATTGGTAAAAAAATGAAAAGGCATGTTAACTGCGACATCCTTAAAAACAACCAAATACCGTAATTCACAGTGGTATTGTTGAAACTATTATTGATGAAATTTAACTACATGGCAAATAGTTGGAAATATAGAGCATCACATTGTGAAGAACTAAAATAAACAAGGCATAAGTCCATCTCTAGCCGACCCTTTAAAAGTTAACGGACTAATCCCTTAGTGGATATGTATATATACTCCAGCAATTTTTGGTCGTTTCTAGTCGATCCCCTAGACTTATGGTTGTAAACTTCAATTTGATCAAGTTCAAAGCAGGTTGAACTAAAAGTAGCATGCATTCAAACATAAACATAGATAGTTTTGCATAACCGAACATAAAACATAAATTAAAACTAAGCTAATCTACTTTCTGTTGAAGTGGAGGTCGAGCCAATCCTTCCTCGTCAGGTACAGTTTGCCGCGAGCTTGGTCTTGGCCGGTGCCCTCGTTGGGGTCTTTGGGGAAGACACTCCTCCACTAGTCGACATTGATCTCCTCGTGATCGCTGCCCACCTTGATGCCCTCCGTGCCGCCGTCCTCGCCGCCTTCGACCTCATCGTTGGAGGAGAGAAAGATAACCTCGCCACCCTCCGTGACGGCAAAGATCACCCGCTCCTCCTCCACGAGCTCCGGGTGCTGCCGGTGGAGCTCTTGCATGTAGGCCTCGTCTTCGGCCTTGGCCTCGAGGCGCTCCCATGCCTCGCAATTCTCCCGCGCCATAGCCGAGCTCACCTACCCTGGCTCCGGAGGAACGAGGTCGACCAGATGTGTGCTGAAGGGGAAATTCAGCCTAGCCGCCATGCCATGGTAACGGACCTACCAGCGCCCATACTCCATTGCCGCGAGCTTGGCCGTGTGGAAGCTACTGAGCCACCGGCGGGTGAGGGTCTCCGGATATGTAATCTCAGCGACCCACGTCCCCCATCGCCACTGCCGGACCCCGAGGTAGCACCACGTCGGTGGCCGGGCCCGAGGGAGGATGGGGAAGACCTCGAACCGGCATAGGGGCGCGGTGGCGGGCGGATCGGGCGACCGGTGACGGCGGATCGACAAAGAACCCGTGGAGGCCGATGGGGACACCTCGGCAGCCACCTTGCCGGCGTCGGGCGAAGATGCCGCGATAAACCTCTCTTTGGGCACTGGCTGCTCGAGCTCCCTAGCACACGGGCAGAGTTTGAGGATGGAGGTGGGGACGGCGGAGATGGCGGTGACCTACGAATGGTTTTGAACGAGGGAGTGGTGGTGTGTTTCTGTGTGAGCAGAGGTTTTCGGGAGTGTGTGGTGTGTGTGGAGGGGGGAGGGAGGTGTTTAAGGAAATACTGCGGCAACTGAAATTTTACCAGGCGGGAGTAACTATTAGGGAACATAGCATGCAATTTCAAATTTTCCTACGATCAGGCAAGATCTATCTAGGAGATGCATAGAACCGAGAGGGGGAGATTGTGTCCACATACCCTTGTAGAACGAAAGCGGAAGCGTTAGTTTAACACGGTTGATGTAGTCGAACGTCTTCTCGATTCAACCGATCAACTACCGAACGTATGGCACCTTTGAGTTCCACACACGTTCAGCTTAGTGAAATCCCTCGAACTCTCGATCCAGCAATGTGTTGAGGGAGAGTTTTGGCAGCACGACGGCATGGTGACGGTGATTGTGAAGTGATCCGCGGATGGCTTCGCCAAACCACTACGCCAATATAACCGAAGGAGTAAACGGTGGAGGGGGGCACCCCACACTGTAAGAACAATTGATGTGCCTTAGAGGTGGCCCCTGCCCCTGTATGGAAAGGAGGAGAAGGGAGGAGGCCGACCTAGGCGCGCCCCCAAGTGGGGGGAGTCCTACTAGGACTCCAAGTCCAATTCAGACCCCCCTTCCTTTTACCGGAGAGGGAAAGCGGGGAAGGAGAATGAGAAGGAAAGTGGGCGCCGCCCCCTTCCCCACTCCAATTCGGACGCCTTCCATGTGGGCGCGGGCCAGCCCCTTGTGGGCTGGTGTTCCAGCCCCGGGGGCTTCCGATAACCTCCCGGTACTCTGATAAATACCCGAAACACTCCGGAACCATTCTAGTGTCTGAATACTATCGTCCAATATATCACTCTTTACCTCTCGACCATTTAGAAACTCCTCCTCATGTTCATGATCTCATCCAAGACTCCGAACAATCCTCGGTCACCAAAACACATAACTCATAATACAAATCATCATCGAACGTTAAGTGTGCGGACCCTACGGGTTCAAGAACTATGTAGACATGACCGAGACACATCTCCGATCAATAACCAACAACGAAACCTGGATGCTCATATTGGTTCCTACATATCCTACGAAGATGTTTATCGGTCAAACGGCACTGAAAACATACGTCATTCCATTTGTCATCGGTATGTTACTTGCCCGAGATTCGATCATCGGTATCTTCATACCTATTTCAATCTCGTTACCAGCAAGTCTCTTTACTCGTTCGTAATGCATCATCCCGTAACAAACTCATTAGTTACATTGCTTGCAAGGCTTATCATGATGTGCATCACGGAGAGGATGTAGTGATACCTCTCCGATACTCGGAGTGACAAATCGTAATCTCGATCCATGCCAATCCAATAAACACATTCGGAGATACTTGTAGATCATCTTTATAATCACCCAGTTACGTTGTGACGTTTGGTAGCACACAAGGTATTCCTCTTGTATTCGAGAGTTGCATAATCTCATAGTCAAAGGAATATGTATAAGTCATGAAGAAAGCAATAGCAATAAAACTTAACGATCATTATGCTAAGCTAAGGGATGGGTCTTGTCCATCACATCATTCTCGTAATGATGTGATCCCGTTCATCAAATGACAAAACATGTCTATTGTTAGGAAACTTAACCATCTTTCATTAACGAGCTAGTCCAGTAGAGGCATACTAGAGACACATATTGTTTTGTCTATGTATTCACACATGTATCAAGTTTCTGGTTAATACAATTCTAGCATGAATAATAAACATTTATCATGATATAAGGAAATACAAATAACAACTTTATTATTGCCTCTAGGGCATATTTCCTTCAGTATCCCACTTTCACTAGAGTCAATATTCTAGAATACATTATAATGATCCTAACACCCATGCACTACAAAAAAAGAAACATATGTGACATTTTGGGGTGAACAAATTTTTTTCTGTCATGCTTATGACCCTTCTATGACAATAATTGTGACAAAACCCGGTATCATCATAGATGTGGTGGGCTCCTACTTCTATGATAAAAAATCATGACAGAAAATGGGCTTTTCGTCCTGGGTGGGTCGGAGACGCAGCTGCATGACATTCTTTGGGCCGTCCATGACGGAACATACCGTGGTAGAAGCGAGGGCGAGGAAAATATCGGGGAGTTCCCGGTTACGGTGGGTGGTCGGGGGCTGAGCGATGTGCGTTTCTCTCGTACACGTATGCACGTGGGTGCGAGGCGTTGGGCTCTAACTGAACCCGAGTGAGGTGTTCGCTTACTGAACCCGAGCGATTGCACTTCAGGCTACACATTACTGAACCCGAGCGATCGATCGATCTAGCTGTTAACTGAACCCGACCGAGTGATTCCTTCGCTACTGCTGCTAACTAAAGCCGATTGAACCTGCTACCTCTTGATGAATAATGAGCATGGTTGGAGGGTTGGATGAACAATTCTCGGTGGGGGTTAGATGAACAGGACCCCATGGTAGTAGAGGTCGTTGCCGCTAGATGAACAGGACCCCGATTGATCGAGGCGGTTGGGGGTGGATGAACAGGACCCCATGGAGGGCTGGATGAAAAGGATGACCCCGTGGAAGGCTGGTTGAACAGTAGCCGGTGGAGGGCTGGATAAACAGTAGGCCATGGAGGGGTGGTTGAACAGGACCCCGTGAAGAGGGCTGGTTGAACAGTAGCCGGTGGAGGAGCGGCGGAGGCTAGATGAACAGGAGCCCATGGATGAACAATGGCTGATGGAGGCAGGAGGGTAGACACCGTGGATGAAAAGTCGCAGGTGGAGGCTGGAGGAGGTCGACGCTGGATGAACAGTAGCCCGTGGAGGCTGGAGGAGGTCGATGGTGCAGATGAACAGTAGCCCATGGAGTCTCGTTTTGTAGTAAGCCACACAGCTCCCGATGAACAGGACCCCCGTTTCGACCGCAGCGCTCCAACACAAGTCTGTTTCCTCCATTTTTCGGTACACCACACCCCTCCTGATAAATAGGACCCCGTTCCGACCGTGGGAGGTCCAAGAGAAGTCTGTTTCCTCCGTTTTGTGGTACGCCAGACCCCTCCCGATGAATAGGATCCGTTTTGACCGTAGCCAATCGAACACAAGGCCGTTTCCTCCGTTCTGCGGTATGCCAGGCCTCGTTTTGATTGGCAGTTTCGTCCAAGCCGGTTGGCTCCCAATGAACACAAGGCATTCCGTTACCTCCCGATGAACACAACGACGCAATTTCTCCGTTCCGACCCAGCCGGTTGGCTGCCGATGAACATGATGCCCTAACTGCCTCTCCATGTACACGAGCCCTGGTTGTACGTATGTGCAAGTAAGCATTCGAGACCCCGCCCGTACGTACGTATGTGGCCGTATTTTTTGGCGTGTGGCTATATGTACATGTACACTATTTAGACAGGACATCCTGAACTGCTACATGGGGGGCTATACTATGACATGTGCCACTACTTACTCGGCCACGGTTCATCATGGCAGAGCGACCGATCGACTAGTATGTATGTACACGTTCGCAACAAGACAGACAACGGTACGTACGCTATGACTGGGTGGGTCCCAGCTGTCAGGGAGGATAAGGACGCACTTCCTTGCATGCAAAGATATAGCTGCTGGGTCCTAGCTGTTAGGGGGAATCCTTTTTTCCCATAATAAGGACGCACTTCCTTGCATGTGACGATGTAGCTCGTGGGTCCCAGTAGTCAGGGGGAGAAAAACATTATTTTTCAGGGTAAAAAGGATGCAGTTTCATGCATGCGTCCATGGGCGTGGTGCGTCCCCACCGTCAGCCTCTCACATACAGTCATCTTCCGATGACTCTCGTTTGTTGACCACGTTGACCACACCTTGCCGGGCGCACCAATGCCGGTGGAAGATAGCGAGGCCCCAGACTGAATGACCCAGAGTTGGGGAACACACGGCAGTGGAGTTGCAGATGGAGAGGAGTGGGAAACTTGACTGGTTTGGGTGCACGACAGCACAGCCGCCCACGGGAGACAGGAGGAAGAACAGAGGTTGAAGAAGGAGCATGGTTGTTGGATTAACATCCAATGGTCCAGCTGCTAGAATCATTTATTGATTAAGTTGAGAAAGCCCCGTGTACACGTCCGCTTAGTAGGCCAACAAGTCAGCCACCAAATCTGTCGGGTCCCAGCTGTCATCGGGAGGAATAATTTTTTTCGCATGACAAGGAGGCACTTCCTTCCGTATGAAGATACAGCCAATGGGTCCCAGCAGTCAGGGGGGAAACATTTTTTTAGCTTAATAAGGAGCAACTTTCCTTGCGTGCGAGCACAGATGTCGTGGGTCCCAGCCATCAGGCTCTTCATGTACAGTCCTCTTGTGATGACTCTCGTTTGTTGACCACGCCGCGCCGAGCGCAGCGAGGCAGTGGACGACGGTGAGGCCCCGGACGGGAACGAACCGGAGATGGGAAGACTTGGCAGTGGAGTCGCGTATTGAGAGGAGTACAAGGGTTATAGCTGCTTCTGGTGCGGCGTGGGGCTGTAGTCGATGGAGAATAATAGAAGGGGTGGAGGGGTGGAGGATAGCCTGGCCGGCGGTGGGGTAGCGCTTCGCAGCGATGTGTGCTAAGCAGAACTTCTTGCTGCCGGAGGCTAGAGCAGGCAGTCCCGGTGATGCTGGAGGAAGAAGATGAGAGATTGAAGGTGCATGCCGAACGTTGGATATAAATCCAATGGTTGTGGATGTCATAATCATTTGTTGACCAAGTTGACAACACCTTGCGTATGCTTCGACCTATTGGCCCACATGTCAGCTTGCAAAAATGTGGCATATATTTAACCCATGTTTTCTAGAACTTACTGTCCATTTCCTGGGCTGGGTGAATAAATAATATTGTGTCATTGCTGCCCATTTAATATTTTCTAAGAAATCCCAGCCCATTTGCACTTTCCTGAAATACACGAATTAGTGGGGCTCGTTCTATATATAATGTTAGGTTAGAAGGAGCAATTAATTTCAAAAAATTAACCGCGGCGACACATTATATATATATATAATTAACAAATTAGCAAGTTATTGCTCAAAACAAAAATGAGCGCGTTATTATTACATTGGTCCTTAAAATCTTCGCAAGCTTTTGTACGCATTCACCAGGATTTTCCTTGCCTACGAGTCAAAAACAACCAGGATTTTCCTTGCCAACTTCGGTTAAACATTTATTTTATAAGTTAATAACACGTGGGATGTTTTTATAATGTATATATAAGTCTATACAAAATACATGATAATAGTAATAATATAAATATATATAATGTGGTTAGAAGGGAAACATAAATTGGACACATCATTATTATTCTTATTTGTAGATAAATAGAACAGAGATCTGTATTTTATTAAAAAAATACATTGGGCTGCCGATCTTAAGGAAAAGTAAAACCTACGCAGGGAGGCCTATAGGCCTGTATGGACCTCAAAAAATAAGTTGAAACCACTGTCTCTATATGTTGTGGGCTACGCATGTCAAAAACAAAACCTAGGCCTAGCTGATACTTGTTCGCCCTCTGGAAAAAAATGATACCAGCTGGATCCCTAATATCCCTTTCTCGCAACAACAACAACAACAAAAAAGAAAGATCCCCGATACCCCTGAAAAAAAGCACCCCGATGGCAATCATCGTTGGAAATTTATTTTGTTTATCGACTAAGGTTGACAAACCTGTGGGCCCCAACGGGGCACTTGCTTGCGTACGGCTTGGACTTGGTGGGTGAGGGAGTCCTGGATTAGGGGGTCTCCGGATAGCCGGACTATATCCTTTGGCCGGATTGTTGGACTATGAAGATACAAGATTGAAGACTTCGTCCCGTGTCCGGATGGGACTCTACTTGGCGTGGAAGGCATGCTAGGCAATACAGATATGTATATCTCCTCCTTTGTAACCGACCTTGTGTAACCCTAGCCCCTTCGGTGTCTATATAAACCGGAGGGTTTTAGTCTGTAGGACAACATACAATCATACCATAGGCTAGCTTCTAGGGTTTAGCCTCTCCGATCTCGTGGTAGATCAACTCTTATAATACCCATATTATCAAGTATAATCAAGCAGGACATAGGGTTTTACCTCCATCAAGAGGGCCCGAATCTGGGTAAAACATCGTGTCCCCTGCCTCCTGTTACCATCCGCGTTAGACGCACAGTTCGGGACCCCCTACCCGAGATCCGCCGGTTTTGACACCGACATTGATGCTTTCATTGAGAGTTCCTCTGTGTCTTCGCCGTTAGGCTTGATGGCTCCTTCGATCATCGATAGCGATGCAGTCCTGGGTGAGACTTTTCTCCCCAGACAGATCTTTGTATTCGACGGCTTCGTACTGTGGGCCAACTCGCTTGGCCATCTGGAGGAGACCGAGAGTTACGCCCCTGGCCACCAGGTCAGGTTTGGAAGCTTAAACTACATGGCCGATATCCGTGGAGACTTGATCTTTGACGGATTTGAGCCCCTGCTTAGTGCGCCACATGGTCACGATGAGCATGATTTAGCTCTGCCATCGGACAGTGTCCAGGAGATCACGCCGGGAACTGCTTCGACCCTCAATTCGGAGCCAGTTGCACCATCCATGGACGGGTGGATAGACCCCGCCACGGAGGCCGCACTCTCATCGGCGATCGAGCCGAGTATCGACCTTACCCTTCACGGGAGCCGTGACACCGAACCACCGGATCCCTCCCCGGCCACGGGCTCCAAACCGCCTGCGCCCGTGCCTATCGAATCCGATTGGGCGCCGATCATGGAGTTTACCTCCGCGGATATTTTTCAGCACTCGCCCTTCGGCGACATACTGAACTCATTAAGGTCTCTCTCCGTGTCAGGAGAGTCCTGGATGAACTATGTCCGGCAGGATTGGGATGTGGATGACGAAGAAATTCGCCGCCCACCAACCACCCACTTAGTATCCATTGTCGAAGGCTTAACCGACATGCTCGACTTCAACTCCGAGGACATCTACGGTATGGACGATGATGCGGGAGACGAAGAGGAACCACTGCCCACAGGGCACTGGACAGCCACCTCGTCATATGACATATATATGGTGGATACACCCAAAGAAGGCAATGGCAACGGGACAGCGGAGGATGACCCCTCCAAGAAGCAACCCAAGCGCCAACGTCAGCGGCGCCGCTCTAAGTCTCGCCAAAGCAAAAGTGGTAACACCGGCACAGAAGATAATAGCACTCCATACAGTGCCGAAGAAGACAACAATCCCCTCCAGCAAGATTTAGGGCAGGAGGATGGAGAAGCGAGCCCTCCTGAGAGAGCAGCAGATGGAGAAGCAGAGGATGATAATTACATGCCTTCCTCCCAAGACGAGGCAAGCCTCGACGATGATGAATTCGTCGTGCCTGAGGATCCCGTCGAACAAGAGCGCTTCAAGCGCCAGCTTATAGCCACGGTAAATAGCATTAAGAAAAAGCAACAGCAGCTTCAAGCTTGTCAAGATTTGCTAGCTGATAGATAGACTGAAGTCCTTGCGGCCGAGGAATATAAACTCGAACGCCCCTCCAAGAGTTACCCAAAGGGCAGGTTGCTACCCCGACTAGAGGAGGAAGCACCAAAACCTACATCTCCAGCGTATGACGCGGTTGATCGGCCACCTTGTGGCCGCGACAAAGAGTCACTCCAGCCAAAACTTCAGCCCACACCCCGACGCCACTCAAATAAAAATGTCAAGGGATGGGGAAATACGCCAGACCTGTGAGACGTATTGGAGGACAAAGCAAAACACGCAAGATCGATCTACGGATCGCGAGGGCGCGCCACTATACGGGACGATCACCGTCACGCTGGATACAGTAAAAGTAAGTTCGCCCTGGCCGAACACAGCGGACAAGACTCATTTGAGCTACGTCACGATATAGCCCAGTACAGAGGCGTCGCACACCCCCTATGCTTCACAGACGAAGTAATGGATCATCAAATCCCAGAGGGTTTCAAACCCGTAAATATAGAATCATACGATGGCACAACAGATCCTGCGGTATGGATCGAGGACTTCCTCCTGCACATCCACATGGCCCGCGGTGATGATCTACACACCATCAAATACCTCCCACTCAAGCTCAAAGGACCAGCTCGGCATTGGCTCAACAGCCTGCCAGCAGAATCCATTGGCTGTTGGGAAGATCTGGAACCCGCATTCCTTGAGAACTTCCAGGGCACTTATGTGTGACCACCAGATGCCGATGACTTCAGCCACATAATTCAGCAGCCAGAGGAATCGGCCAGGCAATGCTGGACACGGTTCCTAACAAAGAAAAATCAAATCGTCGACTGTCCAGATGCAGAGGCCCTAGCATCTTTTAAGCACAACATCCGCGACGAGTGGCTCGCCCGGCACCTTGGCCAGGAAAAGCCGAAATCTATGGCAGCCCTCACGACACTCATGACCCGCTTTTGCGCGGGAGAAGACAGCTGGCTGGCTCGAAGCAATAACATACCAAAGAACCATGGTACTTCGGATACCAAGGACGGCAATGGCAGGTCATGTCGCAACCAACATAAGCCCGCATTAACAGCGACAATACCGAGGATACGGCAGTCAATGCCGGATTTAGAGGCTCTAAACCCGGTCAGCGGAAAAAGCCATTCAAAAGAAGCACTCCAGGCCCGTCTAGTTTGGACCGTATACTCGATCACTCGTGTCAAATACACGGTACCCCCGACAAGCCAGCCAACCACACCAACAGGGATTGTTGGGTGTTCAAGTAGCCCGACAAGTTAAATGCCGAAAACAAAGATAAGGGGTCACATAGCGATGACGAGGAGGAGCCCCGGCAGCCGAACACCGGAGGACAAAAAAGGTTCCCCCCCCACAAGTGCGGATGGTGAACATGATATATGCAACCCACATCCCTAAGAGGGAGCGGAAGCGTGCGCTAAGGGACATATATGCATTGGAGCCAGTCGCCCCAAAGTTCAACCTATGGTCCTCCTGTCCGATCACCTTTGATCGCAGGGACCACCCCACTAGTATCTGTCATGGCGGATTCGCCGGACTGGTCTTAGACCCAATCATCGACAGATTTCACCTCACTCGAGTCCTTGTGGACGGTGGCAGTAGCCTGAACCTGCTTTATCAGGACACGGTGCGTAAAATGGGCATAGACCCCTCAAGGATCAAACCCACAAAAACAACCTTTAAAGGCGTCATACCAGGTGTAGAGGCCCATTGCACGGGGCTCAGTCACGC
This sequence comes from Triticum urartu, assembly GCF_056163025.1. Classification (NCBI taxonomy): domain Eukaryota; kingdom Viridiplantae; phylum Streptophyta; class Magnoliopsida; order Poales; family Poaceae; genus Triticum; species Triticum urartu. The sequence continues at coordinate 260,280,484 of NC_141875.1, forward strand.
TGTAAGTGGTCTTCGGATCCCCGGATAACTTCCGACGCGAGGAGTTAATCTTTGATATAGTCCTGTTCTGAAGTGGCTATCATGCATTGCTTAGGCGAACCGCATTTGCCAGTTTCAATGCGGTACCGCATTATGCGTACCTCAAGCTCAAGATGCTAGGACCTCGGGGGGTCATCACAGTCAATGGAAACACAGAGCGCTCTCTCCGCACAGAGGAGCACACTGCGGCCCTCGCAGTAGAAGCACAAAGCAGCCTCTTAAGGCAATCACACAGTTCGGCGATTAAAGACCCGGACTCCTTCAAGCGCGCCCGGAGTAATCGGCAGCAAGACCTCCTGGCACATTCTCAGCTCGCATAGCAATGCGGCCCCCACCCTAGTCCCAGCCAAACGGCAAAATCCGTGCCCCGTGTACACAATTACGCATTGAAAATACCATGGGCACAGGTGGGAAGGGGGGCATGACTACGGCACGCCCCAAGACGCGGCTCAACCGCACTAGGGGCTTCCTGCCTTATTTTTTCTCTCTCTTTCAGGACTTTAATCTCTGGAAACCCCGTCCGGCAGTACGGTTGCCGGACACACGATGCAACAACCAAGGAGGTAGAAAGCTACATCGCACCACGGAACTCCCAGGTGGTCTCTGACAACGAGTGAAATACCTGCTTTACATACCATTCCTCAGCTTGCCCTTGGAGGGGACATGTCAAATAGTCCTACTTCTTGCTTATCGCACTACTTGTATCATTCTGCTTTAACGCACCTTTTTGAATAAACAATGCATAGCGCTAGACTATTATCGCATTCTCTATTTTTCTTATTTTATATATATGTTCATTCATGACATTCAGCACCCGTACACTCTGGTACGGCCAATACGCCAGGGGCTTAAGCATACCCCATAATATGGCATGAGAAGTCCGAACACTTTGACAGTTCGGCACCCCGAACTTATAGCATTATATGCATCAGCTCCGAATCATGTCTTGGGTCAATAGTTGGGTTTGCCCGGCTCCCATGTTTTGGTACCTTACGTTCCGCTATATCGGCTAAGGTAGCACTGGGAGAACTACTGCGATTGTGCCCCGGTTCAGCTAGGCTAAGCACCTCAGTAGAGAAAGCTAAAACTGACTGTCATGATAAGGCGAGAGCCTGGTCGCTGTTTGAGAGGTTTCGGGTCCCTAAAGACTTATGCCGCTTAGAGCGAGGACTCAGCTTTGTTCGGCTTAAGGCGTGTATAGCGCCCTGAATTCAGCCTTCTGAATACTAGGGGCTTCGCCAAAATTTAAAATTATAGAATTCTATGGCTAAGTGAGACTGATAAAGCATGAGAGTCCGATTGCCTTGTTCGTTGTGCTGTGCACCTCCCTCGAAGGACCCAAAAATGGGAACAAGAGTGCTGAGGTTTATCCCGAACACCCCAGCACTTGTGGCATGGGGCCAGAAGCCAACGACTAGCCATCTCTCAGATTTGATAAATAGCCGAACAGAAGGTAATATTTTAAATTCAAACAAGCGTTGCATAGCGCATATGAACAAGTTTTCATAATACAGGATCACACGAGCAAGTTCATTCAAATATTACATATTTCGCACACTTGTCCGCTACAAGACGGGCGCCCTTCAGGACACCCTCATAATACATCTCGGGGTGGCGATGCTCCTTGCCCTGCGGCGGCCCCTCCTTCACCAGCTTCTTGGCGTCCATCTTGTCCCAGCGCACCTTTGCATGGGCAAAAGCCCGGCGTGCATCTTCGATGCAGACGGACCGCTTGATGAGTTCCAGCCGTGGGCGGGCATCCACAAGCCGCCTCACCAGGCCGATGTAGCTGTTGGGAAGGGCTTCGCCAGGCCACATCCGGACTATAAAGCCCTTCATGGCCTGTTCGGTCGCCTTGTGCAGCTCGACCAGTTGCTTCAGCTGGTCGCTCACGGGAATCGGGTGTTCGGTCCCAGTATACTAAGACCAGAAAAACTTCTTCATCGAGCTTCCCTCCTCGGCCTGGTAATATTCTGCGACATCCGACACGCCGTGGGCAGATCTGCGAATGCTCCTGGAAAGCTCCGGACTAGGGTAAGTAATAAGTAATTTACTTGCACATGCTTGCTTTGCATATTGAATGCCATACCCGCCGCTATCTTCCTCATCGCTTCAATCTCCTGGAGGGCTTTTTGGGCTTCGGCCTTGGCATTCTTTGCGTTCTCGAGGGCCGTGGCAAGCTCAGACTCTCGCGTCTTCAAGTCAAGCTCTAACGCCTCGTGCTTCGTCCTGAGAGCTTGGAGCTCTTGCTGCACCTCGTCCACCCGTGCCTCTTGCTTTTCCCGCTCGGTGCGCTCCTTGGCCGCTTTGTCTTCAGCCGTGGACAGCGCTTGCTTTAGGGTCGCCACTTCGGTCATGGCCCCTGGCACATTCATGATGATCCTGTCATTTCGCAATCGCATCATTTTGTATATGTATATATATCTATAGACAAGGTATTACTTACCTTTGTTCTCCTCGAGCTGCCTCTTGGCAAGGCCGAGCTCTTTCTCGAACCCCTCGAGGTCCTGCTTCAGTACAACAACCTCCGCAGTCAGTGCGGCAGAGGTCAGCAGCGAAGCCTGCATGCGCATATAGACATACTTATATTAGACTCCTGCAGATATTATTCGATCCTCTATTCGGCTTTTCTTTGTGAACATCAAACAGAGCATCAGGGGCTACTGTCTATGTGGTAATATTTTCCCTATATTTTAAATACTTACCTCAAAGCCTGTTAGAAGGCTGGCACAGGCTTCAGTCAGTCCACTCTTGGCGGACTGAACCTTCTTGATCACCGCACTCATAATAGTGCGGTGCTCTTCGTCGATGGAAGCGTCGCGAAGCGCTCCTAGCAGGTTGTCCGGTGCCTCTGGATGGACAGAGGTCACCGGCACGGGCATCTTACCCCTTTTGGAAGTGGGCCGCCTGCCCGAGTCCAGAACCACTGGAGGTTCCGGCACGGTGTTCGGCTGAGAACCGAACTTGGAGTCCCCGGGAGCCTTGCTCCCTTTGCTCCTGGAGTCCAAAAGGTCTCCTTGAGGCGCCTCTAGGACTGTCTCCCCCCGGGTCGGTGCCCCTTGAGACAATACCTCGGCATTGTCCGTAGGGCAAGGGGAGGAGGCGGGCGGAAGTGGATCGCTATCCATATCCGACGAGTCCAAGGAACCGTCCGATGAGGATACGTCGATATGTGCTTGGGGCGGTCTCCATAATCATATTCGGTGTTAGGAGAAGCAGTGCGACAAAGGTATGCTATGAGTTACTCTGGTATCCGAATACTTACGACTTCGCAATGGGCTTGGGCTGAGCAGCGGCTCGTCTTCGCCTTCGGCGGCGGTGGTGGAGCAGTCCGGAAGGAGAGTCCTTGCTTTCTTGGACCCTTCGGCCTCCCCGGTTGGGGCGGCCTTCCTTTTCTTGTCTCCCCCGGCTGGAGGGGGAGCATCTTCATCTTCCTCCTCATTTTCATGGGAGGAGTGCGTCGTGGAGTTATCGAACGATGAGTCCGATACCACCTGGCGCCGGGAACTCTTTAGGGTTCCCTTGGCCTTCTTCTTGGCCTTATCCGGCACCTCATAAGGAGCCGGAGTCAGCATCTCCGTCAGGAGAGTGTCCGCAGTGTCTTCGGGCAGAAGGGCCGGATAGTCAATCTGCTCCAATGCCCCCACCCAGTCCTGTTAAAGGCATGGGAGCTCAGACCCCGCACATGGTTAAGCTATGGGAAATAAATATCCTACCAGGTGTATAGAACTTATCGGCTTCGCAGGGCGCTTCGCGCTTAGCCCGCGGTCCTCGGTGAGAGGGAGGGACCTCGGCGCCCTTGAATAGCACCCTCCAGACCTCTTTGTGCATCGTGTCAAAGAGCATGCTTAGATTCTGGTGCCGGGCGGGGTCGAACTCCCATAAGTTGAAATCCCGTTGTTGACACGGGTGGATCCGGCGGAAGAGCATGACCTTGACTATGTTGACAAGCTTAAGTTTCTTGCTTGTCATGTTCCGGATACACTTCTGGAGTCCGTCCAGCTCCAGCGATGAACCCCAGGACAGGCCTTCTCCTTCCAGGAAGTGAGCCGCGTGGGGATTCCGGATCGAAACTCGGGGGCCGCCACCCAGTTGGTGTCGCGCGGCTCGGTGATGTAGAACCACCCCGATTGCCACCCCTTTACGGTCTCCACGAAGGAGCCCTCGAGCCATCCAACGTTGGGCATTTTGCCCACCATGGCTCCGCCGCATTCCGCTTGTTGGCTGCCTACAACCTTCGGCTTAATATTGAAGGTCTTCAGCCATAGGCTGAAGTGGGGCCGGATGCGGAGGAAGGCCTCGCACACGACGATGAACGCCGAGATGTTGAGGATGAAATTTCGGGCCAGATCATGAAATTCCAGCCCATAGTAGAACATGAGGCCACAGACGAATGGATGGAGGGGAAACCCCAATCCGCGGATGAAGTGGGGGAGGAAAACCACCCTTTGGTGAGGTTCCGGGGTAGGGACCACCTGCCCCGCGGCTGGCAGCCGGTGCGCGATGTCTGCGGCTAAGTATCCGGCTCCACGTAACTTTTTGATGTGCCCCTCCGTGACGGAGGAGGCCATCCATTTGCCTCCCGCTCCGGACATGTTTGGAGAGAGTTGAGGAGGAGGATGCGGACTTAGGCGCTGGAGCTCGAGTGCGCGATAATGGATGAGCAAGGAGGAAGAAGGCGTGGGTAGAAAAAGGTGAGATCTTATCCCTTTATAAGGGCGGACTAAACTATGCACCCCCACTACCCTGGTAAAACTCGCTCATCCCCCAAGCGTCGTAATTGATGGCGCAGTTGGGTTACACACGTCCGTATTGATGAGAATCCCGTAATAAGGGGAACACGATCTCTGCTTTGACAAGACATGTCAAGAAACCGCCTCGCATTATGTGCGGGGCTGGTTAAAGAAAAACGGTTCAAATAATTACCGGGCCATGACATAATGTCATGCTGCCAAAACATGTCAGCATATTAGATTTGTGAAAATGTTATTCTCTCTATGGTGGTATGTGGAATTTATTTTGCAGGGTCAGACACTATCCTTGTATTCAAACTCTTCCATGGTGTATTCGGAGGAGGAACCCGCCTTGCAATGCCGAAGACAACACTGCGCGCCGGACTCGTCGTCATTGAAGCCTGGTTCAGGGGCTACTGAGGGAGTCCTAGATTAGGGGTCTCCGGACAGCCGAACTATATCCTTTGGCCGGATTGTTGGACTATGAAGATACAAGATTGAAGACTTCGTCCCATGTCCGGATGGGACTCTACTTGGCGTGGAAGGCAAGCTAGGCAATACAGATATGTATATATCCTCCTTTGTAACCGACCTTGTGTAACCCTAGCCCCTTCCGGTGTCTATATAAACCGGAGGGTTTTAGTCTGTAGGACAACATACAATCATACCATAGGCTAGCTTCTAGGGTTTAGCCCCTCAGATCTCGTGGTAGATCAACTCTTGTAATACCCATATTATCAAGTATAATAAAGCAGGACGTAGGGTTTTACCTCCAACAAGAGGGCCCAAACCTGGGTAAAACATCGTGTCCCCTGCCTCCTGTACCATCCGCCTTAGACGCATAGTTCGGGACCCCCTACCCGAGATCTGCCGGTTTTGACACCGACAGTGGGTCCCTACTGTCAGTCTCTCGTCATACAGTCCTCTTCGGATTCCTCTTGTTTGTTGAGCATGTTGACAACGACATATGGCGGCGCCACGGCGAGCGCACTCTGACGTGAAAGAACCGGAGCCGGGGAAGACGCCTTCATCCTTCCAAACACACCACAGTAGCCCGGTGGCTGCAGCCATCTCACCCAAAAGTTGTACTGCATGGGTTCGATTACAACTGGTGCATTTGAAAAATATATAACACTTGCCAAAAATTTTTCCCTAGTTTACCAAGTTTGAAAAAAACATTGTCTTGCTATTTTGAAAATAGCATATAATTTTGACTTTGCATCATATGAAGATGTGCTATACATGAATGTTGATCAGCATGATGTTAAGTTGTTGTTAGTTCCATTTTTTTACCATGAATAAAATTTCCAAAATTTTGTTATCGATATTTGAAAATTGCATGTTGATTTAAATGCTCTGCCTCTGAAACATGCAGTTTCTTATCTGAAAATCACTTGGACAAGCAGCCATCACAGGTGTTGGATTCGATGTCGCGCTTCTTCAATCCCCCGGCAGGCACGAGGGGGAAATAAACTTCCGTCCCATGCTGCCGGTTGGGGAATGGAGCGAATTGGATTAAAGAGGGGGCTAGCGGCGCGACTGAAGAAGCACATCAGACGTGTTTCTTTTTAAGTGGATGGCTCTCGATGGAGTTTTTTACTTGCCTCTGCACCATACAACTTGTATTTTTAGACTCCCAATCCATGGTGGACCAGCAGCCCATTTTCTGGGCGGGCCAACCTACAGAAACCAGCACTCGATTTTCCATCAAGCCCTAGAAACAATGCAATAATATGTTTCTTTTGTGGCCGAAAACATTATGGCGGGGGTTGAGCGGGGGATGGGGAAGACAGAGCAAAAAGATTAAAAAGAGCTGATGCACCGTTGCTACCCTAACAAAGCAGGTGCAATTCTTCTTGGGAAGAAGGTGTGTTGTTAACACCCACACGTCACAAATCCCACAGTAAACATACTAGCAAGTTCACACACAAGTACAACAGAAAAGGTAAACATACTATCAAACTCGGGTTCATAGGACACGTTCATATTCATGGCCAACATTGACAATCAAGAACTCAAAAGATTCATATATACACAAGTTCAGCATGTCTATGCATCTAAATGATTGATACATCAGAAGACAATATTCATAGATAATTCAAAAAAAGATTCAGATATACACATGTTTAGTATGTTTATGCATCCAAATGATTGAGATCACAGCCAATATCATCCATGGACGAACTTTAATTACCTAGGGTACAGACTGGTAAATGGTGTTCAGTCGAGGGTACTTCTTGCTAAAATTAAGGCTTGTACAAGTAAACGTTCGAGTACATAAGAGGCATCACAGACAATCTGAACTTTGCTTGTAGGTTTATCCTCAAATAGTGGCCTTGTGTCGAGAGAGGTTTGAGCAACTTGGCCACTACTTTCATCCAACTAGTTTACTGGCTCATCTTGGTCCTGTAGCTCACCAAAATTCTACATTGCAGACAAGAAAGGAGGTGGTTGAGAAAATGAACCACCCAAATGAAATGGAGAATCCCCGGCGTGCAGACTGTTTAAGTGCCAGATGAATATTCGTGTCAACCAACTTGTCTGGAATGTTTAGAGTCCATGCCATACAGTTCGCTACCATATGTGCTGATAACCAAAAGGCACAAGTTGGGACCAAAGACTGGACCACATTTTTCTTGGCTATGTGCCAAGCAATATTTTTTTAACCGTGAACAGTTGGAAAGGCTCCTACTGTGCTAATATATTAAGATAATAATCAAACTGTACAATGGGTACTTACATGGGGGGGGGGGGGTCGGGGTACAACTTGCCAACTTTGTGACAAGTGAGCTAAGAAAGCAGAGAGCAACAACTATAGGGAGTGTACAAAGTTCAGCACAAAGAGCCTATGCTCCTCTTTAACTCTATGTTGGAGAAGCCCGAAATCTTTCTTGAATCTGTCCAGCCAGGAGTTGAAGGATGGTGTTATTGCTCTAATGTGTTTTTTATTCCTCTCCTTCCAAATTCTCTAGGCTGCCACAATGAATTTCTCTAAGAACATGGGAGTGGGATTATTATTTTTTTGAGCAAAGCTTAATCCAGCAAAGCTTACTGAAAGAACATGTGAAGATACAGTGTTCCACCGTTTCCTCGATATTCATTCCACATAAGAGGCAATTGTGGTCATCCCCTATGTTGTAGTGCCTCCTTTTCAACATGTTCCTCGTATTGAGCTTGTCATGGAAGAGCAACCAGGCGAAGACCTTCAACTTCATCATGCATTTTGATTTCCAAACCCAGCAGAATATCTGGTGCACCTGGACGTCCTTGAAGAAAAATTTATAGTAATCAGTTGATTTGTAGATGGTCTTGCCCCACGTGTAGTGTGAAATGTCCGAAGACGACGTGGATGGCTGTAGCTGAGCCACAATTGTTTGCATGTCTCTGACCTTCGCAAGCGCTTGAGGAGTCAAGGGTAGGTGAAACATTTCTCCCAGTGACGTGATCCCTAAGAAGTCTTTGACAGAAATATCTTTCCAAAACAGAGCCGTGGTGCCACACACAATTTTGACTTGAGAAACCCGTCGATACTTAGGAGTGAGCTTAAGTATGTCCTTCCACCAGAATGAGCCAAGCGGTTCAGAAGCATGTGGAATTTTTTGGGCGTAATATGAATCCCATGTGAGTTGCACCCAAGGTATATCCAACTTGTTGTAAAATTTATGCAGGAATTTCAAAAGCAATGCTTCATTCTGTACTCGAAGATTGAGAACTCCAAGTCATCCCTTATTTTTAGGCTTACAGACCATGTCCTAGGCAGCCAGAGAGTTACATTTATCACCTTGTTCAGTCTTTTTGATCCATAGGCATCTGCGCCTAATCTTGTCCAGAAGTTCAATGAGCTTGGGTGGGAAATGTAACGTGCACATTGCATAGATGAGAAGTGAGGTAACTGTGGAGTTGAGGAGAGTCAGCTTGCCAGCATGGGACATGAGGGACAGTGTTGAGGACAAGCTTCTTTCAACCTTACTGACTAGGGGCATGAAGTCATGAATGGTAGGCCGAGACGTGCCCAGAGGCAGACCAAGATAGGTGAACGGCATGGTACCAATTGTACACTCGAAGATAGCAGCAAGTTGTGCAGCCAGATCTGTGTCCAAGTTTATGGGAATTAATGTGGACTTGTGGAAATTGATTTTAAGGCCGATGGATTGTGCATATTTGGTGAGAATGTCTTTAATAATCAAGCCTTGATGAGGGAAGGCAGGCATGAGCAGGATCATATCATCGGCGTATTGGACAATAGGGTAGTCCATTTGTCTGGTGGACGGGAAGGGAAGCTAGATTCTGCCGTCCATATAGGCTTCATTAATGGCAGATTGAAGGAGGTCGGCTGCCAGCACGAAAATGAGTGGAGACAGTGGATCGCCCTGTCTGACACCACGCCTACAGTGGAATTGGTCTGCCCAGAACACCGTTTAGGAGAACTGAGGATCAGCCCGAAGAAAATATTGAATTTATCAAGGACAACCATTTTTCATTAAAGACCATATGTCTCATAATGTTGATTATGGGATCATGCTTGATGGTGTTGAAGGCTTTGGCGAAATCCAGCTTAAATTGAACGATCGGTCGCTTGGAAGCTTGGCATCGGTGAATGTATTGAAATGGCCATGCAAGGCAATCTTGTATAGATCTTCCACGTATGAATCTATATTGGTTACGATGAATTATTTTCAGAATGATCTTCTGCAGGCGGTTGGCCAGGAGCTTAGTAATGAGTTTAAGGCAGCAATTAAGTAGTGTGATTGGCCGGTACTCATTAACTGTGGATGGGGACACATTCTTCGGGACTAGAGTAATCAGTCCATCATTAATGCTCTGGAGTTTAAGTGTTCCTGCATGGAATTGATCGCACGGCGATTATAATTCATTTTTGATGATTGGCCAACATGCTTTAATGAAGAGACCACTAAAACCATCCGGACCATGTGCCCTATCACCTGGTATTTCTTTAATGACCAAGTCAATTTCCTCATGCGTGAAGGGAAGAGTGAGGTGATCTAGGTTTCCATTGGGCCTGATTAGATACAGAAGATCAAAATACATTTGAGTGGGACTATAGGTGCCTAGTCTGTCCGAATAAGCGTGGAAAAGGAGGGCCTCTTCTCCGTTGTGATCTTCCACCACTAGACGATCAGAGGTTTGTAGGTTAGCAATGTTGTTTTTGCGATATCTATCCGTAGCCATGGCCTGAAAAAACTTTGTGTTTTCGTCACCAAACTTAACCCAACGGATGGTGCACCGTTTCTTCCAATACTGTTTCTGATAATCCAATAGCCGAAGGAGATGATTTTTGATAATCTTGCGGAAATTGTTCTTAAGGAGTGTGAGAGGTTGCTGATTTTCCAGTTCATCCAAGTCTGCCAGGGTTTTATTCGTATTCTCAATAGCCACCGAGAGCCGTGAGATGCCTTTACTCCAAGCTTTGAGCTGCTATCGGAGATGTTTGAATTTACGACAGAGAACTTTGGCCGCATCGTTCACAGCAATAGGTTTATCCCAAACTCTTTTAACCACGTCCATGAAGCCAGGGTGCAGAAGCCAATATGATTCAAATCTCAATAACTTGGCACGAGGGATTTTTGTCTCAATGGTTACAACACATGGTGTGTGATCTAAGGTGGGCTTACAAAGGGGTTTGACCATTGTATTGGGGTAAACACTTGTCAAGTGCATAGAGGTAAAAAACTAGTCTAGTTGCTCGAGGAGTGGATCGTGTTGCATGTTACTCCATGTGTATAATCTACCTTTAATAGGTAATTCAACTAGATTATGTTTGCGGATAATATCATTGACGGTGGACATATCGTTGACATCACCCCCTGGCTTGTTGCGATTTTCTGGCCCTCCAATATAATTAAAATCCCCAAGAAGTAAGCAATCATCATTTGCCTGGATATCCCTGTCATATAGCCATTGAGTAAAAGTGTCCCGAGTAGGCCCTCTACGGGGGCCGTAGATGTTGAAGAGTGTCCATGCTTGGGCAGATATCTTGCTGGTGAATTGAATTCCCAAAGTAAAATCTTCCTAGACAACTACGGATCCAGAGAATATGAAACTGTTCTACACTGTAAGTAAACCACTCGAAGACCCGCGAGAAGGAATGTAAGCAAATTTATCAAAACGTTTAGGATAGCAAGATTTAATAAACGCTAGATCGATAATAGGTTTTTTAGTCTCCTGGAAATAGACGATGGCACAACCACTAACAGAAATCGCGTTTGACAGCGCTACTAACTTTTTCTCTGAATTTAACCCACGCACATTCCAACATAGCACGTTCCAGCTACGCAAAACTGGCATAAGGGACAACGAACTTAAGCTGAAGAAGAAGAGGATCCGTCCGTCGAGCTATTGTGGAGGGTAGTCGGGTCTTCTGTAGCAAGTAGAGCAGCTCCAGTGAGCTCCTGGGGTGGGACCATGCAGCGGATGATGCCAATGCCCTACATGGTGCGGAGAGGTGTCGGCGGAGGGTCCTGATCCATGACCACAGAGCTGGAACTAGGAGCAGTAGAGGGTATCACCCTGGGCTTCACTTTGGATATAGTAAGGCGCACATCAGAAATTTGTGGCACCCTGAATCCATCAAAACGCGTCGATCTGGTGCTGTGCCTAACTTTAGTGGTGACCATACGAGCATTGGACTTCGAGCGGCATGGGCGGGCTGCAGAAGGGCCCGGCACATCAGATAGGACATGGGCTAGGCCCAGGTCAGAGTCATCCTGCAGTGGGCGTTCACTCTCCTAATACTTGGAGTTTTACAACTGGTCGACGCCGGTTGATACTCGAATGAATACATGCACTTCTTGTCAACATCTATGTTTGTCTGAGTGAACTTTGGAGTACATAGAAGCAACATAAGAATTTTTCCATCTGATCTTTTTGTGCAGTTCTATAGAAATCGCCCAATGTAATGATTTTCATGCGAGTTCGGGCTCCAAGTTACTCCTTCATGAAATCGGTAAATAGTAGCACAATACAAATTACCAATACATATGACAAGCGCCATAATCATGATAAAGACCAGTACCAACATGTGTGAGGTAGCATATCAATTACTATTTCCTTTGACTGGAAGTCGAGATTAGCGAAGCAACTGACAGGAAAGGAAGGAAGCAAGCCGAAATAAGCGACAGACTAGAAAGGAAGGAAGCAGTCGAGGCAACGAAGCACCCAAAGTTTTTGTGCAGTTCCAACAAAATCGAGCATCCCTGTTGGCACATATATTGAGAAAGTGAGATTACTGTAATAGTAGGACTAGTTGATGAAACATACACTAACAAATAGAAGCACCATCATTATCTTAATGGGTAAAGTTAGCAATGTATTAGTCTTGCTTAAAGGGACGTATTAGTTTATTTAATCAGTGCCAATTAGCACAACACTCAAAGCATTGCCATGTATCATAGATTGCAAAACTTTAATGTGCAAAGATAAAGGAGTTTCTCATGACAGTAGCACGATACAAATAGAGATGACAGGAAACTAATATGGATGAAGGTTGACCTCCACAGACACACATACACACATACATGATTCAGCATAGGGTGCTAGTAAAGATTTGTTTAACTCTGACAGTAAAATTAGGCAGCAATTATTAGTGCTACTTAAGTACTCCTAATTAATTAAGTGACCATGCAGGAGAGATAACATAAGTGGAAGGGCTCCCTGGAGGATCGTGTCACATGTAAGGTAGACATTGTCGGCGCCCTTGAATGGCCTCGACTGAGGCCTCGGCTTCAGCAAGATCACCTTGGCACTGTTGATCATGTAGAGCTGGGTCACAAATGCATCCAGAATCCAGTTAATTAGTATGATGTGTCGTCAACCCAAGTACTACTCTGCTGCATTTCTCTATCTATCTCTACTCTAATTGTAACATCCCAAATTTTCAATTTGGAATGTTATACATAGTCGTCCATGCATATCATATTTTATTCGCATTTCGTCTCGCGATCCTCAAAATCCTAAGCAACTCAAGGACCCTCGGAGAGAGTTGGGGATTTCCCGGTTTTCAAATTTGATTTTATCAAATTTTGAACCGATGATTTTTGGTTTTAATTATTTTCCCTCCAAACATATTTCATACTAAAATATATGAGAGGAGATAATACGACTTCTCCAAGATAATTGAAATATTGGAGGAAAAATATTAAAATCAAATATCTGTTTTATTTGGATTTTATTGCAATTTTGTTTGCATTAGAAAAATTGCACGTTTTTGAAAATTGCATTTTAGGGCCAAGAAAATGTTCATCTCGTTCTAAATATTTTATTTAGACGGTGAAAATTTATTTTGGCATTTTTAGATTTTTTATTTATTTTCCAAGGATTTTATTTCGGTCGGCGAAATTATTAAAAAAAAGGTTCCCGCGCCCGACTGGGCCTAAGGGCCAGCCGAGCCAGGCCGGCCCAGCTGCCGCCGCCGCCGCCACTCGGACCGGAGTCCGAGTTGGACTCCGCCTCCGCCACGCCTTGCCACCTCCTCCAAGCCGCCGCCCCCCCCCTTTATATGCCGCCACCTCCGCCCCCAACACCACACCACCACCGCAGCCGCCGCCGCCCGCGCTAGCCACCACCGCCGTCGCTTGCCGCCGCCGCCGTAGCCCCGCGCCGCCGCCCCTGCGAGCCGCTGCCCCGCCTCGCCGGAGCCCCCTCGCCGGAGGTAGCCACCGGACTCCGCCGACGGTTTTTTTTAAACCTTTCGGTTTTTTAAAAAACCCTAGATCCGTTTTTTGGATTCACCGGTTTTTCTCGGTTCTTCTAGTTAGCGGACGTTCGTTCGTATGTTAGTTTTCACGAACGGTTTTCGCCCGTTAGTTACAGCTAACGTACTCTCGTTCATTAGTCCGTTCGTGAGTTTTCTGATCGCGATTTCTGATCCGATCTTAGTTTATGTTTATCTTTTCGCTCGTTAGTCGGAATCAGGCGATTTAAGCGCCTTGAGTTTCGTCCAAAAACCCTCTTTCCATTTAAGCAACTCAAACAAGTTTTTGCTACTGTAAAATTTGACCTAGTTTCAGATTAGTAAACGAAGCTTCTTTCTTTCACCGTTTGAGTTTCGTTGCTCCGTTTGATTTGATTATTTTTGCGAAACGGAGTTCTTAATTTGAAACTTCTGGTCAACCCTCTTTTATTCGAGTTTTGCTTGTGCATCGTTGCTTGTTACTTATGTATGCTATTGTTTGCTTGCGATAGAACACCCGGAGTGCGAAGCGTGCTACTACGAGTACCTAGGTTTCGCAGATCGTCAGCAAGGCAAGTAAAACTTTGATCATACCCCTTTATCACCCAGTTTTTATGCATTAGTTCCAATCCTCAAACATTGCATGATTAGGATGTCATTAACTTGTGGGTTGGGAAGTAGTTGATGAGGTAGAACCTATTGCCCTGTTACATTCAAACCCTTGGGAGTTACTCTACGCGTTGCTTATATTACTATGCTATGCTATGCTCGTAGACGTGGTTTGGGTTTGAGTGAAATCCATGACAGATGTGAGTTTGTTAAATTAACGGTTCAACTTAAGGTGGCAACTTAATCAAACAACTGGGTGGATTGAGGCACCTGGAGTACCCAGTGTTGCCTGTATTTTTTTGGAAATCCCGGAGAACCCGTGTGATCTTCCTATGGACCGCCACCCAGGCTTAAAGGGAACTGAGATGATTCATTCTAGAAACTTCCGTGTGCAGCCACAAGCTATTATGGGCTCTAGCATAGTTGAGTAAGTTACGTGAAGCTCTTGAAGAGGCAGATCAGCAGGTAGTGGGATGTAGGTTTGGTATGGTCTATCCGGAGTAGAGATTTAATGTTTCTGAAAGACTGTGTCTCGGTCATCCGTTTCTCAAACACCCTGTAGTGCGAGAAATCCAACGGAGGCGATCTAGTCTTGTGGGGAAAAGTGCGCAAACCTCTGCAGAGTGTACAATCTAATCATGGTTAGTCGTGTCCCCGGTTATGGACAATTCTTGAGTATCTAGTACTTGGGTTATCACAAGTATCTCATCACGTTTAATTAATATTGTTGGGTTGTTAATCACTTTAATTGGGATTGAGTTGGAGGAACCTTCTCAATGTTGTTCAACCACCATGATAGTTTAATTAAAATCTATTTCTTTGTTGTAGGGAAAAATTGGCTTTTCGCAAAACTGTAACCATAGAGCTTTCCACCAGCCAAATATGCATGTAGTGATAGCATTATTCTTTTCTTGCTCTACTGTGTTACTTTGCCACCATATTCCATGTGCTGACCCGTTTTCGGGCTGCAACGTATTATGTTGCATACTTTTCAGACAAGGAGTAAGGTTCATTAGGTCGTTGCCGTGCAGCTCAGCTATGCCGTTGGAGTTGATGGACTAACTTTATCTTCCAAGCCTTTTGCTGTTATCGTATTAGATGGCCTTAAGCCATATTATTGTAATAAGTTCTCTCTTGAGACATTCGATGTAATAAGTGTGTGATTGCGATTCTGTTATAAATCCTTCGAGTATTGTGTGTGTCAGCATTATCGATCCAGGGATGACACTGAAGCACAGATGCTTGACCATCTGAGGTCGGGTCCCTACAAGATGGTATCAGAGCACATGCTGAGTGTAGGACACGACCACTAAGATAAACCCTAGGTCACCCTTCTCTTCTCATTTCTGACTCCTCTCCATTTTCTACTCTTTAGGATGACGGAGATGAAGAACAAGTTTGCACAACCGGATGAAGACGCACCTTTTGGACGCCACCTGAAGGAAGTCACTAGGTACTTGAACATTGGAATACCAAGCTTCACCGGGACATACAGAGTTGGTCATGATGGTGTACTTGCCATCCTGCAATATAGGTCGTCCGATTTATATCTGACGGATAGGAAGGAAACTATGGTAATTTTGCAAAACGATACCCACAACTCTCTCTACATTTGCAAATAAGACCTTGCCTCGTTCATCCTTTTTCTCTCAGAATATAAACTACTCATACAAATGCATCTTGATGCTACGTGCAATGCAAGGACATCTTGCTAGTCTTCCATGTAAATTAACACTAGTAGCAACACAAAAATACAATACCACTAGAAAGATGTCAGGATAACATAGGACGGTACCAACATGTGATCTCCATTTCCTCTTTATTCTTCTTCTTGTTGTTGTTCATGCTCTATTTCTCTTTCTCCTCACCAGTTGGTGAAACCAAGTACATGATTGGCCTTCTATTTTAGAATTGGTTTTGTCAGTGAGGGAGTACAAGTGTACTAGTAAAAAATAGCATTATTTCTAATGGCAGTCGCAAAAAAGAGATGAAGACATGCATTAAATATCATTATTACCTAAAGGAAGGTTATGGTGCCAATATGAATGACGAGGATTGGAACACAGATCTCCCTTTGTGCAGTTCCAACAAAATGAACCAACTATTCCATTCTGACATTCCAGTTAAACAACACAAAAGTCACTTCTTTTAAGATGTGTTTTCTGTGTAGTGTACTAAAAGGTCACAATAGCAACGAGGTGAAATGGATATCCCTGTTTGCAAAAAAAATATACAGAGGAAATAGTCAGAGTCTCAAAAAATTACTGGCAAAAACAATTGGCTAAACTTGTCATCGCTTCATTTTACTAGGGGCATTGGATTAAGAACAGCTAAATATTTGGTATAAGGGCATGGGACAGTGGGTGCACTAGTAGTCCAGCAACATGTACGTAAACCGGGGCATAAAGTGGTGATTCAGAGTTTGTTGCCCCGACAAACAAACATCCAAGAAACATATGTCGTCCTAGAGATCAAGGGGACCAATAAATTTATAGTCAAAATTTGGCAAAGATTATCATAGGGACCAATAAACCCGGATGGAGCTCCTCATCTGTTGTCTCCCCTCGTGTGCAACCATCTCTCGCTTTAGGGCCGGGGCATTACAAAGCTTTATCGTCACATATTCATACTACTTCAAGGTGCATTAAATCAACACATGCAAGTATCAAAAGGAAAGTAACGGCATGCATGCATGCATTGGTAAACGCAAATTATTGAAATATATCAAGGGCAGTGATTTGATGTTTCACGTGAACTTGTACAACAATGACAAGTTTGATTACAACGCCCTCTCCCTCATGGACTGAGTTCCGGTGCCTTAACTGCACCTGCCTTTGGCTGTATGAGAGGTGGGCCAGTCACCTATTAGGCCCACATGTCATACACCCAAAGGCTGGAGCAGTAAGTTAATGAAGTTGCGTCCCTCCCTTGCCCATGAGTGTGGTGGCTGGCAGGACTGGGAGAAGCTTTCGCTACACCCTCTCGCTCTCGCTCCCGCACGCAGCAGTACATTCGGTGTTAGATGGATAGAAGCATATTGTAGTACTCCACTATAGTAGTACCACCATTGTTCGACTTCCCAAAGAGGCAAAGAGCCAAGCGCAGCCCGGACGCTCTTGTGGCAGTTTCATGTGTAGAGTAGTCTCGGATAGTGTGTACCATGCCTCTAAGCTCAAAATCGTTGGGGTCGGCTCCATGCTATGAGGGCGTCTCGAAGCATTTTTTATTAAAATAATCTTCTAGCCCTTCCTGTCATCCAGGTGATTGTAGATTGCATGCTCATCTGGTCAAGACATGAATATATATTTTAATTTGTGGTGGGGTAAATGTTTGAGGGTGTAGCAAATATATTGTACACTATGGGTCTTTTAGCCTAGTTTAGAGGCAATCATGTGGGGCCAGTGCTATGATGTGTCGCGTCAACTCGTACAACAAGGAGAAGCTTGATTCTAGTACTACATGCCTTCTCCCTCTCCCATAAGCACGGAGGCTCGCAGATGGGACATGCTTTTGCCTATAACTCCCTCATGCGGTGGACGTACATGCAACAGTTGCTTCGATACTGTAGAAGTAGTAACATCATTGTTCATCTTCTCAGAGAGGCGAAGAGCCAAGCGCAACCCGAACATGGGAGTTGCAGACGCTCGTGTGGCAGTCTTTGTGTATGGTTGGGGCGTGGTGCGGAGCCTTGGAGCACGGATATAGCCAGGCTCTTGCATGAGACAAAATTGATATGTGAGCCCACTATTGTAGTACTTTCTAGTATAACTGTATTTGCCTTTCTAGAGATTTCAACGAGTGACTATAGTACACCTTAAATGAGTACAATGGAGCAAAATGAGTGAATCTACACCGTAAATAAATACGTAGTTCTCTCGTTTTCCTCTCTGCCTTGGTCGCGGTGCACAATATTGTATACGACTAGACACTCTATCTACATGCGGGACATCAAAGCATCTGGGCCCACGTGCCATCCACCCAATCATAGCGAGGTGCTACAGTTGAGACTCACTAGTCACCCCGGTGTGGCCGTCATGACCCGTCATATCACAAAACCCACACCTTTACTAGTAGTGGTAAAGTGGCCTCGAAGTTGGACTGGACGAAGCAACCGTCATTTAACTAGAACACTCATTGAAGCCCTTTCTCCCCTTTCTTGAAGAAAAACTCACTCCGGGCTACTCACTTCTACCATTTTTCTTCTGTACCAACGAAGGAAAGGTAGGCGAATCAGTGATGCTACTATATTTTCATTCCAAGAATGTTCTTTTTGCGAAGCACCAACCGATTCTCACAGCCTATTCTTTTCCCGTTTTCATTGCAATTGTGGTTTCCTTTAGATTGATTTTTGTTTGTCAGTTCATTCATGTATCCTGGAGCACTAGGCAAAGAGTTTCCAGCAGACAACCGACTCGAGACAGCGATCTCCAGGAAACGAGCACCGACCAACGAGTTGACCATGTTGGCGGGCCAACCCATGGAGACGAAGAACTCCAAGAAACAAGCACTGGACTAAGAGTTGACGATGTTGGCGGACGAATTCCTCAAAAAAAGATGGAGGAACAGCAAGGGCCCCATTGTGCCTACCCCAGAAACTCTAATGGCCACCTATGAGAGGCTCAAGACCGAGTTTGAGGAGATAGTCGCTGTTGAGAAGTAGTATTCCCCTGGAAAGGTGATGGCCCCCATTGAGGACGAGGAGATGGCCCCCATTAAGGACGAGGAGATGGCCCCCAGAGGGATGGGATGCCCCGGTGAGCTGCACAAGGTAAAAAATAATGGCTTACCATAGTTGTGGTTTTTGATTATTTGCAATGTGCTTGCTAATATGTTAGGGTTGTGCAAGTGCCAGTGGACGTCCTTGATGATTCCAATGTCGCGGTCCGTCCTGTGGACAACGCCCCAGAGATCGTTTTCGATGTCGTAGTCCGTCATGTTGACATCGCCCCTGAGATCGATTTCGGTGTCGTTTTCCATCATGTGGACATCGCCCTATAGATCAATTTCGATCTCGCGGTCAGTCCTGTGGACATGACCCCAGAGATCGATTCCCATGTCCCTGTCCGTGTTGTGGTCATTGCGCAAGAGATCGATGACAAGAAATAGTTGGTCGCGCTAATCCTTCAGGGTAGTTTGCGTTGTGTTTAATTACTAGAATGATGTGTGTTATCAAACCATCTTAGGGCTAGTGCACTATCTTGTGTGGGTGGTACTTGCTACTTTTGTTTGATAGTGAATCACGCGAGCCCTCTCCGACCTATGGAAACAGATGTATCCTCACCAGCTTTTGATGTAATATATGGCATGCTTAGATGTAAGTTTGAACTATTTATCATATTAGCAGGGCTCATTTGGTTCATACGGTAGGAAAATCATAGCAAAAGTATAGAGACATAGTTTTTTTAGAACACAAAATCATAGCAGTACAGAGATGTACTCCCTCCATTCCAAAATAGATGACTCATCTTTACTACTAACTTTGAAACGGAGGGAGTACAAATCCTAGGCAGGCTAGTATGGCCTAGTGGGTTTCAGTGATATCACGTGGTACAGTGTCGTCTAGTCTTCGTGTGTGGTAGCAGTATTGTGGGTACAGTGAGTTTTCTTGAAGAAGTGGAATTCAATGAAGTCATGATGGTTCCTTCGTCTGACCAACTTAGAGCATGGTTAATAGTATAGACAACTACCGGCTATATGAAGTTCCATGTCACATATAGTCGACCTAATAGCCAACACATATAGTAGCAAGTTGCTAAGAAGTAGTACTTTATTAATACATGGTCCACCTTACATCCTCACATTGTTTCTGGGAGCCCGTGCTACAGCCGGCTGTTGTTGTTAATATGTAGCCCGCTTCTCTTCTCTCCTATTCTCTCTCATCCAACTCAACAAAGATATAATAGTTTAATCCTTACAGCCTGCTGACTGTACCTTATTATACTTGCTCTTACACTGGGAAAGGTTGGGACTACGCTACGACCGGGGTGGACCAGGATAATTTTGTGCAAGGCAGGTGGACTAGGATGGTCGACTTCCCGTATCTCGGTGAATAAAAGTATTCTTTCTGATATAGAGGACGAGCAATGAGTATTCATTGTTTATTTTTGATGAAAGCTATTGTCTCTACTATTACGACGGACAAGTGTGAAACACGGCAGCCCAGTGAACTTGGCATGTGCACAACCCCCTCCTTCCTCATGTAATACTACCATAGTGGTGACTATAAGGTTGGCTATAAGGTTACAACTTTTTCTCACTTTCTCTCTATCTATTTCCTCTCGAACGTTTTTTACCTTTATTTTTATTAGACACAATTGTTTTTTATACCTTGTTTTTTAAGAATTAGTTTTTTTATTCCTAGGAGCACATGTAGAGACGGGCTCTTGCAGAGGCCACTCCTTGATTTCTTCAATGCCTCTCTATCGATCACATAAGCGGGCTTATACCCCAGTATTTTACTAGTACTACTTGCTATGAATGCTGGTAGCTGGCATCTGAGGGGGGGCATGCGCGGGAGGGGGAGGGGTTATTTGGTGGGCCAGGGCGGTCAGAAGCGGGCTTGGAAGCGGTCCGGACTCCCGCATGGCCCACCTCACATTAACAGCATATATTTCTTGTTGTCCGTGCACGGTGGCCGGGTGATCTCTTCTGCCACCCCCATCTCTCTCTTCTCAGCTGACGCCCGCCGAGCGATTAGATTTTGGCTGTCGACGGTTTATTCAATTGGAGTCCCACATGTTAGTGAAAATGCAAGACAAGGTGTCTCCCCTCTGGTGAGCGGCGTGCGAGCCGGACTGTCGGGGTGGGACGCGAACGCGACACGTACGAGTCGTAAGTGTGCCGCCTTTTCCTTTTGAACTTGCAAAGCGTAACATTTTTGTGAGATCGATCGATAGAAATCCAGAACAAAATGATTAGGGCAGGGCTTTCCCACGCATTAGGCGGGATAGTTTGAGTGATATGACATGCTACAGTTTCGTCCACTTGCTCCATTTTTATGTAAGCAAGAGTCTACACTCTTACGCCATAGGAGTACGAAACACGGTGGATCTGATTTTGATCGAGGGATAAGTCTTCCCAGCGAAATAATGGAACACTATTCGCGATTATAGCATGATAGTTAGGGCATCTCTATCGCGGGCCCACAAATTTACACCGGCATCTGTCCGAGCACACAGATGCCAAAGGATGCCATCCAATGCTGCCCGCATACCTTTCGACGACTACATGAACTAACTGGACAAAATTCGTGCAAACAAAGAAAATTTCAAATTAACCGGATGAAATTCATTACATTTCAAAATTCAATACATATTTCGCACAAACCGTACTAAAACCTACTGTAAACCTAATCTAAATGATGGCCGGCGCCCGAACACCATGTCTGGCCATGAGCCCCAAGAACGCCGGCCATTGCCTTTGCCTCCTCCTCATCTGCCTTGGCTTTGTCCAGCTCCGCCTCGATAACCTCCACCTCCAGAGGACAAGGTTCTGAAGATTTCCGCCTCCACATCACCGTCAAGCGGCTAATCGGCCGCCGAGGTTTAACCCACCAAGCTTGGCGTCGACTGAGTGGAGGAGCGGTGGCCTTCCTGGGACTAGAGTGGCAGTGACCTACCGTGTACTACTCTTCCTCGCTACCGGCTGCACCCGCACACGCATGCCGGGTTCATGGTCGTGGCGGCGGAGGGCGGCCGGGGGGGGGGGGGACATGCGATCTCCTTCGTCTGCTCCTGCGATAGTATGTCCAAGAGAGCTTTGGAGCATGCCCGGAGCGGAGCCACCGATGTCCTTCGTCTGCTCCTGCGATAGTACGTCCAAGAGAGCTTTGGAGCGACAGGAGTCCATGGTTGGAGTGGTGCCGATAGAAGGAAGGGATCGGAGGAGAATGAGTGTGGGTCTTTGGCTATGGCTGGGAGTTGGGGCTCAAGTTAATATAGCGGGCGAATGGCAAAGAGCTACGGTAGACGGATGGACCGCTGGCGCCAGAGTAGGTTCGTCGGTAGCTGTGTGTCATTAATGTGGGTGGTGGACAGAAGGATGGACATTTTGTCATTAACACGGAGCAGTCGCTTGCATCGGGATGCCGCGCGGGTGCCGCTCTCTCAGGCGTCGCGCTGCTGCAATGCCGGCGCCAACGAGAGGTCGTGTCGGGCATGAATGCGAATGCTCCTTCACTCACTTAACTGCATGTGCAGTTGGGTCACTAACATGTGGGCCCAAAAGGCATCTAGCCCGCATGTTAGTGACACACCGACTGCACCTGCAGTTAAGTACAGTGAATGCGGCATTGACGTTCTGGACAGAAGGTGACCATTTC
Source organism: Triticum urartu (assembly GCF_056163025.1). NCBI lineage: Eukaryota > Viridiplantae > Streptophyta > Magnoliopsida > Poales > Poaceae > Triticum > Triticum urartu. The sequence continues at coordinate 260,302,874 of NC_141875.1, forward strand.
TAGCAGGAAGCGCGCGCTAGCGATGGAAGGGGTTTTAGTAGGCCAGGGCGGTCAGACACTGGCGTGGTGGTAAAATGTGAACTTATGGATGACGAGACTTTGAAGCGTATGCGGCACGTATTGACATCCAGGCGTCCATGCAACCGCTCTTGTCGCCAGCTAGCCTTCGACGACCACCATTAAACACCACACAACCATGCATAAATTATGAATAATGGACGAATCGATCAGACACACACTCGTGTGTGCAGTGGCACTCTGATCGGTCACTCACGATACATATATATGTACCATAGTACCCTCTCTAGCTAGGTTGTTTTATAGATTGTAGTTGTGATGGATAGTATACATGAGCAATGTGCCGAGTCAAGTCGTCGCGTCATGTGCAGAGCCATGGCTAAGGTCGAGCAGCTCAGGGCCCGAGCACGAGTATGACCATTGGAGTTGGGCCTGGTGAATTCATGCTCGGTGTTCGCGGAGGCCGCCGTCAAACGTCTAAACAGTAATGTCAGGCACCGCCGGGGCGCGCAGGTGACGGGCTCGCCGTTTGCGTTCTGCCATGAGCAGGACTTTGCTTGAGAGGGCGAGGTGCATGCATTAGCATGGTTTGACATCGTGAGCATGAGTGTCTGCACGTGTACATGCTACTTGACTCTATGGACGGTTTGCGCTAATGTATGCATCACGTATAATATAAAAAATGGGTTTGTGCATTTAACCCAAAGTATTTCATTTTCATTTGGCTGATGAGTGTGTGTTGTAGCGACGAGTCCGTGGTTTGATTCCTCACATACGCATACTTTTGGTTTTTATTTCTTTCTCCACTGGTAGGTAGGCTCGCATAGATAGATACTACCTCCTTTCCGGTTTATAGGGGTCAATTCAAAAATCTCACCAACCAAGGTAGATGATGAGAGGTGGAATAATATTCGTGGTTTGTAAAAGCACTCAATTAATGCACTCATTTTCCTCAAAGAATTGTGTTTACTAATGCATTAATTGTAGTGCATGTATGTATGAAGTACATGCATTGGTCAAGCTTCTCATAATCCTTGCATGCAATGAGTTAATGCACCTTGAAATCTGAGCATGTGATGGGGAACAATCAAATTGAGACTTATAAAACAGGAAACCGAATTTTTCGATATAAGCCCTATAAAGTAGGAAGGAGGGAGTAGATAAAGAACACGAGCTGATGTGGCGCATGCTATTTGACACGTCAACCAGACAAATATGGAGCTATATGCTGAGCCAGTGATCGTATAATCACCATATCTCGTATACAATGATCAAAGTGAGCTATCAAGACAAGTTCGTTGACCGCCAATGCCTTTTACCCGGTAATAAATGACCAGGATTGAAGGGGAATCCAAATTTCCTTCGTCTTTTGTCCTTGAGCTCTTGACAAACTAATGCACTATATGGTTGTCCGGCCACTCCACCCTAGAGCTCTCACCAAGCGTCGTACATGCCACCGTGCCGCACACTTACCGGTAAGGAAGCATTGGCATCCTGCCGCACCGAGTTCCTCGCCGCCCACGACCGCACACAAAATGGTAGGGAAGCGATGGCATCCCGCCATGCCGAGTTCATCACTGCTCGCGACCTCACACCTACGTGGGCGGAATTTTAAGCTGCCAAGGCCAAATGGGCGGTAGACCAAGAGCCGGTCAAAGCCACATAGAGGGAGTGGAAAAGTCAGAAAGCACTCAAGAAAAGAGAGGCCCGCCACTGCAAGAAAGAAGAGGACGCACGCGCAACTATGGTAAGGTCGGCGGAGATCCAAGCATGGTGGGGTGTCGCCGACAAAGCCGGGACAGAGAATGACGGCGTCTGGCCAGCATGTGAGAGGTAGTAGTACTAGTAGTTAGTGTGTGTGTCTGTGTCGCCCGTACGTTTGTTTAATTAATTACATCGCAGCAACGAGTCCGTGGTTTGATTCCTCATATACGCATAATTTTGGTTTGATTCCTGACTTACTACTATAGTTTTTAGAGCAAATTACCAGTACATTAGCCTAGACTCATTGGAAAAATTCCAATCCTATGTATCAAATGGCATCTCTTTCTCTATAGGAATTGAGATGCATGTCATCTCACTTCCTATGATTTCCATATTGCTATAAAATTCTTATCATACGAACCAAAGGAGGCCTCTGGTGGAGTAACTACTGTAGCTAGCAGTACTGCTGGTATAGTAGTTTTCATCAAGAAGAGGAATTCAACAAAGTCATGATTGTTCCTTCGTCCGAGCAACTTCATAGTGGAAAAGCTTGGGCCTGTGATTTTACGGCTCATTAGTCAATATTACTGCGGCGCGTCGACTGGGCTGACTCTACCTTCGAGTTCTATGTGCATGGCGAGTGGACCAGGATGGTCGACGTCCCACATGTCGGTGAACGGAAGTATTCTTTCCAATATCGAGGAGCAAGGAAACCGCAAGGTATAGTATCACTGCTGATTTATATTTATTTCTCATTTCTGATGAATGCTAGCATTTCAACTCTTATGACGAAGGAGTGCCAAACACGTCAGGTGCTGGATGTCCTACACGTCAGCGAAAGCAGTGGGACATAACAGTGTGGTAGAGCGTCTCCACTTCTTCCATTTTTGGGTAGGAGACCACACGTAGTAGTACTAGTGGTATGAATGATACAAAGTGTGACCCGAAGAGAAAGACAGGTCTAGTTGGAAGGTCTTGGGGCATACACGTAAACAACTATAAAACGTAATATGTGCTTCCAATTAAGATAGTAGTAGTAGAGGACTTAGGCACGTACATCATAACATCACCGTGCATTACACGTACAACATTTAGTGGTAGTAAGAGACAAATGCCTTTATGCCACGCATGTTCATACTGTTTGTGCCTTTCTACTTCACTTACTTCACTACATTACTCAGGTTCGTACGTCCACCACTCGGTACATGTCCGTCTCGTAGTTTCAGTCCCACATGTTCTTCATAGATGGAATGATCCATAATTGTGAGCAACAGGAGTCCATAACTGCGAGCAACGTCGGAGACTCATTCAAACTATGGCCAGCCTCGACGCGGAGCAGACGCATGCACTAGGAAGCAACGCTCGCTTGGCAGTCGCACTGCTTGAAAGTCGGCACTAGTGAGAGGTCGCCTCCACTCTGGTCTAGCATTAGTGCGGCACTGATGCTCGGGTAGACGTTGACCGTTTCATGTGGGAAGCGCGCGCCGGCAAGGGAGGGGGTTGGATCAGCGATGGCAGTCAAACGCAGGCGTGGTCGTGGGGTTGGTTTTGAACTGTTTCATGTGTAGTACTGGTAGTTTGCAAAACTACTCAATTATTGCACTCAGTTTCCTATGAAATTGTGGTAAAAAACGTTACTCCACAGCCCGCTTCCCTTCTGCTTTCTCTTCCACCGCTCGCGCACGTTCGCGGGAAGCGACCGGTCAACCCTTATATAGGACCGAGGGAGTCCTGGATTAGGGGGTCCTCGGACAGCCAAACTATATACCGTGGCCAGACTGTTGGACTATGAAGATACAAGATTGAAGACTTCATCCCGTGTCCGGATGGGACTCTGCTTTACGTGGAAGGCAAGCTTGGCGATTTGGATATGTAGATCTCCTCCCTTGTAACCGACTCTGTGTAACCCTAGCCCCTCCAGTGTCTATATAAACCGGAGGGTTTTAGTCCGTACGACAACAAAAATCATACCATAGGCTAGCTTCTAGGGTTTAGCCTCTCCGATCTCGTGGTAGATCAACTCTTGTAATACTCATATCATCAAGATCAATCAAGCAGGAAGTAGTGTATTACCTCCTTCGAGAGGGCATGAACCTGGGTAAACATTGTGTCCCCCGCCTCGTGTTACCATCCGCCTTAGACGCACAATTCGGGACCCCCTACCCGAGATCTGCCGGTTTTGACACCGACATTGGTGCTTTCATTAAGAGTTCCACTGTGCCGTCACGGTAAGTCCTGATGGCTCGCCATGTTGTTAGGGACAATGTTACCTCTGGGGGAGCCCTGGCTATAGGCCAAACTCTCCGATTAGGTGGCTTCGTCGTGACCACCCCATCGGCCGTCACGCCGATGATGTCTTCTCGGGTCATCAAAAACAGCCTCCACGTTGGCTCGGGATTCACCAAGCAGATGGATCCAATGGAGCTCTCTTCTTTGAACAAGCTCTTGGATCACATCGCCGCCTTGGAAGTCGCTATGGACTATGATCGGATTGGGCTTAAACCCGACCAAAGGGAGATTAACTCTCCGCCGGTCACCCATCAGATAGAGGTGGTGGAGGAGCGATGCAGCGATTCTTCCTATATTCTGAAGACAAACTATGTCCGGATTCCCGAGCTCTCTAAGCCGGATACCCGTCTACGGGAGGACATGGCCGAAGCTTCGAACCTGGAATCGAACAGTGGGCTAGTACCATTGGGCAACGTCCCAGAGCCCGAACTACCAAGCTCGGAAACTCCTTTGGGCCTCAGACCAGGCCAGGGTTTGGACTTAAATCTACCCACCCACCCTCACAGAAGTGATCTTTCCCATATTAGACAAGAGCCCCAAGAGACAGTACATCACTATTGTGCCAGATTCCTCCTTGCAATAAGCAAGGCGAAGGACTGTCGCGAGGAAGACACAATTTCATTCTTTTGCAAAAATTGCACGGACAAGGGAATCCTCAATGCCATAAGTCACCGTGATATAACACACTTCGCTGACTTGGCATCCATAGTACGGAAGTACTGTGCGATGGAAAGCACTTGGAAATCCCAAACAAAATTCTGGGATCCTCCGGCTCTAACTAAACCCTCTGTCCGAACTAAAAGGTGGTACTCTCATAAGTCACCCAATCCAATTACAAAGAACCAAAAACCCACTACAGGGCGCGGAACCGTATTGGAGGGATGGCTCAATAGGCCATGCAAAATTCACAGTACATCGGATACCATGCCAACACACAACCTTAGAGCATGTTGGATACTCCGGCAGGTGGCCAGGAGCGGTGAGGACCTACTCGTCAATAATACCATAGAGCACCCTCCCGCGGAAAATAACAATACAATACTGACAGTCTTCGAGACTTTCGCCTCAAACAATAGGCGCAAGCGGGCACTTTGCAGCCTCGCCGAAGTTTGCCTTGTTGCAACGATAAATCCATGGAACGACACGGCCATAACCTTCAATGCCAGTGACGAACCTCAATTCCGCATAGCCCGAGCTCTAGCCCCTTTGGTCCTCAGTCCAATTGTGGACGGCTTCCGGCTTACTAAAGTACTCATGGATGGTGGCAGCGGATTAAACCTCATTTATGAGGAGATTCTTTGAAAAATGGAAATAGATAAGAGCCGCATTGAGCAAAGCAGCACGACCTTCAGAGGAATCAACCCTAGTCGGGAGGCATGATGCACAGGAAAAATCACACTAGATGTGGTATTTGGCACGCCGGAGAATTACAGGTCCGAAGAAATCACATTCCAAGTGGCCCCATTTAGTAGAGGATACCACGCCCTTTTAGGACGAGAGCCATTCACGATCTTCCAAGCTATACCCCATTATGAGTACATGAAGCTCAAGATGCCCGGGCGCAATGGAATCATCACTCTAGCTAGTGATCCGGACATAGCACTCCGCATCGAAAACAAAACCGCCACACCGGCTCTCGAAGCGTTATCCGAAGCCCTCGCGGCCGAAGAAATAACTGCGCTGCGCTCTAAAGTGGACATGGACTACGTGATACTCGACAAAAGACCCAAGCCCACCTCTTTTAAACCAGCGGACCAAATAGTCAAATTCCAGGTCCACTCAACGGACCCTTCAAAAGCAGCATCCATCGGGGCACAGCTAAACCCCACAACAAACGCCGCACTGCGGGAGTTCTAACGCGAGAATTGGGACATCTTCACCTGGCATCCTTCAAATATGCCAGGCATCCCACGCAGGCTGGCTGAGCATAGCCTAAACATTCTAAAGGGATACAAGCCGGTCAAGCAAACTCTTCGGCATTTCTCCGAACCCAAGCGACAAGCCATGGGAGAAGAACTAGCCAAGTTACTCGAGCCGGATTCATTAGAGAAATAAAACATCCGGACTGGCTAGAAAACCTGGTGATGGTACCAAAGAAGGACAAATCCTGGCGCCTATGTGTCGATTTTAAGGACCTTAACAAGGCTTGACCCAAGGATCCCTTCCCTCTCCCCCGCATCGATCAAATTATCGATGCTACGGCGGGACATGACTCGTTGTGTTTCCTCGACGCATACTCCGGATACCATCAAATCAAGATGGTGGAGCCCGATCAAGCCGCAATGGCATTCATTACTCCATACGGCCCCTTCTGTTTCAACACCATTCCTTTCGGGCTCAAAAACGCCGGTGCGACCTATCAACGCATGATTCAGACTTGCCTAGAAGCACAAATCGGCAAAACAGTGGAGTGATACGTCTCCAACGTATCTATAATTTTTGATTGCTCCATGCTATATTATCTACTGTTTTGGACATTATTGGGCTTTATTATCCACTTTTATATTATTTTTGGGACTAACCTATTAACCAGAGGCCCAACCCAGAATTGTTGTTTTTTTGCCTATTTCAGAGTTCCGCAGAAAAGGAATATCAAACGGAGTCCAAACGGAATGAAACCTTCGGGAACGTGATTTTCGGAATGAACATGATCCAGGAGACTTGGACCCTACATCAAGAAATAAAGGAGGAAGCCACGGGGTAGGGGGCGCGCCTACCCCCCCCCCCCCCAGGCGTGCCCTCCACCCTTGTGGGCCCCCTGTTGCTCCACCGATGTACTCCTTCCTCCTATATGTACCTATGTACCCCCAAACGATCAGAGATGGAGCCAAAAACCTAATTCCACCGCCGCAACCTTCAGTATCCACGAGATCCCATCTTGGGGCCTGTTTTGGAGCTCCGCCGGAGGGGGCATCCATCACGGAGGGCTTCTACATCAACACCATAGCCTCTCTGATGAAGTGCGAGTAGTTTACCTCAGACCTTCGGGTCCATAGTTATTATCTAGATGGCTTCTTCTCTCTTTTTGGATCTCAATACAATGTTCTCCCCCTCTCTTCTGGTGATCTATTCGATGTAATCTTCTTTTTGCTGTGTGTTTGTTGAGACCGATGAATTGTGGGTTTATGATCAAGATTATCTATGAACAATATTTGAATCTTCTCTGAATTCTTTTATGTATGATTGTTTATCTTTGCAATTCTCTTCGAATTATCAGTTTGGTTTGGCCTACTAGATTGATCTTTCTTGCAATGGGAGAAGTGCTTAGCTTTGGGTTCAATCTTGCGGTGTCCTTTCGCAGTGACAGTAGGGGCAGCAAGGCACGTATTGTATTGTTGCCATCGAGGATAACAAGATGGGTTTTTGTCATATTGCATGAATTTATCCCTCTACATCATGTCATCTTGCTTGAGGCGTTAGTCTGTTTTCATGAACTTAATACTCTTGATGCATGTTGGATATCGGGCGATGAGTGGATTAATAGTAGTAGATGCAGGCAGGAGTCGGTCTACTTTTCTCGGACGTGATGCCTATATACATGATCTTACCTAGATATTCTCATAACTATGCTCAGTTCTGTCAATTGCTCAACAGTAATTCGTTCACCCTCCGTAAAATACTTATGCTCTTGAGAGAAGCCACTAGTGAAACCTATGTCCCCCGGGTCTATCTTCGTCATATTAATCTTCCAATACTTAGTTATTTCGTTTCCTTTTTACTTTGCATCTTTATCACAAAAATACCAAAAATATTATCCTATCATATCTATCAGATCTCACTCTCGTAAGTGACTGTGAAGGGATTGACAACCCCTTATCGCGTTGGTTGCGAGGAGTTATTTGTTTTGTGCAGGTACGAGGGACTCGCGCGTAGCCTCCTACTGGATTGATACCTTGGTTCTCAAAAATTGAGGGAAATACTTACGCTACTTTGCTGCATCATCCTGTCCTCTTCATGGAAATCCAACGCAGTGCTCAAGATGTAGCAAGAAGATTTCTGGTGCCGTTGCCGGGGATTCTATGCAAAAGTCAACATACCAAGTACCCATCACAACCCTTATCTCCCGCATTACATTATTTTCCATTTGCCTCTCGTTTTTCTCTCCCCCACTTCACCCTTTCCGTTTTATTCGCCCTCTCTCTCTATCCTCCCTCTCTTTATCTATTTGCCTCTTTTTGCCCGCTTGCTTTTTGTTTGCTTGTGTGTTGGATTGCTTGCTTGTCGTTATGGCTAGTACTCTATCCTCTCCGTTGTCTCCCAATAATGAAGTCCTAAATTATAAACAAATGGAGGGAGAAAGTCTGAAAGATGCTTGGTATAGAATTTGCAATGCTCAAAATAGATCTACCAGGAAGCAATCTACTTCCGTTCTTCTCCGCAACTTTTATGTAGGTGCTAATCCTTGGTATACATATATCCTTGATACCATTACCGAAGGGAATTTCTTAGGTAGCCATACTTTTGATTCTTATAATGCTATGATATATTTGTTTGGCTCACCCCCTCTTTTGGTTAATGGAACTGTATTAACTTTGGAGCATGTAATGCAAAGGCTCGAAATTATTGAAGATAAGGTTGCTACCGTAGATTTAATTGAAAATTTGGATAAAAAGATCCACAACCGAATATCTCAATATGGATCCAAAGTAGGAGTCACTTTGAAAAATATTAAAGAGAAGGAACCCATAGTTAGTGAGAAAATAAATCATGATTCCACTAGGATCGATAAACTTGAAGATATCATTACCAACTTGGGAACCGCATTTTCTTTCATAAACAATACTCCAAGTCCTCCTACTAAAATCTCCAAGCTTATGTATGTTCCTAAAAATAACAGTGAATCCTCTAGTAAGGAAACTACGGATCTCAAATCTATAAGTATTCATCCCAATCTTGTTGCTATCATTAAGGAACCATTTGTTACAAATGAATTTTCTGATCTTGTTCCTAAAAGTTTGATAATAACTAAAAAGAAAGAAATTTCTAAGGATAATAGATGTCTCATTGAAGAATTGCCTACCAAAGATGGCAATACCTAGATCTATCCTTGCTTTTTATGCCTAGCTAGGGGCGTTAAACGATAGCGCTTGTTGGGAGGCAACCCAATTTTACTTTTATTCCTTGCTTTTTGCTCCTGTTTAGTAATAAATAATTTACCGAGCCTCTGTTTTGGTTCTGTTTGTGCCAAGTAGAACTGTTGGGAATACTTGGGGAAAGTCTTGTTATCTTGTTGTAAAAAACAGAAACTTTAGCGCTCACGAGAACTGATGCCATTTTTATTTGGGAAGTGAGATTTAGTTAATTATTTTTCAAAATGATTAATAGATAAATTCCTCACGTCCAGCAATTTATTTTAAAATTTTCGGGGTTACAGATCTTGCGCTAGTTACATATTACTAAAGATTGTTCTGTTTTTGACAGATTTTGTTTTTCGTGTGTTGTTTGCTTATTTTGATGAATCTATGGCTATTAAAATAGTTTATAAACCATAGAGAAGTTGGAATACAGTAGGTTTAAGACCAATATAAATAAAGAATGAGTTCATTACAGTACCTTGAAGTGGTCTTTTGTTTTCTTTCGCTAACGGAGCTCACGAGATTTTCTACTTTAAGTTTTGTGTTGTGAAGTTTTCAAGGTTTGGGTAAAGATTTGATGGATTATGGAACAAGGAGTGGAAAGAGCCTAAGCTTGGGGATGCCCATGTCACCCCCAAGATAATCTAAGGACACCTAAAATCCAAAGCTTGGGGATGCCCCGGAAGGCATCCCCTCTTTCGTCTACTTCCATCGGTAACTTTACTTGGAGCTATATATTTTTATTCACCACATGATATGTGTTTTTCTTGGAGCATCTTGTACGATTTGAGTCTTTGATTTTTAGTTTACCACAATCATCCTTGCTGTTCACACCTTTTGAGAGAGCCATACATGATTTGGAATTTGTTAGAATACTCTATGTCCTTCACTTATATCTTTTGAGTTATATAATCTTGCTCTAGTACTTCACTTATATATTTTAGAGCACGGTGGTGGATTTGTTTTATAGAAACTATTGATCTCTCATGCTTCACTTAGATTATTTTGAGAGTCTTAAATAGCATGGTAATTTGCTTAAATAATCCTAATATGCTAGGTATTCAAGATTAGTAAAAAAATTCTTATGAGTGTTTTGAATACTAAGAGAAGTTTGATGCTTGATGATTGTTTTGAGATATGGAGGTAATAATATCAAAGTCGTGCTAGTTGAGTAGTTGTGAATTTTAGAAATTCTTGTGTTGAAGTTAGCAAGTCCCGTAGCATGCACGTATGGTAAACATTATGTAACTAATTTGAAACATGAGGTGTTCTTTGATTGTCCTCCTTATGAGTGGCGGTCGGGGACGAGCGATTGTCTTTTCCTACCAATCTATCCTCCTAGGAGCATGAGCGTAGTGCTTGGTTTTTGATGACTTGTAGATTTTTGCAATAAGTATGTGAGTTCTTTATGACTAATGTTGAGTCCATGGATTATACGCACTCTCACCCTTCAATCATTGCTAGCCTCTTCGTTACCGTGCATTACCCTTTCTCACATTGACAGTTGGTGCAAACTTCACCGGTGCATCCAAACCCCATGATATGATGCGCTCTTTCACACATAAACCTCCTTATATCTTCCACAAAACAGCCACCATACCTACCTATTATGGCATTTCCATAGCCATTTCGAGATATATTGCCATGCAAGTTTCCACCATTCCGTTTATCATGACACATTCATCATTGTCATATTGCTTAGCATGATCATGTAGTTGACATAGTATTTGTTGCAAAGCCACCATTCATAATTCTTTCATACATGTCACTCTTGGTTAATTGCATATCCCGGTACACCGTCGGAGGCATTCATATAGAGTCATCTTTTGTTCTAGCATTGAGTTATAAATAAATAGAAGTGTGATGATCATCATTTTCTAGAGCATTGTCCCAAGTGAGAAATTAAAAAAAGGGGAGAGAAAGGCCATAAAAAAGAGAAGGCCCAAAAAAAGAGAAAAAGAGAGAAGGGAAAATGCTACTATCCTTTCCCACACTTGTGCTTCAAAGTAGCACCATAACCTTCATGATAGAGAGTCTTTTGTTTTTGTCACTTCCAAATACTAGTGGGAATTTTTGATTATAGAACTTGGCTTGTATATTCCAAAAATGGGCCTCCTCAAGTGCCCTAGGTCTTCGTGAGCAAGCAAGTTGGATGCACACCCACTTAGTTTCTTTTGTTGAGCTTTCATACATTTATAGCTCTAGTACATCCATTGCATGGCAATCCCTACTCCTTGCATTAACATCAATCGATGGGCATCTCCATAGCCCATTGATTAGCCTCGTTGATGTGAGACTTTCTCCTTTTTTGTCTTCTCCACATAACCCCCATCATCATATTCTATTCCACCCATAGTGCTATGTCCATGGTCGCGCTCATATATTGCGTGAAAGTTTATAGGTTTGGGATTACTAAAGTATGAAACAATTGCTTGGCTTGTCATCGGGGTTGTGCATGATGAGAGCATTCTTGTCTGACGAAAATGGAGCATGACTAAAATATAGGATTTTGTAGGGATGAACTTTCTTTGGCCATGTTATTTTGAGAAGACATAATTGCTTAGTTAGTATGCTTGAAGGATTATTATTTTTATGTCAATATGAACTTTTATCTTGAATCTTTCGAATCTGAATATTCATACCACAATTAAGAAGAATTACATTAAAATCATGCCAAGTAGCACTCCGCATCAAAATTATCTTTTTTATCATTTACCTACTCGAGGACGAGCAGGAATTAAGCTTGGGGATGCTTGATACGTCTCCAACGTATCTATAATTTTTGATTGCTCCATGCTATATTATCTATAGTTTTGGACATTATTCGGCTTTATTATCCACTTTTATATTATTTTTGGAACTAACCTATTAACCGGAGGCCCAGCCCAGAATTGTTGTTTTTTTCCTATTTCAGCGTTTCGCAGAAAAGGAATATCAAACATAGTCCAAATGGAATGAAATCTTCGGGAATGTGATTTTCAGAACGAACATGATCCAGGAGACTTGGACCCTACGCCAAGAAATAAAGGAGGAAACCACGAGGTAGGGGGGCGCCTACCCCCCCCCCCCCCAGGCGCGCCCTCCACCCTTGTGGCCCCTTGTTGCTCCATCGACGTACTCCTTCCTCCTATATATACCTACGTACCCCCAAACGATCAGAGACGGAGCCAAAAACCTAATTCTACCGCCGCGACCTTCTGTATCCACGAGATCCCATCTTGGGGCCTGTTCCAGAGCTCCACCGGAGGGGGCATCCATCACGGAGAACTTCTACATCAACACCATAGCCTCTTCGATGAAGTGTGAGTAGTTTAGCTCAGACCTTCGGGTCCATAGTTATTAGCTAGATGGCTTCTTCTCTCTTTTTGGATCTCAATACAATGTTCTCGCCCTCTCTTGTGGAGATCTATTCGATGTAATCTTCTTTTTTGCGGTGTGTTTGTTGACACCGATGAATTGTGGGTTTATGATCCAGATTATCTATGAACAATATTTGAATCTTCTCTGAAATTATTTTATGTATGATTGGTTATCTTTGCAAGTCTCTTCGAATTATTAGTTTGGTTTGGCCTACTAGATTGATCTTTCTTGCAATGGGAGAAGTGCTTAGCTTTGGGTTCAATCTTGCGGTGTCCTTTCCCAGTGACAGTAGGGGCAGCAAGGCACGTATTGTATTGTTGCCATCGAGGATAACAAGATGGGGTTTTTATCATATTGCATGAATTTATCCCTCTACGTCATGTCATCTTGCTTAAGGCGTTACTCTGTTTTCATGAACATAATACTCTAGATGCATGCTGGATAGCGGTAGATGAGTGGAGTAATAGTAGTAGATGCAGGCAGGAGTCGGTCTACTTGTCTCGGAAGTGATGCCTATATACATGATCATACCTAGATATTCTCATAACTATGCTCATTTCTGTCAATTGCTCAACAGTAATTCGTTCACCCACTGTAAAATACTTATGCTCTTGAGAGAAGCCACTAGTGAAACGTATGGCCCCCGGGTCTATCTTCATCATATTAATCTTCAAATACTTAGTTATTTTCTTTGCTTTATTTTACTTTGCATCTTTATCACAAAAATACCAAAAATATTATCTTATCATATCTATCAGATCTCACTCTCGTAAGTGACCATGAAGGGATTGACAACCCCTTATTGTGTTGGTTGCAAGGAGTTATTTGTTTTGTGCAGGTACGAGGGACTCGCGCGTAGCCTCCTACTTGATTTATACCTTGGTTCTCAAAAACTAAGGGAAATACTTACGCTACTTTGCCGCATCATCCTTTCCTCTTCAAGGAAATCCAACGCAGTGCTCAAGAGGTAGCATGGAGGCATACGTAGACGATGTGGTAATTAAAACTAGACACATCGAATCTTTGATAGACAACTTGAGGCTCACATTCGACAATCTCTGAGCATATGACATTAAGCTCAATCCGGAAAAATGCGTTTTCGGCGTACCCGCCAGAAAGCTCTTGGGCTTCATCGTTTCCAACAGAGGAATTGAAGCGAATCCGCCTAAAATCCAAGCTCTGTCATAGTTGGCTATCTCAACAAACCTCAAGAAAATCCAGAAATTAACTAGATGTGTGGCTGCCTTAAGCCACTTTATATCCCGATTGGGAGAAAAGGCATTACCTCTTTGTCGCCTTCTTCGGCACACCGAACACTTCGAGTGGATGGACGCGGCTACGGCCGGATTGGAAGAAATGAAAGCTGCCATGGCCAGCAACCCAATCTTCGCTGCACCAAATATTGGCGAACCAATGTTGTTATATGTAGCGGCAACACACCAGGTTGTAAGCGCAGTGCTCTTCGTCGAACGAGAAACGGACGGACATAAGTTCCCGCTTAAAAAGCCGGTATACTACGTATCTACTGTCCTCACTCCATGCAAATCCCAGTACCCACATTATCAAAAGATAGCATACGCGGTCTTCATGGCATCCTGAAAACTACGACACTACTTTCAAGAGTGTTCAATTACGGTGGCCTCCGAGGTTCCACTCAACGACACTATAAACAACCGCGATGCCACGGGCCGGATTGCTAAATGGGCTATTGAGCTCCTCCCGTTCGACATATCATACAAACCACAGTGAGCCATTAAGTCACAAGTACTGTCCGATTTCGTCGCCGAATGGACAGAAGCCGAACTCCCTAAAGAATACGGCGCGTACTCCCATTGGATCATGCACTTTGATTGCTCTAAAATGCTGGCGGGTCTGGGGGCAGGCGTCGTCCTGACATCCCCAACCGGAGATGCAATCCAATATGTACACCAAATATTATACACAGACTCCAACAACATAGCCGAATATGAGGCCCTGTTGCATGGTCTCCGGATGGCAGTCTCCATGGGCATTCAACGCCTAGAGGTGTGTGGGGATTCGAACCTTGCAATATCCCAGTAAATGGAGATTTTGATGCCAAGGACACAAAAATGGTGGCTTATCGCAATGTTGTACTCAAAATGTCAGCTCAATTCGAGGAGCTCGAATTCCACCATGTGGTCCGAGAAAACAATCAAGCGGCGGATATCCTCGCCCGAATCGGCGCTAAGCCTGACCCTGCCCCACGTAATATTTTCATGGAAAGGTTGTTTAAGCCATCCGTGGTGCGGGAAGGGGAGACCGGCAACAACAGTCCGGATCCGGCCACAAAACCAGCCCCCGAACACTCTGACGAAATCGGAGGCTCCGCCACTGAGATAACACCTTCGGCCCACGTGATTATGGCTGTCATCGCCCTGTGGACAGAACCCTTCTTCGTTTACCTAAATAGGCAAGAACTCCCAGAGGACCAAAACGAGGCACGTTGCATTATGCGGCGGTCTAAATCCTACAAGATCCACGAGGGAGAGCTTTATAAGAAAAGCGCTACGGGAGTACTGCGAAGGTGCATCTCCGAGGAGGAAGGATGGCAACTTTTGGTAGAAATTCATGCTGGACTTGGCAGCCATCACGCCGCAGCTCGGGCCCTTGTAAGTAAGGCCTTCCGTACTGGTTTCTACTAGCCAACAACTCGAGTAGACATACAAGACCTCGTTCAACATTGCGTCAGTTGCCAGCTCTTTGCAAACCAAATCCATATGCCACCTACCGCTCTCCAAACAATCCCCATTACTTGGCCCTTTGCGGTCTGGGAGCTTGATATGGTCGGACCCCTTAAAGGAGGAAGCCATAAGAAAAAGTACCTATTGGTCATGGTGGATAAATTCACCAAATGGATAGAGGCCAAACCAGTTAAAACGGCCGAATCCGGACCAGTGATAGATTTCATATCCGGGGTTGTACACCACTATGGTGTCCCCCACAGTATCATCACCGATAACGGCTCGAACTTTACAGCCGATGAGGTAAAAACTTGGTGCATCAAAATCGGCATTAAGCTCGATTATGCATCTGTCTATCACCCTCAAACTAACGGTCAAGTAGAACGAGCAAATGGTCTTATAATGTAACGCCCTCGATGCGGCTATATCTCCCACGTGTCGAAGCACGACTTAGAGGCATAACCGCATTGAAAGCAATGTCACAAGTGAGGTAATCTTCACACAACCCATGTAATACATAAGGGAAAGAGATACATAGTTGTCTTACAATCGCCACTTCACACAATTACATGAATAAAGCATTACATCATCCAAATACAATCAAGGTCCGACTACGGAACCAAAATAAAAGAAGAACCCCAAATGCGACAAGGTCCCCGATCGACCCCAACTGGGCTCCACTACTGATCAACTAGAATGAAACAACACAAAGGACAAAATCTTCATCGAGATCCTCCTGAGCTTGGTTGGGTCATCTGCACGGTCTCATCGGCACATGCAAGCTGGTTTTGGAAGTATCTGTGAGCCATGGGGACTCAGCAATCTCGCACCCTCGCGATCAAGACTATTTAAGCTTATGGGTAAGGTAAAGGTATGAGGTGGAGCTGCAGCAAGCGACTAGCATATATGGTGGCTAACATACGCAAATGAGAGCGAGAAGAGAAGGCAAAGCACGGTCGATAAAAGTATGATCAAGAAGTGATCCTAAATCAACCTACGTCAAGCATAACTCCAACACCGTGTTCACTTCCCGGACTCCGCCGATAAGAGACCATCACGGTTACACACGCGGTTGATGTATTTTAATTAAGGTCAACTTCAGGTTTTGTACAACCGGATGTTAACAAATTCCCATCCACCCATAACAGCGGGCACGGCTTTCGAAAGTTCAATCCCTGCAGGGGTGTCCCAACTTAGCCCATCACAAGCTCTCACGGCCAACGAAGGGTATTCCTTCTAGCGGGAAGACCTGATCAGACTCGGAATCCCGGTTACAAGACATTTCGACAATGGTAAACCAAGTCCAGCAACACCGCCGGAATGTGCCGACAAATCCCGATAGGAGCTGCACATATCTCGTTCTAAGGGCACACTCAGATGAGACTAGCTACGAGTAAAACCAAACCTCAAGTTGCCCCGAGGTGGCCCCGCAGGCAGCTCAGTTTGGACCAACACTCAGAGGAGCACTGGCCCGGGGGGTTAAAATAAAGATGACCCTCGAGAGAGCGACTCCCAAGGGAAAACCAATGTTGGGCATTGCTGGAAGAGTTTTATTCAAGGCGAACTGTCAAGGGGTTCCCTAATAGCCCAACCGCGTAAGGAACGCAAAATCCGGGAACATAACACCGATATGATGGAAACTAGGGCGGCAAGAGTGGAACAAAACACCAGGCATAAGGCCGAGCCTTCCACCCTTTACCAAGTATATAGATGCATTAATAAAATAAGATATATTGTGATATCCCAACAAGTAAACATGTTCCCACAAGGAACAACATCTCCATGTTCCAACAAGGAACAAACTTCAATCTTCACCTGCAAGTAACAACGCTATAAGAGGGGCTGAGCAAAGCGGTAACATAGACAAACAACGGTTTGCTAGGACAAGGTGGGTTAGGGGCTTGGCTTAACACTATGGGAGGCACGATAAGCAAGTGGTAGGTATCGCAGCATAGTCATAGCAAAAGAGTGAGCAACTAAGCAAGCAAAGATAGAAGTGATTTCGAGGGTATGATCATCTGGCCTGAGATCCCGCAAGGAAGAAGAACGAGTCCATGAAGAAGACAAACGGACGTAGTCGAACGGGTCCTCACAAACGCAACGTTATCGGAAACAACCTGAAGAAGCAACACCGGAAAGAAGCACACAACATAGTAAACAACCACCACATAAGCATGGCACGATGCGCAAACAAGTATTCTGGTTTAATGATAGATGTCATGGCATGGCAAAGTGCAACAAACAACACTACAAATTATGTGGAGCTCAATATGCAACGAGTTGCATATTGACAAAACACCACAACACGTTATTTAGTTCGATCTCGTTTATGTACCCAACAAGATTAAATGTTGTTAGCATGGCAAGAGGGTGAAGCAAATGAAAACTACCTATCTAGTCAAGTTTAAATGAAGCCGGAAACAACGAACAACAATTCTGGTAAAACCACATGAGCATATTATAGATTTGGTACTGTTATGCCCTAAGCCATATTTTGAGTTGTTAAACATGCAAGATGATGCCACCATGTTAAACTAGGCAAAATTCTACCCCATTTACATATAAAGTTTATTAGGTTTGGATCTACGGTTATTTAGTTATGAATTAAATCATTTTAGCATGGCATAGGAGCAAATTTAAACAAACAGCATTTTAGACATTTTAAACATAGATGAAAGTTGCATATTATTAAACTAGACAAAATTCTAAGAAACTTTCATATTAAGTTTGTTTTAATCCGATGCACGGTTATTAAGTTATTATATGCATGACCTACAAGGGGTTTTCTCTAAACAGACAAACGCTGGACATTAGACAAATTCGCAGCGGGGAAAAAAACACCTCGGGCCGAATCTGCAGGCTGGCCCAATGGAGAGAAAAAAGAGAAAACGGTGGGGCGCTGGGGTCAGCTCACCCAATGGGCCTGGCCCAGAGGGCTAGCAGGCCTCTGGACTGGCTGGATCGACGAGGAGGTGGAAGCGGCGCAGTCAACGCGAGCGGCTGCCTCGCTCGTTCTTGTCTGAACGCAGGGGAGGCAGAGGAGGTCGCAGGCGGGCGAAGCAGCAGAGAGACTTGGCAGGGCAGCAGAGAGGCGCAGGGCTTGATGCACGACGGCGGCGCGAGGACTAGCTTGGTGGCTGGAGACGGGGATCTGGGCCAGTTCGGGTCGGTGAGGCGAGGTAGCAGGCTGGCGTGGAAGAACTCAGGCGATGTAGGCGCCGCGGCGACAGTCCTTGGCGAAGACGCAGGCAGCGCGGTCGCTGGAGATGGGCCAACTCGAGCAGCAGGCCTCGGGTGGCGTGGCTCGAGTCCACGCGGGGTGGGTGTGTTTGTCCATGGTTCATCAGGACTTCGCCGCGCCGGAGGCAGGGACTTCAGGCAACGGCGGCGGTGGGCTTGAACGAAGACGACGGGCGGCGAGGAGGAGGTCCTGGGCGGCAGGGAGTTGGCGTCACGGACGGAGCTCGGGACGGTGCTGCATCTTTGATTGGTAGCAATCTCCTGGTGAAGATAAGAGAGAGAGATGAGAGACAGTTGAGAGACGAGGACGACAAGTGAAGGAAAAGAGCTGTGTGATGCTCATCTATGGCGGGAATGGAGAGGACGGAGTTGATCTTGCAGGTGAGGATGGATCGAGGCGCAGAGGGCATCGGGCTCCTGCGGGATTTGAGCGTTGGCGCTCGTTGACTGAAGATGGATCGAAGGGATGGATGATGGATCTGGAAACGAGGAAGGGGGGTTGGCTGTGCGTGATTGGCTGGATCAGATCTGGGAAGATCCCGAGAGGGGATTAGGTGGAGAGTGCGGCGGCGCGTGAAGGGACAAACCTCCTAATTTCTGGTGTTTGACCAAAAAGGACTAGTGGTGGACGAATATATACACCACGGGTTAGGTTAGGGGCTATCTCGACCCTACGATCGCAATCGGACGATTGCGGATAAAATAGCTAGGGAGTCCAATTAACAAAACAGAGATGTTTTGAAGATGTTTGGGGATGATCCGGATCCAACGGTGACGACTGTCCGGGTCGGGTCCGGGACAGCTTTCAGACGCGAGCGCGAGGAGGTCCGGTGCACTGCGCAAAGAGGGGTAGGCATGGGCCTAGGTGGACTGTGGAGAGCGGGTTGGGCTGAGACGAGAGGATAGGAGTGCAGCCCGGCAACTGTTTCCGGAGACCGAAAACGTCCAACGAAGAGACCGGCTATACTACCGCTATAGTTAATCGTTGGGGCATCAAACGAACTCTGATTGCGATGAAACTTGGCAGGCGGTCTACCTACAGTATAACAATACCGCACGCCAACTCTCATCCCATTCCGAGAACATTTTCCAGCCACTTATAAAATATTATTTCGGACATGCCGCGGGCGCGTGCAAGTGTGGTTGGGCTCAGAACGGACAACGGACGGAACTGGGGAGACCCGGACGGATGCAAGTTTTGAACACATGATGATGCAATGCACATGATGACATGACAAGATGCAACACGCAAGCGAATGACATGGCAACAACGGCGAATAACTAGACGACACCTGGCGCAACGGTCTCGGGGCGTTACAACACTCCACCACTACGAGAGGATCTCGTCCCGAGATCTAGAATGGCACCGGGAGGACAACGGAAGAGAAGGAGAAGAGCTAAAACTAAGTTGCTTCTTTGACCAATGAGTGAAACCAAAGAACCTTGAAAATGTTAAGCCATTTCGAGAAAAGAATACAACAGAGATGATGAAGTTGAAAACACTCCATTTTAAAAGAGGAACAAGGGAGAACAACTTGGGCAGCACTCCGATTGAAAAGAAAAGGAATTGAATAAGAACTTGGCCATATGAGAACATACTTGATGAGATCAACAACACCTTGTCTCCGGAACTATTGAAAGAATGGCACAATTGTAAGAAGGATCTCACACAGCACTCCGGTTGAGAAGGGAGTCAAGATTTGATAAGATGAGAGAGCTCGAATGAAAACATGACACTCCGATTGGATGGATAAGCAAAAGAAAGAACATGAACTTCAAAATACGAGATGATGAGTTGAAAAGAGCAACATCAGAATGCCTCCGGATGAAAGAATCAAAGGTAGATCATCGAAACAAAAGAACGGAGAATAAAATGACAACTCCTACCACAATTGAACTTGGAAAGCATCCTTACGAGAGGGGTCGAACGGAATTGTTGGAAACCCAACAACGAAAACATAGGCTTGAAGTGGGCTTATGGAAAACATCTCGAAATCTTGAGGTGAAATTCTGCCACTCACGGAAAAAAGAATTGGATTGGTATGAATAAAGAGACGAGAAAGCTATTTCACCGGGAGGATAGATGAAGAAATTGGGTCATTTATGAGCACCATATAGCAACAATCCTTAGGGAAAGCTTTAGGTGAAAATATTACCCTAGATAACTCGAATGGCGAGATTGATGGATTTAAAATATCTCATTCTTGATAACTTGTGAATCACGGAGCACGACAGGAAATTATCACGAATGACATAATACCACCTCCAATGATACGGTTGAAAGAATTGCACTTTGAAATGCAAGATAAAGAATGCTTGAGCTCCTCTGAAAAGAATCTTGATGAACACTTTGAGAAGGAAAGAGAAGTTGAAAACACAAGGTGAAACCTTGCAATGCTTTAGTTGAAGCTTTGCGAGGAGATAAAGTGGAAACTTGGAACTCTGGAAAAGAAAAGATGAAACAAGTGAAACCGAGAATTTGATGGGCCTCCGGAATAAAGAATTAATCACTTGGAAGAAAGAAGAATAAGAATTACATTATGCGTATCCTTCACCAATTTAGATTGATGATAAGCAACGGATTTGGTACACTACTTATTCTCATAGAAAGGATTAAGAAGAGATATGGCGCAAACTTGGGAAGGTCTTCAACGGGTCATCGGTCAGGTCGAAACAACGAATAGATTGATATGATAACGAAGGAAAAGAAATCTTGAATGAACCGCCGTAAGAATTAAAAATGAACAAAGAAAAGATAAGGAAAACACCGGGAAGAATTTAGCAAATGAATGAAGATGCTTGAGAGAGTTTAGATACATGAGAACGGAGAGATAAAGAACTGATTAGAGGATATTTGAGTGATGCACCGGTAAGATTTAGAGAAAGAGAGCTGAAGCTAGAATGAATGATATTTGAAAAAAAATGACCTTCGGAGGAAAGAAATGGAATCAACTCATGAAATGCTCCGGATGGGTGAAAAGAATTCTCATAATCAAAAACAATTATGAGAGGATGGCAACAAGCTAGAATGACGAATCTTTGAGAGAACGGATAAGATTTGGAGGAAAACTCTTCTTTGGTCTTTCAAAATCCGAGAATGACGACGAGAACACCACCATGAATTGTTGATACATTCCGGAATGATTAAAAGAGGAGAGGTTGAGCCAAAGATGAAAAGAATTTGAAAGCGATATTGGAGAAGGCAATTGACTAATGATAATTCATTCTTACGTCAAACTTTGAAAAGAATTTTAAGGATATATCTGGGAAAATTAGAAGAGTCAGGTAAGATCCTGGAAAAAGACATGTCGGTTAGGGCCCACTCAAAAGAAACACTGTTGAATGATTTAAAAGATAGATTGTGCCGGTTGAATTAAATGGCTTGAATGAGATAACAACCTCGAAAGATCTTCAATGAATGCAGAGTGGAAAACACGAATCTTCGAGATATCTTCAGCACTCCGGAACAATTGAATAGCGAGAAATGACTGAATATAAGGTGCACCGACATGAGAAGGCATTTGAAATAAGGAAAAGAATATGATCAAACACCGAAAGATTGCATTGAACACACCAGGGAAGATAAAAGAACAAAGAATTATAAACTTGAGGTTCCGTTAGTATCTTCCTGAGAAACACCGGGTAAGAACATGAAGGAGAAGAATGGAGAGGCTTCACATCAATAAGATGGATACTTGATCAAGAAATCTGAATCCTTCAAGGAAAACAAGGGTGGGAGGGTGGGAAAACACCGTTGAGCAAGCTGAGATTGAATCTTGCAAATGTTGAAAATGAACGGATCCACTTGAAGAGAGACACACCGGTTGAAAAGGATTGCCATGACAATCTTGATGATCAAGAAGGATTAGTATTCACATGGTAACATGAGAACACCATTTGGGGAAGGTATGGAATCAACATTTGACATTGAAGCAACTCGAATACCACAACTGAAAACAAAACAAAGGATTGGCTTGCAGTATAAGCCGGAACAAACATATGATAGAGATTTCGTCCGAAGTTTTCATGGTGGGGCCTACACGGGCTCAATCGTATAGCACCATCATGTACAAGGCAGTGCACATGACATACGAAGCATCCCCGAGTCGGCATAGCCAAGGACTCTTTAAGACACAACGAGACCACTGTAAAACTGACCGTGAATAGGTGGACCACTAGACGTCGAACCCCAATTTCATATCATACATCTATCAGAAAGATATCCTAAGAGCTACTTGAATTCCCACTTATAAACTCCTGAACCTTTCCGGTTATGCAATCAGGTGTTGGGGATACAGGGGAAGCATAATATCTCACCCAAAACTAGCAAATCCTACATCCAACTATATCCATCCTTCAACACATAACCAAGAAACCTTCGGAAATCGTCTACCTCAACCTTCGAAAAGCATCCATTATACGAGTTATGGGAATACTCCCGAACTCCCCCCCAGTACTGGGTGGCGTCGAGGTTATCTCACCAACAACTGCATAAAAGAGATTTTCGATGTCGGCGAAACTAAACTCAGGTATTCCAGGACTGCAACGATAAAATTGTGAGGACAACACCTCGGAGCTCAACTCTCGAGGACACTGCCACAACCCCTAAATGACAGGAGGCACCAAGAACAATGTTCTCGTCACAAATCGATCGGAACGATTCCAAGTTACCCGCGTGATCCTAAAATTTTTTTAGTGAAATTTGAGAAGAGAAGAGTCAAAACTCTACATCAGGGTGCCTCACCAGCGCGATGAAGGGACTGGGGAGTAAAAATAATTCCTAAATTCTCCGATATATAATTCCTAAATGAATCAAAACATTTTTCTAGACTCAACAACGGCAGCTAATTCGATCAAGCAATGGGGCTCCTAAGGTCGGGGAAGGCTCTGATTACCAACTTCTAACGCCCTCGATGCGGCTATATCTCCCACATGTCGAAGCACGACTTAGAGGCATAACCGCATTGAAAGCAATGTCGCAAGTGAGGTAATCTTCACACAACCCATGTAATACATAAGGGAAAGAGATACATAGTTGGCTTACAATCGCCACTTCACACAATTACATGAATAAAGCATTACATCATCCAAATACAATCAAGATCCGACTACGGAACCAAAATAAAAGAAGAACCCCAAATGCGACAAGGTCCCCGATCGACCCCAACTGGGCTCAACTACTGATCAACTAGAACGAAACAACACAAAGGACAAAATCTTCATCGAGCTCCTCCTGAGCTTGGTTGCGTCATCTACACGGTCTCATCGGCACCTGCAAGCTGGTTTTGGAAGTATCTGTGAGCCACGGGGACTCAGCAATCTCGCACCGTCACGATCAAGACTACTTAAGCTTATGGGTAAGGTAAAGGTATGAGGCGGAGCTGCAGCAGGCGACTAGCATATATGGTGGCTAACATACGCAAATGAGAGCGAGAAGAGAAGGCAATGCACGGTCGATAAAAGTATGATCAAGAAGTGATCCTAAATCAACCTACGTCAAGCATAACTCCAACACCGTGTTCACTTCCCGGACTCCGCCGAGAAGAGACCATCACGGTTACACATGCGGTTGATGTATTTTAATTAAGGTCAACTTCAGGTTTTCTACAACCGGATGTTAAAAAATTCCCATCTGCCCATAACCGCGGGCACGGCTTATGAAAGTTCAATCCCTGCAGGGGTGTCCCAACTTAGCCCATCACAAGCTCTCACGGTCAACGAAGGGTATTCCTTCTAGCGGGAAGACCCGATCAGACTCGGAATCCCGGTTACAAGACATTTCGACAATGGTAAAACAAGTCCAGCAACACCGCCCGAATGTGCCGACAAATCCCGATAGGAGCTGCACATATCTTGTTCTCAGGGCACACTCACATGAGACTAGCTACGAGTAAAACCAAACCTCAAGTTGCCCCAAGGTGGCCCCATAGGTAGCTCAGTTCGGACCAACACTCAGAGGAGCACTGGCCTGGGGGGGGGGTGAAAATAAAGATGACCCTCGAGAGAGCGACTCCCATGGGAAAAGAAAATGCTAGGTGGCGAATGGTAAAACCAATGTTGAGCATTGCTGGAAGAGTTTTATTCAAGGCGAACTGTCAAGGGGTTCCCATAATAGCCCAACCGCGTAAGGAACGCAAAATATGGGAACATAACACCGATATGACAGAAACTAGGGCGGCAAGACTGGAACAAAACACCAGGCATAAGGCCGAGCCTTCCACCCTTTACCAAGTATATAGATGCATTAATAAAATAAGATATATTGTGATATCCCAACAAGTAAACATGTTCCCACAAGGAACAACATCTCCATGTTCCAACAAGGAACAAACTTCAATCTTCACCTGCAACTAACAACGCTATAAGAGGGGCTGAGCAAAGCGGTAACATAGCCAAACAACGGTTTGCTAGGACAAGGTGGGTTAGGGGCTTGGCTTAACAATATGGGAGGCACGATAAGCAAGTGGTAGGTATCGCAGCATAGGCATAGCAAAAGAGCGAGCAACTAAGCAAGCAAAGATAGAAGTGATTTCGAGGGTATGATCATCTTGCCTGAGATCCCGCAAGGAAGAAGAACGAGTCCATGAAGAAGACAAACGGACGTAGTCGAACGGGTCCTCACAAACGCAACGTTATCGGAAACAACCTGAAGAAGCAACACCGGAAAGAAGCACACAACATAGTAAACAACCACCACATAAGCATGGCACGATGCGCAAACAAGTATGATGCATGTCTGGTTTAATGATAGATGTCATGGCATGGCAAAGTGCAACAAACAACACTACAAATTATGTGGAGCTCAATATGCAACGAGTTGCATATTGACAAAACACCACAACACGTTATTTAGTTCGATCTCGTTTATGTACCCAACAAGATTAAATGTTGTTAGCATGGCAAGAGGGTGAAGCAAATGAAAACTACCTATCTAGTCAAGTTTAAATGAAGCCGGAAACAACGAACAACAATTCTGGTAAAACCACATGAGCATATTATAGATTTGGTACTGTTATGCCCTAAGCCATATTTTGAGTTGTTAAACATGCAAGATGATGCCACCATGTTAAACTAGGCAAAATTCTACCCCATTTACATATAAAGTTTATTAGGTTTGGATCTACGGTTATTTAGTTATGAATTAAATCATTTTAGCATGGCATAGGAGCAAATTTAAACAAACAGCATTTTAGACATTTTAAACATAGATGAAAGTTGCATATTATTAAACTAGACAAAATTCTAAGAAACTTTCATATTAAGTTTGTTTTAATCCGAAGCACGGTTATTAAGTTATTATATGCATGATCTACAAGTGGTTTTCTGTAAAACAGACAAACTCTGGAAATTAGACAAATTCGTAGAGGGAAAAAAACACCTCGGGCCGAATCTGCAGGCTGGCCCAATGGAGAAAAAAAAAGAAAAGGGTGGGGCGCTGGGGTCAGCTCACCCAGTGGGCCTGGCCCAGTCGGAGGGAGGCAGGGCTAGGGCTAGCAGGCCTCTGGACTGGCTGGATCGACGAGGAGGTGGAAGGGGCGCAGTCAACGCGAGCGGTTGCCTCGCTCATTCTCGTCTGGATGCAGGGGAGGCAGAGGAGGTCGCAGGCGGGCGACACAGCAGAGAGACTTGGTGGGGCGGCGGAGAGGCGCATGGCTTGATGCACGACGGCGGCGCGGGGACTAGCTTGGTGGCTGGAGACGCGTATCCGGGCTAGTTCGGGTCGGTGAGGCGAGGTAGCAGGCCGGTGTGGAAGAACTCAGGCGATGTAGGGGCGGTGGCGACAGTCCTTGGCGAAGACACAGGCAGCACGGTCGCTGGAGATGGGCCAACTCGAGCAGCAGGCCTCGGGTGGCGTGGCTCGAGTCCATGCGGGGTGGGTGTGTTTGTCCATGGTTCGACAGGGGCAGAGCTGCGGCATCATCAGGACTTCGCCGCGCCGGCGGCAGGGACTTGAGGCGACGGCGGCGGTGGGCTTGAACAAAGATGATGGGCGGCGAGGAGGAGGTCCTAGGCGGCAGGGACTTGGCGTCACGGACGGAGCTCGGGATGGTGCTGCATCTTCGATTGGTGGCGATCTCCTGGTGAAGATAAGAGAGAGAGATGAGAGAGAGTTGAGAGACGAGGACGACAAGAGAAGGAAAAGAGCTGTGTGATGCTCATCTGTGGCGGGAATGGAGAGGACGGAGCTGATCTTGCAGGTGAGGATGGATCGAGGCGCAGAGGGCATCGGGCTCCTGCGGGATTTGAGCGTTGGCGCTCGTTGACTGAAGATGGATCGAAGGGATGGATGATGGATCTGAAAACGGGGAATGGGGGTTGGCTGCACGTGGTTTGCTGGATTAGATCTGGGAAGATCCCGAGAGGGGATTAGGTGGAGAGTGCGGCGGCGGGTGAAGCGACAAACCTCCTAATTTCTAGGGTTTGACCAAAAAGGACTAGGGGTGGACGAATATATACACCACGGGTTAGGTTAGGGGCTATCTCGACCCTACGATCGCAATCGGACGATCGCGGATAAAATAGCTAGGGAGTCCAATTAACAAAATGGAGATGTTTTGTAGATGTTTGGGGATGATCCGTATCCAACGGTGACGACTGTCCGGGTCGGGTCCGGGACAGCTTTCGGACGCGCGCGCGAGGAGGTCCGGTGCACTGCGCAAAGAGGTGTAGGCATGGGCCTAGGAGCACTATGGAGAGCGGGTTGGGCTGAGACGAGAGGAGAGGAGTGCAGCCCGGCAACAGTTTCCGGAGACCGAAAACGTCCGACGAAGAGACCGGCTATACTACCGCTATAGTTAATCGTTGGGGCGTTAAACTAACTCCGATTGCGATGAAACTTGGCAGGCGGTCTACCTATACTATAACAGGACCGCACACCAACTCTCATCCCATTCCGAGAACATTTTCCGGCCACTTATAAAATATTATTTCGGACATGCCGCGGGCGCGTGCAAGTGTGGTTGGGCTCAGAACGGACAACAGACGGAACTGGGGAGACCTGGACGGATGCAAGTTTTGAAAACATGATGATGCAGTGCACATGATGACATGACAAGATGCAACACGCAAGCGAATGACATGGCAACAACAGCAAATAACTGGATGACACCTGGCGCAACGGTCTTGGGGCGTTACATATAATGAGCGACATTAAACCAAGACTAGTGCAGTCCTTGAAGGTATCAGATACGCACTGGGTCGAGGAACTCGACTCCGTACTATGGGGGCTGCGGACCATGCTAAATCGCACTACCGGATACACACCTTTCTTTATGGTGTACGGCCCAGAGGAGGCACTGCCCTGCGACATCATTCATGACTCACCTCGCGTGTGCATGTACGAAGAGAAAGAAGCCGAGCTAGATCGGCAGGATAGTTTGGACGCCCTGGAGGAGGAGCATGACGTGGCAAAAGCCCGATCCGCATTCTATCAACAACAGGCTCGACGATATCAAAGCAGAGAAGTACGGGCCAAAACATATAATGTTGGTGAACTCGTTCTACGCCTACCAGAGAAAAAAGGATAATCTCAAACCCAAATGGGAAGGTCCCTTCATTATTGACAAAGTTCTGACTGGTGGAGCGTACCGTCTGCCGAATGCATCGGACAATCGACTCGACCCAAACCCATGGAACGCGGCCAGACTCCGAAGGTTCTACGCCTAGCGCCGGACTCTGTGTTCGTCTCCTTACCTCCGTCAATTATATATATATATATATATGTTATCTATATTTTTCTGTCTTTCTTCCTTTTCTTTGCGGCCTTCAAAGGTTAAACTGTGTCTTGATTGCACAATTTGTACACGCTAAGCGCGCTTATTATACCTGGGGGCTTCTTATACAGAAGCTGAATATAATTATGATCCGTGCTCTATGCCTGCCGCACATGTGTTATTTTTACACATTCACCTTTTCTGTGCCATTATATGCATCGATATGACTTAAGTTTTGGCCAAGCTGGGTTGCCTGGCTCATGTGTTTATGCCCTATGTTCACGTTAATTCGCATAGGGCATAAGGGGAGCACCCCTGCGATTGTTACTGCCGGGTCAGCCGGATGTGTACCTCAGACTGGGTGAAGGCGAAATCTAGCATTCTTAAGGGAATATTCGGTCGGCGAACAAAGGATGACTTTTTTTACTTATTGGAATACATACCCCTAGATGTTTATATCCTGCGTTTCTTATCGCAGTTCGGACATGCACATTAATGCATGCGTACCCAGGGAAAGGAACCCTTAACGGAACTATTCTCCCTGGAAGATGCTTCTTACTATCCATGTAATATAACATAACTAGTTGGGTACTTGTGTGTTCAAGCACTTATGACCCCTACGCCTAGTTTCCACGCGTACCCCGGTTTTTACATAACTGAGCGGGTATTCTGATACACTCCGGACTGTCGGGTCCGGAGGTCGAAGCGAAAAGGTCCACCATGACAAATGATTTACAATCCGGCTAGGGACAATATATGTCACTCGAAGTACGAAGTCACTTAGACTGACTAAATTCTTCTTCTATACCATCCAACAGGCTGTCTAGCCTACAATCATGTTGGGAATACTTTGCGGCTAATTTCACCTGGTCATACACCAAGCTGACGGGGATCTCTTTCCCGTCAGGCCCTACAAGTCCGACCTCGACCATATGGTTCAGGTCAGCCTTGGTATATCGAGTGTTGACCATGGCCCAGGCTTCCCTTGCACCTTGTCGATAGGCAGATAT
Source organism: Triticum urartu (assembly GCF_056163025.1). NCBI lineage: Eukaryota > Viridiplantae > Streptophyta > Magnoliopsida > Poales > Poaceae > Triticum > Triticum urartu. The sequence goes on from NC_141875.1 coordinate 260,331,985, forward strand.
CTTCCATAATCGGAAGCGCTGCCGTGCTCACTTGAGTATGTCTACAAGCTCTCCCATGCCTCCTGGCAGGGAGGCGGACGACCACAAGGCCTGGGCAAGGTCCTGCATCACCTGCCAAACTCGTTCGTGCAGTTGTGAGAGCTCTGGCAGAAGATCTCTCACAGACCCGGGCATCTCCTCTCCAGGACGGCCCGTCAGCATACCTATAGATATAGCTCTGTTAGCTGGTTTCTTCGCCAAACTCTATAGGAGTTCGCTCAAGCACTTACTGAAAATGCCGCGTCAAAGCCTTTTATTCTCCTTTACAGAGTCAGCCAGCTGGGCCCGAACTCCTTCAGTTCAACATCCAGCCGGGTATTGGCATCTTGGAGATCGTTTTTCTCCCACCTTACTTGTGTAAGCACGCGCTCGTCAGCCTTCAGCTATCGTCGAGCATGTTGCTCCTCTGGATTCACTCCGGGATCATCTACAGAATCTATTGATTAGATTAGCATGCAAGCCAAATATGAACCGGTACATCTCGTTCTTTTCGATACGAACAAGGATTACTAGATGGGGACTTCTAGGACTCCTCCATTTTGGCAACTACGGCCCGTAGCTGGGCTTTGCACTCCTCCAGCTCTTGAGACAACTGGGTATTCTTCTCAGTAAGAATCTATGCAAATAATGATCCTTAAATCAGTTCTACCAATTGTTTCAAGTCTCAGGGGCTACTGGTATATATATAATTTTCAGATTTTTCTTACCTGTATGTCCTTTACCGAAAGTCGGTATAAAACCATGTGCTTTGATCACACTATCAAAGCGTATATTCCAACTCCGAGATGCTTGCACCATCCATAAATGGATCACTGGAGCTTGCACACTTTGTTAGAACCTTTAGGATCAACAAAACCTTCTGGTTGCATCATATACAACTCTTCATTAAGACATCCATTAAGGAATGTAGTTGTGACGTCCATATGCCAGATTTCATAATCATAAAATGTGGCAATTGCTAACATGATTCGGACAGACTTAAACATCGCTACGGGTGAGAAGGTCTCATCGTAGTCAACTCCTTGAACTTGTCGAAAACCTTTGGCAACAAGTCAAGCTTTGTAGATACTAATATTACCATCAGCGTGAGTCTTCTTCTTGAAGATCCATGTATTCTCTATGGCTTGTCGATCCTCCGGCAAGTCAACAAAAGTCCACACTTTGTTCTCATACATGGATCCCATCTCGTATTTCAAGGCCTCAAGCCATTTCATGGAATCCGGGCTCATCATCGCTTCCTCATAGTTTGTAGGTTTGTCATGGTCTAGTAACATGACTGCCAGAACAGGGATAACGTACCACTCAAGTGCGAAACGTACTCTGGTTGACCTACGAGGTTCAGGAGTTACTTGATCTAAAGTTTCATGATCATCGTCATTAGCTTCCTCAATAATTGGTGTAGGCATCACAGGAACAGTTTTTTGTGATGAACTACTTTCTAATTCAAGAGAAGGTACAATTACCTCATCAAGTTCTACTTTCCTCCCAATCACTTCTTTCCAGAAAAACTCCTTCTCTAGAAAGGATCCATTCTTACCAACAAATATCTTTCCTTCGGATCTGTGATAGAAGGTGTACCCAACAGTTTCTTTTGGTTATCCTATGAAGATGCACTTCTCCGATTTGGGTTCGAGCTTATCAGGCTGAAGCTTTTTCACATAAGCATCGCATGATAGCTTAGGTTTATTGCCAAACCATAGTTCATACAGTGTTGTCTCAACGAATTTAGATGGTGCCCTATTTAACGTGAATGCAGCTATCTCTAATCCATAACCCCAAAATGATAGTGGTAAATCGGTAAGAGACAGCATAGATCGCACCATATCTAATAAAGTATGGTTATGACGTTCGGACACACCATTACGCTGTGGTGTTCCAAGTGGCGTGAGTTGCGAAACTATTCCACATTGTTTTAAATGAAGACCAATCTCGTAACTCAAATATTCGCCTCCACAATGTGATCATAGAAACATTATTTTCTTGTTACGACTATTTTCCACTTCACTCTGAAATTCTTTGAACTTTTCAAATGTTTCAGACTTGTGTTTCGTTAAGTAGATACACCCATATCTTCTCAAATCATCTGTGAAGGTCAAAAAATAACGATACCCACTGCGAGCCTCAACACTCACCGGACCGCATACATCGGTATGTATTATTTCTAGTATGTCAGTTACTCGCTCCATTATTCCGGAGAACAGAGTCTTAGCCATCTCTCCCATGAGGCATGGTTCGCAAGCGTCAAATGATTCATAATCAAGTGATTCCAAAAGTCCATTTGCATGGAGTTTGTTCAAGCGCTTTA